>NC_052050.1:129288059-130781392 GCF_903992535.2 Arvicola amphibius
ATTTCAGAGTTCACCAAGCTAACAATTTCTCAATTTCATCTGTTCAAAAAGAAAGAAAGAAAGGAAGGAAGGAAGGAAGGAAGGAAGGAAGGAAGGAAGGAAGGAAGGAAGGAAGAAAAGCTTAGTACTTTCGATTTCCCCCCTTGCTTTCCTGATATTCATTTCTGTTGATTCTGGGCTTAGCTTATGTACTTTTTCTTTCTTGCTCCTTTAAATATAAAGGCAGATTATTTTAGTTCTTTCTATTTCTTTTAATGAAATTTTATTTCTGCAACCCCCTTCTTTATCGGATCTATTTTGGTTGCACTACATACATTTTGGGTGAGCTGTATTTCCACTTTTATTTGTCTCAAAATATTATTTTGTTCATTTTCAACCTTTTTTCTTTGACACGCTGCTTTTTCCAGAATCTACCAATTTCCACATATCTGTGACTTGTTCCCATTTCCTCCAGTAGATGATATTTGGTTCCCTGTCGCTGTCTTTAGAGAGACCCTTGGTGTGGTTTCAGCTTTCCGTATTAGCAGAGACTTTGGTTTGATACGCAGTCTGTCCTAGTGGATATCTCATGTGTGCTTCAACAGTTGTGCTTTCTGTCGCTCAGACAAGTGCTCTGAGCACGTGTGGAAATGTTTTCTATGTGTCCTGGAGAGCAGCGCTGACCAATGTTTTGTTTATTTATCCTGTGTCTGAGTGATCTGACCATGTTGAATACTTACTGCTGTCTGCTTCTCCCTTCAGGTCTGTTAATATTTTCTTTATGTATGTAGGTGACGTTATGTTGACTGCATCCATATTTACAGCCAATGAGTCCCTTTGATGAGCAACCTGTTTTATTATTATGTGCCAAGAGTCCCCTTTCACAAAGGCCGCTTTCTAAGATCCTCAATGGATGCCTGAAATGCAGATGGTCCTGACTCCATGTATACTGAACGCTATGATGCTGTGACCATTGATCTGGTACCTGAGGAAGCCACTGACTGAATGTGGGTGATGCGTACAGCACGGACATGCTGTAGATACGTGTACAGATGGGCGAGTTGGCATAGGATTTCACCCAGCAAGCCATTCTATGAATTTTGATTGGAAATGTATCTATCTGATTACACTTTATAATAAGGAAGGATCTAGAACTTTATTGTATTCATTGTTTTTTATGAATTTTTTTCTTTATGTTTTATGTGTGTTTCAGTTTCTTTATGGTTGTTGAAAAGGATGCATAAAACATCTTAACTGTCACAAGTTAGAAACCATCTACATTTAAGCCTGTTGTACTGTCATGGGTGCCGTCCTGGCTTGCACTAATTGTCTCATGAAGTTCCTTTGTATGTAAAAGCTGCATTTATTTCACTGTTTCTGAAACTGTCTCTTCATTTTTGACTCCTGAGAGATCAAATATAATGGGTACTAAAGAGACATTTTTTTGCAATCATCTATATATATCTAGTTAATTTTTGTCATATTTGAGGAATCTTTTTGGTTAGTGTTTCTTCAAAGATTTCTATCCATTCTTCTGGGATTATAAGACTGGAAAATTGCATGATGGTGTTGTATATGGATTCTAGGTTTTTTAGTATACAAAATTCTCTTTTAATTTGTGTGCTGCTTCCCCATTTTGTTTAGTTATTGATTGTATTCACCTGTAGTTTGCTGAACCTCTTCTAGACAGTTTTGCATTTTTTAAAAGATTTTATTTTATTTTGTTTAGTCATTGATTGTATTCACTTGTAGTTCACTGAGCCTCACCTAGACACTTGTTTTGATTTCTTTTTGAAAGGTTTTATTTTTAATTATTGTGTATGTGTGTCTCTGTGTAGGTGTCGATGCACATGAGTGTAGAGACATCAGATCTGCTGGAGCGGGAGGTACAGGGGATTGTCAGCCTCATCCTGAGTGTGCTAGCAACTGAACTCAGGTCCCCTGCAAGGGCAGTGCGTGTTCTCAATCATCAAACCATTTCTCCAGCCCCTATGTCAAATTCGTAATCAGGCAATCAGCTGGTCCTCATTTATTTATGGTTGTATATGGATTCTTTGCTTTTTCTTTAGGTGATATTACTTTTTCTGTTTGTGATTTTTCTGGCTGTGTGCTGATGTATGCACTTTTAAATGAAAAGCCATTTTAAATAATTTTTAACATTTATTATTCATCTATTGTGTAAACATGTGTGTGCAGATGTGCACACACAGACGTGTGGGTGTGGAGGTCAAAGGACAGACACCTTTAGGGAGTTGGCTCTCTCCCTCCTCTCTGCAGGTTCTGAGGATTGAACTCAGGTCTTTGAACTTGATGGCAAATGCCTTTATCCACTGAGATACCTTGCAAGCCCCACAAATAGTTTAGGTTTTTTAAACTTGTTTCACCAGGCAAGTCTGTTAGTCAGATAGCTAACCAATAAATTCTGGGTTAGCCAACTGTGAAGTTAGAGTTGTGTGTGCAAGGCTAAAATTGAATCTGGGGTGCACAGAAAATAACCCTTGCATCGATGTCCATTGGAGCTGCATTGATAATTGAGTCTACGGGGTTCATACCTGGATCCTCAATTCAGTGGAGCCAGGATTTTATGTTTGAGGACTGACTTGAAGTGCTAACAATGAAATAAGCTTAGAAACTGAGCCTCCAGAGGTCATGCCAATATACTCAAGCCCATGGGCATGGTTTGTTCCTGGATCTACAATGACTGCCCTGGCAAGGGTCCCACTGAGGGGGGCCTTGTGACTGGGCCCGCAGCTATCATCCTGGAGCCTGGGTCTGCAGGGGTTTGCTGGCCTGATGCTGGAGTTTCCAAGACCCGTGAAAGCTGATCTTTGCATCGCTGTTCTTTACCCATGCAGCGCTCATCTCCACGCTGTCCTGCCCAGGCTTGGTGGCGAGGTTAACGTGGAACTTCTACCATTGTTCAGTGCATCTTTGCTTAGGTCTTATTCTCACCAGCTGCTCTAACCCATCACTTGGATTCCTTAGCACTTGGGAAGGCATTTTATTGAGTGTCGAGAACTGTTCATGTCGATTCCTTTGCAAAGGGAAGCCCATTGGAAACTCCATCCCTGATGTTGTGTTTGTTCAACTTCCCGGAATCGTTAACATATTAAACGGCTGAACCCGGACTGGGCTGTTCATGGACTGTATTGACAGGTTAAACAGTTGCAACTGTTGCCAGAGCGCAGGTCAACACTGGAGCCAAGCAAGTACTGCCTACAGCGGCATGTTCGGGGAGCGTGGGGACTGATTCCCTCGCCTCCAGAGCCACAGAAGCAGCTGTCCTTCCAGGTAACCACTTTCTATTATTCCGATCATTTTCTGTGTCATTTGGCATAACGCATTAGTTTCCTGAGAGTTTGGAAAATCTAAAAGGGACTGTTCTTTGTTTGTACAAATATTTTGATATACAACATTTTTTAAAGATTTTTATTGGTTTAAAAGTTTTAAGTTGGCTTGAATATTTTCAAAGATTTCCTGTATGTGGGGACTGTCGGTGATATTATTGTCCTTATTTATAATAATTTTGTGTAAGTTAAGAAAATTTATAAGTGTTTAATTACCTTTATTAATTCTCTTTACAGAATTAATAGAAACAAAATTAATAATAAATACACTAACATATAAATATATAAATGCACTAATAGTAGACTAGAGGTCTCAATTTGTATCTTAGGAAGCATGATACATATTTCAATTTTCCATTTACAAAATATTCCCCCCAAATCCTCACTCTCTTGCTGATTATGTGCTTTTGTTTACAACTTAGACATTTACCAAAAAAGCAAAGTCTATATATTAAATTAAATTAAATACATGGTCAATATGATCTAATCCTAGCACTTACGTGATATTTTTTTTTCCTTTCAAAGGATGATTTTATTCAACCAAGTGGGTTATTTCATTTCCTTATTTGCTACAGTTTCCTGTGGTAAGTATTTTCTCTAGAAGTTAAAATAAATAGTATGTGAAAGAGGAATAGTTGTGTAAAACATAACACTCCTGGAGAAAGCCGTTAGCCATACAGTCTTGGGGAAGGAGGCAGTTGCCGAGGCTTCAGGGCAAGAACTTCTCTTTAGCTCCATTGCCCCCAACACCCACGAACAGTAGGAGGGACACAGGGGCAACAGGCTCTTTGTGCATTTGTTAGCAGACATTTCTGTTTAGAGATTACTCCCTGCCAGAGTTCCTCCCACCCCATAGTTCCTTGTTTTTATTACCGGCCTTCAGAAAACAAACTCTACCTGAAAGATGGGAAAACTATTAGACACTATACATTGTTTGGGTCCAATTCAAATATCTGATTAGTGTGTGATATTTTTAATATGAGGCATAGGGAACTCTTTCTAGACTGAAGGTAAAGACTTCAGATGTAGCTAGTGTATTATCCTCTGAGTGGTCCGGATGGAGAGCTTTCGGCTCTAGGTGTCAGTGTTCTGCCTTTCTCTGTGTATTTCATTAGATTTTAGAGAATAATAATGGCAGGCTGGAGAGATGGCTCAGAGGTTAGGAGCACTGGGCTGTTCTTCCAGAGGTCCTGAGTTCAATTCCCAGCAACCACATGGTAGATCACAACCATCCATAATGAGATCTGGCGCCCTCTCTGACGAAGGCAAAACATGGCAGGCAGAATAACTGTATATCATCATAGTCTTCTTCTTCTTCTTGAGGAGGAGGGCTGAGGAGAGGTAGGAGCTTCTGATGCGGAGGGGGATGGTTCTCTTCTTCGGAGGCAGGAGAGTCTTTCCTCTTCTTCTCTTCCTTCTTTCTTCCTAAATACTACTCGGCCTCCTCCTCTCCTCATCCAATCCTCCTCCTCCTCCTCCTCCTCCTCCTCTTCCACCCCCTCATCCTCCTCCTCCTCCACCCCCTCCTCCTCCTCCACCTCCTCCTCCTCCTCCTTCTTCTTCATAATGTCTCTGAACACCCCTTCTAATTAGTCATTGTGGAGTGAGGTTTCCCCTTGCCTACAATGAGGGGTAGATTCTGAGTCAAGGGTGACTTATGATATGACTACACCACAAGGATTGTTTTCTTGACTCTCAAGTATTTGTCAAAGAGAAAGAGCTCTGATGAAGGCCTATCCTTGTCAATGGAAGTCATTTCTTTGGGCAGGGGAGACCTTTTTCTTCCCTATCTGCTAATTACACCTCCCTCCATCTGTCCCATCCACCCTGTCTACCTGCTCTTCTGTCACAAGCATTACCATGTTTAAACCAGTCAAATATGGAGGAGTGGTAGCCAGAGATGCTATTGACCATGGCTAAGATAAGAAAAATGACTTAAAAACAGATGTGTGTGTAGCACAGATAATAAATACAGTGTTTAGCTTTGCCATTATAAAAAAAGAAAAGTGATTTATAATTTATGCTCATGATAGAAAAATTAGAGATGTAAGCACATATAATACTTAAAATCGAATATTTTATATAGTCCCAAAGTATGAAATAACTATTGCTAAATTATTTTAGTCTTTCATATTTCTGTATGTATCTATCTGCTATAAAGTCTTATTTACCTTACCTTTGCTATTTATAGCTAACATTAATCCAAACAAACATTTTTGTTATCTGTTCCTCTTTATGGTATTTTGTGTGTACATTCTATGAACATATTCAATCATTTTATAAGTTAAATTTTTGGAATTAGAAAATGTTTGCTACGAAGGTATAAATACTTTTGAAGGTTTTTATGGCACACATTATTTCGGGATTGTCTTCCTGAAAGGCCTATCTCTGGTTTTCTCAACAAGCTTCTGAGAATGTTTCCCTGTTCCCACTTGGGAGAGTGCAAGTTGTTATCTGTTGCTTTGTAGTCAGCGTCCTGTAAACAGGGTCCGGATTTCTTCCCGAGGAACCATCTCTAGGTTCTAGTCTACGTGGTCATGGGGTTGCTCCTTCTGTTGCTGCCCGTCAGGCTGGAGCTTCTGACTCAGCCAGGCCAGAGCCAGAGCCACAGGCAGTGCTGGAGGGATGAGCTAACCAGAGTTAGTCTTGAAACAGGTTTTTCCTTAGGTTTCTAGGGAAAGATTCAGATTTATTTTTATTTCCAACTTGACTTGAGCTTCTAGTCTTGCTGCTGTCATGCGTCTTGAGACCAACACATGTCCTCGCCCGTGTCCCTCTCGCTCTCAAGCTGATTGCCTCTTTTTCTTTTATTATTCTTGTTGTATATATATGTATATATGTACACAAACGTGTATAAATGCGCTTTGCTACGTTCATTTTATTTGTGGCTTGTGTGTGTATGTGTACACTGGACAACCAATAAGTGGCTCATCTCTGGGAGAGGCTAATTCTCCTACTCCCAGAAATCTGAGTTGCCTGTAGATCTTTGTCTAGGAGCGGGACCCCATGAAACTTCCCCCTTTCATGTTACCATGTCCATTGATATTGCCTTTGTTCTGGTCTTGTTTGTGCAGATGCTTTGAGGAGACGGTTTCAAAGCCGATTCCCTGATATTCTAGCTATTATCACCTTCCCATGCCCTCTGCCATGATATTCCCTTAGCCATAGATTCAGGATGTGTGATGTAGATGCATCCATTGTGGCTTGCTTGCTCACATGTGTTGACCTTCACATTGCGTCCAGTTGTGGTTTTCTGTGATGGTCTCCATTAGCTGTAGAGAGAGGCTATGATGAGGGGTAACAGCTACACTTATCTAGGGAAGGTGATTAATGCATTGTCAGCAGCTTTCATACACGTATAGTCACTTATATTCCTTTGGTAAATTGTCTTTCCTTATCTGCCATTGGTTATAAAAATGGTTTAGCATTCATTTATCTTGTATCTATGTCTACATATGCATGTGTACACACATGCTTGCACACATACACACACACACACACACACACACACACACACACGCACCGTGGAGATGAGAGGACAACTTGTGGAAGCTGGTTCTCTCCTTTCACTCTGCAGGTTCTGGGGATCAGACCCAGGTTATTAGTCTTGAGGGCAAGCACTGACTCCTGAGGTTTCTCTCTACCACTCACCCAGAATTTTAAAGTTAAGGTGCTTTTCTTTCCTTATTGATGATATTTTTCATTTTCTTTTTTTTTTGAACATGTACATTTTTAATATGACCAACTAACATGCCCAATGTCCGTGAAACATGAAATATGAAAGATATCTCAACACGAATACTGAAAGATGTGATTATTCTAGATCACTTAAGTTATGTGGACTCTGTAATAACAACGCTGTCTTGGTCGTCATTGCCACCAAAATCATCGTCGCTGCCATTAACAACTGAGGAGGACAAACAAGTCTACAACTGGAACATTTCCAGTCCTTCTTCTTCATTGGCTGAGTCACAAGCTTGTCTACCTAGACTCAACTGCAAGATAGGAACTTCCAGGCCATCGCTGGTCACAGATTGTGTTTTTGCATGTGTCTGTGCGATGAGTGGCAGAGAATGTCTGCTCAATAATTATGAAATGCTAACCGCATTAAAAACAAGTCTCTTTATAGCTACCATTACCGCTGGGCCTACTATCGTGTTGTGCAAATGGGACACTTCAGGGTGTACACTTGGGAACACATATTCCCAGGAGCATCTACCCAGGAAAATCTGCTCCTTCCAAATATAAACCTGACCCAAGTGGTAGGCATGGCAACACCTCTCTGATAAGAAGAGAAGCAATACTGCTAGTTTGACCAATCGAAGTGGGACTTAGCAGCAGGATCTCCAGACAGAGAACATTAAAGATCTTAAATCTACAGTGTTTAATAAAATACATGTTGTTTAGACGCCTATTCTGTGGAAAGTAATGGCCACATAGAGAGATGTTAGAGAGAGACGGACAAGTTAATGGAGACCTGACTGATGAAAACGGACAGGCTATCTAAGGTGGAAAACTCAGTAGAAGATTTGGTCTGATTTTTCATGTAAACACAAATTCATGATTAAATCAATTGAGGACAATGTTCTAATGATGTGTGGGATGCGGAGCACCACACATAATGGAGCCGTGAGTCACCCCAAGTAGCGTTAGCTCATGAGTGTTCTTCCATGTTTCTCTTTTATTTGAAAATTATTTATTTAGACTTTTCTTCTTTCTTATTGAAAATAGATTCTTCTCTCATACAACATATCCTGATTATAGTTTCCCTTCCCTCTGCTGCTCCCAGTTTCTTCCCAAATTATTATGTAGGTAATAAAAAAGAATCAAATTTTCTGCTTTAAGTTTCCATAAGATGACTTTAAATAGCTGTGCTGTTAAAGTCGTTGGCACAATGTTTCATTCCAGCTTTGGAGCTGTAAAGATCTTTGGGCAGTCATTAGGGTGAATAAAAAATATAACAAAACAGATGGAAACTGTAACCCTTTTCTCCAAATCTCCTTTTAATGGTTGTATCCAGGATGTCTGAATCAACTGTACAAAAACAGCTTCTTCCGAGGTGGGGATATAGCTGCCATCTACACCCCAGATGCCCAGTACTGTCAGAAGATGTGCACCTTCCACCCCAGGTGCCTGCTCTTCAGCTTTCTCTCAGTCGCTCCAGCCAACGATCCCGATAAAAGGTAAGAGGTGGTATTCCGACATATCAGGTCAGACATTTCTCATGCTCCTTCCAGTTGTTTGCAAGATTGGCGTCAGATTGGTGTCAGGTTCCTCGAAGAAATCAAAGACCATTTTTTTTATCAAAAGTTCCTAGACTTTTTCTTTCCAAAGCAGACAACTGGACTACTGACCACAGACACAGACACCCTCAACAACCACAGCTCTCGTTCACAGTGATGCTCTAGCCAGGGCCTGGAAGGAAAAGCTTGTAACAAGAAAGGGTCCATCCTCATACCATAATATTTAGCCTTTCTGGTTCACATTCCAACATGTTCCCACATGTATATTTGTTTATGTATATAAATATGTTATTGGTTAGGTTCTGCACATGAGGAACAACATGTGTGGGTTTTTTTCTGAGATCATGTGATTCCACTTAATATTAGAAATTCAAGGTCCATCCATTTTCTCATTTTTCTTCAGCACCGAGTAGCATTTCTTTACATATTTTCTGACTTATTCATTATTTATTATACATTAACTAAAATTTATTATAAATGCCACAAATAAAACAATCACACACCCATTAGCCAGACCCAGAGACTGTACAATTCAGTGGATTTCTATCCAGTTAAGTAGCCATTTGAAAAGGAAGCCATAGAACTTCTTAGTGGACTTTATGCTTTTGCTTTCAAAAATGTATTTTATTCACTTTTATGCTACTTGTCCAATAAAAGGTGAAAATTTCACCTGCACAAAGAAATATATTTACTTGGCTTATATTTTTGAGTAACAAAGTTGAGAATATATAAGCCAGGAATTTTGTTGATAATAGACTTAAGATCTAGTAGGCACATCTCAATGGTACCTGAAGTGACCCAGTTTGCACATTTAGAACGTACATTTGTGTGTGTGTGTGTGTGTGTGTGTGTGCATGTGGGTGTGGATTACTATTAAGTGGCAATTTTGACAAATGCAAGTATTAAAAATATAGTTGGAAGTTTTACCTTAATTTTCTTTCATTTAATCAATAGCCAAAGTGTAAATTTTTGCTTCAGTTTCCATACCTGTAACTTTCTTTCTCACTCTGATTTTAAGAATTAGAAATGTGACACTCATTCTCTAATCCCTATGTGCTAACCTGAAGAAAAACACAAACTACATGTGACATTCGCTGAACTGAAAATTGAACTAGGTGCTAGGATTCTGATAAATAGTAAACTTAACACAAAGTTGATAATGAAGATAGAAGAATCCTCCCACTAGAGGGAAACTACCAAGAATCAATAAACAAGGTGAATATCAAGTAGAGCCCCAGCTCATGGACGATTTGATTTTTTAAAGTAAATTAAAATACTTCTAAATATAATCGCCACTTTAGAAAATGAAGAAATTTCAGATGGGAGAATCATAAGTTTAATGTCAGTTTGCTTCAAAATAAACTAAATAAAAGCTGTCGGGTGAAATGGGAGGGAAGAACTGGCCAGTGGTAGAACGCTTGATTAGCGTGTTTGAAACCCGAGGTTTCTTCTTTAGTACTACATAAAACAAAAACAAAAGCCATTATCTTTTGGGAAGAGGCTCTGTGGAAGCTCAAATGCAGGCATAACCATCAACTCTTGAAGACGGCTGGCTCTCTGGCATAAGGAATGAACAAAAGAAAGCCCATAGTGTAGATAGAGTGGAACTGTTTTAAGAATGTCTTTTTCAGCAAGTATCAAGGAAATGCTGACAGTTTCCTGACCCCAGGCTTTATTTATTAGCACACTGAAAATGCTGGATAATGTCTTAATGTGTGTTTGTCATTACATTTTCCTTTAAAAAATGAATTTTTTTTAACAAGGTTTGGTTGCTTCATGAAAGACAGCATTACAGGAACTTTGCCAAGATTGCATCGGGCAGGTGCCATTTCCGGTTATTCTTTAAAGCAGTGTGGCCATCAAATAAGTGGTAAGAGGTGAATTCTTCCAACAAAATTTGAATTACTAACACTCTTACTCAGAGTAGTTTGGCTCATAGACTTTACTATCATGGACTTCTGAAAGAGAACAGTAAGAAACATAATGAAGATGGAGCAGTATCTCGGTCATAAGAAGGGGTTGCATATATCTAGATAATGTTCTTGTCTTTATTAGTTATAACGCACAGCTTTGATGGGCCTCTGTTATCTATGGTGCTCACATACAATGTAAGATTTGGACAAAGGAATGCGCCCTTCAAACAACAGACCTTTCCTGTTTCCAGAAAAGACTTTTCAGAGAAGACAAAGGGGACAGACTATCCCCAGGATCACTTCAGGGAAATTTGTGGCTCCCACCAGAATTAATTTTGCCTTTTCCATCTCAAAGAACATTTGTCAATGTCTAGAGACATTTAGATCCTTACAAGTGTAGAAGTTGGTATTCTCTATGGTAATGGCCTGAGTTGGTGCAACACATTCTACCAGGCACAGAGCAGTAAGTCACAACATAGAACTTTCTGGACACCACTAGGTCATTGATAAGGGTCTAAAACAGTAATTCTCAACCTTCCTAGTGCTATGACCCTTTAAAATAGCTCCTCACATAGTGATGACCTCCCAACAATAACTTCATAATGGCAATTTTGCTACAGTTATGAATCGTAATATGGGACATGAATATCTGTGTTTTCCAATGTCTTTGGCTACTCCTTTGAAAGGATCATTTGGCCCTGAAAGGAACTGTGACCTACACATTGAAGACAGCTGACTTAAGAAATCATATTGTTTGCCATTCAGCCCAGACTGAAGGATTGAGTTCTGTCAATCATGCTTAGCATAATATTGCTTACAAGGAATATGAACGCTAGGATGTTAGCGAGCTTTATTTCTGACATCCATTGCAACTGATAGGAAGCAATTTCTATGCCATCTTAAAAGCTTCATACAAAGAAGAAGACATTTCTCTAACACTGCAGGGACTGATGGGAAAGTGAGCATGCTAAAAAGAGTGAGGTGGTGTGCCGGAAGAATCATAAGGAACGTTCTGGACTATGCTGGTTTGTCTTTTCATAGTTCACTCTGTAGGTTCAAATTTCCAGGGTCCTCATTTTTACCCCAATAACATACAGTCTTGGACTGCAATTTGAATTTTAGGTAATTAATGAAGGGTGACAATGGCTAAGATATGAACAGTACCCCACCAGTGTAATAGTTACATTTAACCTGAAGCAAGATACTTTTCCTATGGTATACGACCAAATCCATATACTACTATAATGTACATTATTTGATTAAATTTTATATATTATGATTGTGACAGACAACACAATTTTAAAAAATAGAAATAGTGTGTCTTTTCCATAGGTGCTCAGTTGCCATCTTTTCCCCCAGCTTAATCTTCCTCACCGAGTTTGACTCTAAAGTTCCTTTCTAACGTTCTCCCAAATACCGTCAAGTTAAAAAAGTGGTCCCAGGCCGGGTGGTCGAGGTGCAGACCTTCAATCCCAGTACTCCGGAGGCAGAGGCAGGCAGATCTCTGTGAGTTCGAGGCCAGTCTGGTCCATAGAGTGAGTTCCAGAACAGCCAGGGCTAACGGAGAGACCCTGTCTTGGGGAAAAAAGGTTTAAAATGTGGTGTCAGGAAAAATTTTAGTCAAGACTATTGAAGGGCAGGCTTAAAATTTACAGATAAAAGAAAATATTTTTATTTGTGACTGCTTCATTTCCTGTCTTGACTAAAGCAAATTCAAAGGAACCTCATTCTCTGATTTATAGATTTCTGCCCTATATCAACTACCAGGAGTGTTCAGCACCCCTACACCCTAACATAATACTTCTCTATTAGTCGGTATATACATAGTCTCCATGTATAAAATTAATTTTAAGATTCTTAGACACTTACAGCTATGTACAATAGAATATTTTTGTGCTAACACACACACACACACAGGGCTAATCTAATTAAGTTGTCTTAAAAACAAAACCCACAAGAGCCTTATTTGGCTTATTTTCTATTAAAAAGAATTAACTATATTTTTGACATATGAGATAAACTTGAAAGGACAGGTTGGGCTTGCTAAAGTCCCTTTGAAACGTCAATGAAAGAAGTGCTTAAATGGAGTTGAAGAACATTTGTAAACCTGGTGTGCTAGCGCATGGCTAGAATCTCAGTACTAGGGAAGCAGAGACAAAGCTCATCTCAAGTTCAAAGTCATTATGTCAAGCTCGTCTGGTCTGAAATGGGAGTCTGCCACATCCAGCATGGCTTGGGTCCTAAACTGACTAGGGGTATCGGGAATAAGAAAGGACAGACGCACGGGCCAACATGCAGAAAGAAGGGAGTGTCATGCATTGTCAGCATTGAACCCCCAAACCCCATAGTGATTACTATGTACAGCCCAGGGGATGTGCTCACTAGTCTCAGAGGGAGGTCTCCAATGGCAGGCAGTCTCTCCCCTGGGCTGTCAACATCCTCAAGGAGGATGGTAAAGTTGCTGGTCTTTGCACACACTGGTCAGTTGTTCCTGAACACCCGTGCTTAGACTCAGGGAGGGCTTTGCCAACTTTCCATGGGTCTGAGGCATTGGTCCTTCACATGGCCCATGTCAATAGACTTCATCAGCTCCTTACATGTTGATTCAGGACTTCTGGTAGCCACAGGAGTTCCTAATCAGACAGGTCTACAAAGCAAGACGGGGTGGGGGGAAGGGTGGTGGTGGTGATAGTGGTGGAATTTAGGAAAATTAGAAAGCAAGAAGGAAAATGGCTTTGTCATGCATATAAATCCCCACCCTCTATAAAAGATTCAACACAGATGTCAATGGTGAGACCTGCGATCACAAATCACAATCAGCCGGGCGGTGGTGGCGCACGCCTTTAATCCCAGCACTCGGGAGGCAGAGGCAGGTGGATCTCTGTGAGTTCGAGGCCAGCCTGGTCTACAAGAGCTAGTTCCAGGACAGGCTCTAAAAAAGCTGCAGAGAAACCCTGCCTCGAAAAACCAAAAAAAAAAAAAAGAAAAAAAAATACCAAATCACAATCAGACCAGACTAGGTGAAGAAAGGAAATAGATATAGATCATGTTTTTGTTTTGTTGTTATTGTTTGTTTTGGGGTTTTGGTTTTGTTTTGATCCAGCAGTCAAAGGTACACCAGTTTGTCAAATCCTTCGAATCTCTGCCATATGCTGTCAGGACCTTGTTATTACTGCCTTGTTTCTTTATCAATGCCACTGGTAACTTCAGTGTGAAACTGTCCTGTTGCATATACCTTGCAGGTTAGGAAGCAAAATAACCCACTTTCCGTGGTGGTGCGATAGAGGTCAGGTAAACACACTGGGGTGTGCTAATGTCCAGCAGGGTTTGATAATTTAGATACGTCAATAAGAAATTTGGCCAAATGTCTCTATGTGTTTCATTTCAGCTTGCCACCAAGACCTATATGAAGGACTTGACATGAGAGGGTCCAACTTCAATATATCTAAGACCAACAGTGTTGAAGAATGCCAGAAACTGTGCACAAACAATATTCACTGCCAATTTTTCACGTACGCTACAAATGCATTTCATAGACCGGAGTACCGGTGAGTGTGGCTGAGTGGGTCCCATGAGAACAGTCCAGGATTCAACAGCTCCATGAAAATAATCTGTTTCTCCTTCAGCTAAAAAGCAAAGGGAGTATAGTTCTGAACATATATTCCTTATTTATATACTTAATTCCAATGGCATTGCCAAAGATGGTAAACTCCATCTGGTCTACCTATAAGCTGTGTACGGAATAAAGTGTAGTGTCTGACGATGATGTCTGCCACTCCATTTGCACCCTAAAGGGCCCTTTGCTGAAGGGAAGAGTGTCTGTTGATTAATCCAACCCATGTACCACTCTGGTTATCATTTCAATAGCAAATGTTACGCACACAATTTTGCACACCTTATGAAGCCTGGCATCTTTTGCTGACTTTCAGGAACAACTGCTTGCTGAAGCTCAGCGCAAGTGGAACGCCCACCAGTATAAAGACGCTGGATAACCTGGTTTCTGGATTCTCACTGAAGGCCTGTGCCCTTTCAGAGATTGGTAATTAGAGGACGACTGTTCCTCTATGATTGTGATATGCTAAATGAGAGGACCCAGACATATCCATGTGCCACGCCCAGGGACCTGGGAATACGATGCATATAAACCAAAGGGTTTATGTAGATGTGATTGTATGGAAAAACTTTGAAATAAGAATTACTCTGGATCACCAGAATGTGCCCTATCCAGGCTCAAGGGTCCTTACATGGTAAAGAGGGAAGCAGGGGAGTCCAAGTCAGAGAGGGAAAGCCTTGAAAGGGTTGTTTCTGCCTTTAAAGCTGGAAAGAGTCTTAAAGCAAAGGGATGCCATGACCTGCAGAAAAGAAAAGGACATGGAACAGGCCCTTCCAAAGGAACAGAGCCAAGCCAACCTTTTGACTGGCACCCAGTAAGGTGTACTTTGGCCTTCTGATTGCTAGGATTAAAAGAGAATGAATTTGTGTTGCTTAAACCTCTAGTTTTACTATAATATTCTTGCAATAATAGCTTTAGGAAAGTACACTGGCACTATAGAGAAGGTCGTGAGGTCATTCGACAGTGTCCATGTCTGGCTAGAAAAAAATATTGCTGTGAATCAGCAAAGCCCTATTATTTCAGACACAGAGGTAGCTTTGGTTGAATTATCCAGACAAGTGCCATCATATTTAGCACATCAAGGTACCAGTGGTGAGATTTACTGAAATCAGATCACTTAGAATAAATTGTGCCAAATACTGAATGCTTGCTCTATGCCGTGTCCTGTATTGGTCTGAGTTCTGGAATATGACCTCTCTATAAAAGACAGAGACGTCCAAAACAATTTAACTCTTTTCTTATTTGTCTTTTCTCAACATATCCTCTGCGTGCTGTGCCATTCAATTGGCTCCAATGTGTTAGTTATTTAGTTTTAATATGCATTTTTTTCTAGTTTTTGAAACCTTGACTACAAGAGATAGGGCTGTTTATTCAAATGTGTTCTGTTCTGAGTAACATTTATCTTAGACTGCTTATCTGCAACTGTGCCTGAATGCCAGATGACTGGGAAACATATAAAAATAAAAAGGCTCTTCCGGCTCGTGACTCTGCAGGCCAGGAATCTAAAGATGGGATGGTTGTATCTGACCAAGACCCCTGTGAGTCTGGGGGCATTCAGAGATTCATCGCCTGTCTGACTCAAGTTTTGGTTTTAGTAATATATATATATATAAATATATATATATATATTAAAAGGACTGGCCAGGATCAAACCAGAGAGCAGAGAGAGTTCTCTAATAAGGCCTGGCTATTGTTAGACAAGGAATTTTAAAGGCAAAAGCCACAGAATTTATAGTTTTAGAAAACCAAATTAACTCATATCCTGTCTGGGTGTGGGCAAGGCTTGATTTTGTAATAGACGCAGGTGCATCAGCCATCCAAGGCAGCAAGCGTTTCAGACAAAAGCAGAACGTAGCAGTTAGCCTGTTTATTCTTGTGACCCATTACCTTGTAGGAATAGCTGAGACAGTGAAATATTTTTGTAACAATCAGAAATTTCTTTAGACTAGCCCAACTGCTCCAGGAAGTGGTCCGTCTCGGTAGGTGCAAGGTAGGAGTAACTTCCGCGTGGATTGAACAAGTTAAAAACAATTTTGGTTTTACAGGCCTAGCACAGTCAGTTTATCCTCTGGACATAATTTTCATCACCTTATAATGCACTACAGCACGGTAGAAAAACGCAGGTCAAGTGAGCATGTGTAGAAGTCTTGGCTTAAAACAGCCTGCCCTTGGCATAACCGATCTAGTTCAGCTAGATCAGGAACTCGCGCAAGAATCATTAATCAATTCACATGGGCTATGCCTTCATGACTTCCCACTAGGTCATACCTCCCAACACTGCCACGCTGGAGAACAAGCAACACCAGGAGATTTTGCTGGGTGCAAACCACACTGCAGCCTTTTCTTTATGCAAGAATTTTTTTATGCATAGAGAAGAACTGACAAGATTCTTTGGTCCCGCCTCAAGCCCATCCCAGGTGCCGCCCACAGCCTCCAAGAGTACCGCGCATGCCCAATCTCAGGCTGCACTGTACTTGACTTTTTTGAGCTGCAATGAGGTCCCACATCTCTTCAGTCTGACTGAACGTCCGTCCCTTCACTGAGTGATAACAATCCTGCACGTTTCAGAAGACGGCCATGGTTTTTTTTTTTTTTTTTTTTTTAAGAGGCAGGTCTTTTCACATTCCTTGCACGCCAACCAAAGCCACAGGAAGGCTGTCTCTGGGCCTACAGGCCTAAATTAAACTCATAAGGCAGGCGTGACTTTTAGTCGTTACCACACCCTCGTCTCAGGCACGCCTTTAGCTTTAGGGATGAAAAATGGTAGTTCCTGGGATAAAACCATATGCTAAGGTCACATAGCAGCCCTGGCACTTAGGGTCACACAAATATCCTGTCTTCCCTTTGAAAAGTTCAGCCTCTTACATAACGACTCCAAATGAATTGTATTTAAAGACTAGTTCTCAGCAGTTTCCTTCATGGATTTCGAAAGCATTGGAGGTAACCACACCTGCCCCCATTAGTGAGCCAATACTATTTGCAATTCCAATTGAGAGAATCTTTCCACATTAATGGCATAAAATTCAGAGAGTCACAGGTTCGCACACCCAGGAATCCCGTAAAAACCAGTACACTGGAAGCGTTACTGTATACGCAGAGGACCTGGTGCAGACCTGTACAGGCCCTGTGCATGCGCCTGGGTCTCTCAGGCGATTTTAAATTCAGGATGCTTAGCGCTGTGGATACTCAATTGTCATTGCCCTGGTTCCTGTGCTAAAACACAAGCAAATTTGGCCTTGTGTCACTGAGGAATGCTCTTCTTCGGTGAATTCACAGGTTGCCCCATGAATATGTTCCAGCACTTTGCCTTTGCAGACCTCGATGTGGGCCGGGTCATCACCCCCGATGTTCTCGTGTGTCGCACCATCTGCACCTTCCACCCCACCTGCCTTTTCTTTACATTCTATACGAACGAAAGGAAGATCGAATCCGAGAGGTGAGTGTGAGCGGGCATGCCGGCTCCTAGCCTTTCCCGTCCCCAGCGGAGGCTCGCAGGTGCTTGCTGGTTTCCCTGACAGCGGTAGAGCCTGTAGTTTAAGTGGTTGCTTTCCTGCCAGGTGCAAGTTGCTTCAGAGATTAGCAGATCCATCTACATACCTTCCCTTCCATAAAGCAAACATACCATTGAGTTAAACAACAGCGGACCGGCAAAGGGATCAGACAGCTTTCTCACTAGCATTAAGGTTTTAGATTGGCTTGAGTTAAGAGCTGCTCCATCAGCTTACCCTTTAATCTTGTGAGAAATCAGAGCCCTGCTTTTCTTGATCTAGGGTCTAGTTTGACCTCTTCGTCTTTCGACAGCTTCCTGTTTCCTTTATGTACAACATGAGGCCCGCAGAAGGCTGTGTGGATACAATACCGCGGGCAGCTTAATTCCAAACAGTTTGTCCTCTGGGGCCTTTTTCTTCTTTTTCTAATTAGAGGGTGGAATTTTACCCTCTCACCTCTTTTCTGGTTGTCTGTGCTTTCTGGTTTTTGCCAGAGGGAGAAGGGACTCCATTTACATTTAATCCCTGTGGTATTTTGGAGTCTTGCCATCTGATTGACTGAAGAGAGTTTCTCAGAATACAATCTTCGGAGTTGCCTTTTAATAAAAAGAAATGGGAGCTGCGTTCCTGTAATCTGTCTGACGCCTCTAATGCTTCTTTCTCTTTCTCGCTTGTTTTTTAAATAGGAATGTTTGCCTTCTTAAGATGTCTAAAAGTGGTACTCCAAGTCCCTCTGTTCCTCAAGAAAATGCTATGTCTGGATACAGTCTCTTCACCTGCAGAAAAGCTCGCCCTGGTAATGACTGACAATGACGGTACATGACGATTGTCTTAGTTTGCCTCTTGGTTCTCATGATAAAAACCATGACCAAAAGCAAGTTGGGGAAGAAGAAAGTTTGTGTTGCAGAAACAGTCATAGGACCTGAAGCGGAGACCATGGAGAAATGCTGCTTTTTGACTTGCTCCTATGATGGGCTCAGCTACCTTTTGTTGTTGTTGTTGTTGTTGTTGTTGTTGTTTTAATACAATTCAGGGCCACCTGCCTAGAGGTGGCACTGCCCTCCAGTGGGTCCTCCTCCTTTAATCCTTAATTCAAAAAAAAAAAAAAATGTCCCACAGACATGCTCACAGCTCAGTCTGAGGAAACAGTTGCTCTTCCCTCTTTTCCCATGACTCTATTTTGTGTCAAGTGGACAAACACTAACCGCCATGGGGTGCATCAGATCTTGGGGTCTTCTAAAAGTTGACGAAACTATTCTCAAGACACTAGGATCATTCTTACTATGGCTTATTTCCTGCCTCATTATATATCCTTGGTTGTTTTGACATGCTGCAGAACCCTGCCATTTCAAAATTTACTCTGGAGTTGACTTTGAAGGAGAAGAGCTGAATGTGACCTTCGTACAAAAAGCAGATGTGTGTCAAGAGACTTGTACAAAGATGATTCGCTGCCAGTTCTTTACCTACTCATCCATTCCACAAGACTGCAACGCGGAGGGGTGAGGGGGCGTTTCTTTGATCACCGGCAAGGTAATGATTTTATAGTTTTCTTTGTGGGTCTGATTTTATTCTGTTCATTTTGTCCAGGTGTAAATGTTCCTTAAGGTTATCTGTGGATGGCTCCCCAACTAGGATCACCAGCAGTGCACAGAGGAAGTCCGGGTATTCTTTGCGATTGTGTAAAGCTGTGGACACCTCTAGTGAGTGAGGATCATTTGTTACGAAACTGTATGGAAGTCTGGGTTGTGGTGACCGATGGCTTGGTCTCATGTGATTGGGGCTAGTTATATTGTTTCCTTGGATGGAGGAGATGCTGATTTGTGTCGAATTCTGACCACTCATCTCAACGCTTTTTAGTTTGCACAACAAAAGTAAATGCTCGAATTGTGGGAGGAACAAACTCCTCTTTAGGGGAGTGGCCATGGCAGGTCAGCCTGCAGGTGAAAGTGGTGTCTCAGAATCATCTGTGTGGAGGGACCATCATTGGACACCAATGGATCATAACGGCTGCCCATTGCTTTGATGGGTAAGTTTCAGATCCATCGTGTGTATGTGTGCATGTGTATACATGTTTACATGTGCATGCTCACGTGGAGGTCAACGTCAGGTGTCTTTCCTATACTGCTGTCTGTTGTGGAAAATTATTTTATTGAGGGAAAGATGAACTACATTTTTTTATGCTGCAGAATATTACTTTAACTGCGTAAAGGCGTGTTGCTTTTGTTTATGCTGTATTTGTTTAATTACGTAAAGGTATGTTATGTTTGTTATGTCTTTCCTGCCCAAGGAACCTGATTGGTCTCATAAAAAGCTGAACAGCCAATAGCTACACAGAAGAAAGGAAAGGCAGGGCTGGCATGCAGAGAGAATAAATAAGAGGAGAATTCTAAACCCAAAGGGAAGAAGGCGGAGAGAATCAGAGTCACACCCAGGACAAGAAGCCAGGCAGACATAGAGAAGCAGTGAAAATAAGAGATACAGAAGTAAGAAAGGTAATCAGCCCTGAGACAAAAGGTAGATAAAGAGAAACAGCTTAATTTAAGTTAAAAGAACTAGCCAGAAACATGCCTAAGCTAGGCCAAGTATTCATAACTAATAATAAGTCACTATGTCATGATTTGGAAGCTGATGTGTGGCCCAAAAGAAACAGACCGGTACAGCTGTCCTTCTTACTTGTTGAGATGGGGTTTCTCACTGAACCCCTTTGACCAGACTGGCTGGACAGCAACTCCCAGGGATCTGCCTGCTCTGCCTCCTGGCGTGTTGGATTCTGAACTCGGGTCCTCGTACTTGTGAAGCAAGCCCTTTGCCCACCAAGCCTCTCCTTGGCTCTGACATATTTGTTTTGATGAAGAGAAACGTTTCCAAGTCTTTGCCTAAAAATTATTATTATTTTAAATTTAGTTTGTATATCTTTTACATGGTTAAGTTAAAATTCAAATGATGGGTAGGCAGGTGTTAAGCCACAAAGTGTCTTTAATTCAATCTCCTACTTGGCTCATCTTAATTAATATGGTAACTTGATAACTCTGATATAATCAAAGCAATTGCTTTCAGGATTGGTAAACTGAACTTGATTTTCCCACAGCTTCTTGGAAAGTGACAGAAGCAGTCCCATATTTTTATTTATAACAAACATGAAGTAATTACATACACACACAACACACACACACACATTGAATATTTTCAGCCACAACTTCTAGCACTGTGAGGTGTAAACTTATATAGACTCAGTGCAACAGAATACAGGGCTCTCAGAAATTCTGGCAACACTAAAAGGTCCCTAAATGTACACTGACCAAAATTAATTCAAATGAAACACGTGGCAAACCCAAGGCCTTCTGGAAGTCCTAGCCCGTGCTGTGTCATGGAACTCCACTGCAGCCTTTCTTCCTAAAACACAGTGTGCTTATCTCACACTATGCATGCTCTATGCATGCTGTCATACCGTGCAGTACCAACAGATGGTACCCGAAACACAACTCGGACTGAAGACTATTCAATGTTGTGAATCACAGTGAGTGTACCGTGTACACAGAGCTTTCTGCTCTTACACAAACATAACAGTTTAATTACAAAAAAACCACAAACTTAAAAATGTTTCTTGCCATAGTCTGCTTTGGATTGTATAGTGTTAGACTTTAGTTTTAAATATTGTTGTTTGAACTGATCACTTGAGTTTTATTTAAAAAAGAAAACCTCATTGAATGAACTTTGGCTTGGGTATTGGATAGAATTTTTAAAATTTTTTAATGGTCCTAAACCTACATCTGCCGTTTGGTATGAAGTGACATTCTCAGTATTGTTGATTACAAAATCAAAACATTGAGGAACTCTTAAAGTCATTGAAGATATTCTCTGCCTTTTAGTAGGAGGTATCCAGACATGTTTTTATTATTTATATTAGAAGCACATTTATTCCATTAATGTGTGAATTTGCTTTCATCATTAATAAGTGGCAAAACTATATGTACACCAAAGGATTGTTTTGAAGTAAATTTCTTTATGATATACCATCAGTAAATGTTTAATATGTATACCCGCTTCATATAGTCACTCACACATACACACACACACACACACACAAATGCACAAGCATGCGCACACACACACACAGGAAGAACTAGGTAATGGGAAATATGTTCTTCTTTTTGTTCCCCACAAGAAAAAGTGAACAGGGAACAATGCCAACATTATTTTGGTTTGCATGTCATTCTCCCAGGATTCCGTACCCAGATGTGTGGCGTATCTACGGTGGGATTCTTAACCTGTCAGAGATTACAAAACAGACATCTTTCTCGAAAATAAAAGAACTTATTATTCATCAGAACTACAAGGTCGGAGAAGGCAACTATGATATTGCCCTAATAAAGCTCCAGACGCCCTTGAATTACACCGGTATGCACCACATTTTAAAGGAAAACTGCACAACTGAGTTGTATCGGTTCCAATTCCCGCTTCAGTTTGAGTGAGCAAACAGATCTGCCACCGTTGTTTTCTGGTTGGTGGGGTTGAGGGAGAGGCGAGCAGCCTGAAAAGTGAAGATCTTTGAGATTTGCCATGCAATCACTGCTTCTTAATGGGCAAGGAATCTTAGTAACTTTCTCAGTGTGGTATGGAGCTGAGAGGTATAGGAAAGCTCTTGCTGTCTGGGGACACTGCGCATCTTTTGACAGGACTGGTTGAATTACCATTGCTTGGACTTAGGATATACAATTATATCTCTAAGCTAATTAATTGCTAAGAACACACTGGGTAGACAATGGGGGGAATGGAGCACGTCACTGCCTTTGGAGGCACACCACTCCACAGAAACGAAATGCCTACCAGCACCTTAACTGTGAGCGTCAACTCTGTAACCTCAGACAGGTTGCCTCACCTCCTTCCCCTGCTAATATCTGCTGTAGGTGTGCTGGTCTCCTCGTTGCTTTGCTGTAATAATTAAGTAAGGTATTCAATTAAATCACTGGAACAGCATGGCTATTTTTACTCTGACTCTGAATTCTGCCAGAGTATATATTAAACAAAACACAAGAATGTAGATATATGTTTGTCAAGAAATTTTGGTGGAGGAGCTCCCCTCCCCTGGGGAAGTTTCATGCCAGAAAAGCAAACAAAAATATGAGAATTTCCTTGGATCGTGGGCTTTAGAAGTTGATCAGAAAGCTGGAGGCTATTCTCTTTACTCTTTCGTTTCAGTAATGAGTCCCCTTATGTTTCATGCATGGCTATGGCGTATTTTGATTGCATTTACCTCCCTTCACCCTCTCTTGTCCTTTCTCACTCTTCATCCCAATTGGTCCCAGAAGGCTCATTCTTGCTGTGTTGCTTTGTAGAAAACGAATAAGGGAAAAGAGAGAGATTAATTTTTAAAGTCAATATCTATGGCTTTAATTAATTCAAATCTATTCATTAAATTCCCTTCCAGAATTCCAAAAACCAATATGCCTGCCTTCCAAAGATGACACAAATACAATTTATACCAACTGCTGGGTGACTGGATGGGGCTACACAAAGGAAGGAGGTACAGCCTGACATTTGAAATGTTCCTGTCCAAAATGTTAAAGCACATGGAGCAGATTAGCTCCTCAACCATCCTTCCTCTTGATCTTTATGTTTATCTCATGTGAATGGTTCTCTGATTCACAAGAACATGTTTTTTTTTTTCATTAAAAACTGATGGGCTCATGCTTTAAGCATCTTACTCATAATAGAGATTATGTTGGTGACTGCATAAGAGACTATGGCCCGATGGTGCTATCAGGTCCAGTGCAGTCAATATGGTTCTCGGTACTCGGTGTCCCTGTTTGCCATGTGTTCCCTTGGTGTTGATAGCCAAGGTGCCAGCAACACTCTCTCAGGACAGTTCTTAATATTTCTCTTCATGCATTCTTGCAATATGATAAATCTACTTTTTTCTCTAATTACCGCTCAATACTTAGGCAAAATACATAGCTTCATAAAGATGGAAACTAGATTGCAGTACAATTGCTGGTATTTATTAACAGAATTCAACATAGTGATGAGGATGTATCTTTATTAATGTACTACATACCAAGTTGTTTTAATATTTGCCATAATGTTGAAATAGTGACAGACATAAATGATATTTTCACTTCTGTCATAACTACCGAGTAATTCAAAGCATTTGTGCCCTTATCCGACAATGTTGGTGATAGTACTGTACTCCCACAGTTTTTGTCCACATTTAAAACTGAAGGGGGTGTTCAGCTTTACTTGGAAGGTAGCCAGAAAAGAGGTGAGTTTTTCTCTCTCCTTTCCTTTGAGTTAATAGATAGATCCACTGTTTGTATGAATCTGAGGTCAAGAGCTCCTATGTGTTGAGACTATTTTCCTAGAAATGCTTCCTTTCTAGAATAAGTGCAAGATAAACACAATTAGACAAGTTGGTGTCATGTTTACAAAAAGAGACAATTGGCTATATTCTCCATTCTCCATGTTTCTTGAACCAGCCAGTCTTGTATTCAGTTAATTCCCATTTTGCACTGTGTTGACCTGGCGAGATATATATATATATATATATATATATATATATATATATATATATCATAAACATATATTTGGGAAACACAGACATGGAAAAAATTGAGTTATCTCAAAATTCATCATTTCTCATGGAACTTTGTTTACATAAAGAACACAATACTTCTTTGCTGCCAAATGTTTGGGATTTATTTTCATAAATTTTATATTTTTATTATAATTTGAATTTGTAAAACAATGAAAGGCAAGAACATCCAGACATTTATACTAAAAGTATGAATGAACAAGGAACTTTTTTTCTGAGGGGCATCTGTTGAGATAGTGTTAATCTTGATACTGGTCAGAGAAAAACTGGTTCCACCATTTTGAGCTGCATTTGAAGCAAGTTTTATTTAAATATTAAGTACTGATCAGGATAGGCTTTGATTAGTACAACTTTCTGGAATTTCCCGGCTGAGTTTGGCCCCAGTACAAGTGCTCTTGGGACTTACAAAGACAAACCCATTTGGCCACCATATTTTCCCATGAGGCTTTGCTATTATTTTTCAAGAACTACAACTCCCAGCATCCCAGGAAGTTACCTGGTGCTTGAGTCAGTTGAGCTTACAGGTTACCTTAGGGTATTACAACAGGAGGGTGGTCAAGATAATAGAAACCATGTCTGTGGTAGCTTGGGAGATAGGGCTGCTGAAAAGCTTCATTAAAAGGAAAGAAATACAGATGGCTCTCTCGTCCGTCTCCCTGTCCCTGTCCCTGTCCCTGTCTGTCGCTCCTCTTCTTCCTCTTTCTCCCCCTCTTCTTCTCCCTCTTTCTCCCCTCTTCTTCTTCCTCTTCCCCCACTCTTCTCCTTACACCTCTTTCTTTCCCTTTCTCTCTACCCTCCCCTCTCATTTCTATATGTATAATTCTACCTCTTTGGCAGTGTCCCTGACAAAAAAGCACTGACAGTTTTTGAACAAACTATGACCCCATGGAAAGTGGACCATTTTGACTTCCTTTAAAACTCTGGTCTTATTTTTTCTGTTTATTGTATTTTCTCCTTTTAAAGGTCTATCTTGATTGCTTCATAGGTGAAATCCAAAATACTCTACAAAAGGCAACTATTCCTTTGGTACCAAATGAAGAGTGCCAGAAAAAATACAAAAATTATGTTATAACCAAGCAAATGATCTGTGCCGGCTACAAAGAAGGCGGGACAGACGCTTGTAAGGTATTGTTTCAGACTGTGGAAAAACATATGGCAGGGCACCGGAGACAGTTCATTCCAAAGCAAATTCCCAACATTACAGTTCACTAGTTTTAGTTTTGAATTCAGAGTTAAATGATCTGAAAACTTTATAAATAACTTTTAATAAATTAAGCATAATAATTCTTATCATTTTTTACTTAAAATAGATACATCAGAATCTGTATTGACTATGGTTGGCATGTCACAAGCAGTACAGCTACGTGCCTTATTGAAGGACAATTTTATGTGTCATGGTTATGCTAAAATACAAGAAAAGTAGGTTTATTTGAACTTTGGTAAAGATGCTAACATTGTTGGGTTTATCTGAGAATGGGAGAGGGAATAAACTAGCCTTGTAACCATCCACTTATTCTGTTCATGGCTAATGGGATGCCAGGAAATTCAGAAGCCGCATGTGTGGTGTGCAACGTGTGCCTGAAGATGTTAGCGGCATCTGTCTCTGAACAAGGGGCTGGCTCCTCAGTTGAATCATTGCTGTTGTAACTCTCTACCATTGCTTTTCTCCTCCCACTGTGACCCAGGGAGATTCCGGCGGCCCCTTAGTTTGCAAACACAATGGAATATGGCAGCTGGTGGGTATCACCAGCTGGGGTGAAGGCTGTGCCCGTAGAGATCACCCAGGAGTCTACACTAAGGTTTCTGAGTACGTGGACTGGGTCCTGGAGAAGACACAACACCGTGGCGGAAGCTCCCTGGAGGTGTCTCCCGCATGAGGAAGCTGGGTAGCGAGGAAGAGCTCAGTTGACACCAGTTTTACCACCTGCTCCCAAGTAAAACAGAGAAGCCCAGAATTCTCTTCTGCAAAATGTGGATAATGGTGTCTGCCTCACATCCCGGCCATGAGATTAAAATCACAGTGTAGATACAGTTGCTGAAGACAGGGTCTTGCCGAAGTATGTTTCCTGCCTTGAGTAACAGGATCTCCAAACGTGAACCATTCAAGAAGCATCATGCTTGTTTGGAAATAAAATGATCAAAGGGTTTTTTTTTTTTTTCCCTCTAATTAGGTAGTGCAATGGTTGATCTGAAGCAGTTGAAAACAAGATTCTAGCACAATGCCTGAGATCATTCTCATATAACTTCTGACTCTAGACCCTGCAGATCTCAGAGTTACCTTCTGTCCACCTCACATTCGTTCATTAGACCTGGGTGCTGTTTTTCCATCTGGCTCAAAGGACTGAGGAACCCGGTTCTGTCTGGTGGAAGGAGGAGACCTTTGTGACATTTTTTTTTTTTTTTACAATAAAAAGATGGCTTACTTGAGCATGAGGCGACAGAGCACCTTTCTGTCTAAACCACCTTCCTCTGGCCATTGCCTCATAGTCTTGGCTACCTGTCCGTGCAGGACCTGTAATGCTGTGTTTTTCTTGCTGTGTACAGCTCCTGCATTGGCTGATCACACAGTGCTCCCACAGGGCAGGGAATCTGATGGGAATCTCCCAGAGAATCCTGGGAGTGCCGCTGAGACTGCATTCAGTATATGCAATAGTAATTCATGAAGTATCAATGGATATAACGTACTATCTAAAAATCCAGGCTTGCAACTGAATGGAAAGATAGTAGACTGTCTTGGAATAGATGCCATTAATCCTCATGTAACACAAATTCCCAGCTTGCCAGCGATTCCTGGAGTGGACTGTACGTGCATAACTCCGTTTAGTTAAGCTGATTAATATTTACATGGAATTGGCCATTTACAAACTATTGCACAAGTTCAATAGACAAACAGAAAAGTGAAATTTTCTGTAGAGGATTAAACTTTTCCTTGCACGTTGAAAGATTTTTTTTGAGTAGTTCAGGGGATTAAATATGGAAGAACTAATGGGTTAGCCACAGAATTTGGTGATGGGAAGTGAGGAGGTGGGAATTACCCCAGGAGCAAATGACTTTTGTAAGATCTGACTGGATCCCTATGAGATGATTTCCTTTTGAAGCACACAGCTTCAGCTTTTACTTTTGTACATAATAAACAGTTTTTTCTTATGCTGTGTGGAAGTTGTTTTATACTTAAAAGGGAAGAAGTGGTTTGTAGTGAAAATCTTGTTTCTCAGGTTCTGGTATTGGTAACTCTAGCGGGTGTTAGCAGAGCTTACTGCGTAAGCCTGTGGCCTTTGCTTTCTCAAGGAATGGCCTCATTTGGGCAAAGCAGCGTTTTGAAATGTGAGGCTCTCCCGTGGCATAAAGTCTCATTATAAAGTTGGACTGGCATGTTCTATTTATTTTTGATCGTGTGTTCATACGCAAAGTAAACAAAGGAGCCTCGTGGGTTTAATATACGTTTAAGAGGCTGAAAGAAAGAGAGGGTGAATAATGTCACTTTCATGTGAGGCAGAGTGAGGGCACAAGGCCCTAGATCTTTGGCAGATCCACCCAAGAAAGGGCATGTCAGCTCCAAGGAAGAACCCTCCTCTTCCTGTGTCACATATGGGGAGCACACAGCACATTGCTCATTGCGTTCTAGAGCTCAGCCCAAAGCTCCAAGGGCTGCCGCTTATCGTTATCTTTTTTTCTTGTAATTCTTGTTTACACCTATAAGCCCTACTAAACTATTGGCAGCTGAAGAAGGGTCTGTCTGTCTGTCGCTCTCTTCCGTCAGCACAGCATATGGGTAGGAATGTAACAATTATCTTCTTTTAGATTTACTTTTATTAGTTTTGTTGATGTGCATGTTTAGTTGTGTGCTATGTGGGCACCGATGCCTGGCAACAACAGATCAAAACATAGGACCTGAGTCACTACAACTGGTTTCTAACATAGCAAGACAAGTGGAGTAGCCCTTCATGCCATGATCTCGTCTAAGTGACACACACACAAGTATGCACACACACACATACATACACACACATTCAGGCATACAGACAACACACATCCTCAGGAAGTTGTTCACCTTAACTTTCCGCCCTAGCAGGCATGTTTCCATGTCTCTATGGAGGATGTTTCAAATTTACTATCAAGTTGATGCCTTTTCTTATGTCCCCAGGAAGGTCTTCCTTTCCTTTCCACCTCTGTTTTGTTATTTCTATAGGAGTGTGTGTGTGTGTTTTATTTATTTATTTTCCTTATGTATATGAGCACTCTATAGACTTTATGCCAGGAGAGGGCATCAGATCCCGATATAGATGGTTCTGAGTCACCATGTGGTTGCTGGGAATTGAATGGAGGATCTCTGGAAGTGCAGTTAGTGCTCTTAACTACTGAGCCCAGTCTCCAGGCCTTGTAGGAGTGTTTTAAAGGGCTGTCTAGTACCCCAGTTCATCTCTCCATAAAGGCATGACTATCTGACAGGTTTAGAATCTGTTCAGAAAGCCCCTACCAGCACAGCTGTAACAACACAGAAAATGGGACTATGGGACTGTGTCTTCATGTCCCCAAATAGTGAAATTCTGAAAGTCAGCTGTTTCAGAAGCTGATGTTGGCACTCTGTCCCTGAACTAAGTGCATGTTTCCTTTGGTGCATGTGGCTTCAGCAGATCCCATTTCTTTCTGGTCTTCAGAATGATTTTTTAACTAAAGATGCACTTGTAAATATGAGCTCATACTTAGCTTTTCTGTAGGAAATTGGGAGCCTTCCCAGAGCCTTCAGTCGTCTTTCTCTGAAAGTCGCTTAAATCAGACTTCAGAAAAACAACACAAAACATGTATTTATTTATGAGTATCTGTCACAAAGCACCCTCAGAAAGTCAGGGGACAACCTTTAGGAGTCAGGTCCTCTGTGTGTGCGTGTGTGCCTGTGTTGATGAGGTTACAAGAGACCATGAAGTAGTCTTTACAGCTACCTCATGTTTTTGTTTTGCTTTGGGAACAGGGCTCTCTATGTGGTCCAGGCTGTCCTCCGGCTCACTATGTAGACCAAGTTGGTCTTGAACTCAGTGATCCACGTGCCTCTGCCTCGTTAGTGCTGGGATTAGCAGGCTTGTATCACCGCACCTGGCTAGTTAGTGTTTAATATTAAAAACGAGAGACAAGAAGGGCAGTGAAACAAAGCAAATGGCCGAGTACCCATCAGCCACTGCTTCAGACTACAGCTCTAATAACTTATTGTTGCTCCAGTGACCAGACCCGTAACCGAAGAAATCTGGTAACAGAGGACACAAAGCGTCCTATTTTCCAGGAACACTTGATCCTTCTTGCAGCTCAGGGGGACACCTTAGCAGAAAAACAGTTGTGTGGAATGGCTTTTCTCGTTATAAACAGCAGCAAGCCCTACCTTTGGGAGGCCCCTGTGTGTACAAAGTCCCTCATCCCTCGGGGAACCTCTCTGCTCTGTTATTGTCGGTAGCATACGCGTCACAGCACATACCACTTTGGAGGTTGGCATTTGAGTCTCAGTGAGCCCTGACAGAAACCCTGTGAGAACTCGCTACGACTATGGATTTCGTTTTCCTCGTCAGTATTCACGGAAAGGCAATGATGCGCTTTGTTCCTCAACATTAATCACATCTCTGTCGGCATCTGAAAAGTTGACGTCATAAAAAAGAAAACCAGAAGTACGAGGCAGGACACACCGTGATGATCTGTGCGCTCAGCCTCTGACCCCCCAGCCTCGAGTCCCCGATCCCCAGTTTCCAGCTTCCAGGCCCTAGCATCCAGCCTCTAGCTCCTGATGTCTCTCCTCCCTTCGCTCTACTACAAATCTCCAAGTCCTGATTTCTGTTGTCTTTCTCTGCCCAGCTTGCAGTTGAGTTAGAATTAACCATGCACTGCTGGCATTTCAAAGCGCGAGTATGTATACATTTGGCAGGCAGGCACCCTCAATCTGAGTTTGCCCAACTGTTAAGGCAAGGTCAGGTTCTCTGGCCATCTTGGTGTGCGCTGCTTGTTTGCGTACACAGTGGAAAGAAAGCACACACATTTGCTGTGTTGAAAGAGCTTGCTGCTCTCCTGAGGTAGGCGAGGTACGTTTCATTAGCAGGGACTGAAAGGATCTTCTCCGACACCAGACACGCTGAGCACACTGTGTGAAGACAGGATGTCACATGGCAAAAGAATCCAGTACAAATAATTATTTAAGGAACATTGTCTTACGCAAGCTCATTCAGAGGGGAACAAAACTACATTGAAGAGAGAAATCGCCCCAACTGAGGACTGCAGCGAAGGCAGAGGAAGTATCTGCAGGTATGGCTTTAAAACTGGACATTTCTCTCAACCACGTGTCCCCTCTTCTACAACGAGGGCTTAACTTTTCCCGTATGGAAAGATTAATTTTTTAAAATCTATCTGATTTTACATTGTAGATACAGTTAGTCACCCCCTACAGTCAGTCAACTTGAGAGTGGAGGCCGAATGGAAGATGAGCAGCTTGTAGTCAGTAAGAAGTATTTTTCAAGAAAAAGAAACTAAAGAGCAATACAGGAACTGGATATGAGGCTCTGTGTGTGTGTGTGTGTGTGTGTGTGTGTGTGTGTGTGTGAACAGCTTTTTCAGTATTTAGTAGGGCATGTACATTTATAAGGGACCAAGATAATATATTAACAAATTTTTAGTGTTTTTTTTCAGAAATAGAAATTGTAAGGAGGATCAATATATATATATATACATATGTGTGTGTGTGTATACGTACATATATATGTGTGTGTGTGAATATATATGTATATATACACATATATGTGTGTGTGTGTGTGTGTGTGTGTGTATAGAAAGAGAGAGGATTCAAAACTGAAAAGAAAGGAAATGAGTTGGAAGAGAAAATAAAGATGGAAAATTGGAGTAGGGAGGGGGTTATATATTTGCACTGTAAGCTCTAAAATCATTGACATTCTTCTCTTTGTAGGATGACCTCATTACATCAAGTGGTATATTTTATCTTTGTTGTCTCAGTTTCTGGTGGTAAGTGTTGCTTTATTTTTTCCCCAACATATTACTTTTATTAATTGTTTGGGAATTTCATGCAGTTCACCCTGATCACACTTACTTCCCCTCCCTCACAGGTCCACCCTCACACCTTTGCATCACCACCCCACAAAAAGCCTCAACAAGTTTAATTTGTGTTGCCAATGTACTCATTGGAGCACGGTCAAATTCGCAGTGGCCGGTCTTTTAAAGAACACTGAGTCCTCCCCCACCCTCTGGCAGAAGCCATCAGCTGTGAAGAGCTATACTTGAGCATCTTAATCACAGTTTTTAAGGACTCTCTTCAATATTTAAATATGGCCTAGAAATAGCTCATTTTCTGACCTGTAGAGTGGGAAACAACATAAGTCTATGAAGAGAAATTGCATGCCAATCCCCATATATTGTGGGTTAATTCCATACTGCTAACTCCAGGGAAGGAAGCAAAATCATTTACTGTCCCGTCATGACTTCCACGTAAGGGGTCCAAAGAAAGAAAGAGATATAAACACAGGATTACAAAGAGACTAAGCCTATATCATCTGCGTGATGGTTATGTCTATGTATAGACCTGCATCTCTATCTACCTATATAACACACTGCAGTGGTGCCTAAGACAATAGCAGAAAGCTGAAGGCTTGAATCACCTCTCTGATTAGTTTTCTATAAGGCATTCAGTCCAGCAACACACACACACACACACACACACACACACACACACACACACACACCAATTCTGGGCTGAAAATGTTTTCAAAATATTAATGTACAGCTTACCCAGTTGGTTAATTTAGCTATTGAATTTGTTTATTAATTACTTAATGTTCAGTAAACATAATTAGCACAGTTGTAACTTAATTAACATTGGTTATAACAACTTAATATATTTTCACCCCATGCTTATTTTTTTTTATTTAAAATGAAAATTTAAAGACTCTTTTAAAAGTAGTTTATGTTACATTGGCTCTCTGAGACTGTCACTGGCCTTTAACCAAAGTAAATTTTTTTTGGTATTGCACATATGAAAATGGCAAATATAGGTAGGGATTTAATGCAATAAACACTGCAAAATCAAACTATTAAGTTTATAATTTAGTTTTTATTTGTGATAAGATTGCTACTCACGTTATTCCTTCATTGTCATTATTTGAAATTCCATTGTTATTTCCTTGGTAAATTGTCAGTACTGTCTTGACATATTTGCTAGTTTTTGTCTTTTGTTTCGTTTCGTTTTGTTTTTTGAGACAGGGTTTCTCTGTGAAGGCCTGGTTGTCCTGGAACTCACTCTGTAGTCCAGCGCTGGTCTCCAATTCAGAGATCCACCTGCCTCTGCCTCTGAAGTGCTGGGATTAAAGGCGTGCGCCACCACCGCCCTGCCTATCTTGACGTCGTAAACACTTAACCAATTGTGTTGATATACACACACATGTTATTTATATACATAGAAAACAGCAATAAATGGTGACCTCTAAATATGTCTTTGCCTAGTCCCGTGTGACTCGGTCCTGGAAACCTTACCAGGATGACTAGGGAATGAAAAAAGGATAGACACACAGACACACTCACAACCCAGCTGAGACCGGGTAGGCTGCGTTCACTCTTCTTGATGACCTCCTACCAAGACTAACTCACACACCCCTTGTGTTGTGTGTAATGAAGGTGTGCCGAGGTTCAGGGTGGTGCTGCTGTAGCGATGATCTTCAGTACGTTGACTTAGAGTCCTTCACGTATATTCTCAGGAGTCGGGCAGTTCTACTTTCAGTTTTCTGTGAAATCTCATTATAGATTTCTGGTTTTCCTATGGCCTCACCACAACCATGCAAGGGAGAATGGCTAGGTGTCTGCCAATAGACGAATGTGGGAGGGGGTTCTATTTTTTTTTACTGAGAAAGTTTGTTTATTAAGTTTTTATTAATTCTCTGAGAATCCCATACATTGAATTTCGCTCATATTCACCCTCCACCTCCCCAAACTCTTCCCATATCCACCTTCCATTTCATACCCACTGAACTTTGTGTCCTCAATCTTGATTTGGCTACAATGAAGACTGAAATCATGCCATTTGTATGACAATGGCTCCAACTGGCGATCATCATATTAAGTGAAATAAATCCGGTTGAGAAAGATGAACGTCACGTTTCCTCAAATTTGTGGATTCTAGGATTTACATAAGCACATGAAGTTGTGCATATATGTCATGAGAACTGAAGTGAGACTCTCTGCACCTTGGAGTCTAGGGGAATGAAGGAGAATAGGAGAGAAATGGGAAGGTATGCAGAATGAAGAGTCAAAACACACAATACACTCGATGCAAATGTCTGTGAGATCCACCACTAAGTACAATGGATTTATTCCAATCAATGCTTTGAGAGAATATCTACTCTCACTTCCCTTAAGCATTGTATGAGAGATCCTACTCGCCACACTAGGAAGGTAAAAGGAACTGAAAGACAAGGGGAAAGATAGAGGTTAATGGATTGTTCTTGTAAAATGTGATTAAACACATAGAAAAATTCAAAGTAACGAACACACTGATTATTTTAGGTAGATCAGCAAGGAGTCTAAATATAAAGTCAACGAACCTTCAACAGTGGTGGTACATGCTTGCAATCTCAGGGCTAGGGAGATAGCGGGCACATTTGAGGCCCTTCCATGCGAACTCTTTGATATATAAACAGTAGCCAATATTCACCAGTACTGGGAACTATACTAAAATTATGGAAATCAACATTACAAACTAAATGATTTGAATAGTCGCTATTTCCTAAGTAAAACTGCATGTTTATTAATTCTTTAAAAGTTAATCCAAACCTGCTGTGCTTCTTGATCATAACATTTTAAGGTGTCATGCTGGCTTTGTATGAAGACATTGAATTTCTAGACTTAGCAGACATAGTGTGAGGTAAAAACAGGCTGCTGGTGAGCTGGAAGTTGCCACAGTGTGCTTTGGTAGGAGACAACACAGAACTTGGAAGAAGTCAAATCCACAGCTGTCTCCTGGGATACTTGTCAAGATGGAGAGAGTCATGCTCCCTGCCAAACCTCTGTTGAATTTTGGATTCATCGATTCCTTCAGCAGCTACAGGAGTGCTGTGGAGTCTGCTCTTGGAATGGTGTTTCTAAATACACGGATTGAAAATAGATAGGCTTATGGAGGAATTAGTTACATCAGCTAAAATGGAAAATGTTCAATAAAGAATTAGGTGTGGTTCTGAGTAGCGTGTTATGTGAAAAGATTTAGTGTTGAACCAGAGAGATGGCTCAGTGGTTAAGAGCACTGCCTGCTCTTCCAAAGGTACTGAGTTCAATTCCCAGCAACGACCTGGTGGCTCACTACCATCTGTAATGAGATCTGATGCTCTCTTGAGGAGGAGACCTGGTCAGTCATCCTCATCAACTTAAATGACGAAACCCAATATTTACAGGTTCAACAGAACCGCCATATACACCCCCACCCCCAAGGCATGTTTCAGCATTGCCAGGGCATACGTTTCATTTCTTAATTTTCTAAAACTGAATAGAAATGACCAACAAGCTGGCAAAGAGTCATAAGGATTCTGTTTGTTGTCGCTGTGGCTGATACATCACACTGCCGATAGCAGCCTAGATAAATACTGATATTAATAACACAATTATGTACCGCATTTCCGTAGGGATCAGTGAAAAACAAGGTGAGGTTTTGTGATTTAGTTGACTGGCTAAGTCCTATGAACCTCATGTGACAGTTTTGACTGCTATGCACCTACAATCCCCTCAAGACATTTACTGACTGTGGTTACAACAGTTCATATTTGAGTTAGAATATATTCTTCCTGAAGTATTTCCACAAGTGTTCAATATTTATTTTTAATGTTATAAAGAAAAATGGACTAGAAGTCTCTCTCCATGAGACTATATGGCTGCATGAAGAACTGTAACTTTTTTTGTTTGTTTGTTTTGGATTTTCGAGACAGGGTTTCTCTGTAGCTTTGGAGCCTGTCTTGGAACTAGCTCTTATAGACCAGGCTGGCCTTGAACTCACAGAGATCCACCTGTCTTTGCCTCCTGAGTGCTGGGATTAAAGGCATATGCCACCACCGCCCAGAAGACCTGTAACTTTTTGTACACTCACTAGGGAACAGTCCCAAAGGACACAGAGGCTATGGGTTATTATGTATCTCTTTCTAGCAACAGAAGACTTTTAAATTTTTATGTACTTTGGCTTTTATCTGGAGGTTTTAACTCAGTATGACTCAATGGCTTTTCCTGGGCTCTGTACTTCTCTCTGGTAAATGAGTCCATTTTTAAAGCTAACATGACATCGTAGAACAGGCCATCCGTCTTAGCTTTTAGTATGTTGCAGTGTTAAAGCAATGAGGGAGGGCTTTCCTGAGGATCATGCTTTGCGAACCAACAGCTGAGAAATCATTACATTGCTCCCTCAGCCTTTCCAAGACAATTGCTCACAACAGTGGGGCCACCAAGGCCAATATGTTGTTTGAGGTTTTATTTCCATCTGGGGATGTTCACTACAGAAGCTAACCGAAGAGCGTTAATTGATCTGATGTCCGAGTTCAGGCATAGTTTATGGGAAACAGGCGGGTCAGCGTTGACTTTATTGAATTATCTAACGGTAAGTGCCTACCAAAATCCACAATAATGTGTGCCGTGTGTGTCTTATGTGTTCATTGCAGGCTGTGTCCCTAAGCTCTTCAAAGACACTTGCTTTCAAGGAGGTGACATTGGTACTGTTTTCACCCCGAGTGCCAAGTACTGCCAACTGGTCTGCACCCACCACCCACGGTGCCTGCTCTTCACGTTCATGGCTGAGTCATCTTCCGATGATCCTACCAAATGGTAACTCCTTATGTTTCTCTGAAGAGCAATTAATTTCAGAGGCCAGTTACTTACCACTGCCGATTACCTCCACACAAATTCCCTCCTGTCAGTTTGTGAAATGTGACATCACCAGCTGGAAAATGAGTTCTCCTTCCACTGAATTATTGAATATTAAAAGAAGGATGGAGTCTAGGTACCTTTGTGAAAAACTGTAATGCCTCTTGAGATCTCAATGTTAAAATCGTATTTTCTCTCTTCTTCTGTGTTTTGTCTTATATTTTGTCTTTTTGCTGCTATTGGTTAATGGTAGTGGCTATTATCTAGAACTTTCTTCTAACCATTCAATTAGAAAAAAGTTTATAAGAATACCATTAAGAAATATTATAATAATCTCCTGCACCCTCTAATATCTTATTATGTTTGCGTTACCAACCTGTAAGTATTCACAGCTAAATACTGAAAATGATTTTAAACTCATATAGCCTCGCACCTCTAAATACTTCAACAAACATTTCACAACAGAGGAAGTATAAGAAACTTAACAATATTACCGTACACCACTACACACTTCAAATATTATCTATAGCAGCTAAATTCTCATTATATTTCACAGGTTTCTTATGACTGTTTTGGCTCCCTATTCATTTTTTAAAAATCTTGGGCATTCCATCCATTTCTGTCTTTGTGCTAAGCTTGAAATTTAATATATAACCTCTTATGAAAACAACTAAGTTGACATTATTTTTGTTTGTTCTTGCTGGATTCACAGATTTCCACATAGTGCCATAAATATGAATTAATTTTTTTGAAATCTAGAACAGAGATTGGCAAGCCTCTTATTATGAACAAAGCCAGGCATAAAACTTTAGGTTCTGATGGACCAGTTGCAAATAGAAGAACATTCTATATTTCTAACACCATTTAAAAATGTAATCATGTAGGAACTAGAGGGGCAGCTCAGTGGTTAAGATCACTGGCTGCTGTTCTAGTCAGTATCTACTTCCAGAGGTTTGCAATCATTTGTAACTCCAGCTCCAAATGATCCACTGCCCTCTTCTGGCTTCCTTATGCATGTCACACACACACACACACACACACACACACACACACACACGCTGAGAGAGAGAGAGAGAGAGAGAGAGAGAGAGAGAGAGAGAGAGAGAGAGAGAGAGGAGTCTTTATAATATATAGCCCTGTAAAACAGAAAACCATTCTAGCTCATTGACCATATAACACTGGTAGATTTTTAACAACAGTTTAGCAATAGTTCAGAGTTCACCTGCTCCTGTTCGTGTCCTGTTGGAGAGGAGGGTCCTATGTGTTCTTTTAAATGTAGGTATGTTGAAATTAAAGCAAAGTCAGAGTCTTGTTAAGTAAACATTTGCTTTGGCCCGAGACCCAGTGGTCTGTTTCCTTCTCTTTCACACAAGGATCCACTCTTCCAAAACATGAATTCCCACTGAGGAGTGTTATCTTTTCCCAAAACACAGGTTTGCTTGCATCCTGAAGGACAGCGTCGCAGAAACACTGCCAACGGTAAACACGACAGGAGCAGTTTCTGGATATTCGTTCAAGCAGTGCCCTCAGCAATTAAGTGGTACGATGTCTTAGCAAATGTCAAAAATACTAGCCATTATAGTTGATACATGGAATTGCTTCTGATATATTTTTGTGGCATAGAATAAAACACTACCATCCAGAATTAAGCTCGCTCACTAAGGAACGACCTTCTTACGTAGAGTAGAGCATGTGAGTATCTGTATTCCCGCCCCCCCGCCCCCGCCCACATACACACATTCTCAGTCACGGGAGCATTTCTCAATTCATAAAGTCGTGTCAGCGCACAGATCTTAGTTCTTATTTACTTCTTCCTCCCAGCCTGAAATTGTACACAAAAGCCCTTATTATAGATACTAATTCAAATCAAAAGGAAAAGAAATCCCAAAGACTGAAGTGGGCACATGTGTTAATAGTGAAACGCATATTTTTCGATAAATTAACGAGTGAATCAATTAGTTGGTACAGTTGAGGCACTAGGTCAGAAAGACAAAATGCAGATTTCCAAGCTTAAAGTTGTTCCTGTATAAGAAGGACATCGGCTTCCTCAAAACAGCTCCAAGAGGAAGTAGGAATTACCGCAGACTGAAACAAACCAAGGGACTTGGCTAGGAAAGTGGGCGAGAAAGGAAAGGTCTGAGTTTAGGGGGCCAGCTGCAGAGGCAGCACTGCTGTCGCTGACCCCCCTCCCCCCCCGGAGTTCTGTCGCTGCTGCTCACGTTCCTGCCTTCATTTCCAGCTTGCAGCAAAGATGTGTATGTGGACCTAGACATGAAGGGCATGAACTACAACAGCTCTGTCGTGAAGAACGCTCAGGAGTGCCAAGAGAGGTGCACCAATGATGTCCATTGTCACTTTTTTACATACGCAACAGGGCGTTTTCCCAGTGTGGCGCATCGGTGAGTGGACCCGTGTCCGAGCTCCGGGACAGAGGAGTGCCAGGAGCAAGAAAAACACCCGCTCCTTAGTTATTTTCATCAGATTGAAGCCTAAATTTTCATAGCCCCGTCTCCCAGAAACATCTGCATAATAGAAATCACTGATTTGTCATGAAAAGCTCATCGAATGTCTAATGAGCACGCATTTAATTCATAATCAAGATTTTGTGTTTCAGGGACTGGAAGATGACTCAATGTGTAAATGCTCTATCTGTGCAAGGATGACGACCCGGGATTGGATCCCAGAGTCCATATAAAAGCCAGATGCGATTGTGCTTGCTTTTAACCCCAGTGCTTGGGGCCTGGGCATAGAGTGAGGGGGCAGAGATAAGAGAATTATTGGGGCTCTCTGGCCAGTGCAAGGTTTAATGAATTCTGTCTCTCATTAAAGTCCTCCTCTAGACTCCCATTCACGCTTGCATACCCACATCACACACACACACACACACACACGCACACACACCATACACAATACATAGAGTGCAGGCTCACAGACTCTGTGTTTCAACAACACTGCTGTAAAGCATACATATGCTTACCCTATATTCCAACTAATTTCAAAAACACTACATTTTTACATTTGTAGTTTAGAGAGAGCAGTGGATTGATTGGCAGCGTTCTTCCTAGTCTAACAAACGTCGTAGCAGCCCTGACCTAAAGAACTGGAAATAAAATCAATTTATCCATCTAGCTAGCTATACAGTTCGGTTCCTTCCCTATGATGAAGCAATTGAAGCCCACGGACAGTTTTTTGTTTTTTGTTTTTGTTTTTGTTTTTACTGTTTCTTGTGGGGTTTTGAAATCTTCCAGGAAGAAATCTATTGCGTAATAATATAAAAGTGATCTGTTCACTAATGATTAATCTGCATTTTTAGCTTTAAATTTTTATTAGAAAATTATGATTTGTTCTTTTAAGATTTTGTGTGTGTGTATGTGTGTGTGCATGTGTGTGTGTGTAGGTATTGTGTATATAGATGCATGTGTGTGTGTGTGTGTGTGTGTGTGTGTGTAGGTACTATGTGTATAGATGCGCATGTGTGTGGGTAACTACAGAGGTCAGAAGAGCCATCCTCCAACTCCCAAGGTTTATTTTTAAATTTAGGACTCTCTGTCATAATCCAGATTTACACAATTAACTTTACTATTTTATAGTTGGGTTTTTAACACTTTCTGTTTATATTCTCCCTTCCACAGTTTTGGAAAAAGAAATGAAAGGAAGCAAAGCACTAAAGATGTATTCAAAAATCAGTAATAAAACATGGAAAATAGCCTTCTATGGTTCTCTGTACTTCCCCTCAGAGGACAGTTTTTATGTTTTAGACTTAATAGAATGTGAACTGCAGGTCAGGAAAATGTTCGTAGGGCTTCTAAGAAAGCTCACTTAGAGGGCTAAGGTTGCAAAGGTCTAGAGAAATGACCCATTTTCACACCCCACCCCTCGCACCCCATCAGGCCTCTCAGGTCCATCACGGAAGAGATAACATTGTTCCCAAGTCCACAGGGCCACCCTGTGGTTAGAGGAGCTGCCAGAACTCAACTAGCTCTGCAGGTGAACACTCCTCGGAGCAATGCCTTTGCTATTACAGCCATTTCCTCCCTGCAGATGGTAATTTCTTATCCTCTTGTGTTTTTATAGACTCGAAAAGAGTAATATTTTCCGTTTTTTTTTTTTTTTTTTTTTTTGTTCTATTTAGCAAAACTTGTCTTTTGAAGTACACCCAAACGGGGACACCAACCAGAATAACAAAGCTCAATAACGTGGTATCGGGATTTTCACTGAAGTCCTGTGGCCTGTCTAACGCGGGTAACTATTGTTTTCTCTATGAGGTATTTGCACATTAAGCCTGCAGAATGTTGAGGATGGGTGCAATAGGTCAAACTCTGAAAACAGTTGATGCTCGCTGATGAAGCAGACCCATTCACCTTTCACTGTCTTCATGTGATGTGGTTCATTATGTCCTGGGAAGAATTTCTTCTTAAATTTCCACTAATAATCTGCTTATTTTTAATAAATGAAAAGGTAAAGATCTTTGGATGAACTTTCTCTTTTTAAAAAAAAAATGAACAACCGCTCTCTGGAGTGTCTATGACGTTGCCCATGCCCTGACATCCTAACACAGCTTCTTCTGTCGTACAGCTTGTATTAGGGACATTTTCCCGAACACGGTGCTTGCGGACCTCAATGTTGGCAGCGTGCTGGCCCCAGATGCCTTCGTCTGTCGACGCATTTGTACACACCACCCCACTTGTTTGTTTTTTACATTCTTTTCCCAAGAGTGGCCGAGAGAATCTCAAAGGTAAGAAGTCGCCATTAAGGGTGACTTTTGTTCCCTTTTAAACAGGGCAATAAAAATGTGCTACACAAACAAGATAGGAGGCATCCAAGCAGCAGGCGCTTTGAGACAGGCTGAACCTGTTGGAAGCGACAACACGGGGGGGGGGGGGGGGGGGGGGGGGGGGGAACGACTCCAAGAACGCTCACAATAGGGCAAATTCCAAGATGCTTTGATAAATTCTCAGTGACATACAGTTTATGGAATGTGACTCACTGTTTCAAGAGAGTTGGTAGGGACATGATTGCTATTAAATGCTATGAGCTGACTTTACTCTTCACACATGTTACAACAGTGATCTTTCTCTTGAATATGTTTTTGCACGATTTCTCAGGATTTTTTTTTTTACACCCCCTTTTGCCTCATAGACATCTTTGCCTCCTTAAAACATCTGAAAGTGGATTACCAAGCTCACGCATCCCAAAGAACAATGCGCTTTCTGGCTTCAGTCTCCAGCATTGCAAGCATAGCACGCCAGGTAAACAGTGAGCTTCCTTCTCCCGGGTCCCGAGGAGATGAATGGATGCGAAGGCCGCTTGTTTCAAACCTGCCTTGTGCTTTGTTGTCTAGTATTCTGCCATCCGTCCTTCTACAACGACACTGATTTCTTGGGAGAAGAATTAGATATTGTTGAAGTGAAGGGCCACGAAACCTGCCAGAAAACGTGCACCAATGCTGTCCGCTGCCAGTTTTTTACCTATTCCCCATCTCGAGGATCTCGCAATGAAGGGAAGTAAGGCAAGAGTCAGGTGAGTGTGTTTGGGGCACCTCTTTGTAGGCCGTGTTATGCTTATACCGTATGTTTTCAACCATAGGGGCAGATGCTCCCTAAAACTGTCTTCAAACGGATCTCCAACTAGAATACTTCATGGGAGGGGAGGCATCTCTGGATACACTTTGAGGCTGTGTAAAATGGATAATGGTGAGTATTTAAAAACAGTACAACTGAAGGGAAATATGAATGTGTCGACACAGAGCTAGCAAACAACCACGATAGAGGGGTGGAAACAGTGGCCCAAGCCTCTATTCCCAGCATTCAGGAGGCTGAGGGAGGGGAATCAGGAGTCTGAGGCCAGGTTAGATTAAATAAGAAGATCCCGTATCAAAAAGCACAACAAAACTAGACACAGAAGAGAGATCGTTTCTAAGCTAACAAATTTAGAAAGTTTCCTTTATTCTAGCTTCTTTTGCCCAATCTTCCTATGTTTTAAGCCTATTAATCAATTCTTCATTAAATCTTACATGAATTGATGAATTGAATATATGTTATATCTATATCTATATAGGTACATCTATATAGATATAAATATATTTTTAGTCATTTCAAGAAGAATTTCCTGAAGAGACAATCCCAAAGGGTTAATTTTTACTTTCAAAACCAACAGAATTTTGCTTTGTTTTAATTCTCATTAATTAAGCTATCAACCAGTGCATTAATTAAATCATTCATTTTCTTCCCACTTGATCTTTCAGTGAAGCATAAATAAAGATTATATGTATTGCATAATGCCCAGTGTTATGATGTCCTGTAAATTGTGATGTAACTGGTTTCATGAACAAAACGCAATGCTGCTCGTTCCTTGTGACAGTTTTAGAAGTACAAACTCTTTTGTGTCACATCATTGGCTGTGCTAGAAGGTGACTCGATGTTCAACTTCTGATTTATAGCACACTCAGATGTTCTAACATCCTAACTAGAAAACACGCCTTCCTAGAATTCAGAGGCTTCATGGCAATCTCTAGGTGACCCAAGACTCTTAAGAAAGTGAATTAAGTTGTAGTTCATATATCCTCTATTTTCCTCATGATAAATTTACCAAATAAGAAGGAACATTTAAACCAAGTATTGTCTTAATTCTACTTCTTAGAGGTAGATAGGATGATTACAAAAAAAATTTACAAAAATGTTAAGTGATGTGAGCATGCTTTAAAAACCGAGTTCCAGATTTGACACCTTGATAAATTGAAGGTTCTGTTTTTCACCTCTTTCTGCCTTCATTATGTTCTTCTCTGTTGAATTTATAGACTCTGGCCTGTGGAAGTGACAGACTATATCAGTTGCAGATTGATAGCTGGGGGAGAAAATATGGAGAAAAATAAAGTCTGACTTGTGAGGTGTAAATTAGAGAAGCAGGTAGCACTGTGCAATATTTTCTACATAACACCCTCATGTAGAGGGCACATCTCACTGAGGTGTTTGTCATCTTTACACTGTGGTTGGTCTCCAAAGTAATTTGACTTTCTAAAGACACCTAGCAACGCTACTAAAAGAAGCATTTCCTAATCCCAAATGCAATGTTGAGCAATGTATACGTTCATCATCCTGTTTAAACTAATGGAACAGACATTCAGATGTAACTTTTACTGAAGGGTTTCATTGAGTTACTGGTAGTGTGTCCTACTTACTACTCACTCACTAACCTGAAGGCTGCTTTCCTGCTTATGGGATGGAACGCTCCCTAGAGATTTCTCAAGTCACAGAAGGACCCACAACAATGACGTCATAGGTGACTACTCACCGTGCTTTTTCTGTTGTAGTGTGCACAACCAAAATCAAGTCCAGGATTGTTGGAGGAAGTGCGTCTGTTCACGGTGAGTGGCCATGGCAGGTGGCCCTGCACATCACCTCGCCCACCCAGGGACACCTGTGTGGAGGCTCCATCATCGGAAAGCAGTGGATACTCACAGCCGCTCACTGCTTCTCTGGGTTAGTACTGCTGCTGTCCTCCTTGGGTCGCCATCATTGGATGCGGGTGAAATCTGGGACTACCATAGTAGTAAATAAATACTTTGAAAATATAGATGATCCTGCTCACCAAACAAATTCTCTCTCTGTGGGGAGGGCTGACTGCATGGAAGAGTCAACCACTCCTCATCTGGCAGCCTTAGAGCAGGTGCTGGAACAGACCATTAATGCAAACGATTCCCAAATCCTTTCCTGGCCCTGCTGCATAGGGCCAGATGGAAGCTCCCAAGTTCCTGCTCTTTGAGTCATGTTTCCCTTCTTTTCTCTTTCTCTGCCTCAAAACACGCAGAGTTCCGTCCACACCATCAAGCTGGAGCCCCTACTTACTTTCATTATTTTCGGTATCGTCCAAATGTGAATGTTCCAGCCCCCCCCCCCCCCACCCCGGGGAGTGTGCATTCCAAAGAAGTCTGGTTGAGCAAAACTCCTCTCGGCTGCTTTCAGTGTTCTCTCAGTTGTTTAGCAGATTTATTTGGTTTTGTTCAATTTTTTTTTTTGCATGATGCACACAGGTGCTCATAACTTAATGCTACACTTGCGTCAACACTCCCTTTAGGAGCTCATATGAGGAAACACAGGAAGTCCGTGTTGGGTTTTTTTTTTTTTTTTCTGTCAGTGACAAAGTTGAGACTAAAACCCAGCTCTTCCTGAGCTTGTGGATATGCTGGCGGATGGAAAGACCATTTGTTTAATGTGTTCAATATAAAGGAAGCACTATCCAGTGCTTTCTTTGTAGGGGAAATACTTGACTAAGTTTACTTTAGAATAAAATCACCTTTTGTCCACCTAAAGGTGGAAGCCATCGCAGAGCACAGATACCCATGAAGCACCAATGTTTGGGAATTGCCTGCCGAGAGATCTTTTGCTTTTCCCTCTGCTGTTTGTTCCTTAGGACAGAGGCATCTAAACACCTGCGTGTCTATGGTGACATTGTGCACCAATCAGAAATAAATGAAGATACAACTTTCTTCAGGGTTCAAGAAATAATCATTCATCATCAATATAAGGCGGCAGAAAGTGGGTATGATATTGCCCTGCTGAAACTGGAATCATCCATGAATTACACAGGTATACAGAATTTCTGGTGGAAAGTGACCTACAAAGGTGGCCTAGATAAAGTGTTCAGTCCTGGAGTCTCATCAGCCAGGCCCATGCTACAGCAAGACCAAGAAAGGGCTGGAAAGATGACCTCACTCTGTTGAGACTGATGGTCTTGTCTTAGAATACTAGATCACACTCTGAGAGTGCAGGTAAAGAGACTTGTCTTTGAGCTTCTTCAGGGACACAGAATGACATCATTTTATAAAGAATAATGTGGATTAACATTCTGCTTTAGGGACAAACGACTTGACAACAGGATCAAGCAAATGCCACAGAATAGTAAACCTTATTAAATATTAAATGAAAGCTTGTATAAAGACGCATGTCTTATTCTTTCCTTGCCCCTTTCACTTGGGATGCTTTTAGTATTTTATTATTACTATTATTATTAATTTATGTGCATTAGTGTTTTGCCTGCATGTATGTCTGGGCAAGCATGTCAGATCCTCCAGAACTGGAGTTACAGACAGTCATGAGCTGCCATATAGATGCTGGGAATTGAACCCAGGTCCTTTGGAAGAGCAACCAGTGTTCTTAACCACGAAGCCATCTCTCCAGCCCCAACTTGGGATATTTTATATTCAACGCTGAACACAAGACATAAAAATGTATGAGAAAAAGATAACATAAATATCATAAATAGGAAAACACGCATAATGTCAAATGAAATCGCCATCTTTTCTGGGGAGAATGGCCGGTTTCGCCTCTGTGCTAGTCAGTTTTCACCACTGATTAAATACCTGGGGGAACTACCTTGTAGGGGAGAAAGGTAATCTGGGCTCTCATGACGTCAGAGGCTCCCACCTGGGGTTGGGGGCTGTGCCGGAGCCTTTGATGAGGCACGCGCCGAGAGGAGCAAACTCTTCATCTCATGGATGTTGGGAAGCAGAAAGAGAGAAAGGAAGTGGCCTAAGAGGGGCACACCCTCCCTGACCTATCGTCCATCTAGAGGGCCCACCGTCCACCCTCTCCAAGCAGTGTCACAGACCGGGGTGAAGTCTGTGAAACATGGACCTTTGGGGAGACACTTCAGACCCAAACTGTAGCGGCTTCTGATAGCTAACGTATGATTTCCACGATTAGATTCTCAGCGGCCGATATGCCTACCTTCCAAAGGCGATGAGAACGTACTGTACACAGAGTGCTGGGTGACTGGATGGGGGTACGCCAGATCAAGAGGTAACAAAGGATTCCTCTATCTCTGCTCTATCCAGAAGTCCAGGAACAGAGAGCTTAACCATAGCCCTTGCTTTCTCTCTAGTCACATGGACAAAATGTGATTAAAGAACATTAAGCAATTACAAGAAGAGTAATAAAAAGACTAATATATCTGATTAAAAATATTAAGTATGATTACCCTCTCTAAAGACTATTTTAACTGAAGACTTTTCGTATGGGACCTAACACTCTACATAAAAAAATTCTAGTTTGGTTTCTAATTATTTTGCTTGAAAAGAAATTCTACTTAGTGTCATAACTAATTTTAAAATTAATAAAATTAATAAAATTATATATACAATATTGGACATAATGTCTTCTTTATACTCTATAATTATAAAATTAATTAAGCTTAGTAATTTTTATGTAAAATTTTGATTTTTGAGTATAATTGTGTATACACATATAATATTATTCTACCAAAATGACCTTTTTCAGGCGAAGTACAAAATACTCTCCAGAAAGTCAAGATACCATTGGTGTCAAATGAAGAATGTCAGGCAAGATACAGGAATCATAAAATAACCAACAAGATGATCTGTGCAGGCTACAAAGAAGGGGGGAAGGATGCGTGCAAGGTAAAGTGTTCCAAGCAATCAGCTCCATCAGATGGGGGTGAGTGCTTACAGCATTTTAAAAAACAGTTCTGCCCCCAGCACTGCCCTAGATTGCTTTCAGCTGCTGTGAGGAAATGCTGGCCAAACCCAATTCAGGGAAGGAAAGGGTTTATTTAGCTCAAGGGCTACAGTCCACCTTAGAGGGAAGCACCTGAGTTAGGAACTGCATCAGAGGCTGTGGAGGAATGACAATTACTGGTTTAATTCTAAACTCTTTCTATTGTAAACATTTATTCATCAGTTAGCAATCAAGACATGCCCACAGGCCAATCTGATGGTGGCAGCTCTTCAGCTGGAGTTCCTTCTTCTCAGATGTGTGAGCTTGACAGCTCAGACTAACCATTGTCACCAGCAGGACACAGGGTGGGTTTTAGGGAGACTATACCTAAAATTGAAAAGCTGAAGGCAGGTAAGCAATTGCACGTTTAAATCCTTGCGACAGAGCCAGAACTTGAGGCAAAAAAAAAAAAGAAAAGAAAAGAAAAGAAAAGAAAGAAAGAAAGAAAGAAAGAAAGAAAGAAAGAAAGAAAGAAATTGCTGTGAACAATGCTTATTTAATACGCAGAAGTGTCTGAAGTGGTCGTGCATGTTTCCTCTTCTTGCCTTCCACAGGGAGATTCTGGAGGGCCCCTGTCCTGTAAGCACAATGGGGTCTGGCACTTGGTGGGCATCACGAGCTGGGGTGAAGGCTGTGGCCAGAGGGAAAGGCCAGGTGTCTACACCAATGTGGCCAAGTATGTGGACTGGATTTTAGAGAAAACTCAAACGGTGTGAAAGAGTTCAGTAGGTATCATTTGGTGGCCCTGGAAGAAGAGAGGACATGACCCCAGTGACGAGGACACTGGGATGCTGTATCCTCCACTGTAACAAACCGAAGGGGCTTGATGGATGTAAGAAAGTACAGAAAGAAAATTGATTTTTAGAACTCCTGATCTGCAAGAATCATAGACTGTTTTCCACATCCCTCCTCTACTCAGTGAGACAAATGCAGCTGGGAGGTATATTTTAAGATAAAAATAACAGCAGATGTACTAAGAAAGTATCGCGCAGAGGTGCTGTTTGCCTTTTAGTCTCTGCAACAAGTACCTGAAGCCGTTCAGGGGAGCTTCTCTTGTCCACCTTTCCAGAGGTTCCAGCCTGTGATCTGCTTGACTGGCTCCATTGCTTTAGCTTGAGGTGGGGCAACAGGAGCCTGGAAGAGTTGCTTGCTTCATGGTAGCCAGAAAGCAAAGGGAAACGGGGACAGGAAAGTACTGGGGACAAGACTGGTCCTTTAAGGAACCAGTACCAATCATCTACTTCTTCCGGTGGCATCCCTTTACCTTCCAGTGTAAAGTTCCCACTCCTTCCCAGATCACACCCCCGACTGGAGACAGTTCACATGCGAACCCTAGCAGCTACCAAGAGACCAGAGGGAAATGCCAAGAAACCATGTAAAGGTTGGTGACTGCAAAATCAAAACCAGAAGAAAGGCAGACAAGAGCACACAAGGACCACGTATAGGAACCTGTTCTTCTCTGCCTATATCGGATACGGAAGATGCCGAAATGAAGAGAGATGTGAAGGCAGGGGGCAAGACTGGTACAGAGACTCGGCAGAAATGAGACAGCACGTGACAACATGAACGGGTGGACGGAACATCCTCTGCTGTTCTAGGGGTGTCTAAGGAGTGACACTCACCCATACGGGCACTGGGTCTGGCTACTTAGGGAAGCTGACAGAGTTCAATGGTGGGTTTTAAGAAAAAAAAAAAAAAACAAAATCTTTGTTAGATTTTTAAGTGTGTATATGTCTCCATGTGTGTTCATGTATGTGCAGGTGTGGGGCAGGGCGGAGGCGGGGCAAAGATCAGCCTTTGCATTCTTCCTCATGAAGCATTCAGCCTGTTATTTTGAGGCAGAGTCTTACTGGAATTTGGAGCTTCCTAATTAGGCTAAAAAAGCTATCCAGTAAGTTCAGAGTCCTTTCTCTCTCTACCTCCCAAAGCTGGGATTGAGAACACGTGCTGTCATGCCCAGCTTCAATTTTTCCCTCTCCCTCTTTGTGTACACACAAGTGCATGCACAGACAACACACACACACACACACACACACACACACACCATAAAGTGTATGTAGAGGTTAACAGACAATCTTTGACAGTCTTCATGAACCAATTCTCTCCTTCCACCCTGTGAGATCCAGAGATGGGCATTCGGTGTTCAGACTCAGTGGCAAATATCTGTACCAATTTAGCCATGTATCAAGCCAGCTGGCCTGGTTTCCTGCAGATGCTGGGCATCAAAGCCCAGTCCTTATGTACGCCCAGCAAGCATTTTGACGGACTGAGCTCCCCAGTGGCCTTTTCGATGTTCTCTGTGTATTCCCTCAAATCAGTCTAGACAAGCACAATGGATGGTGTGAAAGCAGACTCCATAATTTCCATAGGGCTGTGTTTAGGAGGAGCAACTCCCCAAGAGCTGGCACCTTGACGATTCATCTTGATGTGCTTGTCTCGAAAAGCCTCTCTGCACAACCTATGCTCCCATTGTCAGTATTTTGGTAAAGAACAGATTGATGGAGATAAGGTAGACAAGCCAAAGCCTCCCTGAGATCTGCTAGAGAGTGCATCTCTACAGAGAGCTGAGTAATGAATGCGTTCAGCAGAAATGAATGTCGAAAACATACATAGGACAGTAAAAGATAATTTAGGAGCCAACATGGTTTGGGTATAGTCTTCAGCATCCTCAAACAGCTCCCTATATTCCTGACTTTCTCTAGGCATGGGGCAATAACGTAGTGTTTGAACTGAGATGACATCATTTTCAATAACTATACAAGCTGTGTAAAATGACAAACATCTATTGAACACAATTATGTGACAGTGTCTCCTGGAGCTTTGGGGATTTAGGCATTGTCAATAAATTATTTCTCATTTCATGAAGCTCATAGTCTATTTAGTATGAGTCAAAGAAAATGGTACAAAATGGACACTCCCAAACAGAAATAAGTAAGACGCAAAGGGCCCTAAGAGATGATAGAGGAAGAAGAGTCAGCATAAGCTAAGTGTGGGATGAAGAAGAAATGGTTCCGAGCAGGGCAAAGCAAAGACAACGAGGCCCAAAGATCAAAGTAGCGGATGTAAAATGCTTGTTAGAGTAAAACGGAACTGGGCTCGAACATTGTCCCGGCTTCGCAATCAGCAAGCAAATACTAGCTTCTTTGATTCCCCGTTTATTTTGTATTTCGCATAGAACAATGTTAGGATGCAGTTGTGAAGGAGAGGAGGTATTTCTGTCTTCTCCGGGAAGTAGTTAAGAAAAGTGTACATTTTAATTTTTCAGCATTTAGCAATGTGCAATATCTTAATTCTGAATATTTAGTGCCTGCCCGTGATTCATGCATAAAAATGCTCTGGGCTACAAAATGTACAACGAGAAGATTCACTGCTCCACACCAAGAGACAGCACATCTGTGTGGTGCCCAGCACTGTCTCCCCTAACCTCCTCTCCTGGAGCTAGCGCTGATTGTCGTTGACAAGGCTCTTCAGTACGTCACAGAACGTGATTCCACTGCAGAATTGTTATGCCTCCACCTGTAGAACGTTACTATTTGAAACTATGTATTGCTTCTTTTCTGGTCCCTGAGGCACATCTCTCAACGTTAACAACAGGGGGGGGGGGGCAGATTTATTTTTGGATCATGGCTTTTGAGTCCAATCTACTGTTACTTGGCCCCAATAACTGTGGCGGGGTGGACCCGAGCCAGATGTCAAGACAGGAAGAAGTGACCTACTTCTTCAAGGTGGTTCCCACCTCATAAAGTTCCCAGAACATCCCACCATGAAGCCACCAGCTGAGGAACAGTCTTTCAATTAGAGTGCCTTTCTGAGGGGTGGGACGGAGGGCTAGGGACACTTCCCCTGCAAGCTGTTCAGTTTGTAAATAGTTTAACAGTTCGTTATTTTTCCACTAGATGGCGCTTTTATACTTCTTTGTCACCCTCAAACGCCAAGCAGGAGGCCAGAAAGCAACCTGCAGGTTTAAACAAATTCTCTGTGAGTGTAAAATTAAAAATCAAACTGCTTCAATTCCGAGATTCCTGCCTTTTAAAATATAATTGTTGTAAAAAATTTAGTCCCTAGCGAGTAATTTCTCCTTTACGTAGTGCTTTCCCGAATCCCCAGCTCTGGAGACAGACCCAGCGCCCATCCGGGTGAGTGTGCACTCCATGGACACCCCCAGTACCGCAGAGGATCTTCCATCCACCCGTCTATGTCGTCACGTGCTGTCTCGTTTCTGCCGAGGCTCCGTACCAGTCTTGCCCCTGCCTTCACGTTTCTCTTCATCTCGACATCTTCCATATCCGAGCTGCAGAATCTACCCCCTAATTATTCAAAGTACCGCTCAACTTATGTCGTACTTGTCAGGAACAGGCTGCCTCAGGACTTCGGAAGAAAGAAGTGCATTCAGAGTGGCAACCGTTACAGGTTTGGCTTCCAATGTGGCTGAACGATGTGGCTCTGGCGTTTTCTGGGAAGCCAGGCATAGTGGGTGGGAACACAGTGCCTGTGGAATCCCAGTCTCTAGTGTTTCTTCTCACGTCACCGCTAGAGAGTTTTCTCTTAGCCTACTCACTCCAGGCATGGTATGCCACCCTCCATTATCCCCATTGAGTTAGCACGAGCAGACACTTAGCCACTGACCACCTCAAACCGAGGGCTAATAAAGCTCTCTTCTTATTAAGTTGTCTGTCCCCTGTATTTTGTATAATAGCACAAATCCGATGGGTGCACACCAAACACATACATTCAGAAACATATACAGGTACATACAAATACACACACGCACACATACACCTATGCATATACACATGCATACGTACGCACAAAGCACAGGCACACACACATGCACACACACACACACACCACACACCACCCAACACATATACAGATATACACATGCACACACACACCACACAATACATATACACAAATTCAAACAGCCACACGAACAATGCACATACACACAGACAACATGCACACATACATACATACACACACAGCAATACATGCCTACACACACACATTCACATTCATATTCATAGGTAGTTTCAGATTCAGGTACTCTGACAGCCCATGGCTCAGATCCTCTGTAGAGGTTTCCTACAGCCATGGTTCCTCTGCTCCTCCTTGCCCAGCCTGACTTAGTCACACACCAACCATGGAACCCATAGGTACCACTTTCTGTAAGGCTAGAAATTTGGATTTTTTTTTTTTTTTTTTTTTTTTTTTTTTTTTTTGGCAATGCCACAAAAGACCACCTAGAGCTACGGACCTCCAGCTAGAATGAAGTTGTTCATCTCACATGAAAGAAAGAATGCCTGAGGTAGGGGGAAACACAGACGTGTGGACAGTGTTTCTAAACAAATCAGCTGGTTCGGATGCTGGAGAAAAAGAAAACCAGGAAACTGATAACAGGAATGTCTGGGACAGGGATTCCCGAGAAAGCGCACAGTGAACTCTTCAGAGCTTGTGCCCGTCAGAGGGCACAGTGACTCTGTGGAGAGATGCCCTCGGTCCAGGCTTCAGCCGGTTGAAAGTTGAAAACCAGTTGGAAACTGGCTCCCCGCTCAGTCCCATTTACATTGCCTTCTGCAGGGAGCCCTCAGGTTGCCAGCCTCGGTGGCTGAACAAAGCCATAACTCAGCCTCTCCTCAGCTCCTCTTCTGAGTGTGGGGGATCAAGCTGTGTGGAGACCCCTGACAAGGTACGGAGAACATCTGTGTCTGCTCACGGGCCCTTTTAGGAAAGGATGTATGAGGCAAGCATCTGTGTCTGGCTCGAGGGCCCTTTTAGGAAAGGATGCCATCATGCACTGCCTGCATGGGGCAAGCGGGCTCAGAAGGGCCTGCCAGACAAGCAGGGAGGCAGGTGGTGATCTGCACAGACAGAAGGTCTTTCTAACGCACCCCTTCAGAGAGATGCAGAGCTTCCCTGGCTGGAGACAGCTGCTCATCTGTCCAGATGCAAGCCCAGTGGTTGTCTGTGGGATCCAGCAGGCTTTATTCTCTAGTCTGAAGCTCCTTGCTCCTTTGTCTCATCACCCTGGGACTCACTGTTTCTTGTGGTTAAAAAAGGATTTCTGTGATCATCCTGTGCCCCTGGGTGGAGTGAGAGAGCTTTCCTAAGAGACAGGCTTTTCACTGGCGTGCTGTGTGCTGCAGGGGTAGCAGATTTGCTTTGGTTTTCTCTTGTTAACCTGTACATTGTTAGCAGAACTCTGTTCTGGCAAAGAATGACAATCCCAGAAGACTGTCACCTTTTCTCTTGCTTGCTGTCCAACCTTTGGTTCTCAGGTCTCTTGTTGCATGGAACAAGAGGTGTGCTGAGAGGAAACACCTTGTTCTGACAGAAAGACCTGCAGACACAGTGGGGGTCTGGGGATTTTAGCCTTGGATAGGCATGCTGCACCAACTAGACATTTGAGTGATCCATTCCGTCTGACATTTTTTTGATTCTTATAAAGTTATAAAGGTCATTTTGACTCGTTACAGTGAGAAATCCTAAACCTCTTCCCCCACTGAATTGGTCATCAAGGCCTTTGCTTCCAACTCCAATGTGTTTGCATGTGTCCACTTGTGGCATTGACTTTTACTAGGGGGTGTGAAGAAGCATGTATTCATCCCAGATGGAAAGAAAGCACATAAAATAAGGACTTTACCAAATTCCCAACAAGGCAAATAATGAGTTGATTCTAGTTTTACCTGCAGAATGTAGGTGAGGGATTATTGCCAGGAGCAGGAGTAACTCAAAAGAAGCAATATCAAAAAGTCCCACTCCATTGTAGTTGAGTACCTCATGGAAGCTACAACTTGGAATCCCATATTCAGTTAACCTTCCACTTAATGTATATGCCATTATTGCAAAGTCATCCTGCAGCTGTGGAGGGAGACAAAGGGCAGTAAGGCCTGCGATTCCAGAGGAGGGCACTGTGAGCCTGCTTGCTCCAGAGTATTAACAGCTCTATTGCCATCCTCGTAGGCATACCCATCACTGTGTTACTTTATTCACTTGGTTGCCATGACTACCGGGCTAAAGCTATATCTACTTCAAGATGCCAAGTGGACAATCATGCTATGACTTAAGGAAAAGCTATACCATATAGCATGCATTCCTCTTCAAAGATAGAGATTAACATCGAATCCACATCCCCCCTTTCCTGGTGCAATTTACCATTAAGCCACCATCATCTCTTTCTCTCTGGACCAAGAGACTCCTAGCATGCAAAAAGACCATCACTTTTTTCTTCTTTTTAATATAAAATTTAAAAAGTAATCCAAGCTTGCAACACGAAGTCAGACTATGCACTTCAGGACAAAAATCCTTCTAGGCTCTTTGATTCTTATTTAAATTCATATTCAATATCCTTGGGGTCTTAAGGGCCTGAGTTAGCTGGCTCCTGGGGCCCTCTCCTCACTAACCGCATTTCTACATAACAGCTCACTAGTCCTCCGACAGTTGTGGGAAACAGAGAATTTAACAGGGGATGACAAAGGACAACTGGGAGCTGCTTCCTTCTCTGCAAGCCCTTCCTGGTGTAAGGACTTAGAGAGTACGGGTTGTGCATGAGGAAGTCGGTCTACCCTAGAATCTTCTAGAATATCAACCTTGGAATTCTCAGGCACCTCAAGTGTCTTTTTTTGTTTATGAACCTCACAGGTGTAACAGGCTTTCTCTTGTGGGCCACCAACCAGCTCCCAAATCATGACATGGAGACATTATTAGTTAGGAATGATCGCTCTGTCTTATGCTTTCCCCACTAACTCTTATAACTTAGATTATACTTTTTCTCCTCATCTACATTTGCCTTGGGGCTTTTATGTAGAAGGAACGGCGGGGCTGCGTCCTGCCACCTGGCCGCTGGCTAGCTTTACACCCGAAATAATTACACAGAAACTGTATTCATTTAAATACTGCCTGGCCCCTGGCCCGTTATCTGTAGCTTCTTATTGGTTGATTCTCATATCCTGCTTTAACCCATATTTAGTAATTTATATAGCACTACGAGGGGTGGCTTACCAGGAGAGATCTTAACCTGCGTCCATCTCAGAGAGAAGCATGGCGACTGCATATGGCGACTGCCTGAAGCATCTGCCTTCTACCCAGCATTCTGTTCTGTTTACTCCACCTACCTAATTTTCTGTCCTATTGGGCCAAGCAGTTTCTTTATTAATTAACCAATGAAAGTAACACATAGACACTCCTCCATCATTTTTACATTTCTTTCTTTCTCTTAAGTATTTTTCCTTGACCAACAAACCTCTCCACTGACACAATAATCCAAATCAGCATGAATTAAAACATGTCCAGGTTTAATGGATGCCAGCATTCCTGGGTGGCCCCCTGGGAAAACATGGAGAGGAGGGAAAGGAGAACCTGAATGGCCACTGGAGAAGGAAAATGGGAGACCATGTGTTCATTCTCTGGGGGGCAGTTTAAATAGCCCGTGGGAGTGGTCTTGAGCATCTCTGGGGAAGGTCACCTTTTGGCGGGCTTTTTTGGAGGTGGAGTCTGGACTGTGGCCACTCCCAGGGGAGGGGGCTTGGAATGGAGTTTTTTTTGCTCAACATTTTAAGGTGGATGCCAGGGTGCTGGGGTGAAGCCCCAACTAAACATTTCAGACTCTTTGTATAAAGGAGTGTTAGGGAGCTGAGGTGATGCTTTTAACCAAACATCCCAGACTCTTTTTGGATAAAGGAGGCACTTGCTCTACTCTGGCTACTTCCTGTGAACATGGGGTGACATGGGAGAGGGGAGAGCTGGGAGTTGGTGAGCTCACACTCGGCAAGAGGTGTGGCTGGAGCGGCATCCAGTTTACTGTCATCCTGGAGACCTCAGGCAGCTGTTTCTTTTATTTTGTTCGGGGTGGGGGGGATGTGAAAAGATGGCTCAGAGGTTAAGAGCACTGGCTGCTCTTCCAGAGATCCTGAGTTCAATTCCCAGCAACCACATGGTGACTCTCAGACAGTTGTTTCTGGAGGGAGATGAGAAGGCAGGTGGCTAGGATAATATATATATAATAATATATATATAATAATATATATAATATATTATATATATAACATATATAATATATATAATAATATATATAATATATATAATAATAATAATATATATATAGTTATTATTGGCCCTATGAATGGGGCTAGCCATGGGAAGAATTATTAACTGCCAGAAAGAATGGGTCAGAGAAGTGCCCTGGTTGTACTTGTGAGGCTCGGGTAAATAAGTGAGACATAAGAGCAGATAGGCCCTTTTAAGACCAGATTTTAGTTGTTAGGTGTCTTTCAGCCCAGAGAATTGGTACCAATAGTGAAATCCCAGGAGCTGGTGCAGGTGTTGGCATTGTCTGGAGGGCCCTTTGTAAGTTGGTCTTGGCCCAGACAGCAAGAGTGACCTGTAAAATATGCTTAAAAATGGGTGGAGTTAAAGTAGACTCTGGAGACTGTTAGTTTTTACTAGATCAGATTTCTTGATAGAGCAGCAGAATTTTTTTTTTTTTTTTTTTTTTTTTTTTTTTTTTTTTTTTTTTTTTTTTTTTTTTTGGTTCTTCGAGACAGGGTTTCAATGTAGTTTTAGAGCCTGTCCTGGAACTAGCTCCTGTAGACCAGGCTGGCCTTGAACTCGCAGAGATCCACCTGCCTCTGCCTCCCAAGTGCTGGGATTAAAGGCAGAGCTGCAAACTGGGCGGTGGTGGCGCACGCCTTTAATCCCAGCACTCGGGAGGCAGAGGCAGGCGGATCTCTGAGTTCGAGGCCAGCCTGGTCTACAAGAGCTAGTTCCAGGACAGGCTCTGGAAACTACAGGGAAACCCTGTCTCGGAAAAAAAAAAAAAATGGCAGAGCTGCAGAACTTTTTAGGAACTTGCAGGTATCTGTAAGACAACTGAAGAGGATCATTTTAGAAGACAATTAAAAGGAATTAGGAACTCTGGATTTTTTTTAAGGATACACCTGAAACCTTTTAATACTAGACTATGAAGCCTATGAAAGAGGCACACCTGTTTGTATTTTTAGCAGAAAACTTAACAATGAAGTAATGAGTTACCAGTACCTTAAGTCATCAAATGCCATTAGACAGATCTGGGAGAGATAAATGAGCAGAAATGAGACAGCTTTTTAGCTACAAAGGAAATCCCAAGTTTCTTCTTAGTCCTTGGAGAACACCAGCCTTAGAAGCAGTGCTTGCCATTAGCTGCTGAGTACAAGAGGCTGAAAGATTTTCTTCTGGAAGGTGAGGATTTAGTCTACATGTCTTGGCGGGATGAGAGAATCAATCCCCCAGTCTCTTCAGGGAGATTCAGCTGAAGGTTAATCAAATGTTGGGATTTAAAAACTTGTTGAGTAATGAATGGTTGAGATGAAGTCAAGTTAGAAAGATGTTTGTCTAGTGATATTTCATTTGTATTTTAATAAATAAAGCTTATCTGAATATCAGAGAATAAAACAGCCGTACTGACAAGCCTTACAGACCAGGCAGTGGTAATACACTATTTTAATCCCAGTAGCCACACTAATTTGCCATCTATGCCAGTTTCTAAACTGGGCAGTAGTGGTGCACATTTTTAATCTCAGCCCTAAAGAGGAATATAAGAAGGGAGAAGATAGCGCTCACATACAGTCTCATTCTGAGGCTTCCTGAGGGCAAGGTCGCCATTTCTGACTGGAGTATAGGTAAAAGCCAGTGGCTGGCTGTTTTGCTTCTCTGATTTTCAGGTTGAACCCCAATTTTTGTCTCTGGGTTTATATTAATTGTGCAACATGTTTGGAAATAAAGCAGAACAAAATGATGCTATTTCTACAGCCCAACGTGTACCCAACACCCCAGTCAGTGGAGCTACGTAAGATATTCCAGAAGGTTTTAACACTGAGTCAGTTGCTGCAGAAGGAGGGAGACAGGCTTGTGGAGTATGTGAAAGCATGAGGCTCTCTATCTGAATATTAAGAAAATTACTTGGGCAAAAGCAAATCACTGTATTTAGGGGCATTAATGCTGGTACCAGAGTTATGGGGACAGAGTTTGTACCCTGTCAGCTGCAATGTGCAATATCCATTTTCAATAAGCCAGTTAAGGACATTAATTAATAAAAAATGAAAAGAGAATTCATTCAAGAAGCCATATTGGGAACAAAGAGGTCCAGTGAGCTACATCTCCAGTCTGACTACAGGGTGTTGACATAGGGTAAGGCTTAAGTAGAGTGTCAGGGGTTTGTGTAGCTAAGCAACCTTGGTCAAGGTAAGCCAACACCATGGTGATAGTAGTAGTCTCCTGCAAGTTGTGATTCTTACCTGGAGATAAGTTCCTGCTCTGGCTAGCCCTAGGGTCTCTGGCTTTCCTTGTTTCCACCATTAGATTCTAGGGAAATGCCACTTTCTTCGAGTACATCGTTGCAGTACTGTGATCACACAAGGAGGGCTCCAAGTGTCTCTTTAGGTCATCTTCATTCAGGCCGAGATAATTCCACTGCCTCACATCTGAATGACAGTCTTGGTACTGAAAAACGAAGTTGAGTCGAGGCTCTCAAGTGGGTTTTACCTTCACTGGCAGCTCTCCCCATGCGTGCTGTAAAACAAGCCCACTAATCTTGTGACTCAGTAACTCCTGCACCATGTGTGCTTGTAAAATCAGTACCACCTGGATGAGATCAAGTTTGCCAGATCATGTCCAAGGCTGCCGAAGCTTCTGAGCCTTTGAAAAAACGCTAACTGGGAAAACCCTTGGCTCAGTAGCTTCTGGTTTTCTCCATCCGGGCACTCTGGGGGTTCTGACTTTTCTAAGAAAATAATTTTGATTTTATGTGCTGGCACCTACGATGGACAGAGTCTCACCAATAAAAATGCCCCGGGACACCTTTCCTACTGTGTCAATGGAGAGCGTAGAGCTCTTTGTAAAGACAATATCCTATTTACCAGTCTTGAAATGTGAACACAACTCTTTCTTGAGAAGTTGCTTCTATATCACGTATGCCTTTCTTCTCTGCTCTTTGTCCTCCCTTCCACTGTCCCCTGATAGAAGCGGACAGCAGTAACCATGCCACCACGTGAATGGTTGGCTGCTTTGAAGTCTCCTCTACCAACCTAACTAACCCACCTGTGACTTCACCCCCACTGAGAATTTCAGGACGTGGACAAAATGTATACAAATATAAACAGAATTAACATCAAAGGCTTCCTGTCCAATTCCCAATAAAATCTTTCTTTCCATTTGAAAATGCATGCTCTGTGCTGTCCACACTTCCGTTAGTACTCTTGTCTTTACTCCCCGTCTGAATCAACCATTAAGCTCCACTCATAGATTCTAGGGCGGCTAGCCTTTCTTTCCCTCCCTCTTTTCCTCTCCCAACTCCCACCCTCCTTCTCCTTCTTAGAGACAAAAATCTCACATAGTCTGGGCTGACTTCGAACTTGCTGAAGAAGGACCCTGAACTCCTGATCTTTCTGGCTTCCACCTTTTGAGTGCTGGATACCCCAGGGCTTCTGTAGGCCACAAACTGAAACATCTTCTCAGTTTCCTGAAAATCAGCTTCAAAGAGAACCATACGGTCAAGTTTAATCACAGCAACAACCTTACCCCAATGGCACCCATTTCTGTGTTAGATACTTTTGTGCCACGATGCTTGTCAGGGACAATTTATGGGAGTAAAGGTTTATTAGTCTCACAGTTTCAGAGAGGTTCCCTCTGTCATGGCAGTCCTTCATGGAAAGGAGGGCAGCCTAGTTCTTGCTGGCACAGAAAGGTGGGAAAGACTGTTCACATCATGGCAGACCAGGAAACACCAGATGCACCTAGAACCAGAGGCCACTTAAAAGCCTTTCCATGGTAACCTGCCTTCCCCAGAAAAGCCCCACCTCCTGAGTTCCACAACGTCTTAAAATAGTGTCATTATCCAGGGAAGAAGCCTTCAAAGCGTACAAAAGCCCATTAGGAACACTTCATATTTAAATGACAGCATGTGTCCATGATATCTGTGTCTAGAGATGGTTTTAAAGCTTCCTGTACAAGCTGGATGCTTTGTGACAATCCTTTTATAATTGCCCTGGCAGTGATGTCCGGTGTGAACTGAGTAAAGCCGCTACAGTTAGCATCTTTTGTTTGCTCTTGATCTCAAGGGAAGTGCATTTAGACCCTGCTCCATTAAGTGTGACAGTAGCTGTGTCTTTCATAGATGCTTTTTATCTCGTGGAGAAGGCTTCAGCTTATTTGTAGGTTGCAAGTGTTTTATGGTAGAAAGGTGTTGGATTTTGTTGAATGCTTTTTAAAAAAACAGTTTTTAAGACAATCATGATGTTTTACCCTTTATCCTATTACTGTGCACTACACTGATTAATTTGGAATCTTAAACAAACTGTATTATTACAATAAAACCCACTTGGTCATGACATTTAACCTTTATCACTGGATTCATTTCACCAATATTTTTGTTGAAGGTATTCTAGCCTTTAAGGGACATCACTGGGTGGTTTTATTTTATGGGGGTGGCTCTGTTGAACTGTCAGAATGATAATAGTTATACAGAGAGGGGTAGGAGGAAAGCCTTTGTTTTCTGTTTCAAAAGATCCTATGAAGAATTGGTATGGGTTTATGATTTTTAAATGTATAAATGAAGCCTTTTGGCTTTGGGAACTGGTTAGTGGAACTTTGCCACTTAATAATGCAGTTTCTAGCGAAGTGTCTATTTAGCCTATGTAAGCTTTGTTGATTAAGTTTCAGTAGCTGGCTGTTTCAGAAGTTCATCTACTTTGTCCTAGTTCAGTACTTTGTGGCAGGCTCGTTAGGAAGGCCACGGTCACTATCAATCTCTCTTCTTTAACTCCAAGCTTTAGTAACTTGTATCTTTTCTCTCTTTTTCCTACTGGGACTCTCTAAAGGTTTATTGGCTGGAGTGTCTCCAAAAAGCCCAGATATTCTTATTGATTTTTCCTTTTGCTTTTCTATTCTTTCATTTATTTTCCCTCTAACCTTTATTACTTCTGTCTTGTCCTGCTTGGTCCAGTTTAGTTTAATTCCTAAGATGCCAATAGATTTAATAATATATTAAATATATAATATTTTATATTATTTCCTTTGGGGACTTTTTGATAATGCATCTATTTATTTTAGTTCTATATGATGAATTGACTGTCAGGGTATCATCCTATGCTTAAAAACCCATGGTTTACTTTTCCTCTCAAGATACAGAATACCTTTCCACCAATTCTACTGTATTACATGATTGAGATTCTGTAGCCTCAATTTAAAAGATTTTATTAGATTTATATTAATGTTTTTGAATCTCAATGTACTTATTTTATATCCCGCAAGAAGAAACTCTGCTTATTTTCATTCTGTAAATAAGAAGACTGGGTTGAATAAAAATAAAGAGTTTGAGAAATGCATAAGAGGTAGACTAGGCAATAAAATCTTTTTTTAGGCAATAAAATCTTATAATGTGCTTACTGAGTTATGCAGTGATGTACAGCTCCTGCCCATTTATATAAACATACCTATATATGCATATATATGTATATATATATATATAAATCTGTAATTTTACAATTTTTTGCTGTTTTACCTATACATATGTCTCTGTGACTGTGTGAGGGTGTTACAGACAGGTGTGAGCTGCCATGAGGGTGCTGAAAATTTAAACTGGGTCTTCTGGAAGAGCAGTAGATTCTCTTAACCACTGAGCCTTCTTTCCAGCCCTGCTCCTGTTCTTGATAAACATTATTATTTAGTGGGAAAATGAATATAAGAAATTCACATAAAATTGTAAAATGGAAAATTGCAATTTTGCTTGTAGTCTCTGCACAAAACTGTTACCTGGGTCCCCAGGGGAAGCTGTCTCGGCTGTGGGCTGGGGATGGAACGTAGGGACACCATTGAGATGCTAGTTCACCCTCTCAGCTCATGTTTTACCACCTGAGCCTTACATGGCTGACTCCACTGCAGATGGCACAATTAAATGAGTGTGTATTTTGTGCTGTTTTTTTTTTAACCTCACATAATTTTTCTTAATTACACAAAAGAAAGGATCCAGCAGGCAAGACTGTTTATCATGTATGGACAGACCTATATGGAGCAAAAGGAAGAATGAGAAATGGCACATTTGAGGTTCTTTACCTGTTGACAGGTGCTGTCTGAGCTTATGGATGATTGTTTAGAAGGTTGGGTACAAGTTGTTATGGCTAATGGTCAGTAGAAAAGCTAAATGAGGGAGATTTGATTCGGAGTTCTTATTTTGAGAAAAAGGGGAGTATTTTGTGCGTTTGATAGAAAAACTGTATTTTTCAATGCACCCTCATTTTCTTTTTTTAGATGAGTTTGTGATCATTGAAGTTGTGTCAACTAGGGTTTATTAAGTGATATTTCATGTTTTCTATTTTAGAAACACCCAAATAAAATGTAACCCTTTTTAGATTTTTTCAGGATAATTTAGAATTCCTTAGTGCTAAATATATTTTACAACCTGTGAATTCCAGAACATAACCAGTCCTACGTGTGTGGTTAGCATAGGATCAGGAAATACACTCTGGATTAGCAGAGTTCCTCACGGTCCCTCCACCCAACACCACAGCTCTTGTCCGCACATCCTTTCAAGGCACAGCCTCGCCTTTGACCCACAAGGCCAGGCTGCTGTGACATCTTCCAACAGGTGTCCACGTCTCTAACGCTACCATCTCTATCACAGTTTGACTTTTGCCTTTGTCGTCATTTGAACACTAAGCTGGATGCAGTAATTCCAGCCTGTAATCCCAGCAGCCAGGGATCTGAGGGATGAGGGCAGCAAGCTCAGGTTACCTGCCAGGGCTGGCAGCAGGGTGAGATTTGGATTCCGCTTTTAAAGAAAAGCAAGAAATGTTTCCTGGGGCTGGAGAGAGGACTCGGCAATTAAAACCACTGGCTGCTCTTAGAGAGGATCTGGGTACAATTCCCAGCACCCAAGTGGCAGCTCATAACTGTCTGTAAGCTCCGTACCAGGGGACACCCTCACACAGACATACCTGCAGACAAAATACCAACGCACATAAGCTCAATAAAGAAAATTTTAAACACAAAAGAAATAGTTTCTTCTGCATCCTCATTCAAAAAGAGAGGAGGAGGAGGAGGAGGAGGAGGAGGGGAGGGGGAGGAGGAGGAGGAGGAGGAGGAGGAGGAGGGAAGGAAGACGAAGAAGACAAGAGGGGTAGAGCAGAGTGAAGACTAAAGCAGCCTACACTGCTATCATCCTAAGCTAATTTCCTCCTTCTCCTTCTTCTTCTTCTTCTTCTTTTTCTTCTTCTTCTCCTTCTTCCTCTTTTTCTTCCTTTTTAACGTTCTTCTTGGCCCTCCACGGTCATTTCTCGATGTCTCAGCATGACAGACAAATCATCCCTGATATTTCTCACTCAGCTCTTCAGCTGTTGTCCCTCACATCCCTGATGCTTACACTGAAGCAAAATCTAATCCCTTTTTGTCCTTTGCAAGCGTCACATTGTTTCCGTGTCCATTTCTATTACCCACAGTATCTGTTCTAGTCAGGGTTTTATTGCTGTGAAGAAACACCATGACCATGCAAACTCTTGTAAAAAAAAATTAACTGGGGCGGGCTTATCGTTCAGAGGTTTAGTCCATTGTTGTTATTGAGGAAAGCATGGTAGCATGCAGGCAGGCACAGTGATGGAGAAGTAACTGAGAATTTTTCTCCTGGATCTGCAGGCAGCAGGAAGAGCCAGTAAGCTACTAGGGATGGCTTGAGCTTCTGAAACCTCAAAACCTACCTTCATAGTGATATACTTCCTCCAACGAGGCTACACCTCCAAGTAACATAGACTCCCTCTGAGTTTGCGGTGGGGGGCACATTTTCATTCAGACTACCATTGTATCTTTTCAAATGATATCCACCTGCTTGTATTTTAAAACTGGGTGAAATTACACCTCTTGTGCCACAGCTCTGCCTGGTGTGTGCCTTTTATTGGAAGGGTGAGGTTGGCCTTAGAGAGCCTGTAAGGATGACCTTACTGAGGAAAAGAGAACATGCCCCTGCTCACCTATTCCCAACGATCAGCAGAATTTTTGACACCCACAAACACCAGCTGAAAAACTGACAGGAAAGACCATTAGCGGTCACCACCCACCAAGTCCCACTTCTGGGTATGTGAGAGACGAGCTCTAATAATGAGAGTGTGTTGGGTTTTGGCGGGGCCAGAGTTAGAAGGGAGACAGAAAGTCTGAGACTACAGGAGAAACCTAAACTCCTCCCATAATTTAACTATCTCCCATGCAAATATCTGAGACATTCCATTTAAATCTGGAAGCCTGTTATAAGCTTCCTTATTTCTATAATTATAGAAGATGAGTCTGACAAAGCTAAGCTTCATGGACTCCAGTTTATAGCAGTCGAATCCTGTCAACTGCTGTTGATCCCAGCCCCTGGGTCTCAGTTACACAGCAAAGTGAATTTTAGCAGGGCACAGAGGTGCCCACCTTTAATTCCACACTCATGAAGCAGAGGCACTTGGAGCCCTGTGAGTCTGAGGCCAGCTTTCACGGAATGCCTTCTTTCAGCCAACAATTTTTGCCTTTGTCTTTATGTGGCTTACTAGCTCATGTTTGTCACTGGATAATACCCTCATGTAACACACTTCAGTTTATTTATCCATTCGTCTACTGAATTACAAACTAGTTGCTGCACATTTTCTAGTGATTCTGTTGGGTTTTAGTGAAATGCCAGTGGATATTTACATTCAAGCTATACAAATTTTTTTCAGATCAGTTGAGTTTTTTTTCCTAATCAAATTTTTTCAATCATTTTTCAAATCAAATGAGTTTTTTTTCAAATAATTCCCTTGGAGTACAATGGCTGGATTGCATAGTATGATCATATTTGGCTTTGTAAAACATGTCCAAACCATTTTCTATGGTTGCTTTGCCGTTTTCCATTCTGAATAATTAATACTGAGAGTTCCTATTGTTTCAAATCTGCACCTGAAATATTACAAGTTTGATGTTTATTATTTTTGCATGTGTATGTGTGTAGACTGCGTGCATGTAGATGTGTGTTCATGGTGTGTGGGTGCATAGATCTATGCACAATGCATCTGTACATGTGAACATGTATGTTGAAGCCAAACGCTGGCCTCAGATATCTTCCTCCATCACACTCCATTATATGTGTTGAGACAGGCTCTCTTGCTGGACCTGAGACCTGCTGTATCTGCTAGTGAGGCTAGCCAGCTAGCTCTTGGGATTCTCCGTCTTCAGCTGCCATATGTTAGGACTGCAGTTCCATAAGACTTTGATGTGAGTTCTGAGATGTCAACTCTGGTCCTCACAATTGCATGACAAGTACTTTTACCTACTCAGCAATAGCCAATACTTGTACTTATTTTTGGTCAGTTTGATGGGTAATTTTGGTGGCATCTCTTTCTTTTTCTTTTCTTTTTATATGACTTCTAGGTGGGATCTTTCTATGTAGTTCATGGGTCTCCAACTTCGGCCTCCCAAGTGGTAGTGTGACACCTTATGCTCCACCATGCCTGCTGCTAACATTTCATAATTTATACTTTCCTAGGAGTGAAATATTTTCATGTGCTTAATTGTTGGTGAAGTATCTCTCAGAATATGAATATCATTTTCTATGTGAAAAGGGAACCTTTGAAGTATGGCAAAGAGAGCTTGTTCTCATACTATGAATTGTAGATGTGTAGAGATTGAATTGATAGACAGCAGGGGAGCTACACCTGGGAAAACTCTGCAGTGGGGATGCTATGACTCTGCGAAGCTAAGCGAGCAAAGGCAATGACTGTAAATGTTCATGCCACAGTTTAACCATGAGGCAGGGCATAGTTTCTCAGAAACCGACTGGCAATCTTTCATGTGTATCTATAATGTGTATGCATATTATGTATATGTATATCCATATAACACACACACACACACACACACAGGAGGATTTGCTTGTTGGTAATAAACTAGTGAAACTGCCTAGAAATGTTGTTCCCAGCTATAAGGAGTGTAAAAGATTGGACTGATTTGGAGTATCACAGTAGGAAGTGCTACCCATATGCAGACAGGATTTCACACAAAGGACTTCATCTGTTGCAAGCACACAGATGAGAGAGATGGTAGTTAAAGTGGTACAACCTAATAATCTTGGCTAAGGGATTCTCTGTCCAGCTCTTCCGTCTAGCTGAAATGATGAAACTCTATTCAGCCGACCTTCGTATGAGCCACACTGACAACTGACCTGAGATTCCTTTTTACTAATTCAGACTTCATTGAGAAAAATCACCTCATTTATCTCAGACTAGAAGCTGAAGTCCTCAGTAAAACAGATACCAACTATGTGTTCTAAGGTCTTCCTTTAATCTTTTATTTCATTTCGCATGAAGGAGTCGGGCTTTTACAGTGTTGAGGGCAGCAGAGAGCTTGCTAATGGATTCTGTCATCACTGGTTACTGAGTACTTGGGCTGAGGCTGAAGTGGTGTGGAGTACTTCAGAAGTGCTTCTTCCACTAGGATCTCCAGTACTGAAAACAGAGGAGAGAAAAGCGCTGTTTCTGTTTATCTACTGTAGCTAAATCAGTGGCGTTCAGCTTTCCTGTTGGATTCATTTTGAGGCAGAGGAGTTAAAACCATATCAACAACTGCAACTTCTTAAGAGATTTATTGGTAGGGTTGGCAGTTCAATGCTATTCATGGAATTCCCATGCTGAGTTTGGGTGGGGTTGATCCAGCTACTGCAACAGAGATAGACATATCTTACTAATTTATAAGCATGCTAGCAAAATAGATGGGTATGAATTCCAGGGTCACTTTCTAAAAATTTTGTTGAAAATAGATTTTTTTCCTCATGTAATATATTCTGATTACTCTACTCCTCCTAGTTCACTTCCTCTCCAAGTCTGGATCATCTCCTTTTCTGTCTCTTAAAAAAAGCAAACATGCTTTTTTTTTTTTTATCAAAGGGATGATAGTAATAAAGTAAAACATAGTAAATTTTTTGTGAAAAATATAGTACATAATATCATATAGTGTTTTATAAATGATATAATATAGTATCTAGTACCTTTTCTGTTAAAAAAAAAAACCTGCCATAAACATTCAAGAAAGGGAACACTTATTTTAGCTCACACATTCAAAGGTCTCAATTCCTGACAGCTTGTTGCCTTGGGCTTTAGCAGAACACTGTGGAGCCTGTTGTAGAGATGCACCATCTCTTGCCACACAGAAAGCAGCAAGAGAAGAAGAAATCAAAGACAGATATAACTTTCACTTACCTTCCCCCTGTGACTCACCTTTTCCAACTAGAACTCACCTACTACATGTATCATAATTTCTGTAAATAGGGCCATCAGCTGAGGACAAAGTATTCAATAAGTGAGTCTGTTGGGGAGGAAGGGACAAAGGAAAGAGGAATGAATGAATGAATAAATAAATGAAGGAAGGAAGGAAGGAAAAGAAAAAATAGAAAAGTTTACAAATGCACTGCAATAAAATGCAGCAAAATATTCACAGAGGTTGTTGATAATTGGTGAAATTATATGTAATATTTGTTTCTGCCAAAATATTTTTGTTGATTATACTGCCTTAATCATCAATAAAGTGGAATGGCAATGAATGCAAGTTAAAAGGTAATATGTGATCTAAATATTCTTCATAGTATATATTACTTTTTAAATACATTCACTTGCTTCCATTGAGTAATTCTATTCATTATTACAACCATAAAGTGAACTTCCACTTTCAGGTCTGGCATGTAAGAAACCCAAGGTCCTCTTCTAACACCAAGAAAAAGGCCACCAAACCTGCTCATCTTCAGGGTCCTGGAATGGGCTTCCAGTTTAAACAGGAGGAACTGAGCAGGAGATAAGGACTTTATCCCGCACCAACATGGCTCTGTCCCAGCTTTGCAAGGTGGCTCTGGAGAAGTCCTCTTTGAAGGGACAGTCTGGTCCCCATCAGACGGTTGCTCTTATTGGGGTGGGAGCTCAAGAGGACTTGGGATATAACTCTTCCTTTTAAGGGTGGTCTGTAAGGCTGATGTTTCTGCCATCTATGGTGACTTCAGATTTAGGATAAATGATTGAAAACTTACCAGGTACTTTTTAATTTTAACGATCTAGAGTAGTGTATTGTCAATACTGACAATAAGATACCTCATTTATTCTTGTCTCTGTGTCTTCAGGCTTGAAGGGGGATGAGGTAGGGTAAAAATTACCCATTTTCAGACACCTCTTGATTAACATGCCTACACATTGATTATATAGTATCATCTAGAGCAATGATATCGATGGGAAATTATATGACCCAAAGGAAAAGGGACAGGTATAAGATGAAGCCTCTATATTGGTTTCTGTTATCTGTGAGCTCCAGTGAGAACCATATGACTACTCCATCATATCTACTTTACTAATAGTCCATTTCTATCTATATTCTACACAGATTGCAGCATGTATTTAACATAGGACCGATTAGCATGTAAAGCTATTGTGTCGGTGAAGATCTTTTCCCAGTCAGTAGGCTGCCTTTGTGTCTTAGTGACAGTGTCCCAACTCTGCAACTGACAAAGGTCTGATCTCTAAAATATATAAGGAACTCAAGAGACTAGACTTTAAAATGCTAATTAACCCAATTAAAAAATGGGGCGCTGAACTGAACAGAGAATTCTCAACAGAAGAAGTTCAAATGGCCAAAAGACACTTAAGGTCATGCTCAACCTCCTTAGCTATCAGGGAAACAACTTTGAGATACCATCTTACACCTGTCAGATTGGCTAAAATCCAAAACACCAATGATAACCTTTACTGGAGAGGTTGTGGGGTAAAGGGTACACTCATCCATTGATGGTGGGAATGCACACTTGTGCAACCACTTTGGAAAGCAGTGTGGCGCTTTCTCAGGAAATTCGGGATCAACCTACCCCAGGACCCAGTAATTCCACTCTTGGGAATTTACCCAAGAGATGCTCAATCATACTACAAAAGCATTTGCTCAACTATGTTCATAGCAGCATTATTTGTAATAGCCAGATCCTGGAAACAACCTAGATGCCCTTCAGTGGAAAAATGGATAAGAAACTGTGGAATATATACATGTTAGATTACTCAGCGGTAAAAAACAATGACATCTTAAATTTTGCATGCAAATGGATGGAAATAGAAAACATTATTCTGAGTGAGGTAACCCAGACCCAAAAATATGAACATGGGACGTACTCACTCATAATCGGTTTCTAGCCATAATTAAAGGACATCGAGCCTATAATTCGGGATCCTTGAGAAGATAATAAGAAGGTGAACCCAAAGAAAAACATATAGTAATCCTCCTGGATATTGGAAGTAGACATGATCGCCAGGCAAAAATTGGGAACTTGAGGGTGGGGCGAGACGGGGCCAAGGGAAGATGGGGAGAGAAAAGCGTGAAGGGGAGAATGGGGGGAGCTCGGAGGAATGGGATGCTTGGGATACAGGAAGGGTGGATATGGGAGCAGGGAAGTATATATCTTAATTAAGGGAGCCATCTGAGGGTTGTCAAGAGACTTGACTCTAGAGGGGTTCCCGGGTTTCCAGGGAGACGCCTTCAGCTAGTTCCTTGGGCAACTGAGGAGAGGGAGCCTGAAAAGGCCAGTTCCTATAGCCATACTGATGAATTTCTTGCATATCACCATAGAACCTCCACCTGGCGATAGATGAAGAAAATGACTGAGCCTCACATTGGAGCACCAGACTGAGCTCCCAAGGTCCTGATGAGGAGCAGAAGGAGGGAGAACATGAGAAAGAAAGTCAGGACCGTGAGGGGTGCGTTCACCCATGGAGACGGTGGGACAGAACTAACAGGAGATCACCAACTCCAGTTGGAATGGGACTGATGGAACATGAGACCAAACCGGACTCTCTGAATGTGGCCGACGGTGGAGGTTGACTGAGAAGCCAAGGACAGTGGCGCTGGGCTTTGATTCTTCTGCATGGATGGGCTCTGTGGGAGCCTTCTCAGCTTGGTTGATCACCTTCCTGGACCTGGGGGTAGTTGGGAGGACCTTGGTCTTAACATAGAGTAGGGAACCCCGATGGCTCCTTGGCCTGTAGAGGGAGGGAGGAGGGTATGGGTGGAGGAGAGGGGAGGAGGAGGGGAGGAGATGGAAATTTTTAAATATAAAAAAATAAACCATAAAAAAGCTATTGTGTTTTAGGATTTAAAGCAGAAAAATTCACCACACTTTAAACTGTCTTTATATGAAGGTCTGACTTAAATAGCATATGCGTTATGACGTGAATCTAAGCTATCACATACAGGTCCATGTGTTGAGTTCTTGGTCCCCAGTGTGGGTGCTAAAAAAATTTAGGTAGTTCTTCAGAACAGAGGGTTTAGTTGAAGGAGGCAGATTACTGGTGACAGGGCTTTGAGAATAATATTAATGCCAAATTCTTTCCTTCATCTCAACTTCCTCTCAGCCATGAAGTAAAACAGTCTATCCTCTCATCCTACCATTATGCTCCCCTTCACCTCAAGCTCAGAATTAATGGAATCAAAGACCATGGAGTGAAATCCTTGAAACAGAACCAACACAAATCCTTCCTCCCAACTCATTCTCAGGCTTTTGTTAGAGTAATGCAGAAGGGACCACATGCCATAGCAATTAAGAAAAATCTTAATTGTAGGCGAATATGTTACTATTGCTCTGACCCAAATGCCCTAGAACTGGCTCTTCGATCTGCTGTTATTGGACTCTCTTTGGATTTGACTAAGTATGCTAAGAAGTTCTACTTGAACAAATACTCACTAATGAAACGTTTACGAGGAAAGTATCTGCTCAGGCTGGGGCTTTTCTGACAATGGTAATGACCTTATTAGTTATTTTAATGACTTTAATAGCGCCTTAGAGAGTAAGAAGATCTGCCATTAAGGGAGGAGAAAGCACAGCTGAGCTGTCTCATTAATGGATTGAACCACTCATTAGCTACTCTTTCCTAAAGTCCCTCATGATGTCCTGGCTAATGGCTACTAGAAATACAGAAGTACTTTAATAGAGGGCCCTCAATCTAAAGCCCTTGTAGCTGTAGCATTGATTACTTTGAGCACAATGATAACAACACAAATTAGAGCAGCAGCTAACTACTGAGTGCTTAGGTTGTGTCAGGCACACACAGGAGCAGCATATCTGAAGAGACAAGCTGCATTAACCTAACACATTTGGCTAGCTAATAGATATCTAATTCAATTTGCACATGACGGTATCAAATTGGAACAACAGACGTGATTGGCCGACTTTTCAAAAGCGTGCAGGTGGAGGAGTGCAGATGGATCCTGAAGGTTTATTCATGGACTTTATGGGAAGATGTACATCACGTCTTGCCTTCATCAGGGAGCCAATTCATTTTTGCTGACGACAAATCTGTCTCAGGCTTACGAAGAAGGCTTCTTATCTTTTTATTGTTTCTTTTTATTCATGGTTTATTTTTTTATATTTAAAAATTTCCATCTCCTCCCTTACTCCCCCCCTTCCCTCCCCTCACCTCCATCCATACCCCCCAACCCTCTCCAGGCCAAGGAGCCATCAGGGTTCCCTACTCTATGTTAAGACCAAGGTCCTCCCAACTCCCCCCAGGTCCAGGAAGGTGATCAACCTTCTTTAATCTTCTTACCTTTCATTTAAAGCCAATCCATAAGTCTTGAGTTATAGCTCAGTGGTAGAGCACTTACCTAACATTCATGAATTCCTGGGCTTCACCACCAGTACTGCAAAGGAAAATAAATAAAACGTCAATAGAATAAAATAATGCTGCGCACCGCGCCCCCGTGTCTGCGCTCTGTGCGCTATTACCCAGTTACCGAGCTTCGGGCAAGGGGCTGGAGGTTAAAATACACAGACACACAGAGACAGAGACAGCGACACGGGTCATCCTTGAATTCCCCAAGAATGCCCCCTTTATTGTGTTCAGGGGCAGATTATATAGAGATAGCCATGCCCCAGTCAAACCCACCAGAAACCACTCTCCTGCCATTAGGAACTCCTGAAGGTCTCGTGCTCAGAGCAGCTGTAGGCACTCAGATCAGGGGATTACAAGAAATTCAGGATCTGGGGTCTCACTGCTCCCAACAAAATAATAATTATTCATCTCGTGAGTGAAAATCACTGTATTTGAGGGAGCAGACAAAAGAGACAATGACTCAAGGTCTCTTAATCTGACGCTTGCAGCAAGTGATTTGGACCATCCAGTTTCTCCTCTGAGCCTAACCAGGCAGCATGCCAGGGAATTTAGCTCCAGAAATGCTGAGTGTCATCCAAGAGCGCAGACTGGGAAGTCAACCTGCATTGATTGTGTCTCCGTCTGGATTATGTGACTTTGCTTGAGTTTTCAGATCTATCACCATTTTTCTATTTCTGGAAATTCAGACACTGGTAAACTACCTCAATTGACTACAGGAGGGATTGAATGAAAGATCCATTCCATACACAGAATGTATGCAATGGGTGGCAGCGATTATTATTCTTAGGCGTATAATCAATAATGATGAGAGTCAGTCCACAGCAATAGTACTTTCCTTTCATTTTCTCGGCCTGAAATATAAATACTCCTCTGAAAACAGAACTTGAGGATTTTCTAATTTTCTATTTATCCATCTTAAGCTTTGCCAAAATGTTCTGTCAGGAGCTAGCTCCTTTAAACATTTGTCAATAACACTGTTACCTATCTCTCTTCCCCAGCACCCTGTTCTCGATATTGCTTCCTTGGATTAAACTGTCAAAAATAATGTGGATGCCACCTGTTTCTAAGTATCAAATAACACAATAATTTTTCTCTGTATGCCTGCTCCACTTAATAGCTAGATACCATTTGATCTCTAAAATAGCCCAGCTGGATGGAACTGACTTATCTTTTGTACAATGAGTCACTCAACTGCCATGGCTGGTGGCAACCCCTTTACTACGCTATGTTTCCCAAGCTCTTTCCCTAGCTCAATGCTTTCCTCTTCAATTAGGTCTTGACAGGCCACATGGGTAGCGTTTTATGTCTCACACTACTTGTACTGGATGGTTTTGTGTGTCAACTTGACACAACCTGAGTCATCAGAGGAAGGAGCCTCAGCTAAGGAAATGCCCCCTTGAGATCCAGCTGTAAGGCATCTTTTCACTTAGTGATCAATGGGGGAGGGCCCAGCCCATGGTGAGTGGTGCCATCCCTGGTTAGGTGGCCCAAAGTTCTATAAGAAGGTGTGCTGAGTAGACTATGAGGAGCAAACAACCAGTAAGCAGCACCCCTCAATGGCCTCTGCATCAGTTCCTCCTTTGGGAATCCTACCCTGTTTGAGTTCCTGTCCTGAATTCCTTCAGTGATAAAAAGCAACACGGAAGTGTAGACCAAATAAGCCCTTTCCTCCCCAATTTGCCTTGTGGTCATGGATTTCCTTCACAGCAGTAGAAACCCTAACTAGGACCCTGTCCAGAGGAATAGTGTGACCCTCCCAGCAGCTTCACCAAAGAAGGCTACAATTCAGTTTTTCACATTATGCTTACCTTCTAGTCCTAAAACATTTGGATATTTGACACAAATCATTGCTATTTTATTAGTTTATCTTTTAGTAGACATTTATTAATAAACAGTAGTATAATCCTGCACATAACACGTACCTGCTTTTTAAATTATACTTCACATTGTTTTGTTGATATGAATGCAAAAATGCCATTTAAGAAAAAATAAAAGTGTTCCAAATTCATAATTCATTTTTATAAATCTATAAGGAAGAATATGCAGCAACTAGTTTTAGTACTACTCTAACATTGAATCAATAATACAACTGAAAACTGTTTTAAAGAGGAAATTCTAGATGCTTGTCTAAAATAGAGAGAGTTTCAAAGTAGAAGATCTCTCTTCTACAATCAACTTGCCTTCCTCAAGTTTTGCAATCTTAATTATATAAATTTGTAGTCTTGGAATTGTTCAGCTACCACTTAGCAAAAATAGAGAGACCCCACTTCCAATGTAGGGTTTTCATTTTCTCATTTTTAAAGACAGAATTCGGAGTAAAGCTCAAGACACTTGGTGCAGCTCAGCAGTCACCAAATCACCGAGCTGCTCCTTGACCCTAGCTCTACCTTTCAAATGGCATTGTACTGAAGCTAGCTAAATATACCTGTGGGGTTAGTTTTCTGTCAACTTGCCACAGGTTAGAATCAGCTAAGAAGAAGGAATTTCAACTGGGAAGATGCCTCCATCAGATTGACTTGAGACGAATGATCAATAATAGCTTTGGGAAGGCCCAAACTACTGTAGGTGACACCACCCCTGGGTAGCTGACCCTGGGTGCCAGAAAGTTGTGAGCAAACCAGGAGAACAGGTTAGTAAGCAGTATCCTTTCATGGTCTCAGCTTCTATTCCTGCCTTCAGGTTCCTGCCTTGAGTTCCTACTCTGACCTCCCTTGATGATGGACTGTAAACTATAAGAAGAAATAAACCCTTCCCTCCCCAAGTTGTTTATTGCAGAAATACCTGTCAAAGGAAAAGAAGACAATACTTATCCATACAAGGATAAAAACTTCTTGATGCCTTATTCCTCTTAAAAATCTTATGCTAGGAATTTAGCATTGGACCAATGATATTCCTAATCAAAGAAATATTATCACACTGACCTATACTGCCTAGTTTTCTTTCTGATGAGGTTTGACTCTAATAATATCTGTGGCTCTCATTATTCAGGAAGAATAACCCGCTGTGAGAGTCTCAAATCTTAGTGCATCAAAGCCTCCTTTACTCTTTTATGCAACATCCACTGTGGCTAGACCTGAGTGGTAGCACTCATGAGCATCTTCCTTCCAAGTGATAACTCTGATAGGAATCCAGCCCTTTAACATTATGGATTCTCATTTCTGTGCATGGGCTACAGGTGTGTTGTGTACAGGGCACCCAAGAACGCAAATCTTCTATGAGGATGTTTATGAGCAAGTTTGGAATTACCATACACAAATCTGTCTCCATTGATTAGGGACCGTATATGTAGCCTCCAGACAATTGTAAACAGCACTAGGAAATATAATCTTTCAGCATGCCCAGGAGGGAAACAAAATGGATTTATAAAATATAGCATTGTCCTCATCACATCGTTAATAATTAAATTATATCTGTAATGTAAAGAAATTATATCTTTGTTTTCTTAGTGCACACATAGCAATGTCTTCAACTATTTTATATTGTAAAAAATACCAACCAAGGTCTGTGTAATTTTCAGTGTATAATGACTCACACCCACCAGGTAGCTAGAATTAGTCCTCATCATATGATGATTAGAATAAAAGTAATAACTATATCTAGGTATGTATTCACTGAATGTGGATTTCTATGGAAGAAGAGAAGAGAAAAGTAGCTCATTATTCCATTATGAATTATTATCTGGAGAACCCCAGAACTGACTGTGTAAGGCTGAACTAAGTGATATTTTCTACCAGAGTACACACTGGTCCTTACATCTCCCCATGAATGTATTTTCTAAAACCACAAATGCATGTGAAATAAACAAAAAACCTTCGGTGATGTAGGAGGAGGGCCTACTTGTTCGTCCTGACTGCCCAGAACTGAAATAATCACACAGAAACAGAATTAATTAAAACACTGCTTGGCCCATTAGCTCTAGCTTCTTATTGGCTAACTCTAATATTAATTTAACCCATTTCTATTAATCTGTGTATCGCCACATAGCTGTGGCTTACCAGGTAAAATTCCCAACATCTGTCTCTGGCGGCAGATCCATGGCATCTCTCTGCCTCCTTTCTCCCAGCATGCCATTTAATTTCCCCCACCTACCTAAGTTCTGCCCTATCAACAGGCCAAGGCAGTTTCTTTATTCATTAACCAATGAAAGTAACACATAGACAGAAGGACCTCCCATACTATGGTGATGCCTAGAATGTATCCCAAATCAGAAAGATTATTTGGTGGCTACTAAGGAAGGTAACTTGTTGTTGTGAAAATAAACTGCAAGGTTTTACACAGAGGCAGTGGCAGGTTGTGAGATGCAGTGACTTCTCCGTTGCAGGACCCAGGATAATAGACTACCTTCTCCATCAGCTACCAAGATGCTTTATAATAAGACCATCTGTTTATATCATGAGTGATTAGCTTTGCTCTCAGATGGGAGTTCCGCCATGCTTCTGTCTCAGCTAACAGAACTAGGCAGGGGCACCTCTAGTATAGGATGCCTGCCAAGAGACCAGTCTTGTTGCTTAAGTGAAAAACTATTGCCTATAATCCCTTGTTCTGACATTAAATAGTTCTCTGTGTTTTCAACCTACTGTCAGAGTTAAAATGTGGTTTTTATACACAGTCTTAGAAGGCAACATTCTTATAAGCTGCTGAGTTTTTCACACTTTGTACATAACTATCATCTTTAGGTTGGTCAAAATGTCTGTTCACTCCAACACAGTCTCTTCACAAAGAAATCTCCATATATAATATAATGTAATATAATATAATATAATATAATATGTAGAATTATATGATTCACACACAAACACATACACAGATGCACCCACAGATGTACACACACACACGCACATGCACACGCACACACACACACACACACACACACACACACACACACACACACATTAAGTACTCCAGTTCTACCAATATAGAAAATAGAAAGCCAGGTCCTTTTCTTTTGTTTCCCAGACTAACATTGTCTAGTTCCTCAGAGCCATTCCAGCCTCTTGTCACTTTGTAGGCCCCCGTCTGATCTTCAGAATCCCTCTAGTCTCATCTCCCTGACTCAGCTCTGGAAAGCCTAAGGTGACAATGTCTCCTAGAAACCCACTCTTCCCTTGTGGCTTCCTTGTAACTGCCTCAGGAATCCTTTCTGACCTTTCTGATGAGATTGAAAATTCCTTCCCGTACCTCTCTTTATCATGTGCCCTTTTTTGTATCATTAAGCACGCTGCAACATTGCATGTGTGTGTTCAGTTTTGTATTTGAAATGTGCTGTATGTTGCAAACCCTAAGCCTCTTCAAGGTTCGTGAATTTCGATCTTTAAAGCATGCCAAGGGCAAGAGTGATTCCGGGAGACATCAAGTCCACAGAAAATCATTTCATCCAAGGCAGAGAAAGGTTCAGAGTTAGTAAGACTTCTCTTTTCAGAGAAACCTGGTCATTCCCACGCCATGTCTGCCAAGGAGCTCCTGTTGCCCCTTGTTACTGCATCCTGCAGCTCTGCCTTCCTGGTGGCCACTCTCTCTCAGCAGCCTTATTTCTCCAGTTGACTTTTGCTTGCACCTGCCCCACTTCTTCTCATCACTCTGCCTGGTAACCTGCAAGCCATTGATCCCTCTCTCCAACAGCTAATCATGGGCTTAGCAGAGGCCTGCCCCTGACACAGACCACCTCCTGTAAGCACAGAGCTTGACACTTTCATATTTAAAGTTGTTGCCAGGAAACTCTCTCTGATAGAGCCATTCGCAAGCACAGCTGATGGCGGGGGGGAAAATGTCATTTTTCTATAAATGCTTTCTAATCTTGGTTAGACTTCCTCTAGGGAGTCTTTTGCTCTCAGGGTTTTTGCCTCAGATGAACATTTATGGCTTTCAAGGTATCACTCCTGGATCTACTAGTCTGTCACTGTGTCTTTATATAGCTGAATGAATAAAAAAGATTCAACATTTATCAAGCAAAAATGAATCCTTAAACTAAAGAGATAAGTTGAAAAAAAGTAAACCTTTAAAACTGTTCCGAGATTGCAATGGCTTCTTCAAGGCTCTGAAACAAAAACATATTAGACTCCTTGGGATAGCTAAGACATGGATGTTTCATACAAGGGCTCTAGGATGTTAACTGACATGTGGTTGCCATGGTATCCTCTAAGGATGCTACAAACTGGACCTGTTTTTAGAAATGTAATAGTGTAGCTTGACCTGGTTTATTTTAAATGAAGCTATACTGTATCCTGAATTTGATCCACATTTCACATCAATCCTCAGCTCTTCTGGCTAATAGCCAAACAGTCTTTTGAAGTCATAACAGTGGTCATTTCCAAAGCCATCCAACTGTCACTAGATTTGCTAAAAGCAGATTAGAACACTGGCCAGATTATGTTATTTTTGTAAACATCTTCATACACTTTATACACTGACCAAAGAACTCATCTTTTAAATGATTCCTTACAGTTGGTATTCAGACCCTTAAAGCTCTCAGATGTACAAATTTTCCTGACTTTTATTTGATCCTGGTTTTCTAGCTGAGTTCCTACCCACTCCAGATCTTCCCACCCCCCCGCCACATATTACTTTATTTCTTCTTAATACAAATTAGTACTTTCAGTTATACATGTCTTTAAATTATCCCCTAAATCTTTATGCTGTATGGTTGATTATTAACCTTCTGAATTTGGTCCTGGGAAATATCCTTTAAGTTGCCTGAGGGATGAACTCAGACCTTCTCAGAATATCTCAAAATACATAAGATGCTATTCACAAAAACATGTGAAATATATCATTTGTTGGTTATAATGCTATCCACGAAAACATGGGAAATACATAGTCTTTTGGTTATAATGCTATCCATGGAAACATGGGAAATACATCGCCTGTTGGTTATAATGCTATCCATGAAAACATGGGAAATACATAATCTTTTGATTATAATGCTGTCCATGAAAATGTGAAATACATAGTCTGTTGGATATAATGATACCCACGAAAACATGGAAAATACATTATCTGTTGGTTATAATGCTATCCACAAAACACACAAAATATATCGTTTGTTGGCTATAAATTTTTTACAACTTTTAGACACCCAAGCTAACTTTCCATTTCTTTTACAATACAATTTTTTCCTCAATGATAAATTTTTCACATAAAAACAGCAATCATACAGTACAGTTGTTCCATGTTGATATTGTAAGTGTGCTTCATGTAGATTATCACAAACATTACAAAATACACTATAGTTTAATACCATGCAGGTGTTATAAGGTGACTATTATAAGTTGTAGATTACTTAATTCAATGCTTCTCTATTTGTCCTGAAATACTAATGGGTAGATCATGATACAACATATAATTCTAATTGTAACAGGTAACTGTGGTGGGAGAAGAAGAACTCTATTCAATTATGTGAAGACCAAGATGTAAAAAGCATAAAGTGTGATCAGCTACAACACACAATCACCCTACTCATAGCTACTCTGGAATATGTAGGTCATTTAAATACTAGTTATAGTAATCTGTGTAAGTGAGGGTACTCACAAAGTTGTACTTACTTAGAGACCAGCATGGTTTCCTAAACAGAAATATTTACAGTGCTTTATGGTGTTAATTATAAATAGTCCTGGATAGATTTTACAGACCTCAACATGAGACACCAGCATGATGAGGTCAAATAAATAAATAAACATTTGTTTGGGGGGAGGTGGGTGTGGTGATATTTTGTTTGTGTTTTAACAAATAAAGCTTGCCTGAAGATCAGAGTGCAAAGCTAGCTACACTAGTTAGCCATAAAGGCCAGGCAGTGGTGACACACACCTTTAATCCCAGCACTCAGGAGACAGAGAAAGACAGATGATCCCTATGAGTTCAAGGCCACTCTGGGCTACACAAGATTGAATCAGTCTAAAAGAGAAACAGCCAAGCACTGGTGGCTCACACCATCAATCCCAGTACTTGGGAGTCAAACACCTTTAATCCCAGTGCTAAGGAGGTGGAGACAGGAAGTGATATGACTGGGTGGAAAAAGGAATATAGGCCAGAGGAGACAAAAGCTCAGGATGCAGTCTGAGGTTTCCTAGAGAAGGCATTCAGTCTGTGGATTCCTAGAAACAAAATCGCCCATTTGGTCTGAGGTAAAAACTAGCGGCTGACTGCTCTGCTTCTCTGATCTTCTGTTCTTACCCCTATATCTAACTCAGGGTTTTTATTGTTAAGATTAGTTAGAATTTCTGCGTCAGTGTGGGATTGTAAGAGGACTAGAACATTGAAGAGTAACCCAAACTGGTCTTACACTCACAGTCATTCTGCCGCACCTCCTGAGGCTGAGATAACACCACATCCATCTCCCTCATTCTGTCAACAAATATGAGATGACCAAGCAGTGAGTTGATTCTTCTGCCAACAGCATCTACTTAGAGAATCACCTTACTTTGGCCAAGGGCTACTCCTGATGTTGCAGGAACGTGCTGAATCAGAAAGTGGCTTTCCAAGTTAAGAAACTGGTCCTAACCTCAGTATCATGTGGACTACTGATCAGAATCCATGTTAGTAAAGGGGATTGTGGGTTCCCTTCCCCCCTTGAATCAGCTGCAAGCTATACACTTTAAGTTCCTGGGCTAGGGAGAGCTTGATCACTGGCTGCACTGGGCTGCAGGACCGAACACGTTAAAACAACTCACCCTCTACTTTGGAAGGAAAGTCCAAGATCTTATTCTCCATAAAGGTCATGATTATGTCTCAAATTGTGCCCCACTCAAAATCTGGTTGTTGAAACCTTTATCTGCAATGTAAGTTTGTTTGGAGACACTCTAGGAATATAATTAAAATAAAATGGAGTTGCAGGGTGGTTCCTAAGTATGATATGACATGTTTCTCTTTTGTTCAGCCATGTATGGCCCAGTGAATGTTTATGCTTACCTCACAGTGAGAGGTAAATACAGCACTTCAGACACTTTTGTCGTGATCTTCATACCCTCCTTTTGTTTGTCTGCAGGGATTACTTGAAAGAAAATTGAGCAAAGAAATGTTGGGGTTTTTAGTAGTATTACTTCCAGAAGGTCACTTCCATGTACCCTTAGTAACACATGTGATGAGTTCTACTCTTATCTTGGTCATGGCTTAGATCATGTCAAGGGATTTAGAGGGAAAGGAAGGCCATGGATGTGGTCTCACAGGGGTGTCTTTCTGCCCAGGTTGACATATCACAAAATCAGGACCAAATGAATTAGAAGTAGCTAGTCAGTTGACTGTAGCTAAATTTTAGGCCAACATTTTTACACATGACGCAGTCTTACACAGTTATTATCTGTTTCAGATTAATTTCAAACCATGCTGTATGTTTCTAGAAACTGAAGGTAAGGAAAAGAAATATGTACCGACATACTATAAGTGGGAGCCCTGCATGCACCCACCCGTATAAACATTAGAACCACACAAATGTAAATCCACCTTTGTACTCTTCCAGATTTCAACATGCTACCCACCCCATTTCATTTTACTCAATTACTGTGACTTAAATTGTCTTGTGTCGATGCATATAAAAGGACAAAAATATGTGTGGCATTGCTTCAGGAACCTTAAAAACCTTCTCTTGGCGCACAACCCTTTACAATTATCTCCAATTGTTTTCATCCCATTTGGCTGCAAAGCCTTTTCAATTCTCAAATGATTTCTAGAAAACCTCACTTTTCAAGGTCAATATAACAATATAGCAAGTTATATTGACACCAAATATTTGCTGCGTGCAACAATAAAATAAATACTGGGTGTACAGCAGCAAATGGATCTAGACAACATTGCCTACAGCACAGCTTTTCTGGAGGCACGGCACGGTTAATGGCAGCAATTACTCTCACTTAAACACCACCCATGACAAAAGCAGAGAAACAGCTGTTTTCCTCGGCAGAAGGGACAATACTAAAAATAAAGTCAAGTTTCTGGGAAGCAGATCACTCCACCAGGTTTTCACCGACATTAATGAGTCTATCAATGTGCGAGCAACCTCATTATTAATTTCTGACACCTTCCAAAATGCTCTTAACCATGATAAAAATGATTCCTTGATTAGTACTCGAAGAGATGAATCAATGTGAATCACCATGATACAGAATTTTTCTCAAAAGCCTACTGCTGGGGGCAGTCGGAGGGCAGAAAGGTGTTGCACCATTCAGGAATCTGATTCCTTGGCTTCACCAGTACCCAAGGCTGTTTCCTCCATAATCTTCCTCCTGGGAATGCTAACAGAACACATATTGATATCAAAATAGGGATAGATTATAAGCTGTTGTAAGCTGTTATAAGTTACATTTTTAGGAGCTATAGGTAATTATGAAATAACGACTTAGATCAAGTTGTCTTCAAATGCTTTTAGGGGTTGGGGTGCGGTGCAGTGGTAGCATATTTGACCCCTTTCCCAGGGTTCAGTTCCCCAGAACTGCAAGATAAAAGGCTTTTTAAGTAGGCAAAAGTACTGTTACACGTGTTTTTTGTTATGTAATACTCATAATTCATAATTCACAAGAGAGAATTAAGTTGATAATATTATGATTAAATAATATGGGGAATATGAGGTTAGCTGCTAAATTCTACTGGGTCGTTGGAAGACATCCCCCAGCATCCCTCGGGTCAATATGAGAATGTAGAGGTGACTTTGTGTGTGTGCGTGTGTACATGTGTGTAGCACTTGGGTGTGTTTGGGTAGATGCCTACACATGTATATGGCAGTCAGAAGACAACCTCAGGTGTCATTCCTTGGGCACCTCTACCTTCTGTTTGATATACAGCTTCTTACTAGTCTAGAACTTTCCTAAGTTCTAGTTCTTTCCAATGACTAGCCAGCCATCAAGTTTATAGAAATCAGCTTTCCATTTCACTGGGGCTTTGAATATAAGCATATACTATGGTGCTGGCTTTTTACTTGGGCTCTGGGAATCCCAACTCAGTTCTCCCGTAAGTGAGAGAAGTGCTTTATCTACCTAGCCATCTTCCCAGCCCTAGAGATGATTTTTATCAAGTTGTTTAAGTTGACTCGCTTATTCAGGTGTTGCCCAGGATTGACAAATTCAGAGGGTCAGGCTCAATGCCATTCCTCTTCTTCTCTGCTGAAGCTGTCAGTCTTATCCTTGAAAGAACTTATAAGGTGAGACAGTTTGATATTTGCAAAACTGTGAATTTTCACAAGGATCAGAACAATCCATAAATTAAAACCATTCCTGTCATTTTTAGCTCCTTGTATTAGTGGGTTTTTTTTTGAAAGTTCCACAGGCCAGATGATTGTAATCATCTGGGACTGTAGAAAAAGGATTCTGTGATATGTGAGTTGGGTTGTAGGGGAGGACAGTAAATCTTGCTTTCCTGTTCTCTTAGGTTTGTGCTGTCCTTGGACATCTCTTAGATCATGAGCTCCATCTGCCAATCAAACTAAAATTATCTACTCTGTTTTTTTAAAAATAACAGTTTGCCAAAGGCTGAAATAACTTTTAAGCAAGAAGTGGAGGCCTGGGATGGTCTCAAAGACCTTTTGCATGGGTAAGAATATATCAAGGATGTCCAAGTCCGTCCAGGCCATAGATTCAAATATTAAGACGAGTGCTTCTCTTAGGTTTTCCATGATCATCTCAGTAGATGCTGAAAAGCCTTCAACAAAATCCAACAACCAGTCATGATAAAGGTCTTGGAGAGATCTTTGATAAGAGGAACATATTTAAACACAATAAAAGCAATATATAGCAAGCCAACAGCCAACATTAAATGAAATGGATAGAAACTCAAAGTGATTCTACTAAAATCAGGAACAAGGCAAGACTGTCCACTCTCTCCATATCTATTCAACATAATACTCAACATTCTAGCTAGAGCGATAAGAAAACAAAAGGAGATACAAGTTGAAAAGGAAAAAGCTAAACTTTTGCTATTTGCAAATGATATGAATAGTATATATAAGTGACTAAAAATATGCCAGGGAATTTCTACAGCTGATAAATACCTTCAGTAATGTGGCAGCATAGAAGTTTAACTCAAAAAAATCAGTAGGTCTCCTATATAGAAATGTTAAAGGGGCTCAGAAAGAAACAGAGAAACATCACCCTTCACAATAGCCACAAATGACATAAAATATCTTGGGGGTAACACTAACCAAAGGCATCAACCAGATCCAGAGGAAGCAAGATGAGAATTGCCTCACTGATAAAAGGTACCAAGTCATGTGGCTAATACAGACAAGAATTATGGGTTTATTTAAGATGTAAGAGCTAGCTAAAAATATGTTTAAGCTATTGGCCAAATAGTATTGCAAATAATAGGGTTTCTGTCTAATATTTCTGGTCTGGGCAGCTAGGAAACAAACAAGCAGCCTCAGCCAACAGAATGGCACCGTTGTCTGGGGCATGGATCCACATAAGACCTAAAAAAGCTTAAAAAGAGAGGACTTTGAGACCCAACAAAAGGGGGTCAAGTGCAGCTTCTTGGTCACCATATTCCCCCCCCATTTGGCTCTGTTTGCTGGCAGCAAGCAGAGGATTGCCTTCTTTAACAGAAGGCTTACTGACTCAACATAAAAAAATAGCAGTTTCTTGGTTCATGCTAGTTACATGAACAGTTCTGGATCTTTTAAGAGGCTGAACACTTAAATGGGAGTTTGTGAGCAGAGTACTACAACTTGCATAATGACAACACAGACCCAAAGTGACCTCACCCTGGATCTGGAGTTGAAATAATGGCTCTCAGAGGCAGTGAACATACCTCCACCATGTTGGACTAGACAGAGCCAACAGGCAGGACTGCAGAGTTTGTTCTAGCCATGGCTTCTCAGCATTTAAACAACAACAACAAAAAAGCACTCCTGGTCAGAAAATAATTACAGATATGCAATTCAGATGGAAAAGACCTTAAATGGGTCACAGTGTTGGATACATGTACATAGGCCCAAGAAAGATAGGAAAAAGAGTATAGATGGTTATTAAAAAAGTAAATCATTTTTTAAAGTCATAGATTAAAGGAGTAAAGAAAATAAGCCACATAAAGATAGAATATACACAGACTGTCTTGATTATGTATATTATTGTGTTTTCTTTGAATGTTTTGACGGTGAATAAGCTAAGTATAGAGAGACACTTTATTACACAGGCTACTAAGCTAAATCAATATATATATATACTTTAACAGTATCTTGACTTCAAAATTTGGGTCTAAGAATTTGCTGCTTTGGAAAAGAGGTTCTACTTTTGTTTCCACAGAGGATAAGAACCTGTGAATTCCATCCAGACTAATATGGTTTGAAGGACCAAGTCCCCCCAAAAGATCTCTGTGAACCCTCAAAAAGAAAATACTTCTCAGGAAGCAGTTTGGAGAAAACTATGCCCAAATTCCCAAATATTGTTTATAAATGTTTGTTTACTTTTACAGAGGGATATGATATAGAGATGAATAGTTTGCATTGGTATGGATCTTGGTCTATTGATACAAATTTAAGGTCAAGTTTGTTATATGTGTATTTCTGGTCTTGATTAAGGTATTATGCTGTGCAGCTCATTTAAAAATGTAATGTATAATTAAGAAATACAAGTTAATAGATAGTCATCTATAACAGTCAAGCTTGTAGTCATGTTAAGTTTTCTAGATATATAGAGATATATTTCAGTTAGATAGATAATCTTTAAACCTTTCAAAGACTTAAGGAATATGGCATTTAAAATGTTTTAAGAATGTATGACTTTTCATGACAATGAGACACATCTGCTCCTGGCAGCACCAATCTACTTAAGAGAAAGATGGGCACTGAAGAGGTTTCTTATGGAGTTGGCTAGCCATTTGGGCAAGAAACTGTTTTTGCCTGGACTACTTGATGTCATGCAATATGAATTGGACATGAAGGCCCCACAGAAAAATGACTGATGAACTTGCCTAAAGAAGGTCAGACAGTCCTTAGGGTTCCTGCTTCATGAAAGAGTCTGCCAGACATTCTACAGGACAAAGAAGAAAGTGACTGACAAACTGCCAATACAGGCAGAACTGTCTTTGAAATTTCCTGCTTCATAGAAAAGTCTGCTGGATACTATGGGCATATGCTGAAGATGGGTGCCCCAGTGCTACAGAAGAACTTTGGGTGACAGTCCAGGCAGCAAGATGTCTCTGTCAATTCTAGAGTTTTGAAAGTTTTTACAATGCACTTCCTGTTTACTTAGGTAATATTATGCCCTTCTGGAGGCTTTGACAGAGTTGAAGAATAGATAGTTATAGTTTTAGTTTTCCTTAGTTATGATAAAAGATAAAGTAGATATAAATATTTTAACTATATTCTTGCTTGATAACTGTTTTGTTGTGTTTAATCTTGCTATGTTAAATTTAAAACCTTCCTTTTTATTTAGACAGAAAAGGGGAAGCAATGTGGGATTCCTCTCTGTATGATATGAACACCATTGGTTAATAAAGAAGCTGCTTTGGACCTATTGCAGTACATAATAGGGCAAGGCAGGAATTCTAAAAATTTAGAGAGGAGAGTAGATGGAGTAAAAGAGAAGCCATGTAGCCACCACAGGAGACAGACGCCAGATACCAGACAACCTCACCAGTAGGCTACAACTATGTGGTGATATGCAGATTAATAGAAATGGGTTGATTTAAGTGTAAGAGCTAGCTAGAAATATGCTTAAGCTATTGACCAAACAGTATTGCAAATAATATAGTTTGTGATTATTTCAGGTCTAGGTGGCCGGGAAACAAACACATGGCCTCAAACAGCAAGACAGCATGCACAAGGCCTTCAGTGATCTGTATCACATATGATTCCAAGCACTGAGAGTAGAAATGGACTCAAGCCATAATATCTAACCCGGAAGCTCTCTCCAATTGATAACCACTTGCAAATGAAAAATTAGTTTTCTCCAGTAAAGTCTTACTTTTAAAGGCATACAAACCACTTTTAAGGGAATGTTCCATGCCCAGTAGGAGATGATCAGAAGAAAACTTAACTCATGACATCTTTGGAGGTTCCTTGTCTCATAATGTTCTGTCAGGGACATTTTTTCTTTACTTTACAGGTCCTACTCATATAAATTATGGCTTCCAGGTTTGTGTTTTCATGGATTTTCTACGTGTACCGTCATCTATACATGTTTCCTTGCTTTTTCTTTGGCTCTTTTTCTTCAGTTTGTTTGCTTTGTCCTATTCTGGTTTCTTTGATTCTGTTTTACCTTAATTTATTTTATTATCATTCTTTAGATGAGACAGAAAGGGTGTGGATTCAGATATGGAGGGTGTGGAGGGGAGGTTGGAAGGATCTAGGAGGAGTTAGGAGAGAGGAAACTGTAATCAAAATAGACTGCATGAAAAAAATTATTTTCAATAAACAAAAAATAAGTATGATATTGGAACATAGCTAAGAATGGAGTCGTGCAAGGGAAATTTTTAGTGTTTGTGAGTGAACACCAAGAGAACAGTAGTCTTGTGACCTCAGGTCCTTGAGAAACATAGAATTGTGCTTGGACTATGCTTTCATGTATCTCTGAGGTGTAGCAGATAGGAGGGAGTTTACATTAGATTATCCATCACAGCTGGCTATTGTTATTTGTTCATTTGTCTCTGGAAAACATGCTCTTGCCACATGCAGCTTGTCCTTGTGATTCCACACAGCTTGAACTCATGAGAACTCAGGTGATCTTTCTTAACCCTCAGCGTATAAATTATCTAATGCTCTGAATGACGTTAGCTATTGCACGAGACTTTAGTCCTTCTCATATTTAGGCTCCATTCTCCCACGTCCCACCATCTCTAGAGCAGTAAACAGTATGACAAAAAGTAGGTGGGGGGGGGGGGATGTGGAATAGATGTAGAAAAGAAAAAGATGCTTATGAATCTTATTCAGGAAAGACACAAACTGAAACTGAACACCCAAATAATTGAAATATTGAAGTGCAAATTTAAAAAAAAAATTGAAAGAAATACAGAAATATCCTAACACTAGTATGTCTTTCTAATTGAGATTAATGTGGTTTACCCTGGTTTCTTAGATGGTTCTTTGCAGCCGTCTCCAAAGGTAAAGAAGAGGCTGTATGAGGTTATATCACTAAAACATCTCAGGTCAGGATTTCTCCCCGCTGATAGGAGTTTCTGTGTTAGATTCTGTGAGTGTGTGTGAGCGTCCACATGTGTGTGTATGACACACACACACACACGTACATACACACACAAACATATATATTCTTCCCAGGAGAAGATGAAATGGATAACAATATTATAAACAGATGGAAAAGATGGAAAAGATGGAAAGGCACAGACAAAAACCAAGAAAGCCAAATTCAACTTTTGTTTATATATATATGTGTGTGTGTGTGTGTGTGTGTGTGTGTGTGTGTGTGTGTGTACAACTAATCAACGTATGGCATGTCTGTGGTTAAGATAGTGTTGTATGTGGTTCTTGGTCTTTTCAAGAACACAGTGGCTTGTATACTTTGTTTTGTGATCGTAAGCTGTGCCATTGGGTCTTTTACTACTGATTTATTTACCACACTGGGGATTATCCCTAGGACATCTGTGTGCTAGACTAGCACACCTCCACTATGCTACATCCACAAACCATTGTCTTTTGTTTTTGCATTGAGACAGCATCTCACTAAGGTGCCCAGGCTGGCCTTGAATTCTCTGGCAATCACAGGCAAGCCTTAATTTGTAATCCTCATTTCCTCTTGAGTGAGGGATTACAAATCTGCAGTTTTAATTAGCCATTCTAGTCATCTGCTAAGGAAATGGGAATTCTTCTACAGAAGATGTCTAAATTAATAACCTGACAAATGGAGCTTAAGAGATGGTTCAGCAGTTAAGAGCTCTGGCTGCTCTTCCAGTTACTCAGACTTGATTCCCAAAACACACATAGTGGTTGATAACCATATATTACTCCAGTTCCAGAGGCTCAGGAGCCCTCTTCTGGCTTCCAAGGGCACCAGAAATGCATGGTGGTACACAGACATACATTCAGGTTCAACATCCAGATACTTAAAATCATCATAATAAAGTTAAATAGCTTGAGAAACATTGGCTCTTTCAATTAAGATTAAAAACCTGCTGCAGTAATAGGTTCCTTTCCTAAGTAAAGAATGGAGTTCAGCTATGTCTCGTTACTAAAATTACTTGCCTGCCCTTTATTACTTAATCTTATGTATTTAAGAGGCTTTCTGAGGAAAGTATTCATGGCAGCTACGAGATTAATGATCAGAAACATAGAAAAGTCTTATAAAGGAGGATGAGAAAACAAAATCAATTTACAAATAATCTCTGCATATCCCTATGGATCTCTCTGTCTCTGTCTCTCTGTCTCTCTCTCTGTCTCTGTCTCTTTCTCTGTCTCTGTCTCTGTCTCTCACACACACAGAAACAAATGTGACAGTGGTGGCTGGGGGTCTCAGACTTTTTTTTCAAGGATGACAATGGTGATGACTGTGCCACCTTGCCTGACCCGCCACCAACAACGTACATCATAGCTTGACAACAAACCTCCCGCAACTGAAAGCTCTTTGTCAACAGTCAAAGCACTGAGCTCAGCAATGCTGAGCGCTACCAGCAGCAGCCTAAGCCAGAGCTGCCATCAAGAGCAGAAGATGAACATTCCAGGACCTTGGGAAGGATCATCCTGAGACATGCACAGGCTGATGGATTCCTGGGGAAAAAAAGACCCAAAACACACAGCAGGACAGGAGGCTCTGTTTGTCCAGGTAAGAGCAGCCCTTCATCATCTCTAGCATCCCTGCAGTGCTGCATCTGGCACGTCAAGGGCTTTCTCACCACCTCAAGATTTTCCTATTGAGGCAAAGTGTGATGTACCCCAGGCTGGTCTCACACTGACTTCGATCCCCACATCCTCCTGCTTCTGCCTCCCAAGAACTAAGTGCTCAGTTCACAAACGTGTTAATTTAAACTCTGTTCACTTTCACTTGCGGTATTTCACTTATGTACAAGGAAAAACAAAACTAATCCAAAAGAATTCAGAAATCTGAAGAAAATTTTCACTTCCTTTGCACATGAATTAAATTAGAAAGCAGGTTTCCATTCCTTTGAAATTGATTTTCTTGCCTCCTCATGCATTTGATTTCTTTATAATTAAAAAGTCACTCCTAAGAAGCACCCTGTGTCAACAGTAGTCTCTTATGATTTGTCTTTTCCTTTTTCTATCTTACTTAACAATTTAATAGTGGGAAACTGTTTTCTGATTTAATCAGCAGTTAGTGCTAGCAACAGTATTTTACTTGTTTATGTTTTTATTTTTGGTCCAATTTTAAACATTTTGCCTATATTAATGCCATAAAATATTTTGTGTATTTTTCTAGATATTTTAGCATTGTTCTTTATCACATTTAAGTTTATGATCCACCTTAAATTGTATTTTGTGAATGGTGAAAGGTAGAAAATTAAGATTAGATTCGTTTTTTCCCTTTAGAGATATAAAGGTATAAATGCCACCCAAACTGTCCCAGAACTTGCCAGAATGGATTCAACCCAAGACGTTCCACGACTTCTTATGTGCCAGTGTCAATGTAGGACCTGACACAATGGGATGTTGATCTTAGAAACTCAAGCAATTTTTTAAAATTAGTTTTCTAAAAGTGTTGGCTAAAAGAAGCCAAAATTGTAGCAACCTTCTATGCCCTGAACCTAACCCTAGCCTCTCTAACCCTAACCCTAACCCTAGCTGTCTTCCACGTAAGAATCAAATGGCTAAGGTTTGTATAGGTTCAGCTAGGCAAGCCTATCCCAACTTCTGCTATATGATTTGAAGTTTCAAGGGAGTAAAGGGAAGAAATGATCTGTAGTTACTGGTAATGGATTGTAACTAAACCTAGCAATTGTAGCGGCAGATAGAATGCTCATCAGTATTCCACACAAAAAGAACGTATGCCCTGTATAAATGTAGAAGTCCCAAAGCCAGGTATGATGGCATGCACCTGTAATCCCAGCATTTGGAAGTGGGCGGGGAGGCTATCCTCAGCCTCATAGGGAGCTCAAGGCCAGTCTGGGCTACAAGAGAGCTTGACTGCTTGACTTAAAACAAAACCAACCAAAATCCTAAAAAAAAAAAAAAAAAAAAAAAAAAAAAAAAAAAAAAAGCAAATGGTGCTAAATGGAATCTTGGAATCTGCCAAGATTTCCATGCCCCTGGTTGTTTCATATGGAGATTCTGCCCTCCCCCACCTCCATCTCCATAGGAATTAAATAAATTTAAATTTGGTGGTTTTCAATATCCACAGATTGGAGAAAGAGCTCAGAGAAGAAGTTCTGAGTTGGCCAAAGGGCAGCTTGTTCTGAGTCCTGGAACTGTGAAGCCCAACATTTTGGGAAAGGTATCTGGAAAACCATACAATGTGGAATCCAGAGGTATCGATAATCAGCCAAGGTCCTAAAGTGCTAACTCATCCCCATCATGGTGAGATCTTTAGAGATGCAGGTTTGTGATGTTGTCCCCAAATAATCACTTTAGAGGAGCTGAGTTTTCTGGAGTCTCACTTCAAGGCTCGTTGATTACTGTCAGGAAAATGGGATTTGATGTTTGGTGTTCATTTGGGGGCAGTGAACACTATCAAATTTCTACTCTTCCTTGTTCAGTGGGGTCTCATTCAGTCTTGAGGCACAGTGACTTGATACTTTTGCTTCCTTCTGGGGTGACAGAAAAGATAACAGGCATAGGTCATCCAATGGGAGACATGTCTCTGCATGTCTTTTTTTTTTTTTTTTTTTTTTTTTTTTTTTGGTTTTTCGAGACAGGGTTTCTCTGTAGCTTTGGAGCCTGTCCTGGAACTAGCTCTTGTAGACCAGGCTGGTCTCGAACTCACAGAGATCCGCCTGCTTCTGCCTCCCGAGTGCTGGGATTAAAGGCGTGCGCCACCACCGCCCAGCTTGCATGTCTTAACTATATTCAGCTAAGCTATGAAAAAGCATGTATGTGTTCCCAGTCAATTGAAGTTCATAGGCCTGAAATGATCCCAGGATACATGAGAATATAAGTATTGGGTGTCATTTGGTGCGTTGTCAAGTGAAAAGCTCTATATGTGATGAGATGCTAAGAGTGTCTCTTCTAGGCTTTAGGACTCAGTGGGGCTGGAAGATCCTTTGAATTTGAAGGTGAGGAGCGATAGACATCAGGGTGTTGTCAAGTTGATGAGGTCGTAGCTACTCAAGGAAGTCAGTCCTAGATATTTGCTGACCGACGCAAAGAAAAAAATTGTTGCAAGCATGCAAGTTATTAATCAAATTTAGCCTTTTCCACCAATTGGATGGTAAGAACGTTCTTTGAAAGTTGCTGGGCAGTGGTGGCACACATTTTTAATCCCAGCGCTCAGGAGGCAGAGGCAGGAGAATCTCTGTGAGTTCAAGGCCAACCTGGTCTACAAAGAGCTAGTTCTGGGACAGCTAGGACTGTTGCAGAGAGAAACCCTGTCTGAAAAAAAACAAAAAAAGAAAGAAAGAAAGAAAAAGAAAAAAGAAAGAAAGAAAGAAAGAAAGAAAGAAAGAAAGAAAGAAAGAAAGAAAGAAAGAGAGGGAGGGAGGGAGGGAGGGAGGGAGGGAGGGAGGGAGGGAGAGAGAGAGAGAGAAAGAAAGAAAGAAAGAAAGAAAGAAAGAAAGAAAGAAAGAAAGAAGTTTGAAAATTCCTTGATAACATGGTGGGACAGAGTATCACTTCCCACTCATTTTTGAGAATTCTCTGGTTCTGCACTGCTCGGGATTGTAAAGACAGCCTGACACTTCAAGGATAACATGTCTTACGCATAATGATTTATTATAAGGAGTTATCTGAATAATCAACCTATTCCCCCTTCTTTTCCCAAGGAGGAAAGTAATTATCTTAAATAGTAACTTAAAAAGTTGATTTTGTTTTTATCTAAATTTATGCAGGTGAGCATGTATGTACATGTATGAGGATTCCTATAGAGGTCAGAAAAGAGCTTGGATTCCCCAGACCTGGGGTTACAGGTAGCTATGAGCTGCCCCGCAAGGGTACTGGGTCCCACACTCAAATCGCTTAGATGAGCAAACACTCTTAAATGCTGAACTATCTTTCCATCCCCTTCAAACGTGCTTTACCAGTAAGTAAAATTATACCTTAAAACTATGTCACATGTGTGCTTTTTATAGCAGTCTGTGGATGAAGAAAAACACGGACCTGCTAGAGAGTCATGGACCCAAATCACATGTCCCAATGACTTCATACAATGCACATTTTACGATGTGACTCCAGCCCCTACCTCCTGCCAGGTCCTGAACTCTAGCCTTCAATACTGACCAGTCTTTTATGAATGATAAGTTCCTTTCCTTCCTTCGTGTCTCTGATGATGTCATTTCCTCTGCCTGGACTGTCTTTCTTCTGTTGTTGATTAGTAACCTGGTATTTAGCCTTTTTCTGGTTTGTAGCCTGCTGTTTATTCTTTGAGATGCGTTCGTATCTCAACTTTTTGGTGAAGCCCCTTTCCACCTCTCTTTTGTGCATCATTTCCATGTCTCCACGTGACTATATTGCATTTCATATTTGTCTCTTTCTGTTTTCTCCCAACACCTTGAATTACGTGGTCCAGGGTTTCAAACATCTTTGTGTTCTCCAGTACACAGGGGTACATAATTGAAGGTGTGACAAACATTTATTTTATACATATGTTCCTCACACTGACATTTTGTGTATTTCTCTTTATTCTAGTATTTTTCTTAATTTTTTTTTTATTTTTCTGAGTCAAGCTTCTCTCAGACCTACCCAGATATTAATTACATAAAATTTGCCCTTGGGACAATTATGCAATGATCCAACCCTGCACATGTGTAAACAGCCCACATTGCTGAGAAATATGATCTCCTTAAGAGCTACTTCCTGTAGTTTATTTGATCTATATCCTTCAAGACTCTGCGTTCACTTAGTTAAATTGAGTGATTATCCCAGACAGATGGCCCTTCCCAAGTACAGGAACCAAGTTATTATAAACAAAATCTAATTGCTGAGACAAGTTTTTCTCTTTTATTGCCCTTTCTCTTGCATCTTTTGTTACCCATTTTTTATGATTATAGTGGGAAATCATATGGTCCGACAATTGTGAACCATTATTTTATGTGCTCAAGAGATTTAAAGTAAGAAGGAAAGCATGGTTTCTGTTTGGAGAAAGTTGTTCTGTTTCCAGAACGTACGAGTTATTGAAAAACATAGATTTAGAATATTTGGCTATAAAATGTCAATTTAATGAGTTCTTTCCCATTGTTTTGTACATACATAGCACAGCACTGTATATCCAAATCCCACATCTAACTGTTTTATCCCCCTGCTCAAATCCTTCCTGGAGTTGCATTAAGAGCGACATTCAAACTCCCTAGCAGAGCCTCATTGACTTTATATCTGGCCTCTGTCTGTTCCTGGACATCTGTCTCCCAACCCTGGGTTCACGCTATTATCCCACTCATCTCAATCCACTTTTTCTATCTGACATCTTTTCAGGATGTACACACACTTCCCATATCTACTCTGTGTGATAGCCATACAGTCTCTGTCTCCCTCTGCCTCTCCATCTCTCCCTCTGTGTGTGTGTGTCTCCATTTTCCCCTTCTCTCTGTCTCTCTGCCTTTCTCTCCAACTACCCATATGCCAATTTGAAGCCTAACCACGCTGGTAAACTTACCTTAAGGGCACTATCTTCCTAGACTATGCCCTTTTTGCATAGTCGATGTCAACTCCAAGTAAGTGTACGTGGTAAAAGTGGAAGTGTGTAATGGCTGTTCATTAGACTGGATATAACCAGTGGAAGTACTTATTTAGAAATACACATACTTGAACGACTCATTGGCTACCCACCAAACCTAAGGTATCAGCTGCCTTCTTGTCTCAGCAGTTAAGATCTTCAGTTCACCACATATGAGAAGCCCAGCACAAACTATGCTGTATCATGCTCTTATACAAGAAAAAGAAAAAAGAAAAAAGTGCTGTTTTCACCTGCAGCTAAGTTGGCCTTCACTTGCCCTTCATGACTAGTCTAGGTAAAGACGGGATTGTTTCATTGACGGCATTTATGACCTAATGTGAAAAGAAGTTTCTAACATATGTAAAAAATATGTGTGTGTGTGTTATATGTGCATTGCATGCGTGTGTTATGCACGTGTACATGTGCATGTGTGTATATGTATGCATTGTGCATGTGTGTATATATGTGTGTGTGTGTGTTACGTGCATGTACATATGTGTGTGCATGTGTGTGCATATGTGTGTGTATGTGTGTGTTTTATACAGGAACAGTCACAACAGGTGTGTGAGGGAGGACATTATCTGGGAAGGATGTTCTGTGCTCTGAAGGGGAAATCACTATTGTGTAGAGTGTGGTGAGGTAGGGCAGAAAGGAAAATTAGACCCTTCAGTGGGATATTGTGAAAGTCAGGTTAACTGGGGAGATACCTCCAAAGGATGAGTGGTCTGTAAAAGGCTTAGTAAACTTTAGTTTGTAACAAGTCTGCATGTGTAGTTAAGTAAATGATACATAGATTCTGGTATTAGGAGCCTTTGTGAAGCCTGGGACATTTGCCGTACAAATGAGCCAGCAAGTTGATACCCACTGTGAAAAAAACTCAGATCAGATTTTGGATTCTCTTTGATCAGTTCCACCAATCGCCAGGAGCCAGGAGAACCTTCTCTTCTATCCCAAACCAATCGTCCAATACCACTGGGTCCTCATGGACAGAATCGAATAGAAGCCTATGCCATGTCCTCAGAGGCCCTGTGTGTTCTGACATACTAACTGCCATTTAAATCAGCTACCTGTGACGAACTACATAGCTTCTTGCCTTTCCTTGATCATGCCCAGCTTCCTTCTGCCAGAGACATTATAGTACCTTTCAACTCTCCTTGCAGACCTCTGTCTCAGCTGCTCGTGGCTAACTCCTTTGGTTCCTTTACAATCCTACCCAGCATTCCTGCCAGATAACTCTTTCTTTGCCATCCTATTAAACCTGCACCTACCCCATCCCTGTCAGTTCTGTTCATTATACCAGCTTATTTTTCTGTACCTCACCTGTCCCTATAATGGAAGCACCACGATGTATGTGTCTTACCTTATTTGGCTACTGTCTTTCTGGCTATAATTAAAGGTTTAAGAGAATAAAACTTCATTTATTTCTACCTTCTTTATTCAGTACTTCACTTAATCAATGTGTATAGCATTATATGGATACAGGGCTAACTCAGCTTTCATTCAAATTTCATTGGTCATAAGGTGTCTGATATCAAAGTGGGTTTGAAGCAGATAGCTATCAGTTAAACTTATAAAAAAGAAATCATAAGGAGCCCATAGGCCATTCAGTCAGATTCAGGATATAAAAGATATCTACTATGCAAAGAGCAGAAATGTATGGGTATATGTCTGTCAATAGTTACTTGAAAATGATTTTTTTATTTCTATTTTATGTGTGTAACTGTTTTGCCTACATAAATATATATATATATATATATATATATATATATATATATATATATATAGTGTCTTCAGAAGGTGTTAGGTGTTAGGTTCCCTGCAACTGGAGTTAGAATTGTCTGTGAGCTATCATGTAAGTGCTCAGGACAGAACCGAGGTCCTCCACAAGAGCAGCAATGAATCATAACTCAGGTCTAATAAAGAGAGTCCTCTATGGGAACAACCAGAGAATACTGAAATATGTTCTCTGCCACTGGGAGCTGCAAAGGATTGGTGTCTGATTCACACACTTGGTGCACAGGGCATAAAATAAATAAATCCCACTGCATGGATCTCCATCTCCATGGATGTCTCTTCCTAGAACATTTCAGTTCAAGAACTGCCCCTGGGAACCAATACTTGCTCGAAAATAGGAACATTTAAGTCTCCAGCAATGGAAGCATTTGGATGTTTTGCCAAGAAAATGTCTACAAAAATATGAGACGACTCCCACATGGGAACTGCTAAGAATGGGATGCTAGAGAAGTAGGTGGGTATTGGGAGTGACAGGAAGAAAGAATGCGCCAACGTAAGTTATTTCTATTGGAGGGAACACTTGGGAATTCTTCTAAACAGACTCAAATATAGCCATGTGCGACTTAACACTTTACCAGCTATTGCAAATACAGAGCTGCACGGCCAGACCGAGAATGCATTTTCTTCCCTGGCTCCCATCACTGTGTTTTCCTCTGGACCAGTGGCTACAGAGCCTGGACCAATCAAAGGAGGAGAGCTGCCATATACCAACCACTGTCCCGCCCCACGTGATTGCTCTTAGGTAGATGCCAGCGGCCACCTAATTCTAGCACAAACATAGGAAAGATGGGACTTCTACTTTCAAACAGGGGTATAAAGGTAGAGAATCTACTTCTTTCCTTCTCCCCCCCCCCTTTTTTTTTAACAATTTGGGAGTGAAGATGAAAGATAATTTTTTTAATTCAAGGGGATTAATACAGTAAATAAGGAAATAAATCATTGGAGCCTAAGAAAAAAATACAAATTTAAAATTCATTATATTTATTTAATGTGTGTGTTGGGGGGGGGGGCATGTAGATGCTCCTTCCTAGAGCATACACCAGGAAAGCCCAGGACTAATGACACCACTATAAGTATGCCTAGCATCTATGTCTTGCTTCCAAATTGTATTTTCTATTAACAAGAATCAAAGTTTCTTTGGAAATGACAAATTACCAGTTTAGCACAAGTAAAGTCTAGGATGACCTGGAAGACTTCAAACCAGATGATAGTATATTGGTTGGTGTTGTCACCTTGATAGACTCTAGAACGGCCTGGAACATGGAACTCAGAGCACATCACTGGGGATTATCTTGACAGAGCTAACTGATGTTTGAAATCCTATCTCGACCATAGGCGGAACTACAGTCTTCCCTCTGTGTGGTGGCCCACAAGTGACTTGGTTTCCATCTGGAGTCTATTCTGACTTATAAGATGTTTGGGTTCAAGCTTGCTTGCTTCAGTCTCCTTGAGATCTGTGAGAACGTTCTCATTAAGCCCACGGGAAAGAACACATTACCTACTAAGACACAGCTGGTGAATGCCAGCTGAAGACACATCCAGATAGAGAAACTGCTTGCTGCTCACAGGACTCACAAGGTAGATGATGAGCCTGCTTGTGCTTTCTCCAAAGGACAGTGCAGGGAGCGGATTAACTGACTGTACTGCTCTTTGTTCTGCCTTCTGCCCTTACTCTGTACATCAGCAAGTTCTGAAGTAAACTCAGGGCTGTTTAGTACTGGCCAACAGACATCCCTGGTCTGTCCTCTGTTTCTGTCTCCGTTTCTTTCATTTGCCATTTCCTTAGCCGCACACCGCTATCCAGGTACCCAGGTTGACTGATTGGAGCAGCTCTGACCGTGTGCCAGGCATCCTGGGCTGTATAAGATGCAGAAAGTAAACAGAACTCTAGGAAGCAGTCATTGTTTTGTTTCTTGGTTGCGGTTTCTGCTGTGTGACAGCTGCTTCAAGCTCCTGCTCTCTTGACTTTCTGTCATGATTGGTTGTACCTTAAAGTGTGAGATGCAATAAACTCTTTTTGCCTTAAGTGAATCTAGTCAGGGTGCTTTATTGCAGGAGTTGGAAGCAAGACTTAGGAAGAGGCTGTTCAAAAACCGATGAGGACAAATAAAACGAAAACCAGAGACTCGGCTTTAGTGAAATTCCACTTGCAAATGTAGCATCAAGACAAACAATAATAGCAGTGTCGTGCTTTGAATAGAATCACAAACCATGGGTTTACTCAAATTAAAAACACCTTAATTAATACATTTAAGTTTTAACGATGTGTATATAGTCTCCACTATTTCCTTGTCGAATATTTATCCCTTTTGGAAAGTCATTAATTAAGGGAGCAGATGCACAGGTATAAGAACCAGAGAGAAAGAGTGAATCTCCATAGAGACCATATCCCAGAAAAATTCATGAAGACACGTCAAAACTGTTATGAGCCATAAAAAAATACTCTAGTCTTCAAGTGTGCAAGTCATGAAAGCTTAGGAGAGACAGAGGAATCATTTCAAACCCAAACACTAAATAGAGGCAGAGTATGGCTGGATTGCCTTTAATGAGAACGAAGATACTAAATAACAGCTGAAGCAGGAGATGAGCCTGAGAAGCAGACATGGGTGATGTTTCAGTGCTGATTCCCTAACACAGATGCTGCTGAGTATGAGGTTTACCTATGAGAGTGTTCTTGTCTCTGGGAAATTCGGACTCAAGTGTTGGGGTTGGCAGCAAGTGGTAGGGGTAAATATTTCTCTGTACTTTACTTTGAAATAATGCTGCAATTTTCTGATTGTTCTTAAAAGTGAAAGTTACCTTCTATCCCATCGGCTCTCCTATCTCCCCTGATTATAGTTTTTGCTTAAGTTGTAAGATCATAGGTTTCCACACTGCTTAGTAATAGAGTGTGTGTGATAGGAAAGAGTTGGGGATGGGGTGGAGGGATGGGAGGTATGAGGGAAGAGCCAGGTTACCCAGAACTGAAGATGTCTGAGGAAGCCTCATGTCTGTCAGCTAATTGAAAGTGGTCGTGTAGTACAAAGGCACTTGGGCAAAGATAACCCGTATGAATGGATAGCGCTGCTCTCAGAAGACACAAGCTATTAAACGCACCTCTCAGTGCTAGGCAAGGGGTATCTCCCTGCACACGATTGCGCCAGCAGATCCCAAAAGCACTCACACCCCTACCAGCTGTTACCAGTGCTCTTGATTGCCAAGCATAACTCGATAGTAAGACCCCATGTCTGAAGAAACCGCACACTTGAGATGCAAGATACAGAGAAACCATTCTTTAGGAAAACCTCATTCTGTGGGCTTTCATTGTTCTGGAAGGTATTGCTGTGCACTCTCCTAGAGGATAAAAGACATCAGTGGTCTTATGTAGAGCTCCATCCTGCCTGCTATAATACAGACCTAAACTTGGTGTGCCCACCAGCGGCAAGGCTGTTTGTGGGGAATAACAAACAGTTCTCTGTTTGGGTTTGAGACCTGCTCAGATTCATCCCTGGTGATAAAAACATGGTCAAAAACCGTGGTTATGGAAGTCATAGGTACTAGGGACAAATATACTCCTATTTAATCCCAATCGTTATGTTTTCAAACTGCCTGCTAAATAGTTATGTTTATATTGCTTTTCACCTTGGCCAGAGAAGCATTATGCAGTTGGTAGTGGTTAATGAAGAGATTCATAACTGTTCAGAGTGCTGGGAATAGGCTACTAAAAGTGCTCAGCCATGACTGGAACACCACCTGCCCTGTAAGATTCGGGTGATACCAAGAAAGAAAGGGTAGAAAGAATGTGAGAGCGGGGGGGGGGGGGGGGGGGGGGAGAGGGAGGGGTGCTATTAAATGCTGCTTTCTGGACATGTGACAGGAATGTATGTACAGCAGCTGTGGTTACAAGTCAGTTGGAAATTTCAGCATGGATGAGTGAGGCTTTACCAAAGCCCCAACCTTTGGCTGAGGAGCTATTGGCTTTGGATGGCATCCAAGAGAGCAAAAGTCATTTTCCTTGAAGGCATGGTAACAGACCTCAAAGGATAACTCTGTACCCATGAAGGTATAGGCAGTATTAATTGGACTCAGTGGTTTGAAAATATCAATTAGTAGTAGTAGTAGTAGTAGTAGTAAAAGAAGGAATTGATGTTATAACTTTCTTGTTCTATTAAAGTTCTTCCTACCTTGCCTAACCTGAAATAAAATACTAAGAGCCTCCAAACTTTCACTTCTCTGAGCTGTTGCTGACCACGATTTCTCTCCAGGGGCAGAGGAAGTATGTATATTAGACGTGGGTATCGGCAGTTAAGTCAATGGCAGCCAAGCTGCAATCTGTAGATGTACAGAGGGAAGGTTCAGAGTAAACAACTAGGGGGTGGCAGATGCGTCTCCCTAGGAAGTGGAGATAGAACAGATAGTTATGGATAGATGGGCTGGGTGCTGTAAAGGGAGGACCAAGTAGTGAGAGGGAGGGTAGAGAGGGACAAGGGAAGAGAGAGCTAAAATTAAGGGCCAATACAGTAGAAGCTTCCTAAAATATATACATATATGCAGGCACCAAATAAAGAGGGAGACAGAGCCACAAGGGGCTAACTCTTGCCACCAACTGATGCTTCCCATTGCATCTAACTGAGGTGTTGGCCAAAGGAGTCTCATGGGAATCCCCAGCCAACTCCGCCTGCAACTCTAGGTTGCTCTCTCCACACCGACAGTAAGGTCGCATTGCCGAAGACAGCATCTACAAGACTCGCTGAACATGGTGAAGTCCAGCTGGTGTCTACATAGAGCCTTTATACCTCCGTGCTGAATATATGTTATAGCTCGGAGAGTTCTGAACTATAGGCATAGGGAAGAACATCTGAGCACAAGCAAGCAAGCAAATGACTGTGCAAGCACTACATGAGATATGATTTGCTTCTTTGTGTCCCTGCCACCTTGACTCCCCTGATATCCTGGACTGTAATCTTGACGATAACCTGGAGTTGTAAGATAACTAATAGACTCGTCTTCCCTAAGTTACTTTTTCACTGGGGCATTTTATCACAACTGCAGAAACAAAGCCACACACACAAAACCAGGATCCTGAAAGTTAGCCAAATAACACAAGCATCATTCAAAACGTCATAGAGATAACTTGTTCACATATTTGCACAAGCATTTTAATATTGAAACTTCAGAAACTGCATTTTTCCTAACACTAATCTTTTACTAATACCAGGGCATTTGTGTTTAATAATCTCTAATCTCTTTCAAATATGGAAATTTAATCAAATCATATGTTGGAGAAATCACTAAAAATGTATTCTCATGCAGCACACAACGCCTGTCTGCGCTCTATGCGATACCATACAGTTCGCAAGCTTTGGGCAAGAGGCTGGAGGTTGAAACATACAAACACATACAGACAGAGAGACAGAGACACGGACCTCTAGTCACTGGTAAGAAGCCCTTTATTCAATAGCCCAACGGAGGCTTATATAACCAATAGTCAGGTGGGCCAACAGGTGAAAACCTTATCCTCTGATCCTCAAGGCCAAGGCAACACATGCCTGTGAAGCAGAGCTGGTAAACAACTTTGACACAGCTTTCAGTAACTCAGATCAGAAGGAAAGTAAAGATCTCTAGCAGGGAAGAGCAGCTGGAGGTCAGGACTCCAAATGGTCCCAACATTCTCACTTATCAATGTATTTAGTTTCCTATTGTTACTTAAGTTTATAGGGTGGTGGTGCACATCTTTAATGTCAGCAATTGGGAGGCAGAGGGAGGTGAATCTCTATGAGCCAACCTGGTCTACAAAGCGAGTTCCAGCACAGCCAGGGCTACACAGAGAAATCCATCTCAGAAATACAAACAAAACAAAACAAAAAGCCACAAGTATCGAGAGTTGGGATACTGGGTCACCCCTACCAGACCCCTGGGCCTTCTACAACAGACAGCATTGGAGTTGAATCAAACTTCTAATTTTTATTTTTTGGATAGCTAACTCTTGTTAATGACACACAGACTTCAAATGTTTTGCTGTGCCTACGACATTGTAAGGTAGTGATTTTCTTTTAAGGTGTCATGCTGTCTTGGCATAGAGTCAAAATAAAGTTCTTCCCAAGAACTGTTTGAAACATCTAAGGAATGGAATATGATTTTCACACTTGCCAGAAACTGAGAAAATGTAACTGTGTGCTACTGAGGGTCCCATCCAGTCTACCAAGCTTCTGCTCGCTGAGGTTTTGTACAACACAGTCAGTCATTAGGGCTAGAAACGGCTGCAGCCTGAGAACAAGACACCGTTTGCAGAGGCCTGGCGTTGTGCATCTGAGCATAAAAGCCGATGCTAAAAAGTAAACCACACACTTCTTTGCTGCCTTGCACTTTATTTTATTTATACACTAGAAAATCCCTGATGATTGACAACGACTCTATCTGATGGGCAAACACAGGAGCATCCTCAACTCATGCTCTGTGGACAATCTGAGTGATTCTGATGAAGAAGATTGATGTCAATCTGCCTTCCCCAGAGGAACAGCACCACGACCCTGTACGAAACTGGGCTCCATCCTCCCCTGTACCAAACAGCGTGGCCTGATGTGAGTAATAGAGTAGGTCAGGCGGCTCTAGACAATATTTTTCCTCGGACTGGAGCTACGAATTGTTGAGAGAGTATTTTCCTTGCATGTGTGAGGTTCTGGGTTAAATCTCAAGTACCAATAAATGAAGAGAAGACAAAATAAAACAAAAAACACTGTTATGGTTTTCTCCCCTTGCGATAAAAACCAAAGGGAAATCGCTTACGTAAAGCGAATGCGATTCCATTCGTAAGAAATGGTGACTAGTGCTTTCTTGACCATTAATCAGAGTCAGGTTGCCAGTGAGCAAAGCTATGAAATACAAACACTAATCCAGAATAAGCTGTAATTTCAATAAGGTAACTTTGGTATCTAAGGATCAGGGTGGAAAAAAAACCATAAAAAGAAACAAGGTATAGAGACATAATACCTGCCCTCCAGAGATCAGGGCTGTAAAAACATAATCACAGTTCCTTTTGAACCCTGGCAGGTTGTTATGGTGTACTTCTGTCTTGGGATCCAGCTCTCCAATCCACCTGTCTCCCCACTCTGAAACCGAAGACTACATATGCACAGCGGAAGTGTCCCCAAGGAGACCAACACATCCATGCAGGGATGTTGATGAAGGGAAGAAACACAGATCGGGGCTTTCTGTTGCCACACACACCCTCATTTACCCCAACCCCACTTCCCCATGTTCTCCGTGTGGTTGGCAATGATTCTAAACTTCTGATCCTTCTTCCTCCGTGCCCACAAAGCTGAGATTACAAGTATATGATATTCCACTCTGTTTGTGCAGTGCTGGGCATTGAACCCAGGGCTTTGCACACACTAGCTAAGTGCTCTGATATCTATGCTGCCTTCCCCACTTCAGATGTGTCTCTTTAAGAGTATTTTCTTCTGAGCCTGTTTGTCAGGCACGTATAGGCTAATGTAGGCTATACACGCAGTTTCAAATATAAACACAGAACTATCTTTCTGTGATCCTGGGAAGCAATATTCAACTTCATCTTTAAAAATGTACAAGGAAGGGGGCTGGAGTGATGGCTCAGCGGTTAAAAGCATTGCCTGCTCTTCCAAAGGTCCTGAGTTCAATTCCCGGGACCACATGGTGGCTCACAACCATCTATAATGAGGTCTGGTGCCCTCTTCTGGCCTGCAGGCATACACACAGACAGAGTATTGTGTACAGAATAAGTAAATGAATATTTGAAAAAAATTTACAAGGAAACACAAGACCACAGCTCTAGGACCCAACCCACAGACAGTGTCTACGGACTAGCTCTGCTGTCCTATGCTTCTGACATAGTTGTGTAGATGGGAACCAGAGCTCGGTAAGAGGCTGGCTGAAAACATCCCAAGCACCCCAGCGTGGTCCATGCTGCTCGAAGTCTGAATAAACCTTACCAGTTTGAAGCACGGATATCTGTCTCGTATCTAGTTAGGAGTGTAGCTAGTATGCCAGAACCAAACCCACAAGGAGAAGTTATTTCAGATACAGGACTCACAGGCAGGAATGCAGAGCCTTCCTCTGCTGTTGAGAAAGAACAAAAGCAAAAGTGACTCAATTTAAGATGTTTTCAGAATGGCCTTAAGCAAATTTTCTGTTTGCAGAAGCTCATAGCAACTGTCCGTTATTTGTGGATGCTAAGACTCAAATGCCTCTATAAAAGACATTTGATGTACTAGTGCACTCTGGCTTTAAAATTCCTACCGCAAAGTATAAAAGAGACAGATTATTGTGGGTTTCTCTATGGAATAAGAGATTTAGGTTGAGATTTAAAGCTGCCAGGGAATGAGAAGTCAAACCAGGGGGGTCCTGTGTGGTCCGGCAATGAAAGCATGCCCCGTGGAATGGGATGATAAGCTGGGAACACGGACCTTGAAGAAAGTACAGAAATGACAGTGGAGGGGCCCAGGAAGAGTGGAGGAAGAAGGCACGCTCCATCCACACTTTGTCTACTAAGACAAAGCCAGCTTTTGTCACTGGTGTGAGTGTTGAGGCGTTGCCCTGAGCGGAAAGCCATAGACGCTTCCTACTCCTGAGCCCCACAGCCAGGCAGGCTGGCCCGCTATCCACAGACAAGGTAGATGAACCCGATTTCACAAATGTATACAGTGAATTTTGATCTTATTCATTGGTTCTACCATCCTCCATGTATTTTCTCCCACCTGCCCCTGCTCAAAGCTCCAATTTCATACCTTCTTCTTTTATTTTTCTTTAGCACCCACTGAGGACAATCAGAACTGCAAACTGTCTTCTAAACACCCGTCCATAGAGTCACACATTAGCACCAACCTCACTCCTCATCAGAGAAGCTTCCTCTTGCAGTAGAGAGGCTGACACGGAGGCTCACAGCCAGTCGAAGGACAGAAGAAAAAAGAAAAGGCTCGGAACCATCACTGAAGAAGGCTAGACAGACTGTACCAGCCATGAGACAGGGAGGGCCATGCACACAGTGCCCTCTGGACATGACAGGGCTGTTCCACTCACGAATTCATAGCAGCTGTGGTTGTCTGCTCACGCATGACCAAGAGCAACAGCCCAGCATGGATGAGGAAGGGGACCGCGAGGCAGTTGATGGCTGCTGGGGACAGGGAAAGTCAGTTTTCTTCAGGCTGTGGCCCCCTCATAGGTTTCCTGTGCCCCAGGAGATGCTCTAGGTACAGGGACAGTTTTTAGTGCTTTTATGTTACATCAAAGTGGAGAAGCAATTGTGGGCCAAGAACCAAATTGTGTTAGGAATATAAACGAGAATGGCTTAAACAGGCTTCTTGGTTATGACTCCACATCAAAACTGTTTCTTTTCTCCTGGTCTAGGGACTCTGTGTTTCAGAAAGGTTTTCTGTTTTGGTTTTGTTTTGTTTGTGTCTGCTTTGTTAACTCAAGTTTTCATATGAAGAAGAGAATTTAGGGTCCGTCTGTCATCTGTCATTTGCCAAGTAACTCTCACCCAAAGAGGCGTATTTTTGGATGCACTTTCTGCCATCCTCAGAGTCCTTGCTTCTGTGGTTCCTGACATTTTCCAACCTTGGCATCATCTGTAAAATGACTTAATCACACTCCAGTGTCTGAGTTTTACTCTCAAATTACTAAACAAAAAAATCTGCCAGTGGGAGCGTGGGCCTCAGAAGCCAAACCACCGGAATGCCCCGAGCTTTCTGTATCCATTGCTACAGCCTGGGGGTTCAGATTGAGAGTCTTGAAGGGAAAAACAAACACCTAAATTGACAAATACAGGATAACACAGTGGGATGCCATAAGAAGAACAGTGTGTAACGTGTTAAACGTACAGAGAAAGCAGATTGCATAGGTTTCATGGCTTCTCGGTCTCTGCCATCCTTTGTCAGAGCCAGGAGGTTCCGGGAGGGCTGCAATGATAAATGGGCTCTATTACATTTTGGCATTCAATTTTGCTCACCAGCAGAGTGCCCAGCAGGAGATCAGAGGAGGAAAACAGAATTCTCTGGGATTAGCCCACAGGTGGACCTGCTGTGCCCTTCAACACAGAAGCTCAACATTCTCTACTTGGGAAGGCCTGGCAAGGGCAGCGGCTCCCTGTGGCTGAGCCCCTGAGCTGAGGGAGCACTTGCCCATTCCCTCTGCCTTGCTAAAAAACTGTTAGATGACATTCCTAGGCCCTCCTGAGGTTGACTACAAAGATCCAGCTACCAAAGCATGGAAATCCAACAATTAAAAGTCCCCATTTGGCTCAACTAATTGACATGCACAATTAAAATGAAACACCTCATCCTAACACAGGATTTACCCCTTTACCATTATAAACTGCCATTTCCCTACTGTCTGCCCTCTGTCCACAGGCAGTCCTTTGTTGCTCCGGAACAAATCCCCTTCTTCCTCTCCCTTGTTTCCTTCCCCTTCTCCCGCTTCCTCCTGCCTTTGTCTCTATTCTTTCCCTCTGTCCCTCTGGGGTAAGTAAATATCCTTTGTGCTGAGAACTTGGTCTTGGGGGTTCAGAGCCGATACTTTTTCCTTCATGAGTTATACACGCTGCCCATAGCTACAGACACAGCTGTGACAGACATCCCTGAACTTACCTATTTGTGCCACCTGTTTCATGGTTTACACCAGAGCCAGCGGCTTAGAAAACAATCTGAAATTGGTAGCAGAGAACTCCTAGGAAATACTGTGTGGCCAGTGCTCTTCGTAGCACAGAAGCTCGTACACGGACAGAGGATAGCACTCTGAATGCGAGCTGATTACAGATTCGAATGAACCGTCTCTGAATGTCATGAATTTCCAGAAATGAACCAACCTTGTCCCTGACATAGTCCTCCATATGGATTTAGGGTGGTGATACATGCTTTTAAATATATTCCCCTTAGCAATTCTCCATATGTCTATAAACTATTAAATGAAAAGAGGAAGATAAAAATTACCTGCTAACAATTTACCCCAAAACTCTATTTTATAATGATGCACAATGCTAAGCCACATGCTGTGCTGGCTTTGGGGTAGAAATTCGATCTAGTCAGAGAGTAAAATCATGTTCTTTGATTTCTTTCTTTGCACTGACTTTCATCTACAGAATCTCTGTTACCGGCTTTCCGGGTGTCTATATTTCAGATGCATCACCTATGGCTTTAGGAGCCACATCTGTTAGTCCTAGTTCTGCCAATAAATGCATTTAATAATCATCACAAATCTCTTTGTTATAGCTTCCTTTGTCACGTTTTCATGAACTAAGATCTATTCTCTAGTAATTGTCCTTAATTTTAAGAACACAATATTTATTTTATTACCACATGTTTTAAAAAGTTTTATTTTTAAACTAGTTTATATTTTCCTTTTTTTTTTTTTTTTTTTTAAGATATTTTGTGGTATCACCCATGTGCCAGGACGAAACTGAAAGTCTCCCACCAATTTTATAAGAAACATTTCCTTTCGGATTTGTTGCCACCCCCTCCCCAAATGTACTCTCCTCTTAAAAAAATATTTTTATTGTCTTATGTGTGTGTGTGTGTCTTGCTTGAATGTAGGTAAGTGCTCCTTGTGCTTGCCTGATGGCCGTGGAGGCCAGAGGAGGAAGCCTAATCCCCTAGAAATGGAGTTATAGATGATGTGAGCTGCCACACCGTGCTGGGGCTCAAATCCGAGTCCTCTGGAAGAGCATCCAGTCTCTTAGCCACTAAGCTATGTCTCCAGCCTTCCAAATGTTTATCTCCAAAATTCAGTAATTTTACTAACACAGATTTAGATTTCAATTGTTTTTCTTAGGTCTTCTTCCAATTTCATTTTCATCTATGATTCTGGGCTCTGCAGGGTCATATTTCATCTACCATTATTTAATCGCCTTTTTTTTGAAGCTATCAAATTTCTAATTTTTGATCCTCCTGCATGCATACAGCTTAGGGATACTTATTGAACAACATTTTTTTAATCATACAGAAATCTTGAGACTTTGTTTTATCTGTGCTGTGGTAACATTTTTCTCCTGGCTATTTCTTTGAGTAAGTTGCGCTGTTTTCTTTGAAGCTTGTTTCTGTTTCGTCTTTCAAGTGTTTTCTCAAGTCAGTATCCTCCTAGTTCCTGGTCACAACTGTTCTTTCCTATAATCAAATGAATCAGACTGGGGGGAATTTTCCTACACATAGGGTGAAGGTGTCGGGGGAAACGTCTAGAATTTTAAGTGTAAAAGAACCTGGCTTTCACAAGGGTGGAAGCAGACAGCTCCCCGAGAAAATGGCCACTGATTGCATTTCCTTCATTTCTTTCCCGCTGTCTCGCTCCTTTTCTTCACTTGTTGGACACAAACTAAGGCCAGGGAGGTTTCCATCTTCACCCCTTCCTTCGCCCTCAGCTGCTGGGAGGAAGTGCTCCTACAGACTGCAGTGGCCCGCTGTTTGCTGGAAGTGACTTTGGCTAACTCTCCTGAGATCTGCCACAGAGCAGCTCACCTGCCTCTCGGTTGATGCGACTCTGGTGTTCCTTGGTTGCTTCTGCCAGATCTCAGCTGTTTGGACATTCCGCGTTTGCTTAAATGGCAATTTCTTCTGTGTTTTTCTGCAGAGCCAAACAACAAACAAACAAACAAACAACAACAACAAAAACCTCAGAAATTTGAGCAGGGAATGACGATTTATGCAACAAGGCTCACACCAGAAACCCACTTAAAGGTTCTCACTAATTTTGTGGAAAGATTTTCTGAGACAGTCAGCCTTTGATTCATTTATTATAAGAGACAATTTAACTATTGGTTTTTCCTGTTTGGGGAACATTCAGTTTAACTCTCAAAGGCCTTAATATGAGACCATCTTTGACCAAAGAGCCAAATCAGGAACAGCATTATCCACAGAAAGCTTCCAACTCATTTGCTACTCAGTGGCTAGCTTTGGTTACTTTTGGAGCAATGTTTTCAGGATCTGGTCTTCCTTAGGTATTTCTTTTGTCTCCGTAGTGTTAAGAGCCTTCCCCTCTTTTCATTGTGGCTGTTGGCCTCCAATTTAAATATTCACAGTATCAGAAAAGGGCCTTTACTTAAGGCGTGGACCAGACCAGCCATCAGCTCAACAGCTCAGTCTGTAAAGAAAGCCAAGTGCAACAGAAACACCCACATGGACACTGACAAAACTCTCTGGTCACAGTACTTGGAGATTTAATTAAATGATTGTTTAAGATTGTTTAAGCCACATTTACGTTTTAATGTCATTTGTAGCAATAGATTATGGGAAGACCCATGCTCCAACTAGCTGTCACTCAATGAGACAGATGGAGCAACCTAAGTCTACTGCAGTGTGGACAGCGGAAGTTTCCTTATAGAAAAATTGCCTGTAGAGAGGGATGATAGCTCAGTCTGGAGGCTGAGAAGTCAGAGAAGTTGGAGATCCACCTGGGCTGCGCAGTGGTTCTAGGTCTTTGGGTTCCTCAGTAAGACCGCGTCTTGAGAAAGGGAGAGGCCCAGGGTGAAATGCATCAGGAAAAAAGAACTGTAATTAAATCAATAGCTTAGACTCTGAACTTAATTTCTCTGGAGAATATAACAAGTAAAACCTGGGTTGAGTTACAGCCAAACTGATGGGATTTAGATTAAAAATTCATAAGCGCAGCAAGATGTCAGATGAGCCTACTGACGTCATTGCCTAGGTTACAGTTTGCAAGATGATCCTGTTAAGTAAAGGCTGATCAGATCCCAACAAAACTTGTACCTGGTAGCCGAAGGACAATTATCTAAAAGCCAAAGACAATCTTTATCAGTCTCATAGTTTTTATGATCAACCAAAGCACAGAAATCAACAAATTTCAAAATGCCTCAATGTTTTTGAACTGTGGCATAGATGTATTTTGCAGAGAGTTACTTGAGAGTGAAATATGTATGTGAAATATGTTTTGTGCACATGTTTTTGGAGAAAACAGCTTCAGTCTTAGAAACCAAAGACATGTTTGGTTAGAAACAATGACATAAAGCAAGAACATTTCTTACTTGAATACAACCACTGTGGTGATATTTTTTTTTTCCTCATGGTTTATTTTTTTTATATTTAAAAATTTCCATCTCCTTCCCTCCTCCTCCCTCCTCCCTCCCCTCCTCCTCCCCCTTCCCTCCCCTCCTTCTCCCTCTTCCCTCCCCTCCCCTCCACCCATACCTCCCCCTCCCTCCCTCTCAAGGCCAAGGAGCCATCAGGGTTCCCCACTCTATGCTAAGACCAAGGTCCTCCCAACTCCCCCCAGGTCCAGGAAGGTGATCGACCAAGCTGAGAAGGCTCCCACAGAGCCCGTCCATGCAGAAGAATCAGAGCCCAGAGCCATTGTCCTTTGCTTCTCAGTCAGCCCCCGCTGTTGGCCACATTCAGAGAGACGGGTTTGGTCGCATGATCCATCAGTCCCATTCCAACTGGAGTTGGTGATCTCTCATTAGTTCTGTCCCACCGTCTCCATGAGTGAATGCACCCCTCTCGTTCCTGACTTTCTCCCTCATGTTCTCGCTCCTTCTGCTCCTCATCAGGACCTTGGGAGCTCAGTCCAGTGCTCCAATGTGGGGCTCAGTCACCTTCCCCATCTGTCGCCAGATGGTTGTTCCCTCACGGTCCTGACTTTCTTTCTCATGTTCTCTCTCCTGTGGTGATATTTTGTTTGTGCTTTAACATATAAAGCTTGCCTGAAGATCAGAGCCCAGGGCTAGCACACTAGTTAGCCACAGAGGCCAGGCAGTGGTGACACACACCTTTAATCCCAGAACTTGAGAGACAGAGCCAGACAGATGTCTGTGAATTCAAGGTTACCCTGAGCTACGTGAGACTGAATGAGTCTAAAAGAGAAACAGAGCCAAGATGTGTTGGCTCACACCTTTAGTCTCAGCACTAGGGAAGTAGAGACAAGACGTGATAGGACTGAGTAGAGAGAAGGGAAGGAATATAAGGCGGGAGGAAACAGGAGCTCAGGATTCAGTCTGAGGTATTATAGAGACGGCATTGAGTCTGGGGATTCCTAGAGACAAGATAGTCCATCTGGTCTGAGGATTCAATAGAGATAAGAACTAGTGGTGGGCCACTCTATTTCATTGAGATGATGTTCAGTCTGAAGACTTCTAGCAACAGGATAGTCCATTTACTCTGAGGATTTAGTAGAGATAAGAACTAGTGGCTAGTTGCTCTGCTTCTCTGATCTCTCAGCTTCCCCCCCCCCAATATCTGACTCCAGGTGTTTATTATTTGAAGACCAATTAGAATTCGTACTATACCACTTTCTCTTAAATGTTGTGAGAGTAAGCCTTCAGTCTCTATGTATTTGTAATCGATGGGACAAAGACAAACAGTCCAAGCTCTGTGCACTTTTCTATCAGCATGCTCACACATCTCAGTTATACAGAAGGGGCTAGGCAGTGGCATCCGTTGTTTGGACTCCTCTAGGGCATCCTTTCATGCTTTTCTAAAGCTACTGTTATCCTTCAGAACTCCCTTCTGAGTTTCCTCTTTGTGATTTATATGGAAATAAGACTCAACTTTAAGCATGAACTTTAAAGAGAGAAAAAAATGTCAAATCGTTGGCAGGAAGGTTTGCTAAAGGATGTGTAAATAATCCAGTCATCTACATAATGGTATGTGCATTCTGAGACTCCAGGCAAAGAAGCAACTATCCCTGCCCTTTGGCATACAGAAAGTCCTGAATGGTCCCCTTTTCCTTCCAGCTGTCAAGTTGGAGGTCTGATACTTCAGTCATCTTTTGCTACCACATGTGGATGTCATGGGCCTGTGGGTCCCATAAGGAAGAAAGGAAAGTTAGATTATTAAGGCACAAACTGGGTCTCTGGTGCTTAAGTCTTTGCCTCAGGAATACATCTGGCCTTTGCAATTTTATGAACCAATAAGTTCTTTTATCACAAAGATGACATCCATTTTTTGTCTATGATGTGCAGCTCTGTGCTTACCTACTGTAACAGACTTGTTCTGCAAGAGTCTTTGAATGATGTGGAAATAAACTTGAAGTTCTGGGAGAGCAAGAATTTTGTCTGCCGTATTTACTGTTTAATCCCATCAATTTAGTGCTCAGTAATATTCAATGCTCTGTAAATATTTGGTGATGAAATGTGCAAAGTTAGGCCAACCTTTCAGAAGATTAGAATGGTTAATGACACATAGCTGAGAAGAACATGGTCCGTCTTCCTAGAGAACTCATAAAACCAAGAATATCTGAACGGGGTTAGACGTGTTTGACAAACAACAGCAAGCAACGGTGAAAAGACTGGCGTGGTTCAGACAGCTGTGTGTTAGCGCCAGCTTCTGCAGGCCTCGGAGGACACACTGTGTACGGGGACTTGTCGGTTCATCATCCAGTGTTTTCACCTGGCTAACCTGAAACTGGCCACTGCAGGATTGTCTGTACCCTGGAAACCAGCAAGCGTTACAAATAAAAAATACTTTATTCGCCTGCACACCTATCTAGAGAGTATTACTCCCTTACAAAAGGAAACAGGAATGAAAAGAGAGGGGAAAAGAGAAAAAAATAGTGTAGTCAGTATTTATTTTCAGATTTCAGACCTGTAAAAAAAAAAAAAAAAAAAAAAACTTGAACCTTTTCTTCTCTGATAAACTTTAGAGAAGATATGGCTGTGTCTTAAGTTAGCTATATCAGTGAGCTGGGCGCATACTCAGGGCACCTTGTTCTCAAGGTCCAAATGATGCAGCTGTATCTCATTAAAAAGGTAGAATTAATCAAAGTGAGGTGGTGAGCCCGTGATAGGGGAAAATGTATCCCTCAGATTATTTAAAACTAGGGTTCATTCTAGGGAAAAATCTTCCTGGTCAAATGCTACAATAGGACCCTATAGACTCAGCCAGACTTTTTCCCAAGGCAAGCTTTATGTGTTGAAATTGAAGGTGATGCATCAGCCTGGTTCCGAGTCATTTATGGGTATGGAAAGTAACCGTAAATCATTATATTCAACTTCTTGGTCAGAATAGGCAAAGGAATAAAGGCATATGTCTATTTGCATATACTTGATTTCAGTCACAATACAGTAGAATCACCCTACTGCCATAGAGGGAGAAAGGGAGGTTTGCTGAGGGCTAAATAAAGAATGGATTGGTCAGTGTCCATGTGTGCACACGTGTGTTTTGGTGCAATGGGGTGGACATGCAGACTGACCACATCTTTCTGAAGTCCCTTTATTCCCCTCTCCCTTCTCGTCCCAGCCATTACTTGAAAGCTTCCAGTCAGAATGTAGGTAGCAATATACAGGAAATAGAGAAGCCAGAAGGAATTGAAAGCCTCTAAAACATTCAAGGCTCTAGCCTTTAGAAAATAATAAACTGCTTCTTGGTGAAGGAAGACTTGCAGGTCCCATTTCTTGGACTAGAAAACATGTAACACGACTGGTTCTCATGGTGGTCACTACTGGCCTTTAGAAGGGACAATTTTGTCCCATACACTGTTACTTTTAACACATCTATTCCTAGGAAAACAAGCACTATTAGCGAGTCAAATCATTTACTAACCAAAACTTCCCTGAGATACTATCCCTTGTCCATACAGGGCTGATTTTGGCTTGCTTTCAAATATCTACCAATGAGGAATAAGCTTCTCCATGTTGTAGGTAAGAGGTTGAAATCTGGAACACATGACTCAATTTCCAATGAAGGCAGTGAGAAACAAGGAAGCCAGATTTTCTGACTTTATGCTGAGGACCCTGCTGGTCCGTTAACATCCAAATAATGACACCTAAGATTCAGGGAACATCTGAATGGGTAGATTATCAAAGTCAGAGGACGAGGAAATCTGCTGTGAGATTGTGTCTCCTTGAACGGTCGGGGAAGCTACACCCATAATACTTCAACAGTCTAGCTGCCCAAACAAGACCTGGATAATGGCAGTATTGTTTTTTATGCTAACAGGGGGCAGACAGAGGTAAGGGATTCATGGCCCAACCCCAGAGCAGTCATGGGGTTGACAGCATCAAGCTATTCATGTTGCCTGGGTGCTGAGGAGTACAAGTTGAGGTTGTGAAGATACTCTCCTGACCGGTTGCTGGACAGGGATGCTCATCATTCAGCCCTTCCACAAAGAAGAGCTAAAGATGCCTAGTCGCGTTTAGAGGGCTCACTCACGTGACTTGGTATAATAAAACGACATGCAAGGAACTGACAGCAAAACAATTGAAGGCTGTAAAATGAAATCAATAAGCGCAAGTCTAGAAGAGAAGAAAGAAGATAAAGGGAATTTAACTACGAATACGACAGCTCTTCCTTCAGAAAACCTGCTCCTCATAGCCTGCTACATCAGTCAAAGCAGCCCTAGGTGTTAATTGTCTGTTGCTCTTGATCATACTTGGGAAAATATAATTACATATCCTCGTACTAGGAATGAAAAGCAAAAACACCTATTGGAGTTTTCTGGAGTAGTTCTGCCTTCTCCCTAGCAGTTTCTGAGCTTCTGCCCTTGGTAAACATCTCCATTCTGTCCTACTTTATGAAGTTGTTGTTCTAGGTATTAGGCTTACTGAATACCACATCTTTCTGCTCACGCAAATCATTTCCTCCACTTACAGCTGGCTTTTCACATCACCTGGCTTGCTTACTGGCCTGTGGCCTACTGTTCAACTCTTGACGGTCACTGAAACTTGGATGTAAGTCTTGGCTTATGTTCTAGGAGAGCCAGCCGTCTCCCATAGCCTAAAGACATGCAGGGTTTCTGTGTACTAAGGCTTTTCTTAGGTTCGGCACTCAGAGTTACTGACTGCCATTGTCTGTGCTGATGGTTAGCCAATAAACAGTGGTCAGCCCTGAAATCACGTGCATCCAGCCTACACTAAATGGACTCAGGGCACTTTATTTATGTTCATATATAAATACACATATATAAATGTATAAATGAATACACATATATACCAACAACCAAAGAAAAAGAGGCCATTAATTTCAGAGGGAATGATGGAGAGATGTGGAATGAGTCTGGGGGAGAGGGAAGAGCAGGGATTGAAAGTGGGAAAGAGAAAGGGGTAGAGTAATACAGTTATATTTTAACCTAAGAATTTTGTAAAAATATGCCATTATTTAAGCTCCATTGTTGCCCCTGTGGACATCCTTGACGAAGTAGTGACAGTTCCCCCTAATGAAGGTGCTGTACCTGATGGGATAAGTGTGGTTCTCATCCGTATAACAAACCACACAGGCACAGGCACAGGCACAGACTCACACACCAAAGACACAATTATTTTGAACTCTGTTTAGCTTTTTCCAGTTTCAGCTTTCTGAACCTCTGGTTCTCTTTCTTTAGACAGATTGTTAAATAGCTTTTAAATCATTCACCAGAAGCCAAAGGGATTGTATATATTATTGTTTTATATATGTTATCTACATATGGATTAATTAATTAGTACACATATACTTATAAAATCTAGTTAAGAAACCCAACATTCCATTTTAAATGGCAAGAAATATTTGTGGAACCTCCAAAGTTGAATATAAATTAGAAAGCAATTCCACCATAATTTACTAAGTGCAAGCTTGTAGTGTACTTATTAGTTGACATAAACTAGGGTCACCTGGGAAGAGGGAGGCACAAATGAGGAACTGTCTCCATCAGACTGGTTCTGGGCATTTCTATAGGGACTTTTCTTGCTTAATGATTGATGTTGCGGGGGGGGGGGGCAGTTAGACCACTGTGGGTGGTGCCACACTTAGGCAAGTGTCCTGGGCTGCAGGAGATGGTAGGCTGAACAAACCATTGGCAGCAAGCCAGTAAGCAGTATGCCTCCAAGGATTCTGCTTCAAGCTCCTAACTTGAGTCCCTGCCTTGGCTTCCTTCAACAGTGGGCTGTGACTTATGATAGGTAATAGCAGCTCCTCTTCTATAGTGTTTAACCACAACAACATAGAGCAAACCAGAACGGTATGCAAGAACCTGATATTCTCCATGTTTTCCCACTTTCCCTCAATTGTGCCTTTTATAGCAGTAACTAATTTCATATAATAATTCGTGTACATGGAGGAACACGTAACAATAGATAAATGATGGCATAGTTGATGCTTCTCAAAGTACCCGTCAAGAAACACATGCATACGAACTGAAATGAGTTTTCCAAATTTCAGATTCTTGATTCTATTCTGTGACCACGGCATCAAAAATCTCAAATAGAAGACTCTGTCGTTTGCATTGTATAATCTTCGTAGCTGATGTCTATACATATTAAAATCTGAAAGCTACCGGGTCATATGCTGCTGTGACAAAAGCAAAATTAGATGTCACAACTTCAGTTTCATGCCCCCTCATTCCCTTTTCTCCATTCCAAAAGATGCTTTATTCTTTTTTTTTTTTTTAAACTACAGGACTCTCTTTTCTAAAACATTAATCAAATAGCTGTTAGAATTCTCTGCTTCAATTCCCGACAATTTAGAGGCTGACAGTGAGTTTGAATCCTGCAGGCTGAATGTTACATTTATTCTGATTGCCTTCCCATGTGTTTCTCTAGGTCCAATTACATTTAGTTACATCTAAAGGTATCATAGCAAAGCAGTCAGGATTGTCTGTCCTTCTGTGAACTGCTCAAATTCAGATTCTGTTTTTGTTTTGGTTTTTTTGTTGTTGTTGTTGTTGTTTTTTGTTTGTTTTGTTTTTCGAGACAGAGTTTCTCTGTGGCTTTGGAGCCTGTCCCGGAACTAGCTCTTGTAGACCAGGCTGGTCTCGAACTCACAGAGATCCGCCTGCCTCTGCCTCCCGAGTGCTGGGATTAAAGGCGTGCGCCACCACCGCCCGGCTCAGATTCAGATTCTGAATAGTCAAATAGTCACGTGGGTGATGCAGCCGGTCCAATAAGACTCAGGAAACGCAACAGCAATAAGGTTCAAAGAGAAGAAAGCCAACTCGCTGGAAAAGAAAAATCGAATAAACTGACTTGACATTTGCAGATAAAATGCGCAGTGGAAACTGATCCGCTCTTTTGCATGCTTTAGCAAGAAATCCAGATTGGTCCCAATTTATGGATTATATTCAGACTGCAAGGTGCCATTTGCTATTTGATAATGTGAAACAACATTATTTTATAATGAGTGATCACTTAGCGCCAAGACAGAGCTGGTGTTTCCTTTTGGGGTAAATTGGCATTTCCAGGAAGGGCTAGTCCTTAAGGACAACTTATTTCAAGCATATTTTAAGATCTTGCATTTATCCATCTACATGAACACAAATACCATAAATTATGCAGTAAATGATCTTTGCCCTTAATTATGCAGAGAAAGAGAGGGCTCCAGAAGTTAAATCAGTTCTGTAATACTTTAGTTAGTGTGTATGTATGTATGTGTATATATATATATATATATATATATATATATATATATATATATATATTTGTTTGTTTGTATCTTTATCTGATAGAGGATCAGAGCATTGCTCAACCCCTTCCAGAAAACCTTCTTCTTGCAGTAGATGACTATTAACACACAGACCCACACCAGGAAAATGTAGACCACAAGAGACTTTGAAACACTCCGTTCTATAGGAAATGTCTTCATCAATGTCATCTCCTCAGACTCAGGGCTCTATATAGAAGAGGAGGCAGAAAGACTGTAAGAGCCAGAGATGGCTGATGTCTCCGAGGAAACAGCATCTTCCTGATACAACAGGACCAATGCACATATGAACTCACAGAGATTGCGATAGGATGAGCAAGACCTAAACCAGACCAACTAGAATCCCAGCACTGAGGAGGGGGGCATCTGCAAAACCCCACCCTAACCAAGAAGCTGTCTGCAACTGTGATACCTACTGGGAAAGGGACAACCAGTTTCTCCAGTGGAGCGTCACCATGTATATCAACCACACTCCAGGGCAAGCCACGGCCAGGAGTAGCTGGCCAGCACAAAACAGAACCCCTGCTTCTTGTGTACTTTTTCTTTTCTTCTGGTATGTTTTGCCTTATTTGTATTTAATTATATTTTTAAGTTTTTTTTTGAAAGAAAAAGTATATGAAGTTGAGTGGGTAGGAAGGTGGGGGAGGATCTGGAAGGCGATGGGGAGAGGAGGAAATGATATAATCAAAAATACTGGATGAACAAAGTTTTAATAAAATCTAATTATAAGTAAATTAAATTAATGAATGGCTAAAACAAAAAGGTGTGTGAACCTTTAGTCACTACTCAATTTGCTAAATGTTTTTGAAACCAAGTGTATAAAAGTGCATGTGCCCTCTTTTTCTTATAGACTCCTTAATTGATGAAGCCGTAGAGATGTGTGGACAGACAGAAAGAACTGGGTGCACAAACAGCTTAGGCCTGGGCCCTAGAGCAGAGGCAGCTGAAGAAACAGTAGCCTACAGTGCCAAGAGGGAAGTCAAGCAGGTAGACTCCAACCACTCTGCTAGTGGCTTCCCCTTCTTGACATGGTTTCCTTGTTTGCAGTAAAACCCCAAAGCGATAAAATAAACCATCCTCATTGTGCTTTCGCATCCTCAGATTAAGAAAAAAGTATTTGAGGAAGAAATAAAAGCATACCTTTACTAAACACTTCCAGACGTTTTTCTTGGCCATTGCTTCCCAAACAACACAGTGTAGCACTTACCACATAGTATAGTACTTACTTACATTGTATTTGGTAGTACCAACAAGCTAGAGATAACTTGTACAGGACATGTGTAGGTTATATGTAAGAATCATGCCATGTCATTTACGTAAAAGATCTGAGTACCCGCAGCTCTGGTTATCAGCAGAAAGTCCTGGTATTGCAGGGATGCCAAGGAACAAGTGGATTCGGGAATTTATTAATAGATATGGACGAGGAACCAAGGGGCAAGACACAGGGCTAGAATATCAAGCTATGGATTAAGCTTTATGTGGTATGACTCGATGGTAGAGTGCTTACCTAATATTCATAAAAGCTGGTTTCAATTCCCAGCAACACACACACAGTGAGAGAGGAGAGACAGACAGAAAGAGAGACAGAAAGAATAAAGCAAATAAGATCTTCAATACAAATTCTAATCTTTTTATTTTTACATAATAAAATAGAAAAGTCAGATTGCAGCATTTTAACAAAAGTTATATGAATATAGGTTCTAAATTTTAACCTATTAATTTATTTATTTTTATGGTGCTTGGATCAAACTCAAAGTCTCAAGCATGTAAAGAAAGTGCTATACTATTGAGTTATATCCTAAATCATAGTATCTTTCCTGAATGGGCCAAAATAAATATTAGTATTTTCAAACCACAATTGACCTCAGGTAATTGAAAATGTGAGGGAGAACTTTTAGGATGATGAATTTGTGTTTGGAAATCCCTGGGAAAGCTCTTTTTCAATCAGTTCATTTTTTTTGTCTCTTATTTAAGAACTGTTTCAAAATATTCTCAACAATTAAATAGCTATCAATAATTATCAGTCCCTTGATGCTGAAGAGTACCAGCAAAATGCTATATCTAAACATGCCTCTTGGGTAAATGGATTATTCTATCTGAAGGTAACTGAGAAACAGCAGATGCCCATGAGGCCTCGGGCCTCCACACCTTGCCTTTGTCTCCTCCATCCTTAAGCAGTGGGCTGCTTTTCATTCATTTAGTTTAAGGTCTTACACAACCCTTAATCTTCTGCACTCCCCTGCCTCCCTAACAATCCTCATTTCTTTGTGAAACTCACATGTAGAGTATATAGGCAAACTGTTTTTCTCTTTTTTTATTTTGTTTTGCGTGTGGTTGTGCTGGCTAGTTTTGTGTCAACTTTACACTTTCTGTAGTCATCCAAGAGGAAGGAACCTCAGTTGCCTTCATAAGGTTGGGCTGCCGGTACGCCTGTAGAACATTTTCTTAATTAGTGATTGACAAGGGCCCATCCATTACAAGTGGTGCCACTCTGGGCTGATGTCCCTGGGTTCCATAAGAATTCAGACTGAGTAAGCCATGGGGAGCAAGCTATTAAACAGCATCCCTCTGTGGCCTTTGCATCAGCTCCTGCCTCTAGGTTTCTGCTTGGTTTAACTTACTATCTTGGCTTCCCTAAATAGTGACTCGGGACACGGAATCCAAACAACACTTTCCTACCCAAGTTGCTTTGGTCATGGTGTTTCATCATAGCAGTAGTAACCCTAAGACAGTGGTATATGCATATGTACACATCTGTGGTATGCACATGAATGTGCATTCACCACCACCACCCCTCTCTCTTCTCTCTCTTCTCCACCCTCACCTTCAGTATATATGTGCTTGTAGAAGTCAGAGGCTGATATTAACTGTCTTTCTCTTTTGCTCTCCATGTTTTGTAAGACTACATGTCTTTGAATCTCGTGCTCATAGACTGGCTAGCCGAGCTGGCCAGCAAGAAATCTGTGTGCAACTGTGCCCTTGAATCTGCTTGCGTCTGCATTTCCAGCATGATGTTGACCACACTACTTAGCTTTTTGGCCTGGGTCAAATGAACTCAGGTCCTCATGCTTGGTGGGGCAAACACTTTAACTGTGCCCTTTCCCAAGCCACTGGTTTTTTGCTCTGTTATGTGCCTTATATCCGTTATATTTCTAGAGCCTAAGTTGGAGACCTAGAAATCTACAGAGAAGATGCCCCTTAAGTTTGCTGTGGGGAAGTGAACATATGGGGAACATCTTCTAAAGATGAAATCTAGTTATGAGGATTGGAAAAAAAAAAAAAAAAAACTCCTGTTATGTAGATTACCTGGGCTGGTGAGGTCTAGAATTAACTCTAATGATTAAGACCTATCCTGTTCTTTAATTCTGGGGGAGGGGGTTGTTGATGCAGGAGGATTACAAGTTTAAGGCTAACCTGCAGTATACAAAACTGTCTTAAAGAACCAGAGGGGAAAGGAGGATGGTCAGACATTTTATCTTAAATGTTTCTCTTTCAGTTGCTTTTGCCAAAAACAATTCTTATGTCAACATGCTATACGTCAGGGGCCATTGCCAGGAAGCCTCAGTGCAAATGAGAAAAGCATCATCTCTGAACTCGGAGTTTAGACCTGACTGAAGTGATTCATATTTTAATGATAGACAATATTTTTGATAATCAGGCTGGGGAGCAGACAGAAAGTGATAGTGCTATTAGTGAAGGGACAGTTGACCTACAATTACAGAAACTGAATCAGCACTTAGAAAAGCGATTTCACTGCTCGGCAAAGATCTCCATCTCTACACTCTGTCTGGAGTTGGGCCCGTAGGAGATTTATATGACTGACAGTTGGCTTCTGTGCGTGGCTCCAATCGCCCTGTTGTTGAAGCTCTGTGGAACTCCAAAACTAGTTTCCCCATTGTGCAGCAGGAAGGGAGAAGGTCCAGAGCCAGCTATCATAATGAGGATCTCGCAGAGAATCTCCCAGAAAGAAATATGTCTGGAGCCTGGAGAGAAATAATAGATTCAAGTAGTGTCAGAACTACAAAGAGGAAATAATGAAATCTTTCTCCTGACAGTTGGCACAGCCTCATTTCCTCTCTTGGACAATGCCAGATGAGATTCTCTGATGTGTAGAATTTAGATGCGCTAGTGATTGACACGGTACACAACAAAGCATGCCTGTCAGATTCAACTTCACTTTTCTTATGATTTGTTTGTTTGTTAAAGAAGGGTGCTGTGGAATAATCCTCTGTACACTGTGAATATGTAATACTCTCATTGATTAAAGAAGTTGATTGGTCTATAGCAAAGCAGAATAAAGTTGGGCAGGACTGTCAAACTGAGGATACAGGGATGAAGAATGGCAGAGTTACGGGGATGCCAGCCAGCCATCGAGGAAACAGGATTATAGAAAATTAGGCAGCAAGCCATGAGCCACGTGGCAAAACATAGATAGGAAATATGGGTTAATCTGAGTGTAAGAGTTAGCTAATAGCCTGAGCTGTCCACCAAGCATTTATAAGTAACACTAAGCCGGTGGGTGGGAAAGTCAGACTGAAGATATTAGGATGAAGAAGGGCAGAGTCAGGGAGACGCCAGCCAGTCACCAAGGAAGTACGATGTATAGAAAAATTAGGTAACTGTGGGGGTCTAGAAATGCAGCCCCATTTCCTACCTTATCCGATGGCCAGAAAGTTTGATGAATAACAAGGCTTCATCACACCTTCTAGCTCAGGAGGTGGCTGCCTGGCCCCCCTTTTTGAATTTAAGACAGCTTGGCGCCATGCCAGCAGGTGGTCAGGATATGCCAATGTACTTCTGTGCCTTCCATTGTAATTTTGAGGACACCCGGGGAGGGGTTGCTTTCTGCCTACTCAGTGAACAGAACCTAGAATTGGCTGTATGGGTTCACCTCTTGTATAATGTTAATGAAGTTTTTTGTTACCTTCTCCCCCAGCTTACGTTTGGTTTAAAAGTTGTAGAAAACTAAATGCGGGTGATTTTCAGGATCTGAGAAATCCCCGAAACACTCTCCCAATACTGTCTTGCCCCTACCCTACCTACCAGCATTTTGTTGAAGCCGGTCTTCAACAGGTAACAAGCCATGAGCCACGTGGCGAAGCACAGATAAGAAATATGGGTTAATTTAAATGTAACAAGCCTGAGATCTCCACTAAGCATTCATAAACAATATTAAGTCTCCGTGTCAGTGATTTGGGAGCAGGCAGTTGGGAGAGGAAAACTCCACCTACAGAAGGGTCTTTCTTTATTTCACAGGTTGGCCTTAAGCCCTTTATATAGATATCTCTGGCTTTAAGCTTGCATCCTATGGCCTCAGCCTTCAGGAATGTCATCCAATATCAAGCTTCAATCAATATTTTATCAAAGTCATGTTTAACATTAAGTAAAAAGGCATTTCACCTAAAAGGCAAACTTCAATTCTTTAGTCTGTCATCAAACAGAATTTTAGATGGTCAGGACATAGGTATTTTCAACTGGTTGTTTTTATTATCAACATAAATCTTATTCTATTTAAATAGAACATCGCCCCCTGTATTAAATATATGACAATTAAAATTGTGAAAGGTGGACTGTCTTAGAAAAAAGAAAGTGTCACCTACATCCCCAAGCTTCACGGCCAGAAGCTCCAAATAAGAGATAATACAGACAGCAAAACAAAAGGTTGTAGTCAGGCACTCACTGTTAGGAAGAGTTGAGGCTCAGGGCAGCTAGCTAGTGATGAGGCATATATGTACCATCTCCTGCTAAAGGAAGGAAGGGTGGGTGGGGCTTCCTAACAGGGGAGCGAAGTTAGAGACCTAATGGGAGGGTAAAAAAAAAAATGTATGGTAAACAAAAACCTTCCTGAGAGGCGATAAAGAGGCCACTAATAAGAGCTTCTTCTGTGAGAAAAAGGTAGCTCTCTTCTGGCTGGCGAGACACCTCTGAAGGTGAGAACTTTCTTTATAAATGTTGATTTTTTTCTTCATAAAAGTCAGAATTTATTTTTGTGTTTGAGGGACGTGGAAAGAGGCAAAAAGCTTTCCCTGTGTCTGCTGGTCCTTAAACCTTAAGATTTAAGGATCCTTTGGCCCCTGGAGATGAGAATCAAATTTCTTATGTGAGCTGGTACTGTGGCTGGCAACCCTGCAGTGTTTCAAGGGTATCTGTGGTATAGCTAGAGAGAAAGGGTCATGCAGAGGAAGATACCACTCCCAGGGGTCAAGATGTCAGGACTTGCTGAATCCAAATGTATCCTAGCCCACTTCAGACCTGGGCGACTCCCCATGGGGCCTTTGTCAAGCCTAGCCTGCCCCATATGTCCCCTAAACCACCCAAGCAAAGGGCTATTTAACTGTAAAAGGAATGGGAGGCTAATCAAGAAAAGGGACATTTTTCTGAAATCAAGTAAACATTTGAGCAATTTGTTAGAGGTAAAAGGTGGCCGGTGGTGTGTCTGCGCTGACTGAATTATACATCACAAAGGACAAAAGTCACAGACGTCATTGTTTCTTAGACTTTGGCCACGGTCAAGCACAGGATTCAGGTTAATAAGAAAGAAAATCCAGAAAACATTGTTGAATGCCAACTGGCTCAAATGCAATATTGGAAGAACTAGACGCCTTTTCTACATCTTATATTTTGGGTCAAATGTGCGCATCAGTTGCCGAGAGCCAAGGTGAGATAATGGGTGAAAGCCATCAAAGACTAAGACAGCTTGAAGTCTCAGAAAGGGACTGCTTGCGAAATGTGTGCACCAGAAGAGAAAATGAGTTTGAATCTGATCCAGGAATTAGATATAATAACCTTGGGGTAGGCAAATTGGTGTGTGTTGGGTTAGGTTTTTTTTTTTTTTTTTTTTTTGGATTTCTCTACACTAAGGGTCTTGGTTTGTGTTGGGTTTGTTTTTGTTTTGTTTGTTTGTTTGTCTCCATACCAAGGCTGTGTGATAAACAGTATTAAATTAATGACTCCTTCCTAGCCCCCCCTTAAGTGCAGGAAATAAGCGTTTCAGAAAACCAAGTTTAGTTATTTACAAGCAGAATAGAGAGCTACCCACTTCAGAACTGGCTAGGATGAAAGCAGTGATGATGTAATTCCCTAACAATGAATGTTAACTTATCAAATTTACAGCATAAACTAAGTATAAATATTAACAAAAGCAAAAGAAAGCTAAAAGAAAACAAAACATTGGGGGAGTCTTTTTGAACTCAGTAAATATCTTTGTGTTCTTACATCGTCTATTGCACTTGGATATGTTTAAAAAAAACAGTGTCAAGCATTGAAATCACCAGTAAACCGACATCGAGTATTTCCATATGCAAAGCACGTGTCACTAATGGTCACAGTTCTCCTTCATGGCGACAGTCGAAGGAATCTTTGTAGTCATTGCACCCCAGCAGAGAAAATCTGATACTCCAAAGTTATGTCATGCCTGCCCATCAAAGAGAACCAGACAGAGCTAAACAATAAAGCTCCTGATAGGTTCCCCAGAGTTATACAATAAAGTGACCTGAAAGTTTCCTGTTGACCTGATTGGAAAGAGTCGTGGCTTCTCTGTTACTCATCCTCATTCAGATGCTTCCATCTACCTTCTGTCCTGTACTGAGCTGAGGTCAGGGTGATGCCACCTAAGAGTTCAGAGATGGCTTCACTTTCTCTGTCTGTCATGAAATTGAGAAGTCAGTGGATAGAACTGGACACTGTCATCTTGAGTGAGGTAGCCCACTCAATGTATCATTTTTTTTCTCTCACCTGTGGCCATTAGCCCTGCATCTTTCAATGTGTGTACATCTGGAACATCCATCGAGGTTAGGAAACTGGTAAGGGTCATGGCAGAGGAGTGGATCTTTGAAGGGAAGGACAAATGGTGTAGCCACGGTGTTGTCTGAGAAAACTGGGACAAGGGAAGAGTTTTTAAAAGGGCCACTAGGAATAAAGAGACAGAACAGGAAAGATGAAATGAAGTGGGGTTGGGAAGACAGAGCAAAGGAAGATAACCAACAGTAAGAGCCTTTAGAAAGAGCCTTAGGGAAACAACTCCTAATAACGCTTTGCTATACTCAAAGGTCAGGGCATCTTTTAGCCCACATCAGGGAACCTCTTTCTTGTGGAAGATGGAAATTAACACAGATGTGGAAGATGGAAATTAACAGAGACCCTGAACGCCCTACCTGCAAAGATAAGAGACTGTGCACACTCAGCCCTAAGTGGGACATGATATCATTGTCCCCCACCACCACCCCTGAAGGTTTAGGAAACTTCAAGATGGCATAGAAAGGCCTTGGATGACTTCAAGAAAACTGTTTTCTGGACATGAGAAGGCAAGTACACATTAAATCATGGTGATTATGACAACATACACAAGACCTTTGAAAGCTCAAGCCAAAAGTCCTAGCATAGCGGCAGGGACATGGGCATGGAATCCCACCACTGGCTGAGCAGTCAGTGGTGATTGATAGCTTCTGGAAGAGGAGACAATTTTCTCTAATAGTGTGAACCTCGTAGGTCAACCGTGCTCCAGGGCGGGCCCCACTGCCAAGAGCAGTTGACAGTACAAACTGGATGCCATAGGTGTGAAAAGAAATTTGAAAGAAGGGCAGGGAGTTACAGTGAAGAGGATAGATCTGGGAAGAGTTGCGGAAGGGTGCCGAATATGGCCAACTATAGAAAATTCTCAAAGTATGAATTACAATGCTCTTTAAAAATAAAGAATTGGAAAGCCAGAAAGAACTGGTAGCAGGAATCTCGAGGAGATCCAGCAAAGCCACCGTTGGTTACCTTTGAAATCCTAGTTCTGCCGCCATGTGTTACCTGCGAAATCTGAGCTTCTCTCTTGGAGTTCTTAGTGTCGTTTATAAAAGAATATAAGAGTGATACAAACAAAGGCTTGAGGACAATTTATTAGCGTTTAAAGAAAGTCCCAGCACTGGCAAGCTCTGAATCTCACAGCGGTCTGAAAGGAAGAAAAGAACTGAAGAAGGAAAAAAGCCATGCTGCTTGAGATGGGCCACCTAGAGGCAAACAGGAGGGGAGCATTAGGACAACAGAAAGTCCAAGTCCGGGAGGGATTTAAAGGCATACTCGGGGTCTGCCAGGCCTCTGGAAGCAAAAGAAAAGTTATACCTTTCTGAATCATGTTTCAGAAAGGCGGGAAGACCTTGGAAAACCTTGCCATGACTCAGCAGCTAGGGATCACACTGGGGGCCAGGCTTTCGAACATCTCAAGCAGTAGTTCTCAACCTTCTTAGTGCTACGAACTTTGAACATAGTCCCTCATGTTGTGGTGACCCCCCCAACCAGAAAACCATTTTCCTTACTACTTCATAGTGGTAATTTTGCTACTATTATGAATCATAATGTAAATACCTGTGCTTTCTGAGGGTCTTGGGTGAACCCATAAAAGGGTCAGGGTCATGACCCACAGGTTGAGAACCACTGATCTAAAGTGAACCATCTTCACCAGTTTAACCCTCAAGAACAGAGACAAGGGTGTGTGTCCATCTAGAGATGGATTTCTTTCTCTTTCATGACAGAGTCTGGATTACTAGAGACAGGAGCAAGTTGCCATACTCTCAAGTTCAGGTTCTTCTATACCTGAACTGGGAGGACAGACCTCCATGTTTTTTTTTATTCTCAGCCCACCTGGTTTATCAAGATGCTTTAGCCTTCAGGCCCACTCAGGATCTTTTCATCTAGATTTTTACTAATGTTTATACTTTAATCTAGACTTTTGTTAAGTAGCTATCAGCTGTTGGCTCAACTATGAGTAAACTGCATCTATAATTTCAACTGTTATTTTCTTTTCCCTTAGACATGGTTCTCTTGGTTATAAAGACTGTGAGAAACAAGCGGGAGAAGGGAGTGGTGTACAGTCAGTCCTCAGCACTAAGAATTAGTAAAGCTGAGAGGACCTTCCTTGGTCCCTGTAACCCAGGCCTGATCTATAGTCTCCCCTAAACATCTTTTCCATGGCAGTAGCATGACATCCTTTTGTTATTCAAGGACAAAGTCACTTATTCCTGAAATCCATTAGTCTACCAACTACATGATATAAAGAGGGGGTGGAAATAGCTAGGACTGAATGCTGTGACTGAGCACTTAATTAGCTTATAAAGTCTTGTGTCTATCTCTGGCTGTGTAAAAAAACAAACCCAATATTTTGTTGTTCCTCGGTGTTCAACTATTTTCCTTCCTAGGAACAAGACCAAGAATGAATCAAGCGTCAACTTCTTCCCGAAGAAGCTATAGATATGTACATGGCTACTCACGTATCAGCAGATATCACTAATGAGCACAGCCTCTTCCTGCATAACTCAGATTCGGCTCTTTGTAGTTATGGCAACCATTACAATAAGGAGAAAGAGACCTGGGTGTAGAACTGCATCCCATCTAGATACAGCCAAGATAGTGGGGATTTATGTTCAAAAGCAGAATGAGGCAACTTGTCTGTGGATGGGAAATTACTAAGAGAAAATATCTAGGATAGGAAGGCTCTTGCTAAACTGTTTTATCAGAACTCATCCTTGGTGCAGGGAAGAGTGGTCATATATCAAGTGGGGAGTGTTGATGCAAAAACACAGCTCTCGCCTGATAGGAAATAGTTAATTTTGAAGTCAAGTATAAGTGACAGTGGCCATGACCCAGGAACACTGATCTGAGTTGCCCCAAATAGTATGTTCTATGGTGGAAACAGGTTAGTGAAAGTTGTGTTTACAATATCAGAACAAAAGGAAGTCACAAATCACTTGTCCGTTACATTTGTGGGAATCCTCTGTATGAGGATTGCAGCAAAGTGGGGGAATCTCTGCTATGGACTTTAGAAGTTAACTGATGACATTCTGTTGTGTAGCAATGTCCCCATAATTTAAGCATCTTCCTCCTGGGAGAAACCTTCTTAAGAGTCAGGAAGTAGACAACTCACAAGTCTCAGGATGTCTTTGAAACCTACAAGATTCACAAGGCCTCTTCCCCAAGAATTTGGCAGCAACTGGGGTGGGGGGATGACTCCATCACCAGCCTGACCTCCCAACAGGAGATTCTAATCTGTCTAGTTCCTCACAGAGTATGCAGAGAAGTCCAGGGTTGCATCTCGATGAGTCATCACAGCTAGGACGGACTTTTCAGTGATGTAGTTGCTATGGTGTTATCCCCGCTTCTGTAAGGAACTCCTCACTTACAATCTTGTACATGACCCCAATAAGCTCATTGATTCACCAAGTGGAACTTAGGTAGAATGTTTATTTTTCATTTTATCTTCAGTGCCGTCTCTTGTGTGAGAGGGTATTTGCTTACATCTCCACTTACTACACTCAGAGCATTTGACTGATGCGCAGTGGTCCATTAATACGTTCCCACAGGATTTACCTTATAAAAAGATGGTAATTCAAACAGAGGTAAATGACAAATGACTATTAAGAAAACTAAAAATAGCCCAAGTATCTTACCACCACCTGTAGCCTTTCAACTCTCTACAGTCATGAAGTCCTGGGTGATTATCAGCACTGTAGAACCTTTAACACAAGATAGACCTCTTTTCTCAGAACTTCAGTTGACAGGGTTTGCCTTTCTAAAAAAGGAAAACCATGTTTTCTTCTGTGTTTCAGGGTTCTCTCTTGGGACCCCTGCAACAACAGACAGATCTGAAGAAAAACATGCCAATATGAAGGTCAAACTAGTGGTTAAGCCTTTTGACTTTCATGCCCTATTTTCTTTTCTTTTTGCCCTTTTTCATTGTGTGTGTGTGTGTGTGTGTGTGTGTGTGTGTGTGTGTGTACATGTGTGTCACAGTGCATGGGGGAGGTGAGGACAACTTGTGGGAATCAGTCATCTCCTTCTACCCTGTGGGTTCCAGGGACCAAACTCAGGTCGCTAAGCCTGGTGACGATGTGTCTTTACTGGTTGCCTTATCTTGCCATCTTGCCAGGCCCTTTGTTATCTTTTTGGTAAACAGTGGGAAGATGTAGGGGAAAAACAACAGAGAAAAAACAGCATAGTTGGGAGAGGGGAGATTTAACAAGTCTTCAGAGATTAGCATGTTCCTTTTGTTCACATGCCAACAGCATGATCTGCCTAGGAGAGATTAAAAAATCTGCCCTTTGCTGCGATGCCACAGGTCTTACCAGCTTCAAATACTCAAAATACCTAAGTGCCACATTTGGGGGCAGGGGTAGAGGGCCTTGAACCCTGTCTCTCTCTAAAGTTCTTAGCATCTTCATGCTACATGATTCAACAAAGATGAGCACACAGTGTTGTTCTTCTTTTTTGGCGTGGGGTGTATCGTGGAGCCGGAGGAAGGGAGACCCAGGACGCGACCACGTGCGTGGGAGGATTATTTATTAGGGAAGGGTGTGCTCGACAGTGCGGGTCAAGGGAGGGAGGAACAAGAAAGAGAAGGATAGAGAGAAAGAGAGAGAGAGAGAGAGAGAGAGAGAGAGAGAGAGAGAGAACAAGAGAACACATGGCGGGGGATTTTAAACTTTTAAAGGGGTACAGTGTTCTTGGGAAATGTAGTTTTTGGGTCCGGCGGGGTGAAACTGCGATCTGCGCTTGCGCGCAGGGGCCTTCTGCTCACAAAGGCCTTCTGGGAGGTGTAGTCCTCATCCCATGAGAATCACATCTCCACCCTTTTTGGTTTATTAAAAATTTGGGGGGGAGTCTTAGTGGGTAGGGAATGGGGGCGTAGCCCGGTCTCATAGCTGCTTCCTGCTGACTTTGTGGGCGTCGAGAGTTTTTTTTTTTGGGGGGGGGGTCGATGTCCTGGTGTCCTGGTCCCATTTGCTGGCGTCCTAGGATGGTTCCGGTGTGTCCTGGTAATGATGTCCTGTTTACTGATGTCCTGGGATGTCCTGGTGGTCCGTGTCCCGGGGATGGCTAATTGAAACCGCATCCGTTGGTATCTTGAGGAACTGGGTTGTCGTTAGGTGCTGGAAAACAAGAATCGCATTAGGAAAGGAAAGATTAAGGGGGGAGGGATATGAGGTGAAGGCTTAAGGATTCGAGGTAGTGGGGGGCTTTAGGGTTTTTTTGAGGCCAAGAGTGATAAAAAAATTAAATGATACTTATTCCGTTTGAATACTTATTCTGTTCGTGTCCAATCCGTTCAGGTGTGTCAAGCTGGCTTCCTAGAACTTAAAGAAAATGCCTTAAAAGAGAAATAAGGTTTTTTTGACCATATTTATCATCTGAATTCCTTGTCTCCGTGAGCGATGATGATTCCTGTAAGGACAACTAAGTAGTTATTTAGAATTTAGAGGTCACACATAGGAAAAGGAAAAGAGGGTGTGTTAGTGTAATAAGGAGTTAAGTGTAGATGGAACCGTTATTTTTCTTGTACTGAAGTTGGTGTCCTCTGGAACTTGAGAGAGCAAGGTCCTGTCTGAGTTACTGTGGATGAGGAATCTTTTTGAGTTGGAGGAGTGAATGGTTTAAGGTGTGACAGGTGAATCCAGTGAGGAAGTCCTTCGAGCTTGGCAGCTGTGGGAGTTAGAAGAATTACTCTGAGGGGACCCTGCCATTTAGGGGAAAGGGGTGAGGGACGTTGACCTGGGGGAGAAAATAGTACCTGTTCTCCAATCTTAATTGGTGGTGGACATGGATTAGTACATGGTCGAGGTAATGAGTGATCAGTGAAATCCCACAGTAGCGAGCGTAAGTGGGTTAGTAATGGCGTGAGCAGGTGATCAGGTAGGGGGGAGGTTTTAGGTGGAAGGCCAGGGGTTAGAACCGGCCGTCCATACATGAGTTCAAAGGGTGAAATAAACAGCGGGCTCTTTGGTAGGGCCCTGAGTCTAAGAAGGGCCAAAGGTAAGAGCTTTACCCAGTCGAGATGCAGTTCCTGTGACAACTTAAGAAGGGTGTCCTTTAGAGAGCGATTGGCACGCTCTACCTTACCTGAAGACTGAGGATGGTACGGGATATGAAAATGCCAAGGAATGTCGAGAGCCTTAGACAGGTTTTGAGAAATCTGGGAGGTGAATTCAGGGCCGTTGTCTGATTGGAGAGAGGTTGGAATCCCAAACCGGGGGATGATTTCTCGGAGAAGAATATCGGAGACTGTCTGGGCTCTCTTGTTAGTAGTGGGGAAGGCTTCAACCCACCCGGACATTGTATCCACCAAAACCAGAAGATATTTAACTCTTTTGACTGTAGGCATATGAGTAAAGTCTAGCTGCCAGTCAATCCCTGGAAGAGAGCCCCTAGCCTGATGGGTAGGAAAAGGGAAGCTACAGTATTTAGTCTTAGGATCTGACTTTTGACAGATCTGACAGGAGGCAGTCATGGCCTTTAGAAATCTTATATCCTCAGGAGTAGGTTGGAGATGAGCCTTAACAAAGTGGAGCAGGGCCTTATTATTAGGGTGAAAGAGCCTGTGTAGGTAGGACAGGATCTGCTGGGTGTCAGGTGTCTGCGGGAATGTGGGCTGTACTGTAAGGACTCCCTGGGGAGACTGAGGTAGATCCGGGCTCTGGAGTGCTGCTGTCTTAGCTGCCCTGTCAGCCCGATTGTTTCCCTTGGAAACAGTAGAACTGTCGGACTGATGAGACCGGCAGTGAATAATTCCTATAGCTTTAGGGAGATGAGAGGCTTTTAATAAGTCCATGATATGATCAGAATTAGTTATGGATCCACCTTTTGTAGTAAGAAGCCCACGCTCCTTCCAGATAGCTGCGTGGGATAAGAGGATATGAAATGCATACTTAGAGTCTGTGTAAACATTTAAAATTTGTCCTTCCGCTAGCTGAAAGGCACGGGTGAGAGCTATTAGTTCAGCCTGCTGGTTGGTAGTATGAGCAGGGAGTGCCTTTGCCTCAATTATCTCTGTATCTGATACTATAGCATAACCCGCTTTACGAGTCCCATCACATAAAAAGGAGCTGCCATCTGTGTACCAGGTATAAGTGGCCTGGGACAGTTTGCCCTCCTGTATATGTGAGGGGTGAGGTAGTAGATCCTCTAGGATTTCAATGCAGGAGTGGGATGGGGAGTCATCAACCTTAGGTCGAGGTAGAAGGTTTGAAATATTAAGAGGTGGGCAGCATTGAAACGTGAGACTGGCATCTTCCACCAGCGCCACCTGTAGGGAAAGAACTCGAGAGGGGGGTAGGGTTTGTAAGCCTTTGTAAGTTAGGAGATTAGACAAGTTATGGTGAGAGAAGACTGTGGTATGCGCTCCAAAGGTCAGTTTTTTTGACTCACGAATCAGAAGCTCAGCAGCTGCCAGCGCACGTATGCAGGGTGCCCAGCCCCGAGTGGTGAGGTCCATCTTCTTTGACAGGTATGCTACAGGCGCAAAAGAAGGTCCCAGTTGATGTCCTAAGACCCCGAGAGCGTATCCCTCCTTCTCTGCTACATAAAGAGAAAAGGGACGAGTTAAATCCGGAAGATGAAGAGCTGGGGCTTGAATGAGAGCCCGTTGGAGCCTCTGGAAAGGCTTTATGATTGAATGGGGTAAGGGCTCACGCAGGGAGCCCAGAGCTGCTTCGTACAGGGGACGAGCTAAAAGGGAAAAGGAAGGGATCCAGGAACGCAGGAAATTGGCCACTCCCAGGAACGATAAGACCTCCTCTTTGGTCAAAGGAACTGTAAGGGATTGGATTAGTTTTTTTCTGTCTAGAGTAATAGCCTTTTGTGTTGGGGTTATGGTTAAACCCAAATACGTTACCTCAGTAGTGGACAGCTGGGCCTTAGAGGATGAGACTCTATAGCCCCTTTTGGATAGGAAGTTTAATAGGGCGGCAGTGTCCGTCTTGCTGATCTCCAAAGACGGGCTGCATAGGAGAATATCATCTACATATTGAATTATTTTTGATTTATGGAGAGACAGTGAAAGCAGATCAGAGTCCAAAGCCTGGCCAAAGAGGTGTGGGCTGTTCCGGAATCCCTGGGGAAGGACGGTCCAGGTGAGCTGTGTGGAGAAATTAGTGTCCGGGTCAGTCCAGGTGAAGGCAAAGATGTTTTGAGATTGAGGGCTAAGGGGAATGGAGAAAAAGGCATCCTTAAGGTCTAGAACTGAAAAGTGAGAGGTTCCTGGAGGAATATTGGATAAAAGTGTAAAGGGATTAGCAACCACTGGGTGAAGGGGAACAACAGCTGAGTTAATAAGCCGGAGATCCTGGACCAAACGATAAGTCCCGTTAGGTTTTTTAACAGCCAGTATAGGGGTGTTGAAGGGGGAGGAGGTGGTGCGGAGCAGTCTTTTCCTCAAAAGGTCAGAGATAATCGGTTTAAGTCCTCTGCGGCTCTGGGAAGAGAGAGGGTACTGAGCTTGAGTAATGTATCTGGTGGGGTCCTGTAATTGAATGACCACAGGGGAATGGTGTTTAGCAACAGCAGGATTTTGAGTGTCCCATACCAGAGGATCCACTAGGGAGGCTGGAAGAGGAAGAGAGGCATTAGTGTCAGAAGGCTGGGGAGCCAGGAGCAGCAGTAACTGTGTCGTTGGCGAGTCTGGAACAAAGCAAGTGGGGGGGGGCAAAAGAAATGGAGGCTCCCAGTTTAGCTAAAAGATCTCTTCCCATTAAAGGCACGGGGCAGGTTGGCATGACTAAAAACGAATGAGTGAGAAAAATACCTCTAAACACGCAATTGAGTGGCAGAGTCCGCTGGGGCAAATAGGGCTGTCCCCCTACCCCGACAATAGGGGAATTTGAAGGGCTAGAGTGCGGGAATGTGGGGAATGCCGCGATACCCTAGAAGACCGAGGAGGCGGAGTCGGGCGGGCGGGCGATGGGGAGGATGAGGCACCTGAAGTCCCATGTGATCTTTGCCGAGACCTAGACCGGGACCGTCTGCGCAAAGGGGGAGGGGAGGGGGAGGAGCCGGTGGAGCCGGATGAGGACCTGCTGGGAGGAGAGCGGGAAGAAGAATGTTTAAATGTATGTCTGGACCTGGAGGAAGCAAGGTTAGGTGAAGATTCTTTAGCTTCGGGAGGTCGCTCCTTAGACCTAAAAGAGACCCTGGGGGATCTAAGTAGAGTGTCGTCCGCCTGGGCGGAACGAAGGGAGGCTGCTCTCCTGGGCCTGGAAGGCGGGGGTTCATCCGCAGGGTCCATTGCGGGAGTGGCTGGTCTTGAATTAGCAGCAGGTGGCATAGCTAGAAACATGTGGGCAGACGAACAACGAGAAAGGGCAGAAGAATCTATCTTGAGAGCTAGGTAAAAGAAAGCAGAGACATATTAGTTCTTTACATCTGCCCGTGCGATGGCAGTGATTGGCTAACTCCCGTAAAATATCGGGGTCACAGGTACCATTAGGCGGCCATTTGCAATTACCCTCTAAGGAATATGTGGGCCATTTTTTGAGCATAGACGTATTAACTTTGTTTGATGAACGCTTGGCATTAGAGCGTGGGGCTTGAGTGTTTCTAAGAGCTGCCCCAGTGGGGAGGCAGGGGGGATCGGTTTAGACTGCTTGGCTCCCATAGCTAGACCGTGAACACGCCCGCAAAGAAAAACCGTAGCACTTCAAACCTGAAGAACCGTTTCTGGCAGGTGAAATGCATGCAGATGGAACGAACATTCAGGCGCGTGACCCAGCGTCCCGGTGCCACGCGCGGAATGTTACGCTTGGCTGGCTGAACCCACAAGTGTACGAGAACTGTTTCTCAGATGGGAGAGGTACAGCAAGGCCAAGCCTCCGTCCTGGACGGGAGATCACACCATAGTGATCACGTGGAGAGTCAGAAGCAGGGAAGGAAGAAAAGAAAAGAAAAGAGAGCCAGAGCCCCGGGCCCCGGGTGCGAGCGGAGTGAGAGGCTTTCTTGCCGTCTCAATCACGGTCAGAGCTGGGAACGCAAGCCGGATTGAAGGCCGGAGAAGGGGTTCAGAGAAGTCCCCCCCGACCCTAGGAACAGCCCAGAGGCCGCCGAGCGCTCAGTGGAGACCAGTGGGTAGACCAGGGTCGTTTGACCAGCTGGAAGGGAACTAACTCACGGTTGAAGCCGGTGTTGGATGAAGAGCCGCGCACAGGCAGGTATTGAGATGTGAAGCAGGTGGTTTAGTCCATAGGGCCTCCGGTCCTCAGGTCTCAGGTCTCCAGTTCTTCAGCCGGTCCGGCAAGGTCCGGGGGAACCAGGCTGGCGCCAAGCCCGGAGCCCCAGTCCCGAAATCCGGGGGACACAGCCGTCGGGTTCGGCACCAATGTTGTTCTTCTTTTTTGGCGTGGGGTGTATCGCGGAGCCGGAGGAAGGGAGACCCAGGACGCGACCACGTGCGCGGGAGGATTATTTATTAGGGAAGGGTGTGCTCGACAGTGCGGGTCAAGGGAGGGAGGAACAAGAAAGAGAAGGATAGAGAGAAAGAGAGAGAGAGAGAGAGAGAGAGAGAGAGAGAGAGAGAGAGAACAAGAGAACACATGGCGGGGGATTTAAAACTTTTAAAGGGGTACAGTGTTCTTGGGAAATGTAGTTTTTGGGTCCGGCGGGGTGAAACTGCGATCTGCGCTTGTGCGCAGGGGCCTTCTGCTCACAAAGGCCTTCTGGGAGGTGTAGTCCTCATCCCATGAGAATCACACACAGGTCCAGGATTACAATAGGGAAGGAATCTGAGAGACACTGTTTACCCTGGGGTTGCTTCAGACTCTTGGCGCCCCTCCCTTTAGTGTGTCTGTGAGTTGGTGAGGGCTCTGGGGCCATTTGTCTGTGGTTCTGGATAGGGAGAGCTGCATGAACAAACAGATGCTTTAGAACCCACCCAGTTCTGGGCTGTTTGGGCTCAGAACATGGTATCCTGAAGTCTGGTTTCCATGACGTACTGAGTCTCTTGAACTGAGGAAGATGGAAGAGCTATAGAAGCAAGTCCTCTCTGCTCTTCTGTTCTTTGTCTCCCCTGAAGCAAATCAAAGGATTTAAACTTCCCATTCACTGAAGTAAGCCATGGAACCTGGAAGGGCTCTCTCTTGAACTCCTTCCTTCAGTGAATACTGAAGGTGACCTTCCTCAAGACTGAGGAGAAAGGCAGCCATGAAGGGGTTCAAAAATCCACCCAATGGGCCCTCCTAACTAAACCCCTGTTTAACACTATCAATTCTTACTCAGGTCTGTCCATTCACATTCCTCTATTACTATCTACTTCTTCATCAGACCTAGCATAACAGTACATGGTTTTACCTGAGCATTGGTTCTGCATTCCAGAAGGCATCTTTGTCATGTATGACTTGATAAAATAAGTTCTCTATACTTTTCTCTTATTGATCAGTCATTGTGGTATCAGCAACAAATCTTGCAATGAGTGAGGAAAAGACACTTCTTTTTCTTCTCCACAGAGCTAAAATTGTGTGTGTGTGGTGTGTGTGCACGAGTATATCTATATCTATATATATTATTTTATTAATTTCTTCTTATAGGTGTGTATATATAAGAAGAAATTCATAAACTATTGCTGCTTCTCCAATCATCAGTTTTAAACATCCAGTGTGCTAAAATGCCACATTTTGACGCAGTGCCCTGAGCCCTGTCACTCTCTGAATCCCTGAGCAGGATTCATGCTGCAGCTGACCTCGCAAAGATGAGCACTTGACTCAGACAGCTCAGTTGCATCTTACAGAGACTAAACAGATGAAGATGAGCACATATTATATGGTTTGTTTAAGAAGGCAAAAATATTGGGCACTGACAACACAGTCACGCACGGTCACCCAACTTCCTTGGAGCCATCTGATACTCTCATGGAGGCTAGCTCCGCCCCAATACAATCTCATGGAGCTGTCTGATACTCTCATGGAAGGGAACTGTGAGGTGCCTTTAGAAAGAGCAGGGGTTGAACAATCTCCCTGGCTTGTCACTCTGGAAGGGACTGCAGGTGCTTCATAGTTGGCAGCTGCCGTGCAGGCCCGCGCATGTTAAATAGCACAGACTGCTGGTGCTTCTTTATGTGGAGTCAAGGAACAGGGCACGGATAGCTGGGAGCAAAATCATGAGTAGTTCTGCTAGCATCTATTAAATACTCAAATTCAACAAACTTTTCATACCCAGCTGTCAACAGTGGACGCTTAGCACAATAGCTAGAAGAATTATTTATTTCTCTTCTGTGGATGGTTTAGAAAAATACAGATGAAATATTCAATATCCAGCCACTCTGACAATTCCCCGGCTTCCCTTGCCTTCTCTTTTCATTCCAGATTCTGACTGAAGAACTTGGGTTGGCATTTGGACACCTGGTATTTACAAAGCATCCCTGTGTGAATGTCATAATTAAAGGGGCTTAGGAGTAATTCTCCAAAAAAATCTCTAGTGTCAGGGTTAAAATATTTTCAACACAAAACAAATGATTTTTAAAAAGCACAAACATCCCCAGCACACAAAGTGCAGCCAGATCAGAAGACTATGTCTTAGGCTAAATCATTTATCAGTGGCTGCTTCCTCTGCCTTGCTTAGCCATCCGTCAGACATCTACAGTCCAAGTGAGAAGTCATCATTCTCAGCAAAAGAGGCCTTCGGGTTCCCGTCACATGACTTAGTTAACGGTTAACATACACATCAGAGGTGGTTCTGCACAAGGTTAGGGAAATTTGATAATATAAGTCTTAATTTGCATGACCTCCCAAATGAACAATTTTTTAAAGTCAACCAGGTCTGGGGAGGCTATGTGGTAACCCCAAAGAGAAAGGCTTCTTGTGAAGAAATAGGATTTCTGCTCTGACTGACTCCTTGGCCTCAGAGCTGGTCCAGGAGCTGACCCGGGGTGCTTAGGGGACACCTTTCCTCATTACCATGGGAACCAGATAAGGACAAGCTTCTGCACACATTTGCTCTCAGTTCCATAAAGTGGAGCAATCTATTATAAGGAAATATTACGAGTATTACTTTTATCATTATTTTGTGTCTCCAAGTGATTATTTGGCAACAGTCTTGCTGCTTTCTCAATATCCAGAGACAGTTAATGTTTGAAAGACAGAGGGAAGCAGGGATGAGAAAGGATTTTTCACTTGACTGAAACCCTAGCACTTGAGAGGTAGAGGCAGGAAGATCAGGCATCCAAGGCTAAATACAGATTTCAAGGCCAGCCTGAGCTACATGAGACCCCATCAAAAGAATAAAAGCCAAAGAACCAAAACAACAAACAATAAGTAAGATTGAATTTGTGAAGGGTAGCACAGAAGAAAAGCAAAACGGGCAAAGGAGAGAAAGGAGAGCAGAATGCATGTATGCTGGAGATTTTCTCAGATCGAATCATTCCAAAACCATTTTCCCCAGATCCTAGCGGTTGAGCTAACCCTTCATTTGCCCCTTGCCCCTACTTCTGATGAATTCAAACTCAAACGCTGCAGGCTGGGGTGGCTGCTCAGGACGCTAATAGCAGCCCTCGCAGCAGGGGGAAGAAGGAGGAGCTGGAATCCACATCGTGAGGAATCCAGGAAATGTGAAACCCTGTTTGAAGTACAGAGCTTGAGAAGATAAGAGAAGAAACTATAGAGAGGGATGTAGAATGTACTTCAAAGATGGAGCCCTCACCCGGTATGTTCTGGAACCTGCCTCTATCTTACAACACAAAACCTGGTGACTTCAGATGGGCACCGAGGCTCCCGGCTGGAGTAACTTTTCAGTCGGGTGCTTTCAGAAGCCTGTCGCCAACAGGTGGTGATGGCACGCAGCACAAGTTGGAACTGCGTGGAGCTACCTTCTTCAGCAGAGAAGCCTCCTGGCTCTATTTGAAATGGTTTTCCCCTCCTTTCACTTTTATTTTCCTTTCTTTTAAGAGTGGTTTTCATTGCTTCCCTGCCGGCTCCGCACCTCCGTGAGCCTCCAGAGAGCATCTCAGGAAACCACATACTTTTGAGTTTAAAACATCCAATTACTTGCATTGCGGGGTGGAGGCGGGGTAGTCACTAGAGGACAGAGAAGCCGCCCTGTGGCCTCATTCTTCAACAGAGTTTTGCAGAGAGAAAAGTTGCCGGTGGGGGTGACTGGAAAGCTGGATAGGACTCTGATAGGAGATTCTCAGAAATAGAATGGAACGGACCTCAAAAACACCATCCCTAAATATGCTGGGAGATCAGACGATGCCATGTCCTATCTGCTTACTGGCACAACGGGGTTTTGAGTATTTTTGTTGCTGTTGTTCTCTAGGAACTGTAAGCACAGGAGAAAAGGTTTAAGGGAAAAAGCGTTTATTTGGACTCCTGGTTCATCAACTGTGACAGGAAGGCAGGGTGGTAGGAGCTCCTCTTAGTGGCAGGGGCAAGAGGCTGCTTGCTGAGGTCTCAGTAGATCAGGTAGTGGAGGAAGAAGAATGTCAGGACACAAATGGGTTTTTCTTCTCTCTCCCACTCAGGGGAAATTTGAGAACAAGTTGTAAGTGACCTTCTGTGAAAGCAATGTATGTCTGTAAAGGAAAACGTGCCTCTCTGAGGCACCCTCCCTCCCCTGTGCCAGCAGAAGGAAACTGTCTCTAGATACCAGTCAGTGGAGAAAACATAGACTGAGCACTGCAGAGCAAACCTCAACACTGCTTGCTGTGTTCATCTTACCTTGTCCTAACCGGTCCTTCACCGCATGCTTCCTCCCACAGCTCATCAGATTATGGTGAAGTTTCAGTCTCCCAGGTTAGCTCATCAGATATCAGATAGATAGATAGATAGATAGATACATGATAGATAGATAGATAATAGATAGATAGATAATAGATAGATAGATAGATGATAGATAGATAGATAGATAGATAGATAGATAGATAGATGATAGAGATTTATAGATAAAGTGTCTCTCTTGCATACATGAGGGGTGTGTGTGTGTGTGTGTGTGTGTACACTTCCGACTATTTTTTTTCTTTGTAAATATGTCTTTTGTTAAAGAGAATCCTAACTGGGGACTGTAGCAGATGAAGAGAGTAGTCTTTTTTCCCCCAAACAAGAGCAAGCCTGCATTTCTGCAGACTGATGAGTGTATCGGAACTGAGAGGAGAGAGAACAGAGCTTCTAAGAAAGCAGGGGTTGCCAAAGTTCTTCTGCCTAAGCTGACAATCAACGCTCCTTCCTACCTGAAGCTACTAGAAAGCTAAGTGGCCGGGAATCCAGTGGGGACCAGGCTCACAGTGAAAGAGCCTGCTCCCTGGCCAACAGGAAAGGGAAGACAACCTGTTTTCCTCTTAATACAAGAACATTCTCAGCAAGAAGGAAATAAACCCCATGTGCACACATAGCCCTCCCGGATGTTTCTCCTTTAGTTGGAGCTTACTTTCCAGCGAGCTGTTTCCCTTCCATTTAAAGCAGTAACAGATGATTCAGACAAAGTGAGCCGTTTCCTTGCCAAGACAGGGTCTCGCATACTGTAGCCCAGGTTTATCTGGAACTCAGTGTGTGTCTCAGTTTACCCTTGAAGCCACAGCAGTCCCCCACCACCACCTCAGCTTCCTCTACCCCAACTTCCTAAGTGCTGGGATTATAGGCACCACCTCTATGGGCTCTTTAAGTGATTTTGAATGCTTTTGTGCAAGAGATGATTTAGTCATCATTGAAGTCTTATGAGCAGAAGATGGCTATCCATAGAGGTGGAGAGAACAAAATCATAATTTAAGCAATTAGCCCATTGTCATAGTTATTAAATTATGGAAATAGGATTCTATCAGTTTTTGAAGCCAAATATAAGAAAATCAGTGGATAGTATTGGTTTTCAGATCTTTAACCTTAATACCGAAGCGAAAATTCACAAAGCATATTGTATATAGTTATATCTTGCCTAAAATGAGCTTAACTTCCAATAATAGTAATACCACCTAATCCCAAATAGGAGCTAAGTAAATTTGTTAAGGGAATTGCAGCCCCACCAGGCTGTTGCATGCTATTTTCATATAGGACAGAGACAATCATGTTATTTCTTTGTCAGAATTTTAAATTTTAAATTTTAATTTGCCTATTTCCAACTTATTTAACAAATAGCCTATGTAAATATGTTCTCTAATTGTCAAAGTAAAAAAAAAAAATCCACAGAAACTCACGCACAAAGAACTTAGAGCTTAATCTGAGTGTGGGGGCTGGTGTGTGTCATCTCAGCACTCGGGAGGCCGAGGCAGAAGGAACATGAATTGGAGGATGGCCTGGATCCTGCACAGTAAGTCAGAGCCATTTTTAGGGCCATGCAATTTAGAGGAGGAATTTTGTTTGTTGGTTTTTTGGTTTTTCAAGGCAGGATTTCTCTGTGCAACAACTTTGTCTACTCTGGAACTCACTCTATAGACCAGGCTGACCTCGAACTCACAGAGATCCGCCTTCTTCTGCCTCCTCAGTGCTGGCATTAATGGCATGTGGCACCACTGCCTGGCTCTAGTGGAGGAATATTTTAACATACTTCTTTCTGAACAAATGCATTTAAGTACATTGATAACTCAATTGTGTAACCTTTGATTAAGGTTACCAATGAAATAAATTCCATCAGAAGAGGTAATTATAGTCATGGCATCTCTACACATGTCTTTACTTGTTACTATGGGAAGGATCATCTGGAGATCTGGGCATAGCGCCTGGACCTGTGAGCCATGCTGGTGCTGGTATCTTCCATATAGGACCAGGGAGCAGGTACGTGTGTGTGTAGACAAATGCCCAATGATGAATGTGCTAGAGCAAACTATGTCTGAATTTTAAAAATCAAAGTGTTATACAAATGTATATTCAAGTCTCTGCTCTTCCTCCTCCCTGCCACTCCCTCCCTCTTCCCTGCCACTCGGTCCTCCCTGTCTCCACCCCTTCCTTGTAAAGAGACAGACAATTACTATTTGCCTCAAACAACTCAGTTAAGAGATATCCACTGATTTTCTTACAGTTGGGTTCAAAAAACTGGCAGAATCCTATTTCCATAATTTAATAACTATGGCAATGGGCTAATTCCTTAAATTTTGATTCTGTTCTCTTCACCTCTATGGACAGCCATCTTCTGCTCATAAGACTACAATGATGGTTCAATGGTCTCTTGCATAAAAGCATTCAAAATCACTTAAAGAGCCCATAGAGATTGGAATTAGTAATAACAAAGAGCTACCCCACAGCATTTGTGAATGGGAAATGAGTCAAAATATGGTAAAATATGTAAAGATCCCAGTGCATCATAAACACCCAGCCATTGGCTGTCACCATGATGACAGACAGAGGCTGGCCAAATAAATCATAAACACCCAGCCATTGGCTGTTACCATGACGGCAGGCTGTTTCTGGTGATGTCACCACGGTGATGTCACCATGATGGCAGACAGAAGGCAGGCCCAATGCATCATAAACATCCAGCCATTGGCTGTTACCATGATGACAGGCTGTCTCTGGTGATGGTTGCTCAGACTGTTTTTATAAAATCCTGAGCTAGGATTGTTTTGTGTGAGTATTTCAAAGCAGCTGTGGGGATTCTAATGTCACTCTAAAGGGCAATTTCCAATTGAACTCTAATTAGGAATCAAATAATTAGTATTTTCAAGTAGTCTGTCCACTATTTTTTCCAATTAAAAATGTGTTTAAAAGGTTTTTTTATAGAGTGCTGTACTCCATGTCTTTGAAGTAGATCCTGTTATAATTATGATAACTACACTATTAATGCCAGGGTATTTATTTAATTAAGACATATGCGTGTTCAAATTGAAATATTTAGTTGCTAAGTTCTTGTAATTTTAATTTAAAATTAGTAATATAATTTTGAATAGGTGTACAGTTGCTCTTATATCAGAACTGTGGATTCAATCAACCATAGATCAAGACTATTCAGGGGAAATCTCTCTTTCTCTCTCTCTCTCTCTCTCTCTTGGTTTTTTGAGGCAGGGTTTTTTGTATAGTCCTGGCTGCCCTGGAACTCACTCTACAAATCAGGCTGGCCTCAAACTCAGAGATCTGCCTACCTCTTCCCCCTGAGTGCTGGGATTAAAGGTGTGAGCCACCACCATCACCCAGGTAGAAAAATTCTCTTCTTAGCTGCATATCTTCCTTCCTTCATTTCTTTCCCTCCCCTTTCCTTCCTTCCCTCTGTCCTTCCCATGTTGGGGAGCACAATTAGAACTTGAGCCAAATTAAGCACATGCTTTTTTACCTAGCCATATCTCAGGCAAACTGCAATTATTTCATTGTTCTGATTTGCAGAAAATTTCTACATGTTTGTTGTATATGATGATCCATAAAATAAATTTGATGCCAGTCTTATTCCAAAAGAAATTTTTTCTTTCCTTCTGCACTAAGCAGATGAATCACCATTTGCTAATGTGAAAATTTTGATTCTCCACAAAGGAAAAAAATGGTGCAAATAGACTCAGCTGCTTTGAAATACTCACACAAAACAATAAATAACAGTCAGGTCAAAGACAGAATACTTTCATTTGTAGTGTAATGTATGTACTGAAAATTATATGTTGTTAAAAATGCACGGCGTGGACAAGTGTGTGCATCCATATAACCTGTGGGACAATGAGGCCTGGTTCTTCCATAGGTTTCAGAAAATCCCTTTCTACCTCTATGGAGAAAGGCAGTCTCGGCCATATCAAACATTGGTGTCTTCTCACCCTGCCACTTTCAATTACTCTTTCCTCAGAAGTCTCATTGACTGGCTTCATCTTGTTTGAAATATCCATACTTGTTGTATTTATTTCTTTTCATTGAGCAGCCTACTCTTTTGTGGGTAGCCTTGACTCTCTTAGGTAGCCTTGACTGGCCTAGAACTCAGAGATCTACCTGCTTCTGCCGCCCAAGTGCCGGGCTTTCAGGCAGGCACCAGCGGAGTATTCTACTCTTGCAGGCGCAGTGATGGTCCTGTTCTGAGGGGAAAGCACAAGTATTGTGACAGCGGCAGCAAGCAGTTTAAGATGCGGAAAGACGCTAAGGCCCCTAGCCCACTGACTCATCACCAGCCACCATAGACCCGCGAAAGTACCGTAGAATACGCTGTGAAGTTAAAATTATTTAGAGCGAGTGTGGTGACAGAGAATGAAAGACAAAGGAACGACACAGGCGAATGGTTGCTAGAGAGGAGACACAAGTGTCTATAAAGAAAATTGGAAGAGAAGAAGACATAGAGGTGAATGGTGTAGAGAGGAAGATACCTAAGCTACAGATCCGGGGGGAAAAGAGAAAGCACAACAACAAAACTAGACACTGCCAACCTTCATGGGCATGTGCAGATCTGTCTTTGAGACCTGGGACCTGAGGAGCTGAAAGAGTGGAGAGGGTGGGCGTGGACACAGTCTAATGCTCCAGACAACATTACTGCAGTTTTAGTGAACTTTTACAAATGCGTGTAACAACGGAAGCAATAATCCAAAGAAGGCTGTTTGAGTTCAGAAAAACATGCAAATAAATGGCCATAAGAACATTACATATTAACGGAGCAGCCCTTTCCTTGAGCTTTCTCAAGACAGTCCAATTTAAGCACAGCTGCCTGGAACGTACTATAGATTCTATCCAGGAAAACATGAAAGCAAGGCAGAGACCATATCCAGACTTGGGGTACACTGAGGACAGCGTTCATTTTATTCTTTCACCAGATGGGGTTCTATAGCCATGTACTGACATCCGGCAAGAATAAGCATGTCTCATGAATTGAGTGCAAATGTTTGTCACAGGAGGTATGAAATCGCGTCCAAGAACAATCCTGGGAACAAAACGCACCTGAGGTAAGAGACCCTCTACCTTTTTTCTCGAGCCCCTCCCACAGTTCCCCAAGGCATCATTCGCCATACGTCATTCTTTTGCTTGTATTCAGACAGTTATATGTCAGAAGGTCACTAAAAATGAAACAGCATATTTAAAATAAAAAGCATATTTCAAAACACAACCCATATAGTAAACTTAAAATATGACTGACTATAGAGAAGAGGGGAAGGGAGGAAACACAGAGGTGGAAAAAGACCTATAAACTAAGAAAATGAAAAAAATGGCATAATAAACATTATATGAATGTTGTTTGAAGGAGAATACAAGTAAAAAATATAAAAGATTTACCAATACAATAAAGATAGTGTTTTAAATGAAGAAGAAATAAAGAATCATAAATGTCAAAATTTTAAAAAAGGATGTAGTGTGCCATCAACTTCTTTCTACATCTTTAAAAATTTGGAAGCTGCCACTTATAATCAAGGTAGAGTGGGGGAGGGGATAGGAGGGGCAGGATTGGAGCATGGTACGGGTAGTTGGATTTGTGGACTCTTGCTTACTCATGGCTCCTGAGTCTTCATTGAACATATGTCCACCAGATGGGTTCCACTGTCTGTACCTTGAGAACTTGTCCTCTTTGCCTACCAGGGGCTTCTGCTGGCCACAGCTAGCTCTGCAGCTTGTAGTCTGGGCAGATTCCCGCACTCTCCTGAGAGCTCTGGACCCCAGATTCCATCCCCTAATGTGGATGAGATAAGTCACTGGATGTCTAGTCTCCTGATAGACAGTTTATTATCAGTTTCTTTGAGGAGACACGATGACCAAATGCTTGAGAGAATAACAGGGAAGTCCCCCTACTTCTATTCGGGTGTTCTTGTTTCCTTCTGTGTTGCTGATTGAACACTCCAACCAAAAGCAACGTGAAGCAGGAAAGGATTTGCTTGGCTTCTGTGTTAATGCCACAGAGCATCATGGATGGAAGCCAGAGCAGAAGCTTAAGGCAGAAACCTGCAGGCAAGAACTGAGGCAGAGACCACAGAGAAACGTTGCTCAGTGGCTCACATTCAGCCACCTTTTTTATACATCCTGGACCTACATCCACTGTCGGGGGCATGGGCCTTCCTATTTGAATTAGCAATGAAGAACATGCCCTACATTTATGGCCACAGGCCAATCCAAAGGAGGTAGTTCCTCAAATGAGATTCCTTCCTTCCAGTTGTGTCAATTTGACAGCTGAAGCTAACTGTGCCAGTAGTTTTGCATTTGCTTTGTTTGTCATCACTGAGGTATAAACACTGGGTGGGCCTGAGGGCATCTAGTATTAACTGAGGAGGGGAACAGGCAGAAGTTGAGCTGAGTCCTATCAAGAAAATGGGGTACCCAGGGAAAGAAACTTAAAGGCTAACAATGCTTGCATATTATTTGAGGCTGTAGCACGTGCCAACGCTTACTTATTATTTTAGGCACGTGCCCCAGAGACCCAGCAAGCGGACTGCCACCGCAGTGGATCAGAGATGCTGGAGGTGTTGGATCTCTTGAGGGTTTGCTCTTTCTGTATGGTCTTCTGATCCAGCCATAGGTTTGCACTTTTCTCAACTGTGTTAAGAGGCTGTGCACCTATTTGGATAGCAAGGAAAGAGGGAGGGAGGGAGGGAGGGAGGGAGGGAGGGAGGGAGGGAGGGAGGGAGGGAGGGAGGGAGGGAGGGACTGACTGGGAGCAAACAGTGACACACAAGCGAGCTTGGGGTTCCAGCAAATGGCTACCAAAAAGCTCATCTGAAGCTACAGTGTCTTCTCTATGTGCCTCCATCTCCCCATTATCCTCCCACTCTTTGTTCTGGTCACCTGCTGCTTTTTGTCATCATGCTTTTGTATATGTCACTGTCACACTTGTGCTCAGTCTTCTTGGAAAAGGTGATCCCGAGAAACCCACACATAGAGGACGCTGATGCTGGCTCTCAGGGAAGGCCACCACGATTGTAGAGATATCTGGCTCATGGGCAGGACTGGAACTGTAAGATGGGATAGCTGATGGTCTTGGGGCTTCTGATGGATGAGAGTCCAGCTAAGGCGTGGTCACCTATCTGGTGACCTTGTTCTACATAGCCTGATGATATGGGGGGCGGGGCGGTCCTCTATGTGTTCTTTCTGTCGTGATAGATCTGGCCTCCTTTGTGACGATGAATGGATTTGCTTATATGAAAAGCAGTGAGTATTTTAAAGGTGTCAATGTATCTATCAATTCTTGTTCGAAAGGGCTGGTTCACTGTCTTGTTTTATCTACATAGCCCCATCCAGAGACACACTGAAATAAACATGTTCTGCTGGCACATTAAAATGAATAAGCTATGGTTTTTCCCTTTCAGCTGGTTGTGGGTACTAAAAGAAAAATCAGTAATGTCATTTGCTGGGAGAGAATGACGTGGCTGACTGGGACCAACTGAGCGCAGATCTGCCTTCAATGGTGGGGAATCATTGTTTTTTCTGACATATGTTCTATGGAATTCCAGAAAACAGATTTGTATTTAATAAAGACTTGGGATGGTTCTTACTATGTTTCAGAAATTATTTTAAAGTAATTTAAAATAATCGATGCCTTTAATTCTTCTGACAACTTTTATTGGTTATTTCTTTTATTCCAATCACTGAAACATGAAAGCTCTATAATTAATAACTTACCTAAGTTCCCACAGCATGTAAATGAAAAGGCTGGATTTGAACATAGCTTCCAGGTTTTTAGTGACCTTCATCCTATGTCAAGGTAAAGAAAGCATGGTAGCTCAACTTCAGCATCACAGATATTCTTTGTTTAGAAGGCTGTTGTGTACACTGACTCTCTGCATACTACATTGATGTAGCGCAAATCAAAAATGACTTCAGATACTGTAAAACATCCTTTGCAGTCCAAGATATTCCTTGTTGGGAAAACCTCCTCTCTGCCATCATTTGAAGCAGTGTAATTGAAAAGAGGATATAAAAGAAAAATAATATCAGGTCACTAAAATTAATCCTGCCATGTTTTCTTGCATTTCTTCTCCGGGAATATCTTGGTATAATCCTGTTTGATTTTTTTTCCTTCATGACTCATCTCTCAATTTTTTTCCTTAAACTATTTTCTGACTTAGACAACAGAAAGAGGGAGCTTTCTCCTTTTCACCCTAAGCCAGGAGTATCTGAGCTCTCAAAATAGGTGCTATGGGTGGACAGAAATGTAATGGTTTAGACAGGCTTCAGCAGAGCCGACAAAAAGAGCCACAGGAAAAATAGACTCGGCAAAGCAGTCAGACATAGAAAATGGCAAAGTGTGTGCCACAGACTGCTTGCTTTGTGGAATTAAGAACAAAATGGTCAGTGAGCTTGGTCACAGATATGGCAGCCTTTACTGAGATCAGTGTGTGGACTTTGAAAAAGGTTGAAAGCAAAGACAAATGGATCCTCACTTCAGTAGCTTCCTTCCTTCCTTCCTTCCTTCCTTCCTTCCTTCCTTCCTTCCTTCCTTCCTTCCTTCTTCCTTCCTCTCTCTCTCTCTGTCTCTGTGTGTGTGTGTGTGTGTGTGAGAGAGAGAGAGAGACAGAGAGACAGAGAGATAGAGAAAGAGTCACAGATTCACAGACTCAGCAAGAATAACTGATGTGAGATCCAGGGATCCTCCTGTCCACATCTCCCCAGTGCTAGGTGAACAAAGACCTCATTCCTCAATTCCTCATTCTCTTCTGCTTAGAGTCTAGGCTGAGACATGTCTCCTGAAATCTTCCTTGATTTCCATGGTGACCTGCATCCATATTGGTAAGAAAATTGTAATTTTAATAATGTTAATCATATGCACTGTTTCTGTCATGTCGCTGTGCTGTGAATGTAAGAAAGGAAATAAAGTGGAGTTTTGCTGCTTCTGTCCATGCTGCACCAAATTCAGAGCAGTTATAAGTATTCCATATTTCTTAGGATTTTTATAAACATACAGTTTTAAACCCAGCATAGCTCTATGTTCATATTTTAAAGTCAAGGAAAAAAAAACAGCATGAGACTTATGTTAAATGATATAAAATGACCAAACTCTTCTCTCTCTGGAAAGATTTTTGAGTGTGTATGTATACATGCATGTGTACGCACTTGGTATGTGCATGGGCACAGAGGTGCATGTAGAGGTCAGAGGTCAGTGTCAGAATTCTTCTTCAACCAGTCCCAAGCATGTTTCTCAAGACAAGATTGCCCACTGAACTTAGGGCTTTGTGTTCTGGTAATACTGGCTGAGCAAGAGGCTCCTGGGCTCTGTCCCTCCTCCATCCCTAGTCCTGAGACAAGAAGTGCAAACCTCCATACTGTTTCTCCTGTGGGTACTAGGGATGCTGTCTGGGGTCCTCAGGCTTACACAGCAACTCCCTTACCCAGTAATCCTATTCCCAGACATCTGAAAAGATGTTTCAAGTGCTCTGTTAACTACTGAGTAGCAAAACTAAAGAGGCTTTCAATGATGTTTTCTCTCTGTAACTCCGATCACAGATTCTTGCATTTCTTAACATTTTAAACGAACACACTTTCCAATACGTTTGTCATCAATAATTCTAAGAAAGGAAAAATTTTTCTTGCCTTGTACTCTTTTTAGCTTCTCCATCTATTTTTATTTCACCACGTAAGCACACATGCTTTTTAAATTCTTTCACTATCTGCGAGGGCTAAATGGAGAAAATGAGTCTTAATAGACAGAGTCCTGATGTACACAGCAGCAGCGGCAGCTCATTAGGATTTCTTTGTAACCTTAGCAACCACCGATAATGCTCCAACACTCTTTAATGACTTCATAGTTTCGGTGAACAGCTCTGAAGTAGGGCAAATGCATCTGGAGTGGGGGAAGTTCACTTTTTTTTTCAAGGTGTTAGGAAAATATCTAAGAGAATAGCATGCCTTTCCAAAGCCTCTGGAGAGGCCCTCTCTTTGGTGTGAGCCATTATGGTGCAAGATGAATTATTGGAATGGACACTGTCAATCTGAATAATATCCTTCTGTAAATGTCATATTAAAGTAGCGAAAAGGAAAGAGTTATAAGTTTTTATACATATGGGTATTTTTCTTGAATGTGTATAATTTCACAATGTGGATGCCACATGACCCAAGAGGTCAGAAGAGGGTGTTAGATCTCCCAGAACTGGAGTTATGGATGGTTGTGAACTGTCATGTGGGTGCTGGGAATTGAATCTAGGTCCTCTGCAGGAACAAATGCTCTTAACCACTGAGCCATCTCTCCAACCCTTATAAGGATCATCAAATAAAGGGCATGGTGACAACTTAAGACCTACTAGTCCGTCTCCAGGAACGATGGCAACTTCTGTGTTCTTGCTTGAGTTCGCGCCCTCCCAATGGCACGATGTATAACATTTAAAGGGTAACTAACACGGTGAAATTGTATAAGCAGAGGCACAGTATGAGTTAGTTAACTCCCTTGACTGCCATCTAAGTTCTCTTAAGGGTCTATCATTTCACTGTGTTCATTTGAATGAGTAGATTTTCTTATTCTAGCTAGCTGACTTCCTTTCTTCCCCTGCAAAGGTCTTACTTTGTAGCTCTGACTGGCTTCAGACTCTTGATCTTTCTGCCACAACCTCTTTGAATTCTCGACAGACACACGCCATTGCATTACACAGCTGTCATGTGATTTTGAATAAGATTCTGTTCCTACCCTCAATATCTTATAATATACTGGGGCCCTGGGATGCTTATTTTTGATACATAATAACTGTACATACTTTTGTACATGCAATGTGTATGATCAAAATTAGGGATTCTCATTTGCATCTCTGTTGCTGTGTTAAAATATTGATCAAAAGCCACTGAGGAAGGAAAAGGCTTATTTGACTTATGGGCTCTATTCCATCATTGAGGGAAGCCAAGGCCAGAAGTAAAGACAGAAGCCTGGAGGCAGGAACTGAAGCAGAGACCATGGAGGAATAGTGCTTACTAGATGCTCCCAGGCTCACCATATTCAGCCGTCTTTCTCAAACAACCAGGCCCACCTGCCTAGGAATGGCGCTGATCACAGAAGGCTGTGTGCTCTATCAATTAGCAATCAAGAGAAAGTGCCACAAATATGTCCACAGGGCAATCTCGTGAAGGCAATTCTTCAGTTGAGATTTTCTCTACCCAGGTGTGTCCAGTTGACAACCAAGATTAAACATCGCATCAGGGTATTAAAATATCCATCTTTGCCGGGCAGTGGTGGCGCACACCTTTAATCCCAGCACTCGGGAGGCAGAGGCAGGCGGATCTCTGAGTTCGAGGCCAGCCTGGTCTACAAGAGCTAGTTCCAGGAAAGGCTCTAGAAACTACAGGGAAACCCTGTCTCGAAAACCAAAAAAAAAAAAAAAAAAAAAAAAAAATCCATCTTCTTCAACGTTTGTTTTGTGTTGTAAATACTCAAAATTTTTCTAGAATATACAGTAATCAACTACTCAGTGTCACCTTGTTTGGCAACAGAAACTTATACCCAGATATATATTAGATGGACTCTATTCTGTATCAAATGACACTTCTCTACAGCCACCCCCCCCCCTGTTTTCTCTTGCTGAAACTCTTGAGTTATTTCACTCTCTACTTCTTAGGACCAAATTACTAGTTTTTCACACATTTGTGAGAGCATACAGTATTCGTGTTTTTGTGCCTGGTTTATTTTGCTTAATATGACATTCTACAGACTCATCTCTATAGATAGAAAAAAAAAGGATTTTAAATAAGTTACAGTCATAGGGTTCTTAACTAAATGCAGTGGGTTTCTGAAGATTAAAAAATACCACGTTAAGTGGGAAAGGGGGCATAGGACAGTGGCAAGGAGACTTTCTCTAACCTTTGACCTGTCTAATTTCCATGTCTATCACCCAAAACATACTCTTCATAAATAACAAAATATTAAGATTTTTCTTAATGTCTTCTGCCGTTAATTTCTAATCTAACTAAGCAATCCATATGACAATAATCAAAGCAAATGATATAATCTTTTCTTTACAATAGATCTTGAAGCAATCTTAAGAGATAAATATACATCTTCTGGCTAATTTCCTTATGTTTATTTGGGGACACTGTAGAGCATAGGTCAAACTGATAATTAGTCATGTTATAATTTTCTACCAATTAGCACAGCTAGTGTGTGAGCCTGTTTTCTTGGTGAGCACACGATTCCTACTTAATCTGATAAAGCTGTAGCCACACTCCTCATCGACCTTGATGAAGTGCTGATGTAACAACTGTATTGACACTGAGGAACAGGGAGTGGCTAATGATATCGGGATTTTAACAGAAAATTTCAGAACTAGCAGAGTTCTCAATCACTTTTGTCTAGGCATGTTGTTTTCTTAGTACGTTCATTGCTAATTGCTAAACGCTGAGAAGGGTGGGGGAAAAAGCCTCTATACTTAAATTGCTTCTTTTGGAGCATTATTGTGAGGGCAAACACTTAGTAATCCTACAGGGAAAACAAAGCCAGAAAACGTGACATACAGATGTGCAATGTGAATGAGTTGTTGTTACAAACCAAACCGTGCCCTGCAAAACGCCTCTGTGGTCCTGGCAATGGATACCTCAGAAAGTAACTCATTTGGAGGAGGCAATTTAGATATTTTAGATGGACACGGTAGATGCTGATCAAGTATGGCTGGCACGATTATGAGAGCAGGGTAGGACACAACCCCTGGGACAAGCCATGTGAACACACAGAAGTTGGCTATCTGTAAGTCAGGGTGGGGGTACTCAGAAGAAATCAGTCCTGCTGACACCTGAACTCCTGAACTATACAAAGCAAGGCTATGATGTCTGAACCACCTCCTTGATGACATTCATTGTGTCAGACCTAGAATCTAAAAAAAGCACCAAATACATTTTCCCATTAAGAAGTGTCCTTTATCTTAGAAAAGAAATTAGTGTAAGCCTGTCTGGCTAAGAAAATCTCAGTCGTAACATAGGCCCTGAGCTCGTCTTTGAATAGTAAGATAAACTTGCAGACAGTAAAGAAGGGATGATTATGTTTATCCCTTTAGTGGGGTACCACTGAAAGTTTGCACGAAATTCTTCACACATGCTATGATTTTAAGTTTTAAGACATGCATAAACAAGAAGCATTATATAGACTGAGCAAACTGTATTTGTATGTGTTTGTGTATGTGTTCGCATACATCAAACAACAATTTAAGAAAAATGCCATGAATTTGAAAGATAAAAGGGGTACATGGTGTGTGTGTGTAGGGGTGTTAGAGGGAAGAAGGGGAAGGGGATTATGTAATTGTATTACAATCTTATTTGCTAGTGTTTTCTCCATGTTTTTATCTTCAGAGATTTAAAGTTTACATTGAAAAGTTCTGTTATAAACTTAGTTGGGTTTATTTGTAGAGCTTTACATTTTTAGACGCCATTGTGAGTGGAAGTATTTCCATGATCTCATTCTCAGTACATGTTACTGGTGTATAGGTCACTGAGTTTTGTAGACTTTAACTTGTCTTTGTGTCCTGCCACTGCTATAATGTTGATTGATTCTGGAAGTTTTCTAACGGGATTTTTGGAATTCATTATGGATAGTGTCATATCATCTGAAAACAGATCATTTCCCTTCTTCTCCTATTTGCATCCCTTTAATTTCCTCCTGACTTCTTACTACTGTAGTCAATTCTTCAAGTACTACATTTAATAGAGGTGGGGATAGTGGAGAGCCTTGTCATATTCTTGATTTTAATAGAATTTTTTTGAGTCTGAAAACTGTTTTTCAAAGCTATAAATTAATAAAGTCATTAGCAAATGGGAAAATATACAATGATCGTGGATCAGGAGGCTGAACAACAGAAAGGTGAGCTTGCCCCCATTATAAATAAGAGGCTATCCGTATTCTGGAAAATCTGAAATGTGGAACATAAGTGGGGATTATTGTAGGACTTTACATATCAAGTCGAAACACTTTTCAAAAAAACTTTCCTGAAGACCAACTGGCTGTCCAAGGAAATCTCAACTTTTGTCATTAAAATTAATTTGGACATATTATATGCTGAAGTTGATTCCTTCTCAGCCTCTGTAAAGAACTTTAAGTTTTTGTGTATTGTTTGATAATTTCGTATATGAATACAATGTGTTTAGCTCATTTATATCCTCTGCTCCCCTCCAGCTCCTGCCTGACCACATTTCCCTCCTGACTTTATATCTTCTGCTCTTTTATCCCTTCCCAGATCCAGTTGGTGCTGCCCATATGCTCACAAGCATGAGATGGCATCCGGGGGAACATGGACAATTGACCCGGGGCCACACCGATGAAGAAAGCTAAGTCTCCCTCCCCCAGTGACAAGCAGCTGCTAAATTGCTCCTCAACCAGGGGTGGGGCCTTGTGAGCTCTTGACAGCTTGATCCTGCAGGGTCTTGTCCAGTCAGCACCACAGCTTCTGTGGGTCCATGAGTGGTCAGCCCTGTCACGTCCAGGAAACATTATCTTTTCAGACTGCAGTCCCTACAGCCTTTGAAGTTTGTCCTTTCATTGCTTCATAAGACTTTAACTATATGTTATTATACAACCATTCTCCTCCTATATTGCTTTCTTTGGTGACTATTGAAGTCAATATTATTATTATGTTATTTGTTTCATCTTTGGTTTTTTTTCTTCTGTCATTCTGAGATCTTATCAATGAGTTAAGTAAAACTTTACCATAAACTTCTTAACTGTCTGAGAATTTGGGGCTAGATGAAGAGGAAACCATAATCCTTTACGGCATATGTAAACGCTGACATATGTCCATCTCATTAGTGAACACGAGTGGAGATAGGGCTTGAAAGCTCAAGATTCACCCACTGCCTTTCGGGGTCTGTCCCCATTAGGGTCACTATTGCTATGATGAGACACCCTGACCACAAGCCAGCAGGGGAGAAAAGGGTTCATTATGCTTACATGTCCATAGTGCTGTCCATTAGGGAAGGAAGTCAGAGCAGGAAATCAAAAAGGGCAGGAATACAGAGGCAGGAGTTGATGCAGAGGCCATGGAAGAGTACTACTTGCTCCACGTGGCTTGCTCAGCTTGCCTTTTTTTTTTATTTTCTTTTATTTTTTTTTTATTTATTATGTATAGGGTATTCTCAGTGCTCTGCCTGCAGGCCAGAAGAGGGCACCAGATCTCATTACAGATGGTTGTGAGCCACCATGTGGTTGCTGGGAATTGAAGTCAGGACCTCTGGAAAAGCAGGCAATGCTCTTAACCGCTGAGCCATCTCTCCAGCCCCCTTGCTTTTTTTTTTTTTTTTTTTATTGAAAGCAGCACTGTTAGTGTGGGATGGCTGGGCCAGCACAGTGGGCTGGGCCCTTCCCATCAATCACCAAGTAAGAAAATGGCATACCAGCTTGCCTGTAGCCTGATCTTACAGAGATATTTTCTCAGTTGAGGTTCTTTCCTCTCCAATGACTCCAGCTTCTGTCAATTTGACGTAAAACCAGTCAGCAGGGGTTCTTTATTTTCCTGGCTTCCCTTCCTCATGCTATGACAAGACGTTGATGAATGTCTGCTGAGGACAGCAGAAATAACCACCCTCTATTCTTAATTGACTTTTAATTGCTAGCAGATAATAGAAGACAAACTGAACACTTGAAAGCCACAGTAAATCATATTCATCTTTATACATGTGTTCACACAAACTTGCACATGTAACTTCTTATCTAAACAAAGTATTTGCCATCAAAGATTGCACTGTAATTCATCCTTGACAGTGACAGAGTGCCTACATAAGCAAAAAGAAGTAAAAACATCAACAAGATAATGGACATATTTTCAGAAATATAAATTTGGTATTAAAAACTTCCTTCTTAAGGTTTTATTCAAATGTATACAGACTATAAGAAAACAGTTGAAAGAACAAAATAACAGAACTCAGATTAACATTGTATATTAAGCTACTTTGAATTATCTAAACATTACTGAGCTAAATATGGGCCCTATAGCTCAACAGTCACAAAGTTAATGAAAGAATCTCTACTAGTTATTCCCTATGATGCAAATGCACTCACTGATATGATTCTTAGTCCTGCATCATAAGCAGTGAGGTTCATCTGGCATTTGTTCCTTGGTGCACCAAATCTCGAGAGATTTTAGGGCTTTGTTGATCATCATCACAAGAATGAAAGGCACCTCTAATTTTGTGTTATTCAAAACAGTTTCTTCACTTTGTGTTACTAAATTAGATATAATTACACCAAACACAGAAATGTGAGTGTTCTATCAGAAACTGGAGCACCAGATTGACACAGAAAAAGACATGACCGTTGTCCAATGTCTAAAGCAATAGTAATGAATTGGTTTTTAGTGAGCGTTGTATTTGTGAACTGTGTACAAAGAAAGGTATCCTCATATAAAGGTATTATTTCTCAGAAATATGCCATTATTTTACCATTATTAACAATATAGCCCAGAATCCTTGACTCTTCCAAGCTGTTGGAACCATTCATATCCCTCAACAACACCAACATTACAAATTAGACAAAAAGCAGCTACCTGGGTGATGCACACAGTATGAACCTATATGCACACAAAATACCAAAAGTGGGTTTACCATTAATTTTTGCCCTTTGATAAAATAAACACTCATTTATTATCAATGTAAATTGTGATGACAAATAAAGCTGCTTGCATTTATCCTGTAAATTTTCAGGAACACACCATCACAGACTTCCAGTGTCTGTGACCAGCAGCCAAGGACAGAGAGTACAGTAGTTTCACTATCCAAGAACATTTTATAATCAGAGCTGTTTTGTTCTCAAACATAAACGTCAAAGAAAGTAAAAGTAGAAAAGAAGAAGAAATTTTATGAGTTTTTTTTTAAAGGAAAAAGTTGCTAAAAATTATGCAACCAGTCAACGGTGGTGCTGATATCTAACTCCAACTACCCTGAAGGCTAATTCTGAAGCATCTACAAGTTCAAAGCCTACATGGGTTACATAGTAGGTTCAAGTCCAGTCTGGGAAGTTTAGTGAGACCCATCAAAATAACAAGGAAAAGAGTGGCTGAAAACACAGCTGTGTTTGCCTAAAATTTATAAGGTCCTGTGTTTAATCTCCAATACACAAACACACATAACACACACACACACACACACACGATTATTAAGCTCGGGAAACATAATAAATAATAATTGGGAGTTTTAGACTGACTGGAAATATAGCTACCACATTCCAAATGAGTCTTCTTGTTCATTGTTAAATATTTGGTAACAGCACCAGAGGTAGTCCAAAAAAATTCAAAACTATTATTTATTATGGCATTCAGAATGAGTGTGCTTATTCAATAAGCAATTATGAATTTAATATTTAAGATTGATTTATCCTATCTAATATCCTCCAAGAATACATAAAAGCCTAAAGATATATGGGGGGGAATGCCATTGTCTAAACATGTAAATTATTTACACACATACACACATGTACATACTTAGTAATAAAATGTGCAATTGGGAAAATTAAATTATTCCCCTCAATCTGTAATACCTATCAAGTTATTTCTGAGCAAATGATGGTGTTCTTTTATATGACAATGAAGGCACTTAATATAATATATTCTTGGCAGTTAGCTCAGTTGTTTAGAGTGTGGTGTAAATGTAGAATTTGTGATATATCCCGATATGATGATAAATATTATTCCAGCTATATAGATTTTATTTGGAAAAGAAGTAGAAATTTTGAACATAAAACAGTTAGATAATATTTTGAAGATACAGCTTGTGCTTACAGTAACTGAAGAGATGGCTAGGCATTAAGAGCATGCACTTTACCTGCAGTGAACTCTAGTTTGGTTTCCAGCACCAGGCCATGTGGCTTTCAACGTCCTGTATCTTCTGCTTCAGTGGAATGCAATGTCTCTGTCCTTCGAGGGCTCCTGCACTCATGTGCACATACATCCACACAGAACACACATGCGTTCACATAATTGTGGGTATGTATACCCCAGCAACAACTGCCTCCCACATAATTGAATATTTTCTACATTTGCTAGGGGGAAAGGTTGATTAGAGAAGTCTTACGCTATAATCTCTAAATTTCCCAAGGAAATTCTATATAGATATACTGATAACAAATTTATCAAAATATAATTTTTGTGCTGCTTATGTGTGTGTGTGTGTGTGTGTACAGTCATCATCTTATGCTTTTATGTAACAGTTTTGTTATAGGTCTTTCACATGATGGAAAACATACCTATAATTTGCAGCAAAGCATCGCATGTAACACCACAGTAGCCCCTAGCAGATATCTGGGGTGACATAGAGCCAGCATTTATAAAACCAGAGTTCTGTCTAAACATGCTTTGTTTTTATTGGTTTTCACTCTAAGCCCCAAAATCTTGAGACAAACAAATAAAGAAGTGAATTACTGAAGAGTATTGGTTTTTGCACTTTCTGTCAGGCAAGAGCTATTTGGTTTAAATTACTTACTTATCCAATCAGATCACCAATCAAGAGCACTTGCTGTACTTGTCCCTAAGTTCTCCTGAACCCTTCGTTTCTCAATGAACTGTCCAGATAATTCAGTCAATCCACAGAAATACAAAGTAGGGACAGAACACTAGGTTGTGTGCCTAACAAAGTTGAATAAATCTTTGTACTTAGCTAGTGCCTTCGAACAGTACAATACCTGACATCTGAATCAAACTTTATGGTATAGTAGTTCTTGGCCCGTGGACCCCTGCAGCATGGCGCAGGGTGGCAAATATTTGGATTATCAGTGTGTGCTGCTAAGGCTCTTGCTATGGCTGTGGGGGCATTCGTAGATTCATTTTCAGCTCTCCACTCTTAATAGGAGGCTTTTATCTCACTTCCCCTTACTATTCCACATGCTCACTTACAAATAAATCAGATGACCTTTTTTGCTGTTTGAGATCTTTTTGAAGATGTGAGGAGAAAGAAATCAGATTCATCGCTCTGTATCTATTGTGGACTAGTTCCAGGGTCCCCAACACCAAGTATCTGGAAACCTGAAGATGCTCTCAGTACTTAGAGAAAATTGAGGCAGTGTTTGTAGATGACTGATCCATATCCCTTACACATACAGTACTTTAAATCATTGCTGGGTTACATGCAATGCTTCTTAGTACACTATAAACATTACGCTGTATCATTGAGGAGATGGTGACAAGAAGAAGAACCATGCCCCTGTTCAGCACAGATGGAGTTTCCGTGACTATTTTTATTCCGCCACACGTAAGGAGAGATGCCTGCTCTGTAGACAGTGGGTTAGTCCCAGAAATATAGAGACCACCCTAACAAGCATCAAGTTGGACTATTCTGATTTCTAGACAATAGAAAGCAAACACAGAAAGCAGTGAGACCACTGGCCAGCGTGGGTACAGAAAGCAGTGAGACCACCGGCCAGCGTGGGTACAGAAAGCGGTGAGACCACCGGCCAGCGTGGGTGATTTGCTAGCAACACCGGCCCTTTAAACACAGTCCACCTTTATTAAATTATTATTGGCTTTTAATGGAGCACGCCGACATTTAATCTCATCTGCTGCGTCGTTTGAGCTGTCCACAAAGACCATCTTGGCTGTGCACAACGAGACGATAATTCTTTTGTATTCCTGTCTGAAATTTTGGTTCAGGAGTCCGTATATAATCGCATTGAGGCAGCTGTTGAAATATGCCATGTAGTAACTCGCCACAAACAGCCACTCTGGAATCCTGGGGACCATGGTGGCAGGGTCCGAGGCCACAATGAGCCCGATGAAGTTGAGTGGGGCCCAGCAGATGGCAAAAAGCACAAAAACGACAAACATGGTGACGAAGTTCCTGAAGTCCTGTGGCTTCAGTTTGGGTTTGCTGTCAGGTTTGACCCTCCGTTTGACCTGGAGAACCAGGATCCAGATTCTTAAGTAGCAGAAGATGACGATAACCATAGGCACGATGAAGTGGAAAACCACCAGCGATATCGTGTACACCGAGCTCACAGACTGGGTGAAGGTACAGGAGTAGATCCGGGGATCATACTGGAGAGTTCCGGTTTGCAGGTTGGGCATAATGGCGACAAGGGTCAACATCCATATCAGGAACACATTGCAGAGGGAGTTCTTGTTACTGTATAGTTTGTCATACTTGAGACTGTGGCAAATGTAGCAGTAGCGGTTAATGGCGATCCCGGTGATGTTGAAAATCGAGGCGACGACACTCAAACCCATCAGAAATGCACTAATTTGACAGTGCACATAACCCAGATTCCATCCATTGTTAATGACGGATGCCAGCACCAAGGGATATGGGTAAATAGCCACCACGAGGTCCGCCACAGATAAGCTCACCACAAATAAATTTCCTAAGAGAGAAGGATATGTAAAACATAGGTTAGCACCAGTATTGTATGTACGGCATCTTTAAAGATTTATTTAATATGTATACCTGCCAGAAGAGGGCACCAGATCTCATTATGAATGCTTGTAAGCCACCATGCAGTTGCTGAGAATTGAACTCAGGACCTCCGGAAGAGTCGCCAGTGCTCTTAACCACTGAGCCATCTCTCCAGTCCCCCAGCATTACATCATTTTTAAAAATATTTATTTATTTATTATGTATACAATATTCTGTCTGTGTGTATGCCTGTAGGCCAGAAAAGGGCACCAGACCCCATTACAGATGGCTGTGAGCCACCATGTGGTTGCTGGGAATTGAACTCAGGACCTTTGGAAAAGCAGGCAAAGCTCTTAACCTCTGAGCCATCTCTCCAGCCCCAGCATTACATCTTTAAATGCGTGTTAAAGAAAGGGGAATTTGGAAAGATAGCCAGTGCGACTTGCCATGCAAGCTTGAGGACTGGATTTTGGGTTTTCAGGACCCATCTGAAAGCCCTGTGGGCTTGGGTACCTACCTATAATGCCACTGCAAAGAAGGTAGAGACATGGGATCCCCAGAGTGAGCTAGCTAGCCAGATTAGTAACAGTGGCAAGCTCTGGGTTCATTTGAGAGAGCCTGCTCAAAACTTAGTTGTGGAGTGATGGAAGAAGACACCAATATCAAGCCCTATTCTCACACCCATGAACTTGCACAAGCAGACAGACAGACAGACAGACAGACAGACAGACAGACAGACAGGCAGGCAGGCAGGCAGGCAGGCAGGCAGGCAGGCAATTATATATGCTCACGTAGCATATATACTTCCATATGCTTAAGAAAGGAAGGGAAGGAAGGCAGAAGAGACAGACAGGGGTAAGGTCGGGGAGGGACATGGGACATGTTCTTTCCACAGCTTGGATGACCTGAAACCATGTGGCATGACTGTCATGTGATAAATGGAATAAATGCCACCAATAAGCCTCAATGTTGCCCTTGTTGAGTCAAGTGCACTTTATGAGTTTCTGTATATCCAGAACATCCTATTTCCCAAAGTATGAAATTTTGGACTAATTTCTCTTCTTGTAACCAATCTCGAGATCCTTAGACATCCATGCTGTCTTTTGTCTGGGATCTCACTTGAGAAATCTGACATCTCCTTACTTCTCAAGTCAGCTATGAATTCCTTAAATTCCAGATCTCTGATCTCTCTGGCCATTCCAAAGCTTTAAAGGGGGTCCCAACTTCTGGTGTTGGAGGCTATGTATCTTTGTCCTAAGAGAAAGGGACTCCTCCATCGGTTTCTGGTTTTGAGTAGTGGTGTCATCTCTTAGTAGCCTTGGAACTGAACCAAGGTGCTTCACTTTGCCAAGGTTCTAGGTCTTCTCTATGATAGAGAGATGTTGGATAGTGTCTCCTAGTGTCAAGTGAGCCCTAGGCAAGGGAGTTATGTCAAACACTGAACTGTCTGCCACCCACACGCAAATTGGTTATGTTCAGCAACTCCCTCCCTCAAACCAAAAGGAAAGCTAGAAATCCTTTTGTATAACAAGATTAGAACATTGAACCACGCATATTCTGAATAAGTGGTAATCTGTCCTAATTAGATAACTGAACACATTTTTGGTGTATAGAAAAAAAGACTCTATGAGATATTCTACCAGTGTAATCTTTAATTTTTTGTGGCTTTAAAAAAAAGCTCGATTTCTTGATATCTCTTGTCTTTTTAATGCTCCTCAATCCAGTTTTGAAAATTTTGCTAATTTTTCAAGTCCATCCTAAATGCACATGCCCACATACTTTTCTTATTTGCCCAACCAGAGATAAGCAGCTCCCCCCTTGAAGATGCCAAAATTAATTTATTTATACTGCACTTAATTTGGAATAGGTTATAATACATTCCGTTCAATAAGAAGTTTAGCAAATGCTTATAACAGGTTCTGGGGAAATGAGTAGGAGCAGACAGGAAGACAAAGCTGTAACAGAATCGAGAGCAAGTTTGATGTCTGTCTGTAGAAATGGATAGAACGCTAATCTATGTGGAATGACACACGGTTGAGAATAGAACACATGACCTTGAGGGATAGGGAAGCATCTCAGGTGGAAAAAGGCTTGACATACAGGCATAAGGACCCAACTTTGGATCCCCGGCACCGACGTAAGAAGTGAAGTATTGTAGCACACAGCTGGAATCACAGTGATCGGAAGATGGAGCGAGGTGGGGCCCCAGAGCTCACTGACCATCCTTTTTAGCCAGCAGAGGAGTCCAGGATCAGGAGATACCTTGTTTCAAAAACCAGCAAGGAAAATATTGGGAGAAGATGATCAGTAACAACCTTTTACCCCCACAAACACACACACACACACACACATACGTGTGCGCTTCTCACATACATACACAAACCAACACACGTGTACCATACCACCTCCACCACCCAGAAGAATACATGGTCTAAAAACGTCAATAATTATGACAAAATGATATAGTACTCTTACCTAGTAGTGTCCTTAAGTGGGAGAAAAGAAGGAAGGAAGGAAGGAAGGGAGGGAGGGAGGGAGGGAGGGAGGGAGGGAGGGAGGGAGAGAGGGAGGGAGGGAGGGAGGGAGGGAGGAAGGAAGGAAGAAAGGAAGGAAGGAAGGAAGGAAGGAAGAAAGGAAGGAAGAAATCTCCCTACATTTCTTAAATGTAACACATACAAACACAGCAAGGGGAACAAAGCCATCTGATAAACACAGCTACATAGAAACTCTGGCTTAATTTTTCCCCAAACATTTGTAAAATGAAATTAATCCAAAGAAAATTAAACAAAGGATTTAATTAATGTAGTTAATTGAGTAGTAATGAAACGTAATTGCTGTAAAAGACATGATGGATCAAAGCCACACACACACACACACACACACACACCACACATACACACACCACACACACACACTCCACACACACACACACCACACACACACACCACACACACACACACCACACACACACACACCACACACACACACCACACACATACACACACCACACACACACACACACACACGCACACACGCACACACACACGCACACACACACGCACACACGCACACACACACACACACACACACACGACTATGACATTTTCTGTGGTTTGAATTTTAAGCACTTTAAAAATAAGTCTCCACTAAGCCATTTTACCACATGCCGTTCTGGGTGTAAACATACTGTTTTGATGCTACTTCAGTGTGTACCTGGGTTTCATTAGATATCATTTTAAATTCTTAAATATTTTGAGCTAAAATGGGCTGACTCCAGATCTGAACTATTTCACTTGTAATTTCGAATGATCTGTGGGGAAAAATAATTTGCCATTAAACCTTTAGGTTAGATTCATCGCCAGTTTTTCAAGAACGGACTTTTGAAGAATCTGGGAAGATGGGGCGGGGGTACAGTGGCTGCCGCACAAGCATGACAACCTGAGCTAACACTCCTCACACCCCTTTAAAATGCCAGGCATGGTTACCTAGGCCCACGGTCCTGATGCTGGATGGGTGGCGATGCAGAATCCCATAATTCATTAGTGAGCCATTTTCTAGGCAAATCAGTGAGCTATGGTTCGCTGGGAGAGTGTGACTCAAAACCTAAGGTGAAGAGTAACTGATAAAGATATCCAACATCTACCTGTGGCCTGCACACAAATGCGCAGATATGTACTGCACATTTATCCATACACACACACACACACATGCATTCACATGCATACATGCATGTAACACATACATATATGTTACAGGCACATAAAGAATTTGCTTTTATAGCAATTTCTTTCTGAAAACTTTCAGTGCATTTCTTACATCATGGCTGACTGCCTTTCATCTTCCTTCTTTAAATATAGTGAAAGAAACAGGAACTTTCAGTACTAAGCTTCTTTTTTCTTAATTGTCTGGAGGTAACGTAATTTACATGATCAAACCTGGGGTTGTTTTCTACGGAGGTCTCTGGTTTCTCGGTAGAAATGGGAAACGACTTCCTTAGTAGAGAGAAAGACAAATTCTAGACGTTCTTGACATTGCTCCTTAATCTCTCATCATCATTTTGCGTGCTCTCTATGCTCCTTGTAGCAAAGCAACACATAACCACACACAGTCACACAGAAGCTGGGCCCCTCCAAAACAGCTGAGATCCAACACTCTGCCTGAGACTCTCAGGGGCACAGAACTCAGTACACAATAGTTGCTCCAGAATGGTTCTCTGGATAGAGTACTGTATCCTGAGTCTCTAAGTGACGTCCACACAGTAGAAACGAGTGGCTCTCCTGTGTTTATCAACCAAGGTATTGTTTCTCTCACTGGGTCAGTTCTTATTTTCTTCCCTTTTCCAACCGGATCTTAACTGTAAAGAAAGCAAGACTACAGACCCTTTGAGGACCACTCATATAGATTTTCTTTTCTTTTCTTTTCTTTTCTTTTCTTTTCTTTTTTAACATCTGAACTTCAGCAAATTCATAGATTCAGATTCAAGAGGCCAGGTTTAAGAAAGGATCTGTCTCAAATCTGTTGGGTATGGCCAGTTCCATGTGGATAAATGTTAATGGCATGACAAGAGAAAGCTGAGATGTGTGTGTGTGGGGGGGGGGGATTAAGGACTATTCTTTGACTGTCCAAGGGAACATAAAAGGCAATTTGCTTTTCTTTTGTGTGTATATCAAATCCCAGGGGCAGTATCTGCCATTCCTGGATTTTTCAAGGTCTGATTGCTTGAGAGAGGAATCTTCTCGGAGACTAGAGGCGGTGTGCACCCCAAGTTTATAGGAAGGCCTCCATCTGGATTCAGATCCTGGCATTGTCAGTTGTTCATCTGATCTCAGGTAAGTTAGGGTTTCCCAGAGCCCCACCCCACCCCCTTGGCACATAATAAATCAAGATGATAATGGCACTGGTTAGGAGGGGAGAGTGTGTGGCACGTACTTTGCCATGGATGAAGACTTGATTCTCAGTTCTATTACCCCTCCCCCCAATGGAAAACACATTTTCTGTTTTGCAGAAAGTATCTCCTCTGGCCCTCCCATCATCCCTCAATAATGTACATACGTCTTAGTCTCCTTCCCCTGATGCTAGTCAGCCTCCTCACGCAGAAGCTCAAGCGAGGCTGGCCCTAGTGCAGCCGCTGCTGCATTCCAGTCCATTTTAACCTACTTTCCACTGATATCTGAACTCTACACACCCTATACAGGATGTGAACATCTCTATCACTCAGTGATCTTGCTGGCCTGTTCCTCTGCCTCTCCTAACACACTGCTTGGGTCCTACCCTGTTTATGGAGCATAGGGTTTGTGCACATTACTCACATCACGGTCTTTATATAATATCACATTTTTATCCCGCCCTGTATGTGTCTGAGAATCTTGCTCCCCTCTTGCCTCCCTTTTGCTACTTTGCTGTTTAACTCTTTCATCTCCATGTTTCACTGTGTCCCCAGTTCCTCATCCTATACTCCATCCGCTGAAGTAGAGAAAGTTGGAAAGCATCTTACTTGTCATGCAGGTATAACACACACACACACACACACACACACACACACACAAAACAGACAAAGAAGCATCCAGTCACTTCAAAATAAAGCAATACACATACCCTCCTGTTACAATCTGAAGCTCAGTAGCTGTAAAAGATGTAAACTCTTCCAAAAACTCCTCTTTATTTTCTGCATTTGGTTACACTTTCTCTCAGAGACGTCTTTTAGGGAGAATATAAAATGTTGACATTACCAACCACTGGTTCTAGCCTTTCTCTCTTTAGTGGTAGCATTACTGATCACTATATAATTATTCACCTCTGAGAATTAGGTTGAAAAATTTAAAACAAAAGGATAATATGTTTCAACCACAATAACAGAGACTTAAAGATCATTAGCTCTGTTGCAGGTGGTGGCCTTTGCGTCCTTACCATTTCTCCTCAACCTTAACCTGTCGGTGAAAACTTCAGACAAAGTAGACAATTCAATTTAAATAGTAGCTCCAAATCACTAAATCCAAAAGAGAATCACCCTCATTATTTATAATAAGACAATCATGTCGCTTGTTTACATACTAAAATTAAACCAAAGATAGGAAATGAAAGCTAAAGACTAACAATAAAACAGTATGAAACCAGAGTTCCATAAAAGGGATTTTTAAGAGCGATTCAGTGCTGGAAAGCTCCTTTTGCTCTTGCAGAGGACCTGGGTCGCTCTGAAGTCCCCATGTAGCCGCTAACAGCCGCCTGCAACTCCAGTTCCAAGGGATCAACATCCTCTTCTGGCCTCCTTGGGCCAGGCAGTTTTTCTGTCGTGTTAATATGCTTTGATTCTCATATCTCTTTATTTCATGTTTTGTTCTCATCTATTACATAAAATAACTTTTTAACTATTGGATAAAAAAGGCATGCATGTTGAAGAAACAGAAGGTGACAATCGGAATTGATATTTCACACCGAGTATGTGTATCCAATCCCCAAAGTCATGCCACTTCTTTGTGATGAAGCCATTCTTCTAGATTTCAAGACACACAGCATACACTCTCTATCCCTAACCCCCAACCGTGAGCTAGCAGACCGGAACTTCTTTCCCTTCTCTGCCACTCAGTTCCCATTGGCCAACTTGTCCTGCTCCTCCCTGAGGCACTTCTCATCCCATGCCTGGCTTATTTCACTTTAAATCACAAATAATGTAACAATTTCAATTTTGAATTTATGCCTTACTTTCATCTGAAAATAAAATGAACAAACACTTTAGAGTAATTGATAGAAAAACATCTCTTTGAAAGTATGTATTATATATATTTTTTAAAGAATTTAAGGGTGTTTTATTATTCTCTGTATTATTTGGGGTGTTGTAGGAGGAAGGCCATTAGCTAATTCCTGGCCACTTAGCCCTGAAATAATCACACAGAAACTGTATTAGTTAAAATACTGCTTGGTCTGTTAGCTCTAGCTTCTTATTGGCTAATTCTTACATATTATTTTTTCATATTAATTAAACCCATTTCTATTTATCTGTGTATCGCCAGGTGACTGTGGCTTACTGGCTAAAGTTCCAGCATCAGTCTCTGGCTGGGCTACATGACTTTTTTCTGACTCCACCTTTCTTTCTTCCAGCATTCAGTTCCATCTTCCCCGCCTACCTCTGCTTTGCCCTGCCATAGGCTCAAGCCAGCTTTCTTTGTGATTATTTCTGTGTGATTATTTCAGGGCTAAGTGGCCAGGGACTAGCTAATGGCCTTCCTCCTACAACACCCCAAATAATACAGAGAATAATAAAACACCCTTAAATTCTTTAAAGAAATATATAATTCATACTTTCAAAGAGATGTTTTTCTATCAATTACTCTAAAGTGTTTGTTCATTTTATTTTCAGATGAAAATAAGGCATAAATTCAAAATTGAAATTGTTACATTATTTGTGATTTAACCAATGGTATTCACAGCATACAGAGGGGAATCCCACATCAGGTGTGTGTGTGTGTGTGTGTGTAGTGTATATGTGATGTGTGCATGTATGTGCACATGTATGTCTATTTTTCCTGTGTGCAGAGGCCACAGACAGACTTTATGTCTTCTATCACTCCCCACCATATTCCCTTAAGACCTGGTCTCACAAAGCCTGATACTCACTGTTTCAACTAGGCTGGCTGGCCGATGACTCTTTGGATCTGCCTGTCCCTGGTTCTCAATGTTTGAGTTACACTCATGTGTGGCCATGTCCAACTATTATGCCAGTGCTGGGGATTTGAACTCATGTCCTCCCTCAAGAGTGCACAATAAATGCCCTTACCCACTGAGCTATCGCTTCATCCTCTAGAAGCCATAATTTACAAAAGTTTAGAACTGAGTCTTTCCCTCTGACCCATCATCAAACCCATCATCAAAACTTTAACTGTCAATTGTATTCTACCTCACACTGTAGGAATACAATGAGTATCTATCCAAATGAATATTCAGTTCAATCAGCATGCAGACAGCTCAGTACCAAGGCAGGTAAGCAGCCTTTCCAGTTGTGGGCATTAACAACTCAAATTACCTGCAAAAATTTGAATAATATTCAGCAATCCTTCCTGCTCCCTCCTCCGAGACTAATCCCTTCAATGTGATTGTCATAAATGGGTAGCTCTCTAAAGAAGACATGTTTGAGCATCTCAGACAGAAAAAAAAAACTAAAAATGTCTTTTGTGTGCAATGCTATTAAAATTCACTGAAAGTTTCTATACCTCCAGTGTGGTCAACTTGCTTGGCCGACCTAATTGAGAGGGGAGAAAAATGCAGGGACCAATTAAAGAACTGACGAGAGAGTAAACAAACTCAACAGTCCATGCAAAGTTCCATGCACGCAACAACATATCCTTAAGAAATGCCCACTGATGGCATCTTCGATGGTCTAGAGCACGCGAGTTTCTATTGAAGAAGGCAGGGGCTTTCTGCCAGCCTGACAACCTAAACAGTTAGAAAAGGGAGAAAAGTCAATGCAGCTGGTCCTAAATCAGGGTTTACCTGTATATCCTTTCGACTCATGTCTCGTTTGCATAAACAAATATTGAGAAATGCATGAATTAACTCACTCAGCAAGCAAGACGGTAGGCAACTTACAGTGTCCGATAAATCTGCAACTTAAAAATGAATTGAACTGAATTTGATCACAATTTATTTATACAGAATCCTTTAGAGAATTTTCTAGGTATTTTTAAAAACAAACTTAATGACACATCTTTATTTTAGAGAGTGTCATGGATTATATACTCCAGTTATAGCTAAGAATTCCATATTTACACATTCTGGGACTTCTTAATAAAACATGTATTTTGCTTTTAATTATGTTACGTGTGTGTGTGTGTGTGCCCGCGAGGTTTGGGCATTTGAGTACAGGTGCCTGTGTAGCCAGAAGGATTCGAATTCCCTGGAGCTGGAGTTATAGGCGGTTGTGAGCCATCCAACATGGGTCCTTGGGGTTGAATTTCAGTTTTCTGCAAGAGCAGTACATGCTCAACTGCTGAGACATCTGTCCAGTTTTTCACATTCTGGAACATTTGGTTACACACACACACACACACACACACAGAGAGAGAGAGAGAGAGAGAGAGAGAGAGAGAGAGAGAGAGAGAGAGAGAGTTTGTAATGATTATAATACATATATGAGTTATAATACTGAAGAATTGACCTGTGAAACATCTCTGCCTTGTTATATCTTTGTTCCTACTCTTACTCCTATTGCTTCTCCATTATCACCTAGTACAGTGCTGCCGCACACCGCGCCCCCGTGTCTGCACTTGGTGTGCCCTGTTACCGAGCTTCGGGCAAGGGGCTGGAGGTTAAAAAAACACAGACACACACAGACAGACAGACAGACAGAGAGACAGCGACAGGGGTCATCCTTGAATTCCCCAAGAATGCCCCCTTTATTGTGTTCAGAGGCAGATTATATAGAGATAGCCACGCCCCAGCCAAACCCACCAGAAACCACTCTCCTGCCATCAGGAACTCCTGAAGGTCTCGTGCTCAGAGCAGCTGTAGGCACTCAGATCAGGGGGTTACAAGAAATTCAGGATCTGGGGTCTCACTGCTCCCAACACAGTGCACCATGCCTGTCTGCGCTCTATGTGCTACCATACAGTTCATGAACCGGACAAGGGGTTGGAGATTGAAACGCACAAAGACACACAGACAGAGACACGGGTCATCCTTGAAACAGGAATGTCCCCCGCTAACTGTGTACCAGAGCGGCTTATATAGAGATTCTTAATTGATAGCCACGCCCCAGCCAAAACCACCAGAAACCACTCTCTTGCCATCAGGAATTCCTGAGGGTTTCGTGCTCAGAGCAGCTGTAAGCATTACAAGTTGTTTACCAGAAGTTCAGGATGGGGGAGGGGGTTCGCCGCTCCCAACAACCTAGCATTACCATTTCTTTCGTGCTCAAACAAGCGCTTCCAGTGTTAAGGGAAGGGCAGAGACCCCCACACAGGCACCAGAGCATCAGCAGTGATGAAAATGCTCCAGGGAAGAAGTCACTATCACGGCAGATTCTGTGGGAGCACAGGAAGGGCCTGTTCCATGTTGAAGGACGAAGGATGTCCCTCTAGAAAGGACTTTAAGAATGGACAAGATGTCCAACAAACAGTGTATAGGGAACATGGGCTTCATGTGAGCCAGAGTTTGAATATGCATGAAAGTCTACCGCTTTGTTAATCTTCACCCTTAGTTTATGTCCTAATCGGCTTTCTTTGCCAGATAACTGAATTTTGAACGGGCAGGATGCTGTTGTCTTGGTTTATTTTCGTATAATGTAGATATAGGGGGGAAAAAAACCCACCAATCCGGAGCCTGCAACGCTGCTTTTTAGCAAACCAAAACCAAACCAAACAAAAACAAACAATAAAGTCCAAATGTCTATCTAGCATTACTTTCTCCGTCTTTTTCAAAGTATTTTCAGAGGCATCACTTCCCTTGATAACTGCAAAAATTATAACAGAGCATTGTGTGGGGCAAAAGGGTAGGCGTGTTCCCTACGTGCCAAATGTGGAAAGTGAGCTTGCACGGTGGATGACTGCTTGGATTGGAATGTATACCATGAGAATTTAGCTGCAGGTGTCTCTCCACTAAGTTACACCCACTGAGGATGTATCATCATCTCTCATTAGTAAAACTTAGATAGGAAAAGAACTGCTAACCAATTAACCTTTAGCATCTGATTGGTTGCTTGGAGAAGGTGCTTGTTGTGATTGGTCAGCCACTCAGGTAATTAAATATTAGGAATTTCTTCCTGGAGACATCAAAGGCCAACCTAGCCTCTTGAGAAAAGGAAGAGATTGAAAATAATTCTGCAATTATGCCAGATTTCCAAAGGAAGGATCTATTTGAAAGTGAATGTGTTTTAGCATTCCTATCTTTTTTCTGTTCTATTCTCATATTTCCCTTTTTAGAGAAGATTTATATTTTTTTATTTTATATGTATAAGTGTTTGCCTCCATGTGGGTATGTACCACATATATGCCTCGTGCCTGTGGAGGTGAGGAGAGTGGGTAGGATCCCCTGGCATTGGAGGTACAGATGGATGTGAGCCATCAGAACTGAAAAACAAACTGGGTCCTCCGCAGGAGCAGCCAGTGCTGCTAACCTGCCGAGCCATCTCTAAAGCCTATTTTTCATTTTCCCATTTTTAAAACCAACAACAACAACAAAAAATCAAATACACAAAATGAGCAGTCATTAAAACATTTCTTTTGAAACAGGATCTCATATGTAACCCAACTTTGCCTGAAACTCACTGTGTAGACTAGGCTGGCTTCAAACTCATAGAGAGCCACTTGCGTCTGCCTCCCATGCCCTGGGAATAAAGATGTGCACCATGATGTCTAGCATCCATGAAACCTTTAATAAGCATCTAACAGCAGATTTGAGTCAGCTATCTCTAGTTCTGATCCAAATCACTTTAAAATAAAAAGCCTCACATGGTTTGAACTCAACGGTGGTGTTTTTGAGCAAATAGCCTAATTATAAAAATACGATGTTCTAGAAGTTTGAGGGTTAAAGGTCACCTAGGATCTCCTTACGGCACTGGGAATGCTGTCCTCTAAGAAGTACTTAGCCATAAAGTCCAAGCAGCAGGGCAGTGGTGAACACTTTTCCTAAGCCACTAGGAACATGAACACTTTCTATAGGCAAGGTCTGGTGCTATTCAGACTTCCGGCATGTAAGTTACAGACACCAGTGGAGCAGATGGGTGGACTCCGGGCTGGGCAGAAGCTTTGAGAATCAGCTCCTCCCACCCCTGAGCCTGCGAGACCTCGGTAAAGTGAGCAATCTGGAACCCCACTCTTGCGCTGACAGAAGAATTCCTGTGTAGGTGTGCTCAGAGCCTAATGGAGCCCGTGGAAAGCAGCCCCTAGTTAAAGGAGGGGTGCGCTCCCCCAACTATTCATCTATTGCAGTGCTGGAGATCAGACCCAAGGCTTTACCAAGGCTGGGCCAACACTACCACTAAGCTATTGAGTCCTGAAGACAGAATTCTAGTCAAAGCCAACGGCTCATGACAGGAAGTCATCATTCCATTTTCTAAGCCAACTAGAAGTCATGTTATTGGTTGTCTTCAAATGAATTCTTAAACTTCGCACAGCCTGAAGCATTGTATAAGCTAGGGCAAAGGGGAGGGAGGTTCTGCCTGAATTTGTGTTTTTACCAAATATCCACTATAGGACAAAAAAATGCCACTTTTGACAAATATTTAAGTGAATGGCTACCTCTCTACCCTTCTTCCAAAAGTTTACTTCCAAACAAGGGTCAAAAAACCAAGCCAGCTGGCACCATTTAAAGGTGTCAAGAAAGCAATATAGCTAAAAAATAAATAGCTCACGAAGAACCCAATGACTTGTTCTCACCCAGATAACGGGTTCACTTATTGCTTGGGGGAACCCCAAGTACAACCCAAACACAGAATTAAATCTAGTCCTACATAATATGTAAATGCATTTCTCACTACAATTTCCATTTTTAAAATGCAGACTTGGTGGCTGGAGGAGCAAAAGGCATTTTTCCCCGTCTCCCAGCATCCTTAGATCACCCGACCCCTCCCTGCAATTGGATGCTATTTGCCGAAAAACCTACACCTGGCAACAAAACAGAAAGAGTAGCTCTGTCATTTTGGCAGCTTATGCATCTGCTCATATGTCAGCGAAGTTGGGAGAACTGATTTATATGCAAATCCAAACAATTGATGAGTTCGTTGATCTAATTTGAAAAGTTGTCTTGAGAAATTTACTCAACCGGTACCCGATGTAAGGAACCCGATGATCGGAAGGCAAGAATAAAGAGAGGCCCCTGAAGGGAACAGAAATCATTGAAGAGTTTTCCACCTCTAAGGACTGAAGAGAAGGTATCTTAGAGGGGCGGGGCAAAGAGAAGATAGCCCATATTCTCTAGGAGTAAAAATGATTCAAAGTCCCTTTGCTCAGAAACCGACTCTCTGAACTTTTCTTGCTGTCTCACAAGGGGGGCTAGCGCTGGGAGACGTGCTGGGAGCCCCTACCTGCGTTTCTGAGCTTCTTGTTGCGATACACAGACAGGATGACCAGCAAATTGCCCAAGATGTCCACCACGATGGTGAAGATGAGGATGGAGGCCAGTGTAGACGCCAGCCACGACGGCCGCGGCCGCCCATCCTCCCCGCTGCTTGGTACCTGCTGAGAGGCATTGAACAGAGCGCTGCCATTGTCCCTCATGGTCCCCTGGGTGCCTCACCGCAGCACAGCCACGGCCATCGTCCCGTCGCCCCGCGCCCTCGAGTGACCAGCTCTGCTCCCGCCCTCTCCGCCACTTTTTATAGCTTGGCACAACCCTCGCGCGCCTACTTTGCATCTTTAAGGCTGCTTCGCGGCGGTCCTGGCCTCTCCAGCCCCTCCCGCTGGCCGGACACCTTCTCTGCACTTGGCCGCTGCCACCTGCTGACACCTGCTATCCACTGCCGGGCAAATTGGATGCCAAGGTCTCGCAGCGCGTGCACGTTGCGCCCCCGTGCGGCAAGACTCGGCGAGACAGGTGGAACCGTCAAGCGGAGGGAAAACAAGGAAGCTAGCTTTAGGAAAGATCTTCAATTTCCTTCTTGGATCTGAACCTTACAGGCAGAACTGACACAACGCACGGGCTTGAACCCTAACCAGGACTGAAGTAGATAACTTAGCCACTAGATGCCCTAGATTCCTTATCGGCAGAGTGGGAGTGAAATACTCTCTCATCAACGTTATAGTCACTGACGTGTAAAACTAAAATAAAAATGAAATAAAAAAGGGACTCCTTTTTGCTCTGAAAACACACCATTTAACGTCTGGGCTGAATATTTTGAGTAATTAAATGAAAAATCAAGTGTTTGTAGATGATTGGTGTGTGCCTTCATTTGAGAATATCAGTGTCAACAGGAACACAAGGTGAGAAAGCGGATGTGCACCACGATGTAAGTAAGATTGCTGGGGAATGGATTAGCCAGTTTGGTACAGAAAGAAGCAAAATCCCAAGATGATCTGAGACACAGGAAAGGAGGTTTACACAAACTAGGAGACATCTGATGTTCTCATATTGGACACTTAACGGTTTCATGTTCTCACTATATTTTATACCAGCCGAATTCCCAAACATCTCCAGAGTTCCACTGAAGGGTAAGAGGAAAATAGAGGAAAGGAAATTTGAATAAGATGAATAGCAGGAAAAAAAAAATGTGACCTTACAATATTAAAATATACATTGAAAATTAAGCAATGAGGCATAGCGGCTTGTGTCGTAGCCCTGGAGGCCAAGAAAGCAGGATGGATAGCAGTGTGAGGACAGCCTGAGCTGCACGATCAACCAGTGCTGTAGTATAAGGTCCCGTCTCAGCAAGTTATATTAAGCAAAGCTGTTAACATTCGTCAACGATTTCAAGAAGAAATGAAATACAGGATAGAGGGGCCTGAACACGCAGCTTGGTTAATAGAGTGCTTTATCCAGTATCCATGAAATCCTGGGGTTAGTTCTCAGTACTGAATAAACTGGATATTATAGCTCAGTCATGTACATCCAGGCTCAGGAAAGAAGGCAGAGGGTCAGAAGTTCAAGGTTATCCTTGGCTATTCAGAACAACCTTGGGATGTGTGAGATGCTGGTGGCGGGGGGGGGGGCGCACAGATTTAAGAAGCCTACCATTTACATTAGCAAGAAGAGGATTCAATGACAAAGGCAAAGACATGCATTTAAGGAAAACGTGGGCAAATGTTTCTGTAACCTCAGGGTGACAAAGGACTCTCTGGAAGCAAGGGCGGGAAAGCGGGACAGAACACCATGGGGAGCTTATGAAGGGCAGCGATTGTCACCAGCTGAACTAACTTCCTGCACAGCCCCGGGGTAGCGACGTCACATGGTTTGTCCTGCACAGCGTTCACCTGACGGGGTTGACACTGTGAGGATCACACGCTGACCGAAAGCCTGTAACACTGGCAAGTGGAGTAATGTACAGCGCTAGGCAGTTGGCAGTGGATGGGGCCAGGTTTGAATACATCTGATTCCACAGCTTCAAACCTCATTTCTAAGAGACACTGTTTCTCAGTAGACTAAAAATGACCAAAGAACTATTAAAACATGAAGAAGTCAGGGGAGTGTTATATGATATAGCTAAGAATGAAGTGATAGTGAGCATAATATATATATTATTTATATAATTATTTATGTAAATTTTATATAACAAATTACTATATAAAATATTTTATTGCACAAAATGTTAAGAACAAAGTATAAAACATAAGTGATTATACAAATAACTTATGCAGGTTATAGTTATAGAATATAAAATGTTCCATATAATAAACATTTATTATACATTTTATATTCTATAACTATAATCTGTATAAATTATTTATATAACCATTTATATATTAACATATTTTATATATAATTGCTTATAGTTAATGTGTATGATATAGCTATATTAATTATATAAAGATTAATTATACAAAGAACTTTTTCAGGTGAGTGTGGATAAAGCAATAGCAATAAATAAAGCTCATAGCTAGGCGACAATTAAAATGAAATTTGGGCCTATCACTGGTAGTTTAGAATATCCGAAGCCTTGGACTTAATTTCCTGAACCATTGCTTCAACATCAGAAAGGCTCAGTATCTGGGAAAATCCACAAAGCCTTTCCTCCACTTTCTCTCTGAAGTTCTTGCAAACAGTGTACTTAAAAAAAAAAAAAAAAAAAAAAAAAAAACAAACTAAGCATTGGGCTAGAGAATCAACCCAGTGGCTCAGCTTGCCAAGTATGAGGCCAGAGTTTTCTTTTCCCCCTTTTTATTGAAAAGGCATTTTTCTCATATAATATATCCTGATTATGTTTTTTTCTCCCTCTACTCCCCCAAGTTCCACCCCATCTCCCCTCCTACCCCACCCCCTTTCTGTAAGACCTGAGTTTTTAATCCCCAGAACCCACACAAAAGTGCCTGCTGTCCAGATGGGAACAGAGAGAAGAAAATCTTTAGAAGTCCAGTCATCTAATCTGGTGTTCCCAATAGTGAACAAGAAACTCTGCCTTAAACGAGACGGAAGGCCAGGACTGACACCCAAGGCCCAAGGTTGGTCTCTGATTTCCACACCTATGCCTTGGCATGTGTGCACTAGCATGCACTCACACACACACACACACACACACAGAGAGAGAGAGAGAGAGAGAGAGAGAGAGAGAGAGAACAAAACCTAAAATTGATATTCATAACACATACACATGTATTAAATATAGATACGATAGGGCTGGAGGATCATTCAAGTAGTAAGGTGCCTGCATACAAGCATGAAGACCGGAGTTCAAATCCCCAGACTATATGAAAAGCCAGGTATAATAGCACACTTAGGAAGATTCCTGGATCTTATTGGTCACTCAGCCTAGCCCTGTCTCTAAAAATAAGGTAGACAGCTCCCGAAGAACAACACTGAGGTTGGCCTCTGGCCTCCACATACACCCTCACACACATGTACATGTTCATATATGAACACGCACAAGCACACACATACATGCACATTCACATAAAGAAGAAAGCCTGCAAAGTGGGTCACACAAGATCTCTGATTTTTCATCGCTGCAGTTTCTAGTAAGAGCTACAGTGGACAGGAACAGGTTAACGGTGAGTTTGTGATCTTTGTGGTAACCACTATGAGACACCACCTCTGTGTGACTCTGGAGACTGACCCTGTAAGAATGCCTGAGATCAAAGCCGTCCTGAGCCGTGTCTTATCTCAGAGGAGGGGTGGATAAGATCTCGAATGGCTGCCTTTGTGTCTTAGGAGGAGGGAAGGAGATGGAAATTTTTAAATATAAAAAAAAAATAAACCATGAGAAAAAAAAAGAAAAACAAAAGAAAAAAAAAAGAAAAAAAGAAAAAAAAAAAAAGATCTCGAATGGCATGAGGTCTTCCCGGTAGGACAGAAGGATCTGTCTGTCACAGCAGCGCTGTAATAGAGAAAGATATGTTTCTCCACTCCACGTGAGAAACTGCATAATTAATCTCTCTATAAATGTGTTCTCTGCTGCTCAAAAACTTGCTGAACCCAAGTCCTGAATACAAGCCTCTTTGGGTTTTTTTCCCTTCTTTCTTTCTGACACAAAAGGTGTGTGATCACACATTATACACCTGAACATATCCTGCTAGGCTCAAATAAAGGCTGATATAGGAGTGTGAACACACATACACATACACACACATACACACACATACACACGAGAGAGAGAGAGAGAGAGAGAGAGAGAGAGAGAGAGAGAGAGAGAGAGAGAGAGAGAGAGACTGTTGCCACAATCTATAGGAATCTGCCTGCTGCTAAAGCAACAGAGACGTGTCCAAGATTTAATAAACCTAGTTCTGTCTCAAGGAAACATTAGGTTTCAGTCGCTAGTTCATCTATAGCCGGGCTCAGACCTCCTCCTAAACCCCAAGCGGGTGGGCGCTCTAATCCCTTTGATCTAAGCAGGAGCTCTCTTTTACTAGAGGGCCCTCCATAAAGCTTGGATTAGAACTGGGACCCCAATGTCGTGGGCAATTTCATCCCTGAGTCTCCTGAGCACATTTGGGAAATTTCAGTAAGTCACAGCCTTACTAACCCAGGAAGTGTGTCTGTGAAGACGAGGGGCTTTGCCAGGAAGAAAGCAGAAGTCTCTCTGTGTGTGGCTGTGCCGGGGAAGGAGCGCCAACAAACGGAGCTGACCAGGTGCGAACACTTTCGCAGTTTACAGAGGATTGAGAGATAATACCCACGGAGTTCCCACAGCGAATCCACCCCCTTTCCACCTCCCCGAAGTTGAGAGCATCCGGGAACATTCCAGAGCGGGAGCCCGACAGCCTCACCTCCATGGTTCATGCGAGCAAGGACCGGAGGTCTCGCTCTGTGTCCTTTCCGTGAAGGCATGAGCCCACCCACCAGTCGTCCATGAGGACATTGTGACTGAGTTTTGAGCGGGATGTGTACTCCCAGATATTCCCTTTATCTTCAGTTGGTGTTGGGCAAGCTCTTGCTAAGTAAAGGTCTACTGTGCCAGCATTCAGTCACAGTAATTTAGACCGCTGTGGTATTTTGTTGTTGTTGTTGTTGTTGTTGTTGTTATTGTTGGCTTCACACTTGCTGGTCAAACACTCTACCACTGAGCGATGCCCCAGTGAGGTGATTTAGTTTTGGAAGGAAAATTTACAGAGAGTAGAGAAGTCCCTCTAATTTTGATCTACTCGCTGAGAGACAGACAACAACAACAAATCAGCAATAAAACCATATTATATATATAATAGCTCTGCTCTTTGTTGTTGGGCAGGGGTGTTTTGTTTGTTTTAAGATAGGATCTCACTTCTCCCTGACCTCAAACTTCCTATGTAGGCAAGGATAACTTCGAACTTAGGACCCTCCTGCTTCTTCTTCCTCAGGGCTAGGACTGCAGACCTGGACCACCATGCCCAACTTTCTGCAGTTCTGGAGATCAAGCCAAGGGCTTCTTACAGGCTAAGTAAGTACCAACTGAACTGCACCCCCAATCTCCATGGTTCTGTTTTTAATAAAGGATTGCTCCATAGCTTCATGCACGCAGTATCCTTTGGCGACACTGAGAAACTATTTCTCAGTCAAGGAGTGTGAGCGCTTAGAAGTGAATTCTGCTTGCCAGGCGGCCATGGCACACGCCTTTAATCCTAGCACTTGGGAGGCACAGGCAGGCGGATCTCTGTGAGTTCAAGGCCAGCCTGGTCTACAAGAGCTAATTCCAGGACAGGCTCCAAAGCTACAGAGAAACCTTGTCTCGAAAAACAAAAACAAAACAAAACAAAACATAAAAAGAATTCTGCTCATGGTTATGTTGACAGTGTGCAAAGAGAAAGCAGTCTGAGCAAATGTTTGTGAACACAGATCTTGAGGTAAATAAACTAAGTAGAGAATAGAAAGGGTGGATTAGAACAGGGCAGAGTGAGAACGATTTGTGTAAGAAGACTTTATCTGGCCTAGAGTAAATCAGTGTGTGTACATCTTCTGAGATGAAGGTACCCATGGGCAGTGTTTGATCAGCTGCATTGCAAACGGTGAGTTCTTTGGAGGCAGAGGTTCTCTCTGCTAAGTTCTTTCTAGAGCTGGAAATGTAGGTTTTGGTTTTCCACAAACACTTGCTCAATTTTTTTCATAGATAAAGTCCTTCTAAGACCAATTTTTAGTTTGGTATGTTTTGGCTTCTTCCTTATTATAAGGTCTGCACTGGGGGAGGGGAGAGGGGGATTAACAAGATGGCAGCGATCACAGTGGTGTTGGTAGTTTAAGAAATTTCCAGATGGGGTTAGTGAGGTAGTGCAGCAGGTAATAACATTTGCTGGCCCAGCCTGGTGACCAGAGTGCCATGTCTGGGATGATGGCAGAAGGAGAAAACTGTTCCCACAAAGTTGTCCTCTGACCATCACATACTACAGCACGCGTGGCTACACAAACACAACATGTACAGCACAAACAGCACACACACACATGCCTGTACCCACACACCAGTGCACTCAGCACACACACTTGCACATGGGTATATACACTCATAAGTTTTTAAAGGAGCATCGAAAGATTATTTTAGTATTTATGATAGCAATAAACTGCAGGTTCGTAAGTTATCAAATTTATGAAAATTGCCTATACAGAAAGGAGACTGATAATTTGGGGAAGGCTAAATTTTATGAAAACCTCATACTCAAAGGCCCTATTCCTTATAAATTAAGCCTTACAGAAGACCAAGGTTCATTTCCCAGCACTCAGCAGCTAGCAACATCTGTAACTCTGGTTCCAGGGAGATCTTTGCCCTCTCCTGACCAACAAGGGCGCAGGCAGGCATGTTGGGAGCAGTGAGACCCCAGATCCTGAATTTCTTGTAATCCCCTGATCTGAGTGCCTACAGCTGTTCTGAGCACGAGACCTTCAGGAGTTCCTGATGGCAGGAGAGTGGTTTCTGGTGGGTTTGGCTGGGGCGTGGCTATCTCTATATAATCTGCCCCTGAACACAATAAAGGGGGCATTCTTGGGGAATTCAAGGATGACCCATGTCTCTGTCTCTCTGTCTGTGTGTGTCTGTGTATTTTAACCTCCAGCCCCTTGCCCGAATCTCACGAACTGGGTGCCAGCGCATCGAGCGCAGACACAGGGGCGCGGTGCGTGGCAATTGGAGGTCTCCACCAAGATTTCGGCACAGGCATACATGTGGACAAATACTCATAAAAAGTAAAAATAAAGAAATCTCTTTCAAAGTTAAATGAAGCCTCGGCTAATGATAAATTCGCAGATACAGACTCCCAGCGTTTTTAGTTTCCTCTTTCTGTTTTTAGCAGGAAAAGCTGCCTGTTTTTTTGTGTGATAACATTTAAAATGAACCGTGCCTTAAAGTGGTTTCCTTAACACGTTCATTCTTTGGTTTTGAAAGCTAAATGTATTTTTATTTAAACATTTTCTTAAACAACCAGGTATTTTCTTTTTGTAAGACAAAAGGAAACTCTGGCACCTGCCACAGTGTGGATGATCTGGTTTCAGGTAAATTCGGAACAAACAAAACCAAAAAGGCAGATATATAGACACTGACAGCTGTCGGATGGCTACTGGGGGTGAGGGATCTGAGGAAGAGAGATGTGGAGACCAAAGGGCACACAGTTCTACGTGCACAGTCTGAGTAGAACTAGAGAGCTAATGTACACTACAAACTACAGCCCGGAGTTACCTTTCTGTGGCTCTGGTTAAACACCCAAGGCAACGTAGGGAGCAAAATGCTTGCGTTGGGCTTACGATTGTAGAGGGAGGATCCATTAAGGGCAGCAAGGCAAAACAGCAAGAAGTCACAACAGGACGTGGAAGAGTCATGTCTTCAACCACAAACATGAAGCACAGAGAGTGAGCCAGAAGTGAGGCTAGCCTATGAAGGTTCAAAGCCCACTCCCAGTAACAGACTTCCTCCAGCAAGGCTCCCCCGCTGAAACTGCCACCCCAGACAGCCACTGACTAAAGATCAAGTGTTCAAGTACATGAGCCTGTGGGGGACCAGTGGTCGAATATATGAACCTGTGGGAGACATTTCTCATTCAACAGGACGTTTGCCAACATAGTCAATATTTTAGGTACTGTTTATTTCTTTATCGATTTTTTCTTGCTATGTAGCCCAAACTGGCACACACACACTAGTGACATCTGTAAGATGATAGAATAAATATGATTTGCTTGACTACTAATTAATCATTTTACTGTCTGTATCAAAACATGATGCATGTTTAATATCTACAATTAGAAAAAGAATGTAAGACTCCCATTTGAGACAAAATACATAAACAGCAATCGCGGAACTAGAACAACATGCAACTATGTAGCCGCAGCCCTCACTGGCAGGAGGTTAACAAGCATGAATTGGAAAAAGAATTGTGATCATATGTTTCTGACTGCAGGTCAACACATGCTCAGGAGAGGTGCATTCTTGCATCAGAACTATCGGTGAGGTCTCATACACATGAAAATAAATTGAAGTGATAGCCATTAGGTACTCTGACAATTCCATCCTACCCCTTGAGATAATTGGATAATGGCTACGACGTAGAAAGAGCTCCTGTTAATCATCTCTTCCACGTACACGTACACTATTAGTTCTTGAAGGATATATTTGGCCTGATGGCATTTTCATTGAAACATATCATGTTCTCTTCCTCCTGGGTTTAGTGTCATTTGGCAAGGTGGCCTCCTACATGTCCACCCAGCACAACAAGGGCATTAAGTTCCTAAGTGTTCATAAGGGTCGGGATTTTCTTGGGGAATAAAAAGCAAGCTTTCCATTTGCATTCTCTTCGAGTGGTTCATTCCGTTCACAGCCGAGGCTGTAAACTGCTAGTGAGAAAATTAAATTCTGACAAACAACTCTCCCCTCAGCTGGTGCACTAATTGAAATTGAACCTAATGTCTCTGCCGAAGAGCAATCAGAAAGTACACAGAATGAATCGGCAATAGAGAAAACAGTCCACCGTGACCTTCAGAGTGAGCCTCAGTAGCCTGAATTCAGGCAGAATATTCCCACTGCCAGCAAGTGAAGGTAGAGACTGTAGTGCATAGCGTGCTGTTATCTCAAACCATATGGAGTGGAGGGTCAAGATAGTTCGCTGCGAGGTCTCATGGGTGACAGACCCCAAACTTACCTTTATACAAGTTCCTGAAAATTGAAACAAAATTCAAGCAAATGTCACAAAATGGCTAATTTTCACTAGATTTTATTTTCATGGAAATAAATGCTCCTATTTTTTTTTTTCAATAGGAGAATAGAGTAGGATCGTCCCGAGTTCTTGGCTAAAGTTTATTGCAGAGATATTGCCTGCTGGCCCCACTGGGATGCTCTCTTAAAGCAAAGGGAAAAAGAATTCTGAGAGCGTCACAGTAGAGACTGCCAGCGTCAAAGCTTCACACGGCTGGAATTCCAGCTCTGTGTTACAAGCAATGCTCTAGCGACAGAGGATCCACATTCCTCGAAGAGAAGCAAAAGTAATATTTAAAGCTGTCAATACTGGAACGCACAATAGAGAAAGGAAAAAAATGTCTTAAAAGCAGTGGATGGGTGAGCGGCCGGCTTTCGGCAAAGGGCTACTCTGCAGCTCCTTAAGACAGTCTTTGAAAGATGCTCTCACTCTTTGAAGTGAGCAAGCAAGATGCAAGGCTTGGTACAAGTACCAATTTAGGTGTCTCACACTTAAGTGCTGCATCCAAAAGTTAACTCAGCACACACATGAAATGACAGCTGCTTGTGGGTGCTGGGTTGACTCCGAATACATACAAAATCATTGTTTTTGTATAAACAACAAAAAATAGTAATTATGGAATGACAGCTTTTAAATGGGCTGACTTTATTCACAGTCTTTATAAAATGCTTACGAGGTTTCTACTCGTCCATTCCTACCCTGCCTACTGATGGTATGAGTAGAGGTAAACCAGGTATCGCCAGGAATGACCATGTGATTACAGAAAGACTGTGTCTTGGATCCGTGGTCCACGATCCCAGACAGCTTGGCACTCCATGAAGGCACGAATGCTAAAGGGCTGTAGCGGTGGAGGGAAGGGATTCTGCTTTCCACTGGAGCTCACCTTCTCTAGCCGCACTACATTTGACAAGCAAGCTTCTCCACCTGCGCACTTTCTCCCAGGCATCCACCGACCTCACCCATGGGGTTTCACTCAGATGACAGCTTGCCTTCTCCGAACTCCAGGGCTCTCCCTCCCTCAGACACGTCACGTTCCAAATTGCAACCTGCTTCCTTAGTTCACACTGCTCAACACTCAGCTTTACACTAATCTGGTGTCGTCACTCGACCCACCGTAAGGCAAGCCTCAAGAAAACAGAGAATTTTGTTAATCTGTGCATTGTATGTAAGCAAACACACTGGCTAGCGTGCAATTCTATAAATACCTGTTGAACGGATGGATTTTTTTACAATATAAAGATAAGCAGAAAAGATGTTTAGATTTCATATTAAATCATACAAAAGTATGAGTTTTTGACAACAGTGAGGGAAAATGCTTCGTAAGTGACTTTGACTTATGTTGTGGAATATTATTTTAACTATGTGAAGGTGTTACATTTGCTTATGCTGGAAAATATTACTTGTATGTGTTACATTTGTTTATGCTATGTAAAGATGTCTTGCATTTGGTTCACCTTGCCTGCCTAAGGCACCTGATTGGTCTAATGAAAAGCTGAACAGCCAATAGCTAGGCAGGGCTGGTGGGCAGAGAGAATAAGTAGGGGAGGAATGTAGGCTTGAAAAGGTAAGAGAGCAAGAGAGGGGGTGTGGGGGAGGAAAGATGCCCAGGGTTAGTCAGCTAGACATGAAAAAAAGCAGGAAAACTGGACATACAGAATCAAAGAAAGGCAAAAAGTCCTGATGCAAAACAGATGAAGAGAAACAGGCTAAATTAAGTTATAAGAGCTAGTGGGACAAGCATAAAGCCAAGAATTCGTAACTAAATAGTCTCTCTGTCATGATTTGGGGGCTGGTGGGCCAAGAAAACCTGCTACAGATGTATGACCTTGACAAAAGATTTTCAAATTATGACTAGTGAAAGTATTAATCAATTAAAAAGTGCAAAGAGCAAATTTTTTGTCTAGGATATATATATATATATAACACATATCTATATATACATGTATGTGTATACATATATATATAATTATAACAGATGTGTTTTATAACTGGGCATGTTTGTAGGCAACTATAATTTCAGCAGCAGGGAAGCTGGGATAGGAGGGCTTAAGAACATGAAGAGGCTCTTTTAAAAAGATTTTTCTAGCCATAAACTGACACCTAGTGGCTACATATATAAGTATGGCTTGGCCTGGCTTGTCCACTGGAAAGAGACTTCACATCTGTATGGATTCTTCTATTCCAATTTACCAGGCGAATCACGAACAACAATAGAAATGCAGAAGAAAACCAGGCAGTAAAGCTAAAGTATTTTATTAATAATTTATTGTCAGTAAGAAAGACTGGCTAATGAGAGTTTTCAGTAAAAACCTTTACAAGACCACTGCATCACAAATATACAGACACTATAAAAACTGTGTCGTGGTGGGTTTGGTTCTAAACAGGTATGCAGAAGGTCCCCTTTACACTTTCCAATAATGAAAAATGTTTATAATCCTAATACAGCAACCCATTTAAGACATGTCCAGTAACAGGTCTTCCTCACTTTATATGTACAGCTAGAAATAAATGACCGGACTGAGATGTGTTGATGAAATGTCACACTTCAGTGGGAAGGAACAGAGTGAAACCCTGGTTACATTAGAAAAATCAGGGTGCTAGGTGACGGACGACGCTAACACCACCCAGATCTAGAGGAAAACAAACATACAAGGCATCCTGAAAACGTAGTTAAAACTATGAAAAAAAAAAATCAAATCTGTACATAAAATTTACACACACACAAAAAAAAGCAAAATTAAAATAATCGAATCTATATAAATACATGGATCATGCTAACAGGAATGACAGGACTGATTTCTGTTTCATTATTTTAACAGAGACACATCTAAATACGAAAAAGATGCTCAGAAACGGCACAGGCGACGAAAACCCTATCGATTACAGTCAACCGGTTAGGACACTGGAAATGGCTAACATGTCAAGAGGCGTGTGATTCCGTGCAGCCATGCCCGCTGCAGCTTGCTGAGAAGCACGTCAGACCGCTGCAAAGAACAATGCGGAGATCATTGATACCATCTCTAGGTTCGTTAAAAGTCCAGGCACTTTGGGGAGGAGTCTGAGCGTCACACTTGTGTATGCTGTTGGGCATCGAGCGGAGGGATTGTTACCTCTGCAAAGTGGCCCTCGTCCCCGCTCTCGTAGTCACTCATCATGACCTCAGACTCCACTTCACAGCACGCTGACACGTCAGAGCAGGAAGCTGTGGAGGTGTACACAGACATGGGCATGTCTTCTATGGTGGGGGCTTCGAAGTTTCTTTGATACCCTGGAGGGTAGGGGGCAAAGGGTTCTCTACGCGGACTGTTCTCCCCAGGGCCTTGTTTCTGAGGTTCAGACATATCGACGGGGTAGAAATTGGGTAGGTACTGATTCAGGTTGAACCTCTGCCGACCTCGGGAGGAAGACCCCAAGCTCCCTGCGGCAGGCATGTCTCTGGGCGGGTGTATGGACTCGAACTGGTCGCTGAATTCTGGAGGCAATGGTGGCAATTCATCAGGTGCAGGGAAGTCCTCTGGTGGGGGTGGAAAGTCACTTTCAATGTCATAGCCTCCAGGGTAATAGTCAGTATCGATGGCATTTGGATCTGCCGAGTAGAGGGGTGTGTGCTCGTCAATAACCTCGTAATTGGGGAACTCTTGGATGTCTGGCAGGGGAACACTCGGCATCCAGTCTGATGTATCCCAGTGGTACCCTTGGGAGAAAAGAAAAAGAGATTTTCAGTTTGTTTCTTTCAGCTTCTTTGCCCTGGGGAAACAGCTCGGTGTATCAGAGGCAAGACACAGAGGTGTATGTGCATCCATTCCAAGCGCATGGCTCTGCCAACCCTTTGCCTTGAAGACACAGCCCCGCCCCAACATACGGACTCTCTTCCCGGAACCAGTCCACATCTGACATTCAAGGCAACAGAGTTCCAACAGAAGCAGCTCTACCATGTAAAACACATGCATTTCTACAACCAATCCCAACCACTCTCCAGCTTCCCTCCAGTAACTGCTGGCCCTGCTTGATACGAAGGTAGTATAGGAAGTTAGTAAGAAGCATTCAAAGCCAAGGTCTCTCTCTAGCAGGGGAAATTTCAAATATTACTGGGCTCTGTGTTGCCTGTCATCCCAAAAATACTAATTAAGGCAAATCTAAAAATAATATAAAAAACCTTTTTAAAATTCAGTAGTAAAGGTAACTAATAGTTTTATTTTTAGTAACCATGATGAGCTATTTTGATAGAGGCCATATCCCTAAATCAAACAAAATAAAACCAAGTTAAGAGTTAAAATAACAGTTTGCAACAGGCTATACCAATAAGTCTTTGTTATATTTAAAAGGACTAAGGGTCTTTTTGGACAGTATGAAAATACCTTTTTAAAAAAAAGAAAACCAAGTCCTAACTTAAGGGTAGGTGTTTTTCTTTTACCCTTTTTAGGGTTTAAAAAAAATCTTCGACAGCTGAGAGAAGGTTAGACGACCCATCTTACATGGCAGTGCCCAACCGTGGCCCTAAATACTGCTGTAGCACCAAGCACCCCAGTGAAGCAAGTTGGCATCGGGTCAGTCTTTCCCGAAGGTTTTTAGCGATCACTAATGCACAGCTGGCATGCATAAGTCACCTCTTGGTTTGCTGAGGTCAGGAGCAGCCAAAGATTCTTTTGGTGGCAGAATAGAAAGAAAAGAAAACATCGATAATTAAAATAGATAGCGGAAATGGCAACACAGATAATAAGCACACGGTACAATATAATGTGTTTGTAAAGACCCAGCCAGCCAGACGCACTGTCTTTACCTCACGGTCTCTAATCAGCGTGAATGAGAAACTCATGTTGCCCAAGCCCGATGGGACGTGGAAACGAAAAAAGAAGACGAGCAAGAGTAAACTAGAAACTTCGCTATGAATCCTGGAAGCGGAATTTTCCTAGGAAAATGATAAGCTGCGGGTACCAGTGCAATGTATTGATACTGTGTGATTGGTTACTTAAGTGATTCTAAAAACACATGGCGCCCCACAATGCGCGCATACATGCTTCAAAAGTACAAGTTCAGAGAATGCTCAGAAACAACGGCACGCTGGTCACCTCCCAAGACCTTATGCACTTCTCACTGTGATTTTATATTTATACTGCCAACCTTTTCCTTCATTAGCTACGTTTATTGCGTGGCTCCTTCCCACCAAATCTGTAGCTCCTGTCTCTCTCTCAGTGATTGCACTACCCACAGAACTCTGGCCCCAAGTCCACAGAAGCAGGTAGAAAATCTCAAGACCATGGAATGTTTAGCCTAGGGAAGCTTTAGATTGATTTCCTATATGAAATGAGGTAAAAACCCCACAGATTATGGTAGAATTAAGACAATGTGGGTCAAACAGGGCCCTTTAGGTAAGGTCGTCATCATCACTGTGAGAACAGTTGTGGTGGCAGAATTGTAGCTGCTGCTCTACACAGGACTAATGCTCTCTGTGTACTCCATAGTGTCCCTAACACGCTCTGTGCACTCCATAGTGTCCCTAATGCTCTGTGCCCTCCATAGTGTCCCTAATGCTCTCTGTGCACTCCATAGTGTCCCTAACACTTGCTGTGCACACCATAGTGTCCCTAACGCTTGCTGTGCACTACATAGTGTCCTTGAAAACCCAGACAGTGCACTAATTTTAGCAAATTAGTAGTTGATTGACCTCTCCGGTAGAATTCAAACAAAAGCGGAAAAGACAGAGGTTTCAAAAATATGAATAAAGTGGGCATTCAGGAAAAGTATCTATGGAGTTGTTTACTATAATGTAGTACGTTTCTCTGTGAGGACTGGCAGCCTTTGTTATAGAGGAGGCACTTGATACACCTTTATACTTATGTGAGTTTTCAACTTTAAATTCACTTTAGATAAGAAAAACAGAAGATTACATGGAAGAGACTGCTTAAATTCTTTAAACTGCTTAAACTTCTGCTTCTTTAAACTATAAATATTTAACGTATTGGAATGTCATCATGTTTCAACTAAAATTGGGTAGACAAAATACAGAAAATGTTCTGACTTACAAAGTGAAAACACAGTACTTTTAAGGGAAATTCAGTTCCCTTAGCAACTGTAACCTTTGACATTGGTCTTGTGGAAGAATCTGGGTGTTCACTGCTAGAGATGCTGGAGTACTGCATGTCTTTTTCTGTCTCTGTGTGTGTGTTGTGTGTGCATGTGTGTCTGCATGTGTGTGTGTGAGTGTGTGCGCACCTCCATGCTATTGATGGTCTGTGCAAGCATTTCCCAAGGATGATTTCTACATCAGGATATTTCTAGATCCAAATCAACTGTAAACTGATTAAAAATGAAAGTTCTCGGGCCCAGCATGGACCTACGCAGTCTGAAACTGGAAGGAGCCTCCCCGTTTTCAGCAGCCGTCCACAATACTTAAAACAAGTAACGAAAAGACATGCAAATGTTTTCATATGCACTCATACTGTGAACATACATTTCCCCAAAGGAAAGTCACCAAACCTCCCCAAAATATGAACTACTTTAATAACAGGACAATAGGCAGAAACACGTCACCCCACTGACAGTCACCTGAAACCACAAACACAAAACATGAGCACTTATACCTTCTTTATTCACCGTGTCAACGACAGGGTTGACAAGGTGTATTACAGTCACTATGGAAGCTTGTAAAAAGGCACAAAAAGAGCAATTAGGAAAATCCTTATTTAGTAGAAAACAGTGTGACAAATAAAATTTCTTAATTAAATGCAATCTATCCCCTAATTTAAAAATGCACAATGCTTTGATACCATTAGGTAATTATGCATGATCCCTGCAACCCCCCCCCCCCCACACACACACTAGTTATGGGTCTCAGGACATTTCTAATCAACTGTAAATAAGCTAGTTAATATCAGTTAAGTGCAAGAAACAGCTATGTTTTAGTGGATGTTAGAGGAAAAGATTCAGCTAAGTATGTCCTACAGTGAAAATTATGGGTTTTATCAAGGAAAAAAACATCTCCTGAACAAAAGATTACACATTCAAGGAACTAGCATATTGCCTGAGAATAAGGAAATCTAGGGAGATACATGTGCAACAAAAATATAACATAACTACAACATAAACTGGTCGCGTCCCTTTTGCTTAGAGTGTATTTCTTGTCTCACAGATACCGTATAGACATCTTCTGCATTTGTGTAAGATTAGCTTAAAGTACCAACGTCGGCATAAATGCGCATGTCAACAGTTGGTACTTTCTAATCCTGGGACCTAATGACTGTTTTACCTAATACATGAAAAACAAAAAAAACAAAACGTTCCTGCTGTCATTGAGGCTCATATGAAGGGGAGGTGGAGGTTTCCTGAATTAGCTGGGTGGGCTGAGTGGACTGGACAGGCTTATAAAAGGGAGCCATTCCAGCTGTGGGTGCAGCTTGGCATTTTTACTACAGGTACTGAATGGGGAGCAAAGTGAACTGTGAGAGCTAAGAGCCTGAATTAGCAAGAAGGTGAATGACTGCTAGGCACTGCGGAAGAAGGAAGCGGAGAGCTTGCGGAGATGCAGCCCCACTGACTCCTGCCTCCAGCCCGGAGACACAGTGGACTCGCAAACTCCAGAACCACACAAGAACTACTTGTGATCTCTTGGGCTGCCAAGCATAAGCTAACTACTTCCGTGGTTGAGAAAATTACAGACCGAAGCGTCAAGTGCACACTCGGCACAGACTTGAACTTTGTGGCTGGCAGTGACTGACGCCATGATCAAACCACCAATGGTCCCGTGCAGACCTTCCCCCACACTGCTTCACCTAAAAACTTTTATAACTAACCTGGCCGTAACTTTGCAAAAGTATCTGAATATTGTTAAGAGTGAGGTTTAAAAGAAAAAAAAAAGAAAAGAAAAAGAAAGAAAATACTGACAATTCTCAAAAGTATTTTTGAACGGCATTTAGGGGTCAACGTCTAAATCAGATAAGTTGTCAATACAAACTTTTGAAAACTGAAACTAATGGGAGAAATAATCCTGTTTTGTTCTTGTTGGTTTAATAAGCAATAATACATCTATATTCTCCAATCTGGAGTAAAGAAGGATGTGCTTTAAATAATGCTAAAACATGTTTGACTTCTTCAAGAAATAGAACATACATTGACCTTTATTGAGAAAAGGGCGCTGCGAAGTTCTATAGACAAGCAGACCCAGAGACCCAGAGATGTGATTCACTATAAATTATACTACTCTGGTGATGGACTATTGTTATTTTGAAACTGATAGTTATTAGCAAATTTCTTCTTTACAATGTTAAAATATCCTTAATATGTAAACACATTGCATTTTCACACAAAAGAAAGATTAAAATCGAGCCTACAATTCTGAGATTCAATCTTTTCCAGGAGACAACCACTATCACAGTACTGATCATTTCCCGTACGTGTGCTAATACAGCAAGGCTGTCTACGTCAGTACGATTCATCCTGGGAAAACCAGACGAACACAACTGGAGTCCTAGATCCCACTGCCAAACCTTCTTCATTAGAAATATAATCCGACTTACTAGCCATCTCTTACACTCTGCTCTCAGTCAGTGTGCTCTGATCCAAATGGGAGCTGGGGCAGCAGTGGGGTGGGGAGGAGACAAATAGAGCCTTGTAATACCAAAGGTGCGAAGGAAAGGGAACATTTCAGACGTCTACACATCAGAGGGTGCACACACGTGTGTGTGCACTGCAAGGTCAGAAAATAAAAAGAATCAAAGCTTCCGTAACACTTACTGCTATGCACAAAAAAGTACAAATAACACAACAGCGGCCAAACAGTTGAAATTAACTATTTTTTCTTTCCTATGGTTACAGTTAAATCAATTTCAATAAGAACACTGTTTTGTTTTGCAATGCTACAGACTGAACCCAGGCCCCTGTCTATGCTAGGCAAGTACCCTATAACTAAACTACCTTCAAATATTTTCCCTGGCACAGGTTCATGTAAGCATTTATACCATAGTATACATTTATGCCAAGGGAAACGCGGGGCATTTTCATACTTAGTCAGGGAACCCAGTCCACCTACATCACTACACAACACCATGAACATGAGCAGCATTTCCAAGTGGCCACAGCACATCACCCCAATACTCACCATTGTCGTCACAGGACTCTGACTGGAAGGAGCTAAGGGACTGCAGCTCGGACAGGCTCTCCCGGGCACTGTATGGCTGGGAGGGCTTTTCCTCCAGAGGCTTCTTGGAAAGACAAGGATCGAGATCCACCACTTTGGCTGAAAGGAAGGCAGGGCAGATGAGCAGTGAGTTCCCTCTGGTTCACAGTCTATAAGCAGGTACCCGGCAGGTGAGCAGTGAGTTCCCTCTGGTTCACAGTCTATAAGCAGGTACCTGGCCGAGCTTAGTGCCTGAGCTATGGAATGGAGGTGAGAGAGCTAGAGAAGCAACCCAGAGACGAAACAATAAAAGGTCTACAGATATTCTCAGAAGACTCAACAAATTAGAATTTCTCCATAAAGAAGCCTGTGAAGAGGTACTGATGGTGAACCAAAATTCATCCTAAAATAGCATATATAGCTGGCTTTTTCTAAAGCTTCAGGTATGTGCTAAGCCACTAATACAAACACCACTCAAATACCTTGTCTGGCTGTAATAAAAAATTAATTAGTGTAGGAATGACACATTATAAAATAATTATAAATATAATAAGTATATAAATGAACAAGTAATTATTAACTAAAAGCTATTAATAAAAATTAATTAGCATAGACTACCCATTACTTCTTGTTATAATCAAACACCCCAAATCATAGTTGAGAATGTGTATTGTTTATAAAAGTGAAATGATCCCTTCAGAATATCACTTAGAGCACGATTAGATCTAATTCACTAAGAAAACTCCAAGCTCCCAGGCCCAGCTAGGAATGGGAATATCCAAATGAGTTTCCGTCACCATTTCAGGTCGGAAAGCATTATCGTCAGCCCCATAAGTACAGCTGAGCCGGCAGCCTCAATGCCATCCCAGTGGCCCTGGAGAGATGGAGAACGCGTTCTTACCGTCATAGTCAAAGTCCCAGCTGGGCTTCTGTATGGAGTCACTGTCCGAAGGAGAGTTGGAAGGTGGTGGCGGGGGCAAGTTTGGAGCTACGCTGCACACGGCCACAGCTTTCCGGTGTCCGTGCACGGACTCGGGGTTGAAAGTGCTGAATTCTGGGTGCTCCGGGATGGCGGAGCCTTCGAAAGAATTGCGGTCAAGATTGTTTCTAGAGTCACTTGGAATGCTCGGAGTGTAGGAAATGGGTCGGACAGGCACCTGGGGTGGTATGTCAGAGTAAATATTCTTGTTCAGCTTAGAATCGAAATAAGGTCTCTGTAAGAAAGCCGTGGTTGGCCCCAAACGTTTGTCCTCCGGTTCAGCCTGGGGTTTCTTTTTCCGACCGATCATCTTCCGGCAGAGGACGAACACCACCACCAGCAGGAAAATCCCGGCTATAAACACGATAATTCCTATCCCTTCAGCCAGGCCAATGTTCCAGGGCGTGGACACGTACAGGTTGGGAGTGGCGTCCTCACAGTGTTTCCCTCTGTACGCGTGGCTGCAGTTACACTGATAGGAGCCATACGTGTTCTCACAAAGGGCGCCGTTCCGACAGGGGTTCCCGGCACATTCATCGATGTCGTTCTGACATCTACCAAGGGGAAGAGTAAGAGACTGCTGTAACAGACAGCAGAGCACGCCAGTCCCGTCACCCGTCAGAATGAGCACGAAGCAACACCCCTCCTTCAGAAGAGATGCCAAAACAAAGTGAACGGGAAACAACCAGAAAACAATAAAAACAGAAAGCAGAACAAAGGCCAGGCCTTCTGTGGAATAATCCCTCATTCGCTCATACACTGCACGGATCGTTGAGGGGTAGCCCTATCAAGCGATGTCTAGCTACATTTCTCCAGAGTTAACAGATTACTGAACCAATTCAACGGGCTAAAACATCAGCTGTTTCAAGGTCTGACACTCAGTCTACCATTTAGAAGCGGGGAAGATGAGGTGCACGTTCATAAGGAGCATGTGCTGCAAACTGTTCTCGTGGGCCAGAGGGAATTCAGCGAAAAATGGTCCTGTTTGGGATTGCCAACAGTGCTGTGGGACCTCGGAAGGGGTAGAAGACGCACTTCCCATTTTAAAAAGTTACGTCTTCCAGAATCGTCTTCCTGGGCGTGCCACCCTCGGGAAACAGATCACAAACCATCCCTTCTGCTTTTCTATAGGTGGTGGTGGTGGCGGGGGGGGGGGGGGGGGGGGGGGGGCCGTGCAGGACTGTTGTGTGCATCTACTCCTGCCTAGAGCGCTTTCTCATTTGTTAAAAAAAAAAAAAAACTATTCGCAAATTATAAGCAACTAGAATAAAAACTCTGAGTACTGACATATTTTTGACAAATATAGAGGAATATATATTGATCAGGTTTGGGGAAAAAATATCAACTAATGAACTGGGGCCGCATAACTAATGGCAAACTCAGGACTCTAATGACCGCAGGAGGACAGTGATACAGAATCACTACAGGCAGGCCACGCACTCAAAGCATAATGAGGCTGAGGGAAGCTTATCTCAATCTTCTGTGCTAGGCACATAAAATTACGTGTACTCAGGAGCTTTCTGCTGTTGCTGAGACACGGTCTTACTACACAACCCTGTCTAGCCCAGAACTCACTATGTAGACCACAGAGATCCACCTGCTTCTGCCTACTGAGTGCCGGGATTAAAGGAGTGTGCCACTGTGGCCGACTCCATTAACTTTTAAAAAGAGAATTGACAAATGATTTGCCAAATATAAAGCTGCATCTGAAAACAGAGGTTCTTGTGCACCTGTCCCTATGATATATAGGTGCATAGTCTTTCGCGAACTCTAAATGTCTAAACATCTAAGTCATAACCCCTCTAAGGCTTCTACTGGGGTTACAAAGGAAAAACCAGCAAGGTTTAGATGCTGTACCAATGCAATGCTAATGAAACACTGGGAGAAACCATCATGAGTCTCAAGGGTAGATGGCACTGTGTCACAAGTAGCTGCTTTAGAAAACACAATAAACGCAACCAGGTAACCAGTACACAAGCATTTGCTCCCTGCCAAAGACCCACACACCTATAAGAAACAGCACTACAGGACAGAAGCAGGGTTTTCCAACTGTATATTAATCTTTTTGATACTTCCTTTTGTCTGGAAGTCATAAGACCAGTGAGGAAGGACCACACATTTTGAAGAGAGGCATGTTAAGTGGATGAATCTGTGTTAATAATGGTCAGTACCCTGTGGAAAAGGGCAGCCGGTATGAAGCTCAAAAGAAACCATTTACCTTTCTCCCCTAAAGCCTGGGTCACACTGACAGACAGCACCATCCAAACTGTCAAAACATGTTCCACCATTTTTACAGGGCTCATCTTTGCAGTAGGGACTAAGCTGACATCTAAATCAGGAAGAAAAAAAAAAACATACAAAAAAACTCTCATGAGTTCACTGCAAATAATGACACCAAACAGAAAGCATCAACAAGTGAAGAACGCAGTGACCTCTCCTCTGCAGAATCCCATGCTCTAAGTATTCAACCTCACAATTCATTAAGAAAGACAAACCTACCTCTGGCCGGTGTACAGCCCCCGACACTGACAGACAAATCCTCCTTTGTCCACCATGCACGTGCCACCGTAGAGGCAGGGGTTGGAGGAGCACGGGTTAATGCTCACCTCACAGTACACCCCTACGTACAAGGCGCTGCACTTGCAGTAATAACCTATGCAGTGGGGAAAGAACGAAAACGCCAGTTACTCAATGATCAGAAGAGGTTTCATGTGCTTTTACCTTTGCGTTAAGTGAAGACACAATTCCCCAAGATCTATGAAAGGCAGTAAAACGTCCATTCTCTCTGGGTGAAGAGCTATCCAGATGGGTAGCCGTCTTCCTACTGCCATGGGCTGTGTATCTCTCATCCAAGATTCCAGATCGGAAAGGACACAGACTTTAGAGGTTTTTAGATTCAGGAATTTTTTTTTTTTTTTTTAGATTTTACTGGTGGAACATTTCTAAACTGGAAATCTGATACCCCCCAAATGCCCCAAACCCTGGAAATTTGAATAACACACCGGCAGCCAGAAAGTTCTGGATTTTGTAGCATTTTAGATTTTAAAATTTAACACATTCATCTTAGATAAGCTAAACAGAGACGTGATAAAATATTCGTGACTATATTTAGTTAATGATGATTACATAGGGCTAATGAATCAAATGTACTGAGCCCTGGTGAACATACACACAAGCAATACCATTCAATGATGTGTTTATACCCACAAGTATTACTTCCAATGATATGCCTTTAGGGAACACTGCAAGACAGTTTGTCTCTGTTCCCTTAAACGCTAGACATGGCCCTAGTTTATATTTGGCTATGGTCACTGCAGCAGGAAGAAAAAGAACACGGTAAACAAACACTGGCTCCTCAGACTGGCCCTAAGTTACAACACATGCTGCTTAATTCTGACTACACTATCTGTGGCGAACACAAAAAGTGACGTCATCACATAAAAGGAGGCACACCAACGCTACTTGGGAAAACTGCTTTGAAATGGACACATGGGGAGCATCTGGGTGACCATAGCAGTATGAAGCCTACCTCCAGTAGGTGAGGGGTTGCACACGCCTCCATTCTGGCAAGGGTTGCTGGAGCAGTCTTCTGTGGCTGTTAATAAGCATCCGTGAGATAAATCCACCCATTCTTCGATGTGTGCATAGGCTCTTGGCTTGTTATTCAAAGGCAGCTCCTGCCCATTTAAATAAATAGAGTCCATGCAGCCCCTGAAACCATTGGCGATTTGGGAGCTTCTTCCATGCTGTGTTCCTTGCTGGCGGAGGTGGCCGCCAAAAAACACATAGTTATCCAGGTTCAGGGTCTTCAGGGCCCCTGGGGCAGTGCCCGAGGCAGTGTGGACTTCGTCTAGAACCAATTTAGCATAGTTTCCCTCCACTTCAAGGGACACCGCGTGCCACCGCCCGTCATTGACTTGAATGCTTTGAACAGAGACAATCCCAGGGCCACTTCCACAGTCAAATTTGTACTGCAGTCTTCCAGCATGGATCTACAACAGAATAAACACCATTCACACCAATCACATATAGTCTTCAACGGCAGTCCATGCACAATCTACAGGAAGGGTTATGACTAGCAAATGAGGGAGGAAGGAAGACAAACTTGTGACTAGGAGCTAAAGAGTACAAACTCATTTACCTATTTATACAAACGACATAAATGGATCGTCTGGGGGCTCCCAAATGTCAATCACACATCCAAAAATAACATGGTAGTGATTAATAATTAACTGTTAGTTGAACACATGCAGTCTACATATACACCCAAAATATTATGTAGGATCTCTCTATACACTATGGTACTATTAGGAAGATATAACAGTCAGATTTGAGTGTTGGCTGTCAAGTGTCTAAAAAACATTTGTTAAAGAACATCAGAAGTAAATTTCTATGCTACTGGGTGGCAGAAAGAACTTTTGATCCCACCCAAGTGTCAGAAGTGATTCAGGCCACGAATCTTTGAGACATGGAATAGACCCATCTTTCTTTCTCTGTTTTCAAATGGAACAGCCAGAACACAAAATAGAATTCACATTCATAGCCTCGCACAACCTGAGGAGGAAGGATGTATGAACACACACCTCCAGGGTACTGTAGTCAGTTCCTCGAGCATACATCACCACTGCATGGGAAGAGTAGGTTCTTAGCCGCATGGTCAATTTCATCTCCAATTTGTTTTCATTTTCCATCAGACGGTATTTTACAAAGCTGTTTCCGGTAAAGGTTATGGATGAACTCCCTAAGGATTACAGAAGAAAAAATTCTATCAGCACCAAACTTTAGCACATTATTAAATGCATGATCCCTCTCTTTCCCCAGAGGCTAGTTTTTGTTTTTTAAATTTAAGATTATAGCAACGTGAAGCATCTATTGGCTTTACTAGACAGCACAGCACAACTGACTTCCCACGTGGAGGAGAATAAGAGCACTCTATCACAGAGAAATAAGTTCTAAAATAATAACAGAACTAAATATAAAACTGTTCTATGTAAGTTATTAGGAGGCAATTTCAGAAAATAGTGATGTAGCCTCGAGGTGATTTGGCAAAACCTGTCAAGCAAAACACAAAACAATCCCCATTTCAAGGAAGATGAAAATCCTATCAGCCTCCAGAAATGAAAATTAAGTTATGCAGAACTGACTAACCAAAAATTCAACTTCAAAATGACAAAAGGCACATTTAACGAAACAAAGACCAATACCAAGAAGGGAGGGTAAATTGCAATAGGAAGCATGCTAATATTCATAATTCATAAAGAGTTATAGACATTCAGAAACAGACAGCCTAAGAGTAAGAGGTAAGCCACACGACAGGAAAGGCTAACACCAACTAATTATCAGTGATTCCTTCCTTCAGCAGCCAGAGCAGTTAAAAACTTAAGTATTCTGAGCCTACTGAGGAAATAAAGGTTTTAACTGAAAGCTTTCAATACAGATAAGTGAATGAGAACTTCATGGATGCCTAGAAAAAAAGGGAATTATTAGTTCAATTTTTTTTTCAAAACTAATATAACAGTATACCTAAGTTTTTAAAAAATGTATTTAATTTTTGACAGTGGATTTTAGTTTCAGGACATCATGAAACAGAACAGGGAAAGCCCCAGCATAGACAAATGAACTTCAGAAGATTTTTAGCAGGAAAGACAGATTACAGCCTCCATCCATAGAGAATGGTGACCTGACCCAGCTATTAAAACAAGTGAGGATTACATATAATGGGCTGGGAACACGGCCTTAGTGAGCTAAGCAGGGGAATAAAGTAAGAAGCTAAGGGCTGTGGTGGAAACCAGGATTGGAGAGAAAAAGGAAAAACGAAGCTCTGAAGATTGTACAGCCACTGAGGGGCTCAGCGCTAAGCGCTAGCTCAGGGTTCTAGTCTCCGTTCACCTCTGCACTCAGCTTGCTGCGATAAACAAGAGAACCAGCATGGAGACATTGTAAGTGACGACGGCTTGAAGTGAACGCGCACTTGGTCACGGGAGCGCTCACCTGGACATTTACCAAGCCCGCCCCCAGGACACACGCAGCTGTACTTCTCCTCCCTGGGGTCAGGGACGCATTCGGATCCTGCGGGACACGGGTTTTCTTCACACCCATGGTGGACAGGCGGGCACTTCCCATCTTTATTTAGAAAAACAGGAGGAAGAGACGAGAGAACACAGGAATAAATTAAAAGAAGCAGCAGCTCATTACTGCTCTATTTGTTTACTGTCGTGGTGCTGGAGGGCTGAGCCTCCAGCCTCCTGTCTGCTAGACTAGCACTCTGCCACCGGCTTACCTGGCTTACATTTATCTCCAGCCCTTTTCTGTTTCATTTTGAGATGGGATGTCATTGCGAGGCCCAGGCTAACCTGACTGTGCAGCCTAGGGTGGCTTGGAACTTAAAATTCTTCCAAGTAGCTGGGATCATAGGACTGGGATCACCAGGTCTGGCCATGAAACACTCTTCTTCTATTCTTTTTTTAAATATAATTTAATTTTAAAAATCACGTGTATGGATGTTGTGTGATATTTTGTGCTCTGACAAATAAAGTTTGCCGGGAGATCAGAGGGCGGAGCTAGCCACTCGTTAACCACGGAAGCTGGGCAGTGGCGACACACACCTTTAATCCCAGTACACCTTTATTTCAGATATCTGACTCCTGGTTTTCATTGATTACGACTAATTAGATTTATGCTTCATGTGGATGTTTTGCCTGCATGTGTATCTGCGTACCATTTAGGCAACCGGTCCCCATGGAGGACAGAAGGAGTTTTACAGGTTGGGTGACGATGCGGGTTACCAGGTGCTGGAGATCAAGCCTGAGTCCTCTGAGCCATCTCTCCAGTGCCCCCGAGAGCGAACATTCTGTAACCCTCACTTCCACACACGTGCGTGCTCTTACCTGTGCAGAGACACACAGCTGTCCTGTGGTGTCGGGGGGTTACAAAACTCAGCCTGGCTGTGCTATGCGTTGACATCATGTTTTCATCCACAGACACCTTCTCATCACAGAACTTCCACGGGCAGTCCAGCCCTGCACAGAGTTTGTGGAACACGTCAAGTATCCGCACACCAATGATCTCCTCGACGTCAGTCACAGAAGAATTAATCTTGTGCAGAAGCTGTCTTGTCGAAACCTGAGTGCTACCCGACCTCTCTACAAAGAGTAGGACGTCTAGATGCGAGTGTGGGTCGGAGGGCTGCAGGCTCACTATCTGGATGTCATTCTTCCTAACACCCAGGATGTTCCGCAAAGCCCGCTGGAAGTTGCGCCAATAGTCGCCGACGAATTCTTCCGGGGTGAGGTTGGCGAAGCGAATAGCAATGGTGTGGTTCAGCATCTCCTGCGTCACTTGCTGGATGTGCACGGTGATGTCAGCCACCGTGGTAAACTTCCCATCTGTCACGCTGACGTTGAGAATGTACTGGCCGATGTCAAGTTTTCGGTGTGCAATCAGCTTGCCCCCCGTGCTGGACACAGAGAACAGGCCGTCCATGTGGGGATCCAGACTGTACGTCAGTGTGTCGTACACGTCCTGGTCAGTCGCGTGGATCTTGCCTATGACCCCACCGGAATATTCCTCTCCAAAAGCAGTGATGAAAATCTCTAGTGGCAAAATGGCAGGAGGGTGGATGCTTTCCTCAATAACCCTAATGTCAATATGCGTCAGCGAGGACAGCGGAGGTTTCCCGTTATCAGACACCTACAAAAACAGAGGTTGCCACAGTCATTATCGCAACGAACTGATAAAAATCCACGTGTTTTGCTTACGCTCTGCAAGCTTATCAACGGTTTGATGGTCATTTATCAACAGGAGCCCACCAAGGAAAGGACAGCTATTTTGTTGCTTACACAAACGGACACTGAGTTGCACGCCTGCCTATGAAAAGGTAACCTAAGTGCTACTAGTGCACTCGAAAAACAAACTATATTCTCTTTTGTGTTCCCGTAACACGTAAGGAAGCTGTTCCCTGTGAATCCAAGGGAAACCACGAAGAAAGGTTGCTGCGATACCTTAACGTGCAGAAGGTAGTGGTCCTTCTCTTTCTTCTTTATGGCCGCAGCCGTCAGGAGGACCCCGTGCTGGTTCACTTCAAATGTGTTATCATCATTTCCACTCATGATGGTAAAGGAGAAGGGGGGGCCATTGTGGGAAGAGTCCTTGTCTGTGACTACCAGCTTCAGGACGCTGACACCCACGGGCTTGTTCTCCTGCGTGATGTCAAACAGAACAAAAACTGTCCACACAACCAAGTGGACACGGTAAGGGGCACGCGACGCTTTCTGACAAGCGTATAGACAATAAAACCTTCCTGCTGATGAATCAAGGAAGAGGGGAGAGAGCTGGAGACGTGAAGGACATGGGAGACGGATGGGGTCCGCAAGGGGTGGGGAGGGTGGAACAGGACCCATGGGGGTTAGGAGAGAAGTAGCAGGGAAGAGGACAATGGGGGAACGGAGGGGGGAAATCGGAGCATCGGAAGCTATGATGATGAAAAGTTCTTCCTAGTTAATCCGAGATCAGTGAGAATATCTTTATAAAGAACAAAGCCCAAAAGGATGAAAGTTGACCTCTGTCTTGTATACGACTCTTCTAGACTAAGAAGGAATCCTCTAATCTCATCTGTTCCAGTTTTTTAAACCATGGTCTGTGTCAAATGAGAGCCAGTGAAAAGATGGAGGGAGCCACACCTCCCCATCAACCCCCCCCCTTACCTGGATGATGACACTGTAGTTGTCTCTGGAGAAGAGAGGCGCGTTGTCATTGACGTCAGACACATCGATGTTGACCGTGGTTGTGTTGACTCGGGGTGGACTGCCGTTATCAGCAGCTTGCACCGTAAGGGTATAACCTGAGATCTGCTCAACGGAAACATAGAACCCCCATTCATTTGCATGGGCCAATCAACTGGCAATCATGGACCTCATTTGCCAAGCTTTTGTCTAGGCAGCGCCCTATGATTAAAATGAAAACTCCCAACCTGTGTGTGTACTATTTTCTCAACAGAAATAGCTATCAACAAGAAGCAGATTCTCTGATGTATCCCATTTGGGCCTTATTCAAGTGCTTGGTCTTAGACTCTCTTACAGTCCTATTAGAAACAAGGAGACAGGCCGGGCGGTGGCGGCGCATGCCTTTAATCCCAGCACTCGGGAGGCAGAGGAAGGCAGATCCCCGAGTTTGAGGCCAGCCTCGTTTACAAGGGCTAGTTCCAGGACAGGCTCTAGAAACTATAGGGAAACCCTGTCTCGAAAAACCAAAAAAAAAAAAAAAAAAAAAAAAAAAAAAAAAAAAAAAAAGAAAGAAAGAAAGAAACAAGGAGACAAATTATGCAGATGATTGGGGAAACTGCTGCCCTAGCCCAGCGCTTCTTACTTTGGTGATACCATGGACAGCTAACTTGTGCTGAGGCAGAAGAGAGACAGGCTGCCTCTCACCCTGTGTGCGGAGACACGCCAGGTCACCGTCACCTTCAATTTCACACTCGGATTATACTGAGTCGTCTAAATCCCTCAAGGTAATATTTGTGGCCTCTTGTAAAAGAAATCAAGTCAAGTGAGACAGCTTCCATGCTAGGGCAGTGCCTGTTATGATAGCTTTAGAGTAAGCGTTGGGAGAAGCCAGGAAGATGGCTAAATCCCAGAGCACCTCTGTAGGATATGGGCCTAGCCAGGTGTTCAATCATAACATAATTGAGAACTCCACAGGCCACCGCCTCTGCCATCTCATAGTGGATACTAATGTGTCAAAAGAGCCTGCTTCTGTAGTTACGGTCACTACATTTCAGTCAGGTATGCTGAAAGGGACCTGCGGTTCCAGCACTCAGTGAGTTTGAGGCTAGCCTGAACTATACAGCAAGATCCTGCACTTTAAAAAAAAGACACTTACTCTGCCTAGTACAATAGAATTTTCTATGCTTAACAGTCGTGCTTCACAGACTCTTCATTAACTCAGGAAAAAAAAATCTGAAGAGTTGAAACTTTAATCAACTTTAAGATATTTCTATCTTAACATGTCATTTCCTGAGATGCTGGTTCCTTTTGGGGATCTCACATTATACCACACAGATATGAACACAACACTTTAGTGCTTTGTCGACAGTTTAAACGCCTTTTGCAAGCTTACCGTTTCCCGGTCTAGGGGCTTGGTCACTTTCACTTCTCCTCTGACGGGGTCAATCGTAAATGGACTTCCTTGGTTCCCTTCTATAATTGAGTAGTGGATGTGACTGTTTGAAGGGCCATCAGCATCATCAGCCATAATCTAGGAAATATCACTCTCGTTTAGAAAACAGCTAAGGAAGGGGCGGAAGGATTAACACCTAGCTGTCTTATCGCCATTACTCAAAGCCAATAACCGGCTCAACAAGGACCTTCTATAGATTCAGCGGGAGGACGCGGCCTCACAGGGACTAGGTGAGCACTCTAGAGCCAAGTTACGTCCTCTGGCTGAACAGCTCAACGCACTAAGACATTTAAGCAGAACCAGGAGAAGAACTAGAATGATTTTACTGGTTGCTCCTTAAAGATGCAGAAGAGGCAAGCGGCGAGGACAACCACGCACCGTAATGACCGACTGCTCGAGAGCTGCGTCTTCACTGATCACCGTGGTGTAGGTGTCCTGGCTAAACACTGGGGTGTTATCATTGATGTCCGTGACGTTGACGTTCACCGTCGCCACGTCACTCAGTGAGGGCGTGCCCCCATCCGTGGCTTCCACGGTCAGGTAATATTCGTGGGAGCTCTCATAATCCAGGTTCTCGATGATGAATATGGCCCCTGTATGGAGAGACAGAACTACTTCCGGGACTCTGCAATTCCAGGTTTTTCTTATTACATTACCACCTTTAAACACACTCAGTTCTCATTACATAAGCAAAACAAAAACAAACAAAAACTCTGTACGTTTTCTGGTTTAATTAAATAATTAAAACTAGGATTTTTACCTCCCCAATATCCCCATTTAGTTCTTTTATTTTCCTTCTAGTCTGCGTGATGTCTAATTTTCTGTCCCCATCAATAATGCTATCTCTGCTTTAAATGACTATAAAGCTTCAAAAATGATGAGATGTCTCATTCCTTCCTGGATATAGTTTACCACAAACTTCAGTTTAAACACAATTTTTTTTTAAAAAAAAATTGAACTCAGTGCCTTTTGGTTTTTTTTCTTACTGTTATTATTTTCATGCATGTCCTTTTACAAAGAAGTTTCTGAGGTATTAAATATTAAACATCATATTAAATATCCCCTCTTACAATGACGGGACACAGGGATACATGCTTCTAACACTAGCAGCTAGAAGGCTACAGCAGGACCAGCCTGGACAACACACCAATATCCTGCTTCAATAAACAATAGGATAAATAAAATAAAATCCCTTACTGATTTAACAACACTTGAAACACTTCTCCTTAACTCATCCTAGTCTATCCCACTTAAAAGAATATTTGATAGAAAATTCCTAAGGACATTTTATAACAGACATTAAAATACATTGTAGAACGGCGTCATTGGACACCTATGCTTCATCAGAAACAGTCGCACACGACAGTCAACTAGGTGCAGTCTGAAAGAGCAAAGTTTTACAATGTCCTGAGAGTTAACAGGTATTTTAGATCACAGGCTAACACAGCTACACCGCTATTCACAAAGCAGGAGTTCGTAATGGCTGAACCCGCAACACCACTGCCTTGGTGTGATCCAGTCTCTGTCAACTAGTGTGTGTAGCTGGCATGGTAAAGAAGAACTAAGGATGTCCAGTGTGAGAATTAGGATCTAAGAAGTCAAAAGAACAGTGTGACTGGGGAAGCCACTCCATATGCCTTTGATAATCGGGATAACACGAGTAATTACACAAGGTTTAGTACCACTCAGCATCCTCCCGTGGCAAACCAAGGACACTATACACCATCACCAGACTGGGTGAGAGTCAGCAGCTTTCTACACTGACTTGCAATTTACAACGGATAAATCACAGAAAGAAGCGACTCTACAGAATTCGAGGATGGAGCTTCCCAAACCCCTTTCAATCCCATGCTAAGTAACAGAGAGAAAACCTGAGTTTTACCTGTTGGGAAGACCCACTGACTAAGGACATGTGACCCATCCCTTAGCATGAAGTCGAGACAGATCCAGCCCTCAGCACGGAAGGAGGGCTTCCTCGTTTACAGGGAAGGTTACCTGTTTTAGAATCGATGCTGAATTTTCCATGTTCGTTTCCACTTATTATTGAGTAGGTGATTTCTGCATTTGCTTCAATATCCCGACTTGCTGCGTACACCCGGAGAACTTCAGTTCCGACGAGAATGTCCTCGGATACAGCGGCACCATATTCACGGTATTCAAACACGGGCGGGTTGTCGTTTATATCCAAAACGGACACGACCACGGTGCCAGTAGCCGTCAGTTTTCTTGGCAGTCCCTTGGTCCACTGCTTCAAAGTGAGAGTATATACTGCCTGTTGTTCTCTGTCCAAATGCTTCTCTAACTGGATAATCCCAGGACAGCTCGTTAATGGAGGAACTGCCCATCAGCAGAGTCGATCAATGAGTAGGAAATCTTCCGGTTCAATCCTAGCAAAGCATAAAATTCTATCAGGTTTCCCAGTAAGGAATGTAACATTTTTAAAACGTGGGACATTTTCAAATGATAAAATGCAAACAGATATATTTTAAAGACCCCACCATGTAGATGATCTGAAAACAGACTCTGAATTACAAATTTATAGACTTTACATATGATCCATAGATGTTCAACTTTTTAGGCTCTCACTTAGACTACATGGATAGTAGCCAAGAAATTTTCAATGGAATATTATTTTATTATTTTTTGAGAACTATCTATAATATGTAGTTAGGTAATATTCACCCTCACTTGTAGCTCCCCCTTGGTCCACCTCTATGTTCCTTCCTATCTTCATATGCTCTTTTCTTTTTAAAAAATAATTCACCATGTCGAATGTGTGCTGTTCTTTACTCATGGATATGGAAGCACCCACTGGAGTGTGGGTGACCAACCAGGCAGGGGCCACAGCTCAAAGGACTCACTCTCCCTCCATCAGAAGCCCCTAAGTTGCCAACAGCTCCTCATCTAGGAATATGTGGCTCTGAGCCCATCCCCTCATGCTAGGGTCTGTAAGAATTATTAAAATGAAATATATTTGTTATTTGGCTTCAGTGATGAAGAATTATCTAAAATGTCACTTTTTAAAACTCAGTATCAATGACTCCAGAAGATATTCTCTAGTATCGAAATGTCTGAATGCATACAGTTATTTTCTTCACAAATACTTCTGAAAATTGATAAAACTTAAGCAAATATAGTACTTGCTTGCTATGTTCCTATGAATGTAATAATATCTCTACAGCACTGCTGATTTATTCATTTAAAGCACCTCAAAGAGCTAAAGAAGAAGAAGCTAGCAAAACGTGAGCTAGGCATATGAAGGCCACAAATTCATTCCCTAACACTAGGAGCCAAATTAGTTAACGAAGACGATAACCACAATCTTAGAGACGCCGCAGCTACACTGCGGCAGGAAGTTCCCCGGGTGTAATTGTCAGGACTTTAAACGTCATGGAAAACATCTTAGCTATTGTTACTACAACAATGTTGAGCTCCATCGTGTGCACGAGGAAAAGAAGATGGTCAGACACACTGAAGTATGTTCCACGAGGGGGGGGGGGGGGGGGATCCCAAAGTCTTCTGCACACCCCAAGGGCAGAAGAACAACTCTGTGTCTCAGAGTACCTGCGTCTGCATCAGTGGCCTGCACTCTGGTCAGCAATGTCCCCGGCTCCGTGTTTCTCAAACACGGTGATGGTGTATGGATCCGCAGGAGTGAATTCGGGGGCGTTATCATTCACATCTTCTAAGGTGAGCACAACAGCAGCCTGACAGGATCGTCCCCCTCCAATCAGTGGCCTTGACAAGGAGACTGTAAACTGCCTGCTCCTCAGATCAAGGAGGGCTAACGTTCTCAGTTCCACCTAGAGACAAAGAGGAGTTAGGATATGAACCCCGATTATCCATCAGGTTTTCTTCTCTTACAAATACAAAACCTTGAACCACAATTCTCATCTGGAGAAAAATGGTATCAACCAACTTCCTTGCCAAATAATAAGCTTAACGATGAAGAAAATATGGATTCATTTTCATCACAGAAAGAAATGCCAATTATAAATTGAGGTCCACAAATTAAGAAACACACTATATGATAAGTAAATCCGAAACTTTAAGATACACTCTGAGCTCTTTTCTGAGAAACTGAACTAACTTGCTAATCCTGAAGTCCTTAGTTCAAGTAGCTGACGCTATGGCTACTTATTTTCACCTCATTCCAATTTTATACCTTTAAGTTGCTTTCAGGTTTAGAAGTCATTTCCACTGCATCAGAACGAATTTTTAAAAGGAAAAAACCCCTGCAATTTCCAGTCTGGCACATGATCTCATGTCACCTACATACAGGAAATACAAATTACAATTAGTCCCCAAACTCCATGCTTACCTGTGTCTGGATTTAGTCTGAACTTTTCTGCACCTGAACAAATAAAGTATAAGTAATCTCCGCGTTGGACCGGATATCTGCATTGTGGCAGGAACTTGCACGACCAGTTTTCCCAGGAAGGGCCGTCTTCAGGAATGGTGTCAGAATATAAAGTCTACAAGACGTTAAACAACACCGTTATAACAGAAGCATTCAAACTGAGCAGTGACTGCCAAGGGAATGATGGAAAAGAAATCATTTCATTTTGGTCACGGAAAACGTGGGAAACGACCGAAGCTAACGCTCGAAGAGCTTTTTAAAATGATCATTCTCCGAAAAACAGACTGTGAAAACAAGGAAGAGCCTTGTACAGTCACCAGCCCCATATCCGTGAGTCTGGCCCTGACATTTAATCCACAGGACTACAGACACTGCTGTGTTCCGAACAGTTTCATTCTTAATTCAAATGCTTATGAGAAATGTGAAGCTGGTAGCCCGGATTTCTCTAAAAACTAGAGGCAACACATAGCTGTTACATTCTATTTACTTAGTTTAAAGCACGGGAATTTATAATATATAACCAACTATTCATCCCAGAGAACCAAATAAACTATAGGTTAGAAATGTTCTTCGTGGATGGGAGGGGAACTGGGGCTGGGTAACGGCCAGGCACGTTGGTGGATGCCTGGTCTCCTCATTCACACAGTTGGACACTTGGTTCCACTTCCAATTATCACGTTAGTCATGCCATAAATAGAACATGAGGGAAAGAGATTATGCTTCTGCTGAATTACTTCTTGGTAAGAGCTTAATATAGGGAAATATATTTTATGGTTCACAAAACTGAGTATTTTGTAACAGTGATTATTATAAGTGGTTGTGTTCCCAATTATATTATTACCCAAGGCAGAGTGGTATAATATCTAGAAAATATGAATAGAGAAAAATGTTTCATATATATATGTGTGTGTATATTACTAAGTAATATATAGAGATAGATGGATAGATATAGATATATTATGTATGTACTCTAAAAAAAGCAGATACACAGCCAGTCACTGTCATCAAATACTGTCATCCGAAAATACAAATACATGTTGGAATTAACAGCGCAATCCTTCTGATGATGAATTTTGTGTTTACTCCTAAGAGAACTTGTGGCAATTCTTTTATCTCAGCCGAACGTGCTGGGATACCAGGTGTGGGACCCTATGCCTGAATCCTTTGCACTGCTGGCAAATGAAGTTGGTATCTCCCCCCCCCACCCCCCCTGCCTTCACTCTTCACACTGCAAGGCTTTCCGTTTCTACCCCAGCTCTGCAGCTGGGAGGCTTTTCACGGCTCAGCTCCAGCGATCGCTCCTGCCACGGTTCCACGGCCCCAGTAAAATTGGATCCAGCAGTAGCAGGCCATTCCGCTGACCTCTTGGTTTCTCTGGTGTGAACAACCCCACAAATGGTCTGCTGAAGCACACCTGGGTTGTGCAGGAAAGCTGCTGGCCAGATGTTTTCTCCCTCCCCCAAACACGCTATCCTCAAAGGAAGAGATACCGCTACAAAAAAGTTTAGAGAGCATTTTCAGAGCCGGACACTAGAATAACTAGATCAAGAGGCCCACATTTGACAGTACTTCAGAAAAAAGTTCGTGACCAACTTAGCATGCCAAGTAGTCTTGAGAGTTTCTCAAGTCCTGTGCACCTGCCTCTCCTCCACCTCAACAATAAGCAGCTAATACAAAACACATGTGATTTACAGCGCCTGGACGGCTGTCCTACGGAAAGAGGAACAGAGGCGCCTACAGTTGATGCACCGTCCTGAGGGAAGCACACTTACCTTCTCACACACTGGGCTGTTGTCGTTGGCGTCGAGAACTTTCACTTCAACCCTGGCTTTGGAAGAGAAGGTGCCGTCGGTTGCTGTGATGGTCAGAAGGTAACTGTCCTTTTGCTCCCTGTCCAGGGGTTTCTTCACGTAGACCTTCCATTCATTTTGTATATTTTCGACAGCAAATTGTCCCAAAGCATCCCCTCCTAGTAAATCAAGAGCGGAAGATGATGCCCAAAATTGTTGGGCTAGAACGTGAATTAAGTAACCACGAGATAAAGAAACCATACCAAAAAAAACAATGTATGACATTATGGCTTAAAGGGGATTAAGACCGTTCAAAGTATAAGTAAGGTTGATACTTTTCTGTTTTCGCTGCTCTGGTTTTGTATCCTAAGATGGACTGAACTCACTATGTAGTCTCGGCTACAGCCCAGGCTGGCCTCTCATAAAGAATCCTCCTCCCTCAGCTTCCTTTGAGCTGGGATTACAGGTGTGTGCTATCCATACTGCTACATATTAGCTTTTCCCTTTATAATAATAGAGGAGCAGTACCATTTCTATTCAAATATGAGGTTGAAGTTTATCAAATAACTTTTCCTTTAGATGTTATTTATTAAATACTATTAAATTTAACAGAATGAGTCATAGGAGTCTTGGCTGAAACGCCTTTAAGTTCAGCTTCCGTGTTATTTCTCCTCATTTTAGACACACATGACTGAAAGCACACCAACTCCGCAAATCCATCAATCCACACCTAGCATATCCCATCTAACACGGGGTCACTGTCCACTGTACATCTGTCTGGAGCAGTTTACCTGTTATAAAGTAGGTCACTTGTCTGTTAATCTCCTCAGAGTCGGCATCGGTGGTGCTCAAGATGGCGATCACACCACCTGGAGGGTCGTCCTCACTCACAGTCCCTTTGTAAATCTCAGCCGTGAATCGGGGCGGGCTGTCGTTGACATCGGTGACAGTAACATCCACAATGGCTGTGGAGGACAGCTGAACCTTCTCACCATGATCCGATGCGACCACTTTAATCTGGTAGCTGGCTCTCTCTTCGTGGTCAAGCTCCTTCAGGGTTGTAATCCAGCCTGTTTCCATGTTAATGGCAAAGGACTCGATGATGTCTGCACTTTGGGACTGATCTAGACTGTACATGACCTGGCCATTGGCTCCTGAGTCTAGGTCAGATGCCCTGACCTGGATGACCCTACTCCCCCTGGGCAGGTTTTCAACAACAAATGCTTCATATGGGTTGGACTCCAAAACTGGGCTGTGATCATTTACATCTTTCACCTGGATACTAACGTCGACAGAAGCCACCACCTCAGCGTCATCAACAGTACACCTGGCCAGCACGGAAAACTGAAACCACTTAGTGGTCTCGTGGTCAAGACTCTTCTCTAGCTTCAGCCTCCCAGTCTGCCTGTCAATCACAAAGAACTCGTCTCTATTACTCTCGGGAGTATTGCCTTTGACCAGAGTGTAGAGAACAGCCCTGCTATGTTCTACCCGGATGAGGTCAATTTCTGTTCCAATGGGCATGTCTTCTGAAATGTCGTAGGTATAAAAGGGCTCTGAAAACTTTGGAAGCTGCGTTTCCGGTGGAAGTATCCGAACATAGACAGGCACAACGGATTCTTTGGGCGGAGACCCGTTATCCACAGCTCTAACGAAGAAAGTGAAGAATTCATTCTCCAAACCAATTAAACTTTCCTTTGTAGTAATTAAGCCAGTCAGCTTGTTGATTTCCAAATTCTCCTTCACACTTTCAGAATCCGCCTCGATGGCGTAGGTGACGTCAGCATTAGAGCCTTCATCGGCATCACTCGCAAAGACTTTAACAACCGACGTTCCTTTGGCGGCGCTGGATCCAATGTTCACTTCGTACTTGGTCGAGCGAAACTGTGGGGCATTATCATTGTCGTCTGTAAGAATGACATTTACAGTGCAGAAAGCCACTTTCCCTCCAGCATCCTTCGCCATTAAACGGACGGAGATTATTTTTTCTGTTGGGGTCTCTCGGTCGAGCTTTTCCAGAGTGAATATCTGTCCTCTGTCATTCACGTAAAATCTGTCCTTAGCAAAGTCATTCACGAGATGGTAAGTTATGTGACTGTAAATGCCAGAATCCCTATCCGTCGCCTTCACCTGGACCACCGGAGTATGTAAGGGAGCATTTTCGGCCAGTTCCACCTCATATTCGTTCTGAAGGAAGACAGGACTGTGCAAATTGCCTCCCATCACAGTTATGTGAACCTGAGCGGAACTTCGAAAAACCCCATCAGACACAGACACATTGAGACTGTAGAACGGCTTCAAGGTGTGCCGGCGCGGGTTTGAGAGTGTCAGAATCCCCGTTTCACTGTCGATGACAAAGCTTTTATGATCATTGCCAGACAGGATGGAATATTCTAACCTGTCTAGGTCCGAGCTGTCGGCATCGCAGGCTTTTACACACATCACGAAATGCCCATGAGCTGCATGCTCACTAATTCTGGCTTCGTAAATCTGTTGTTCAAACAGGGGTGGATTATCATTGAGGTCGGTGACATCCACGGTGACGATGACCTCGCTGCTCAGTGGGGGCATCCCTCCATCCACAGCCCTTACGAAAATCTTGTGCTGCTGGGACTGTTCGTAGTCCAAAGGCCGCACGAGTGAAATGAGCCCCGTGTTACTATCTATGTGAAAGTGACTGCTATGATTTCCAAACATCTGGTAGGAAATCCCTCTATTTGGTTCTGAATCCGAGTCTGTGGCTCTCACTCGAAGGACAGGTGTTCCGATGACAGAGGCTTCGGACAGGGTTGTGGCATAAGACTGCTGCACAAACACGGGAGGGTTATCGTTGATGTCCTCCACTATGATGTCAACAAAGACTTCGGCGTGAGCGCCCGTCAGGGAGTCGGTCGCCCGTATGCTCAGTTTATAGGCTGGGTGGGACTCGAAATCCAGCGGTGCTATGACATTTATTACCCCAGTATTGAAGTTAATAGTAAACTGATCAAAAGGGTCTCCGTCTGTGATGCTGTAGAACACTTTCAACCCTTCTGGGCTGTTGGCTTGGACGTGGACCACGGGACTGTGCACCTGGATGTTCTCTGGAATCTCAGCACTGTAGAAAGCCTTTTCAAACACAGGCATGGCTTTGTTCATGACAGTTATGGGAACTAGAACTTCGGCAGAGAAAGCTGGGCTTCCTCCGTCCTTAGCAACCACTGTGACAAGATATTCCTTATTTAAGGTGTCAGGCTCAAACTGTTTCTTCAGAGAAATGTCACCGGAGGGCCCGATCTGGAAGTGGTCGTGATGTTCCTTGAGGTAGTAGTGGACCTCCCCATTTCGGCCGCTGTCTCTGTCAATGGCTGTGACGTAGCGAATGACGTGGCCCACCTCGGCATCCACCTTCACAACAGCGTAGTAGGGGAGGTTGACAAACACTGGCGCGTTGTCATTTTGGTCTTCTATGGTGACTTTCACCACGACGTGGGCCACTGCGGACGGCTCACGTTCTCTGGTCACTTCTACCACCACATCAAATGCTTCCTGTTGCTCGCGGTCAAACGGTATTCCGGTGGTGGACAGCACGCCTGACGTGTGGCTGATCTTGAACCTGCGGTCGGGGTTGAGGATGTGATGAAACAGAGGCTCGTTGATCGGGTTCCCCTTGGCAGTAATGACAGCGAGCGTTTTCGTTTCCGTGGTGTTCTCCTTCACGACGGCAGAGTAGACATCTTGGGTAAACTTGAGTGGGCTCTCTTTGCTTTCTCTCACATTGATTTTCACAGAGGTCGTGCTTGTAAACCTGCCGTCAGAGGCTCGGACGGTTAGCTCATAGCGGCTTCGTAACTGAGTCGTGTTTTGTATTGTTATTGTGCCCGTCTTGTAGTCCATTGAGAACTTCTCTCCAATGTTGCCTTCGGTGATGGAGTATATTAACTGTGAGAACGCCCTGGAATCGGCGTCTGTGGCGTTCACGGTGATGACTTTCACTCCTTTGTATGTTGGCAATAGAAGAGAGGCTTCATACAGTGACTTAGAGAAGACGGGAGGGCAGTCATTGATGTCGATTACACGAACAGTCACATTGGCTGCGTACTCGGCAAACAGACGTGGGGTCCCCATGTCGTGCACCTGCACAGTGAAGTGGAAAACACGCGTTTCCTCGTAGTCCAGACTCAGCACTGTGTGGATAGCGCCAGTGGTGGCGTCAATGCTGAAATAATTGTGCACAGACGGCTCGACGATTTGATAAACGAGCAGAGCATTGGACTCCCTGTCGGCATCCGCGGCTCGAATCACCAGCGGAACATTCCTGTCTGTCAGAACCACAGTGTTGACTGAAGTGGATTCGCTAACAAATCCTGAATATTCTGCCTGGGCAAAAACTGGCGGGTTGTCATTCTCGTCCTGCAAATGCACAACAACGGTTGTGTTGGTGGACAAACCAGCCATGTTGGTCCCTTGTACTGTCAAAGTATAAATGGGCAGAGCTTCAAAATCCAAGGCTTTCTGAGTGATGATGCTTCCGGAGTGTGGATTAATATCAAAGGCATCGCCCACGTTCCCATCTTTGATTTCATACATCACGGAGGACTGGCTGTGAGCAGAGACCATCCCGACAAAAGTCCCAACACTGACGGCTTCGCTGATTTCCACAGAGTATTCTTTGGACGTGAACTTTGGGGAGGCGTTATCAGCAACTGTGACGGCAATGTGCACAGAGGTCATTTCGTTCATCGGGGGATCGCCTTGATCTGTAGCTTTTACTATTAAATCATACTCTACTTGGTTACTTCGGTCTAATTCTCTGGCAGTTTTTATAGAGCCCAAGATGGGGTCGATTGTGAAAGAATTTCCAATGTTTCCTGGAAGGACACGAAAACAAGGTAAGAAAGAATCTATTAGAGAAAAGCCCAAAGACAACATAAATAGCAGAGAAACAGAAAGATATTTAAAACTTACATCCTGAATTAAATAGGAAAGCAGGAGATGTCAACAATTGGATGAAACCTTCTACTTATTTCTTTTTACTCCTTTAAACTGTTCAGAATTTTGGCTGTCAAATATGAAAAGCAAGAAATAGAAAAAAAATACTGTTCTGTACCTAAAGCCAAAACTCACTCTCTCTGCTGAACTGAAAAATGTGTTGTAGAAACATACGGCTCTCCACTCGCACAGCTCAACAGTTTCCAACAGTACCCTGAAATCCTGCAGGGTGCATCAAGTCCTCAGCGTTCATTGCTTACAAGGGAGAGTTTTAAATCACTGAGAAACTTACACTGTGCTTGAGGAAAGCCTTGTAGTGTAGGTAGTTAGGGAACTGAGAGGCAATTTTCTGTAGCCCGCCTTACTTGTCAAGTTTTGAGGAATTCAACAGTGTTCCCTCCTTAACCTTTTCCATGTTGAATGATCTACTGGTGGGCGCCTCTCGAGTAGGCGGGATTTTGCTCCCAGGGAGACATCTGGCAGTCTGGCTGTCACAACCCGAAGGGAGGAAGCGCTACTGCTTCGTGGATGATAGCAGCCAAGAGACAGAAACAGCTTACGCGGCACACCAGAGTCCGCAGTGAGGAGTTGTTTGCTTCAAAACATCAACAGTGCTTATGCAGCTGAGAAGCAAACTGCTAGGACAGGTGGTTTTCCTGTTTCCTTGGACGTTGGCAGTTCTAAAGAGACTAGTCATTCTCTAGATGTTCTGGACGGAGCCAAGGCACTGTGTGTGTGTGTGTGTGTGTGTGTGTGTGTGTGTGTGTGTGTGTGGCAAGGGGGGATCTTTGGATTCTACCCCTCCGTGAATCCTTCCCAGCCTTTTTCCCGTCTCATAAATAAGCATCTAGAAATCAGCCCCAGCATTGAATCCATTCTTCCCAAATGCTCACTGCATGGCAAAACTACGCTCACTTGCCATTTTCTCACACTCCTCTTCTTCCTGGGTTGACACCAGCACACCCTTCACACCAGAATGACTTAGCGTGATCTGCAAACCAGAGGATTAACTAACGAGCACTTCTTTCTGCACAGCAACAGCAAACACTTCCTCTGCAGTGTTCATTTCCTTCATTAAATACATTTCCAAAAATCCACGACATTTTTTTCCTGAGGCCAGACATAGCCTGGTTTTCATTAAGCTGGCCTGGCTCTGGGTCTAAGCCCCAAGGCGATGCCTCGGTTTGAAACAGGGCGGAAGCCCAGGCTCCTGCAGACCCTTAAGGTCTGGGCAGAACCTTGGCCCAGGCCTCTGCCAGGCTGCTCAGACACTGATTTCCGGCCTGTCTGTACTTAGGAACATCCACGATCCCAGGTTGTCACTGCGTCTTAAGCAAACATCAAAACCCAGAGATCCTCTCTTGTTCTTCCCGCCCATTACTCTCATCTTCCAAACCTGTGGTGACTGCCTAGCCTAACAGGTGCACCTGCTCACAGTCTGGGCAACTGAATTTATCCCCCTACCTCAACCAAAACCCCGAGTCTTTCTTATGCCTGCTTTGGAAAACAGCCCATTTAATAACATTTATACCCCTTCATTTGCATGTATTTGTCCTATTTTCCATAGTGAAATCTTATTCGCCAGTCAAGTTTCATAGGTCCAAGGCCTCAAAATGAAGACATGAGTCAACGTTTTTAATGTGGCAGAGATGGACAGTGTTATGATGCGTGACTGTGTTCCCAGCATCCTCTGCTCTTCCCTCACCTCGGACCTGTATACTGACCATTCTCCCAGTGCAGCCTTCCCTAGCTATTCTCAGAATTTCTCCATTCACCTATTTATGTGTTCACTCAGAATCTAACTGAATGGCCCTGCCTGAAGGTCTTCTTTGACTTGTCTGTCCAGTATGACTACTTTTATTCTTTATTATAGTTTTTCATGTTAAGTATTTTCCTTCTTCCCATTCAGTTATTTTTGGTTTGTCTTTTGTTTTGGTGCAGTTCAGACTTAGCAAGAACACACTATACATCCCAGGCTGGCCTCTTGTTCATAGTCCTCCTCTTGCCTCAGCCTCCCAAGGGCTGCAGTTAAAGGCATATACCACCACACCACACTCCTCCATTTTCTTTTTTTTAAAAAATATTTATTTATTTATTTGTTATGTATACAATATTCTGTCTGTGTGTCTTCAGGCCAGAAGAGGGCACCAGAACTCATTACAGATGGTTGTGAGCAACCATGTGGTTGCCGGGAATTGAACTCAGGACCTTTGGAAGAGCAGGCAATGCTCTTAACCACTGAGCCATCTCTCCAGCCCCCATTTTCTTTATAGTATGTAGAACATTCTTTCTATTTATCAAGAATTTTGCTGTGTAAAATCCAAAACTATTTTTCATCATCTAGGAGACCCAGCATTGGATTCAGAGGACCCTGAGCTTGTCACTGACATAAAAAATGGCTCACCGGGAGCCTAGCCAGAGACTCAGTCTTTGGATCTCACGTGTGTATGTATTGAGGCACAAAGCGTCAGATGTACAGAAGGCTGCAGACTGTCAGGTAGCAGGTGCATTCCCCAAGCCCTGGAATACATGTCTGTTCGCTGCTGATGGAAATAAGGCAAGCAGAAGTTTGTACTAGAGTGGGATTGACTCGCTTGCATTAGCTGAAGCAGTACAAGACATCTTCAGCAGGAAGATGGTCTGCACTAATGAGCCAATGTCGCCCTTAAACCATGACTATTTCCTATAGAATACAAAAGAGAGAACAACAGATTCAGCCTGTGTTCAGTAAGCACTTGCTGACGGTGTGGGATCCTCTACCAAGCTTCACTGGCAATTATGATATAAGTTTGAGGAACCAAACCAATCCTAATCAGTTAACACATTCACCAAATGTTATCTCTCCCCAGGGGTGAGAAAAGGAGGGAAGTGATGCTCTACCTACTTTTCGACACGTCATCACCTCCCGGCCCAGAGTACAGCGCTAACGTATATCTACTTTTTCGACAAGCCAACACCTCCCAGCCCAGAGTACAGCGCTAACGTATACCTACTTTTCGACACGCCATCACCTCCCAGCCCAGAGTATAGCGCTTAGGTGTCTCTGGTACGTAATCCAGTTGCAAAAGGGAATACCTTTTCATTAAACTCCTTTCCCCGAAGACTCCAAATCAGACTAAACCTTCTGCTCAATAAATTTCTCCTAGTTAAACTTAGGCAGTATTACGAGTAAAATTTAAAACCAGCATTCCGAACTTTGTCAGATGTCATCGGATATAAGTTAAAGACGGCGGATTATGAACGAAGTGTTCAGTGAAAGGCAGTGTGAAATTTTACAGTTCCTTCTATTCCAGCAGGTGCTGTGCATCTACGCAGACGCGGGCACACGCTAATGCTGCTGCACTCTCACGGTAGGGGCTTCCTATGAGAGTATGTTTTTTTTTTTTTTTTTTTTATTTTTCAGTCTAACGCTGCATGATGAAAGCTGTCCTAAAACCCGATTGCACACGGGAACAGCCCACTGGTGCCTAGTGTGTTCTCTGGGGAGAGACAGAGTTCCATTCTTAGGATACCAAATTACTAAGGCCACCAGTCATCACAAACACTCCAAGAATGCATGCATGCCTTCAGTCGGGCACCAGCAATCACAGTTTAGACACCCAGTTGTTGAGAATTATGTGAAAGCAAAGGGAAAAATTGAGCATTTTCTCCTCCACCAACCCAGTCAGTCTGTTGGCGACAAAGTCACTTCACTGAGGGCTCAGGCACGCATGGATGGAATGCGCTGTTTCCCTAACTGCTAAATTTCTCAAGCAGTGGGGGGAAAATTTCTTTATGTCTATCCAAGGCACTAACTCCACTACCGTGCATTTTAACACTCTAATCATAAAATCTTATTTGGGAATAACAAAGTCAATCCAGTTCTTTTAGAGGAAACAAGTGAGTTTTCAAACACGTAAGGAAATAAAAATAGTTTGCTCGGTGCCTAAGCACACCAGGAGGTATTTGTGTCAAAATCACTCCGTATATACTCAGATTTATTTAGTGTCTGTGATCTATAGATAATCTACAAGCTCTATGGATTCGATGCCTAGAAGACACCATGTCTAAGTGGAGAGAGCTATGCACTTAAAAAATTAGATTAAAATACTCTAAACTCATTACAAAGAATGAAACTGGCTTTATTTCTTCAATTTCAACAGTGAGGACTGTAGGAAACTGAGTGCCTTCTCCACTCATCACTGACTGGGAGTGAGCAGGGTTAGGAACTCCTAGCTGTGTGAGCATGTGCTCCAAGTAGAGCCTTTCTCGCCTCATCCATGTGAGGCCCATGGAAAGCCCCACCTGATGAACACAGCAGGAAGACCTCTTTCACAGTACTTGGCTCATGAATGGGGCCGCTTCAGTCCCCGGGATGAGTGAGCAGCAGTGAAAAAAGAGCAACACTTGTCCTACTGTTGTGATGGCGCTGATGACCCTCAGCTTTGGGGGGGGTGGGGGGGCTCTTGTCTGATTTTATTCTGGAACTGATAGGCTCAGGCTCAGTTTACCCTTCCTGGGCTCAGGCTACCTCTGTGCTACCTCTAGCCAATGCCAGAGGCCCCTTCCAAAGACTTCTCTCTCCAGAACCAACTACCCTGTGGCCTGGTTCAACAACGTGGTCCTATGCATGTTATTGCACTGCCAATGGTACGTGGGGATGGACTGTGGGGAGAGCCTGCAAGGCATAGGAAGCAGGGCGCCCCTTTCTGAGCCAAGACGGGAGAGTCTTCACACTGCCCTGGCATTTCTTACTCTGAGCCAGAGAAAACATTCTCATTAAAATGTTGAATTTCTAAGCCAGCATTTTCCTGACTGGGTTCAGAGCCTAACATGATTGCCTAAAAATAATTCCAGAAAAACTGAATTAGAAAAATAATGTTCCCCTGCCCCCGCAGGATATATCAGTCTTAATTTATGTTAATACTGCTAATCTCCAGAATTCTTGACACTCAAGCTTATTAGGACTTTATCTTTGTTCCTTGGCATTTTTTTTTTCTAAGTTAAAAATTTAAAACATTTTTGCAGTGGTATATGGAAATGCTTCAATACCTAGAAGTAATTTTAGAAAACGCAAGATACAGTTTTCAAACAGAAAGACAAGACTCCATTGCTTCAACAAATACCCGATTCGATGGAGTAGAGCACTTCCGCATTTCTCCCTTTGTCTTTGTCCAGAGCTGTAACCTGCAGCACAACCGAGCCCACAGCGGCCGACTCGTACACTCGGCCTTCGTAGGAGGAGCTGGTGAACCACGGGGCATGGTCATTCATGTCGCTGACGTTAACAACGATCCTGGCGAAATTGCGTTTCACAGAAACATCCTGGTCCCGTACCTGAAAGAATCAACACGCTGTTATTCTCCTGGGCTCCTTCTTTCCTGTGGACTAAGAATAAAAAGGCATTGCCATCCCTCCCATTACAGGAAACCTTCCGGTCAAAAAAGGGCGAGGCCGTACCATGACCGTGAGCACGTGCCGGTGGATGGCTTCATGATCGAGCTTTTCCGAAGTGTAGAGAGCGCCGGTTGCAGGATCCAGGCGGAATTTCTTGAGACTCACGGGGTCTATGCTGCTCTGTAGGGTGTAGATCAGTTTGTTTTTCTCATCCTTGTCCACTGCGCTGATCTGCAGAATCTCCGTGTCTGGCTCTGTGTCTTCGGGAACAGTGACTTCATATTTTGATGTAGAAAACTGAGGGCGGTGGTCATTTGTATCTATGACTTTGATAAGCACCTGGAATGAGCGACAAAAGGACTTGGATAAAGATACACTCATAATTAATTGCAAGATGCTATCAAACCAAATTAAATATGAATAGGAGAAATAAAAGCAAACAAAAGTCTAGAATCAAAGAAACTTTCTACAGCTTCTTATCTTTGGTATATTATTTGTGTAATATTGAACAATAACTGTGGAGATAGGATTCTGGTCACAGCTGAAAATTCCTTATGAAATGGTGCCTAATCTACCATAGGTCTCTACAAGAGATCTCTGGAGACGGTTCAGGAGAGGTATCAATTTACTTTGCCAAGGATACCCATTTCCTATGTTAGATTCAGGCCAGTGAGAGGGGTGGCAATGTTATCTAAATTTCTCATTCTAAACCCTGCGACTCCAAGGTCCTCGCAAGATATTAATACAAAAGGAACAACTAGAAATCACTGAGGATGTAGTTCAGCGATTGGGAACTTCCTAGCATACGTAAGCCGAGAGTCAGAGCCCCACTGCTGCCAAAATATGCTCTTAAATTATAGTTCCGTGGCTTCAAAATCCCTGAGTGGCAAATGTTTCTTTCCTAAAGGCAATTAAGTAGGTAGGAAAGAAAAACTCTTGTCAAAGATAGTGACATAAAATTAAAGTTTTAGAGCAAAAAGGAAGATGCCAAAAAACTTAGTCATAATTAGAAATAAAAAACATTTACCTTGACAGATGATTAATTTTTAAAATGAAGTGATTTAGAGGGACAGCATAATAAAAATCACTATCAATCATAGAATATGGCTTACTTATAGTTTATGAACAAGAAAGCTGAGTTTCACTGGCTTCTATAGAACACAAGGGTTTGTTAATTTAAGAGAAACAAAGGGGGCAAAGTTCTAGTGACGCCAGGTAACTGTAGACCACGCGGCTGCACCCACATGAAGACAGGATTTTCGTGAGACTGTAACCGTATTCCCAAAGAAGACCACAGCATCAGCAGATGCATTTTCACGCTCAATTCTATGTGAATCCTAAATCCATTCACCAAACCACAAAAGAAGGTTTTATGTGAAAAGTATGTAACCATTTGGGTCTCGCTTTTAAAGATAAAAGAGGACCGGGGAGGCGCAGCTGCAAACGGCCGACTGGTTTTCTATAAATCAAATCCTGGTCAATTTACAAGTTTAAAACTCAACCATGGAGTGCGAACTAGGCAGAGGAGTCTGATGCTGTCCTGGGTTCAGCTAACCCCTCTCAAACAAAAAGCAAAAAAGAACGAGTGACCCATTTTGACAGGGCAGTTCACCAGACACGCTCTTGACGAGCACCGGGGCCAGCTCTCACCCACAAGGTCTCCATGGGCCACATCACATTCCTACAAAGCCTAAAAGCTGCTAGCATGCCATAAGGTGAGGTTTTGAAAGTCCACAGGTGGGTGGGGAACTCTCCAAAGCAAGGGATACTGAGAAGAAACTGAGAAGAAGATTGTCGGCCAGGAAGGTCGAAGTTGAGAATGCCTACCTATCTTGAAGAGACCGGAAAGACTTGGACCTGAAGGAACAGAGGATCAGGAAGAAGATGGAATCGAACCTGCACCGCCTGAACTCCCAAGCTAAGGATGGAGAATTCGCCATCTTCTATACTTCACATGGTTTCACCACAAGAAAGGCATTTCACCTTCTCTTCTCAGTCAAGTGGCCCCAGATGAGACTCAGGGACCAGAGACAGGAAGCAAGTGATGTTTCAGGAGTGTAGCGTCAATACAGGAACATGTCCTGAGGAGAGGCCGTAAGAGCATGCAGAGCGAGTCCTCTGCCCTCTCCCCTGACCCTCAGAAGAACCGGGAAGGTGGCTAGCACTATCCACTCTCCTCTCCTTCCAGTGGAGGCAATAGAAACAGAGCGAGTCTGAGGTTTGTCCCTGCACAGGAGCGAGAGGGGGAGACAAGTCTCCAACCAGGCTGCCTTCCCAGAATGCAACAATTGTGTTCCAAGGAACCCGCAAGAAAACGGGAATGAAACTGCTTCAGTACAACCACACCAGCCTGTCATACAAACAAACAAACTAATAAACACAAGCAGCTCAATTTGTAAGTTACCTGGAAACACAAGGGAGAGAAGGAAAAACGATTCAACCTGGTGCCGAGGAGCGTCCTAATTGGAAGGATAAAGTTTTATGCGTGGAACAGTGGCATCCACCCTGCTCTACTCTGCAAAGAGAGCAACAGGCCTGACCAAACCATCACCCAGTCTCTCCCACATCCCGGTACCCGGCCGACCAACCTGAATGCACAAAGCTGCTACATGCTGATTTTCACCAACAAACCTGCATCTGCCCATTGTTCCAGGCCTTATCGGTGTAGCTCAGGTGCCCGCCGGCCTCTTCACGGGACCCAATCCCTTCCATCCCAGATCTCTATCTCCCTGCGCACAGTCCCAGACGGAAACCTAAACCTAATGACTGTCTGCTCCCTTTGTCCCCACCATCACAGGTCAGCCTGGGCTCTGTCACATTGTCTTGAATTCTGAGAACCTCCCCATGCCAGTGATCCCTTGGGACACTGCCAGGACTCTCCAAACAGGTGTCACAGTAAGTTACAGAACTATAAATCCTGCCCTGAATATTAAGAGAAGGGGAAACTAATTCATCCCCTGCATTTCAGGGGAATTTTAGTAATGTACATCAAAATTTCAGACCGAGCGCCCAACCATCCTGAAGATGCAGTTTTGCGGGGAAGAGATACATTACCAATTACCTCCTAACGAGGTAAAAACACCATGTGGATGCACGGCTGTAGTCAGGAGAAAGGCTGCTACAGAGGGCCATTTCCATGGCTTCCCAAATTCCTCTGGCTACATTTCCAGTTACTCACAGTACATGGGGACACTGCTTAAATCTTTCTCCAAAAATGACTGTTTAATCTTGTTTTAATTTCTGATGTTTTAATTCTCACTCTTGTGCTCTGCAGCTCAACATCAGGGGCTCATTTCCAAAGAGAGAAAATCCATGCGTGCTGCTTATTACTCCCATGAGATGCGCAGCGAGAGAAACTGCAGCACGGCACAGCACCTTCCCCACGGCCACTCGAAACAAACAATCCCCACAGCGTAAGCTACATGCAGCATGCACTGCCAGTCTCATCCACTTTAAAGTCACAGGCATTGGGAGAAAGGACTAAAATATTTTTATAGCTACCCTTAAATTATCTAGTCATTTATTAACTGAAACTACATCCCAGACTGTAATTTGCGATCGTGAATGCAGCTAAATGACAGAGGGGAAGACCTGTCTCATTTACGGTTTCGGAGAACATAATCTAAAGACAGAAAACTTCAGAAGCATCTCCGTCTCTAAGCTTCAGCTTCCTTAGGGATAGTTAAGTAACACACAAGCCTTTGGCTTCGGGATTTGGATCCTGTTGCCACACTTTTGCTTCTAAAGAAGCATGTGGTCTAATAAAATTGATAGAAGGTGGGAGAGAGGGAGGAAGGAAAGAAGGACAGGCAGACAGGTGGGCTTCCTGCTAAAATCCACGATTACTAGTCATCCAGGAACGTCATTTTGGACAGCCACTACTAAGCATCAGAGAATGCACTTAAAAAATAGAATTCAATTAAAACTCAACTAATTCACAGGGTTTTAACATTAAAGTTTGAAAACCAAAAATCTAGCCAGCCACTGACGATCAGATAGCAACAAATAAAAACGCAGAGGAATTGTTGGTCAAATCTCACTTCTGAGATATTTTTACACAAACCTGGGTTTAGTTTGAATGAAGAAAATAGGAAGGAAGAAGGGGAAGAAGGAGGAAGGGAGGGAACCAACCTGTCAGCAGTTTAAGCTATTAAGAGCTTCAAAAAGATGATGTGTATAGCTCGTCCTGTGGAAGAACTCCAGCACCACGGCTTGAAGTAAGCATGAGACTACGCCTGTGAGGGGAGGCACTAATACTGCGCGATGGGGTCAAGTCTCCTCTTGACATTTTTATGGGACTGTTCAGCAGAAGGCACAGAAGGCACAACCGCATTTAGGATCTGCGGTTCCTGTCCCCGAGAAAGGACTCCTGGTGTGTATGTGTATAAACTACACCAACACACAACTGCCCGTGCTGTCTGCGCATCCTGGCGGCAGGGCATTTTCTCGGTCCTTCTGACAGAGGCATCGCCAGCGTTCACTTACCTGGGTGAGGATAGTGGAGGTTCCGTCTGTCGCCTCCACTGTGAGGTTATAGTTGGATTTCTGCTCTGCATCAAGGGGTTTGGCAACAATGATCGTGCCGGAGCCCTTGTCGACATCGAAGTGACTGTCATAGTTGCCACCTAGTTGAAATTAGGACAAACAGAGGTGCTACAGCAAATCACACAATAAAGATCATGTGTTTTATAGCTTTCTGATACTCAATGGCCATGAAAACAGATGTTTAATAATACAATGATCAAAATGACTCAAAGGAGCTAGGATTTCCAAACATAGGAAAGAATGGCTAGCTCTTCAGAGTGCTTTTAGACAACACTGGACCTTAATGTCAAGGAGGTCAAGAATTGAGAAGAAATCAAGTCCACAAGCAAACAGCCCTGCTAACCCTACCTGTCAATTACTTCGGATTTTGCAGGCATTATAAAAATTTGCGCATGATTATGAAAACCTCACTGAAAATAGCTTTTATTACTGGAAACAAGAACTGCACTATTCTGAATATACTACGCTCACTAGTAATAACTATTACAAACAAATGTGAGCGCTGAAAGAAACAGTTACATTTAATTTGAATCCGATCTACTACGGACTTCCTAAAACTACTTTTCAGAAGCAAGTTTCCGTCCTATTTACTATTCAGATATCTATCTCCCAGTTACATTCTAAATAAAACTCTCTTCAGACCCATGGAGGTTGAGACACTCAAATAGAAAAGAAATGGAATGAAAAAAAAATAAGGCTTAATGTCATATTTAAATTATAGGATAAATGTACCCCAAACAAAACAGACAGACAGACAGACACACACACACACACACACATACACACACACACACACACACACACACACACACACACACACACAAAGTCATCCGTCTCAAACCCAAAACTACTGATGCAGGGACAATTAAGAGTCAACACGTTTGTGACTGGGATGGGTGGTCATGCATATACATTATGAAAAGAACTGGGATGGGGGGGGGGTCCAACTCTGAAAACAAAACCCATGCTTTGATTTTTGATCTCATAATCATGTGGCAAATTATGTGATCTCAGCAGATACCTTCTGCTGTACAGTTCAGGTCACATGTCATCTGAAAGATGTAAAAGACGTCTCTAGCAAGCGTATCTCCTGACACAGCCAAAGGAAGCAAGCAAGCGTGGAAAGCAAGCACAGAAGAAGAACAGTCAATCAAACCGGTCCCCAACAGTAAGGAATTAAAAGCAAGTCTGATACGGTACAACAGAAGCTGGTTAATCTGGAAACGTGAGAGAGTGAAGAGAAAGAAAACATCATGATTATGGTTAGTGATGGCAATCGTCATTCCCCCTCAAGAACAAGAGTCATGGCTGCAGAGATAACATTTCACACACTGGCAGGCGAGAGGCAACCTGGCTACGAGGTGAAAGGAAGAAGTGGTCGCGTTCCAAGTGGAGATGGTGGTTGCGAACAAACATACTTTTGATTCATTAAGCAGCCTTATGATTAAAATATTATGGAGAGTCCATGGTGGTGGCGTATGCCTTTAATCCCTCCATTCAGGAGACCGAGGCAGGCTGATCTCTGAGTTTGAGGCTAGCGTGGTCTACAGAGGGAGTTCTAGGATAGCCAAGGCTACATAGAGAAACCCCCCTCTCAAAACCAAAATGCAAAAATTGTGGTGAAAAGAATTTTTTAAAGGCCTAAGGCTAGGCATCAAAGCCCACACCTATGATTGTGGCTACTCTGGAGGTTTAGGCAGAAAGGGTGACAAATTTGAAGCCACCCTGAGCAACTTAATAAAATCCTGTCTCAAAATTAAATGGCAAAAACAAGGGTAAGTGCGTAGTGCAGTTGAAGAGAGCTTGTTTGGCAAGTTCAGGGCCTGCGTTTGTCTAAAAGGGGGTGGAAAAGGCAGGGGATCACATGCACTGTAAGTTCTTATATAATCTTTAAAAAAGCAATCGAATATTCTAAGCGTGAGTTCATCAAATAGCAAAAATGCTAACTTAAGCATGTATATTTTTTAGGAGGGTGAAGCTTCCTGGCAAGAGATGTAAAAATACTGGGAAGCTACTGCAGTTGCTTTAAATTTTATATAATCACGAATAATAACATAGCATGTGTATGATATAGATATGGACCTGGTCCGATACATTTAGGTTCCTGAAGTCCCCTGTGTATGCCCCCCCCAAGTAAGTTTTTGCAAAAATTTTAACTGACTAAATGGTTTTCGAATACCTATTTTATGTTTGTTCTTTTTAAATTTTTATGTGTGTGGATGTTTTTCCACAAGCATACAGTGACTGCAGAGGCCGGAAGAGGGCATCAGAGCCCCTGGAACAGGCATTATAGAGGGTTATAAGCTGCCATGAGGGCGCTGGAAATAAACGCTGGTCACTAGATGAGCAGCGGGCACTCTACTGAACCATCTCCACACACCCAGGAGTTCTTTAAGCAATTTTAATGTATGTTGTAAGATTTTTCTTCTGCTGCTGCCATCAAACCACTATAGTTTAAGAACATTCTTCACCTATAGATCTTTCCCTGTAGTAACATTCTCAAGTGAGCAATAGTCAGAAAACCCTGTCAGGTTCTCAGTGCGACCCACGCAAGGCTGACAAGAGCTGTGAGCAATGCTTACCAATGATGTCAAACCATAGAGGTATGCCGGGAGGCTCAACCGAGAGCATCCCAATCATGTGAGCCACCGGGTCGCTTTCCATCACAGTAAATGAAAAAACCGATTCTTCAAAAGAGATCGGCTCCGACGATGGCTTGGGTTTGGAGATCCACTCGATATGGAGTCTGGTAGTTGAGGACTTCTGAGGACGACCATTGTCAACTACCTTAATCTAAAACACAGGACCGGAAGGGATGAAAACAGCAATCACAAGTTACATCTTCTAACCAAAGTCTAGATGGGTTTGCCTATTTCAAATACTCCAGACTTGTATCAGAATATAGCGTATGCTCAATGCTTGACAAGAATAATTGCTGCATGGCCACAGTCACTGGCGTGGGAGTTGACAAAGAAAATAAACCCACACTTTCCAAACTCCTCCTGTCACTTTCTCAACAGAGAGAAAGAACTACACGGCTTATGTTCCCAGAAAGGCAAGAGAGAAATCCGACTCACTGAAAGAATATCGTATTCTCCAGCCGCAGAGAACTTTTTGGATGAAACCACTCCCGTTTTGGGTTCGATGGAAAACCTGCCATGCTCGTTCCCTTCCTCGATGCTGTAGGACAGCTCGGCATTGGGCCCTTCGTCCTTATCGGCAGCTATGACGCGGTACAGAGGTTCTCTCTTGGCATTTCTTTCCCCGTCTGCTTTCTCTCGCTCCGGGAGCCTGATTTTGTAGAACTTCTGCAGGAACTGGGGCTTGTTGTCATTTTCATCAAGGATTTTCACGATGACCCCTGCAGTGGTGGATCTGGGGGGCGTGCCGTTGTCTGTAACAGTAACCTGGGTTTCAAAAGTAAGAGATAGCCCTTAGGAAGCTAACAAGCAGAGCCACGCCTGAGGTGAGGTAGTGTTTGCAGAAAGAGCTACAGCTCACACAACTCCAAGGTTCATCCCACTGCCTCTCGAGGTGAGCCAAACTCTCCTGGCTTTACGGCAGAGAGGTGGGGACCCGGACAGTGGCAAGGGCATAGTTGCCACTTCTCACGCATTCCTACCGGTCTCCCCCTTCCTTGTAGTAATGGTAAAACCAACTTTACCAAATGTTAAACTATCAAAGACTGAATAGCTTAGGGTTTAAGAAAGACATGTGGGATATTTTTAAGTCCTCTTAAGAAGATTCATTTTGCATACTCAAACTCAAATTCTCCACATACTATATTAAAAGATGGCCATTTTTAAGCTTTTTCGAGAAGTGTGCTAAAGCATCATTCTAAAGCATATGCCACTAACTAAAAATTTAAATATTACAGGTTTGCATGCTAACCATGGCTTTGATGGTTTTCTTTTACTGTTTTAAATACTTATAAGGACAAACAAACATTTAAGCCCACTGCATTACAAAAGGTTTTCAGGAAAAGCAAAGTCAAGTCACTTGCTTCTAACTTATTCATGTGCTCCGGCTTGCTCTAGTGGCTGATATGGCTGAGGCCAATGTCATCCTTGAAGGTTCACATTTACAGCAGTGCGTGTTAAAAACAATGGCCTTGATCATGATTAACCTCTTTCAACCAAACTCCACCACCTTCTACATTAACTGAAAATATTAAAAACATTGGGAGAATGAAAGTTTTCACTAAAGTGTGCTCATTTGGAAACTTGGTAGTAGTTAAATCCTACTTAGAAACGTGTGGCTCTATCGACAGGGACTTATAACAGTTGCTTTCTGTCACTGAAGTATAAAGTTTATCTTCCTGAGCTTTTCAGGATAAAAGAAAATCAAACTGGTGTTTTCATTTCAGCCTCTCTGAACACTTCCTTCCTGTCACGTGTCAGATAACCTGCACAGGTGGAGAAAACGGGAGAAGAAATTCGACCAAGCACAATACATCCTAGGCTTCATTACCAAATCACGTCAATAAATAGCTTTTCCAACGACTGAAGAGAGATGCTCTTTTCTCCAAGACAGTCAAAATAGAGACACAAAAGAATGACAGACACATATGGCCCGCACACAAACTCCTACGGTGCCTTCTACGGTCTTCAAAGCCCACCCCTGCTCCCACGTGGCCTCCGACACTCCCTGTGTACCCAGGATCTAGAGTCAGTCAGTGTACAGCTGATATGAAACCTGCAGCTACAACCAGCATGGGGTGGGGGTGGGGGCTCCAGGTGAGCATGCAGCAACCTGCGGATCTTGGCATGCACCCATGCCTTCTCTCGCTAGCACACATACTTCCTTACGTCAATTCCTGTAGTAACTGAATGAAAATAAAAACCCTGCTCTGTAATAAAGAAAATGGATGCAAAGGAGCTAGGCAATCTATAAATGAAAACGCAGAATTACTAGTGAGAAAACACTATGGTTTTGGAAACCAGCTGGTAACCCACACACACGTGTGTGCATATACACATAAACACACACATACATACACAAACACACAAACTTAAAAAGAAATACTAACATTTTACTGATAACTGATATCTTGCCCAAAGATGAAATTAAGCAGACATCATTATAACCATCAGGAATAAGATCGTTTGGAAAGGAAGGAAGGAAGGAAGGAAGGAAGGAAGGAAGGAAGGAAAGAAAGAAAAAGAGCGAGCTTATCATCATGGAGAATTTTCTCTACAAACCACATTGCTAGGGTATAGACATGTTACAGAGATAACAAAAGCACCTGGCCCCCAGGCCCGGCTTGCTCTGCTACACCCAATCTCCGACGGTGGCCTTTCTTGGCTGCCCCATTGGTCTCCATGTTACTTCCTACCTGTCTCCTTCAAATTCCCCCACCCCGTCACCCTCATTCTGCGACTGGTCCCCAGCCATAACGAAGTAAAGAAATAAGTGCAGAAACATCTTAAATTAACCAGAACATTTTAGAAGAGGCGATGTTTGTTTTCCACCTATTTTTACTTTGGATATTTTTAGAAAATGTCTTTAGGTTATAAACAAAGCCGAGTGTAAAACTGCATGGCTAATGCGATGATTTAAGAATAAAACCATTCAGAAATAAACAAAACACAGCTTAAACGGGTCAACTGGATCTCTAAATATGAACATGTCTTAAAGGCATATCTGAAAAAAAAAAAAGAAATCTATGGGATGTACAGAGAAAAATACCACTTCCGTAAACAAAAATGAGATTCAAATGACACTGGTTGCCAATGCTCTTGAAAATGTGTGTGAGAATTGCCACATAATAATGTACGAAATTCAGAAGGATTCTTATGGCAGAGTTTGTTTATTCTGAGGATGCTTGAGATGTGTGTGGTATTCATTATTAAATATTAGCTGCTATGAAGCCCAGAAGTCAGAGTACTCTCAGGGTGGTTAGGAGGTGAATGCTTCAGAAGTAATTAGAAATAAAGGAAGACTTACTTCGAGTATGTGTTCATCCTGCTGTTCCCGGTCCAGCTTCCTCGACGTGGTTGTGATGAGACCTGCAAAAAGGTGCAAGTTTATTGATCCTAACAAAATACCATCAGTTACGCCATGCCTGGCTGTTTTATTTATTAACCACAGGAAGTCGTTGCATTTTCTTGCAACGAATAAAGCCTCCTGTAAAACTGCTATCGGCGGAGACAGGTGCATCGAAGTGGGAGTGCAGTGAGAACGAGACCCAGGAGACCAGGCAAAGTCTTCTCCCAGGCGGGTGCTGGGGCAGTCCTCCTTCTTCCCAGCACTGCCAGGGGAATAGCTCAAGGAACTCAGGCACTAGCCTTACAGCTGTGGTTGTCCACCCAACCAAGCCTGTTGATTTTTCAGGATGGAACAAGGAAAGGCCCACAAGACCCTACCACTTACTGAGGAGCTACTGGCAGTTGATGGCTTCTGGGGGGGGGGGGGGGGGGGGGGGGAGGAAGAAGAGAGCTTCTTAAGAGTGTGGCCCTTTATGAGCAGACCGTGTTCCAGTGGGTGGCTCCATACCCATACACAAGCCTATGAAGCATAATTGAACTTGGTGGAGTATTTTAAAAATGAAGTTGGGAGCAGATAAAGGTTGATCTGGGGGGGGTTGGAAATGAGTGTGATCCAATCATATCACAGGAAATTCTCAAAGAGCTTACGAAAATGTCACATTAAGAAGAAAACCAACTTTCCTTAATAACTGATTTTCTCCTATAACTACATTCACAGAAGCAATTAAAGACTATTTAAAATGTTTCTCTAAATTTATACATATAAGATGTATATTTTAATTAACGCAGTGCTTTTGGTTTTTATATCTACTCGGCTAACTTCCACATGATGGGACACAGCAGGACTGTCATCTCAACAAACAGAAGCTTGTGTTATAGTTAGACACTGGGCTTTCCCCCAGACTACAGCTACAGGCGACTTGGGCTCAAGGAAGGCGAGCAGTTCCGTAACAACAGGACGGCATTGTCCAATGTGGCAAGAGGTTTCCTTTTCAGTGGCAGAGACCTGTTAATCCTGTTTCCATGAGAGGTTCACCACCACCCCCGAACTGTGGATTCAAAACAGTTAAAAAAAAATGACCAGAAATCATTTTTATATTGTCCCACGTAATTGTCTTAATGCTCCTACCAAATCGTCGACCACTGGGTAAGATAGCACAAGAAACGGCATGGCACGCTCACAAGACAAACTGCCTGGTACTCAGTCACTCACCAACGGTGCCCAACAAAATTTCCCTTTATACTTACATCAAATGGCTAACGAGGGACTTAACTATCTGTATTACCAGTTCAGTATGGAAGCAGGCTACCTGACACGCCTTTACATGTTTAGATTTAGAATTACCTGTACATCTTCCTGGCGTCCAGCCAAACACCTCCCCACTCCCTTGCCCCATCCACATCCCCTACTGCAATACAGGGCACAGAGGTTCTGTTTCAATGTGGTGAACAGAAAGGCCTACTCTAATGTACTCTGACGGCCCCTCATTTTAAACTCCCCTGGAGTAAACTGTTAGGTTCCCTGGGGCGCCAAAGCACTGACCCAATGTCGACTACAATCCCCCCCCCCCCCAACAAGGTCCTGAGAGAAACTCCGCGTGTGTGCTTTACAGTTTTGCAGGCAGCACATAGGATAATTCCAAAAAAAGGCTTCCTAGAGGCACAGCGCTCTCACCGGGAAAATTCCATCAAAGCTGTCCTGAGCTTTCTCCCAGGAGCCTTCACCAGGAGAGGCCATGCCTGTGCATCTGACTTCACGGCATGAAGACACCGACTTGAGAGGAGCCAAGGAGTGTTTAACTACAGGCTTTTCCTACAAAATGAACTTGAAATAAAATTCCTTAACGCAGCTGAGAACTAGGAGCCTCTGAAGTATGTTCCACTTTTCCAACCCAAGTGAGAGTACAGGAGCCTGTACTCTGGCTCCTGGCCTGTACACTTACTCTGTGTATTATACTCATCTTCATCATTCTGATTTAAAAGTCTCCTTCCTGCTGACTCACGCCTGACGCCCCTCCCCACTTGACAAACCCCTGCTTCAAACCTGAAGGTTACTGGGTGACCAACTTTATAGTTAATAACTGAATGGCATTAAATGCCATAAGAAACAGCATTATACATTCATTTCTTTCAAGAAATGTATATGTATGCCTTGCCCCCCCTCCCCCGCCACTCCGGAATTCCAGAAAGACACAGGCGTTAATAGAAACAGCACAATGCTCAAGGTCAGGTGTCTGAGTGAAAAGGAAGTTGCTTTCTCCGAGGTCACTGGTAACTCATTAACGAGGTCACAGTTAGAATTTAGTTCTTGTGCGCCCCAGATGAGGGGGTTAACTTCCCATCACATCAAGCATGCAACTCACTGTGTTGTGGCTTTTCAATTCTTAATAAAGTCTTAATTACGACTTCCTCAAAACTTAAGGGACAAGTGGCCATGATTACTCCCTATTCATTTAAGTAGGTCCGAGAAAAGGAAGACAGAAACGGAAAGAGAAGATAAAGGCAAAAAACATGCATAAGCAAGCCTTTCTTTTTGTAACTCTGTATTTTTTTTCTGCCAGTACCTTGAAGCTAAAAATAGAAGAAAAGAAAACAGGACAAAGACTAGAAATTTTCCTTCCCTGATTTAGAAAAACACTACATACTCTATACAGGCTGGAAGAAGAGGTCAATTTCCTACCTTCCCACCAGTTACTAGTTAGCTACAAATCTAGTTCATAAACGTCTATGAAACCAAAGACCACCCCCAAACCTTACAGAAAGCAATGAACATGTTTTAAAACTCACTTGTAGTCTTTCATATTACTTCCAAAATTTAGAAAGTTAAGACAGGCTGTCTGATGCACTATAACGCGCCAGTATTCATCGAATTTTAAAAATCTTTACTTGGGGACATCATGCAACAAAAGGCCTTCAAGAGGCAGCCAGCACACACAGTGCCTAGCGAAGGCTGACCGGGTTATTTAACTCTTTGTCCTGTCCGCTCAGAACCCAGACGTGACTACCAAAGAGTCATACAGAAAACACTCTCCGAGAAGGCTGATGTCCGAGAGCATTAGAGTTTGGTTGGATCGCCAACTGCAGGTTGTACTCATCCCCTTCTTTCTCATATAGCCAAGCACCTGACTAAGTAGGGTCACCCAATACCAACCGGTCCCAAGCCAGCTAACAGCTTACCACCTTTGTATAAACGATCAGCCAAGTCTGTACAAGGCCAGAAATGCCAACAGAATCCTGATTTAAATTAAGACTGTTTTTTTTTTTAATCCATTCAGGTTTAGGATAGCTTGCTCTTTAAGTCCCGCTGATACAGCAAGTGACTATCATAATGGCTATAGGGCTTACTAAAAGCTCAGAGAGTAGGCTTTGATCTCTCTCTCTCTCTCTCTCTCTCTCTCTCTCTCTCTCTCTCTCTCTCAGATTCCAAAGATACTTATTTTTCCCCCAAAGACTAATTCTTATTCAAAAATTATACGGCACGTTGGCAGTTTAGGAACTTGGGCCATCAGTGCTTAAAGTCTACATTAAAGTAGGAAACTTCTGGAGAGATGGCTTGGTGGATAAAGTGACTTCTCTGGAAGCATGAAGACCTGAGTTCATATTGCCAAAACTCACCCAACAGTTAGCAAAGCAGTGAGTGCACACTTGTAACTTCTGCCCTGGAGAAGAAGAGACAGGTAGAGCAGCCAGCCTAGCAAACACTGTGAGCCCTAGGCTCAGTGAAAAACCATACCTCAAAAAATAGAGAGCAAGAAGGCGGGGGGGGGGGGGGACGGGGGGGACGGGGACGGGACGGACGACTCAACATCCACCTCTAGATTCCACATGGGCCTGCACAAGGAAGTGTACCTGTACACACCTGTGACAGACAGACAGACAGACAGACAGACACACACACACACACACAAACGGAGAGAAGGGGATCTAAGGCTCATGAAGAAACAAAGAATGAAGGAAATAAGGAAGCTAGCTTGAACAATAACAAAGGCATCATAGACACAACACAGGAGAGCAGCCAGAAGAAGAAGCCCTGGTTTCTGACTAGGACCAAGGCCCAACTGCGATAAAGAGCGGAGCACTCACGACTTAACCATAACGCTATAGGACAAGGTCCTGCGTGTGTGTAGCCCCTGCTCGTCCTTGCTGGGCAGAAACTTACTTTCAGTCAACTTCCTATTGTTGTACTTTGAGACTAAAACCAGGAAGGGGTAAAGACCAAGGAACGGGGCGGGCATTCACCTAACTGACAGTTACTACACCAAACCATTACTTTATTTTCCTTTCTACTTCTTCAACCTCTTTTTTTTTTTTTTTTGCCTTTCCCAATAATATATGAGCCGCTGCGGCCTTTGTCTTTCAAACGCACTGCTCAAAGCAGTTTCCCTTAGTTTGAAAGCGTCTCAAATTTGCACTGTCTGACGCAGCAGCCCCCAGCCACACAGCCACCTAGCAACTGGAATGTGGTGAGGCTAACTAGAAAAGTGGGTTTGCAGATTGGATTTAATGAACTTAAAAAGCCACTGACCATTTCTGCTCCTTTAAATGGTCTCTCATTTCAAAGTACCAAAATGCCAAAGTGAATCTACAAAACTTAGAAAACGTTTGTGGTTGAGAATCTAAAGCTACAATTGAATAGTACATACATCTATTACCAAAATCCAAATCCTATGAACATCTGCCTCGCAAATGCCAAGTTTCCGATATTTCGGTGTGGGGGCTACGAGTCTGCCACGGCCCAGTCCTCAGATCCCCAGTCTGCACCCATTTCACAGACCCAGCTGGAGAGGAAGAATCCTAGTATACCACTGCTACGTTCCAGCTTTGTCTAATACCCCCAAATCAGCTCTTTGTGTTCAACCCCAACTTCTGAATATTAACTAGTCTACCAGTATCGTCTTTCCGCACTGGATGGCTTCTTTCTAAGAGTTTAAAGCTGACAAGGTCAGCTCTTAAGCGGTAGTCATGCTGTCCTAACCAGCAGCTCAAACCCCCACTGCTTCTGCCTGCGTTATTTTCCATGTGTTTGCCAGAATGGCTTCCCCATATATGCCCTCTGAAAGACACACAAAGCACCTGTCCTGAAAGGGAAGGCAGATCGGGGGCAGAGAGGCCTGAAGGATTTGTCTAGGAGCTAAGAATGTTAGTGCTGGGTCTTCAGGTGCAAGTGCCCTTTCATGCTTTTCTTCACGGGAGGCAAGCTGTAGAATGACCAGAAGAGAGGACCTTTTGATCGACAGCTATCAAAGATCCTTCCCTTGTGCCTATAAGCAAGTTACACCTACTCAGGGGTCCAGCAAAGCTGCTATCATGGCACCTCAGAGGTTTTGAACATTACGAAGGTGCCCTAAGGGAAGTGCAGTCAGACTACTGGAATACTGAACCAAGGTTTTGCTAAAGCTACAGGCTTCTTAGGGAAGCTCCTTCCAATGAGGACAACTCCAGGCAACTTAGAAGAATCCACATCAAGCAAGTCAAGACTGAGACTCCAGGTGACCTGGCCTACAGCCACTGCTGAGGCCTAGACCCTTGGCTGGTTGCTATGCCTAGTAACAGCTATGCTCGATTAGGCCCAAACCAGGAAGGACACCCCTCCTAGTGACTCAACAAAATGCTTGCACACAAGGAAAGGTGAGGCCTGTGACTGGTCCCTAACTGAAGGCATTTGAATGGCTGAACTAGTGGAAACAGTGCAGTGTGTTACAAACTAACCCATGGTCCACCATGCTTCTTTTCTAACTACATAAGCAGGCTGTCTGTAGTTGTCTGGGCTCAACATGAGGCCCCAATAAGGAGCTGTCTTACGCCTTCTGGTCTTATTACAGGTAGAGAAAGCTGAGTTGGTCAAAGAAAAAGCTGCATTTTTTGCTAGTGGTGGGAGCTGGTTTTGTTTTGTTTGTTGGGGGTGGGGGACTGGGTATCATTAGCCTAGGCTGGCCAGGGCCATGTGTTCCTCTTGCCTCGGCCTCCAGAATATTGGCACTACAGGTGTGAGCCACCATTAACTGGTTTCCTTTTTAGCACAATAACTGGGTGCTTCCTCTGGCTCCAAGCTAAGCATTCTAAGAATCTGAAACATGAAGGAAAATCAAATAAATCAGCCTAAGATACACCAATAGGTGGGCTGGGCAAACGTACAGTGGTTGAGCAACTTTCAGACAAAGAGAGCTGCAAGAACAAAAAGGCAAATGTCAGTGTGAGCCTCCAGCATAAATGCGATGTGCATGCACAAAATGCGGACAGAAATGTTGGCGAGCCAATGCTGTCAAAAGAAAGGAGAGAACTGGCCAAGGCAGAGGCTGGGAAGGGATAAGAAGAGAGAGTTTCACTTCTTACATTAATACAATTCTTTACGGTAATGATCTGTAGTTTTTAATGAATATTTTTCCTTGAAGAAACTTTAGTCTTAAAAATACCTTAAGGCTGGAAGCAAAAGATATAAGAGAACAATTAACTGGGTGAAATTAATTTTAGATTGAAAAGTTTCAAACGAAGCATTTTTAAAGCCTCAACTATGCAGCCATTGATAAAACTTAAGCCAAAGTTTTATACATGGTGGCGTATGGGAGACAACTTTCTCTGGTTAGCTGAACCAACTCAACATGAAATGCATTACCTTGTAAAACAGCCTCTCACTGCACAAACCAATTCTCCTAGAATCTAAAGCACTATATAAATGTCTGCCTCACAGCATACTTTTCTTTATTTTGGGTAAATGCCTTCTACAGTGAGCTGAATGGCAAGCCCCAGCCAAAAGGTGCATCTACCCTGGAACATGGCAATGTGGCCTCTGTCGAACCAAGGTCTCTGAAGCTGAGACTAAGAACCTCGGGTGACAACATGTTAACTTTGAAAAGGCTCTAAATTCAACCAGACCGAGGGGCACAACAAAGGTACTGCAGCCAGAGACACAATTCTAAGCAACACGCCAAAACTATAGAATGATTTCAGAGGGAGAGCAGCCTGCGGGAAGCTATCTTCAGACTTCGTCCAAGCTACAGAGTGAGTTCCAGGACAACCAAGGCTACACAGAGAAACCCTGTCTCGAAAAACCAAAAAATAAAAAAGTAAAAACTAATCTGCTATTTTTTCAGTAACACTAAAAAAAAAACAATTACAAATATTTCTTTAATGTCTATGAAACAGAAGGTCTTGCTTATAAAACTGCTAGAACTAAGGATCAAGATAGAATCAACAAATTCTTCTATGTTCTCAAGAGCTCACTTAATAAGCAACACGAAGTACACAATGAGATCAATCAAGGCATCATCTCCAAACCTAACCGGCTGACAATATCCCCTCTCGTCAGAAAATGTACATTTACTCTCCCTGCACAAATCCATCCTTTCTAGTTCAGACGTCTCTCTGCTCCTCTTATACATTGATACCCATTTTTTACTTTGAAGATAATGTCAATCATTAGAATAAAAGCAGCACTTAAAGGCAGTGTTCTAAACAGAACCTTTTACATCTCAAACCCTGGGTTGCTAAGCAGGTTTCCTGTCTCGGCGGTATAATGCTTATAGCATTACTTATTCTGCAAGGACCTCAGAAACTACAGTCACAGGGAAAATAATGAGGGAAAAACCATTATGTTTTAGAATGACATATTAAAGTAGATGTACCGAGAGACATCCGTACAGGAGACAGTGACTACAAAACACCGAGCAACACGTGGCTGTGCAAGCACCTTCTCTAAGAACATTCTAGCCTGCATATCGGTACCAAGAAGCCGAAAAAATAAAAATGGCTTAAGAACGAAGCCATTTGTAGCAGCTGCAAAGATCACAGAAGATGGATGGAAGACAGACAAGCCACGGATGCTAAAGAGGGCACATGAAAAGCGGAACCATTCCAACCGGCTGGGTTTTTAAACCCTTTACCAGTGAACTGGAAAGCAGGGATTGAGTAGCATTCCCACACTCAGTGTTGTGCTTGGTTCTGTCATGGATACAATAACTGGATACAGAAAGGTCCTGGCCCTTAAGGAATTGTGCCAGGAACAGAACCAAGCAACAGGCAAGATCAGAACCAACAATGGAAAGTCAGAGTCCTTGCTCAGCTCAGACCAATGAGGCCGCAGGACAGCACCTCTTCCAACTTCTTGTGCTAGAGACGCAGGTGGCCTCATAGGCAGACCCTGAGCAAATGCTCAACTCTCCCCATAGCTGTCACTCAGCATCCACTCCCATAGAGCTTCCGACTGGGAGCCCAGGGCCTCTGCAGCATGCCCTGTCTTCATTTAGGTGGTGTTCTAAGCGCGGTCGGCTGGGGGCTGTTTGGCAGCTGTGGCCATCTGAGCAGCTATTGTTTGTCGCTGTGGTACTGGTGCCGGCAGGATTAGGCTTGGAGCCAAAAATGGAATTCTATTCATAGGCTGTCAAGGCTGAAAAGCAGCTCGGCATTCATTTAACTCAAACTTCCAGAGCTCCACAGAAAACACTAATAAAATAAATCAAATGGCCATTCTAAAGTCACACGGGGAGTGGCGGAGGCCACTATCAACCGGTTTTCCCTCTGCTTTTACAGCCTCTTGGAAATTGGTGGTTTCAAAACACAAGATCAGAAGGCAAATCGAATTCACAAGGAATTAATTGTTTTTAGTATTCTAAACAAGTTATGAAGTGGAAGGAGAGAGGAAGGGAGGGAGGGAGGGAGGGAGGGAGGGAAAGAGGAGGAAGGTTCTGGACCTACTGAAGGTTCCTATCAGCTCATCTCAACATAAGCATTTTAAGTGTAAAATCTTAAATGTAATTCTAATCACTGACATTCAGTGACATAGAAATGCAGAATTCTCCATGACCCAGCTGATACCCAGGATCCCCTGAAAACAGATTTGACCTGTGCAGAAATGGCAGAGAATAAAATCTGACTTTTTAAACTTTAGAGATAAGACATTCCATTACAAACTAAAAAATAGTCCACAGTCCTTACAAACACACACAGGTAAACTTTTTGGGTCCTTTGTAAATGAATTCCTGTCATTGTGGTAAGAGCCAGTCCTCCATTTCCTTCCTCTCTAGAGCTATCAAATGTCACCGGAAACCCTTGGAAGTTGTTTGCAGCTGTAGCTGCTTCCTATTGCACTGTTAGGTCTCCTTTCCAGCCACAATAAAACGCCACTTACTCATTACCTCATTACTCAGTAATACAAGACTCATTACTGAAGACGCATGGGGCTGGAACCTGGACAGGTGCCCGGTGCATCTACTAGACACTGTAGGGCGTCTGTGGTTTTAGAAAGGTTTATGGATTACTGAATGCAAATATTCTATCTCTACTCAATCTATCTGTAATCTCCTACTGAATCATCAATTACACCAGCTTATATCCGACATCAACAGTTCTGTATTAAACACACTGTTTTACATGTTCACAAGGAAACCTTAAAAAAAAAAAACCCAGCATATTGGTGTTCTCTAAAAAGCACAGAAATTTTAATGTAGCCACCTGAGCAAGAACAACTCAGTCCCAGATAAGATTACGAAAAGAATGAGGAGAAAACAGTGAAAGTCCACCAGGCACCGAGAGTCAACCACGTGAGCTGGCGTTTGCAGCTCTAGTTATGTTTATTAAGATAGACCAGAAGCACAAGGACAGAAATCTCCAAAGTTTAGACATATTTTATCTTCATGCGAGAAACTATTTCTTAAAGGCAAAAGGAACAAATGAGTCGTTCACTCTCCACTTCTAAGTATCTACCATGAACTTGCTAAGCCTCAAAAATGTGACCTTGATAACGACTAGTCTAATTGTTGCGATTTAAAAGAGGAAGAACCTGGTGAGGGGACACTCAGTAAACCCATCCACGCACTCTAGCTTGCAGCAGTGGGGAAAGTTAGATATTGTTCTCCCAGAAAAACTTATTTAAATACCCACTTCCTGCCCCCATTTTAAAAAAAAAAATCAATACCTTAACTATTTCCAGTGTTAAGCAATCAGAGGCAGGGGACCACTGCTTGTATGGACTTTAAGTTGTGAATGACTGAACACAACACTCTGAGATACTGAAACAAATGTCAATGCTCATCTGGCATGTGCCTTCATTTCTTGAATGACAGACTGAGCTTAAAAAAATAAACAACAACAACAAAAAGCTGAAAGAATGTGACAAACACTAGACAGCCTGCCTACCGGAAAACTTCTGTGGTCTTTTACACAAAAAGTTCAGCGATTCCTGCAATGCACAGTTACTGGCAGCAAGCTTAAACTTCTAGTGTCATTTAAGAGCACTGTGGTTTTAAACTGAAAAGTGCCACAGAAACAGTATCACCCTAAAAGTAACTATTAGGTGACACAGCATTCTTTAAGATACATAATAATGCTGCAAAACCACACTCAGTCATCAAAGGCACTATACCAAGAAGCAGCAGCCCAGAAATTCATGCCTGTGGCTTCGGCCCCTGGGTGGTCCTGACCTCTCTGAAGTCATGTAATTATTTGTAAAGTAGGGAAAAAGCAAATAAAGTGTTTGTAGTCTGTACCCTTCTCATAAAGATTTAAAAGACTGGAGGGTGTGGAAGTTACTGTAAAATAATACAAAGTACAAAGAGTAGAGGAGACTGTGCTTCACACGCCCAATGAAGGGTTAAAATGAAGTTAAGAGATAGCAGAAGGGTTAGAAAGTGTAAGAAACAACAACAACAAAAAAAAAATCAGAAAAAAAAGGAAAGAAAAACAAGGTTTGCTGGTCTCTCTTTGCCTGTCTCCTGGAAGCTCAACTCTCAAAGACAACTGAGATATACAATGGAAATTAGTCCAAGAAGAACACCAGGGGCACTTAGAAAAGTCTAATGTGCACTAAGCTACCAATCCAAAAAATGAACAGACTTTGATTGAGGAGGACCTCAATCAACCCTTGCAATTTTGGCTGGGGATATGGCTCAGTGGTAGAAGGTTTGCCTAGGTTCAATCCCCATTATGGGGTGAGGGGAAAGGAGGAAGAAGAGGAAGGGTTTTTGTTGTTGTTGTTGTTTTGTTTTGTTTTGTTTTGTGGAAAGTCCAAGAGATGATTCTGGTTTCCTAAGTCCCACTTCATGTTCCCTAAGCAGTGTGGCAAGGGAAAGCATTGGGACAAGGCAAGAGGCAGAAAGGATGCCAGGAAAGCATGGACAAGAGCCTTGACTGCTGCAAAAGGAACTTGGTGTTGGCTGGATTCGATACCATCAAGCAGCTGGCATAGAGGCTGCCTGGGGAGATTCCAGTTAAAGGGCAGGGCAGGGCAGGGCGGGTCAACGGCTCAGCTAAACAGGAGGGCTTGTGAGCAGCAGGGGCTCAGAGTTGGTTAGTGTGTTGGCGAGTTTTATGACAACTTGACAAGTTAGAGTCATCAGAGAGGAGGGAGCGTTAACTGAGAAAATAACTCCATAAGATCAGGCTGTAGGCAAGCCTGTAGGGCATTCTCTTAATCAGTGACTGATAATATATATTTTGTTGTGGATGGAGCCATCCCTGTCCTGGGTTCTTTAAGAAAGCAGGCTGAGCAAGCCAGGAGGAGCAAGCCACTAAGCAGCGCTCCTCGATGGCCTCTGCATCAGCTCCTGCCTCTGGGTTCCTGCCCTGTCTTGAGTTCCTGTCCTTGCTGCTTTTGATGAGAACCGGTACATGGAACTGGGAGTGAAATAGGCCCTCTCCTCCCCAGGTCACGGTGTTCATCACAGCCAGAGTCACCCTGACTAGGACTGTGAGCTTGCCTGTGAAAGGCAACTGCTCAGTCATCCTCCACAGCAGCCCCAAATGCCAGACGGAAGACGGAATAGCAATACGGAAAATGAGAACATGTGGCTAAGATACCAGAGAGGGAATCAAGGGGACCGTGTAAAAACCAAACTTTTCACGGGGGGGTCTTTCTATGCCCTGTGAATTCTGCACCATGTATATCCACCACTTATTAAAATGAGTAATATATTCCAGAAGGCACGTGATCCCCACGTATGTATGCAAACATTAAAACATGTTGGCAGGCACAGAGTGCAAGGGATAAACGGTCATTCTGAGGAGCACAGCCAGCCAGAACTGAAGGGCAGTCCATACTGGACAGTATGGTTTAGAGAGACAGAAAGTGAACTCTAATTTGCTTTTCTACCAAACCCAGAAACACAAGACACTATCCTAGAAACTCATGATACTAATAAGTTTATATCTAAAATGAACCTGCAAGTTCAATTTTGATTATTTAAACACACACATAATGTTGGTTGGAATTATCTACTTCTCCTTTAATGAAACTTTGTGGGGGAGGAGTATATGCGTATTTATTGCATATCTAAAACTGAATGTGCATTTTTAAGATTAAAAAAAAAAAAACACCAAGCAAGAACTGAGTTCCCATATTTGCATCAAGTGGTCAGAGTTATACTCTAAAGATACCAAAAATAAATAAAATAGACAATGTAACAGCTTACAAGGTACTAGATGTCAGGCAAAAGCAGACAAAGTAAGTCTCCATGAGTTTTCGGTCTTCATGGTTTTCAGAATATTTGTTCCTACAAGTCCAGGAGATGTGGATCTATATGGATTACATCAATGTTAATGGCAGCATTATTACTGACAACCAAACATGGTAACCGCCAAATGCCCACCAATTACTGATGAATGAACTGTATCTGCATATGGATACAAAGAGGGACTTAAGGCTCGTGCAGAGCTGCATCATGCATGAATCTCAAACAAACATGCTAAGTATGGAACCCTTCCCCACAAAAAGTCTACACCATGTCAACCCATCTATGTGAATTCTAAGAGCAAATGTATTATATATAACTAACAGAAGGGCAGGGGCAGATCAGAGACTGTCTAGGGATGGGGGCAACGAGAGTGACAGGAACGACAGAATACCAAGAGGAAATTCTTTGTAGTGAAGGGTATGCCCACGGCTTGACGAGGTGAGGGCTTCCCGTGTACAGACAAATGTCGAGACTTACCATACTGCAGGTTTGCAGTGTGTGCGATTTACTTGCATGTTAATTGTATCCTAAGGGAGCTTCTAAAAAGTAAAAAAAAAAAGACTTTTGATTCAAAAGCCCGAAAGATAACAAACGCACTGAGACGAAGAAGACGAAGAAGAAGACGAAGAAGACGTTGGTCTTTTGTGAAGCTGGCACAGGCCTCAAGAGGAACCTTCAAACTTATCTGGCAACTCAAGTTGTGGGTCACTCCTCCAAGCTGATAGCATGAAGACGCAAGTACAGGTGGGGTCAGTTTCCACGGGTTACTGGAGGACACTGAAGCACATATAGCTCACACTGGTCTCTTTTGTCTGGGGCTCCTCCCCTGTCCTTGGCATACCATGGAGCCCTGTTATTTCTGCTTGCGTGAGCAGGCAGTGTCAAGGCTGCAAACGATAAAATATCTATGCCCCTGTCTCTCTCCTGCCTTGAGCAAAGGCACAATTTATGTTAAAAGAAGCAAACTGACCCTAACTGATATTTGATATATCCAAACAAACAAAAAAAAAAAGTTGTTAAAATCTACGCTGTTGAGAAAAGGGTCTGTGTTAGGAGAGGAAAATGAATGAAGCCTTTTGCCTGTGTGCCCTAAATGAGAAATCTCATCAAAGCCTACTTACAATTAGTGTACTAACAACTGTCTGAGATGTAGAAAGACGGCCTCAGCACCATAATTAAACACTGGAAGATACTAAAAGAAGCTCATTCAAACATGCTGCTTGGAGATGAAAATTCAGGGGGAAAAAAACCTAACTCAGTTCCAGAAGGCTTATTAAAAAAAAAAATGTCAACAACAACAACAACAAAACTTGGATGCTTGCCTCATTTATAAAATGACCATGAGGAGGCCATTTAAATGTGTGCAGAACGTCCTAAGGATTTTCTACGGACTCTGGGAAAATAAGTCCGTATTTATAAAAGCAACACAAACACTACTACTGTCAGTCTTTACTCTGGTTTTCAAGGGTCTAGGCTGCCGTCTGTTCACCTGTCTCTTGGATGCTGACGATTCCATCTGCTTCCAACAGCACTTCTGGGGTTTACTCGACTGTTCCCCTGCCCCCCCGCCCCCGCACACCTTCCTTACAGGCTGCGCCAGGCTGCATCACACAGCCCTTCCCTAGGCTCCTCCACACCTCCAAATGACAGGCTTGTAAAGCCCTACTCAAGGTGCCATGTTCCCAGCGCAAAGGCAGAAACCACTCCATGTCCAAAGGGACGCTTGACTGTTAGGTTTCCTGTGGTCCCCACAGACGGTAATCACGGGGAAGCAAATGTGCACTTTACCCTCCATGTGCTTCTGCCCAGAAAGCGCACAACTGTATTAATCCACTAAAACCCTGGCTGCTCATATGCATTAAACAAGCGACTGAAACATGTAAGAGGAACGGGCAGCAGCGAATTTTCCACAAAGGACTTGGAGGACTCTGGGGGGACTAACCTTATTAACAGTGCAGACCGCTCATCAAAAATCTAAAGCCTAACCCCCCCCCCACCCCCTGATGTCTGTTTCCTCTGTGGTCCTGGGAGGAAAGGCTAACCATAGCCGCATCTCAGAGTTCCAGCCCAGTGGCTTGCTCCTTCAGTCGTTAATTACTGAGGACCCTGATTTAAGGTCTCCAGGTGGTGTTCCAGGTCAGTAAATCACAAGAACTTTCTTCTTTCAGATCATCTTTCACCGGCTCCCACAATCCAGACCCCATTTTAACAAACCACCTCTTACAACTCAGGGCCTGCTATAGGGTTTCAGGGGATAAGGTGCCTCCTATGAATACCGTTTAGGGCTCTGAGGATCTCACTTAGAGCTTAGGCTGAGTTGGGAGAACAGAAACATTTGGAGACATGGCTCGTGAAACTGTACTTATTATATTTTCTTAACAATATGCTTGCTGAGCCATGGCTATTTGGGGATCTTTAAAGACATGGTGATTTGTACAACTCTCTTTCCTAAACATACAGTAGTTTGGAACATGCTTCTCGGCAACCTCCACTTTTATCTGCCTTCAAGCCATAAGAAAAAAACCTGCATTTTCTCCTACTATCTACCCAGCAGGATAGCTGTGCTTCTCACCTAAGGGTGCGAACTCACTGTGAACTCCTAGAGGGTGTGTATTCACACTGAAGATAAGGAAGAGAGCAGGAGTCTGCAGCAGGCATCATTTCCTAAGGGCCACAAAGGAGAAACTCAAAGGGAAGGCTGGATGGACATCGGCTCATTCCAAGGGACATGACACTGGCGTCATTATTCCTGAGACCTAACCTAGACCATTTTAACTTTCTTTCTCCTATTAATTATACCCTGACCGGCAGTATTTACTCCGATAATGGAAGGACATTTATTGCTTTCTTTCCTGTCTCTTCACAGGGGACTTAATCTAATCTAAAAGAGGGACTGAAGGCATAAGATGTCTAATTCATTAAACACTTTTAAGCAGAGCTAGCTGAATTCTTCAGTTATCTCATCACGGTTTTTACATCTAGACTTTTCTCTTTCGACACTGGGACCACCACCCCTTTGGTTTGAGTACGCTTTTTGGACTCTTAATCCCCTCACCCCGAAATTATTTTAAACTTATACATTTCTACTTCATAGCTGGCAACGTGTTCTAAGTCTGACTCTTAGTTTCTGGATACCTTTCATTTGATTTCACAACTGTGGAACCTAATTACCACCTGTACAGTGAAAGCAGTTCATATCACACTGCTAAAACGAGCCTTTTGCTAGCGGCTGCCTGAAACTCGGTACGGTCCAGCCAAGATGCTAACCTACTTCTTAGGCTCAAGTCTCCTAAAAGCAGAACACTCTCAGATTCTATCAATTTCTCTTTTATATGCTCCAGTTTTTTAAAAGCTCAATCAGTCTTGACTCGGTTAGTTTTCTAAGAACCCAAACTGGACCAGAATTTCCCCCAAAAGCTGGAGCATCATTATCCCCAAACAAAAAATTTTATGATGAAGCACTCAAAATAAATTTTGAAGTCATTCAGCTACAATTTAAGCCCCCCCCCCCCCACACACACACGGGACAGAGCCTAGCTGTGCATATGTTGAACAAATGCTTGGTCACTGACTCACGTGACCAGCCCTTAAACACATTTTTCAAAGGACAAAGAACAGTATACCTTCATGACCTCCACGAGTAGCTACACAAAGACATTTCCTCCACAAACTCAGAACTCAGGTGCCTATCCTCTCAAGATCTGCTTCATTTTAAGTTCAATGAAACAAAGAAAGAAGTAAGAATGACATGTGGAGGAGACACAATAACAAAGATTAAGCTTTTAACTTCTTGACATTCAAACAAAGGTTAGACAGGGTATAAGAACGCTACATATAGCTCACTCTTTAGAATGCCAGGTTCATCAGATTCTACCAGCAAAGACGGAAGAAACACACACCACTTTTAAGGCCAGTAATTGATAGGCTAAGCCATTTCATTACCCCACATGGAAACTGTCTTTTCAAAGCCATGTAGCTGTTGTTTTAACTAAAAAATATAAAATAAAATTGTTCTTCACTCAATGTGTAAAATTTTCATAGCTCAAACAGAGCCATGTTGCTCACTATGCAAATGTCAATGATACCTGAATTGACCACTTCTTTTTAATGTGGGAAATAAAGAGGCCTAAGAGCCTACAAAGGAATAAAACACATTCTCCGGTGTGGAAGAGCAGAGGTTGAGGGCTCACAGGATTGAGGATGACTGCTGGCCGTGGAGCCAACCTTCTAAGAAGCAGAGGGTCACACACATTTTTGCTTCACGCTGTGAGCGTGTGTGTGTTCATCTGTGTGTGAGTCTGTGCCTATGTGCAGGGGCCACAGAGGCCAAAGGCATTAGACACCCGGAGCTGAAGTTACAGACGGTTGAGAGCCACCCAGAGTGTGTGCTGAGAACTGAACCCGGGTCTTCTGCAAGAGGAGCACATGCTCTTTTCAGCCCCTGTGGGGTCCCAGACTCGGAGAGGAGAAAAGTGAAGGAGATGTTTGGGGTATCAGTTCATGAAAGTAATAGCTTCCAACCCCATAGTAGTTCAGCCCCGATTCCATTACCGACAGTCAGAGCACTGGGAAAAAACTTAAAACAGTACTTACAAAGCAATGAATTGTGAAATACAATCTAATATTCTTCCCAAATAAAGCACCATTATAAAAATTCCGATACATAGCAGCAAAATTTGCTCTGGGTTTATTATATCATCACTGAACTATTATTGAAATAATAAAAACTGCTTTAGACCCAGAGTAAAAGAATTTATTATGAAGCAAAATCATAAACCAGCTTTATCAGTGGTTCTCAACCTTCCTAATGCTGAGAACCTTTAATACAGTCCTTATGTTGTGGTGACTCCCAACCATAAAATTATTTTCACTTTTACAACTGTAATTTTGCTACTGTTATGAATCATAATATAAATATGTATTTTCCAATGGTCTTTTGGGGGGGTAGCAATCCTCAGGCTGAAAACAGCTGAGACATACGGTAAGAAGCCCAAAGAGGTAAACACATATTTGAATTATATTTCATCCACAAACAGAGGCTTATTCTGAATAACTGGAAAAAGAAAGCTCGGCAACAAAGAAATGCTAACTCTTGGTTTTGACCTGGGAGAGTATACATACATAGTCCACTTGAAAGTATTGACCTACCTGTTTTAGGGTGTATTGAGAAGAATCCTTGCGGATTTCCACTTGTAATTTTGTATGTCAGCTTGTCGCTGGAGCTAGAATCTGGGTCGAATGATTCAATCTGGACCACGGACACATCCTTGGGCGAGTTTTCCATGATTTCTGGGTAGTACACGGGCTCCGATGTCTGCGGTGCGTTGTCGTTGACATCCTCCACCTCTATGTAGACCTCTATGAAAGACGACAGTGGCACCACACCCTGATCCGTGGCATAGACTGTGAGCCAGTAGTGGGAAGTCGACTCCCTGTCCAGTCGATCTGAAGTCTCTATAGCACCTAGAAAGGAAAAAGGGGTCAGAGCAAAAAGTTAATGACAAGCACAAGATGCCACTTACCACATGCACGAACTTCGGCAAGCTGTTTAACCTCCCTTGCCTCAGTTCCCTTCCTACAGAATGGAGGCATGCTCCCTAATGATTGATTAAAAGAGTTAATTCCTACGTAAACAGTCAAGTGTGTCGCATATAATACAGACTACGAGAGTATTAACAATTACTATTGTCAACCAGAGCACTTTATGATCTAACTCTGAAACAGGCACCAAGAGATCATCTCATGGTCTAATAATTACTCTGCTTTTCAAATATAAAATTTATGGCTGGTTGAAATGTGTTGGCTTTCATGGAGATTTAGCAGGAAACCAAAGACAAACCAAAGTAAGGGCTCAGCTCCATGGCCTCAGCCCTACTCCTTAAGCCATGGCCAGAGACAGAGACCAGAGGTAACATTCCTCTGAGTTCAACTACTTGATCCTTTAAAAAAATGTGAAGAAAATGGGAAATTTTTGTAAGTCTACCATAAGCGATTGCTTGAGTCTCTTATATGCTAAACTTAACATTTTTAGCCATCTTAAGCAAACCAGTATGTTATAAAAACATAAATTCTCCCGGTGATGTTCTAAACTGCAAAAGTGTGGATCTTCCCCAGCTACCCATGATTCCTCTGGCTCCTCAGTGGGTAGCACAGTAGCTACCCACTTACTAAGGGAACCGCCCCAGTATTTTGGTTGGCCTTGGGATCCGGAGGCTTCCACTGAGGCTCAAACCAGAACACATGTTTATGGAGAGAACCGGTACAGGAGAAAAGTGCCCGATGGCTGTATTTTGGCTCCGTCGTGGAAATCTATTAAAACTTTAATTCCAGAATCCTCCCACACAAAGTGATTAGAAGTGGAAATATCAACTCTCTTAAGCAAATTTGGCCTTTCATTTAATGGCATAATCTTGCCTTTTGGCTCCCGAATGATTGATCTTCGTGAACGGTTGACACCTTCAGAGCTCCACGCCATGCACCTGACTACACTTCAGAAGCCCTTCAGCTTCAGAATCACCACGGCTCCCCATCCGATGCAAAATACAAAATCAAAAGCCAAGGTCGTCTATGTTCAGCAGTAAGACAGTATTTATCTCAAACACTAACCCGGGGTTTGTATTTTAAATTATCACATAAACTCCTAACAGTATGCAACACAAAGTTCTGAAATGTGGATACATTGTAGACTGGGTAAGTTGAGCTAATCAACTATGTATCATCTCCTCTGCTATAGGTGTGTGTCAGTGTGTGTGTGTGTATGAGAGAGAGAGAGAGAGAGAGAGAGAGAGAGAGAGAGAGAGAGAGAGAGAGAGAGAGAGAGAGAGAGAGAAAAATACTTAATATTTACTCAACAATTTTTCAGACACAATATATGGTTATTAACTAACTATACTTAATAAACGCTTGCATTTGGGATTATTTAAATGTAAGTGCTTGCTTATTTGGGGGGTAATATCAGCAAAAGTAACTTGAGCATAAGGAATAAGTAAATGTAACGTGAACCACGTAAGGATGGATGTTTACAGCCCACTCATGATTAACAGCTGATTTCACACTAAGAAGGTTCTCCTTTTCCTCTAACCCAAACACGATCTAAACATGTTCAATAATCCAGCAAAGGACTGCATTGTAACGGTTTGTATCTTCAATGAGTGTATCTTTTCTACTTTCCTTTGTTCATGACAGCCACCCACAGAAGCAGGAGACAAGGGCCGTTTCCCCAACCCGGATTACATATTAATGAAACGAAGACACATTTGCTTCTCTCCCGTGCTGCTGCTCCACTGAAATGCAATCAAATTCATTGGACAAGTGAAGTACAACTAGAAAATTTCAAGCAGACAGGCACATGGAGATTTTACCCCTGCCTTTCACTTCTAACCATCAAATATTTCATGCTGTTATCTTTTTTATGTAGTCCTTTCGATGTAATTCTAAGTTCATAAAGCAATGACAATTACATAGACAATTTACTCTAGCCAGGCGACATGGTAGTCCTGCACTGTCCGGTTTCATCTGTCTGGCCCGCCTACACTGGCGGTGCTATTGTCCCCACTTCATGATGAGAATCTCAGAGATGAGGAACTTTCCCAGGGCTACACTAAAGGGCAGCACTCGTGTGAATTCAGTGTTCTGAGAACAACAATCAGGGGATTAAAAAAAAAAAAACTTCACATAATAACCCTGAAGACAAGACAGGCTGGCTTCATATCCCAGGCACTTTTTTAACGTTAGTATTTGGGTGAAGATTATATATTCATTCAAATACAACAGCTCTAAAGGGAAACTATAAAATGTAAGCATGGTTTGATGGACACCGTTTATTTACTTTCCTTCATCTTCCCAGTCTCATCTGTACAGTCTTCTGCTGAGAACTGGTTCTCAACCCCACCCCTAATCAACTGGGCAACAGGGGAAGAGAGCCCATGTTCCTACTAACAAAAATCCCTACCATGAACTCCTAGCTATGGTCAGGAAGAGAATAGCTGAATATCAATAAAGGTTGAAAATGGAAAACAGTGGCTCTGCTTAGATAAAAAAAGAAAAACAGGGTTGTATCAAATGTTAATTAAAAGACTAAGATTAAGGAACGAAAGGCCCACTTTCCTAAGGCATGAAGTCATGGGCTGAGAGGAGCACAGAATGCATATTGATATACTTCCTCAATCAAACCAGGGGTTGACAGAAATCCAGTCCCTTTTTGTTTTGTTTTGCTTTTTGAGACAGGGTTTCTCTGTGTAGCTTTGGAGCCTGTCCTGGAACTCACTCTGTAGATCAGGCTGGCCTCGAACTCACAGAGGTCCACCTGTCTGCCTCCCGATTAAAGGTGCGAGCCACCACCACATGGCCCAGTCCACTCTTTACAGAAAGCCTAGTTTCTAAGCTGACCCACTTGCCAGCCGGTCATCTAGAAGCTTGACTAGAAACAACATTTACTCTTTGAGTCACTCTAAGTCCTTATGCTTATACCCAGCACTTCCTAACGCTACTACCAGCACAGAGGAAAACCAAAAATCAAACCGAGGTCCTCAAGTCATCACTGGGTGTGGATCAGACAACTACTCATTCTTAAAATTCAGCTCCTATTCTTAATTCTCTTGCCTATGAGCCAACTGTCATTGTTGATAATCTGTCATTTTGTGTGTGTGTGTGTAAGAAGTTGCAAACTCATTCCTCCTGAGGAAAATAAAGAAGTAATGAAACTTCAGTCTCCGTGAGTTTGCACTCTGTCTTCAACAACCTGTCCTCTTCTCAGCTCTCTCTGTTCCTAGTTGTAATTTTCCATCTTTAATTTCTTTGCTTTTAAAACAAAAACAGAATGGTTGCTATGAGACTGAATCTCCCACTTCCGCTCCCAGGTGCTGGGATTACAGATGCACGCCACTGGGCCTGGCTCCCTCTAGATAGCAATAACAGTGTACAACTGGAGGACAGATAAGGCCAGGGTGTCAAGAGGAAGAGGCAACCCTCCCTTCTATGGAATTCCTCCAGCCAGATGCAGAAGAAAAATCCAGCAAGCATGGGGAGGAACAAGGAAATTACAGACTTCTTAGTTCACGAGGAATGCGGGACCCGTACAGGGTGACCAGAGAGACTGGCTGTGATGGTCATGCTGAGCCCGGAAGACAGGTCCAGACACGCTTGTTCCATGCACTGCCCAGGAGTGCAGCATAATCGGCAATTGTTCCTTTGCTTTAGAGAAGTAGCCCTGGGGTACTATGAGTCCAACTTTCTAACCCCGAGACCACAATGAAGACATTTCCAAAAAAGTTGTTAATAAGCTGGACACTGAAAAAAGCTGGAAACATGAAACTATTAGCTAAGAATATTTATCATTCCTAGCATGCTTGATGGGATTGCAAAGTCACCAGCAGATGTCACTATGGAAACTGACTTTAAATATGCATCTACCGCAATCACTGCTCCACTGAAGGGAAAGAGCGATCACGCGAGGTCTAAAAGAGCACTCAGCTGTAAATGGGACGTCTTTATCAAATCCCTCCCCTCAAGCCTTAGGGACGTATCTGTGTGGAAGAGGAGGAGGAATGACGTTCAAAGCCAGAGGCGATGGACCACTCCAAGGAAACTGTCTTCCAGACACAGCAGGTCGGACACACAGACAAACTCACAGAGACTGGGGCAACATGCACATGGCCTGAGCAGGTTCAAACCAGACACAATATCTGCACTGAGAAGGGGGAGTTGACACAGAGCCCCAACCCTAATCAAGGAGGTACTTGTAATCAATGCCAGCTGCCAAAGGGATATGAGTTCTCTCCAAAGGAGTGTCACCAGGTATACCAACCACACTCCAGGGCAGGCCCTGTGCCTGAGAGTAGCTAACCAACACAAAATGAACTCCATGCTTTTTTGTAGATGCTTTGTTTTGAGTTTTCTGTCTTAATTTTTTTTTTAACTTGTTGAATTAATTCTCACGGGGTGGGGTGGGGGTTGGTCTGTTTCTTCTGTGGGGCAGAAAAAGAGAAAAAAATCAAATCGGTGGGTAGGTAGGAGTGAAGGAGGCAGGTAGGGTCTTGGAATTGGGGGAGGGAAAGAGTGCTGTGGCAGCCCCTCCTTTCAAAAGGACACAACAGATCTTTAACTAAGCAGGTATGGACGTCGTCTTCCCCGGCCTTATTTTTCCAGGTTTATGGCACATAGGACCATTTGCTCAAGTAAATAAAAAGCCTTCCAAGCCTGCCTTTTTCTCACTACCACCGAGTCTGTCCCCAACATCCACCACTTTCCCCAGTCGACACAGTGACCTCAGTCTCCACACAGTAACTCGTGCAAGGCCAGATGAAGCTGCCACACCACCAAAAATAAGTTCAGTGATTCAAATTTCCACGCTGACAGAACACCTCTGTTGTTAAGTTTTGCCGGTTTAACAGACCACGACCGTTAAGTAGTCCTAGTGCCAGAGATCTTGACAAAAAGCTTGTTATTCCTGACTCCTTGGTTACTTCCCCTCAAAAGTAACTTCAATCCGCTACTTTACACTACCCCCCCCCAAACTGGGAGGGGCTGGGGATGCGGCTTAGTGAGAGCACTCGCCAGGGAGCATCGTCTTGAATTAAAGTCTCACCAAACCTCACTCACCAAACCCCAATTTCCACAACTCGTGTTTCAGGGTCTCTGTAGTGTAAATACAAAACAGTTAACGTGATAAAAGGCACACACCATCAGAAAACTGTCACGTGCCTTTGAGCCTTCTAAAGGAGTAAAATTTTGAAATCTGATTCCTCTTTAATAAAAACCACCAATTTCACACACAATATTATTTAAGAAGAAACCCTTGTGTGTGTATGTGTATATTATATATATAATAAAAACTGTTATATGTAGTTATACATACATAAATATTATATTGTTGTAATTTATAATTTTACAGACACACACACACACACAAAAAGCCCTTGCGTGCTTCAGCCATTACTTGACAAAGTAATGCTACTGACCAAAAAAGGAAAAGGAATGGAAAGAAGATTCTGGCAGACTGAGGATGGTTAAGATTCCGGAGCAGCAATTTCCTGGGTCTATTTGATAGGAGAACGAAACAGAAGACACCCTTTCAGCATTACAGTAAGAAGCTCATATAGTCGTTCATTCTGTACAGAAAGAAGTTTACAGAATTGTTTATTTTGTTCAGAAAGAATGAAACGAAAACAGAAATGCCCCGTGTATATGAACACACACATAAATAACTAGAACTGTAATTCCCCGAAGTCACGTGACTAAAGAAAATACCAAGCACTCTGTAAGAAAGGACAGTAAGATGCAGGTGCTGCCTCACGCTTGTCATCTCAGTCAGGACTCAGGAGGCTGCAGGAAGAAACTGCCACCGAGTCTGACGCAAAATAAAAACAGAAAGGGAAGATGAAGAAAAGAAACAAGGAGAGAGAGAGGAAAACAGTTAAAATAAATGAAAGTAAACACAGGATCTAAAGCCATCTCTTACCTCCTACAGGCCAGACAAAGTGCTAGGCTGAGTACTTGTATCCTACAGAGAAACCCCTTTGTACACAAGAATACAGTCAATCATACATAATTCCTACCCCTCCCGCTGAGCCGACATGTGACTGACTACCATGCCTCCATCTTTCCAAAGTCAGTAACTTGACCTGACTCTCATTTTATAAAAAGCCGTTTCTATCTGGAAACAGAGGACATGCGTGATAATAACGGCAGCCGTTGCACTCGGGTGTGCCAGCCACTTGTAAACAGATGTTTAACAATGCACATTCTAACACCTTCAAATATCAACTCAAAGTATGTTTGCATGAACTTACGAAGTTTTAGGACTCCGATTTCTGTACTTTGCTGTCTAGCATTAAGTCATAAATTAATGATTCAAAGGATTCTATATAGAAATGGTCAAGACTGTGTTTTATTACTACTATATAGTCTGGCTGCTGTCCCTTTAATTAAAAAGTGTGTATCTCTAAACTTTCATTTGAAATTGATGAGGTAGCTTTAGAGTAATCTCAGCAAGCTCTTAGACTAGAAGCTTACCAGCCTCGCATTAATTAAGCACATAATCTGATTTGGGGTATCATGTTTCAAGTCTGGACATCTCTTTAATCGGCAGTCACTTTCAGGGCAAGTTCTGCCGACCCGTGCTTTCAAGCTTTGTGGAGAAGTGACCCCGGCTCTGATTTCCACATCAGAATCATCGATACTTCTGAGGGCTCACGTGGTTAAGCTCTCTTTGTAAGGAGGCTCACCCTTGGGTATAAAAAAGTTACGTGGACACCACTACATATTAAGACTGCCTTTGGCGAAACTGAAACACAAAGTATATTCAACAAACGAATGGTGACATTTCTAGACCTTTGTTGGAAGCTCTTGACCATGACCCAGAAGCAGCAAGGGTGAAATGAATCGTCCAACTAGGAGACAAGGAGCCTCTAGCACATCGAGGAGGCTCAGGCCCGTTCCACTGGGACCACTGCACTTGCTGTTCTTACTACAGCATCTCCCTGCGCTTCGGACTACACGCTTACTAAAATAAAACACACAGGACATCATGAGGTAACTGTGGATACATTATTAATGGAAAACACTGGGCAGGGAGTACCCCAGAGCTCTCAATCACAAGCCAGTTACGAAAGCTTAAGGCAGACCAAAAGGGGCACTGTAAGGAAACTCCTTGGGAAGAAATGCCAACAGATTCTTTGTTAGCCAAATGCGGTCCTCCACACTGATCTAACAATAACTGAAAACTACCGCTTGGTTTCTCTTCCTCATCAGCATTTCAGGCTGTCTGCAGCACCTTAGAGTTTGCTAGGAATACTCTAGAACTTCGCACTACTGACTACTGCTTCGTTTCATCCACGCAACACATGAAATTTCTGCTACGTACCAGGCATGGTGCCAGGCACTCAAGGAATTAAGAAAGGAAAACAGGGTCTTCTGGGAAAATAACTAAGTAAAAATTAATTTACCAGAACAGCAGGGCAAGCAACTGTTTGGGAAGGGTAACGCTGTATTTTAACAACCAGGCGTATAAACGGCTCTCTCACACATAAGTCCTACCTGAGGCTAGGGGTTCCTGCCTGAATTTCATGGGGGTGATACAGGATTACATCACCTTACAAAATAATCGCAGCACGGCTCCATCTTGTGAGAAAAGAACAGGGGGAAAAGGCACTGGGAGGTTAGAGCAACGCTTGGATGCTATTTGCCCCACAGTTAATGTTTTCTAACGAGTGCAAAAATCTCTACAGATATGAATTATATCATACTTTGAAAAAGAAAACATTGTTTCACAGGGGGTTAACTGAAGGTCTTATCAACACAGCTTAAGAAATCTCAAGAATGTAAAAGGCAAAAGGCAAAAGTTAAGAGTGACTCGTTAGTTTTCCTCAACTCACTAACGACCGGGTAGAGAGCATGTCTATGGAGAACGGTTCAGGATGAAGACAAAGAACCATTCAGCAAGGGAAATGTCAGTTGAAACAACCGGTCTTGTGCCAGCCTCCCAAGCTAAAGAAGGAATGGAATGAGCCGGGGCCTGCCCCTTCCCAGACCGCCCAGGTCACACTCGGCACACATGGAGCTCCTGCCAAACCCGACAGTTGTCTCTGGAGTCCTAGAGTGCTCAAACTGGAAGGGAACAGAACAGAGCAGAGCTGAGTGGGACAGAGAAGGGCTTCCCGTTCTCAGCTCGCCTGCACTCCCGTAAACCAAACTTAAATGCAGAAGGACCGCAACCGATTTTCTTAAAATAAAACCTAAGATCCATATGCAATTCAGCTGTACAAGAAGTAAGGTGTGTTCCATGCAAACTGAGTGCCAACCAAGCAAAGAAAAACTCCATTTGCTTTGATAATGGGCCTGGATCAACTCCTACCTTCCTCTCCCACTCTCAATTAGCAACTTTCTTTCCTTTTTTTGGCTAGAATTTTTGACCAAATGTGTTGTAGAGATTTTTTAAACTAAATTTTACTTTAATAAGGCAATTTCTCAATTTAAAGAATTCAGTTATTTGGGCAGGGCAGTGGTGGCGCATGCCTTTAATTCCAGCACTCAGGAGGCAGAGACAGGTAGGTCTCTGTGAGTTCGAGGCCAGCCTGGTCTACAAGAGCTAGTTCCAGGACAGGCTCCAAAGTTACAGCGGAAACCCTACAGTTACAGGTGTTTGTAAGCTGCCTGTTTGTGGGTAACGGGAATTCAATTCAGGTCCTCCGCAAGAGCATCAAGCGCTCTTAACTGCCAAGCCAACCCTTTGGCCTGTCTACCGTATTTTTTAAGACTGGACTGGCTAGCCAATGACTCCCTGGGGTCCTCCTGTTTCCACCTTCCCATACAGGAATCACAGGCACTGCCACTATGCCCCATTTTTTACATAAGTGTTGGGGACTACTACTCGGGTCCTCACAGCTCTTTGCCCATAAAAGCCACCTTCCCTGCCCTCGCGGCTAGTGACTTACAAAGACAAGAAGCCACTGCTCTCCTGAAGAACAGAAAAGACATAAGCGGAGCCAAAGAATTCCAGAATGTTAGTTTTTCTCGATGCATAAATGTGACATGCGCACGGCATACTTCCGTGTTGGCAAAACAAAGGCTAAATGTTTCCCCAACCCCAATAAAACACATGGCTAGTTTTTATAAGACATAATAAAGTTTCACTTGAGATATGAAATGAAAATCCAAACTAGGGGAAATCACATTACAAACACCCAGAGCCTGGCAGAACAGCAGTCCAGAATCAACTCTGCCTCCAACGCTCGCTCTCTATTTCCATCCGGTTTAGCCACTGCTAATTTTCAAACTAACCAAGTCCGTTAAACTCATCCTTAAGGTAAACGTTTTATCCTAACATAGGACTTAATTCTTAGTCGCCAAATGAAGTTATTAGCATCACATAAAGGACACCAGAGACATTACAGGAACCCTTCCAGGAGAGCTGAAGAAACCCCAGGCTGTTGGGAACGCCGGAGTCTGAATCACACACCTCCCGGAGAGTGCCTTCTACATATTGTCTAACCTTCTGCTATTAACAACTGCACTTGCTTCTAACATGGCTTTTATGAATTTTATGCATGAAGACAAGTTTTTAGAAATTAAAAACATGCTTCTCAGAAGAAAAAAAATTGTGCTTTTAATGATATCTTTTTAAAGTAGCTAAAGCAGCAATCTTACTTATAAAGTTCATATCCAAAAGAAAACTGCCAAAGAGGTAAATTGGTTTGGTACACCACCCAAACCGAAAGGAGCCATGAGGCGCGCAGAAGTGAGGGCAGATTACCTCAGAGGCTCCAGAGGAGCCAAAGTTAAAGCTCAGACTAGGACAAAAACTACCTACGCGGCTTCCAGGAAAATAGACGGTCAGCCGTAAGGAAGGGAGCACCAGTCCCCAAACACAGAGGGTAGACAAGATGACAAGGAGACAGGCTCTGGAAAGGCCTGGCTAGGATGTAGAGAGTGGGCAGAGGCAGATGAGCAATGCTCCCCACCAGCGCCGCCCCTGGAACTGATGAGGGTGGCCTGCCTTCCCTTCAGTCTCACAGCACAGTCTCGGGACTCAGCCTAGTCCAATCTCACAGCAAACTTGCAGCCTGAGTAGCAGGTCTGTATAATAGTGGGGTGACTCTCTCCCTTCTGGCCAGAAAGTGTCTACAAACAGCTGTGTCTTCACACAGCTCACTGGAGTTCCAGCTTTTAACTCCTCCCTAGAAATCCTTCTTTGGCCACTGAACATCAAACAGGGCCAGCACACCGCAGCTTTGCTTATTCTCACCACGACACCCCTGAGCTCGAGGAGGAGTGTGGGGAGCACCTGCAAGCTATCTAGCAGCGTGGTTTTCACCTGGCTTCCTCTCTAGAAAGCAAGCTTCCTGGAGAACGGCACCGTCTGCTTTGTGTCAACCGTATAAACTGAAGCCCTCAACACTCTACACAGGTCGTGCAGGACGACCTGTGTATGCTAAGTAAAATCCTGAGCAGTTCTTCCCTCAAGCCACTGCTGTGACCCTTTAACACACACAGCTCCTCGTGTTGTGGTTACCCCCCCAACCATAAATTTATTCTTTTGCTACTTCATAACTGTGGCTTTCCCGCTGTCATGCATAGTAAACTATGTGATCTGCTATCCAACCCCCCAGGGATCAGGACCCACAGGCTGAGAACTGTTACACCAAGCCTTCCTTCCTTTGCAACTTCACCTCTGAAATCACCCAACTCTTCACTTTGGAAAGGCACTGGGCTTGCCTCTCATGTTCTCGTCCCTTGAGAATGGAGTCAGGAAGAAGGCTACACTCACATATGCACATTGAACAGGTAGCCCCCCCCCCAACTCCATTCCCATTTTCCACGGAGTCCTACAGGGCTCTAGGCTAATTCAATAAACAAGCTAAGGGTCTTCAAGGTACAGAGGCCACCAAGGATCACTGGCTTTTAAACTTGGTTCTTCCTTCTTTCTATTCTCTGTAGCTACTTATTTGGGGAGGGGGAGATTGGAGATATCCATGGGGGAAAAATATCTGAAAATGGTTAAATTCTCTCAGTGGCACCCCCTAAAATCTTCATGAACAAAAAAAAGTCAGACCAAAAAATATTGCATAAAAATACAAGGAAATGGAGTTTTCCAGTTTTTACCAGTGTAGCACAAAAAGATGGTTATTTCATTAATTCCACTGAGATAATACATAGACATGCCATGACTCACTCATGCAAATAAGTGAACAAGGAAATTAAGGCCCTACCTAGAACTGTAAATACATGCTACCTCCTTGAGGAAATAAGGCAGAATTTGTTTACTGTATTAAAGAACGCACTGTCTGTAAGAAGTCCTTCTTTACATAAGAATCTCACCTGCTCACTCAAATGATTATAAATTGTGAATTTGGGGATAATAAGGTACACCCTGTCTTAAGCTATAGAATCTAGACGCCCCCCCCCCCAACTGCACATACATCAAGGACGGCATGAGGAGCACAATACAGCTCATCTAGGTTTGAATATCTGAAACCATGGCTTAGGAGGGCAAAGTTAGCTATGTGAGAACATGATTTTCCTGTTGGCTCTCTTACAAGGTGCACCACTGTTTATGTGCTTTATCCCGTGAAAAGCACACCTTCGCCACCTGGGCATTCCAAAGCAGGAGAGCAGAGCTGACATTTGGCCCACAGTCTGCAGAATGAACGTCTTCCACACGTCTTCAGGAAGCTTGGAACGGTCACCGTGGATTTTCCAAAGCCATCAATAGCCTGGCACAAGTGAACTAGCCAGAGGTTAATCATTAACTTTGGGATAAGAGAGGAGAGACAATAGCACTAACGGCAGCACACAGACACTTTCAGGCAAACAATGGGAACGGGGTGACAATTCAACAAAACTGTAACAACTGTAAACAAAACGGTGACCTCTTAGTAAACACAGACTGTGGCTTTGATTTAATATTTGGCGTTTGGTTTAGACTAACAGGAAAGGTCAATATCTTCACGCGTTGCCAACTCCTCTTATATCCAAAACCAAGCCATGAATTGGGGAATTAAGCAGCCAATCAGTTTGTGCGAGAAACACTGTATCTAAAGGGGGGGGGGGGGGGGGGAGTCAAGCAGTGCCCTCTATAATCCCTGGGGCAGGAAAGGTGAAGCAGGCCCAGCACAGACTCAAAGCCAAGGTGACAGCTGGAACCAAGGAGCACATTCCTGTCTTATCTGCCATCCCTTTGAAGCAACCTCACCTTTCTTTCATTAAGGAAGGGCACGCCAAGGCCACCGAATCTCCTGCAAACAAAGCAACCCAAAAAGGCAAGAGAAGGGAGAACAAACAGGAAATTTCAAGAAGGAATAAACCAAACCGCACAGGATGGAGCGTTACCTGTGGCCTTAAATATTCTCTCTGCTAGCAGAAAGCCCTTCTTCAGAACCACAACTGGGGAATGTTGAGTGAGCACTAGGGTGAAAGAGCTGTCTTAGCTATACCCTGATATTTGTGAGTCCATAAAGTAAACGGCCTAGAGATTCCTATTTCTATTTCAACTCAAAAGTCTTCATATTCTTAAATTCAGATTTTACAATTAGAAAAAAAAGAGGTCTGTGGTAGAGTTAGCTGTCCTTTCTTTTCTGACAGGGAACTTGCAATCAATCATTTACTCTGGTTAGCTTTTCCTTCGCGTATATTCTAGAGTTTCCTTTCTAGCCCTTTCTGAAGAATTTACCCTGTAAAGCATCTTTAAAAATGCCTGTCAGCCAGTTCTGTTAACTACAGTGGAATTGTCTCCTCCAAAGCCGACCCACATTCTTCAGCTACTCTAGCAGACAAGGCTTCTTGTTCATTTCCACTCCAACTTTTTCCCTTCAACTCTACTGACAAAGAAAATACCAGCAGGTTTTGGAACTCTTGGTTCTCCGTGGTAGGTTGCAATGTGATGCACCAAAGATTTACTCCTGCATTTAGAGGTGATGGATGATTTCTAAGCACACAGGCTGCGGGAATCTATGGTAAGGAATCACTTCTCATAAATCATGTAATGCTACAAGAAAAACCTCAGAGCCCTTCTAAGCTGTCTGGCTCTCTGAGCCATCATGGCATGAGGACTTAAATACTCAATGGGTAAGCATTTGGAAACACAGCCCTGAAGAGCTACAATCAGCCAAGGGTCCCATTGAAGCAACCACTGTCTGGGTCAGAAAAGTAGTGGGCTCCTTACTTCCAGATGATTAAAAGAAGCATCCGGTCAGCACCATGACCTCTTAGAGAAGCTGCACCCCCACACCCCTAAAGCAGGAAGCTTATGTAGCTACCTTAACCATTTGTGCCCTCGGTTCTCCACCCAATTCTCTAGGGATCTCCTGACACACACGCTTCTCCCATCTTTGTAACTTGACTGGTAAGCTACTTTCTACAGTGTAGTTTTTATGAATTATCAAAATTATATAAAAATGCAACATGAAGTCAAGGAGAATAAATGTTTGTGTTTCTGCCTGTGTGCTCTTTTTCCCAAGGGCTCACTATCCCCTCAGTCCATGTAAATCTATAATGTTAACCTACAGCATCGGGGCCTTGCGTGTCCCAATGCACTACTCTGCCTTAAATGCAAATACCACGAGTATATTTAACTCCTAAATTAGACAATCCCACTGTCTTAAATGAGTGACTTTGAATTGTTTATCTTTTTTCAACGGATGTGGCCTCTTGGGTTTGAACAGAACCCCATTTCTATCTCCTTCATTTAGTCTTTTCTAAATCATAGAGAGACTGGGATGATGTCAACACATGAGCGCATGCGTGTGTGAAATACCCATTCACAGGCATGGGGACCAGAGGTCAGTCTTGGGCGCGGCCCTCTGTTCATCCCAGGTTTTTTGTTTGTGTTCTTTTGTTTGTTTGTCTACAGACACAGTCTCTCACTTGGGGAAAGCTCCCTGAATAGGTAGGCTAGGTTGGTGGCCCAGAAGCCCCAGTGGTCCACCCCTTATGGCTCCCAGTGCTAGGGTAATAAACCTCACCCAGCTGTTCTGTGGGGGTTTGGAGGTGCAACTCAGCTCCAAGGAGTCTATGAACTGAGCTACAACCATAACCTTTTCTAACTTTTCAACCTGTGTTAAGAGCTAAGACAAGCATGTGGCCCAAATACAAGTCCGATCATTTCAGCTCATCCTGTGAGAAAGACCTGTGTTATTGAATAACTACTCCTTGTTACATATGTGTAGACCCTGGAAGGGGATTATTTTATAACAGTCAGAGAAGGAAGGGAGAATGCACAATTTGGGTTTTAAAAGTAAAGTCACTTTTTTCCTGTAATTTAAAAAGTCCCATGGCAACCAAAACTAAACATTTATTATTATTAATAAAACAATCTTATTTTACATACCAATCCCAGTTCCCTCTCCCTCCCATCATACCCTCCCCTCCGCTTTCTCCCCACCCTGTCCAGTCAGGAAGGATGAATTTCACCCAAACAACCAAGACATTGGGAAGACACTGACATTTAAAAGCACTAACAATATAAAGAAATGAACCTGATGATATCACTGGGGGAACAAAAATCCAGAAAAAAAAAGTCAAAGTTAAATCTGAGCACTGTCGCAAAGGTTACTTTATTAAAGCATATTAGATTTTCAAACAAACCCAGAGGCAGAGCCACAAAGTTAACATAGGCCGCACAATAGCAGACAGTATCCTCTCACCTAACTGCTACCAGTTTGATTTCCATGATGAAGTTGAAACAAGAGCTAACAAGAAAAGCTGCTGGCGTTGACAGTTCTGGCCAGAAATGTGGCGGTCTTCAACTAAGCCAAGTCCTCGTTACCATTGATGTAGGAACGTCATTTCCTAGAACATAGGCTAGGTTAATATACACAATCAAGGGGATGACCTACCTGGTCAAAAGTCACACTGTACCACTGCAAGCTCCGGGGTGGTACAGATGACCGCCCCAAACCATATGCTCTAGAAAAGTCTACAAAGCACAAAAGGCTCTTATAGACTGATGGACAGCAGATTTTTGGAAATCTACCACATGATGCTAGAGAACTAAGAAGCGTGGGCTTACAGCTTCCACGATGCTGTCTTGGGGAATTTTCTCCTGAGCTTCAAGGGGTACTCTATATTTTCCCATAGTTCTACAACACTGCCCCCCCCTTTTATTCTTCTATAGAGTATAATGGTCATCTTAAAAATAAAGGTACTTCTTTTCCTAATTTTGTCCTGGTGCTTCCAGAAAAGAATAAACATGCCATCATTTTTAAATTCCCCCTTTCAAGACCTCTAAAGGGGACTTCAGAAGCCAGGCAGATGCCCCAGCAGGAAACGAATTTGCAATTCAACAGATGCACCCACTGAGAGATGGCAAGATGTACCTTCAGTAGCTTTGGCAATAATTTCCTTTTATTATTCCTTTGCTCCCAAGTGCTTTCCAACTCAAAGACAAGCCTGTAGAAGTTAATAGGCCCTTAATATGGACTCTACCGCCTGAGCTGATTCCTGTTCATAAGGTAATGGTGAGACCCCAGGGGCCCCTTTCAGAGGGGCTTTAGCAAGTCCCCTGCAGGGAGATGGCCCCCGGGCAGCTCCGTTTTCTGCAGAACAGGCAGTGACCTAATCAATAGGGTTCCCAGCAAGACAATTCCTACCTTCACCAGCCCCGAAGAAATGAAGTGGGAGGGTTTCCTCAAGCCTTATTGAGGAAGGAGATTTGCCTGTCACAAAGAAGGTTCACACAGCAGGAGTTTAAAAAAAAAAAAAAAAAAAAAAAGAGTTCTAGGCCACTGCGGATTTCCTGGTCAGCAGCCAGCACAAAATAAACATATTTACCTAAGCTTCATTCATAACTTTTGATGTGAAATTGCCCAAGCCCATGGGGAAACAGGTAGATGTTAAGACACCAGGGCAGCAGGAACAAGATGACATAAATTTGTGTTGCCCGTGTTCATTGAAAATGAATTACATGAAAGGGACTCGGCATGTAAGAATCAACAGAAAAGTCAGTCGGTGTGTCTATCCTCGGATAGACACAGAAAATCACAAGCCCTGGAAATGTGGCCTCGTTAACAGGACCGAACACACAGAACACTGAAACCACACAAACTGCAAGCTGACAGAGCCACAACTACTTTCCGTTGACATCTCTGGTTTCCAGAGAGAAGGGGGGAGGGTGAGTTTTTTTTAAATTAATTACACAAGTTAACAATTCTGTAAGCCCACAGGACCCTGCCAATTAACAACTTAAGATTTTTCAGTTCACTTCGAAATGGCGGGGCAAGACTAAATAAACCATTTGGAAAATTACTCGGGAAGGAACCACGTTAAGGCACCATAGGCAGGCCTATGAAAAGCCGCGTCTCACAGGTGAAGGCGCCAGGTTTACGCATTAAACCCCCAAAAGGCATTTGAATGGAGCAATTTCAATACTATAATAGACGATTACTGACTCAGAACTTTACAAGAGCTACCACTGTATAGCTTTTAATTAGAAACAATGTTTAGGTAGGTGTGAAATTAATTGGTGAGTCCCCCCCCACCCCACCGCCCCAACTCTCCACATCCATTAAGACAGTGCCAAGGTCAAATAATTACAAAATGAGCTCCCCATCTAGCTGAAAGTAGCTTGACTTGATTACCTTGACAAGAACTACATCACTGTGAGGTTTTAAAGCCATGTCCCTTGCCAGTATATTTCACCATCAGCACCTCTGGACAAAGGCATCTCTACCACAGAAGCGCCACGGACTTGCAAGGTCTTTGCTAAAGCCCCTTAGTACAGGCAGCAACACGGGACTCTCTCTACCAAGCCTTTGCTCACAAGGGTCCACCGACCGACCGCAGGGAATTCCACCAAGACCTCACCCGAGTGCCCAGGCTTAGCTTTGATGGCGACCATGGTTTACTATCCACCGGAAGGCGAGAGAAAAGAGAAAACACCGTTCCGGATTACCAAGGGACTCGTTCAAAGTGCAAGAAAATGGTTTTTTTTTCTCTTACTATTTTATTAGCTTTTTGGATTTCAGCAGCCATTTCCTCAATTAGCAATGATTATATTCCTCCCTTCCTCTACCAGTAAATAACATTAGTTAGTACAGGCACTATACAAAGGTATGGGAAGCCAGGCGCAGTGCAGAAAGTAGATGCAGAGATAAGCCCGGGCAACACAGCTAGGTTCTGCCTCCAGAAAAGCAGTGGGGAGCAGTGACAGAGGCTGGGTAACACACGACAGTGTACACTAGAATAGATAACCTAGGAAATAAACTCACTTCCTCTGAACCAACTGTTTCTGTTCTTTTCAACGTTAGTAGCTACGACAGTGAAAGTCCAAAAACCAAATCATCTGATTCTCCAGGAGCATCCAGGAGAACGTTTTGCATATTATAACAAATCTAAATGAGTGATTGGTCAGACCGACCTCTAGGTCATATACATCATGAAGGCTATTCATGCTAGAATCCAATAGCCCACTACCCAAATTTAAGCGAACACAACTCATCCATATAGCACTTAAGCCTGTAACTTGCGTTGTGGCTCAACAGAACCTGAAGTGGAACTTGTTCATGTGAGATGGGCTCTATGTACTACTTCAAACAAAACACTGTGATGATGATGATGGCGATGATGATGAGGAGGAGGAGGAGAAGGGGGGAAAAAGAAGAATGCTTAGCACTTCCCAGCAACCCTAATGTCAATCCCAGGGACCCACAGAGTAGAAGGAAAGAACCAACCCCATCAACTGTCCTCCTACCATACCACCAGGGCCTATCACTTCCCTAAAATACTCTGTTCAAGATGGTTACGAGTTTCTTTCATCAGATCAGTGTATCCAAAAACCCAATCTCAAGATCTCCAGCCGGAAACGCTACTGGGATGCTTGGTGAACTATACAATGGCTTGCTTCCACCTCTCAGGCTGTCCTTATATTTTTTTCCTGTGGCACACATACCACTGCATGGCTCTAACGTAAGTTAGACTAATTTTGCCTAACATTAAATGGCATTACGTTGTATCTTCAAGTTATTTTTAATACATTTCCATTTATGCTGAAATTGAAACAGAAATACCAGACGTGAGGATTTGGTTCTAGTTTAAATGGAAATATTTTAAAAACTAGAAGTGAGCTGAGGTAGTTTAAGACACCAGTTATTTTCATAAAACATTTTCAAAAGCCTGTTATTTCTTCAGCTCTTAAAGCACCCCCTTATTCCACCCCCCAAAAAAACTCTCAAGGGGGAAAGAGCATCAGATGAAAATACCTATGTCAGGACTGAAACATGAACACATGAAACATGAACGTGGAATCCCTCCCCACCAACAGCAATCTGTTTTAACTATTTGGTTTTCAATCAGCCCACTAAGAAGACAACTGAAGGTGGGCGAGGAGACAACGTAAGACTCCTGGGGTTGGGGCATCTTTTCTTGAGCTCCTGGTGCCACCGTGAGAACAAGAACATCCTGGACTGCAGACAGACTGTACCAAACCAACTCCAGAAGCACAGCCCAAGCTGCACAACAACTGAGCACAGGGGAACCTAGCAAAGAAAAGAAAATGCCCGGCAGACACCGCAGAAACTGACGGATAGAAGTGTAGGGTATTTTAAGCTGTTTTAGAATGGTTGGTTTGACAATAAAGACTTGGGGGTATGGCTGTCTATGGCGGTGGATGTCTAAGATCAGCTCTGGATCTTTCTATACTTACTCCATGTGGGTCTTCAACTTAATGCAGACTCCACTTAGGCTGCTCGAACATCTCTGAAACCCTGATGGAACAGTCTCTTCAGAAAGGATTCCACAGAGATATAGAGGGAAGGTCTCCCATCCCTCACATCCCAAAGAGTAACCAGATACTTTGAATTTTACGTGTATGCAGTTGAAAAGCTTGTCATTGAGCCGGGCGACGGTGGCGCACGCCTTTAATCCCAGCACTCGGGAGGCAGAGGCAGGCGGATCTCTGTGAGTTCGAGACCAGCCTGGTCTACAAGAGCTAGTTCCAGGACAGGCTCCAAAGCTACAGAGAAACCTTGTCATTGGAGACCCAAACACCAAGGAAGTAGATAAAGATTAAGTTAAGAGTTTATTCAGATACGGTCACTAAAATAAGGGTTTTTAATGTTTTGTTTGGGTTTGTTTTTAGTTTTCATATGGATTATGGTCCTTAAAACAGTTTGGCCAGTCAGGCATGGCTTTATAATCCAGCTATTCAGGAGACTGATGTGTGATGTCCTTCTGTGTATGTGCTGCTTTTTAAAAATAGATTCAATAATCTACCTTTTTATCTCATATCTCTATCTTCCCTTTTTCTTTTCAGAGTAGATTCAATAATCTATCCTTTTATTCTATCATATCTATATCTGGGGAACCCCACATCAGGAGACTGAGGCCAGACTGAGAATTACAGTAAGATTTATCTTAAAATTAAAAGTGAAAAGGTTAGGGATAGAACACTTCACTTGCAAGGCTCTGGTCTCAATGCCTAGTGTACCAAAGAAATAGGGGACATGTGGTCTGGGGAAGAGCTCTGGCCACATAATCTACCATTATGGCTTTTCAGGAATTTGGCTTCTAAGTCAATAGTAACCATCAACAGAAATATTCAGATTATTGTTGTATATTTACATTCATCAAACGGGTGGTAGGAGCTTCCACCAACAAAAATAATCAGATTATTAATTATTGCATACTTTCATACATCAAAGGGGTAGGAGAAACATGGGGAAGTCAGAGGACAATCATGTGGAGTCAGTGTTCTCCTTCTATGTAGTAGGAAGCTGTTTGTTTCCCAGCCGTTCAGATTCGAAATAACTACACAGAAACTGTATTAAATAAAACACTGTTTGGCCAATCACTTAAGTGTATTGCTAGCTAGCTCTTATATCCTAAACTAACCTATCTCCATCAATCTGTGCATCATCACAAGGTCGTGGCCTACTGGCAAAGTTTTGGCTGGCTGCAGAGAAGATGTCAGTCTCCATGGCTTCTCTCTGACTCTGCCTACTTTCTCCCAGCATTTAGTTTAGTTTTCCCCAAGCTCTATTCTGTTCTATCACAGGCCAAAGTAGCTTCTTTATTCATTAACCAATAAAAGCAACACATAGACAGAAGGAACTCCTATACCACTTCTACCTTTATGTGTGGGTTCAGGAACAGAATTTAAGTACAAGTGCCATTACTCGCTGAACTATCTTGCCAGCCCTGTTTTTTTTTTTTTTTAATCATATATCTGCATGTGCTCAAATTCAATCCAAATAACTTCAAAAGTACTCTGTACACTTTAGAAGTGTACCATTGCGGTGGTAAGAAACTCATTAACAATGCCAAGCAAAATAGATCTCACTTCTTTGCAATTTGGACAAGAGCTCAAGGCTTGGGCAAATGAATGACATACCATGGAAATGAATGTGCAAATACTTTTCAGAAGGATTTTAAGTCGCTATCAGCATGCTGCAACCCTAGGGAAATATTTCCCACTCCAGATATGTGCACGCACTTAGGAAGGAGCCTTAGAACCTCTGACTCTTCATTCTAGGCTTTGGTATTCTGCATGACAAATAAACCTGTTTCTAGAAACGGGAAAATGTGAACCAAAAGGGGTCAGCGTTGTGTGTTGAACTGCTTTTTTGTTCTAACTCTTATCCTGGCGGCTCAGCCAAAGAACGCTTTCCAGCTAAAGTGGCCACCACCTCAACAGAACATGCCGAGCCAGAGAGCAGATCGATAAGGTCTTTTCATTAATATTTATTTAGGTGTTTGCCTTTACCATTTTATGATATGCATTCTGATGCCAATTTTTTTTTTCACATTCAAGGAAGGCTTGTTGTGTGTGCCGCTAAGCGTGGGACACAGAGGAGCTTCTGCCCCTACAAACCCTATTTTCTAGAAGGAGGGCAAAGCAGATTTTAAAAATACATAGAAGAAATTTTCAAATTTTAATAACCTTTGGTCATGAGCGGAAGAGGGTGGGGCTAAGCCAAGAATGTGTGAAAGCCCCTTATGGAAACCCACTAGCTCATAAACTAATTTTAAAAAGGCAATTTGAACACAGGTACCCTGCATGGATTGACACGGGTTATTAGACGAAACTCCCAGGGCTAGGTGTGGGCTACCTCCCCACGAGTTACTAGTTGAAGAAGATTCAGACATCTCCGAAACAACACGGGCTACTGACATTAATCTTGGTTGTCCACCAGGACTCAATGCTAAGACCCCATTGCTGAAGACAAAACACACTTTGTGAAGAGGCAGAACAATCAGGTTGCAAGAGACCTGAAACTCTCCTCCCTGCCAGCTAGTTTGATGGGGGGGAGGGGCGGGGGGGGGGGTACGCACCAATGGTCTCCACCAGCACTGGACTGCAAATGCTCCGAAATGGACCTGCCAGGCAAGATGTGACTAAGGTGCAATAGTAACTTTATACTATAAACCTGGTCAAAAGTCAAAGGCTCGAGAGATCAGAGGAGCTAGGGCGGAACCTATTACTGCTGCTCCATTAAACGGAAATGTTCTCAAACCCTGTAGACCAGTGCTACTCTTAGCCTTTGCAGAGAAGCGTTTCCGCAGCGAGTCCCCACGCAGATGCACAGCTTGTCAACATCCCGAGAATATGGAATTACTGAGTGCTCTGCTCTACTTGGGACATCTACGTCAACGCTGTCAATCAAGGTTCCAGAACATTCGAAAGAGGGGGGCAGAAAGAATGTAAGAGTCAAGGGACGGGAGGAGAGCTAGCTCAGAAAAAAACTATTGGCCTTAAATCATAACATGATAGTCTGTGGCTGTGATGGTTAATTAGATCTTTCTGGCACCAGTAACACAGGTAATTAAAACCCAACACAAATTATTTGTGTTCATGCTTGCCTAATCAGCATCCATCAGTTACATGATGTTATCACAGTATCTCTACAGGGTTTCTCTCTGTAGCCCTAGCTGTCCTGGAACTTGTTTTGTAGAGCAGGTTGACCTCAAACTCACAGACACTAGCCTGCCCCTGCCTCCCAGTGCTGGGATTAAAGGTGTGCACCACCACTCTGGGCATGTTATCAGGGTGTTATAAACACGTTTTTGAAGATATTTTTAAAATGTAGCAAGCTGGCTTTGGATTTGCAATTCTCCTGCCTCATCCCTTCAAGTCCTGGCCTGTACTGCCACACCTCTAACGATACTTCAAAGACATTTCGATCTGAAATTATGATTTCCATTTTGTTGCCCCAAACAACCAAGTTAACTTGGCATATATATGGCCAGTTCGCCCTCATTTAAACAGATTAAACATCATAAGCTGACCAACAAATCCCAAGATGAAAAATGCCATGTAACACTGGTTTTGTTTATCCGAAAATGGCCATCGCCAAATATCAACTGTACACCAGGAACGAGGATAAGGGAAATGTGGATATCTGAAATGGCCCAATGTTAAGAGGCTTCAAGACTGAAGTGATATATGTGTCAATGGCTGTAAAGCACAGATCAGATCATAGGCAACCTGACTCCATCTTCCCCCATGGTTTTTTGACCCTCTTTCGTAATGAACAATAACCTCTCAAAAGAAGCACATTCATTTTCTTCTTTTGCCCTACATAAGAGACCTATTCCCAAATCTAATGCAGTTAAGTTTAAATGCTACACACCCTTGATTTGTAAGTCCGTGGACATAAAACCTGAGTCGTCAAGAAAACTAACTTTGCTACTGAAGTGTGAATTTCCTGACAGCTTACTCTAATAAAGTAGCGTTGGAGCAAGAGTGGTAAGGTGGCACTCCTGGGGACCCGACCCTAGTCTGTAGAGCTGCTTACCTTCAACAAAAATACACTGTAAGGTTTACTTTTTTGCTGTGTCCCCAGTACACCCCAATGCGGAGGCAGCACTGTCTTACAGGGAAAAAGATGAAAGGTTATTTTATTTGACACAACATAAAATGATTTTCTGTTGAATAATCTTAAACACAAGGACATACTTTTCCATCAGAGAGGTTTCTCAAGTTCATTTGTTAAAGAGAAACAAGAAAACTACTGTGTTAAAAGCATAGCGACCTTGGTTTAAATCCCATGTAATGAGGACTCCCGGGTAGGCTGGAACACATCACTCAAATGACCGTCAGGTACCCTTCCCCTCTTGGTCCCTCTACATGACAACTTGTGAGGACTGGCAACTTGGAGACATCTGAACAGAGGGACTTGAAGCTGGGGCTCTAAGAACACTGAAGGTCAGCCTCAGCCCAGGGTGAACCCATGATACTATAAGCAACCTGCTCCACCTCTGAAGAAAGAATAAACAGCTTTGAAACAGAGCCGAAAGTTTCCATGGCAACCAAACCCACAGTGCACCACTGTTTTAGCTTAGACCTGGGTATCGGGGATGCAGGAATTTTGCTAAGTCTTCATAACTACAATTACTATGTCAGCCGATCTGTGTGTTGACCCAGTAACTGTGTACTCCTGTGCTGGCCAGACAGTAGACAGATGATTAAGGTTGGACTTTGAGTCCCAGGAGACAGAAACGGAAGAGTCTGGTCCCAGCACTCAGTACACCATCCACTTAACCACAGAGAAGCAAGATTACTCGGTGCTGAGGAGAAGCTGCTCCAGAGAAGACCAACCTAACAATTGATTTACTGTCAATTATCAGAATCCACTGGGAAAAGTAGAATCCTCCCCGCCGCCCCATAACGAGCCATCTACAAGAAAAGAACAGCTTTTTTAGTGCCTAAAAATGAACAATCAGGCCAGGCGGTGGTGGCACACACCCTTGATCCCAGCACTCAGGAGGCAGAGGCAGGCAAATCTCCGAGTTCAAAGCCAGCCTGGTCTACAGAGCTAGTTACAGGACAGCTAGGGCTACACAGAGAAGCACTGTCTTGGAAAAATTGAAAAACAAACAAACAAAAGAATCAGTCTTATGAGAAAAAAGTGTTGGTATGCAGAGTCATGTGGGGCAGGAATAAAAGCCACCAGGTAGTAGAAGTACACCCCAGAACAGGGGCACTGGAAGCAATGGCCCATTGGCAGCTGAGGCCTGCCAGGGGTGGGGGCAGGAGGAAGGGACCCAGATATAAGGGGAGGCAGGGAACCAGTAGGGGCGGACACAAAAATATCAGGTTAGCAAGGTTATGAGACATTACAGGCTAAGCACAGAGCTGGGGCTTCATGTACGGGGGCACAGAAGGGTGAAGGAAGAGCCCGTGAAAGATGGAGAAGCTCTATTGCAGAGTTATTTCAGGAAAACTTGAAGGCAGATATGTTTTAACAAGGAAGAATATTTCAAGATGCAACAGCAGATATCAATGTGTGACCAGAAATCTCTGCTCGGCACCACATGTGTGTCACTTAATAAAAACCTAAGTGACAGAGAGCGGCAACTAAATTTACTCCTGGACTACTCGGACACAGCTAAGGCAACAGCCTATGTAAAAGGCTATTTATAACAGGAGTGACACACTGTGAGCACTCAGTAAATATCCACAATAACTGCATACAGATGACGACGATTAAGGGGGGGGGGGAAGCTAACCAGAGGCAAGGCTATGGAATAAATTATCAACAACTAAAAAAGTATTGAGAAATTATCGAAATAGCCAGGTAATTTCTAATTTTGAAAAAAAATCACTTATTGGAAACTACTTCCGGTAGCCTCTTTCATCCTGCAGAAGCAAAAGAAGGACAACTGTACGGATCTCATCAGATAGGTGAGTCCATCGGCCATGAAGCGGGCTCAATGCAGCATCGGTCATCCAGAGATTAGGAAGAGCTTAGCCAGCAAAGCAAGCTAAACGCAGGGATGAGACTGGCCTTTGACGTTCATACATGTTTCCTGCTTTGCATCACTGCAGTTGAACTGGAGAGCTGCCAACGCAGCAAGCAGAGGCATGTGTCCTTGAATGGCAATCTTCTCAACTCCCTTTATCCCTAGTAACAAAGTTGTGGCAGACCCGTGGCACTAGGTCTTATATGGTGAACATGCCATATATGATTCATATATGCTAAGGATAAATCAATAGATGCTGTAAAGTTAACTGCAACGTGATATAATAAACAAAATATAAGCTGAAATACTAAAAACTTGACCAATCCAGCATGCCAGACTAAAACATTTCATGGTCAAAACAAAAGCAATTAAATGGCTATGGGGGGAGAAAAATTCAACATGGACAGACACCTAGGGCATAAAAATCTATTTTCACAATTGTAGAAAGTGGGTAAAATCCGAAAAGACCAGGTATTCACTGAACATTACCTCTGTATACACAGGCCACTCATCAGATTATAAACATCTTAACCTTTCACCTTCTGAGAACATAAAAATGGCTCTGACAGGACAGTGGAACACTGGCTTTCTCACCGAGTGCCAGGTGATCAGTGGGGACAGGTGCAGAAGCCAGGACATCAAGAAGAACAATGTCAGAGCACAAGGGCCACAGGGAACTCAATGCAAAGGGGAAGCACAGGTTAGTTTAGCTTAGGCTACCCTTCAGGGTTCTCTGGGTCTGAAGGAGCCTAGGGTCTACCTCCAGCAGTGGGTTCTCAGCCTTCCGAATGCAGCGACCCTTTAATACAGTTCCTCATATTGTGGTGACCCCTGACACACACCATAAAACTATTTTTGTTACTACTTCATAACTGTAATCCTGCTGCTGTTATGAATGGTAATCTAAACATCTGTGCTTCAGCCGGGCAGTAGTGGCGCACGCCTTTAATCCCAGCACTCGGGAGGCAGAGGCAGGCGGATCTCTGAATTGGAGGCCAGCCTGGTCTACAAGAGCTAGTTCCAGGACAGGCTCTAGAAACTACAGAGAAACCCTGTCTTGAAAAACCAAAAAAAAAAAAAAAAAAAAAAAAAAAAAAACCCAAAAAACAAAACAAAAAAAAAACCATCTGTGCTTCCCAATGCCCCTGTGAAGGGGCCCTCTGAGTCCCAAAGGGTCTCAACGACCCACACGTTGAGAACCACGGATCTAAAGCATTGTTTCCACAGAAGGCTCAGGATGCTGCACCCTCAACTTTCCAGAGGCAGATTTTGTACTGAAACTGCATGCGCTTTTAATTGCAAACTTGGGTGAGGCACATGTCAGTTTGGTGCTAAAATACAGTTACGTGATTCCGAGGAAACTGTGCCGCAAGATTCTTAGATGCAAGGGTCCTTCAAGAGCAAGTCTGAAGAGAAAGACTGAAGCCTATAACCGGCCTACAGCCAGGCAGGAGCTATCAAGCGGGCTTCCTCTGAGCATCCCTCTGGGCACCATAGCTGGGAAAGAGAACCGTCCGAAGTTCTGTTCCCGAATACTAATCCGCCTTGGGCAAGTTCCTCAGCCTCCCCACAAAATGTTAGCGCACCAGAAATGCAGGCCAAACAGCTGGTGGTTGTAGAAAACGAATACATGAATTCACATAGAGAGCGCCTAACACTTCCTGGTTGCAGCATTCTGAAACCGGCTGTTGTTTATTTTTCTGTTCTGTTTTGGGGACAGGGTTTCCTTATGTGTATGGCCCAGGTTGTCTTCAAACTTGGAACTGGCTGTGTTTATTACACTGATGCTCCCCCATCATTATTCCTACCAAGGAAAGCGGGGCTACAAACCATATTTCAAGGTTTCTTCTACCTGATACCCTCCAGCACCCCTCCACCCACCCCCACAGCTCATCTGAACTTGAGGGAGGGTGGTAGGAAAGCCCTGCTTCCCTGTAGAGTATACAACCCTGACTGACCCAGCTGCCCCACCCCCACTCCAGACGTTATTGAGCATGGAAAGCAGTGACTTGGTTAGCAACACACAAATAACCCGAGAAAAACAACTCTTGTTTCCTTTCCAAACAAAAGGGAGTTTCCTAGATTACTAATTAGATTTCACTTTCACCAAAAAATAATCCTCCTGCCTCAGGAGCCTTTCCTGCCCTAGGACGGGCTGCCTAGCCTGCCTCAAGCAAACAGCAACTGCATTCCCTCGGAGATGATTCCTGCCACTGCCTGGCTTTAACCTTTCTCCTCAACTTTTCTAGGGGGCGGAAAGCAGCTGCTGCCACTTAAGGGAGGAGACCACAACACAAAAACCCTTTCACTAGCAAATTTCTCAACTCCCTAACAGGCCTCCCACTGGTATCTCCTTTAAGTTCTTGTCACCAGAAATATTAGACCCAGTTTCAATGAGGGGAACTGCTCCCCACGGCAGTCAGCACCCTACCCAGGGCCGCTTGGCTCTTTCCACTGTGCCGATTCTGCAGTTAACCACACCACCAAGGGCCACCCAGCTCTCAGCCACTTCTGCAAATTCTGTCGTCATGGCCCAGGAGGACCCTCCTCATTGTGGCCTGTCAGGAGGCCTAGAATGTAGGCACAACAGACCGCATTAAGTTAGGGAAAGACATTCTTAAAACCGCAACCAGTAACTATGTAATATCAATGTATTCAGAGGTCCAGAACATTCTCCCTCTCAATGAGGTCAGCAGTCAGGTTGGCCTGGACTACAATTCTTTCTGCTTTCACCACAGAAATGTGCTCACCCAGTGTTCACATCACAGTGGAAGACCACGGGTCAACCTCCAGAGGAACAATACCAAAATCAGTGACTAAGATGTTCCTATAAAGAGAACACCACCCCATTTCCCAGTAAGAGAAAAGCAGTCCAGTACTCAGGGGGCCTAGTGGAAGCCCGTGGTCTCAGTGAGACCCTGCATCAAATTTGAAAGTTGTTAAAGGTCTGAGAATACTTGCCTAGCATCTGTTGGGGGGTAAAGAGGAGCGAAGGATGGGACGGGCGCGAGAAGGGGGGGGGGGCACAACCCTCACTTTCCCTCCCACATCTCTTGGATGAGGATTTCTCTTGTCACAACAGTTAGAGCTCCACATTAACTCATTCCAACTTTTCCATGGAAACACAAATTTCAATTCTGAAAACACGACCGAGAGTCTACAAGCAACACAGCATTAATAAGCTTTCAATTTGCTCTGGTCTTCATGAAAAATAGGGACTCCCCAATGATGCAGTTAGAACTGGGAACACTCTGACAACCCAACACTGAACCAAACCACTCCAGGGCGAAGAGGGATTGTATCCACAGGTATCCAGTCACCCCCACCCACCCTGGGGAACAGACTCGACAAAACACTGCTTTCAACCTAAATATCCACTAACAATTAAAAAAGAAAAAAATGGCCTGAGCATTTCTGCAGACTGGCTTAGTTTTCAAAACTAAAAGGATGTAAGATCCTAGATCTCAGGCAATAACAGACATGGCAGGGGAAAGGAGAGCTAAACAATTTATTCCAGATGTACAAAAAGGGAGCTGCTTCTTTTGTTTCTAATCAAAGCTTACAACAAAGCAAAAAAAAAATCTAAACATGAACTCAGACGTGCCTCAAAGATATGAAGCATTTCTAGTAATCTCTCTAGAATCATCAGCAAGGATACTTTTGGTGTGTGTGTGTGTGTGTGTGTGTAGTGTGTGTGTGTGTGTGTGTGTGTGTGTGTGCGCGTGCTGGGGGGCATGTGCATGCTGGTTCACTAGTTTTTCCTCAATCCTCCTCACCCTGATCCATGTGAACACAGGCACATATGTAGATGTGTATGCATAAGCATGTGTAGGAGGCCACTGGGCGTGGTCCTCAATCTACCTTTTTTAACAAACAAACAAACAAACAAAAAATCTATTTATTTGGCCAGGGGAGAAGAGGACCATCCTACCGTACCCACATGGAGGAAGTCGAAGGACACCTTACAGGACTCTGTTCTCTGTGTCTACCACGTGAGTTCCAGTGAGTTTCAAGGCGATGCCGTCTCTGCCCCACCCTGTCACTGGGCTTGGAGCCAGCCCCGCCCTGATTGGACTGACTTGCATGGGTGCTGGGGATGCAAACTCAAGTCTAAGTGGCACAGACTTTCCCTACTTGCCACTTTCCCAGTCCCTTCGCTGGTTTCAAAAACCGTAATTAGATCTCTGCAAATTGGTACTTGGAGAAGACTGGCTTTCCAAGTAGCTTTTCCACGCAATGCTCTACCCTTGCAAACCGCCAGGGGCAGAATGGTCATGAAGATCAGGATCCCTGAGAGTGGCTGAGCCCCAGAAGCTGCTTAGAAAAACATACAGAGAGAGATCAGATAGACACGTGGCTGTCACCCCCACGCTGCAACTACGCATTACCTCCCTGCAAAGCAATTAGCAAAATATGTATGAAACTCACAGCTAATAGGATTGTGTATGTGGGGGCACACTTAAGGTAGACCATAGAATTGTTTTCTTAATTACTGTTTTTGTGGGTGTTTGAAACTGAAGCAGATAAAGAGAGGAATCTTAAACAGAGCAAAACTTCAAGTCAGGCAGCGACACTCTTCTCTGGCCAGTGAAATGTACATAAAGATATGCATACTTGGTAGTTTTGAAATGGTTAAGCCACCACAAAAATCTGGTCAGGTTACTAAATCACCACGAGCAGTTGAATGCCAAAGGCAAGAAGCAGACTGATAAGTAGACAGGATCTTGATCTCCAGAGCCAAAACCAGCTGTCCTAGTTAGTGTCTCCGCTGCTAAAAAAACAAACAAACAAACAAACAAAAAAAAAAAAAACCTGACCAAAAGCAACTCGGCAATGGGATTTGCTGCATCTTCCACTTCCAGGGCACACTCTCCATCACTGAGGGAAGTCGGAGCAGGGACCCGGAGTGAGGAACTGAGGGAGAGACCATGTAAGAACACCACTGCTCTGGCTCAAGAGACCAGGTAGGAACAAACACTGCTCTGGCTCGAGAGACCACGTAGGAACACTGCCAGGGTTGGCTTCCTGTGACTGGCTCACCTGCTTTCTTACACAACACAGGACCACCTGCACTGCAGGGGCTACACCCCTAGTGGGTGTGGCTCTCCCACATCTATCAACAATCCAGAAAATGGTCCCAAGGTATACCCACAGGCCCTTACCTATGAGACACCTTGCAGAAATTCATCGTATTTGGGGGAGAGGGGGTGCAGGGTCTCTCACTGAACCTGGAGTCCAGCCACTTAGCTAGGCTGGCCAGAGACAAAAGCTCTACCTGAATCCGTCTCCTGAGGACTAGGGTTACAGACAAAGGCTCCCACACCCTATTGTGTGTTTGGTTGTTTGGTTGTTTGGGTTTTTTGTTTTGTTTTGTTTTTCCAGACAGAATTTCGCTGTAACTTTGGAGACTGTTCTGGAACTAGCTCTTGTAGACCAGGCTGGCCTTGAACTCACAGAGATTCCCCTGCCTCTGCCTCCCAAGTGCTGGGATTAAAGGCGTGCGCCACCACCGCCTGGCTTCCACACCCAGCTTTTTAACAAAGATGCTGGGAATTCAAACTCAAGGCCTCGTGCTGACATCTCAAGCACTTTACCCCATATCCTTAATGTCAGCATTTCTACACATAAAATATGCATATTTTTACTGAAGAAATTGAACTGTCCTATCTAGAAATCTACAGAATAACTAGGTCAGATAATTTTACCACCCAACTTACATCTTTAAATACAGTGGTCCAAATGTCTAACTAGTGCGTCACTTAGACGACTTCAGAAGCACAACCACGTATCTGTCCCACAGGGAGAATACACCTTTGTAGAACAAGAAGCACTGAATAATGACTTAGAAAGTCCCGGCTTTTCTCACACCTTAAAATATCAGTATAGACACAGGTAAGAGTCTCTCGCAAACTAACCAACCTCACCACCCAGAATCCCTGTGCCTCCCCGACCTTCCCTAAATTACCACTAAATTACCACTGGAAAAACTCAGGCCCCTCCTTGTGGCTGCAAGGCTACTATGGACCTATTTCAGGATGCCATCCTGTTTGCCTAGCTGTCTCCTCCTGCTCCCCATTTGGCAGCAGGGACAACTCCATCCCTTATAGGTGTAAAATACCAGTTTCTACATGGTCCTTTAAAACAGCAATAAAAGCTATTTTCACAAAAAAAAAAAAAAAAAGCCAAAAGGCAGTGTTCATAATGTAAGTCACGAAGAGATGAAGAAAATGCAAATTAGGGCTTGAATTATATTTTCTGACTCAACTTTAACTTCTAACAGCTCCTTATAGGCTTTGAATTTATGTTGAGAGAAGAAAAAAAAAAGAGCGAGAGAAAGGAGGTAAGAATAACTGTTCCTGGGAAATTTACAGGAAAACCATTCATTTCAGCCTTAAATTATGAGGATTTTTCTATATCATTACCAGACCAGAAATTCTAATTTCCATTGGACAGCAGGACACGCACACACCCAAAAATGAGTCTATTTTTCAGAAAACTGTTTACCAACACTATCGATTCTGCCATTTTCCTCTGTCTCAAACTCATCCTGAGAAGTCTGCATGAGTGATGCTAGTGAAATATAATCAATTAGGGGAAAACCCCTTGAATTAATAGAAAACATAATTTTAAATAAAGCCTGTATTTCCATATGCCGTGCACCCTTAGACGGCAGTAAAAGTTCTAGGGTGAATTATGGCTAAAAACATTAACAAAAGCCCATAGGATATTAGCCATACTACCATCTTCAACATAACAATCTTTAATATAACAAAGGTCCCTTTACAATGGATAGATCTGATATAGGATTCCCCTTTGAACGCTGTGAATGTTTTATTACCATTGGTTAATAAAGAAGCTGCTTTGGCCTATAGCAGGGCAGACTAGAGCTAGGCGGGGAAACTAAACAGAATGCAGAGAGAACGAAAGCAGAGTCAGGGAGATACCATGTAACTGCAGAAGATGAAAGATACTGGAACATTACCAGTAGGTCACAGCCTCGTGGTGATACACAGATCAATAGAAATGGGTTAATTTAACATATAAGAGATAGCTAGGAATATGCCTAGGCCACTGGTCAAGCAGTGTTATAATTAATATAGTTTCTGTGTGATTATTCAGGTCAGGGTGGCCAAGAAACTAAAGTGCAGTCTCCGATGACATATATCTGTACACTGAGGCCCACCTAGCCCCAACTGGTGCTAGAATATTTAGTTTCCCTCTGTTTAGCATACTCAGAGGGCAAGGTAGTCAGAGCTAAGGACTTCATCAATTTACCGACTTATTATGGTACTATTTACTGGGCAGTTTCTGTACACTGGACACTTTGGGCTAGACGTTGGTAGCAGAAAATGCCTGCCCTATAAAGCTCATACCCCATTAGAACACTGACTTGTACAGAATCTGTGCACCCAGAGAAAAACAGTACATACTCAAGAACTGGCTGCTCTGGGGATTCCAGTTTTAGAGCTGTATTCTGGAAAAAAAAAGTATATTATAGCAAAACACTGCCACCATTTCTAAAAGATATATTAATAACTCCAACATGTTACCTTACTACTTCCTCACATAAGCCTTGAGGATATACCAGGCCTTGTACAGAGTGCTTGCCTAGCATGCAGAATGTACTAGGTTCAATGCCCATAACATTAAAAAAAAGTATAACAAAAAAAAACATAAAAGAAACCGAATGTCTTCATCTTATAAATAAAAAGAATTTTAAGAAGTGTTTCACATGTCCAAGATCATGACTGAAAGAGGCAGCTGCAAGTCAAGTCTCTTCAGTTCAGCAGTCCCCTACCGGACAATGGCCTCTCAAATCCCGGAGGGAGTAAAACAGATGCTAAAGAAGTTTTCGCACATAAAAAGTCTGGGTACATTGCATAATTCTGCAGGTGTGCAACACCCCCTAGATGGCATGCCAAATGGTGTTGATGTTACTGTACCAGCATGCAACCCTAACACCATGTAACACCTTAACCAGAATCCTCATCAAAGTTACTACAAAACCACAATGATGATCTTGATAATAGAGTACAAACTGAAGAGATCAGTATCAGTGGTAACGATTTCAATTTTCTTTTACTCCTCTTATTTCTTACATTTAATCCTTCAGTTCCTCATAGACCTTCAGGGCCCGAAAGGACAGAAACACATACATGTACTTCAATGCTGAGCCCTAACAGAAACCAACTAGGAATTATGAAGCGGAGAGGCGAGGAGATAGGAGGAAGAATAGCCTACGAAAGCGATAATGGTACTTGCCTGTTACTTCATCTATCCTGAAGACACCAACACCAGAACCATCTCTAATGGAATAGCGGATCTCTCCATCTCTCCCAGTGTCCTCATCATGAGCCGACACGGTCATTACTGAGGAGCCAATAGGGACATCTTCTTTCACGACGCCCTTCTCCACGAAGCTGGAAAACACTGGCGAGTGCAAGTTCTCATTCATGTCAATGACCTCAACTTCCACATAGCACGTGGAAGACAGAGACACTGGCTTCCCTTTATCTTTGGCCCTTACGGTGAGATTATATACTTGCTTCTTCTCAAAGTCCAGCTGCTGGACAATTCTAACGGCTCCACTGAGTTTATCCACATCAAAGTGGCCTTCTCCGTGGTCCAGGAGACTGTATCTCACCTGACTGGACTGACCTACGTCAGGGTCATAGGCTTCTAGCCACATGATTATGGTTCCTTCCGGCAGATCTTCTCGAACTTTCACAGAGTAATTAGGTGGAATGAACTTGGGTGGGTTGTCATTAACGTCCTCTAGGGACACTTTCAGAAGCACGGTGGAAAACAACCGAGGTTCTTCCGTGGCTTGGTCCCTGGCCTCGATCTTCAGGTAATGCACAGGCTGCACTTCACGATCCAGAGGCCGGATGATTCTCACCACGCCAGTCGCGCTGTCGATGGAAAACTTATCAGTGTCTGTGAGAACGGAATACCTCACGTGTCCACTGGGGCCCAGGTCTTTATCGGTGGCTTCCACCTGGATGATGTCACTATCGATCCCCTTGTCTTCGCTCACTTCGACGAAGTAGCTCTCCTGTAAAAACTCAGGTGGATTATCATTGGCATCCAGAACCGTGACATCCAGAAGACGCCACGTGGCCCTCTGGGGTATGCCAAGGTCATACACGGTGATATTCAGGGTGTATTTGTCTGTTACTTCACGGTCAAGTGGAGACAAGACTTTCAGCATGCCTGTTTCCATGTCAATAATAAAGCAACTGTCGTCATTTCCTCCGGAGATGGCATAGACAAGCTTTCCATTGAAGCCAGAGTCGAGGTCAGTAGCATTCATGAAAACTATGTTGGCACCCACAGGGAGGTTCTCCTTTACCTCAATTCCAGTCGGAAGAGTGCTCCTAAACTGTGGGGCATGGGCGTTGACAGAGTGAGAATCAAAGAAAATATCCTCCGCCTCCTCCTGGCTGTGTAATTTATTTGCCTGCAGAAGTTTCTCTGCCAGCATTTTGGCAACGCCGGTCTCTTCACACCGCAAGTTTACTGGCTTGCGGCTGGCAGCCACCGTTAGGTTGATGTACAATGGTGTGGCAAAATTTTCGCCATCGGTAGCTGTAATTCTCAAACTGTGAAAAGAAACCTTCGCGCCCAAGCCTTCCAAGAGCGAGTGTTTTAACGACAGTACCCCAGAGCTGGGGTTTAAGTCAAACAAACCCAGCTCATTTCCAACTTCAATCTGGTAGCGTACCAACTGAAGCTCGTCGGCATCGATAGCAGAAACCGTAGTTATCTGCTCCCCGACGCCTAGGTCTCTGGGAACTGTCCCTTCACAGTTTACCCTCTCAAACAAGGGGGTGTTGTCATTCAGATTATTGAGAGTAATCGTGGCGAGGACTTCAACTTCCCGGCGGTATGGCAAGCCCCAGTCGGAAGCCCGAATCCTCAGGGTGTACACTCGAGGCATCAGTTCATAGTCGAGGTTCTCCGAAGTACTCACAGAACCGGTGAAGTGGTCGATGACAAATGGCACGGGATTCAGGTTGGCTATACTGTAGGTCACGTAGCCGTTCTCGCCCTCATCGGGGTCTACTGCGCTGACCCTCAGCACGGTAGTACCGATGGGTGCGTTCTCGTCGAAGGAGGCTTTGTATGTGGTCTGTGTAAACTCGGGGGGATTGCTGTTTGTGCCGACGACCTTCACCATGACCTTGGTGGAAGCTTTTCTGTCACTCGTTGCTACTTCGAGTTCAAAGTGGGATGTGTGTTGCCTTTTAATTGGTTCTAAAATGGAAATGAGACCCGTGTTGTGATTTAAACTGAATTTCGTTTTTGCGGGGGTACTTTTAAAGACATACCTCAGGTGGGGATAGCTAGGGGTGGCTTTGATTAGGACCACAGGTGTATGCGGAGGAGCAAATTCACTGATCTCAGCTCTGTAAACATCCAGTTCAAACTTTACCGGCCCGGCTCTGAACTGTGGAGAAACGATATGAATGACTTTCACTGGGGAAAACTGGGGAGGAGTCCCTTTGTCCTTAGCCTGTAGTGTCAGATTGTAGCCGTAAGGATGACTGTCCCAATTGATGCCCCCAATGGCTTTGACTTTGAATGCTTTACTCCCTGGGAAAGACCTCACTGTTTTAAACTGCTGGAGAAGGTCGCCAGCCACAATGCTTAGAGACGCTATCTCCCCATTGGCACCCTGATCACAGTCCTCCACAGTGACAATGGCGTACGTTGGGTCATTGTCCAGCTCAGAGGGCGATAACGTCACCGCTGTTATGGCGGGGGCACACTCGTTGGCCTGTTCCACGTGGACCGTCAGCTTAGCCATGCTGCTGATCCCACTGCTGCCATACAATTTCATGCCCCGGTCCACAGCCAGGATCTCCAGCTCATAGAGCCGGGTCTCTAGGAAATCAAGCCTGCCAGTCAAGACGACCACGCCGCTCGTTGGGTGGATGGCAAACATGTCGGTTCGGTCTTTGAAACTGTAGTAAAATTCCCCGTTGGTACCGATATCCGCATCCGTGGCGCTAACCCTCGCGATGCTGGTCCTTATGGCTGTGTTTTCAGGCAGAGACACACTGTAAGAAGTGGGTGAGAACAACGGCCGTAGGTCGTTTGTATCCAGCACTTGCACCCTGACCTTGGCTCGGGCCTCAGCATTAGTGTTCCTCTCAACTGCTTTGATTATCAGTGTGTAATGGTCTCTCACTTCTCGATTCAGGATAGCTGTATTTCCTCCTTTGGTCCTTATTCTTAGAAAGCAAAAGTCTCCAAGAACGTACTCTTCAGCTTTGAACAGGTTTTCGCTGTCCCCTGAGATGATTTTGTACCGTATGTCCCACGAGGGGTCTGAGATGTAGATGCCCATCTTTCTAGGGTGGCCGACGTAGGTTTTCGCGGCTGAGTTTTCATGCACAGTGACGTTGTACTGCAAGTGTGTAAACTGTAGAGAAGGGGTCGGTTCAAGTCTTTGGCTTCCATCACTCTCTCCAAAATGCTGGAGAAAGAGGAGCAGAAGCAGAGGCAAGGCCAAGGGTCTCCCCATTGTTGAATTCTTGGCCACCTGTAACAGAAGAAGTAAGAAGTGTTACTTGGGGAAATAAAACAGGAGTAAGTTACAAATTCAAGCCTTACACATGTAAGGAAGCATTTCCCACCCACATAGAATATGAGTAAATGCTTTCCAATATAAACATCAACACCCTAACAAGTCGAGAAATATGCCTGACAGCAATCTGTTTCGTGTTATTATTGTTTCCATGATTATAAATGTATAAGTTTGTGAAGAGGTGTGCTATCTGTGCACAGGTATGCAGTGCCTAAAGAAGAGGGTGTCAGATCCCCTGGAAATGGAGTTACAGGTGGTTGTTAGCTGCTATGTGGATGTTAGGATTTGAACCCAAGAACCCAAGTCCTCTGCAAGAGCAGTGCTCTTAACCATTGGCCCATCTCTCTAGCCCTGAGTTTTACTGTTATACGTAAGTCTTCAGGGCAAACATAAACATCAGTTTTTGAAAAGATAGGCAATGGGTATTGTATATCCTCTCTTACACACAGGGAATTATATTCTTAAAATCTTATGAACTTATTTTCATGGGGGGGGTTCTTTGGAACAGCAACTCAGGCTGGCCTCAAACTCATTATGTAGTTGAGGATGGACTTGAACTCCTGGTCCTCTTGCCTCCAACTCACACGGCTAGAATGACAAGCATGTGTCACCAAGCCAGGGAAGCTTACAGACTTGCACTAACACAGTATTGTAAACATGCAAAGCTTCTAAGAAAAAGTCCGAAACGGTGCTTTTACAGGCTCCCGTATAATGATACCTTCCAATCTCATTTCAAAATTTATCCTCAAGTTATTTCTTCATAAAAATAATTAAGTTCGCTCCCTATAGCCTGTCTTTACTGTCTCGTTTAGTACTATAAAACTACTTGAAGGAATTACAGTAATCACTACCATCAAATTTGTGCCCAAGTAATTTCTAAACACTAACGTGAGCACATTGTAAAAAGGTCACTTCATAATATAAAAACCCAAACAGGTGACAGCTCTTCCGAGGGCAAAGAAGCAAATCTTGTCCTGAGCATTGCCATTTTAGCATCCCTGCTGCCAATACCCCGTGTTCAAAACCCTGAACAACCTGTTACCCAGGGGTCCCAAAAAACTAAATCATCCAAGCATCGACGCGGGGGAGGGGGTGGGGGGGGGAGCGGAAAGGAGGCAGAACTTCAGGAAGGACAAAGGGTGACTGGGGAGAGCAAGAGGGAGCCTGAACAAAAGGTGGCCTTCAACAAGTGGGAAGGTAGGCCAGCTTCAAGGGGCTGAGAGCTTCTCCTGACCAGCTGTTTTTACCATGGCAACAAATTCATCCAGGAAAAAAAAAAAAAAAAAAAAATCAATGCATCTTCACAAGCTCCCAGTGCCAACAGCACAGTACCGAAAAGCACCCTTGCAAAGTAACCCTTAAATGAATATAAATAAATTGTAAGTGCTAGATAAGGTGAAAGGAACAGCAGACTGGAGGGCTGGCTTGACGACCCAGCAAAATTAGTACGGCAACATTAATTTACAGTCTCTTACCTCAGCCTCTGCCAACTTGCCCCATTCGTCATTTTACCAGAGGGGGAAAGGAGAGAACTGAGATGCCTAAAGCAATTAGCAGCTTAATTGATCCTGAATCGAGTTCACATTGGGCACCCTCAGCTGCTGTACGACCGTCACACCTCCTCCTCGGCAGACAAGTCAGGACACCACACACATCTCTGACCTCCAGGGGAATGAGGACTACGGAACAGAACCAAAGCCTCTCCCAAAACGACCTCTACGAAAACCTCAATGTGCTCGCCACTTCTAATACTTGGGGAAAGTTGAATTTTTATAAAAACAGCCCTGTAATTTTAACAAGACAAAAAGAGAAGTTCCATTCAGCTCAATTGCAGCCGTCAAGGTCACGTTACCCAATACCAGCACTTTCAGGGCATAAAGATTAAGAAAGGCAGAGGTCATGATCCAAACACATTTGAACTAGAAATATTAAAGTACAAGTTAGGAAAATGTTTTAGAGACTAAAAAAAAAAAAAAAGATATTCTACAGAAATGAGGCTAGCATGCTTTAGGAGACAAGGTTACTATGCTCTACTTCACGAAGAACAATTATGTCAAGAGCCCATTGTAACCGTGTCAGTGTTTGCTTAGTTTTACAAATAAAATACTACATAGCCGTCTATAAAAATAAAGTGGTATTTAACATACCGATATGTAGAGATACGGACTAGCAAAACTTCACCGATCCCATTTTTTTTTTTTTTTTGCCAAAGGAGGGAAGAAAAACTGTGTACGTACATGAATATGCTTCAAACTGAGAAAAATTCTTGACAGAGTCTCACAAATTCTTGACAAAACTCACACTGGTAACATTTGGGGTGGAAGAGGAATAAGCAGAAAGGGGATGTATTCGCTTATCCTGCACTATATTAATTTTTAGTTTAATTTTCCTATCATCTGCTTGCTCTTTTATTTAAGTCAAGTCCGTCAACAAACATTTAATGACCACCTCCTGAGAGTCAGGGACAGCGCTGGGCAAGTGAAAGGGAACCAAACTTGCCACACCTGATGGACGATGCGCTAAGACAAATAGGCCGCGAAGAGAAAAAGAGCCCAGTGGATGATGGGTAAGGGCTTCAGAAGAAGCCCACAGCAAGAGGCTGCCCACGAGCCTGGGGAAAGTCATTTCCAAATGTATTTCTCGAGCTTAGCATGAGTGAGATTTTTGAGAAGTAATGCCTGGATTCCCTAGGACACAGTGGAATGAGAAAACAGCTGAGAGAGCCCTGGGGCTGGAGCCCAGCGGGGCAGAGAAAGGGGGCAGGGACAGATTTAGGGAGAGGAAAAAAAAATCACCAAGAGATTTACTGTGAAATCATCTTAGATTTAGAGAGTGCTTCCAGAGTTTCCCGCACTAGCGTCTCACGGGAGCAGGAGGTGAAGGAACCAGCATCGCCATGCACTGCAATTGGTCACATTTTCTGATTAGACGGGGTTGTGTCATGAAGAGGACCAGTGTCATCTTCCACACATCATACAAGTGACACACGTGACCTCCCAGTGCTGCTGACACTGACCTCGTCCCCCCTCTTCTGCGATATGCCAGTTTCCTCCCTGCCCCGCTCTTCTGTATGATCCTCTCTGGAAGGAGAGCAAAAGGTAGCCACAGTTCCTCGGGTGGAGAATCTAGCCTGCAACTCGGAATTCTCTGAGGTTAATTTGTCCATTCTCGCCATTTTTATACTTACTCAACCACACTTTATGGCCCTCGATTTTACTCCTAATAAAATGAGAAACTGCGGGAAAATCTGGAGCAAGGCCGTGTGGTCGCTGACTGTGGAAGGGGTCCCTCTGGAATCTGTGTTGAGAGATGTGGGCAGCATGGGACAAAGCCAGTGGGGGGAGGGCATCCCCAATCCAAGGCTGCTACAATAAGACAGGAGAGAAGCCAGGGAACTTGAACCATTATGGCGAATGCCAGAGGTGGAGAGGAGGGGTCAAAATGCGTCGGTCGCAAGGTTCTCTGAGGAACTGAAGGAGAGAGACAGAAGCTGCGCAGAGCCAAGAGGACAGACAGATGGCATAGTTACTAGCGGAGTGGGAGAGCAAAAGCAGGAGGCCTCGAAACAGGGTCAAGAGTTCAGATTACCACAAGATGTCCCCACTACGGCTGTTCAGAAGAGTTCTCCCAAAGCCCACATGTCAGAGGCTTGGTAGCTAGCCCCATGGCACCCTTGAGAAATGATGGAACCCCAAATGATGGGGTCTAAAGGAACGGAGCCAGGTCACTGAAGGCAAGACCTTGAAGGGGCTATTGACCCTCAGCTCCTTTCCCTCTCTCCCCATCCCCACCCCAGCTCCCTGCTTCCTAGTCACCCTGAGGTAAACAGACCTTCTCCACAGCTTCCCACCAGGATGTCTGTGCCTTTGGGGCCAAAAGAACAGGGCCAAGTGACCAAGGACAGAAATCAAGAACCATTCCTCAGCCCAAGTAGATTACCTCAGATATCCACCACAGCAGCAGACAGGTGACTAACACACATGGCCGTGCAAATAAAGCCTTCAAGCAGGCAGCTGTGGTTTAAGTAGGAGGGTTCCCGCCTGGAGGCACTGATCTGAGAAACCGTCAGGATAAGGACAGCTTTTAAAGCTAGGAAGGGCAGGGAAGCCAGACAACAAGGAGCCTTGGTGAAGACAGAGGCAGGGAGAGGAGAAGGAAAGGCAAAGGGGTCAAATTAGCACCTGAGGTAGGTGAGGAAAGGAAGAAATAGAACAGGGAAACAAGAAACAAGACAGCAGTTCTCTTTGAGAGCTTGAGGCCTAACATCCAGACTTGGGCACGCTCTACCTATGCCAGCCGCTGCCATGATGCCCTTCCCAGCACCGCAAAGAAGCCCTGGGTCCCCTCCCAACTCCTCAGTCATAAGAGAAATCCCAGCTGATAAACATTAGTTGTCCTCGCCCCATGAAGTGAGCCAATCACATTGTCCCGTCGGATCCTCTTAGGATCCCCAAACCCCTCTCTTTCTCTCTCCATAACCAATTCGCGGGCGCCATAGGACGCACCACAGGCTGAGTAACTTTCTGGACCGCTCTGACTAGCATTTACAACTGGTCTGTTTTCTTTAAACTCTGAATTTGCTAACAGAAAGTCACTGTAATTAGGTGAAATTACTAAATAAAATCACATTTTTTTTTTAAAAAAATCACTTTTTAGGGAATTATTGATCCTACAGAAGTATTAACAAAGAACCATGGCTTTGGGCTTCACGATCAAACTGCTACTCTATGCAAGAGGAACAGTTACACAGAGGAAGGGGACCCACCATTCTGTCTAAAAAGTGTGTTATTATCTAAGTTTCATACTTAGAAAAAATAAACTCCAAAAATCATATGAGCCCAGGGATATCCTTTGATATTTAGAAGGCAGTCACAGGGCATGAACTCATAATTAAGTTGCAAATTCTAATTTATATTTCACCAAATGAGAAAAGAATGTGTACTAAGCTCAGCTTTCAAGAAAAGGAGCCTAGGGTCCCCGTAAACATTTTTAGTATAGAGCTCTAAAACTCATACATGTACATGAAAAAAATAACTTTTCTGGTAAAATTAAACTATCTTCACTAGAGGGCTTCATGTAAAATGTCCCAATAGCTGCAAATGCATATTCTTCATGAACAGCACACAGAGTCTGTGCAGAGACCATCACTACTAATTTCTGTAGGATTAACCATATCTCCTAAAAAGAGGAACTTTTTCTGACTCTCCTGTTTTCACCAAAAATTTTAAAATTTTATAAGCAATTCCCATGTTTAAGAGACGTGGCAGGCAACACCTCAAACTTCTGAATCCTGTTCAGCACTATGACTTAGAGAGAGGTCACTGTCCTCACACACACACCAAGGGGCCATTTTTATCCTCTACTTATTAGGAAGACAATACTGAACTTTTTACTCCATGAGAAATTACCAAAATTAAAGTTAAGAACCATGTGTGGTGCCCCCGCACCCGGCACCGGCCCACACGCACTCTGCAGCATCAGCAAGGGTCTCTATGGTTTCATTTGTTACTGAAGTTTAGGGCTTAATGTTCCTTTTACCTTCACCTGCTGTTTACTGGTGGAGACTGGACCCAATGCTCCATACCTACCAAGTCCTGACAGAGTCACTAAGCCAGCACCCCTCCCCACTTAATGTCATTCTTGAAGTTTTTTTTAAAGATCTCTAAATGTTAAAGAAAGTTATAGTTCAAAGCGAAGTCACAAGTTGTGAAAAAGAACTGAATGCAAGTAACTTATTTTAAAAGACCACTGTGCTTTAGATAAAATATTTAACGATCTGTAAGATTATTTAGAAGTGAAAAGGTATCTTCCCCTCAAACTAGAAGACGGTTACCCAGTTATAACGGTTGGTGGTTTCCAGAAATATTTACAATGGGGAGATCCAAAAGGCACTAAAGTTCATGTTTCTAATAAATTAAACAGAACAGTAATCATAAGGGTTTCTATTTTGTTTTTATTTTATTTGTTTGTTTGTTTTCTGTTTTTTCGAGACAGGGTTTCTCTGTAGCTTTGGAGTCTGTCCAGAACTCGTTCTGTAGATCACAACGATCCACCTGCCTCAGCCTCCAGAGTGCTGGGATTAAAAGCGTGCACCACCACTGCCCAGCTAAGGGCTTCTAGTCTAACAACGAAGAACTCACAAGTAGAATCTGTTTTCTGAGTACACGTCAGTTTGGCTTTGTTTTTTAACCCATGTACACAGAATTTTCAGTAAAGGGGGAGGGGACCTAGAACTAGACAGGCAGCTTCCAGCTTGGTATTTATCAGGTAATTACTTCTGGTAACTTTCTATGTTCTTCACTTCAACCCAAGAGGCAAACAGGATGACTACTCCAGCAGGACTTCTCTTAAATATTACTTTGAAAGGATCAGCAACGGATTCCAATCTGAGAACAGGCCTGACACACACAGTGCAGAACGGCCACCCTCCTCAGAATGGAAAACCAGCGCCCCCCTAATTTCCCTGCTCCAAACAATAAATAAATAAATAAATAAATAAAATTTTCATCTTCGGGACTGCTCCAGTGCGCATGCCTGAGTGCGTGCGTGCGCTAAGTGCACGTGACAGAATGTACATGGAAGTCAGGGGATAACTGTAGGGGTTTAGTTCTCTCCTTCTACCACATGGGCTTGGAATCAACCTCAGGGACGTCAGGCTATTTTTCTTATATATACACCCCCACTGGGCTATTTCACTGGCCCCCAAAATAAAAGTTAAAGGTGTTCTCACTCTAAGAAAGGCAAACACGGTTTTTGATGACCTGATTCTAATATATAATTTACTATGTACATGAATCTGTGGGAACAAGGCTATCAGAACTATGAAGCCGGCTTTTCTGGCTGACATAAGTCAAGACAGCAGGTACGGGGGCACGGGTGTCTCGGCTGACACGGCATCTGCGGATTCCACCTCTTCTTGACTGAGGCCATCCACGCTGATACTGCTCCTGCTCTGCCTGTCACACCCACGTTCCAGGACAAACTTTGCCCACAGAAACAGGCTGTTCACCTCCTGTGATTTAACTCCCTATCACCTAATGTGCTTCTCTCTGCAGACAGAAATAATTTACAGGATGCTGTGGAACAGTAAGCGGCAATTACCATGGCTACTTCTTCCACTCCCAAATTAGCACAGCCTTGGTAAGAGCCAAATTATGCTCCCTGTGCGCTCAGGTGCATGTACAGGCACTTCGCTAAATGGCAGGTCGGGAAGGGGGACGTTCCACGGAGAGTAAAGTCAGGGCGAGGGCCCCTCACCTTCCTTCCTCTCTGGGGAGAATGGGGGGAGCCCCATCCTCTTTCCCCATAAACCCCTGCATCTTCCACAGCTCTAGGGCTCAGCAATCTTTGGCTGAGCCCATAAACACAGGTTCCTCCCTGCTTAAAACTAAACGGCTCTCAACCCTGTGTTTCCTTTCAACTAACACCCTATTTTTCTTTTATATTGGCAGAGATCTCAATCAAAAGTACTTTCTCAGCACTTCTTTGACTTATTTTCACATTTCCTCCTTCCCCCTCCCCCACCAAACCACAGCTATCCTCAAATGCCTTACAGAAATCCTTCGCGGCCTTCCTGGCAACACACAGCTTCTTCGGGGATCACAAGCTAAAGTCAAAGCAAATGACCTTCTGTGCTCACCTTCCCCGATGTTTTATATACACATGCATACAACCCCCCACACACACATACATACATATGCCATGCTTCATGCCACTCACCTCCCTAACCAATACCCTGCGCCCTTCCCATTGTCCACGTGTCTAAAACAGAAAAGCAACCCACACAACACATTAAAAAACCAAGAACCTAAAAGGCAGTGCACTTTCCCAATTCTCGACTGATGCTCTGTACCTTATTCACACCAGAGTACAGTAAGACAAGCATAACCTTCCAGCCCGTCTTCCTACACAAACCTACACTGCCGCCTTAAAGATCTCTTCCTCAGAGCGTCCAACAGGAACACCCCATAGCTGGTGTCCTTCTTCTCCCGCCCCTAGAGAACAATCTTCCCCAAGCGCAGTCTGCTCTAAGCGAGACTATCTTACCGCTGGTTTCCCACTGCAAAGTAGCACCTTGCCCAGTGTACTTTCCTATATTCCAGTGCAGAGTCTTGATTCCCCCTGCCTCGCTCAAATCTGCAAGCAAAGGAATTAAACACAAAGGAAGGGACCAGAAGACATAAAACTGAAATCTAGCCCCCCCGCCCCCCGGCATTAACCAACTGAGTGAAGTCAGGGAGCTGAAATACAGTCTTTACAGCCTGCTGACACACTCTCCGATCCCTTCTTGCCCCTTGGCCCCTCAAACTGAGTTGAGATGGCCTTTTACCGCTGTCAAATCTCCATTTATAAAACATTACTGAGACGATGTGTCGATTTTTGTTTCAATTTCTCAGAGATGCTTCCCCCCCACACATACACCTGTGCCATTACCACCTCGTTCATACGTGCACTTATTCAGACTCAGTATTTTAACTATGTTAGAAATACTGCTTTCAGCCAGGCGGTGGTGGCGCATGCCTTTAACCCCAGCACTCAGGAGGCAGAGGCAGGCGGATCTCTGTGAGTTCAAGGCCAACCTGGTCTACGAGAGCTAGTTCCAGGACAGGCTCCAAAGCTACAAAGAAACCCTGTCTCGAAAAACCACAAAAAAAAAAAAAAAAAAAAAAAAAAAAAAAAAGAAAGAAAGAAATACTGTTTTCTTACCCCATCTCATTGAGCTTACTCTAATGTCTTTCTGATATCACACCCTCATTTGAACAGATTTACCATCCCCCCCACCTGCCTGCTAGCTCAGTTTATTCTTCTCTTTAAGATGTACTTTATCTCAAACTGTGTGGACATGTATCTGTGTGGGAGTATTGCGTGGGAGACCTTCCATCTCCACAGCTGTGTTATATATAAGTTGTTGCAAGCCACCAATGTGGGTGCTGGGAACAGAACTCAGGTCCTCTGCAAGAGAAGCAAGCACTCACTAACCATTGAGCCATCTGACTTGGTAGATTCCCAGGAGGTTTTTACAAAGAACTCTGGTAAATCTGAACTCTGCCTACTTTTCTAATACAACCCCAGTATCACTTACTTCAAACTAAAGGGGCACTTTCCCACAGGCTTGTATCCAGCCAAGCTGTCTTGAGCCCAGGACTCCAACCAGAGGCTGAGGACTCTGATCTAACACGACAGCTACGCCTCCTCCCACCTGAAAAATGATGCGAATGAAACTCTTCTACTACAGTTTGGTGGCTTCACCTTTCTCTGCAATATTTCCTTGTTTCCTTGTCCTTAACCTTTGCCCCATAAAAACTAACCTCCAGTCTTCGCAAGCCAACTTCCGCCACCACCATTCATTGTTCTGTGTGCCACCCTGGCCAAGAGAGAAGACAGTGGCCAAGTCCAGTGAAGCTTCACTGGAAGCAGATACAGGGGTTTCGCTTTCTCACAGCTGTGGTCCCGTTTCTCTCCAGTCAGCAAGCCACAATCAAGCCATACAATCCACAACACTATTTTCCACTGTCATTCCCTTGCCCTGGTATCCTGCCGCCACACACACACACACACCCCTGTCGTGAGGAGTTCGTTCTAACCTACCTCCTCCAGGTGCTCCAGCTTGTTCAAGTGTTATGATGTACTATTTTGATTCTAACAGACCATTTCCTACACTTCTCCCTCACTGGACTTCAGCTCTTTATGGGCTGGAAATCTGACTTGTTCACCAATGAACACTGTGCCTAAGTCCCGATGTTTGCAAAGTTTGCAAAGAAGACCCACAGTTGCTGGACAGATGGATAAAGGACAAGGAATGGAGAAGAGAAGGCAAGATTAATCAGGGGAGAGGATACACAGAAGGGTACTATAAGAAGGCTTCTGTTCCCCTTAACAGAAAATTCAGGCAAGGTCACCGGGCCAGCAACAGCATTACAGATGGTGGGCCTTTATGTGGCTCTACCCGGCCTAAAATGAAGTCACCACCACTTCAAAACCCTTCAGAACAGGCTACCGTTGATGCCACATCAGTGTCTCAGAGCAACTTTGTCACAAAACCCTATGCTTTAACATGCTATGAAGAACAAAAATTAAATAATGACTGAATTCCCAAGGGGCTTATACAAAATATGTAAGCAATCAATGTGTTTATCTTCACATATACAACGATCTCTTGGAATTAAGCAAAAATCTGAGAAGCATTTTTGGAAAAGGTGAGCTTTTTTAAAATTGCAAGAAAGGGTTGGAGATGGCGCAGCGGTTTAGAGCATTGGCTGCTCTTCTCAAGGACCCAGGTTCGATTCCCAGCACCCACATGGCAACTCGCGACCATCTGTAACTCCATTTCCAGAGGATTTCTGCCTCTGAGGGAACCAGGCACACACATGGCACGGGACATACAAACAGGCAACACATCCATAAAAGTAAATTTTATATTTTAAATTATTGTTATTTCTCCTCTAAGAAATAGCAATTTCGGATCTTAAATGATGTATATCATATTGTTTGAAAACACCTTTCCAGGGTCTAAGGACAAACACCTGCAATTACACAATTAAGTGAGACTTCCAAGACAATCCTTGGTTTCATCTTGCACACAATCTGCTCAGGAGAATACTTCCTTACTGTAAATTCCCAGTCATGAAGATTAGAATAACGAAGGTCCTTCAGGGTACAAATCAGCCGCTTAGGCAGCATGTGAGGCAATAGTGTACCAACTTGATTTGGTTTATTGAGTCTATGTAAAATCAGCCAGACCTGGGTGGAAAACAAGCAGTCCCAGAAAATGTCCTAAGAGCATTAAGTAGAGGGGCCCCTAGGTCCCTTCCACTTCTAACACATAGGGAAATGGCTTCTTCAGATTGGTGGCTCAAGAACTCAATCTGAAGATATATGTTCGGAAGGTGGAGCCATTCAAATGAAAACCTTACTGCTTTGAACACACCTCTTTAGCATGAATGTAACTCACCAGTCTACTGATACATGCCGTGAACCCAATAAAGACACGTCTAGAGGCTTCTTACCCTCAAAAATGAATTCACTGGTGGCCCAAATGACTTTATGAAGGCCCCCTAACAACCTTACTTCCTTCACAGTGGGGGATTAGAGGCGGGTGGAGGGGGGGGAGATCCTGGCTCATTTAAGATGTTAATTTTTCAAGAAACGGGCACACAAAGGCAAACTTCTAAATAAAACTTACACTAAGCTTGTAAAATACTACTTTAGTCAAAACTGGGAATTGCATTATTTTTAAAAAATCATGTTTTAAGTATCTGTTTATCTTAAAATAAAATATTGAACAAGGGGAGAGGGTATGTTCTCACTGCTAGATCAGAACTGTGATTCCCAAGACACAAAGCCAATAACCTAGAATGCACCACTAATAACCTGGGAGTAGGTGGATATGGATATGTGGTTGACTAAGACGGCTAACACTCTCAGACTGATGTGAAAAACATCACCATTCCTTAGGATTAGCACATAAAAGTGCTTTTAAACTATTAAATATAGACTACACGAAGCAGCAGAAATCAACTTTTGCAAAGTTAAGTACATACCTCTTAAATCTTTTCTGACTGTAATTTTCTATGCAAATTCCCAGTTTTTTTTTTTTTAAATCTACCAGGCACTCGGGAGTTGCTTAACAAAAGCCACTTAATGAAACCATAGTGCAGGCACACAAAAAAAATTAACTACACAGAAAATATTTGCGAATTTACTTTGCTATAGCACACAATTGTCTCCTTGTTTCCAAGGTCCTGCGATTCCCATCAGTGGGGGGTGGGAGTCTTACAAGACAACCAAAAGTTAGCTGCCTAAAATAAAGCATGGTGAGGACTATGAGGCAGACCCTCTCTTTAATACAAGACCTCACAAGTTTATCTTCCAGAGAACAGACAACTGCCCCGCGGCTTAGCCTAGCAAAGGAGCCGCATTCAACCTCGGCGTTGCACTCCTCATGGCACAGAACATCTAAGAAACTCTGCGACTCCATTTCGAGGATCCCACGCTCAAGTGATCGGCTCTGCTTTCATCTCAGTACTTGGGAAAGACTCCAAAGCCGAGGTAGACAGGAGTCGAACCAGAAGCGGGCAGGCACTCGTGCTCCCGGGTCAGACAGACCGGCGCTGCGTGAGTACCGCGCTGGTCCCGAAACCGCAGCGCCCGTCCCCCGACTCCGCAATCACCATTCCCCGCACGTCCCTCCCGTCCCTCCACCCCTCCGCCCCCGCATCCCGGAGCCGCGGTCGGCCACTCAACTCTGCAAGTGGGGCAAGGAGACGAGCTCCAGCCCCCGCCACAGTGCAGCCGGGGAAGCGTGGGAGGAAGGGCACTCACCCGGGGCCCCGGACTCCACTCCACCCGCAGCAAACTTACTGCAAAGTTGGCTCCAAGTAGCCACGGTGCGGTGGGGCGCAAGGCCCGGGTGCTCAGCGCGCCCGGCGGCGGGAGACCGCTGTGCCGGGAGCCGCACTGGGCTCGCACGTCCGCATGGCGCCGCCGGCCGTCCAAGCCCCGCCGCGTCCAGCCTGGCCCGCGCTCCCAGCGCCCCGCGGTGTGTATCCCTCCGCCCGCGGCCACGCCTGCCTGCGCCGGCTCTCGTTTCTCCAGCCCCGAGACTCCGGGATTCGGTGCGCGCAGCTCGAGACCCGCCCCGCCCCTGGTCAGAAGCGCCCGGGGACTACCAAGATCTGAGCTCGGCGTGCGCCGAGGCGAGCGCCCTCGAGGAGCTTGTAGTACTGTGGGAGGGACAGTTTGGGGACTGTTCTAGAATTTCGAGCTGGCTGCTGCGCCTGTTACTGCTGCGCGGAATTTTATTGGATGTTTTCTGCTAGGAAAGGGGAAACATTTGCTTATCCCCCCCCCCCACACACACACACACAAAATCGACAGTAAAGGGGGAGGAGAAGTCACCTACGGCGAAAGGGACACCTCCACACCCAGCCGCCACCACGCAGCTCTTTAGACTTCTCCCAACCTCCAGGAAATCCTCGAATCGGCATTTGAAAGCCTCGCTCCGAGTCTGCAGCCACCAGGGTGAAAAACTACTGAGGGTCTGGAAAGGAATGCAGTCAGGTCGGAATTTACTTCCTCCTGAAATCCACATTAAGGCCGGTGGTGGGGGGTGGAGGGGAGAGGTAGGGGGTGCACAAGTTTTCCCGAGACCTGTTAATGCAGAGACCTGTTAATGCAGATTTGGTTGGACCGCAGAACCTCCCGGACTGTGGCAGTGAACCCCAACGCTGGCCTCCGGGACAGACGCCCCCCAACCCCCGGGTCTGTAGGACTAAAAGCAGCTGAGCCTCCCTGGGTGCATTCTCAGCGCTTTATTCCACACCAAGGGTCCCGCAGTCTTAGATCCCGGCCCCACGGCTACAAGTTCTCCAGCGAGAATGGGAGATCCCCGGCTAACAGCCACCCCACTTGCAGAACTCCCTCTGGCGCCGGAGTGCCCAGCCAGCGCATCCCAGGGCTGCAAGTCCATCCACGGCGTGGGCAGTGCTCCAGGTACCAGCTGAAGCGCAATCTGGAGTCAGTCGAAGCCGGACAGTCTCGCTTTGGGACGCAGCCCAGAGAAGAGACTTGACCTCGGAAAGTTTGTGGGGCTCTAACATTTTAACGCCGCGACCACGAAGAGATCAGATTTCCCTAGGAGCGGGCGGAAGGGACTGCAGGGCGAACTGCACGGCAGCCGGGGGCTAGTGAGACTAGTTAAGGGAGCATTTCTTTGGCTCAAAGTGAAAGTCACTTAAGCCACCTTAAAGGAAGGTGACTAAAAATAAAGATAATAACAATGGTGTCTGGCAGGTTACGCTCAGGAAGAAAAAGTAGTGCCTGCAGAATGAGTGTGCTGATTTGTAGCTCTCCATTCTTCGCTCACTGTTTGGAACACACACAAATTCACAACACCCAGCAAATACGAGCATCATCATAACCCAAAGACTCGTCTGGCCGCGGCTACCAATTGCGCAAAGTGCTCGCGGAGTGACGGTCACAGTTCCATACCCGGAACGCTGCGAAAGGGAACGACCTGATCTCCAAGCTCAACCGGTTTGCGACCCTCGCGGAATTTTAACTCTCAGCAAAACACAACCACACAAGAAAGCCAGCCGTTGGGGGAGGGGATGTGAGAGGGCCTGGGGTAGTAATGCTAGGAGAAGGAAAGAACAATAAAAAGTATAAAGCCACACTATTCCGTAACATTAAATCGCTGGATTTTCTAAGTGGCACAAAGGAATTCCTGAAAAAAATTCAAATATATATGAATATTTAATTAGTGCTTAGTAGGACTAAGATATCTTAAGAATACTCACTATCCAGGCTAACTGATAAACCTCACTGCCTGGAAGAAGTTGCACTCGGTCTCTACAGGAACCACTGAGAGCCAAAGATGCAGTCTCCTAGGCTGACACATTTTGCTAATCTTTCTGCCACCAACGAAACGAAATGGAGATACCTTTTTAGCTACGAGCGAATTGCCTTTACATGAAGAGGAGTGTAGTTCAAGTTCCACGAACATCCTTTAAATAGTCCATCTTCCGTGACCCTGTCCCCAGAGCCTCGTGGAAATTAGGTGGAAGGGGGACTATTCCGTCTAAAAACCGTTTCCCCTCAGCACGGCTTCTGCACCCAATCCACGCAAGCTGATTTTTGGAAATGTATTAAGTGTGGACCGGTGTAAATGAAGGCTGTGATGGAAGCGACCGAGCTCTGTCTGGTCCACGTCCTTAGTGTGCCCAGCAGGTCCAAGTTCGAGGTCTGCACTGAGCTAGGAGCTGGGAGCGCGCCTTGCCCGGTGCTCGGACTAGAGGGCGCTGCGCCACTGCAGATCACCCAGTCCCCAACGCGCCCTCCCTGGGCACCATTTCTATAACAAGTTACACTGAAAATAATGCACAAACGGCTTCGCTTCTCAAGTTCTTTTGAACAGCGCTCTGTGTGTATTTTGTGAATTCCAAAAGCTGCGCATGCTTGTCTTCCATTCCCGCGCCCCATAAAGGGAGTCCAGTTCCCAAAGCGCAGACCCTGAGAGATTCACAAGAATTCCGCCACTCGCTTACATTGAAATACCCCCCACGTTATTTCATTTACGTTTAAACTTAAATTCTACAAGGCATGCACTGAACAAAGAACTCACCACAGTAGCCCGGTCCTCGATGCTCTTCCTTACAGTCCCCGGCAGTTGGGTAAATCCCACGCCGATCGGATTTTTGTTAGGAGCCGGGCTCGAAGTACCAACTTTGCCTCCCTAGAATCTTCAGCATATCCCCAACCAGAGTGCGATCCTCCAGTGCTGTCGGGACTCAGGTGGTCGCATTTCCAGTGGCTTCCGACCCGGGGAAAGTTTGAGCACCAAAAGAGGTGGAGAGAGAGAGCGCACGAGGTCTGGAGAGACAAGAGAAGGTCTTCGATGAGAAGCCAAGTTTGTCAGGACATGTCCAGGCAGCCAGCTGCCGAGTTGAGGAGTTACGGCCGGCAACTGCGGCGGATCTCTGCCTCTTTTCCCCCCCCCACTCCTCCTTCCAGGAGCGGCTGGGGGAGGGGAGGTGACGTCAAGGCTCCGCCTCGCCCCCGACTCCCGGGCGCTGAAGGGGTTCTCCGGCTTCAGTCGGCCTCCCAGCCAGTTGCAGCTGCGGACGCCCTGGCTGCAGCCGGCTCCCCCGCCGCAGTCATCTCCCTGGCCCCAGCCGTCCCCACGATGAAATATCCGCCACTCTTCTCCCCGCCGAGTCTTGGCGCTCAGCCAAGCACAGGCTACCTCGCACTCAGCACCGGATCAGGCCGCCAGGGTCCCCAGTTGCGCTTACCTCCGGGTCTTCCAAACCCAGTTGGGCAGCGTTTCCCACGCCTCGGACTGCAGGTGATGCTCTTCCTCTTCTGCAGCTGAAACTCGTCGCAACGTGTCGCCTGCCCGGGTTTTTGCTGGGCGGAAGCGCGATCAGTCTCAACAGGCTTATTGGACGACTCGGACTTTTTCGTCCTCCAACTTCTGGAGATGTGATTATCTTAAATAGTTCTTGTTGTCTGTGGCTGTCTGTGGTCCTTGTATTGAAAATCACAGCGTCGTATTTTTAATCTCCAAATCCTTTCCAAATGCTCCTGTCTTTAGACCTTGTCTGAATCATAGATTTCGAGGAGTAGTGGGGGAAGAGGTCGAGGGCGGAGCCAATTATTAACGTGTCTTCCAAGTGATCTCTAGTGATAGTGGCTAATACACAAGTCAATCGTCTACACCTCCAAACGACACAGATTTATAAAAATGCAAATCCTGTTGAAGCTCACTTAAAAGATGAACGCGTCGCTTTTATATAAGCATCCAGGCTCCGGGAAAATATCTGCTATGGGATATTTTTTAATGCAACTAAAGTACCAAAATGCATCTTCTGAACAACATGAAATTCTAAGGGAGCCATTTATGTAAATTGACACTCCCCCAAAAAGATTGTTATTAAATTTTAAAGAGCCTCAAAAAGGGGGCGGGGGCTGGAGGCAGATTCTACCAACATAGTTTTCATCCGTTTGCGTGAATTTATTGGTCTGTGGAGCTTTGAGAGGTTAAGAGCAAACAAGCTAGGGGTATCAAACAGTAAGGAAAGAGATGAAAAGGCGAAGTGGTGTGTGTGTGTGTGTGTGTGTGTGTGTGTGTTTGTGTGTGTGTAAGCTTGCGGGCTGCTCCAAGCTCCAGGGAACTCCCCCACCTGAAGTATGGGACCAATGTCTGCTTCACATGATAAAAACTGCATATGAAAAGCAAACCTTGCAGGGTCTCATCTGTTTGCTACCCGGGTAACACCCCATTGGTGCAGACAACAAGCTTTTACTGAGCATCTTAGAAAGTGTCTAGGAAGCACCTAAAAGGGAGTTCCTATGGTTTCACTTATCCTCCCAAGCCCCATATTTTCTATTGCAGTTTGGGGTTTCTTGTAAGGACTGGGAAGGCTTTAGGAGGCGGGCGGGGCTTGGGGGCGGGGGGAAGGAGGTGGGGAAAGAACCTAAGCGTCCCCTGCATACCCAGGGGCAGCCGGAAAGTGCCAGATTCCTACGCAGAGGGGGTGAGGGAGAAGCAATCCAAGGGAAAACTGTTTTGTCAAGCAAGCCTGTCAATGCCCAGCCCACTTCTATACTTCACTATGGCAACTACGCATGCTCAACACTCCTTTTAGGGCCGCAGTTGCTGTTAGAAATTGACCACATATTACAAGTCCTCAAAATGATGCGAATTCTCCCGAGGCACTGTTACTCACAGGAGTCAATTTGGCTTTCATATACTAGTTAGTGTCTAGAGTTGCTTAGGCAAACCAAGGTATTTCGATTTTAAAAGAACGCAGGGAAATGTACATTTTATTCATAGTAATCGTTCTTTAAAATAGCTCCTTTTAAAGTGAGGACTGAACACTTTGAACAAAACCCTTTGGCCTGACCAATGTAGGAGACATAGACTAGCCATCTGTGGCTTCTTTGATTTAAATGCATTAAATTAGTATGCAATTCCTCAGTCTTTCTAACTGCCTATCACATATTCAGTACCCACATTTGACTAGTGGCTACTGTCCGAGGCAAAAATAAATGTAAAAGTATCTTGATTCCGAAAGAGAGTGCTACTAGAAATACCTTGTTATATATCTTTAAAACTTTTTTCTGTGCTTTAAATGCTACATCAAGCAATAAATCGGAAGCTCCCACTCCAGTACTGAGTCACTTCTGAAGTATAGGGAGTGGGGGAGAGTCATGAGAGGATATTTCTTGAGTACCAACAACATGCTAAGTGACATTATGTAAGATTCAAGCCCTAGTAGACAAGGTGTGTTTAAATGATTAAGAAATACTCACATGGCCTTTTAGCTGCTTTATGTCTTCACTCAGTACATAATACGGGGGGGGGGGATATGTAATTTAAACAAGGCAGCGTTCTGAGTCATTTTTAGGAATAGCCTTAGAGCCAGATGCTTCCCCATAAGCCTGACTGGCTTCTGGCATCCCTCCCTCTGGTCCCTCTATGCTGCATTTAGGTCTTTCATACTCTCTTTGTCGTCGTCGTCGTCCCCCACCCCCCAAATCTGGAAATGGCAGGAAGTATCTCTCCAAGTCCTCAAACAAAGTTGTATTCTTTGCTTTCAAATCCAGCTCTGCTTATACCTTTCAAAAGGGACCTTGGGCCACACAACTAACTGCTCGACCTGGTGAGATCCAGCTGTGGTTACCTAGAGACTTGTTGTATTTCCCCTCCCTTCTTAATTCAGAGTAATGAGGGCTTTCTTAAAATTTTATCTTAGTGATAATCTTTCATTCTAATGGTGAGGTTTTAGATGCCATAACCATTCAGTCAGGAACATACATGGAGGCATTGCCAATCATTTGTTGATGGGTATTTTGTTTTTAAAAAGTACAGGATATATCTTTGGTTCATTGGAAAACACATAACGAAACTGGGTACTTGTGGATTGCTGCTGTTCATTCAAAAATATAAGCTTATTATCCTCCAAGTAGTATGGGACTAGAGCTTTGCAAAATAAATAAATAAATAAATAGAACCGTTGCCATGCTAGCTCAGGCACTGAAGGATTCCAAGTTTGCTTTCTTAAGTAGGGACAAGAAAAATCTAGAAACTGTTTAAATTCTCAGTAGAAGCAACAAAGGGAGAATTAGACTTGAAGTTGGAAAACCTGGTGTGGAATTTGTTTTTGACAGGCAAAAGTCTAAATATGTATGATTTCACAGAATTTTGGAGTCTTACCTTGCCCCATTAAGGTCTCCAAAATGATTACACAGCAGCAGCAGCAGCAGCAGCAGCAGCAGCAAATCTAGCTCTTAGTTGTGAGAGATAGCAATAAAGAGTTACAATTGTTATAGTGCATGGTTCTCCTGAAATTCACCATGCCACTCCCAGGTCAGCCCCGAAGCTTTACAGGATCCGCAATAATTAGCCACACGTATTTACTCCAGAGCGGGTTTGATGTGGGATGTCCTTCTGTATATGTGTTGCTTTTATTGGTTGATGAACAAAACTGTTTGGACCAATGGTTCAGCAGAGTAAAGCCAGGCGGGAAATCTGAACAGAGATATGGAGAGAGAGTAGGTGGAGTCAGAGTCTATGTAGCTGCTGAAGGAGACAGATGCTGAAACTTCACCGGTAAGCCACAGCCTTGTGGTGATACACAGAATAACAGAAATGGGCTAATTTAAGATGTAAGAGTTAGTTAATAAAAAGCCTGAGCTAATAGGCCAACCAGTATTGTAATTAATATAGTTTCTGTGTGATTATTCAGATCTTGGCAACTAGGAAACAAATGAGCAGTCTCTGCCTACACCAGTTGTACTATGATCATGTTCAAGATACACACATATGAGAAATATAATGAGAATATATGCTTATACATATATATTCTCATAAAACACACATATTCTCATTAATTCTTACAGTCTTTTATGGTTAGAGTCTAAAGTGCTCTTACAGGCTCCTGTTTTAAGTTCTTCTGTTATGGCCGGTGGTGCTGTTTGGGGAGGCTGTGGAAAATGTATTAGATATGACCTGGCTAAAGGCAGCAAGCCACTAGGGGCAGCCCGTTGAGGATCATAGCCCAGCCTACGGTTCTGGCTTTACTCTGTCTGTGCTGACACCAGGAACAGGCTCAACGGCTCTATTCCACAGAATGGACTGACTTGTTCTGCCATGTCATGATCTATGGCAACGTCTTGGAACCTTGCGCTAAAATAAATCTTTCTTTCTTTAAATCGGTTCTGAAAAGCCTCTCATACAAAATTCTAGACGGCATTAGCCATTAATCCCTTACCCTCATTTCACAGATGAGAAACTGAAATAAATATACAGTAGATAGGATAACTCAATCTTTTGGACTAGAACCTTCAGCTGGCGGTCTGCAAAGGCAACATTATTGTCTACTGTCATGCAGCATGGCTCCTGGGAGCCTGCTCCTCATCTGCACCCCTTATCAACCGTAGCTGCCTTACATTAAAGACCAGCAGTGCTGAGATTTGAGAACTGGCCTGGAAGAGGGTAAACCGCTTATCAAGCCACAGTTACAGAGAAGGGTTCCTTTCCAGTACACACGAGTCCCTTAATCACGGAAGGAGACCATCCCTGATTGTGTTTAGCAATATACGTGTAGTGCATCCATGATTTGTTTGGCTTACTTATTTCCCTAGGTAGATAGGCATGCACTTACACACATTGTCTTTACATTCAAAATCACCATCTGGCTTTTACCTTGTTTAGGCTGAACAACAAAACACACACACCGATGATGTCCAGTGAATTCTGACAAGGACCATCTCAGGATTTCACGACTAGCATTTTAATTTTTACTTTGCATTTCACGTCCTTCGTCTGGATTTTCTGGTATTCCTTTCCCTTTTCCCTCGCCTATGCCTATAGGCAGGTGGTGGTTTGAATGAGAAGTTTCCATACAGGTTTATGTATTGGAACCTTCGGTCCCCAGTTGGTGCTCTTTGGGAAGGAGTAGGGGGTGTGGCCTTGTTGGAGGAAGTGTATCACAGGGGATGAGCTTTGCAAGTTTAAAGCCACGTCTAGTTCACTCTGTCTGCTTGATGTTTACAGCTCGAGATGTGAGCTCTCAGCATGTTACTCTAGCCTCCACGCCGGATACCTCCATGCCGTGATGAACTCTTATCCATCTGGACCTGGAAGCCTAAATAATCTCTTCTATGAATTGCTTGGTCATGGTGTTTTCTCATAGTGACAGAAAAATAACGAATACAATATGACAAGTAATTCATATTGTATTATTATGGGACTATTCCCCCATCTCCAAATTTTTGCTACTAGATCCAATCTCTTATCATGGTAAGACTTTTAAACATATCTCGTGCAGAAACTCTCAGGATCTCACTTGTAAAATGAGGCTTTTGATGTCCTCCACTTCTATTCTCTAATAGATGGTATATCTAAAGGAATGAGAGCAGCTCTGTACTCTTCACCATAGGCCTGTGAATCAGTTGTGGCCAATTAGATGCTAGAGTAAATATGCTGGGGCCTCCAGGGGGAAAAAAAAAACAAATCAAGAACTCTTTAATCCCAGCACTCAGGAGGCAGAGGCAGGTGGATCTCTGTGAGTTCCAGGTCAGCCTGGTCTACGAGAGCTAGTTCCAGGACAAAAACTACAGAGAAATGCTATCTCGAAAAACAAAAACAAACAACAAAACAAAAAAATCAAAAACTTTTTTTTTCTAATAAAGGTCCACAAGAAATACTACCTCTAAGGACATTGTCAGGTAAGGCCATCATGCCAGGGACTGCTTTGGGGATCTTGTTTACAGAGGATGAGATGGAAACCAGGAAAGATGGGGGAGAGAGGGGACGGTGCCCAGAGTCACTGAATCCCTTACACCTCTTTGAGGACTTCATATGGGAGAGCATGCATTTCCATTTTATTCAAAGAGGCTTGTATCAGGGTTTGAGTTACTTGAATCTAGTATGATCTACGATAACTAAAAATCCCTTTACAAACGAGCAATGAACTATTTTTTTTTAAAAAATTATAATACATTCTGTTTCTTCTCCTTGTTAGTTAACAGAAATTGAGACTAATTCTAAGGATAACAAATGGGAAGATTCTTGAAGTTTTCCTTCAGTGGTGAGTATGTCGGTCTGCCTGGGTATGTATGATGGTCACTCTTGACTGTTAGCTTGTTGTGATTTAGAATCACCATGGAAACAAGTCTCTCAGCCTGTCTGTGAGGGATTATCTGAATTATGTTAATTGAGGTGTTCTGACTCACACTAAATGTGGGTGGTATCATTCCATGGATGGGGCTCCAGACTAAATTAAAAGGAGAGAAAGAGAACTAAAGAGAAGCAGGTATCACTTTCTGCCTCCTGACTGTGGATACCAGGACACCTCTTGCCTCATTGTCCTGTTCCCACACTGTTCCTGCTACGATGCATGGTGCACGGTGCACTGTATGCCCTCAAACTGTAAGCCAAAAACAAAATCTCCTGGGGTTTTTTGTTTGTTTGTTTGTTTGTTTTGGTGGGGTTTTGGTTTGGTTTGGTTTGGTTTGGATTTTGGTTTTTCATTTCAAGACAGGGTTTCTCTTTGTAACAGCCATGGGTGTCTTGGAACTCCCTTTGTAAACCAGGTTGGCCTCGAACTCACGGAGATCCACCTGCCTCTGCCTCCCAAGTTCTAGGGCTAAAGGCATGTGCCCCCAATGCCCGGCAAATATCTTGTTTTTAAAGTTGCTTCTATCATGGTATTTTTCCATTACAGCAATGAGATAAGTAACCTATTCAGGTACCATAACAAAATACAGCAAACAGAGTCTTTCCCATAGTTTTGAAGGCTGGACGTTTAAGAGCAGGATGCCAGTAGTGTTAGTTCTGCTAAGGCCACTCTTCCTCTTGATTTATAGATGATGTCCTTGCTCTGTCCGACAGGAGTACTTACTTCCTCTTTGTTTGGAGGAAAAGAGGTAGAGGAGAAGAGAGGTAGGGAAGGGGGAAGAGAGAGAGAGAGAGAGAGAGAGAGAGAGAGAGAGAGAGGGAGAGGAGAGAGATCTCTTTCTCTGCGTGTTTTGCTTCTCTCTCTCTTTCTCCTCTCTCTCTTGCCTCTCTCGCTCTCTCTCTCTCTCGTCTCTCTCTCGCGAGAGAGAGAGACCGACTTCTGGTATCTTCCTCTTCTGCCAAGGGTCTAAGGACATAAGAGTTACTGAATTAGCACTTACCACTATGTGATGTGGGATTCCCCTCTGTATGCTGTGAATAATACCATTGGTTAATAAAGAAACTGTCTTGGGCCTGCACAGGGCAGAGTGGAGATAGGCAGGGAAAACTAAACTGAATGCTGGGAGAAAGAAGGCAGAGTCGGGGAGAAGTCATGTAACCGCCAGAGGGGAAAGACCCGAGCTGTCAGCTGGGACCTTGCCAGTAGACCATGAGCCTCAGGGCAAAATATAAAATAATGGAAATAGGTTAATTCTAGACGTAAGAGCTAGCTAGCAGTATGCTTAAGTGATTGGCCAAGCAGTGATTTCATTAATACAGTTTCTGAGTGATTATTTCAGTTCTAGGCAGCCAGGGAAGAATAAGCAGGCTCTTACTACAACTATGATGGGATTTAGCCTTGGAGTCACTTTAAGGACAATACTCTCTATCAACATAGCATCCATTTGGGAGTTACAACTTCAGTCCTTCACAATGAGAAAACAAGTTCTCTATAAAATGACTTAGGAAGGCAGCAGCCTGCCTCTTCTTCTACCAAGATGGCAAATAAAATAAGAACATAAGATTTCATTTGTTTAGCTGCACTTAGTTTTTTTTTCTCTCTCTCTCAAGGCGTCCCCAAATTTTCTAGGACACGTTCCAGTAGATTCTGAAGGATTGCTCAGAAGTGATTACCCCGGTGAATGCTAACTGAATCCGGATATCCAATAATTACCCGAGGCAAAGCTCATCAGTTGGAAGCATCCACTGTCAGCAAGTCCATGACATTTGGAATTTGAATTTGTTTGTGACTCCCATTGCCAATATCAAATGCCAAGCCAGAAACCAAAACCAGCCTGCATTCACCGTGGCCCCTTTTGCCTGGGCTTTGTCCTTCAATAATTGTGTTGTCGTTGAACATAGGACTCTCCGCAAGCAGGTCGTGTGGGCTAGTGTGTTCAGGAGGGCAACACCACTGCGCAAAAGCGGCTACCCCATCCCTTTTCTGTGTGGCAGTTTGTGAAAGGCTTTTAATTTTTTGTTTTATGTTTCTCCGATGCCTGAGAGTTAAATGAATGACAAAGGATAAGTAATTGCCCCTTTAATTTTCCTCTCTGCTTGAGAGCTGTTCCAGGAGTGTTAAAGAAAAAAAAATTCAATATGCCTTAAAATGGGAAAGCAGACTTTATCCTGACGCTTGGGAAGTTGGAGCAAGGGCTGCAAGGGACTTTGCAGTCGGTGGGGAGAGGCCGTGCGCACCTGAAAATAAAATGGCAAAGGAGCTGAGAGGGGTTAGCCAGGTGGACATTATTAATATATGACACGGGGTGGGTGGGAATTCTAGCTAAGCCCGGGTACGGGAATTTTGCGGAAGGCAGGCTGAGCTGGTTGTATATTACCTCGCAGATAGTGGGAAATGAGAAAAAGTGGTCAGGTTCAGCCACACATAGAGTTTAAGAGTAGACTCTAATCCCGGGAGACACATTAAATGCAACCTCCAGAGGCTCCTGTGCCATCTCGCCCAGCCCAGCTGTTCCCAACGTTCTCACTCTAAAACCACGTGAGATGTTTTCAGCTGCTCAATTTGGCGGCGGGGGTGGGGGGGGGAGTTACTCCTCTGACATACTTTCTAGAGCAATGGTTCCTACCAATGATACTGTGAGAAAGTAATCAATGAAAGATGCAGGCTGGAAAAATAACTCCGCCGATAAAGAGCAGGCTGTGGAAACATGGGAACTGGAGCTTGGAAGCGCAAAACTCCCGTGAAAAAAATCCTGCAGGCACATGACTGCCACGCTGGAGTCAGAGAAAGGGGATTTCCGGGATAATCTAATTCACTCCACTAGCTCTGGGTTCGGGAAATAAAGTGGGGAGCCCTCAAGGAAGATACTCTACATCTGGTTTTCGCATTCGTGCGCATTCATGCACCAGCCTGCGAAGAGCTGTGCGCATGCGCACAAGGGGACACAGACTCCAGATCAGAAAACTACGAAGGACAGTAAGAATATTAGTACCATAGACTAGATTGTGGAAGAAGAGCTTTAGCATCATTATCTAGAAGAACCTTATATCCTGCTAGCAATGTCCCATCTGTGCTATACTGCATGATGCTATGGAATATTTGACTTGTGGCTCATGTAAAATGAGGGGTCAATTCATTGAAATTTACTTATTTATTATTTATTTATTCATTATTTTAAAAAGTAATTTCACATACCAATCCCAGTTCCCACTCCCTCCTCCCCTCCCACTCTCTCCTCTCCTCACTCCTCTCTTCCACCATCCCTCACCCATCCCACCCCCACATCCAGGACTCAGAGGTGGTAAGGCTTCACATGGGGAGTCAGCAAAGTCTCTAACACATTGCTTTGAGGCAGGACCAAGGCTGTCCCCACTATATCTAGGCTGAGCAAGGTATCCTTCCAAAGAGAACAGAGTCCAAAAAGCCAGTACAAGCAGTAGGGATAAATCATGGTCTCACTGCCAGGGCCACACAGTCTGCCCCAGCCAAACAACTGTCACCCACATTCAGAGGGCCTAATTTGGTCCTATGCTGGTTCCTTCTCTGTCAGGCTGGGGTTGGTGAGCTCCCATTAGCTCAGGTAAGCTATGTCAATGGGTGTCCCCATCATGATCTTGACCTCTTTGCTCATATTCTCACTCCCACTCTTCAACTGGACTTTGGGAGCTCAGCCCAGGGCTCTGCTGCAGATCTCTGTCTCTGCTTCCATCAGTTGCTGGATGAAGGTTTTATGATGATATTTAAGATATTCATTAATCTGACTATAGGGCAAAGCCAGTTCAGCAACCTCTCCACTATTGCTTAGGGTCTTAGCTGGGGTCATCCTTGCTGATTCCTGGAGTTTTCTCTAGTGCCAGGTTTCTGGCTAACCCCATAATGGCCCCTTCAATCAAGATATCTCTTTCCTTGTTCTCTGTCTCTGTCCTTCCCTCATCTCAACCATCTCTGCTCCTTCAAGCTAATTCATTGAAATTTAAATGGTCGCAGGCAGTAATAGCTACTACCATTTTGGACAGTGCTGGTCTAGACACTTTCTAAAGCAACGAATAATTATTCCAAAAACAATTATCTAAAAAAGGTAAACACAGTCCAAAAACAAATCATAGGCCCATTTTCTCCACTCAGCATGACTTTTCTAGAGGAAACCTTGTGTTATTCGGAAGGTCCAGAAATAATGAGTTGACTTAAGTTCCATATTTAGTTCCTTCCTTGTGCAAACCAAAGTCATGTATTTTGCCAGACTGGATTATTCTGAGACCACAGATAGATTTCTTGTTTTTTTTTTTATGTATTTGTGCAGTTTATTAGACATGAGACTGTGTGTTCTACTGACTCTCACACAACTGGCTAACTCGTACAACAGACTGAAGAGACTTGAAATGAGGCACTGTGTCTACCACTTCCTGACCCACATGGGACAATGCTGACTCGTCCGCCTGGTAAATGAAAGCTAAACCCTCAGTGTTTCTTGGCACCACTGCAGCCGATGATGTCATTTGATGAGCGTGCGCCTGATGAATAGTGCAGAATGAAGGAAGGAATTAATTAATGCCCTAAGTTCCTTGTGTTTATAGTCAGGCCTGCCTAGAGATAGACTTCCCAGTATACACAATTGCATGTTATGGTTTGTAGGGTTCATGCTGCCAGAAAATTAGGGAGGTTAATATGGATTTCCTAATTCTTTCTAAATGATATCTGTTGGTTGTGATCTGTAATACAGCTAATGTCACTTAAACATTGACTCTGTCCCTGAGTTCTTTTGTCACGTCAGATCATGCTTTTGTGTTTAAATGTGTAATCACCTTATTATAAAATAACCGCAGATGCTGCAAACATTGATCAAATAAGGATGAAGAGGACCACATTAACCCTATCCATGGAAACAAGACAAATTACAGCCTTTTCCAAATCTCTCTCTCACACACACACACACACACACACACACACACACACACACACACGCATGCACGCACACATACATTCCCATGCACGTGCACACATACACATTTTAAGGTAAAAAAAAGCTATAAAGACAATTGTTAAGATTTAGGAAAGAATCTAAGAAAGTAATTTTTAAAGTATTTACTATGAAAGACATAAAATGCTCTAAGCAAGGTTGAATAGTAGCTCAGTGGTTGAGTGGTTGCTTAGAATGTGTGAGCCCCACAAAATACAGGGGGGAAATCTAAATGTGAAAGAAAAGGTTTACAACTTTGATTACATGAAAACATGGGACTCAGTCCTAAGACATCATTGTAAGTAAAAATGGAAAAACTCAGAGTGGAGGAATACTTATAAATAGGATTGATTCTAAAAGTGTATGCTTAGTAAAAAGAAGTCCCATAGGTCAATAAGAAAAAAAAAAAAACTAAATAGAAAAGTGAAGAAATGTTTGATGGGAAAATGGGAACAATTAAGAATCCAAATTCAAGAGGAGAAAATAGAAATGGTGATTGTGTATACAGTGTGCTGATGGTGTTCCCAAAACATCTGTCCACATCCTCATCCCTAGACTATATGATGTGAGATGGGTGGTGGTGGCAACATCTTTAATTTAAGCACTCTGGAGGCAGAGGCAAGCAGATATTTGAGTTCAAGGCCATCCTTGACTACATTGAGTTCCAGGACATCCAAGGTAACACAGAGAAACTCTGTCTCAAAAACATTAATTAGTTAATAAATTAAATTAGAAATTAAAAATCACAATAGCAACAAAAAGAATATATTACATTGATGTTTTTGGATAAAGGGTTTTTGAAAACATAGTCAAAATTAAGAATTGTCCTGGAATCAGGTGTGTTAGTACACACTTCTAATTGAAGAACTGGGGAAGGAGAGGCAGGCAGCTATCTATGAGTTCTAAGCCAGCCTGGTCTACACAGCAATTTCCAGGCTGGTCAGAGTTACATGGTGTGATCCTGTCTCACTTCCTCCTCCCCCAGTCAAAAAAAAATTGTCTTGAATGGGCGGCCATTGAGTTAAGATTTTAGCTTAGTGGTAGAACACTGGCCTAGCTTGAACACTTTGATTTTCAGACTAGAAAACGAAACTAAACAGAATTAAAACAAACAAACAAAAATAAAAACAAAGTGGTTGTTAAATCTTGTATAATGTCCTCATGGAAGTCACTCGGGACAGACATTGGAGGAGAAGGGCATTGCAGACAGCAGTAGGGACTGAATTATCCATGGAATGCTTGCAGACACTACAAAGTGTAGAGAAGATTACAAGGCAGAAAGCTTCCAGGAGCCTCCCTAGGAAGTACAGCCCTGTCAATACCTTTTGATTTAGGGTTTCTGGCCTGCATTGCTGTGAGAGAAAGCGTTTTTTGTTACCTCAGTAGGGGTCATTTGTTACAGCAACTGTATGAAGGTAACTGTTGTTTGACAAAACTTTTCCTGGTGAGGCCCTACATACACACACACACACACACACACACCATATTTATTCACCCCAGGGAGGAAGCCCATGACAGACCAAAGTACAGATACCACCCAAATTCAATTTGGTGAGCCATTGCGTTGCGTTTTAGTGAGATTACTTACAAAAATACAAGTGAGGGGTTAATTACAGGAGCAAAAATGTCTCAAAGACAGCTGCATCACCAAAGAGCATCCCCAACATGAGTGACAGCTCACAAGAGCTGGGAACCTGGAGCACACTGCACAGCCTGCAGGCAGCTCAAAAGATTGGAGAGTGTCCTTTCCAAGTGACTCTCTTCCATGCACCTCAGCTAGTTTCTGCTTCTCTCAGGCAACTGGTTTGGTCTCAGAGTCTTCTTTGCAGTTTGGCTTCTCTGGGACCAATAAAACTCTCAGTAGTTTTGTTGTTCGGATGGGGGGGGGGGTGTCTAGGGACTGGTGAATCTTGTTAGTTTGGGGGACTTCCTGTAGCTATTTTGATTTGTTTACCTTCCTGCTTAAGGAGCTTCCCTGCAGAAGGGAGTGATTTAATTATGAAGGGAACTGTTACACAGCAATGGAACAGTATGCATGAAGAGGCAACTGATTTCATTAGTCACTGGAGAAATAGAATTGATTTTGAGATAATAACGACGGTTAAAATATCAATACCCTTTCTTATTAATGCCATCAGCAAACTGACCACAATCACCCACATCAGCCAGGTATGGTGACACACCCCTGTAACCCCAGCGTTTTGGAAGTAGGGGGAGGAGGTCTGTAGTTGCAGTGCAATCTGAGCTACACAGTAACACCCCGCATCAATCAGAGGCCACCACAGTGGCCTTTGATCTCAGCATTTGAGAAGCAGAGGTAGGTAGATCTCTGCGAGATAGGGGCCAGCTTGGTCTACATAATGACTTTCAGGCCAACCAGGGCTCCATGGAGAGGCCTTGTCACAAAAAGAAAAAAAAAAATGTCAGCAAATACCAAAGGTGGCAAAGACATGGAAAAGAGGAATTCTTATACAAGACTGGTGGAACTGTAAATTAATGAAACTATTTTGAAAACAATTTACCATTACCTTCTAACACTAAATCTATATCCCCAATAGGAAGTCTATAAGATATGTGCCAGGACACATCTATAAGAAAGCACACAAACGATCAGCAATAGGAAAGTTTGCAACTTAAAGCATAGCCCAACGGTGGACTGTCCACGGTGAAGATACCATGGTGTCTGGAAGAGTCAGTCTGAGGGGCCTTTAGAAAAGTAATACGGGGTAAGAAATAGACACAGTAGAGGAGTTGCTCAAACCAGAAAGCTAAACAATATGTGGTTTAGGTGAGACTACGTAAGAAGTCAGGTAATCATTTTAAAAAGAATAGTGATGGCTTGAAAAGACACTGGAGCATGAAATGAAGACTCCTCTCAGCACATCGACTTAATACGCTTTTGCCGGGAATCTGAAGGAACAGAAGGTCGCGAGAATGCCTATAACCTCCCACCCAGAAATGGAAAGAAATACCTCCTGTCCATGTGCGGAGGAGAGAAGGGCTCTTACAGGGGGTCGTAGAGAAATGGGCCATAGATCAGCAGAAGGAAGTAGGGCTGCTAAGATAAAAGTCTGCTCCGTCACGGAAAAGCTTTCCTGGGTACTTAAACTCGGGAGAGCCATGCTTTGAGTGAAAATGAATTAGTGCCATGCAGAAGCCAAGGCCATGGGGTTCTCTTGGGAAGAAAAACTCCAAGTTACAGAGTCGTAACGCTTGGGTGCTGCTGTGCTTTCTAGCTCATGCCCGGGTGGTCGTAACCTCAAAAACTGACCTTGCATCTGTTGCTTTAAGTGAGCGCATGTGGAGACGGAGAGGATTTAATTATTTTACCTGTGTGCTTAGGTCGTTAGGACAAAATGGCAGGGCTTAGAGAGGTTTGCACACTTGCTGATTGGTTGTAGGGACTTGCTGTATTTGAGTTATACCATCTGTTTCCAGTTGCAGTCCTGATAGAAGCCGTCCTATTAATTATTTCTCAACCCAGCTGTTTTCAAGTGTTGGGAGTGGTTTCCTGGCAGCTTCAGCCACCTGCTCCTGGGCTATATTCCTTGTAAACAAAGGTGTCTACATAGAGCAGCATTTTCTAATTGATTCCTAGGTGTGATCTCCCATGAGCAGAGTCAGCATTCTAGCATTCTCTAGGAATGTGTTCGAGCCACAATGTGCCGGCCTCACCAAAGAAGATCAGGTCCAGAACGTCAGGGGCAAAGGTCAGAAATCTGTTCGACTAAGCTCTTCTTGGGATTCTGAGAAACGCAGAAGCCGTCATCATGAGGGACTCTCAGGGAATAACATTCCATCTTGATGTTTACAGCAGCTGAATTCTGAACGCATCCTGGGGGGAAGGGCTCAGAGAAAGAGTTCCAGCTTGCTGCCTTGTGACAGCAGAAGGGGTGTGGCCAGTGTGAAGTCACATCACAGGGAAGAAATAGACCTCCCTCCCCATCTTCCATTTGGTTTCAGCATGGAAACCAAAGAGCAAGGAAGCCCCTTTGACACAGACCAGGCTCTGAAGACTGGAGCAGAGGGTATACGTTCAGAGTAGAGGGGAGATAACTTTTGTCGATCTTCTCTTACTTAGCTACAAAGAGGAAAATCTGAGCATGGCGTGGTAGAACTGGAGACAGAGAACACAAATCCTGACTTCTCGTTCTACTTTCTTATACAATGCGGAGAAATAGCACCATTCGAGTCAGACAACGAGTTGGTGTTGCCAATATATAGAAGCACAAGAGATTAGGAGTCAAGCTAGGGGAAAAAAAGAATTTCCCTTCGCACACATTTTAAACTGGGGTGTGTTTTGGTGGGTTGTTACACCGCCACGTTAAGTGACTCAAGGCTATTTCAACAATGTCCTAAGTAGGTTCCTTTTATTGAAGATTAATGAACTGAGGGAACCTATTCAAGAGAGCTGTGCTAATGAGACCATCGTGTAACTCCTAAGCCCATGCCCTCTCAAAAGTTGCTAATAAAGAGGGGTGGGAAAGAAAGAAGCAGCCAAAGCAAGTTCATCTTGTGATAATTACTCAAATCACAACAACAATAACCACAAAAGTAGTAGGGATAGCAGTGCAAGTTCAAGAAGGAACTGGCTTCTCAGTGAGGAGATGGGAGCTCGCTGTGTTCACTCCGTGGATGCCTGGAGCAATGCTGACAAGAAAGGGACAGCTTTTTATTTTCCAATAGGATATACCACTTGAAGGGCTGTGATATGGGAGAGTCTTCTGTTTGAGTTGATTTCATTGGTTAATAAAGAAACTGCCTGGCTCATTTAATAGGCCAGCCCTTAGGTGGGTGGGGTAGACAGAACAGGAAAAGGAAGTGAGGTAGATGGCTCAAACAATCGCCCAGCCTCTCCTCTCTGGGACAGTCGCCATGAAGCCAGCCATCAGGTCAGAGGCGATGAAGCTCCAGCCCAAGATGGACGTACGCTAGAATCTTCCCGGTAAGGCACCACTTCGTGGTGCTACACAGATTATTAGATATGGGTTAATCAAGATGTGAGTAAGAGGCTGAAACTAGTGGGCCAGGCAGTGTTTAAATGAATACAGTTTGTGTGTTGTTATTTCAGGACATAAGCTAGCTGGTGGCCGGGAGCTGGGCAGAATGAAAAGCAGGCCTGCCCACAGCCCCTCACTACAGGGCTGCCTCTGGGCCTCACATCTACTTCGACCTTTCAGGGCTTCGTAGACAACCGACAAGTCAAGGGTGTTAGTCTTGTCTTACCTTGCCTTACTTCAGTCTCGGTCTTGCCCTGCCACACAGGGTAACACGATTGTGTTGGGGAGAGGCTATGATGCTGAAACAATTAGTTCCCCGAAGTCCTATATGTCTCAAAAATGGCTGAAACAAACCGATGAGAAAAGAATAGTTTTTGTCAGGAGGGACCTGCTCAGTGATTTCTAGCTTAATACTTTAGGATTGGCTCCACCACCTATGGTCAAGGCGTTCTTGTGAAGCAAGCTGTCACGTCTGCCACATGAGTACAGGGCTTCTGCAGATAACCTGACAAGACCTTATGCCAGCACTGGTTTGATAAAAGCTACTGTTTGTTCACTTTTAAAATGATTTCATATTTTTCTTTTTAAAAAGGCTCCGTCATCATGTCTGTTAAAGACTCTCTGGGATAAAGCGCATTTTCGATTAAAGAGTCAGCCATAAAATGAGTTTACAAGTACTGCATTTGGCACTGGCTTCCTGGTATCTTACTGCTTGGATATGAAATGAACGTTCTGGAAGAGAATTGAGTACTTTGACTGCAGAAGCCTTGGATAACCGGATTGCCTCTATTCAGGTTTCAATTTTTCTTATCTGAGCTTGTTGTGGGCATTTGTCATTTCTGGTCTATTAATTATGAAGCAATGATGAGGGAATGTTCTAAATTTTAGAGGCTGGGATAAAGATAAATAATTTTAAGATAATCATTTTTCTGAGAAATGTTCTAACTCTGAGATGTTCTTAGTAAAATTTTATGTTGTATTCATTTGTTATGTTGTGGCCAAGTTCAGTTGTAGGAACAGTCTAGATTTTCTTGAAGTCTAGCTATTTCCTACTGGGGGATTATTTTTCAACAGGGGCTTTATTCTTATATGTGTTTTGTGTATTTCAAGCTATTCTGTTGAGGAGATAATTCAGGTAGACTTCAGTCTTCCAATTCAAATAAAGCCAGTTCTGATCATCTCCAGAATGGTCTAGAGCTTTCCTTAAGTTTCATGTTCTTCTGAAATACATACACGTGGATGATTGCAGTTCTCCTGAAAAGGCAGCCTTGGTTTATTTAAGCTTCATTTTCAACCTAAGCTTTTACAAGCAAGCACAGGCGGGTTTTAAAAGGAGTGCTACAGTAGCGCATCATGGCTGGAAGATCGCACAGAGCCTCCTCCACGTCTGCTGTCCCCTCAGGAGGGGTGTGAAGGACACGGTGACTCTGATACTGATGTGTCTTGAGAAGGAATGATGCCGGCCTGGGATCCAGGAAAGTGGCCATAAATATGTGCTGTGTTCATTAGGCAGCATTTTCATAACTGATTGTACCACTGTGATCGCGATCATGGCTTGGCATGCTGCCCTAATTCGTTGTTTGAACAAGATTTGCTCACCAGATGTAAAAAAAAAGCCACTCTGAAATACCAGCTTGGAAAAACCTGACAAATCTATGTTTTTATGCATCTCCTAGAATTGGCTATCAATTAACATTAAGCCAGAGTGGATTTTTGCTTTGGGTAAGTTTTATTGCATTTTCCATGAGCTAAATCTCCCTTTTTATTTCTAGAAACTTCTTGAGAATTTTTTTTCCTCACTAGACCATAGAATACAAACTTTAGTAGCAAGAACATAGGCTTTGAAGTCAGAAGGAACTGGATTAGGCTGCTGCTTTTAACATTTAAGTTACTTCACAGATCTTTGCCTGTTTCTGGTTTGAAAATGTACAGAGTAATTTTTACTTGATTAGTTACTGAAATAATACACGTAAGGGCATAGCAACGTTTCAAATACATGTTTCAACTTCAACCATACCTTGTAAGTCTTATACAATATCTTCAAATCCTATTTATTTGAGCAATAACCTGAAAGTACATTTTATGTCTCTAACAGGCAAAGCTTAGAAAACTGTTACACAGGAAACTTGATCTTCTGGCATTGCACAACTAACTCTTGGAGCTGAACACTAATAAGCTTTCTTCCATAGATGCGGCTGTTTAAACTATCTTTAGCCCTGTTATCAGTGTTTCAGATTGGGCCATTTGGATGCAAATTAGCCAGAAAATGAACTCCAATAGAAGTGTTCATTTAGAGACCAATATTGTAGTACTGTGATCCAAAGAACTTCCTCCCAAAATAGGATCATGCCGAGGTCAGTAGTAATAACACAAAAACATAAATCAAAGTAGAGCCTCCCCATAAATCCATAGCCATGCCTTTCGTTATCTCATAAATCAGAATTATTTACAAATACGTCAATGCAATATCTCTGGATGTTTTTCATGGGTGATAGATTATACAAATTGCAGAGACGCCTTTAATGTAACCTCTTGCAATGTAGAAAGAACCCCACTGTTTAATATCTCTCTGTTTGCCAACCTGAGAAACATTAAAGAGTACATACGTCTTCATTTTGCTTATCTCGGGAAGTTAATTACTGTTATCCTTTATTCTTTCATGTTGGTAGTTATCAAGCTTTCTCAGGCATCAGAGCCACCTAGGAGCTGCTGGGAGATTGACGGACCCCCTTCCAATTGAGTTTCTGAACCAGAAGGTTGTAGTGGGGCCCGAAGATTTGCATCTTTGACAAACTCCCAAGGGGTGCTGATCACAGGCCAGGCTTTGAAAATGACCTTTCAACCGCCGCCAAGGCTAAACTCTCATTTTAAGTATGCAATTTGTGACGGTTAATTTTAGACATCGACGTAACTGGGTGGAAGGGTGCTGGGGTGACAGAGGACGCATGGTTTTAGAGTGTGTATCTGGGAAGGTGTTTTCAGAGGAGAGCGGCATGTGTGTGCGGGGCTTCATAGGGGAGGGCAGTACTTGACAGGCAAACCAGTATTATTTAATCGACCATGGTCCCAAAAGGACCAGAACGGCAGGGAAGAGGTCATTACCTTTCTCTTCTGGAGCAGGGCATCCTCCCCTTGCCCTTGGGTGTTAGAGCATCGGGCTGTTCACCCTTTGGAATCAGCTCTCTTCACAGTGGCATCCTGGTTTTATCCCTGGATTGATAATTTCCCTATTGGTTTCCTGGATCTCTACTTTGGACCCAGCCACATTTTCCCCTTCTCTGGTCCTCCTTCATTACAGATAATCTATGGTGATGCTTATCAAGTTTCACAATGCTGTAAGCCAGTTCCTCTTGGAAATCTCCCATATGTATTTGTATCTTTCTATGCATCTGTATCTTACCATTGGTACTGTTTCGGGAGAACTCTAATTGATGCAAAACTATTGGAAAATTTTCATGTCTGTCTTGGGATAGAAGGAGGGGCGTTTTGTGGAGGCATGCAGATGCGGCTCTCTGGGGTGGGCGTGAGGAACAGATGGCCTCCAATGTCCTCTTGTACTCTGACGCTACCAGTTTTGGTTTTCAATGAGACATCCCGCACCAAACTGAAAAGACTTGTGCATAGTCAGCTCTGAGAAGTGGCTAAGTGCAACACTGCAAGGTGCACTGTTACAAAAGCAAATGAAAGAAGACAGGAGAGATGCAGTCAGCATGTCTTTCCAACACACAACCATTCATAATAATTAAGGTTTATTAGGTCGCAAGGCAGGCCTCCCCCAAATTCAAACTATTGATAGACGTAACTATCCTCTTCATAGTGCCATTAACAATAAGATCCATTTCTAAAATTTGTAAAGAAGACTTTGGGGGCAAGGAAGGGAGCAAGAGCTCAGTAGTGCCTGTCTATTCTTCCAGCAGACCCTTGTTTGATTCCAACTCCTTCACAGCAAATCACAATGTCTGTATTTCCGGTTCCAGGGGCACCAACTCGCTCTTCTGCACATGGTGCACAGGAACACAAGTAGGGAGACCACTCATACACATAACATAAAAAAAAATGAGGGTTAAAAGTAAGATGAAGAGTGTAGCAACTGCCCTGTCTGTCCATTGAACTCTTGCTCTCCAGACCAAACCAAAGCTCATGAAACAATGTTGGAGCACTCTGAATATGATTTGCTGTCCTAGCGGGTGGATCAGAGAAAACCTCACCATAGCGTTTTATTCTTTTGTTTTGTTTAGGTTTTCTTATTCCTCTACTTTCTCTGACTATCCCAGAAATAAGAGCAGAGAACACTCCAGGATGTTCTAGTGCTGATTCAAAGAGCAGAAAAAGGAATAGAGAGGATTTGGGGCTCACTCGGTGATAGAGCATTTTCCCCTGTGTCTATAAAGCTCCATGTTTGATAAACACTACTGCAAAACTAAGGCAAAGTATAATGTCCAGAAATTGTTTAGAATTCCCCTGTTAGCTGTTCTCTCATGCTCTAGGCTTGGAATAGAGCTATGTCCAAAATCACTGTCCCACTGAGAAAAGAAATGTTTAATGGTCCAAGCTTCTGAGCTATAACTAATGCATATATTTAGACTGCAACACTGTTAAGTGGTGACATTTAGGAAAACCCTAGATACCCATGGAAAAGAATGAACAAATATACATTGTGAAATATCCAGGCAGTGGACTAAAGAGCAATGGTTAAATTTAATGAACGAAGGCTATGAACATCAACATATAAATCTTAAAAATAATGTCAAGGAGTCAAAAGTGCACTGTGCAAAGCTATAATATAGTCTATGTCAGTTTTAGAAAATGCCAAATATTATTTGGGGGTGTGTATGCTGAGAAATTATTGAAAGGGGAGAACGAAAAATTCAAAGACAGGAAAATGATTGTACTTGGTAGAGGACTGAGGAAAAGATTTCTGAGGCGTGAGTAACAGGGTTGCTCCTGGATTGAGGAAAACAAATCAAGATTTGGCAAATCTAGGTGGTGGCCAGGTAAGTGTCCTAGAATATGTCTGCGTAGGGAAGGATGGGTCCATGGCACAAAGAAACTGTGGTGGCCAACTCTGAGTGTCAATCTGATTGGATCGATAAGCCCCTTGGATGTCAGGAAAGCATATTCTGGGTGTGCTGATGAGCACCCGTCGAGAGAGGAGTAACTAAGAGGGGAAGAACCCATCCACCCTCCTAACCCAGGACAGCAGCAGCCCATAGTGATGGCTCTGGATGCATTAAAGTGGTGGTGGTGGGGGGGTAAATATGGGTTTTCTCTCTTTTTCTGCCTTTTGTCTTTCATTATGTGAGGCGTTCTGCTCTGCCATATCCTGCCAGCCATGATGGACAGAAGCTTCTGGACCCATGAGCCAAAATACATGTTTCTTCTTTTAAGTCATTTAGGCCAGGTGTTACATCAGAGCCTTGAAAAAGCCTGAGTGGGAGGAGGGGTGGGAGGGAGGACTGTGGTTGGAATGTAAAATGAATAAAAAGTAAAACGAAAAAGTCTGATTAATACGGAAACTTATCTTTGAAAGTTTTGCTGACAACTCAATACCTCTAGTGGCTGCAGCTGAGGACTTACAGAGTCAGGACCCCAAGGGCAGGCCAATACAGATGCCTGAATACTAACACCTGGAAGCGTGGGGGCCAGGTGGCCTTGTGTAGGCAGTGGAGAACAAGAGACCTATCTTGAACAAGGTAAAAGGTGAGGACCAGCACTTTAAGTTGTCCTCTGACCTCCACACGGCTGCTGTGACATGTTTGCACTGCACACACATACATGAAGGCACAGACACAAAGTTAATATTTTCCAAGAGTGTGTACTGTAACTCTTCAATTTAAGGTATAGAATGTGGAAGTGCAAAGCCTAGGCTGATTGTGTTAACAGCTGAAATTGTTGCCATGATGTGTGTGTGTTGGTGGTGTTGTTGCTGCTGCTGCTGTTGCTGAGGTCAAATTCAGAGCCTCTTCCCTGTCCCTCAATGCCTCTGCTATTTCCTTGACCTCTGTATGTGATCTTGACAATTAATATACTATTGCTACCTATCAGAAATATTAACGTCTTTTCTCATTAAAACCCACATTTTAACGATTTATTGCTGTTCTTCTTTGCGTGGTGACCTCAGGGAAGCAAAAGTGAAGAAAAAACAAAAAAGAGGAAGGGGAGCAAACACAAGGCAGTGCGCCATCAGCTAGCTATAGCTCTAGAATGTCCAGCTGGTTACCTGGCCACGAGAGACTCCAGCAAAACCACGGCACGGAGTAATTTCTTCTGTTGCACTGTGCTGTGTCTGGCAACGACGTCATGAAGGCAAACACATTTCTAGGCTCTTCTTTTCTCCCTTCCCTCACAGGTCAAAGTTTGGCTTCATTTCTGGTCCCCTTCCTCGGTCCCTCAGGCAGCGTGACTAATGGAGCCATAATGTACCATGGTGACTTGTCAACAGGTGCAACTGATGTCACCCTTCCTACAGCCTACAGCCTGCTGCCTGGAGGCTCACTGGTGAGCAGGTGGGATTTAGCAGTGGAAGGATAAAACATGCAGATTGAGATGCTGTGGGGTTGGGCCCTCAGCAACACAAGAGGACAGAGAGCATCTGCTTCAGCCAAAAGGGGGTGTTCTATAGCAACCACCTGCCCTCCATTTCAAAGGTGGTGATAAAACTTAATGGTTCTTAAGATTCTTAACAAGATCTCTCTGTGGCTATGGTCGGTGCCATTTGGCATTCTTGGAAGATTACTAACCCTGAACAAAAATCTGTGGCCGAGCAATTCCAGGGAAGCATATAAACTGAGTCTGGTCCTCCCAAGTCTGCAGTGAATACTGCCTGTAATATCATTCTGGATCATCTTATCGAGCCAGGAAATAAAGAGGCTGCCAAAGTCAGGACGAGTTAAGAGGACCCAATGCTAAGCTAGGAGACACTTGCTGCCAAAGGAGATATTTCTTTCTTTCTGTTTTATTGTGGGAGTGGGGTGGGGTGGGGATGGATTGAGACAGGATTTCTTTGTATAACAGCCCTCGCTGTACAGGAATGTTCTTTGTGGACCAGGCTTGTAGACTAGGCTGTTTTTGAACTTACAAAGAAAGCCTCTTGCCTTTGCCTCTGGAGTGCTGGGATTAAAGGCATGTGCCACCACGTCAAGCTCCAAAGGAGATATTTCAACAACAAAAAGAATAAGCACCATGGATTGCTTACATATCAAACTTATAAAAGTTAATTTATGGTGGTAGTCTAAAAAATTAATTGAAAGTAAAACTTTCTAAAGCAGAAAAAGATCCCACTTGTCTCTTCTGATTTTCTCTCGAACTGAGGAGTGGGTAAGCTTACTGCCTTTTGCTGCAATCCCACCTAAGAAGGGCAGAAGCAGAAATGAAGGTAGAAATGGAGGCTGTTCACTTACAAGTTCCACTAAAGTAATGCATAGGTTAAAAAAAATGTTCTCCAACCATAAGGCAGCAGGAAAGCAGGGAGATTGGTAAGATCAGAGCAGTCTGGTAACACTGAAGCTCACTGCTGACCCTCATCTCCAAAAGCAAGGTAGACAGCCAGATAGCAAGGACCGCCTCTGAGTACGAGTGCTTGAAAATTGAACAGGAATCCACCGACTTACCAGTTTATTGGGAGTATAAGGGGTAAAGAAACACACTGATTAATACCCCGTGGATGCAGTTGGCTAAATAAGGCCAATAGTACATTTTTTAACAGCAAGATGGCAACATGGGAATGGCCGTAGGGGAGAAAGTAAATATTTGGAGGGACTTAGAAAATGTTAACTCTTCGGTTTTAAGACCAAGTTTAGATTTTGATTCAAACAAACTAATTTTTAAAATACACATACAAGAGGTGGGCTGGGAGTTGAAGAAATGGCTAGGCAGGTAAGAGCGCTTACTTCTCTTGACCCAAGTTTAGTTCCTAGCACCCATACCAGGGGGCTCACAACAGCCTGTGATTCCAGCTTTAGACAGTCTGATGACCTTTCCAGGTATCAATGAGTAAGGAGGGTACACAGGTGACACACACACACACACATTAAAAATAAATCTTAAAAATAAAAAGAGAGAAGTTTGCTGTCTCTTAGTGGTAGAGAATATGCTTAGGTTGCTCTCCAGCACCTCGGGAAAAGAAAAATGTTTAAAGAAGGGCTGGTGAGATGATTCACTGGGTCAAGCTACTTGCTACCAAGACTAAGGACCTGAAAATTCCCAGGATCCATCTGGGGAAGGAAAGAATCATCTCCCCCAAACTGTCCTCTGATGTCCACCGGTGTGCTGTGGCATGTATGCATCCCCCCATCCCCATAAAACAAATATACAACTAAGAAATGTATTCTTTTCTTTCCTTCTCTGTCTACTGAGGCTACCACAGACTGGCCAGGCTTTTGCTATTGTTGAAATCATTCTCTCTCTACAGCTAGAATTAATGGCCATTTGAAGGGTAGTATAAAAACATAGTACAAGGAAAGCATTATGAAATACATATATGTATGAAGGTAATCTAGATGAATTTTGCAGAATAATGGGGAGACAGAGCCCCAGCTGGACAGCTTTTATCACCAAATGAAACTTCCAGTACTGGGATTGGGTTACGTTTCATTGAGTTGTTGGCCAAAGGGATAGGTCCTACAGAAACCCTCAAACAAGCCAGGCTATTGCTGAGACTATTGGTTGCTTTCTATAAACCAATGGCAAGGCCTAATTGTTGAAGGCAACACCTGCACCTTATTGACCATGGAGAAGGCGAGCTGGTGCCTACTTAATGTCTTCACCCTATGTGCCAGCATGTATAGTACAGAAAGCTACTCTGCACAGTACCAAAGGAGAAATGTAAACACCAACCCAGCCACAAACCCTTAGATCTATATGATGTCCTGCCTGCAAGACTTGCAAGCGTAACAGTGGTACAAAACTTGTAGGCGTCACCAACCAATAGCTGATTTAACACCTACTTCACAAGATAAAATCCATATTCTAAAATGGCCCCAAACCTGAGATTAGAGAGCCCAAGGACTGAAATGAAAACAAATACTACTGTTCTAAAAGCAAGCAAGCAAACAAACACACATACAAACAAACCAAACAAAAATAGATGGTAGCATTCCTAATGTCAATTCAACTGGTCGGCCATTATCAGGGAAGCTTCTTCCTGCTGCAGATGGGAACAAATACAGAGGCCCACAGTCAGACATTATGTAGAAAGTGAATGACCTTAAAATGCTCATCCCCAAATGATATGTTTCCATCAAAGCTCTCCCCTCAGGGATCAGAGAACCCTGCAGAAAAGGAAGCAGAAAGAATCTTAGTGCCAGAGGGGGTGGAGGACACCAAGAAATAAGGTCCTCTAAATGATCCTCATCAAAACTGATAAGAACTCATACAGACTGAGGCAACAGGCACAGATCCTGCATGGTTTCGTACTGGATGGGGCCTGAGAGCTGGAAGGAGAAGTGGACACAGGCCCCATCCCTAAACCAGACGCTCTCTCCAATTGATAACTATTTACAAATAAAAGTTTAGTTTTCTTCAAGAGAATCTTAAAGGGGGGACAAAGCACTCTTAAGGGTAGGCTGCATGTCTAGCCGTAGATGGCTGATAGAAAATGAACTCAGTGGCATCTTTGGAGGTTCCTTGTCTCATAATGTCATGTCAGGACTTTTTCCTTTCTTTTTTTTTTTTTTCAAATTTTATTTTATTTTTCATTTCTGTTTTACTTTTGTATTTTTTCTCTCCTTTTACCGTATAGGTCCTTTGTATTTGTATTATGGCTTCCAGTTAGTGTTTTTATGAGCTTCCTAAGTGTGCAAAAATGTAGGTCTCTGCATCTATCTATTTTTTTCAAGGTTTTCTTTTTTTTATTGATTTTATTGAGCTATACATTTTTCTCTGCTCCCCTCCCTTCCTCTTCCCATCCCCTTCAACCCTCTCCCATGTTTCCAATTTACTCAGGATATCTTGTCAATTTCTACTTCCCATGAACATTAGATCCATGTATGTATCTCTTAGGTCTTCATTGTTGTCTAGGTTCTCTGGGATTGTGAATTATAGACTGGTTTTCTTTGCTTCATGTCTAAAAAAAAAACCACTTATGAGTGAGTACATATGGTGTTTGTCTTTCTGGGTCTGGGTTACCTCACTCAATGATGTTTTCTAGATCCATCTATTTGCCTGCAGATTTCAAGATGTCATTATTTTTTCTGCTGTATAGAATTCCATTGTGTAAATGTACCACATTTTCCTTATCCATTCTTTGGCTGAGGGCCATTTAGGTTGTTTTTAGGTTCTGGCTATGACAAACAATACTGCTATGAACATAGTTGAGCACATGTCCTTTTGGCATGATTGAGCATCCTCTGGGTGTATACCCAAAAGTGACATTGCTGGGTTTGAGGAAAGTTGTTTCCTAATTTTCAGAGAAATCGCCATACTGATATCCAAAGGGGCTGTACCAGCTTGCACTCCCACCAGCAATACAGGAGTGTTCTCTTTTCCCTACATCTTCTCCAGTATAAGCTGTCATCAATGTTTTTGATCTTGGCCATTCTTATAAGTGTAAGATGGAATCTCAGAGTTGTTTTGATTTTCATTTTTCTGAACATCCTGATTTTTGACAAAGAAGCAAAAAAATATAAAATGGAAAAAAGAAATTATATTTAACAAATGGTGCTGACATAACTAGATATCAACTTGTAGAAGAATGAAAATAGATCCATATCTATCACCATGCACAAAACTTGAGTCCAAATGGATCAAATACCTCAACATAAAACCAACCACACTAAACCTCATAGAAGAAAAAGTGAGAAGTACACCTGAACACAATGGCACAGGAGACCACTTCCTAAATATAACCCCAGTAGCACAGACACTGAGAGAAACAATTAATAAATGGACCCCCCTGAAGCTGAAAAGCTTCTGTAAAGCAAAGGACACAGTCAACAAGACAAACAACAGCCTATAGAATGGCAAAATATCTTCACCAACACCATATCAGACAGAGGTCTGATCCCCAAAATATAGAAATAATTCAAAAAATTGGTCATCAAAAGAACAAATAATCCAATAAAAAAGTTGGGGTGCATACCTAAACAGAGAACTCTCAACAGAGGAATCTAAAATGGCTGAAAAACACTTAAGGAAATGGTCAACATCTATGTTTTTTGTGCCTTCTCTTGAGCTCTTTTCCTTGTGTTTGTTCATTTTGTCTCATTCAGATGTGTTAGTTTTTGTCTTGTCTTATTATATTTTACTCTTATGCCTTAGAAGCCTGCTTGTTTTCTAATAAGAGACAGAAAAGGGATGGTACCTGGATGGGAGGGAAGATGGAGAAGAACTGGGAGGAGTAGCAGAGGTGAAACTGACAAAAAATTAAATTAAAACAAACACAAAACCAGTAAGACAAAAAAAGCCCAAACGAAAATGAGCCAAAAAACACCCCCACCACACACAAAACCATGGAGTTCATTTTGTGTTGGCCAACTACTCCCGGGCATGGGGCCTGCCCTGCTGGCATTGGGTTGATATACTCAGTGACACTCCATCATAAAAAAATAGATTTCCCATTTGCCAGCAGGTATCAATTGTAAATATCTTCTTGGTTAGCATATACATTTTTTTAAAGAAAGCTTAGGAAATTTGAGTACAATCTGAGTATTAGATGATATTAAGGATTCATTTCTAATGTTTTCATGTGATACTAGCACTAAAATTATGTTTTTCTTTTTTTTTTCTTTTTTGTTTTTTGGTTTTTCGAGACAGGGTTTCTCTGTAGCTTTGGAGCCTGTCCTGGAACTAGCTCTTGTAGACCAGGCTGGTCTCAAACTCACAGAGATCTGCCTGCCTCTGTCTCCCGAGTGCTGGGATTAAAGGCGTGAGCCACCGCCGCCCGGCTAAAATTATGTTTTTAAAGTCTTTATGTGACAGATAGACATAAAAGAATAGGAATGTAAACAATAAAAGGACAGCTAAGATTTACTTTTAAAAATCAAAAGAAAAACATTGAGAGAGAGAGAAAAAGAGAGCGCAAGAGAGAGCGATGCACACATGTATCTACAAATGTGAACATATATGGAATAGAAAATATAGACAAAATGCTGTTAGTTTGTTCAAGATGGTCGGGAACCAATGCCTTTCTTCGTTATATACTCTGCCTTTTGTGATGTTGAACATATTCCGAATAAAAGGTTGCCATTGTTGGATGTTGAATGATCCTAAAGTGTAAATGGTAAAGGTTTGGTCACTGGGATAGAACAACTGGGAATTGAAGTATACCTCAAGAAGGTTCTTAGGTCATCAGGGGAAAATCTTTGGAGGACTGTGAGAATTCCCCATGTTTCTGTCTTTGCTTCCTGCCCTGCAATAGGAGTGGCTCGTTCGTTACACACTCCCAGCATGCACGATGAGCCCTGAGCAGGGAAAAGAATGGGGCAGCTTAGTCTCAGACTGGAACCACCAGAATTGTGAACCACAACAATCCTGTATGCTCCAACAGCCTAAGGTATTTCACTATTGAGATAGAAACTGACCAATACAAAAGCTAAATATTAAAACATTCAAAACCAGCAGAAACAATTCCCAGAGTGGAATCCCTCAGGACCTTAGAATGAAAAAGAAGGGGCAAGGAGTCTGTACCACCTCTCTGCCCACTGCTCCTTCACCTTGGAGTGGATTTCAAGGGCTCATAGTCTCTACAGAGAGCACATAACCTGAACCTTTGCAATAGAGGACAAAGAGTTTAACATGTCAGCCTGTCGTTCCACTAAAGTTCCTCCTCAGGCATAAGAAGATTGATGAGTATTATTATTTAGTGTGTCATATGCGTGTGTGTGTAGCTAGAAGATAGAATTTTATGGTGTGTTCTTTGGCACAGAATTTACTATTAATTATTTCAACGTTAGCTTAACTTCTGTCTTGCAGGGTATATATAGCATTTAGCTGTATATTCTGAGAACAAAGTTTTGATTTTAGATCCATCACTGACAAACTATGTGACCTTCCTGTGGCTTAATTTTCTTATTTCTAATGATATGGATGGATAATGAATGAATAACTGATATTTGTTCAACTATGAATAAACATATACTTACTCTTTAAAGTGCATTAACTTATTTATGTCTAGCAACAACATGGGACACGGGTAGTTTTATCTTTCCTGCTTGTCAGACACAAGAATGGAGAATTAGAAAGAATGAGTAATCTGAAGAAGTAGACTCTCACCACCCGCTCAGCAGGCGTTAGATACACTCAGCCCTTGTACTCATAGGAAGGGACTACAAAGCCATGCAGCTTCCATGGGTGATGTAATAGCTCTTGTTAATTTTTGAGACCCAAACAAGCTAGGTATTTGAAGTCTGTTGAAACTCTAAAGCACTAGCAAAGTTTGGTTTTGGTATGCATTATTAGAGGAGTCTCACATCACCAGATAAATTCTTTATTCAATTGAAGAATATTTCTATTAAACAGATTGTCTTTCGCCTGGGTTGGTAAGAGTGTCAAACATGCATGTGTGTTGAAAGGCAGGTCCCCTAAAATTGCAAGCGAACTGGATGAATGAATATAATATCTTAAGTATCAGATATCATGAAAGAGCTACATATTTTCAATGTCCATGACCATTTACCCGTCAAATATTTAATAAGCATCCACTATGGATCCCTCTGTTCTAAGTGTATTTGACTGAAGAGCAATCCAGATGGGCTTTAGGGTCAGTAATCACTTAGGGGCTTTGAACAGAACCTATTTTCTTACAGACTCTTAAGACTATTGCCCTGTTGAGGTACACAAAATACATTTGACCTTGTAATCAATATCTTGGCATGTATGAACAAGTTCAAATTGCCAAATTCCCAAACGTAACACCAAGTCTCACATGTTTAACACAAGTGTTTCACGAACAGACATTGCAGAGAAACGTACACATAGGTAGGCTCTTTTAGACTAAAAGAGCAAACAACAAACAAAGAAACAAACAACAACAACAACAACAACGAAAACCAGGACACATGTTTAAAGCCATTTCAGCAGGTGAGATTTCAAGCGGCAAGAAATCACTTCAATATTAAAAAGCAACAAGCAGTTGGTTCTTTTTGTTTTCTCTTGTCCCCACTAGAGCACGATCTTTTAAGACCCTGTTTCCTCAGTGACAGAGAATATATTACTTGTTTGCCTTTCTGCTTTCTTCATTTTCTTCTGTGGATCAAATCCAGGACTTCAGAAACTGTACAAGAGACCTATGACGGAGGTGACACCCCTAATCCTTACGTTATGCTTTTTAAAGGTCCTTGGTAATTTCATATCCTTTGATTTTTTTTATTTTATTTTATGTCAGTTGTTGAATGCCACTTCAATATGACAAACAGTGACTTAAATCTTACATGAAAGCCCTCCCCATTTAGGGGTAGCATTTATTTGCTAAAAGAATGGTTGTTTGTGCAAATAAGAAATAAAAATATACTTGAAGACAGCCCTTGTACATGTCTTTTGTTCCTAGCAGCCTATAGTTAGTTACAATGCTTACATTATTTGCTAAAAAGATACCCTTTGGGGAAAGCAAAGTTTACGCCAATGCCACCTATTTAGATCTGAGTGTTCCGATGAGGTGGAAGGAAAGGAACACTGAAGGATGCTAAACTGAAGAGCATGTTGCTCTGTTTCAAGTTGTGTGAGCATGAAAATTATGAGCCTTTACCAAACTGTTTTTTTCCAATTTACAGCGCATTATAATAAGCATAATTCAGCTGCCTAACTCCCAGTAGCATTGAGCAGCAAGCAGCATTGTAGGTGGCTGATTAATATTTTATGTTTATCTTTAGTCACTAACCGCATCAATATGTGAAGATGTTCTGAGGGAAACAACATATTCAAAACAGACTTCCTTTGCAATGGAAGTTCCATGGGATATTTCATTTTTTAAAGCGTTTCTATGAAAGCTTTAGACATACTGCGCCACTTAGCCAAAACGTATTAGTTCCTCCTCCTATTGAAGAAGATATACATACAAGCTTCAGGGTGGAAAATGATTGGTTTGACAATTATTTAAGAAACCGTATTTTGCCTACTGTCATTTGCTATAGTATAAGTACATCTTGCCCTGAGTATTATTTTCCTATAGCAAATGACAAACGCCCAACCAGAACAGACATCAGTCATGAAGTCAAATGTCCCAGGAAGCATTAATCCTTTCATTGGTAGATACTGGGAAGTTGGGAGCAGACAGAGAGAGAGAAGATGAAAACGGATAAGGCAGTTGCTAAGGGTTCATCATCTTGATTACATATCAAGGTTTGCCAATCTTGCTATTATTGGCATTTTAGGGACCAATAATTCTTTTCTTTGTGGTGGCTGTCCTAAAGCAGGATGGTAAATAATACTTTGTACTCCTAATTATCAGGTGCTATTTTTACTTCCTATGCACTATGACAAAAAAAATGTCTTGGGATATTCTCAACTGTCTCCTGGGGGTCAAAAATCACCTTAGTTGAAAACCACTGTTTAAAGCCACTAGGAAGCTCAACACCTAGCTATCTCAGCAGCCTGTCCGGCTCTACCATACTTCAGTCTTCAACTGTTAATTATATATAGTGCTTAGCAAAGATTTGTTGAGTAAATGAAAGATTCAATCAGCCAACACACTTCCAATAATCTTTTAGGGAAAGTTGCCTCTCGTGTTATCTTCTGCGGTTTGACTATAAGCACATCTTAAGCGATGCCTAAGCAGCTGTTTCGTGAGACCCTTCGACTTGGTGACCTCGATATTAGGCGCTGTGGAGTGACGGAAGCATGCAATCTCGTGTTCTTCCTGTGCCTCTTCCCACTTTGTATATTTTTTCTCTTGTACAGATAAAATTATACACTTGCACACACACACACAGACACACACACACACACACACACCCTGCCACACACACATACAGCAAACTTCGTCAGAAGTTTATCTGCAACTTTCCTGGCCCTATGCATCTTACACCTTGCATTTGAAATGCAGAGAACTAAGCTCGGCTGTCACCTCCCTTCCCTGCAACAGAGCTAGCCACCCCTTTCTTCTGAAGCAGCTAGGTAGAATAAGCAGGAATCTCAAAGTCCACTTCACCAGTAAATAGTCAGCGTTTCACTCCCGAGTTTGTATTTTCTGCTCGGCTGGACTTATTCTAGACAGATAACTGTTTTTCCAGACTGCTGTGTCCTCTATTGAATGGCAATTATCTACCAAGAGCAGGGGAATTAGTCTTCCTTGGGGATAAGCCCTCTAATTGGTTATCCAATAGTAAATGGTCAGCCCTAAAAATGTATACATACAAGAGATCCTAAATAGACTTAGCGGGTTTTATTTGTGTATTTCTTCATGTATATTATTACAAACATCTCTTTGTATGCATGTAGCAATAATAACTATAAGAGAAAGGTCGTGAATTTATGCGAGGGTAGTTTAGGATGAGTTGGAGGGAGGAGAGGAAAGTGGAAATGATATAATTATATCTTAATTAAAAAAATAATTTAGGAACCGGAGAGAGGGCTCAGAGGACCTGTACCCATATGGTAGTTCACAGCTGTCTGTAACTCTAGGTACAGGATATTTAATGGCCTCTTCCAGCCTCTTTGAGCACGAGGCACATAAGAGGTGCACAAACAAGCATGCAGGAAAACCCCTTCCTTATAAAATAAAAATAAAATTATGAAAAAGCTTTAAAATACAATGACTTTTAAAAATCTGCACTTTCCGCTGCACCGAGCAGCAGCATCTATGGAAATGACAAGTATGGCCATTGAATTGATGGGTTTCTAAAGGGTAAAGCCTGAATCCTGTAACAGCATTTTAATGCCCTCCCTAACTTGTCCTCTGCTCGGCTTTAGGGCTCTGGAGCTGGAGTTTCATGCTCAAGATATTCTGAATCATTACTAAGACACTCCTACTATGCGATCAGCTAGTTTCTGCCTCTGGCTTTCCCCCTTCACCCCTTTCTACCTTATCAACTTCTCTTCTCCCCTCACACATCTTCTGAGAAACTTGGTCTGTCTTTTTCAATTTGGTCTGTCATTTTCTTCCTGACCTTGGCCATTCTTCTGTTTTGGGTGCCCTGTGGTTCTTCTTAATTGTAGCATCTAACCCTTGGATGAAATGAACTGTTTTGTGACTAGGATGGAGACTCTATCTACGCATCTTTATATCCTTAGAATCTGGCCCAAATAAGAAGTGACATTGCTTTCTAGTGCAGCCTCCATTTGTGGGGGGAAGATACCCAGGTGGAGAATAGGGCCTAGAGGGGTCTTGTGTGCTGTTGGAGATCCTACACACAGTATGAGGCTAGAAGCACCAGTGTGAGGCTTAAACACACCTGAGCAAAATGAAGTTGGTTTTCAAGTTTGAGGAAAGGAATGGGGTGATAGAGGAGAGATAATGGAAGGGAGACTAGGAAGTGTGAACTCTGTAATTTTATGCTCTTAAGCCTGTGCTCCCCAAACCTACAACCCCATTTATACTGGCAAAACCTTAGCACAGAATCTCAGTTATTATAGCCCACTTTCTCCCTCCATGGACAGTGAACAGAGCACACCCCGCCTTTCACACTGTCTTCTCAATACACGCTGTTCCCCTGGAATACACTGAAAATAAGTTCTTATGATTTTCTTTCTCTCTCCCGCTGCTGCTTTCCAGACTCAGCTCAATTGAGGACATAAGGCTAGCAGATGGGCATAGTTTTAAGGAAGTTATACTATTTGGGCTGAAATTCCCTGCTCTGTTAATTATGGCCCTGAAGACTTCTTGTCACAAAAGCAAAATTTCACAACCCCCTGACATTAAGAATGTTAATATTCTGTTCTTAATACAGCTGCCGGCCCATGAGGCCAACAGATGGGCTTACTACTGGTTGCAGGGGGGGGCGGGAAGACTGCATAACTGAGGAAGCTCTCTTTGTGAAAGAGAGCCTTGCCTCTTCCTTGTTTGAAGATCAGCTCGGTCCGTTCCTGTCCTCCCCGGCCCAGTTTTCTATTCGGAGCCATGGGAGGAACAATGTTAAGAAGCCACAGCCAGAGTAACGTGTTCCGAGGCCGACCTTCCTGCGGTTGGGTTATCAGCAGGATCCCAGCCCACATCTGAGTCTGTTGAGAGAACACCAGGGAGAGTAACACAGGCTGCCCGGGGAACAAGGTGTCTTCACATTTTAACTTGTTTCTGCAGCGGAGTTTCGGCTTGGCAGACAAACGAGCATCTATATTACAGTCTGCCCCAAAGCAAGGTGTGCACCGGAGACGGTTTCTTTGCCTTTTGTTTTGCAATTTTACACTTCATTTTTTTTTTTTAAATTTTAGTACATGTGTGTGGGCTTGGGGAGGAGGGCATGCCACAGTGCACGTGTGGCTATCACACATAAAATATATATATTTTATATATATATTTTAAAATATATATATATATTGTACTGTAAAATAACTAGTGGTTCAGGTTCCTCTTTCCACCAGGTAGGATCTGGGCATGGAACTTAAGTCATCAGCCTCTATAGCAAGTGTCTTTAACCATTGAGCCTTCTTTATCTTTTAAAACAAACAGTTTTTTTCAGTCTATGTACATTTTACTAAACTCAAGTGCAGTAAAATATGTGTGATGAATATTGACATGGGATATCTATGATGCAAGGAGGCCAAAGTAAGGCACCAAAGAAAACAGACCTGACTTGCAACAGCCTGGTGTGGGAGATGGAGCCCACAGCTCAGCCGGTCAGGCCCAGGCTCAAAGCTGTGTGCAGTATTCATGGGCCAGGCAAGTTTCACTGAAACCACCTCTCCTGAGGCTGCTTATTTGTGTGTTCAAGGGGCGAGTTAGTAACCAGGTGAGAGCTAATCTTCCAGAGCTTAGAGATTTAAATGTAAAGTGTGATTGCTTGGTAACCCACTCCTCCGCCTGATGCTGATTTAATTTGTTCCTTAAATATGCTCCCCCTGTGTTTATAGGCCCCGCATTCTGCCCTCAAGCCTGCAGGCTGCCTACTTCATAATCTCTCTTGAAATTTACCAGCTCATTCTTTTGCCTGCTTCTTCTCAGATTTCTGTAGGTAGAAAAATAGTAGTAATGTTCTCCATTGTATGCTGGTGCCTTAGTTTGGGATTTTTATTGCTGCTAAGAGACACCATGACCATAACAAGTCTCTTTTGGGGGGAGGGGCATGTGTGTTTGAGACAGGGTTTCTCTTTGCAACACTCCTGACTGTTCTGGAATTCATTCTGTAGACCAGGCTAGCCTTGAACTCACTGAGATCTGCCTACCTCTGCTTCCTGAGTTCTGGGATTAAAGGTGTGCACCACCACCACCCAGCACTGAGCGAAACCGGAGTCAAAGCCTGCTCCCACAGGGACACAGTTCCTCCAACAAGGCCACACCTCCTAATAGTGCCGTTCTCCAGAGGCCATTTTCTTTCAAACCATCACATTCCCCTCCCTGGCCACCAAAGGCTTATAACCATATCATACGACAAAAATGCATTCAGTCCAACTTCAAAGTCCCCATAGTCTATGACAGTCTCAAATTTGTTTGAACGTACAAAGACACATGGTAACCTCTTAACTGTAATCCCATGTAAAATCAAAGTCAAGAAACAGATCACATACTTCCAATGTATAATGGCACAGGATATACATTGCCATTCCAAAATGTAGGAAAGGAAGCATAGCCATAGCGAGCAAATACTGAACCAAAGCAAGACCTAAAGCCAAACTCCAAGCTCTGCATGGAAAGCTTCTCAAACTTGGGCATGGAAAGCTTCAAACTTGGGCAAACTCCAAGCTCTGCATGGAAAGCTTCTCAGTTCTCCAAGTCTCTTCAGCTGTGTTGACTGCAGTGTACTTCTTTCTCTTGGGCTGGTTCCACTCTGTGTTAGCAGCTCTCCTTGGCAGGTATCTCATGACTCTGGTAGCTCTAACATCTTGGGTTCCCCAAGGCAATCCAGACTTCAGACTCACAGTTATAGTCAATGGCCTCTCTACTAGGTCTTCACTCAGAGACTCTCCTGATACATGTCTGGCCTCAGCAGCTTTCTTTAGGTTAGGAGGAAAATTCCATAGCCCATTTTTTCTATTCTTAACTCTAAAGCCAGAGCCACATGGTCAAAGTTGACAAATTCTACTGCTTATTGAGGCTGGAACATGGTCCCCCTCATACAATTACATCTTCACCAACTTTCTGTCCTTCACTGCCTAAGCTTGGCTATCCTGAAACCTGTTATTTAGACCAGGCTGGCCTCAGACTCAGAGATCCACCAGCCTCTGCCTTCCCAGTGCTAAGATTAAAGACGTCTCCCACCACACCACTCTAAGCTTTTCTTTAGTTTTTTTTTCCAAAATTTCGAAACTTGATTGGGTGGGATCTTGCCCAAGGTCAACAGTCCCTTTATTCCATTTTTAATCCGTTTATCTCCTTGAACACAAGATTTAGCTCCAAATCACTTCCTGGTGCTCTTTTTTTTTTCTTCCTCAAAATTTACGTTTTGTAATTTACCCTGCTCAGTGTGCTCCTTTCCATTATATTTATTAATTGGGGTTACCACCAATATCCACACAACAGAGTCTATCCTAGGCTGTTTTGAAATTTCTGCCAACAGAATTCATCTAAACCTTTTTATTTTAGCCTCAGGTAGACTCTTCAGATCAGGGCAAAAGGCAGTCACTTTCTTCACTAAAATATCACAAGAATGATTTCTAGGCAACATACTGAAATTTTTCTCTGAAACCACTTGAGCCAGCTCCGGACATTTCAAATCATTACCAGCACCGTTGTCTTCCATGCTCCTACTAGTAAGCTTCATTAAGCAGGGCTTAAAGCCTTCCACTGCTTTCCTAACTCAGAATGCCAACGCCCATGTTATTTCAAACAAAAACATGGTTAAGCCTATCATAGCAATACTCCAGTCCCTGGTACCAACTTCTGTTTTAGGTAGGGTTTTTCGAACTGCTGTGAAGAGACACCATGACCATGGCAATACTTATTAAAGAAAACATTTAATTGGGGTGGCCAGCTCACAGCTTCAGAGATTCAGTCCATTATCATCAGGATCGGGAGCATGACCCTGTGCAGACAGATGTGGTGCTGGAGCCGAGAGCTCCACCCTTGCAGACAATAGGAAGTCAACTGTCACACCGAGGGAAGCTTGAACAAAAGAGATATCAGAGCCCACCCCCACAGTGACACACTTCCTCTAACAAGGCCATACCTCCAAATAGTGCTAATCCCTTGGGGGGTCATTTTCTTTCAAACCACCACAGCATGTTTTGTGTGTGTTCCATTTTTTTTTTTTAATTTTAGTTTTTTTAAAGAACTGGCATAAAAGCAGTAAGATTTGTATCTCGCTTACTTATATGTAGAAAAGTGCTCATATGTACGTACTCTGAACAGGATATAATTTTATGGAAGCGAAAAAGCTAGGCAAGAAGGAAGTTCAAATAAAGTAGAGATCAAAGAGACTCACACTGAAATATTAATCGAACATTGTGTTGATCTTAACTGAGACCTTAAAACACACTGACCAAGAAACCTCCTTGGGGCACAGTATCACTACTGTTAGAATATGCGCTGAGTGGCTCTGGCATATGTTGGTAACTAAGTGTAGTTTGATTTACTTAATAGGAAGTTTATTGCAATATCATGGGGAGGGCACTTTTTAAATATTTATTTATTTATTATGTATACAATATTCTGTCTCTGTGTATGCCTGAAGGCCAGAAGAGGGCATCAGACCTCATTACAGATGGTTGTGAGCCACCATGTGGTTGCTGGGAATTGAACTCAGGACCTTTGGAAGAGCAGGCAATGCTCTTAACCTCTGAGCCATCTCTCCAGCCCAGGGAGGGAACTTTTAAAAATTCCTTTTTCATACTGAAGTAACTAGAAAAAACCCACCTGGACTAGGGTACCCATTTTCTCACTTTCCACTAGATGTCCATGCAGGTGAGGCTGTGGGAATGGTGTAGGAGGGAGGGAACCTCATTTCCATGGGCTCTTTTGGATTGACTTTTGTACATGACCTCTCTAGGCACAACTACGTACAGCCTGGAAAGTTAATAGAGTAAATGCCTCTTCTATCATTTTCATCCATCAGAAGCTGATTATCGAGTAAAAGTAGATTTAGCATAAACAAAGCCTTGTAGAGTCACAGTTTTCTGTTTTCACACTTCCTAAGCAACCCACACACCCATGCAGGTCTGATGCTGGAAGCCTTGAAGATTCCTAATTTGTCTTTGGATTTCTGCCATTTATTTATTTATCTATCCATCTACTTATTATTGTTGTGGGGAAGGTTGCATTTGTGGGTTTTTTTTTTTTTTGCTTTTTTTGGTCTGCATGTGTGTGTGTGTGTGTGTGTGTGTGTATGGAGAGAGAGAGTGTGAGTGAATGTCTGCCTCTCTCTGTGTGTCTGCCTGTGGGGGGGGGGGGAGAATATGAATGTTTGACTGTGTGTGTTGGCATACACATGCCAAGGCATGCATCATAGACCTCAGAGGACAACCTTGGCATCAGACTCCACCTTATTTGAGACAGTCTTTTGCTTTTGCTGCATCTGTCGGACTAGCTTGCCCATAAGCTTCTGAGCATTCTGTGTCTTGCCATCCTGCTGTTGGATCACAAACATGTGGTCCTGTGTGTGGCTTTTATGTGGTTCTGGGGACCTGAACTCAAGCCTCCATGTTTCCATGGCAAATGCTTTGCCTTCAGCTAATTCTGCAGTCCAGGCTATCCTCAGACTCACAACTCTCTGGCCTCTGCCTCCTGAAGATTGAGACAGTAAGCACGTACTGCGCTATCTGCTCATTCTGTCATCCTGAGGACTCTGCGTCAGGGTTGTCCACTGCTGTCAGGGGCAGGTTCCAGGAAATACCGTAACGCAGCAATCTAAAATTCAGCTTGAATTTTCAAATCAAGTGCAATCAGAGAGATTCAAGTATTTGAGGCCCCATCATGAAATAGAAGTTTCTCCTAGCAGTTGACAGAGTATAAGACACCTTCAAGCTGGTGTTGAAAAATATTTTTTATTGATGTGGTGGAGAAGTAGAAAAAAAATGATGTCACTTTACTGATGAAATGATTAAACATAGATTTAGATATATTAGGATGTATGGTTCAATAAACTGATTTACTATAGAAAAAACAATGGAGCTGTATTTAGAATTTAGGGTTGATTTTCGTGGAAGATACAAAATGATTGGAAATGAAATGTGATCTGCCCAGGTTAGTCCTCTCTTTATTCTGAAAGATTATGGAACAGATTATGCAAATATGCTTATCCACAAATTTACATATGCTTCCCCCACCCCAATACACAATTTTCTTCCCTACAACTTTTTCTCCTGGATTAGCCCACAAGCTCATCTGCTCTGAAAAACATCAACACTGAAATACCTTTTCCTAATTGAATAAAGAGCTTGTTCTGAGCCTTCAGTGACCTTTATATGTATACATGTGTTCATACATACAACATAAATTATTAATAATGTATGGTGCATATGGTAATGGCTTTCTTTGAGACCTCTCCATGAAAATGATTGCAAAAACATTAAGTGTATGTAAATCCATTTCCTGCTCCACCAGTTCCTTAGTTTCAGCCAGTACTGAGGACAGGTAGAGATTTGCTTCTTCAGTTGTCCCTGAAGAGTTGCGGCAACAATAAAACAACATTAATAAATAATAACCATATTTGTTACATGCTTTCCTCCTGGTACCAGGAGCCATCCCAAACATTTTCTATGAAGTGACTGTACTTGAATGCTACCACACTGACAAGACAATGCGAGACACCTCACCTATACTCATCCTAAGAATCGTGGCTGGTGATCCTGTGCCAAGGGGAAACATAGCAAATTCGTGTAACCAAAGTTTTATGTGGCATAGGAATGTTTAGAAACAAAGACCCAGGGAAAACGGTCAGAAATGATGGTGAAACCGCAAGGAACTAGGATCAGCACCTGTATTTGCATTACTCACACCTTACTCTGGCCTGATTTTGCTTCCTCTAACTGAGCACGAGTTCATCAGGATAGCAAAATGAACACCGACCATAATTGCCTCTTTAGTAAAAGCTGGAATAAAGAACATGCAAAGTACAACAGAAAGTAACCCATTTCTTGATCAAGAAGATCAGAGAGGTTTACCCTATCCTATTTCTAATGTTCAAATTTCTTCCTATGGCAGAACACAGAACACACACTCAAGAAAACATGCAATACCTTGAGAGGCTCTGCCACACTACTCCTTCCTCTAGGACAAGAATCCAGAAGCTAATGAGTAAACACATCCACATTTACAATTAACTGAAGAGTGGACACTTGAGTAGAAATGTAACGGGACAGTTGCCTATGATATGATCGATGAGCGACTGAGGGAACTCCCAGCAAGTCTTATATGTCCAGATATTTTTTGGTTCTCAACATAGCGTTTTCTCTTGGATACTGAGTACCAACCCTTTGGAATGAGGGTTTCCCAAGAAGAAGAGACAGTGGAATAGGGTGACTTATGGCTTGCTTTGTCGAAGAATAGTTCCAGTGAGTTTGTTCTGGCTTGGAGAAGAAGAATTCTGTTTTCTATGATTCGCTTCAGAGGGAAAAGAGAAACCAGCAGGAGATGGAAGCAGGATAAGGTCCAGAGAGAGAGAGACTTTGTGTCTGGGGCCTCCCAAGCTCCTTTAGTTCAAAGTACTCAGCATACCAATGCGCCATACTTTAGGGTATCATTTTTCTGAGTCTCAGCAACATTTAATCTGTAGGATGATCCCAGATGGAGCGTACCCACTGTCTACCCAAAGGACTATGACTTGAAGTTGGTGCCAGCCTTAAACTTGTCTTTGTCCTAGTCCAAGAACAGTATCCATATTCTGGCAAGCACATGCCAAAGTTAGTCCCTTGTGGGCATCTCTAACAGAATGTGACCCAGAGGCTGGCTTAAATTTGAACTAGGGTAATTTAATCCTATTGGTCAAAGATGAACACATCTTTTATTAAGAACAGTGGATTAAAGTAAGAAAACAAGAGAAATTAAATCAGACCCAAAAGTTTTGAGAAATAATTCAATTCTAAGTGCATGACTTTTGAAGGCCAAACATGCCCTAATTAATACTAACTGAGTATCTGCAACACATTTCTGAAATATGCTTTGTTTTAGTATCCAGTGTAATTGGCTTCAAGTCCATCCTTAGCTTAGCACTTGTTGATTTTAATAAGAAGGGAATGGCTGCACAGGACCAGGGCTTGCTCTAATAGTTGTTTTCTCTTAGTTTTTTTTTTTATGCTATTGGAAATCAAATCATTCAACAAAATATTTACAAAAGAGCATGAACTACAGATTTTATCACAAATCAAACTTTCTCTGTTTCAGTCTGTGCTTGGAACGCTGTATGGCTACATAGAAGCAACATTTTTCTGCACTGGGCAGCCCTGGTCCCTCCCTGTATAGGTTAGTCAGCAGGAGGACTCAGTCTTGGCCAACCCGGGGGATGTATTTACATATCTGCACACAGACTCTCATACAAATGAATAAACAGGTGTGGCAGAATTAGAATTATGGGATGGAATGAGCGAAGCTCTGTTTGATTCTTTGAAGCTGCAGTTTGGGATTCCTCTCGTCATGGTTTAAGGAAGCATTTCTCCTTAGTGAAGCCAGACACGGAGTGATAAGATGATTTTGATTGATCTTCACATCAGCCTCTCCTCTTACCTATATAACAGTCCTTTGATGTCTGTGAGGTTAGGAAAAAAAATGAAGGAAAACTGGCCAATTGTGAATCATTACTTAATTATTCATGAGGTATATGGTCCATGTCAAGGGGAGATTAAAAATGTTTGATGTCATCTGACTGAGAGACAAATGCTCTTCCAGGGTAAAATTATTTTTTCATTTGCAGCATATGAAATGCACAGTATCACATGTGCCGGGTCATGAAAGGGATTGTAAATTTTGTCTCATGGACTGATCGGTGCTTTGAGATAGGCATTTGCATGTTTCTGTCAAACAGAGGGTGGCCAAATGTTGCCTGAAAACTAAAGATCAGCATGGATTACTGACATTTACCCTTTGATTGTTCCCTGATATTAAGCACGTTTGCCAAGGTGAATTTCTATTTGAAGGGGAACTTGAGATTCCTTCTGTTTTATGTTTGGGGCATTACTAGAGATAACAGAGCCTAGTTAAGGGTAGGACTATGATCTAAAGTGATTTACTAATAATCCATTGCTGTATTAAAGTGGATTTTGATTACCAATTTAGCAAACACCCTTCCTTTGGGCCTGGAAGAAACAGGATAGTGTTAGCATTTTAACCACAATAATTATGATTCTCATACTAATGACCAGTGTTAATCGGGTTGCTGACTGTGTTCCCAATGCAAAGGGAGCACTGGAAAAGTCTGTGGACTTGAGATTAGTGGGGTCTTCCTTTAAGCTATCTATATAACCAGGAGGTAGGATAGAGTTAGTTGTCTCTTAATTTGTACTTAGCAAGATGTCTGGCTGTGATGTCAACTGCCTCAGAAGTTTTCACAGTGTTGTTAAAGATCGTAAAGTATTTTAAAAGAAAAGGAAAACGTTTTCAAATTGAAAATAATCACACGTTGACATGACCTTTCCTCTAGAATAAGATTTCATTCGAACTCGGTGATTTCCATTTTGGGTGTGATGGAAATGAAGCACTTTCTCACTCCTTCTCTCTCTGCATGGGTTGTGTGTTACACGCTTTCGAGTACCAATAATTTACTGAACAAAATAAGTGCTCTGGGCTCTAAGCAAGAGATGAACACCTGGGAGCGGGAAGATGGGGTGAAATGCCTGGATTCACATTCCCAGAGTGCAAAGCGTTGGAGGGGGAAACTTAAGGATAAATTGTCCAGCCAATTCAGAATTTTGTTTGCTTCTTATCTTTAGTGTATTGCTTGAGCAAATTTTCTAGTTTCAACAAGTGATAGGAAAAGCAGAAATTTGCGAATACTCGGCTAAAGTGAGAGAGGAGCGGCCCATGAAGTTGTTGCAGTGTTTGAGGCTAGGTTTGATGTAGTCTCCAAATGAAACAGAAGGATAAAGGTGATGTTAGCAGAAGAGAAATCAACACTGAGGTCGGTAATTATTATGAAGCATGACTCTCCAGTAAAACTTTGCAGGAAAATATGAGAAGTTGTAAACACTTCTAAATTATTTATGCTTCTAATGTGCTTTGGCTCCCCATTTCTGCTTTCATGAGCTTTGATTTTATAATCTGTTTGCTTTTATTTACTGACTTTTGGAATGTTGGATAAATATTATTACACAAGTGGTTTAGACAGTAATAAGCTATCCTTTGGTTATTGTTGGCATACTTCAACAACCCTAAAAGGGGGAGGAGGAAGAGCTCAGGGAAGGAGTGAAGTTTTAAGTGTTTAATGCCCTGTTATTTCCTAGTATTCCCACCATGCTCCGTGTGCCAGGTTGCTGGCACATGTGGACTCTGGAGGGCTTCTCTGCAGCAGCTGGTATCAGTAGTTGCATCTGCAAGCCTCCTGAGTGCGTGTGTGCGTGTGTACGTGTGTGTGAATATGTGTGTGTGCCTGTGTGTGTGTCTGTGTGTGGTGGGTCTGGCCATAGCTCTCTCTGAAACCTTTAATCATGCTCACGAATGGGACTAGAGCATCTAGGAAGGTAGGCTACAAAAAGGCATCAAGGGTGCTGGCGTTTGGATGTAGTTTGTGTTCCATTCCTAGATGTCCCCTGTAAGTCAAGAGGAACACTTATTTTCTACTCTCAGGCAAGTTTTCTTGTTTCTTTTTCCAAGGAGAAAACATTTGAAAACTTTTATGGTGCAGGGTTTTATTTTTTTAAGGCATCACACCAGAAGGAGTAAAGTTTTCTTACCTTTAAGGATCAGTGTGAACCACTACAGGGCTGACAGAACTCTATGGGCTATTGATCCATCCCGAAGATGGTCAGGGAAGAACCGGGTCTGAGTGTGTTTTCTTCCTGAAGCATCACAGCAGCCTGCCTAGCCGCTGGCCTCCGTGAGTCTCATCTTCCCTTTGATGTGCGGAGATGGACTTTTGGCAGACTGCGAGGCTGCCGCGTTGGCTCTGCCTTCCCTGTGCTCTCCCTGTAATCAGCAGAATGACAGGCCTCCATTTGTGTCCTCTGTGTACCCTTGCCCTCTGTTCCTGCCAGGAGTCTGTATGGAAAACGGCCTCAGATCCCTGCAGCCGAGTTCACGAACTGCCTTTTTCCTCTTCATCAAAGTATTCCGTGTGCTGTGGGCGAACTGGAAATTAACTAAGCAACTGAGAGGAAAACCATCTTTGTCCCCAAGGTTTTCCGTCTTTGACAGTTATTGAACAGGTGGTTGATACTGCCTCAGTTTACACTGACAAAAGGCAGAGAGAGAGAGAAAGAGAGAGCTGCCTGTGGGCTTGAGGAGAATCTGTCTGTTCAGGAAGCCTGTCCTAGACCAGCTTGTTCAGAAGCTAGATTTGCAAGTTGAGGAGCAGCCTGAGCTACCCCTTTCCAAAACACTAGAAGCAAGGTCAGTGAGATGGCTCATTGCTAATGGCACATAGTTGCCAAGCCTGATGTCTGATTCCCAGGATCTACGTGGTAGAAAGAAAGAACCAGTTCCAGCAAGTTGTCCTCTGACCTTTGTATACACAATACAAAGTGGCACACATGCACACATGGTACACACACACACACACACACACACACACGCACACACACAGAGGCATAGCATACACAGTACATAGCCACCTACCCACACACCTACCTACAGAACCATAGAACTCTGGCAGTCAGTGACAAACAAACACTAGTATTTGCCTTCTCAGAGACCAACATCACGGAAGGAAACACTTGTCAGAATCTCCATTGCATTTGCTCATCTCTCAATTGGTCCACCATGTTGGACAGGGTTCCACAGGGTTCCCACCCTGATGGAAGGAGATTGCTGGATGGTTTCTTGATCTGGTCCAAAAGAGATCTCTGGACACTCATGGGGAGGGGCCAGCCTGCACGTTTACAAAGACACAGGAGTCAGGCAAGTTGGGGATACAGTATAGGGAACCTTGAACTTGGGACATTTACCACTGTTCATTTGGGAAAGTGTGAAGGGTTTGCTGCTATTACCCTTTGACCTGATCACTGAAAGAGAGCGCCAGGCCTAGAACACCAGAGATAATTCAAAAGTTTTACTTTCGGTTCCCAACCTATCTACCTAATGATTTACAACCGCTTTGCAGGTGCTTATGTCGAGCAGCCTATGGTAAGTGGATCACATAGACTGTCTCCTGTAACCTACAAAACTACAGTCATGAGGTGGATTTTTTAGCCCTCAACATTTACAAATAGGAAACACGAAGCGAGAATTTAACCTTTTTGTTTGTCCACAGGGAAACCGGTGGACTAGAAGATGACCATGCTAAGCAAAGGTATCCAGAAATAGAAAGATGACTCTGAGGTGGTTTATTTACATGTAGAGCCGGACTGGGGTACACACAAAGACATGACAGGAGCAGGTGCACTCCCAGGGAGAGGAAGCCGGTCAGGAAAAGGCTGCTAAAGGTACACGGGGGAGCAAGAACGATAAAACTACATTCACGCATGTGTGAACATGTTACGAGGAAATTCAACATGTCATACAATTAATATGTGCTAAAGTAACAAGCCAACAACAAAAGCCCCACGTGGCTGCCACTATCGTGTAGGCTCTCATCTCCAGCGAGGAAAGGGTTCCCGTGAGAGCATATGGAGATCTTTGTTTTTTCATTAACACTATCCAGCGGTTTAACTTAGTCTGGTCTCACCTAGTGGGAAAGGTGATCCCCTTTCCCTATTATTTTCTTCCCAGCCCGGAGGTCTGGTACACAGTCAGTCCCAGTTTCACTGTGCCAGCCAAACTGTTTGTGACCTCGTCTTTGCAAAACCGAATGGGGGACCCATCAGGAGATCTCAGCTCTTAGGATGAATTGCACAAAGCTGGACTCAGAGACATCTACCCATAATCCAGCACTTGGGAAGCTGAGGCAGAAAATTTGTAGCTTTGGGACCAATTTGCGCTACCTCTTTCCAGAAACAAGGCCACCAGGTTAGCTCATTGCTGAAGGCACTTGTTGCTATACCTGATGAGCTGGGTTTGAGCTCAGGTGCTACATGGGAGAAAGAAAGAACAAACTCCAGCAAATTATGTACACAGTAGCACACATTGTACACACACACACACACACACACACACACACACACACACAGAGTAAATGAATATAATAACAAAACATTGAAAATAAAAACAAAAAAGAAATATGATTACATAAATAATTTTTGGTTCCTCTAAATATGTTCAGTTGTTAAAAGAAACGAATTTAGTGCAACTTATATGACACTTTGATTGCTCTTAGCTAAAATTTTATTCCCAATTCAGTAATAATAATCCAATTTTAAACAAACACAAGGAGGTTGAACTGCTGGCTGTATTTCCTACCATAGCCCAGTGGCTTAAAGTCACACTGTGCATCATCCTCAGTTACTGGGTTTGATCACATGACTGAGTTCTCAGTAATGGCTGGTGAGTGTAAGTAATAGCTGTAACTGCTCCATCACTGCTCCATCACAGCTCCATCACACCTCCATCACAGCTCCATCACAGCTCCATCACTGGTCCACTACAGCTCTATCACTGGTCCACTACAGCTCTATCACTGGTCCACTACAGCTCTATCACAGCTCCATCACAGCTCCATCACTGGTCCATCACAGATCCATCACTGGTCCATCACAGCTCCATCACTGGTCCACCACAGCCCCATCACTGGTCCACCACAGCTCCACCACAGCTCCATCACAGCTCCATCACAGCTCCATCACTGGTCCACTACAGCTCTATCACTGGTCCACCACAGCTCCATCATCACAGCTCCATCACTGGTCCATCACAGCTCCACCACAGCTCCATCACAGCTCCATCACAGCTCCATCACAGCTCCATCACAGCTCCATCACAGCTCCATCACTGGTCCACCACAGCTCCATCACAGCTCCATCACAGCTCCATCACTGGTCCACCACAGCTCCATCACTGGTCCATCACAGCTCCACCACAGCTCCACCACAGCTCCATCACAGCTCCATCACAGCTCCATCACAGCTCCATCACTGGTCCACCACAGCTCCATCACAGCTCCATCACAGCTCCATCACTGGTCCACCACAGCTCCATCACTGGTCCATCACAGCTCCACCACAGCTCCATCACAGCTCCATCACAGCTCCATCACAGCTCCATCACTGGTCCATCACTGGTCCATCACAGCTCCATCACTGGTCCACCACAGCCCCATCACTGGTCCACCACAGCTCCACCACAGCTCCACCACAGCTCCATCACAGCTCCATCACAGCTCCATCACTGGTCCACCACAGCCCCATCACTGGTCCAAAAGGGCACAGCTCTTTTTCCAGCACTCTATCCCCAGTCCTCCCCCCTGAAGTCTCAACCTTGGATATGACATGTATTGAGAAGGTGGACAAGGGTGATGCCCTAAGGGAGCCATTTTCCCATGTATATACATCCTTGGACCATGGGACACTATACTAGTTTGCTTTCTACTACTGTGATAAAAAGCATTAACAAAAGCAACCTTGGGAGAAAAGGGTTTATTTGGCATATACCTTTGTGTCACAATCTGTCACTGAGGGAAGCCAGGGCAGGAACTCAAGCAGGAACCTGGAGGCAGGAACCGAAGCGGAGACCACGGAGAAGTGCTGCTTACTGGCTTTCTCCTGTGGTTTGAACTACTCTACTTTGCTTTCTTATACTCCATAGGACCACCAGCTCAGGGTTGGTAACTTACAGAAGGGTTTACTGGGGGCTTGCTTGCAGTTTCAGAGGGTTAGTTCATGACTACCATGGCAAGGGGCAGGGCAGCAGACAGTGAAGCAAGGCACTAGGGCAGTAGCTGAGAGCTTGCATGTTGAGAGGTGGGGGAGAGGGTGGGTGGGGGAGGATGGGTCTGGGGTGGATTTTTGAAACTTCAAAATCTACTTCCAGTCACACTTCCTCCAACAAGGCCACTTCTTCTGATTCTTTCCATATGGTTCCACCAACTGCAGCACAAGCATTCAAAATATATGAGCCTGTGAGGGCCATTCTCATTCAAAACATCACAATGACCTTTTGTCAGTATATAGAAAGTGGTGAGGACCACACACAGAACACCGTCAGGGGAAGTATTACAATTGGGAAAGGAGCATGGTGCAAGTAGGCTAAGAATGGAGAATTTATGGAATTTTTATTTTTAAATGTCATCTCATTTCCTCTAAAAAGAAAAAAAAAGCAATGAACAGACACACTGTAGTTATTCACACTGAGTAGGGGCAGATGTTGACTTGAAAATGAATACAGTAAGCCTGTTACTTCAAGAAAAATAACTGACAGTGTTTGTTACCAGAAATAAAATTCAATTCAAGCACACACACACACACACACACACACACACACACACACGCACACACACACAGTTAGAAGTGGAAGCCTCGTATCTACCAGGATAAGCCTGGCAGTGTCCCAATAGCTAAAGACTCTTTTGATGACATGGTACAGGTATTGATGAATCTTTAAACTATCCTGTAATATGCTTCCTAAAATTCCAAAAAGTATAAATCAATTTCCAAATGATGAATATATGAGGCGTATGCAGAAAAGATATATTTAAATTGCAACTGGAGCCAGTGCATTTCCATGTGACAGAATATGAAAAGTTCAATGATATCGTCACAGGTTCTACACTGTGATAACCTTTAAAAATTTACCATGTTCAATTACTTTCTGGATGGGGCTTAATGCCTGCTCCACGGGAGGAAACTCATGCCTGGTACTGTAAATCTGGCCAAGGGCACATGGGTGGGGAGCTTGAATGTTCCAAGCAAGGAGGAGGTGAATCTATTGTAGCATTCTGCCAAAAGGACATAGTATCAAACTGCCTTCTAAATTTGTATCTCTCCATGACCTGGCTTAGTGCAGCCCTCAGACCTCATCAGAGAAATGGGCGGTGGCTTAAGCAGAAACTTATAGCTGGTCCAAGCATAGGGAACACAGTGTCAGTGGCGCTTGCCTGCAAATGAGCTCTTTTGTTGCTTTTTTTTTTTTTTTTTTTTTTTTTTTTTTGGACGTGGCTGCTGCTCTCCGGGAATCAAGCAGGCGTGGTCACCTGCACAAGAGTACTCGAGAACAAAACAGTCAAACAGTCAGTATTCTGGTGTGGAGAGAGAGAAGGGATTACCCCCCACCCCCCCCACCCCCGTAGCTAAATGAGGAGCGATGGACAACTGAGGGCCAGTCAGAGAGGGAGAGTGTCTAAGTTAGGGTTTCTGTGGCCTTGATAAAACACCACGAGCGAAAGCATCTTGAGGAGGAAGGGTCTGTTACAGCTTACAGTTTCATATCACAGTCCTTTGTTAAAGGCAGTCAGGGCAGGGACGCGAGGCAGACACTGAAGCAGAGGCCATAGAGGAGTGCTGATTACTGGCCTGCTCTCGGTGGCATGCTGAGCCTGCTTTCTGATACCACCCAGGATCAGGGTGGGGTGGTGGTGGTGGGCTGGCTCCATGCATAGTGGGCTAGGCGATCCCATTTCAACTGTTAATCAAGATAATTCCCCACAGACTTGCCTACAGGCAATCTGATGGAGATGTTTTCTCAGATGACCCTGGGTTGCATCAAGCTGTCCCAAAATGTAACCTGAACAGACTGTAAGTTAACTTTAAGGATTTAGGCCTTCGTGGGTTGGTCACTCTCTAGTGAATGGCCCTACACCCAGGAATATATGGGTAGCATAAATTGGATTAAATGAGTTATTGGGGAAAAAACATGGGGGAGGGGAGGGAGGGGAAACTGTGGTTGGGATGTAATATATGAGAGAAGAATTGAAAAAAAGACAAAAAATTAGGAGGTGGAGATGAATCTGGGAGGAGATAGGGTGAATATGATCAAAACACATTGTATAAAATTCTCAAAGAATCATTAAAAGTATTTAAAAAATTTCCCACGATCAAGCTGCTCACACTGTCTCAAAAGCCTTTTAAACACCTCAAAATATTTAATACCATAAGAGATATATTTTCCTCATTACTTTAAATAAAGTAACCTGTGAGGGCTAACTGATGGCAGAAATAGTTATAAGAGTATAGATATCATTCATCTATGGATCTGTGTATTGAAGAAATTTACAGAATCAAAGCAATGTCGCCCTTCTTGTTAAATTTTAGTTTCTGTTTTGCGGAAATGTAGTTATATTTCCGTGAATATCTGCGCTATTTCTGTTAACATGAATGGCTTTTACTAATATTTGTGGTAGAAATACGACATCTCAAATATGCCCACATCTGAATTGCTGGACTCTGTAACTCCTTTATAGGACACTGGAGTTTCACTGACAAGAGTAAGCTAAGGATGCTGAGAAAGAAGATAACCCAGGTTGCTGGGGAAAGCACAATGTTAGGACCTGTATGCTTCAGGAGGGAGATGGTTGTGCCAGAAGAAGGAGAGGGAACCCAGCAAAGGGTTAGGAAGGTGTGACATTTAATATTGGTGGCTGACTTGACAGGATCCTGAGTCACCTAGGAAACAAACCTCTGAGCATGTCTGTGAGGAACTGTCAGAACGGGAGAACTGAGAAGAAAAGGTCTGCACGGACTGTAGGTGCTACCAGTCTATGGGTTGGAGATCTGGACCGGAGGGGGAAAAGTCAACAGATGTGGATGCCATGTGACCAGCTGGCTTACACGCTCGCTTCTGCATGGCTGTGCTGCCATGCGACTGTCATTTCTCTGCCATAATGAGCTGTACCCTTGAGCTCCAGTAAACCCTTTCTTGCTTGAGTTGCTTCTGCACAGTGTTCTCTCTATCGCAATGAGAAAAGTAGCCAAGGCAGAAGATAGTGATGAGCTGCACAGGCGGATGATGGGACTCAGAGTCCAAGTCCTGTGCATGGACTTGGAAGCGGAAGAAGCAAGGTAATGGCTCTTCCTGCAGCCTCCAGGAGCAATGGAGTCCTGACAATGACGGGAGGTTAGACTTCCGGTTTTGAGAAACGAAACAGTGTGGCACTGTTTTGAGACTTTAAAGTTGAGTTGGTTTGTTACATAAAAAATAAGAAGCTAATGTGTTGTCTTTTATAAAAGAACCGAATAAGCGCTTTAAACTTTCTGTTTTCGTTTCAAATGTGATACAGATATTTATGCAATATGCAAAAACGGGAGTGTTTTGCAACCCTCTGTAAAATTTACAAGTATAAAAATCTGAGACCAAAAAGCTTGAGGGTGAGAGAATTGCAAGCTTTGAGTATGCTTCTTTTCCGAAGGTTCATGTTTTAAAAATGTGGTTCCCAGTAATGGCCTGTGTCCTGGTTTTAAGTTTTGCTGAGATAAAATATTCCTGTCCTAAAGCAGCTTAGAGGGGAGAAGGCTTATTTTGGTTCACAGTTTCGGGTTACTTTCCATTATTGCAGAGACGTCAAGGCAGAAGGGACTAGAAACAACTGGTCACATCATATCCATAGTCAAGAGCAGAGGAAAATAAAACGCATGCGTGCCTACTTGCTTTCTCGTGCCTAGCTCCTTTCTCTGCTCATCTACAGCCCCAGAACCCCTTCATAGAGAATGGTGCTGCCCACAGTGGGCTGGATCTTCCCATACCCAGTAGCATAATTAAAATAGTGTGGTGCAGATATTCCCACACCCAACCTAGGGTAGACAATCCTGCATTCTATTCTCTTCCTAGTCAGTCTAGGTTATGTCAAGCCGACAATGAAAGCTGTCACATTCTATATGTGTTGGTAGCTACAAAGAAGGGGCCAGTAGAACACAGGTGACGGGAGCACAGCCTCGTAAGTGAATTCCTGCTGTCCTTCAGCAGGCAGTGGATCACATCTTCTAGTTCCCTTAAGAACAGTTTATTCTGAAACAAGTCTACATGCATGCACATGACTGTAGCGCAAGTTCTAATAGGTCTTACTAATAAAAGCCGAGTCAGATATGTGGGTGATGCTGAGAGATCAGAGAGACGAGGGAGCCAAACCATAGCCACCTTACCTACGCCACGTGACCCTTCTGAGAGGAATTCCCTTTCAGCTTGTTCACCAGGTTGAGATGTTAATGCGGCATGCAGCTTATGAAGTTGTTTGCATGGAGCAGAGCATGCATGGAAAAGTCCAAATAATGCAAATGACCCCCAGAGTATTTGCAGTATGACATAAACCCCATATTTGTTCTTTGATAGCACTTGCCCTTTGAGTTTCTAAACTTTCTCCCTGTTCCCATGTGCTTAAGTATCTTTTGCAAACAAAGAAACAAAAAGTTCCCCTTACTACTATCCAGACTCCTTTATTTAATTCTCTATTCTGAATCAAGAGAACTTGAACAATTTTTAAAAGCACCCACCAAACCTGATACCCAGAGATTCCAGCATGAGCCCCTAAACAAACGTACTCATTCTGATGTCTCATCAGCTGGACCACCTATCCGTCTTCAGTCAGGGAGCTACAGCTATCTCTCCCATTGTACCTCTGCTGTAGCAGTGTGGTCTGGATATAGCACAGTTAACTAATCCCTACCCTTAGGTTCCCTTATAATTAGAAAACAGATTTCAAAATAAAAATTTGGTTGACTTGATGAAAATTTAACATCTGATCTGATTTTCTTTTGTTGAAAAGGGCCAAAATGAATTAATGATACTTGTAGGAGGGTGTGCCGTGTGTCTTTTCCCCTTTAAATACCATTTCTTACTAATAATGAAATATAATTTTTTTCTGCCTTGATTGAAAAAGACTTTAATATAATTTTCCTAACCCTTAAAGTAACAGAATTTTTTTCCCAGTGATTATTGGTGTGCTCTTTTATTGCTACCATTTTCGTTACTTCTTTCTACTCTATGATCCAATTAGCAAATTGAAATCTCTTTAAAACCTTAGAATAATAATGACCATGATGCTGTCACCTTATCTTGACAAGGCAGTTTGGGAAGACACTGTTTCCACAAGGCCAGTGAGGATGTCAGCTAGGAATTTACAAGGCATAGGATACTTGTCTCAAATGCGGTAGCTCTCCTCACAGGCCCAAAACAAAAACTGATTTCATGAAGGCTACTAAAAGAACACTTTTATTGGTAATATACAACTGTTTTTTTTTTTTTTTTTTTTAGAACATTTTGTAGGTTTTTAACTGGTTATGACTTAGGGAATAACTGGTTTTCCAAATACCCAGTAATGAGTCTAAATATCTTTTGAAACGTACAGCCTCCTTCTTATCAAAATACAAGACAAGGAAATAAATGAAAATCACTAAAACTACAGTTTAAACACATTAACCCGTAGCGCCACCTTAGCCCTAGTGGGCTATTTTCTTAAGAACAGACCTGATTCCAAAGCGCAAGAAGAAAACAACACGAAGCCCAGGAAAGCTACGTCAATAAAGCAAAAAAAAAAAAAAATCAGCCAGAGGAACTTGCGCGGTTAGAAAGACCACCAAGCGTGTGTATAGAATAGGGTGCAGCGAGAATAGACAAGATGTCACATCACAGGACGTCTCCTCTGTGAGGAAAAGCTAAGAAACTCAAAACAATGTTTGAAAGGACTTGCTTGTGTTCACATGGCACATGACATTGTGATTATTTTCTTCTGACAGAAATGTTATATAAATAGGACATCAAAAGACGCGTGCAGCTTTGATCTTATTTCTAATTAATTGCACCCGGGGTTAAGATTCAGAGCACACAAGTGAGACATAGTAAGCGTTACTTATGTAAATAATTAATAAGCCTCTATGATCTATCGGGCTTTTATCCGTTCTTCCATGGCGGGGACGTCATCTACAGTTCAGCATTGAGAAACTGCCTTGCCACCGAGTTCTCCTCTCACGGCTGGCTCATTTCTTGGAGGAAGTTCCTCAAGAGAAAAGCCACTTCTGAAATCTAATTTTGGGCGAGTGTGTCCTAGACACACGCTGCAATTAAGAGTTTCTTTTTAAAGACACTAGGGCAAAGAATTTTTGTGTGTCTGCCACCCACGTTTGCTCTTCTTTTCTTCCTTACGCGTGGAGCTGTGGCTGAGATGGGATGTGACTCTCGCTCCAAGCCTTTGCCTAGAAACTGTGTTCACGGGACGCGTCAGAGGAATGTGAACGGAAGGGAGGGATTTATTTTCATCAGATTTCCTTCTGAAGAAACATATTTTTGAAGCCAGTGGTTTTGAAGCCACCAGTGATGCCACATGTTAGAGATATCTTGCCACACTGGTCCTTAATGAGTTTGTAGAGGGAGAATTATCTTGTGATGAGCACTTGCCTTGGACAGTAATCTACAGGAGAAATGCATTTCTTTCTTCTTTACTCTTTGCTGCATTGCTGTGGCAGTTTAGCAGGCTTATGCATTGGTAAAGAAATGGAATGGCATCAGTAAGTCGTTTATAGTTCCACTTTATGATATGTCAATCTAACTGGGCTTATGTGAAGTAGGTAAATTTATCAAGAAACCAGATCTTGGTGATTTGCCACTTTCTGTACTAAGTGTAATACGGGGCTGAGAAGAAGAATACCCTCCCCCCTTCTTATAAAACACGATCAAATTATTTCCAGCTCAGAGTTGCTATCTGAATGTATCCTTTCTGTCCTTTCTATACAAGATCCTTTTGTTACACTACTGTGTAACATTTTCTGGGGAGACTCGAAGAGCTAAGACACATCCTTCCCAAACAGGACACTGGCTGAACAAAGTAGTGATTTTTATTCAAGTCCTGCTTGCTGAACTAGTGCCTGTATTGTGCTTAGCTCAAGGAGCATGGCCGAGGGATGACTTACATGGGTGGCAGCTCAGGCAAGCTGTGCTGCTGAGCCACACCCTCAGTCGGCCTTCCAAGTTTTATAAACTCTAGCAGCTCCCGGGACCGTGTACAGCTGGGATGCAGGAAGAAGCAACAGGAGGACTCGTGGGTAAGGGTGGGGTGATCCTCTTTTCCTTCTACAAGGGAATGTTATCAGCTCCATTATGTTATCATGAACGGAGCTGTAACTGTGGTCTCACTTAGTCACTTCTGAAACTGTGGGGTCATCGTGTTGCGCAGATCGTCACCCATCTCTATTGCTTGGTAGTGATGTCATGTCACGCCTGAGCAAACAGCTTTACTACATGACTTTCAGGAAATGACGGCATTGGCATTTAGTTTTTCTCTCCTGATTTAATAGTCTCCCCCTCTCTCTCTTTTACCCCCTCATTTGCTCTGAGGTATCCCCCATCTTCCATGTTGAAATACCACCTTTCCCCCCCTCAATCCTCTTCATTCTCCTCTTTATCACACTTTAACTGCTTCCACAATCTTGAAAGATTATTAAAACCTTCCTGCTCTAGTGTCGCACAATTTGTTGGCCAACCACATACCTTTCTTATTTACAAACGGCGAGTCCATTTGCATCTTTATTAAATTCAGTCTTTCGGGATAATTTCACACCTGTTACCGGGATCTCTCTGTGGCCTCCCCGCAGCTCCCTGGCCTTGTCGCTGTCTGTCAAATGAGTTCAGAGGAGACAAGGAGTGTCATGTAGTAGACAAGCGGATCTTATTACAGAATGGCATGAGGCCCTCCGAAGGTGAGAGAGGGTGAAGATCAAAAGTGCCACTGTGGAGGAGCCACAGTCGTTGGGATGACAGTGGATAATAACCAGAGGCCACGGTGAAGGTCTATGGGTCTAGGAGGAGATTTATCCTATTTCTTAAAGTTTCTGGAGAAGTCAGCTTTCTTCAAGGGTCTTTTCCTGTGCAGGTAATTGACAGGCCCATGTAAATGAAACCTCAGGGGGAGGAGGGAGGGAGGGGGAGAAAACAATTGAAGGTTCTTGTTCTTCACCAGAAAGCCTTTTGCTGGATACTAATCTTATAATCTTCCTTCGCAGTTTACAAAGTCATGTCTCCTAGGGCAAGCGACCTGACTCTTGAGAGGCTGTGCTTTGACCAGTAATCAGAGTCTTGCAGTTTCAGGTCCTGGTTTCACAAGCTCATAATTATGAGGGAAGTGACCACATTCAGTGACCTTCGACCTGCTAGTGTCTGGCCGACTGGCTACCTCAAACACCGAAGGCTGTTTCTCTGTCCCTTATCTCCACTGATGCTTATACTATTATGGATTCTCTAGGGGACATACATACATATATACATACACACACACAAATGCAGAATGCAACAACATACATATTAAATTATATATGCCCTTAAGGTTGGTAACATAAAAATGTTATCATATTATCACCAAATATTTATTATTATCTATTAATAACATCCTCTTTATATAAATACGTTGTAAGCATCTTAGAAACAAGAATAATGTGTTTCTTTTTTCTTTTACCTATTTGCTTTAATAATTATGAGATGGAACCCACACACTAGATATGTGTTTTGTGTCCAAACACCAACAAAACCAAACAGAATCAGTACTCTAAACAAACATTAAGACAAGCATTCAGATGGTCAGTGCACACAATACTACATACCTGAGTGTGATGAAACTCTTTTGGATTCGATTTGATAGCTTATGCAGCTTTATCTTTACTATTCAAAATGATTGCATATTTCCATGTGTGCAAAGATGAAAAGAAGGACATAGGCGTTCTGTCTCAGATTAAAGTGCCTGCCATACTCAATATATAGAAGTGATTTTCCTCATCTTTGAAAGGACCCACAGATTAAACACAGGTAGAAAGACCCCAGCAAGAACATGTCAGTTCTGTGGAACATTAGGCAGATGACAAGCGTTATTTTCAAGTGTATTTGTGTGAGCGAAATCATCAGGCAAGCCTTTGTTGATATCGCACGGTGATTTGTAGAAATCAAAGCAAGAGCAGTTCTATGCTGACGACGATGGATTCTCTGGAAGTTGATGAGAACAAGGGAACTTTTAGAGGAGTAGAAGACAACCATTTGCACGAGGCAAACTGACATATAAAAATATCACCATTAGCATTCTCTTGGGATGAATAAGAACTACAAACCTAGAGTAAACAGGGTGCTCTGATCTCTGCTGAGGGGCTTCAGAATTAAATGCCAGAGCCATCCTGTCCAAGACTGAGGGTTTTATCTATAATTATTTTTACTAACAGGTTTACTTCATACAAAAATGAGAGATTCCTATCCCACAATGAAAGAATGATGTATTTTTGTCAGAATGAGCAGATATTGCAACAATAAGCTTATAATTTTATTTATTGACTTTAAGAAAAATAAAATGAAATTTTTTTTTAACCTTTGAAACTAGGACTAGAAGCATGACTATTGAATTATAATTAAATGTGTAGAATGGAGGTGGGCACAGGACTCTTCCAAATTTCTTGCCCTGCTTCCACCCCCGTCTCAGTCTTTCTCCGTGGTAGACACAAACCCAGGTGAAGGGAACCCCGAAAGACGCTCTTTCAAGCTGACACCAGAACTATGGTTTGTACGTCTTCTATGTGCTTTGAGCCTGGATGATTGTGGTCCATGCGTCAGGCTGCTTCCTCCTTGTGTGCTTTCTTCGATTTTCTGTATCAGGCTTTGAGTTTCCCGGAATTCCCTCTGCATATTCCTGCTCTCTGGAAGGCCCTCCCTTGTTCTCCCCTGTAGCTCTCGGCTTCATTCTTCGCGTTAGCAGCACCAGGAAAGAAATGCCCACTGGGAACCCGCAGGTGGGTGGATGGTTGCCTCTTTTGTCCGGCGGCTCCAAACAAGGCTACTGTGGGAAAGTCACCGCTCCGGAAAGCACTGCTCCAAACCCTTTTCTGAGTGCATCTCGGGGTCTTGGTTCCCACTATTCCCTGAAGCCTCCTTTCGCTTTGCTGGTCTAATAAGTGTTGTGCTGACACGGGACCTTAAAGAGCTGAGTCCCCCTCACTAGTATTTCATGTCATTTGTTTTCTTGATGACAGTGATTGTGTCAGGGATGACACAGAAACTCAGTGAGATTTTAAATGGCATTTCCCTCATGGTTGAGGATGTTGAAAATTACCATTTTCTAATTTGGAGGACAAAAAAGGGTGGCAAAGTCATTTTCAGGGACTTTTCTAATACATTGGTTCTGACTGAAAATCATGTATATCTATAGCTATCCATTATATATATTGGAAATATATATATATGCATATGTATATATATTACACACATATATATGGAAAGTGTACTTGCAGGTTTGGGGACACATATGTAAAAGTCATAAGCTTTGTCAAGGAAGTCTCATAGTTCAAAAAGCTTCAAGAGACAAGACAGATGTGTAAATAAATCAGTTTATTTCAACTCATTAACAGCTGCAGTAAAAGTAGTTTTAAAATCTTGAGGTGTCGTTACTAGGGAACGGCCAACTGTGGCTCAATAGCCAGGAAATGCCTCGTCGATGAGACTAATAATTGCAGTGACTCTGCTGAACTTTGCACCAGTGTTATAGGTGCAGGCCCAATCTAATACTACATGACGTAGCCAGTCCTCTTCTCAGGAAGATGACAAGGCAAAGTGGCAGCTGCTTTAGTCACCTACCGCCCAAGACCTGCTGCCTCCCTCTCCCATTCATTAGGTTTCAGAAGAGAAGTTTAGGCTTGGGGAGGGCACTAGATGTGAGGGCAGCACGAGGATAGAATTCTGAGGGAACTGGGTTAGACCAAGAGGGGTTGGAGGAAATAGGGAAGACGGGGTGTTTCCTGGAGCAGAGAACCTTCTTTCACTCCCTCTGAACCTGGTTGTGTGTCCAATGCTTAGCCAAGGAAACTGGCTCATTGAGACTGAGTGGATTTGTGCTCCTTGCTACAGTTAGAATTTGGAGGCGGGGGTGGGGGCTTTCCCTTGGGCTTCTGCTTATGTAAGCCTATACATTTCTTAGGAGGTACCGTTTCTTGAACTAGTGTTTTGAAACTCTAGCACCCATGCAGATAATTCTTACTCTGAACCAAACATGTGGCAATGCTCTTGTATCTACTCTGCTGCTGGACTGACTCCCATCAGTGAGCATCTTCTTCAGCTGTGGGAACCCCTCTTGAGAGTCAAAGTGGTGAGCTCGAGGCCAGCCTGGTCTACAAAGTGAGTTTCAGGACAGCCAGGACTGTTACACAGAGAAATCCTGTGTTAAAAACAAAAAACCCCCAAACAAAACAAAACAACAACAACAACAAAAAACAAAAACAAACAAACAAAAAACCAAAACAAAAAAAGGAAACCAATGTGAGATGTGGACTAAGCATGTTTTGGGTCGGAAGACATAAGAATGTTTGCAAATGACCTTTAGAAGACTTTGCTGCATTTCTCTTGTTGGCTGCGCAGGTACAAGCCAGAATCCCTGTCCCCTCCCCCACATCAGGGTTTTACTTACTCCCTACAATCACCTTCAGGGAAAAGCACAAGAAGGTTTTTTTGGCTCTGCCTGTTGGCAATCTGACACCTCCTGAGGGCATGCTGGGACTGGGTTACCGGTGGCATTTTTCTCTCTGACCACATGTTTATCTCAGCCTCATTTGGCCTTCTGTTCATCTGTTCATCTTTCAGTGCGTTCTCAATCTTTGTCCCTACCTAACCTAAACTGTATATTTTCCTCCAGAAAGAACAGAAACGCCATCCCTTGCTTGTCTTGTCTATTCCTGTCCCCTTTCCTACCCACAGTGCTTCAATTGTTGAAGAGAGGGCTGTTCCTGCATGCCTCTTTTGAATCACAGACCGCAGGATTTAAAATGGTATGCTAACTGCTGCATCCACTCAGGACATGAAGAACATTGGTAAGATTCCTTTCATTAAGGAGAACAAACAAAAAAGAGAAACAACATATCTTCTAAATTTAATTACCTGAATTCGGAATTTTTCCATTCATTAAAACCAAACAGAAGTGCTTTCAAAAATCTCTAATTCCAATTAATTTATGTCTTATTTAGTTTGGCTGACGTTTGATGCCTAGAGCAATGCTGTGTCAACTGTCAACTCTTCAAAGTGTTAAGAGTTTGAGATATTGGTGACTGTCAGTCATTGGATCAGAGTATTCTTTGCTGTTTATATTTTGATATTTTTTGGAAATGTAACCATTAAGCATCAAAGGGGTAGAAAAGGCACCCAAAATTTTTTCCTTCCTTGTTCTTTCCAATTATTTACCTACTCAATGACATGTGAGTTCTGATCTTTTGCTATTATTGTCTGTTTCTTTCAGAGACAAGGCTATGCCATTTAGCCCAGACTGGACTTCAACTAACAATGCTCCTGCTTCAGCCTTCTGAGTTAGGATCCCAGGCAATGACATATATTGTTAACTAAGTTTACTGAACATCCACTTTTCTTTGAAATTTCACAAGTTTGGGTCTTTTCTTGTCTTCATGAGGTATGGTAAATAACATTCTTCAGAAGACAATGTCATCTCATTTTTCAAATTCCCCTCATACATATGGTTATAGACCAGTGGTTCTCAAATTTCCTGAGTGCTGTGACCCTTTAATATAGCTCCTCATGTTGTGGCACCCCCAACCATGAGATTATTTCATTTCTCCTTCATAACTGATTTTTCAACCATTATGAATTATAATATAAATATCTGATATTCAGAATATCTGCTATGCAACCATCAAAGGGGTCGTGACCCACTTTTTTAGGGTTATAGCCTCAAATGTCTCTGCCCTCACCATCCAACATGCATATATTAAAATTCTATCAAAAATAGTTGCAGAATGTGAAATAAGTATCTTGTGGGTGACAGAGGCGTAAGAATAGGGCCCTCAGAATTGAAATTGCTGCTCTTATTAAAAAGAATCCAGAAAATTCCCTTGCCTCCCTTTTCATCATGTACAGGTACATCGAGGCAGTAACTGTCTACAAGTCAAGAACCTGGCTTTGGTCAGAGTCTGACCACATGGGCACAATAGTCCAGGGCTTCTAGAAAACTGAGAAATGTATTTCTAACCAGCGTCAGAATGTGAAGCTTGCAGAAGGCTCACTGCGGAGGCTGACTGCAACAGAAAGAGTGCTTCTACCAAAGCTTCAGCCGCCACCACCACGATCCCTGCCCTGTGTCAATGTTTCACATGGACTTACCATTCTATTTCGGTTAACACAAGTGATACAGCTGCCCCATGTCTGTTAGCACAAATGATACCTCCTCTCTGCGGCCGTGTCAATGCTGGGAAAGTTTCGTGTGTAAAGGAGAGTGAGACTGATGGAGGAGGCTCATCTGTCTATGTGTCACTGTCATTGGTTAGTAAAGAAACTGCCTTGGCCCTTTAATAGGACAGAAAATTAGGTAGGCAGAGTAGACAGAACAGAATCGTGGGAGAAAGAAAGCAGAGTCAGGCAGACGCCTCAGGCAGACGCCATAGCTCTCCTCTCCGAGATGGACGCAGGCTAAGATCTTTTCCGGTAAGCTACCACCTCGTGGTGCTACACACATTAATAGAAATGGGTTAAGCAGGATGTGAGAATTAGCCAATAAGAGGCTGAAACTAATGGGCCAGGCAGTGTTTAAAAGCATACAGTTTCAGTGTAATTATTTCAGGTGTAAAGCTAGCCAGGCAGCTGGGAGTCAGGTGGGAACGCAGCCCGCTCCTCGTACTACAGGAGAGTAACTGTTGGGGGCTGTGGACCCCCAGACTTCAAATTTCCTGTAAACAACTTGTTATGCTTGCAGCTGCTCTGAGCAAAACAACCTGTTTTCCTGTGTTTGCAGCTGCTCTGAGGACGAGACCCTTAGGAGTTCCTGATGGCAGGGGAGTGGTTTCTGGTGCGTTTGGCTAGGGCATGGCTACCAGTTAAAGATCCCTACAGAAGCTGCCCTGGAACACAATAAAGAGGAAATTCTTGTTTCAAGGATGACCAGTGTCTCTCTCTGTCTCTGTCTCTGTCTCTCCCTCTCACTCTGTGTGTGTCAATCTCCAGGCCCTTGCTGGGCTCTCAAATGTTCAGTTCCTGTAGTGCAGGTGGTAGGCTACACGCGTAGTACTATAGTACACATAGAACAAGGTGCTACAGGACCATAGTACATGTAGTAGTACAGACACTACAAGTAACAAATTATACCCAGAGGCCCTTGGAGAGCTGCTCAGTGTGGACTAAGGCAGAGGTTTGAGAGTAGGACTGGGCCAAGTCATATATTTGGGAATAGACCACCTGTCAAATACCTAATTCTTTCAACTGACTTTGCTTTCCTGGTCTATCCCAAGATTCTGTAAGCAAATTATGAATAGATTATACATTTTGATAATAAATAATTTGAGCATGAATATTAATGACCCACATTCTTCCCTGTTTATAGAATTCATTTATTTTGGACCACCTTAAGGTTTCAAATGAGATAATTAATGAGAGAATACAACTATCCATAGTCTGTTATTTACAGTTACAGACTCACTGCATCTTTCAAACACATCTATTTTATTTTGGTTTTGTTTTTCAAGACAGGGTTTCTCTGTAGCTTTGGAACTACCCTGGAACTCGCTCTGTAAACCAGGCTGGCCTCGAACTCACAGAGATCTGCCTGCCTCTGTCTCCTGAGTGCAGGGATTAAAGGCGTACACCACCACTGCCTGGCTTCAAACACACCAGTTCCACCATGGTAACATCAGATTTTTCCTTAGCCCTAAAATGTTGCTTCTCCCATACAGACATCTCCCAAGATCCCAGATAGAGAGTTGAGGTAAAGAAAATGGGACAAAGGACTAAGACATCCCAACTGAATCTTTTCTTTTAACCACACTTTCTGGGAATGGAGGAGGGGTGGGAATGGTGTATGGCTTTCTTAGCATGCACAGAAGTTTTAGCCCTAGCCTCCCTAAAAACAAAACAATTCAGACCAATCATTTGGCAAAAATCATGCGGAAACTTCAAATAGACTTTAAAGAAAGATTGAACTTTATTTATGTGTATGTGTGTGTGTATCTGAATGTCTGTCTGGGTATCCACGGAGATCAGAAGAGGAAACTGGATCCCTTAGAGCTGGAGTCACTAAGGGTTTTGAGCTGCCTGACATGGGTACTGGGTACCAAACTTGGGTCCTCTGCAAGAACATCAAGTGCTTTTTATCACTAAGTCATCTCTTAGCAGCAGCAAACCCCAGACTCTTACTGGGCAAATCTAGGTTTTATATCTATTCTATTTTAGCCATCCACATTATTGTATCCAACAGATTGTAGGTTCTGTTATGATAGATGTGGATAGGGGATTTGGAAAAGAAGAAGTCATTTGTAAGGATGTTACTAGCCCGAGAGCTGGGGAAATCACATTTCTCAAACACACCGTATTTTATTAAGGTACTGTCATTAAAGAAAAATGCATATATTTACAGTATATGACATGATGTTTGGATATATGCATAGGCTGTGAAATGATTGAAGAAAGGAGTCCAACATAGCTAACACCTCACATACTTATCTTTTTTTTTGCCGACAGAACACTTAAAATTTCTTAGAGCAATTTTCCAGGTTGCAGCACATTATTAACGACAGTGTCGTGTCCTACAATTAATCTCCTGACCTGATTTCTTCTGTCTAACCGAAACCTCATACTTTTTGATCATCATCTTCCCATTTCGCCTGCAGCTCTGCATCTTCCCACAATTCTATTTCCTGTTTCCATACAAGATATTCAAAGGCATACAGCATTGATCTTTCTGTGTCTGACTTACTTCACTTACAGCGCGACTTCTACATTTATTCAAGTATTAGGAATAGTAGGATTTCCTGGTTTTGGAAGACTAAATACTATTACGTTGAATATCCACATTGTATTTTATTTTTTTATCATTGCATATAGTTAAGGTTTAAGACATAATGTTTATACATATAATGAAGTATTTGCACATATTTAAGGTTTATGACATAATGTTTATACATATAGTGAAGTATTTACATCAACAAATTGCCATCTCTATCCATGGGCCTTTATCAGAGATAGCACCTAACTATTTATTCCCTTCCTGCATTTTCAGCCATTGGTGACACAGGGCTAGCTATTGTCCCCATGGTGTTCATTGCAATGGTCCCTGTGCTGGTTATTTTCTACAACTGCCACTCTGTGCCATTTGATCTCTGCTTTTCCATTTTCTGTATCCCTCCACCCCGGTACTCTCTGTTTTTAATGCACATTTCTATGTATTATTCAGTTTCACCACCTTCTCCTTATCCACTGTTCTGTTAAGTGCAGTCCTTTTTTTTCATGAAACACCAGGGATTTTGTATTTAGACCTATGAGTAGCTGGAAAGCAATGGCACACTATTATAGAACATTATGTGGGATATCAGTGAGGTTTGCATTTCTCAAAAGAATATTCTGGATCTTTGTGCTGGAAGTTAAAGAAAATAGAAAGAAAAAGGGAAACATCAGCTGGAAGTTTCAGTAGAGGAAAAATATGGTTTTTGCCTGGAGAAAACAGATACAAGCTATGCAATAGAGTAATGACAGGAGGGAGAGAACTTATGGCCACCCTAAGTCCTGTTTTGAATTTAGGTGATCACGGCAGCATTGCCTATTCTCAGCAGGAGAGCACAGCCTTCGGTGCAGGGCGGACAGTAGATACTGATGGTTGAGGCAACTGTTGGATGGACAAGAGAGTGTGTGGAGTTCAGATTGAATATTAGGGTCTTGAACACAAGAGAGAGCTCCTGAAGGAAGGCTCAGGTGAGGGTGTTTGGGATATAAAGATTATACATAAAACCATGAGAACAAATTTCTTATCCAGAGCAGAAAGAAATAAAAAAAAGAAAGAAAATCTCAGTAGGAATACTGGCTTGGAGTTGGGTAAATATTCATGAGGTAGCTGGAAATACAGAGGTAATATGGGAAGCACAAAGATATAAGAGAGTTCCAGGTAACAATCACGTAGTTACGTGAAGAAAAGTGGGTGTTTGATGCTGTTTTCTCAGTTAGTGGGAAGTACCAATCCAGGAGAGCAGACGTATCTGCTGTGGAATAATGCTCTTATACACTGTAAAGATTTGTCTCTCATATTGGTTTAATAAATGCTGATTGGCCAGTAGCCAGGCAGAAAGTATAGGCAGGGCAACCAGACTAAGAGAATTCTGGGAAGAGGAAAGGCAGAGGTCAGTCCCCATGCCTAATATTAAACAGCCAAAGTGTGTGTGTGTGTGTGGTGTATAGTGCTTATATATTTGTACATATATCTATCTTTTGTTTCCATCAGCATGGAGAGAGGCAGACCCTGGGGAAGCTTAGACCAGTTAAGTGAGAACTGTGTACACATCCTTGGCTTGCCCTTCCTCATTCCTTACCTCTTGTGCTGCTATTTTGGCTCCTATTTTGTGCTTAGCAGCAGAAATTCTTCATAATTAAATCAAGACAGGCTCTAATTACAGTTATGTACTCTTGGTAGAAAATGTGTGTATGCCAAAGTGTGTGTGTGTGTGTCTTACATTTCACATTGAACACTAAAACTCATTTCATTTTAAATTAATAAATGAAGACTGTAAGTTATTAGGTTAATGAAGTCTTTGAAAACAAACTATCTTCCACAGAATGCCCAGGGGATAGGGTGAAAACACAGGGCAAATATTCCTTTCCCACCTCCCTGGGAGCTTGCACAGAGCTCTGGATGCAGGTACTATGGATCTAAGGTTTAATGAACTGTCTGGCCAGCTTTGGATGTTATTTCTTAGCCAGTTCTATATACATATCACTCTAATTCTTAACTTCAGCTCCCCCCTTTTCTATTCTGTCACGCCGTCTCTGCCCAGTATTCTCAGGTTCATGATCTTGTGAGGGATCCTTTCTTTCCCCTATGTCTCTGAGCCCTGGCAGTATCTCTCATTCTCTTAGACTAAGAATCTGGCCTCCTGCCCTTGTGGATGAGAGATGTAAATACTGGATAGAAACTTAATGTCCTTTATAAAACATCGGGAACGGCAGTCTGAAAAACATGTGGACAGGAGAGGTTACCGGGAAGAGAGGAAATTCCATTGCTGAGAAATCACATCAGACGACCTTGCCTGTTTACATGTGGGGAGTTTGCATATGGAAGAATGTGGATTAAACAACAAGCATAAGATAGATGGGCATAACTAGTCTGCTCCTGGTTAACCAAAACCAAAAATACAGTTTTCTATTTCATACTTATGGGGTTTTAGATATTAGAACTTAAAAGAGGTGTTTTGATTAAACAATTTTTTATAATTGATGTGAACACTCTGTGTGCATATGGGGGTGCAGATTTCAACAGTGGATGTGGTTCCTTAGGCTTCATCTATCTTGCTATTTGAGCAAAGGTTTTCCCTGGAACTTGGTGGCTTGGCTAGATTGGAGGGTTAGGAAGTTTCAAGGATCCTCCTGTTGCTACCTCCTAGGGCTGAGGTTGAAAGTATGTGCCACCATGGCTTGATTTTTATGTGAATGATGGGGATTAAGCTCAGGTCCTTGTCCTGAGATCACTTTACCAACTGATCTCTCTGGCCACCTTTAACAGATGTGGGATAATAAGATATGTACATATATTCTTATGCATAAATTAAGATATACATATATTTAGCACATGTCAATTACATGATGCATATGTGTGTGTGTGTTAAATATGAAATATCACTGCTCAATCAAGAAAATTTTGCAAAGGTTAGGGAGACAGTTCAGTTGGAAAAAATGCTTGCTTTATAAGCATTAAGACGTGAGTTCAGTATCCCAGAATCCATGTTAAAAAAATTCTGGACATGGTACACACTGTAATCTCAGCCACTGTGTTGGTGGAGACAGGCAGGTCCATGGGATTTACCAGCCACTGACCTGGCTTAATCAGCAAGCCCGAGCCCAAGTAAAAGATCTTATATACAAAAAATCCAAGTTAGATATCCCCTGAGGTTGTCCTCTGACTCCCACCCACACATGCATACACAGGCATATATGCAACCACACATATATGTGCATCTGCACACACATGAACACAAACACATGCGCACAAAAAGAAGCCTCCTGTATGCTGGAACTACTACATCCTTCTTGGCCACCTTCCAGAAGTTTCCTCGAGCCGCTGTCATCCTGAAGCACATGATTTCTGAGGCACTGTCTATGGATCACGTCTCTGGAGAAGCAGCTCTGACCTGCTTCCTGTTGTTAACCCCAGAATCTTAGAGTCTGAGCTACTGAGATGCTGCCCATGCCTTATTTTTGAAATTGGACAGTTGGAGAAAGTGATAGGGAAGTTAGTAAACGACCACACTCTTCAATCTAACTGAGAAGCAGCTGACAATACGGGAAGACGTCTCAAGGGATTCCTTGGCTCTGTAGGACGCTGGCCATAGAGCAGGAGGTATTTGCCTCCGAAAGCCCATATTTCAGCTGCTTTCATCTGTGACAATAAATTCAAGGCTTATTCCAATGAAGACAGTGGAAAGAGACCCTTGCTAGAGCTGGGCCCGACAGCTGTTCTGTTTTGTCAGGGATATAAGAGTTTACACGAAAGTGCCCCTCAAAGAAAGGAATGCCTGTGTGGATGTTCTTTATGATGGAACTCTAGGAAAAAACCCAGGGATCAAATCCTGCAAATGCCCATGATAAGAAACAGACACAGATGTGGATGGCACATTTAAAATGACCTGGTCTTTTCTTACGAGTCAGAAAAGTGAGCTGAAACAACGGAGTCTTAGATTGTCCTTTGAAGACATCGTCCATCGGTTGGCTTTTCTTTCGAAGCAGAGCCAAGTTCGCTCTGAGCAGATCTACGGCCTTTCTACTGGGTCAACTCCGAGCCCTCATCTCTGTTAAGCGGAGATCAGTTTTAGCCTGCCTCACTCCTGATGCTTTAAGAGAAACACAAGCTTGTGCACCCCGGTTCAGGACTCTGAGTTAGCAGCTATCCCAGACACAGGAATCTGTCTGTTTATCAAACAAGCCAATGGATTTTAATACAGGGGTCTTAGGGAATCTCACCAAGTAAACATTGCCCTGGGGCTAATCTTATTAATTTATTGTTAGCAGAGAGCATTTTTTCACTGAAGATGAGAAACAGCCTCAGACTTACAGCTTACACAAAACTTTTAAGATTATTTTAAATATGTTTTTGTTCCCTAAGTTCCCAGCATTCCTTACAGGAATCATTCTCATCATTAAAATCATTACATCATCAAAAGAGTCATATTCTCATAATCACACTTCTAAGTTCTTCATTTTACATAGAAAGGCTAGGGTACAGCAAATCTAGTCCAGGGTCACTATGGAGACAGTTTGTCCCTCCTGGCTCTTGCTGGAAGACTCGGGGCACACACTGATGTTCAGAATTAGAACTCTGGAATTCCGTAGTGTTCCAGTAGTTAAATCATTGTGGGGGTCAGGAATTATTTCCTAAGGCTGAATTCCTAAAAGTGGAGTTCCTGGGTTAGAAGCAAATGTTTAAGAACTTTGGTTTGGACTGGCAAATCACAGTATTAAAAGGGATGAACAAGTTTAGCATGGTGGTGCATGCCCCTGGGAGGCTGTGGCAGGAGAAGCAATAAGAACTCAAAACAAAAACAAACAAACAAACGCACAGACAACAAACCTAATTCCAAACAGCCAAAACAAAAGCAATAATTAAATCAGTGTGTGCAAGTCTGGGTCTCCATCTTAACAGCATAATCTCATTGCTCTAATCCCATCTACTTAAAGACGGCGAATATGGGCTTTCAAAGAGCTGAATCGGAGCCAAAGTCATACAATCACTACGTAAGAAAAGTGAAACCAGGACCTGGGTCTCTCAGACACCAAGGCCTTGCGCAAGGTGCTGGGATGCGCTATTTCTGCAAGATGGCGTTAACTGACGTCTTGACCAGAAGTACCCAGAATGCCTGTTTGCTTGCACCTTCACCGACCCTGGACATTTCTTTTAAAATGACTTTTCAGGCAATGGGAATGGCTTGGTTTAAGGAATGGACTGTTTGCTTGACAGTAGTTCTAGGGTTCAGACTTAGTAGTTCCCTCTTACGCCCACACAATGCAGAGATTGATATCGTCCCTAAAGGTTTCTACCACAGAGCGGAACACGTTACTGTATTGACATACATGGTGCCCAAAAGGCAGTGAGGCCCACTGTGCGTCCATGTCTAGCAGAACCAAGAGTCCTAGTAAGACCAGTATAAAAATATTGATTACCTGATCTTGGGAGAGAATTGCTGCTCAGCGGATAGGATCAAAACCAGGATCCCAAGAATGCGAGTTAAGGAGTCCAGGCACTAAACTACAGCCCCAGTCCCAGGGGAAGAATTTTAATCGGCTGTAATATAATCTTCCAAGTATGACTTCTGAACTCAGTTTTTCTAGAAGGAATTTGATAGTACTTTGTAGTACTTTGAAGAGCTAAATCCACAACAAGCAGAACAAATAAAAAGACAGAGAGGGGGCGAAAGAGAGAGAGTTATAGTGAGCATGGGACCGAGATGAGCTAAACTTTCTATTTATCTCTGTGTTTTTGACAGAGAGGTAAAGACTTCACTAGCGTCCTTTGCTTTGTTCCAGGGAAAACACTCACGCTCTCCCAGAGGGTGAACTCCTGAGGAAGGGCATTGGGAGGCCCCAAGAGAAACACAGAGCCTCAGACGCTTCAGTATTGCAAACACAGATAGTCTTTATATAAGCACGTTTCCTATTTAAGAGTATGTAGACATAGTTTCATAAAGCCGGGTGTGTTAGAACTGTCACATACGCTTTAAGAATCGGAGGAGATGTCTTCTGGAAGCGAGAAACGACAGCTAAGCCACTGAATTTCTCTGTGATGTAGCACAATCGGTTTCCGACCCACGGGACAGTGATCAGGGTGGAGTAAAACTCTGAACATATTTTGAACATTGGTCATTCATGTTTTGAGATTTATTATTTTTTTGAAACTTTTAAGACTATCTGGATGGTAGAAATTCACAGATCCACCCCCACTCCAATTCCAGCGCGTTCTACTTGAAATTTACCTTCCAAAATGAGATTTACTGGCTGCACTATTCTTTGAGCAGTGTTTAGTAACTTTAAGGTTATTTATTTTTTTTCCCAAAGACCAAGTTTGTCATCAACTTATGAAACTCAGAGTGGCAAAAAACATGACTTTATCTGATTTCTAATGTGAATTAGGCATTGTTTGAATTTACCATGTCATGCAGACTGTTTACATGTGCTAACGTGTTAGAGGTGATAAGTTGCTCTGAAGAACCATGAATATATTTCTTAAAATAAAGTGTTAGAAACATTTATCTCAGTATTTCAGCTTTTACAATAAAAAGTATATAAATTAAGGCTGTAATATGATTTCTAATTGGTCTTAATAATAAAAATCCAGAGTAGGATATTAGGGGGTGAAAGCTGAAAGATCAGAGAAGCAGAGCAGCCAGACACTAGTTCTTACCTCTATGAAATCCTCAGACCAAATAGGGTATCCTGTCTCTACAAGTCCTCAGACTGAATGTCTTGAACTCCCATCTCCTCCCGCCTTATATTCTTCTCTCTGACCAGTTATATCCCTTCCTGTCTCCACCTCCCTACTGCTGGGATTAAAGGCATGTGACTTCTAAGTACTGGGATTAAAGGTGTGAGCCACCACCACCTGGCTCTATTTCTCTTTTAGACTGGATCAGTCTAGTGTAGCCGAGGATGGCCTTGAACTCACAGAGATTCCAGCTGTCTTTGTCTCCCAAGTGCTGATGGCTAACTTGTGGTTTAGCTCTGTACTCTGATCTTCAGGCAAGCTTTATTTGTTATAGTGTTTGCAGTTCTGAGACGTTATGAACTCAGAAGAGCCAATCGTAGGGAAGTTCTTAACGGTTTTATTTTATTTTTATTTGTGTGTGTATGTCTGTGTGTTCTGTACCATGTGGATGCAGATACCCATTGAAGCCAGAGAGTGTGTCAGATCTCCTGGAGCTGGTATTATAAGGAATTATGAGACACCCAGCATAGGTGCTGAGAATCCAGCAGTGTTTTTAACTGTTGAACCTTCTTTTCATCCCCATTGTGAAAACTTGTTTTTATTATTATTCTTATCATTATTATTACTATTATTATTTTTATCATTATTTGTTTTTTGAGACAAGGTTTCTCTGTGTAGTACTGGCTGTTTTGAAACTAACTCTATATACCAGGCTGACCTGAACTCAGAGCTCTGCCTGCTTCTACCCCCCAAATGCTAGGATTACAGGAGTGGTCCACCACTGCCTGGCTCAGGATGGGAGCTTTTTAATGTGGTACCTATGAGTATTGCATATTGAGATTATTTGGAACATCAACTCCTCAGAAAGGTATCTCGCATGTTTTCCCTTTTCTATACTGTCAGTATCAAGAGTTCCTCATTTGTGTGGACTCTATAAACATTTGGAACAAATCATATTATATTACATATTACTTAATTTTCCTTAGGTTAAACTCAGGCAGCTCTCTGGCACTGGTTTAAGTACTTTACGTGCACTCACCTTTAGAAACCCTCACCACACCACCTCGAGGCATTACATATTTGCCACCGTCATTTTATAGGTAAGGACAGTGAGACACAGGAAGTTATTAGATTTGTTCACAGTTTAACAGCTCTGAGAGCATCCGCTGGCTCGCATTTGAGCACATAAGCCCAAGTGTTTATTTATGTTGGTTACACAACTACTTTTTCGGGGTCTTGTTTTGTTTTGTTTAGTGTTTATTCCTTGTAACAGGGTCTCGCTCTACAGTTACGGCTGGCCTGGAAATCACTTAGGCCAGACTGGCATGGACTGTCTCACCATCGTCTTACCTCAGCCTCAAGGGCTGGCATTAGAAGTGGGAAGTGCCACGTCTTCACCCTCTCTATTTGCTTTGACAATGCCTGCAAAAGGGTAATTTGAACGAATGCAACGAGTTGTAATCCTTGGACTTGTCTTCTTTGGTTGAACCGTAAGATATTTCTCTCTGGCATAATGACAAGATTCCTTTCGGATATTTGTGCTATGGTTTGTTTCTTTAATTAAAACACTCACTAATAATAATAATTATTATTTTTTTTGCTATGTTGGGATGAGCCTCAGGACCTTGGGCATACTAGGCAAGGACTCTACCACTTACATCCGCTGCCCATGCTATGGTGTACTATTAAGAAAATGGTTTTAAAAAGGCTGAGCCTAGGAACTGGAGTCTCCTGAAGTAAAATGTTCATTCGCTCCTCATTCACTGTTTCCCTTATGCCTGGAAATAAAAGTTTGATACTATAATGGAATCAAAAGTGTTTCCCTGGCTTCTTGGCATACCCTGTAGAAATCCTAGCCAGTGAGATTCTCTACATGGAAATTCCAGGAGATGTTTCAGCTTTGTTCCTTCGAAGGTCCTTCCCTTTTATGATGCTTTACTCGGCCAAGGGAGTGTGGCTGAGAAGCACACTGGGGGGATTCTCCCTACCCAAAGAGCTTGTCATGGAGGATGGCAGATGCTCATCCAGCTTCTAAACCTCAGGCTCCTCCACCCATAATTCTGATATTTAACTTGATCTTTGCTTCTGAAGAAATGACAAAGCACTGATGCCTTGCAGTTCATTTGTTCTTAGTGGTTGTGTACTGGATGAGTCTTTAGAGTTTTACACATGGTTTTATTGTAGCTCCTTTCTCCAGAACTTAGACACAGATCCATGATCATGCTGAAGAACATGTGCTTGATAGGAACATTCCTGTACTTGGAAGGATCTCTACCACCTACTCCACCATCTTTTTATTAAAGGCCTACACTTCAGTCTTTCATTCCTTATGGTGGGTATGACTTAAGGAAGCTTCTGGTCTGTGATTTAAATAGAAACATGGGAGGATGGTCTTATTAGTCTCCCACATAGGTCAAGAGATGTTGAATTCTAGCTTCAACATAGCTCAAGTTCAAACTGTGTTCATACTATATTAATGTTAACTGTGTGAAAAGTAATGTAAGTCTACTTTATATGTATTCTTGCTTCTTATTTGGGGGAGAAATTTTGCTTAAAATTTATATAAGGGAAAATATTAACATTTACATGCTCATTGCTGGGTTTATTAATGAGGTCCTTCTGGTTTATTTGTACTCTGTAATAAGAGCAGAGCATGTGATGTATGTGACAAGTTTTCTGTGACTCAGGTCTTCAGAGGTGACAGTCCAAAGACAGGAGTACTTTCATACTTACATTGTTGAACAACAGATCGTGTGCCGAAATGTGATTGCATAAAAAGGTTGTGGTTGGTCACGAAGTTTGTAAAAGGGTTGTGATTGGTCATAAACTTGAGGGTTTCAGCAAAAAAAAAAATTTGTTCAGATTCTTCTCCTTGTTTGCACATCTCAGCTTCTCTTTCGTGAGCATCTTATGAGCTAATTTAGAAGAAGGTCAGAAAATTCTTTTCTTGCCTGGAAGTACAGAAAAAACCAAGTCTGTTGTTTTATCAAATTTCAAGAACACTAAGTTTTAGGGAAGTGTGTTTGGAAATCCACGAAATGGAGAGATCAGAGTTTTCCTAAAAAATAAACTATTAGTTAGATGTTATAGTTGATTTTTTTATCACAGGAAGAAAGAGAAATGGGCTTTGGTCCTGTGAGGATATAACTGTTGTAAGGGTGATAGTATATGCAAGGAAAGAGTAGCAAAGACTTTGTTAAAATTTGAATATGAACTGGTCCCGATAGAGCCATATGCTTGAACACTCGGTCCCCAGCCAGTGAGTGGTACTGTATTGGGGGGTTTGGTGAAAGTTAGTGGGAGCAGGTAAGTGAGTGTCTGGGCAGTGGGCACTTAAGTTCATAGCCCCATGGCTACTTCTGGCCCCAGTGGTCACCTGCTTGGTCACGGACTGTTCAGCCCCTGTGGAGCTGACCCATGCTCTATTCCAGCTCTCATCAAGCATTCCACACTTCGTCAGTATGGAGTGTATTCCCTCACTCAAATAGTGATCCCGAAGAAATCCTTCCTCTTCAGTTACTTTCAGTCATGTGTTTGGTTGTAGTGATACGAAAAGAAGCCAAAACAGCTATCAATCAATAAGCAATAAGCAAATCCTAGGGAAAAGAAATAAGAAAGAATTAAGTAACAGCAGAGCCAGCCAATCATGGTTTGTCACCAGGCTGCAATTATTTCCATATTGCTTGCACGAGTATCCCTAATGAGGCCATCTTTCTACACATTATTTGATTCCCTGGCAGCGCCGAATCGCTTGTGAGAATGATAGATGAAGTCATCATTCCCGATGCCACCAACTCTTTAATTTGGGCCCTTCCCCTTGGTGTGATTCACACCCCTCCACACCTGCAGTTTTTCCTGCTTCTGTCTCTCCTCTTCATCCTGTTGAATGCTACCTATGATGTGAGATGCGCATTTGTGAACTCTAATTGCATTCCCTCTTCACATAAAGGCTATGAGGGAGGGAGCAGCATCACAGTTATCTGGGAGAAGGAATAAAGGCTCAAAATGTGAGGTCAGTATTTCCCTGATTGCATTGTCTCTTCTGTTTGTGTGTCTTGACTTCAGCACATGCCTCCAGTTGTTGAGAGATGAGAGAGGGAGAGAACGGAACATTAACTTATTTTAGAAATCGATTAAATTCTCCTCACAGAAGTACAGGAATTTCCAGTGTTAAGCATCAAACATTAGGTATTTGTGAGAGCCAAAAGGTTGCCACAACTTTGCAAATAACAATATTTTATTTTCTGTTTTATGAAACTAGATTTTAAAGGCACACTCTCCGCTTTCTTTGTGGATGTCATTTATTACTTTAATAACGGTAGAAAAGTACATTGAGTCTGAAAAAGCGAAAGCTGATTGATTATGGAAATTGGACCAATGTAGCCTGGATGTCTTCATTTCACCCTCCAGGATCCACCGTTTTCTCTTTGTTGGCTCCACACATCCCATGATTATGTTGTTCTGAGATCTTGTACAAGCTTAAAATTGATTTTTGAGGACTTCTGGTTGCAATTTATAAGTATTATAGTGTCACAGGTGCCATTTCTAACTGAAACACTTAGCTTATATTTGGCAATTTAATATAATCAACTATTTTCTTTAGAACAGTAATTTGTTTCTTAATAGAGTATGTCTAAAGGACAACCATGTGCTAAATGGTGCAATTTCTTCCAATACATTTTTGAGACAGCCACATTGTCCACGGGACCCAATATACCACTTGCTCTTGGCTGTGAAGGGTTGGATGCAAAGACAGACAGCAGTGACATATACTTGAGTTCTCTAAAATTAAAAAATCATTTATGATTATGTAGCCAGTGTTTTTAAACAATAGTCTACATAATTCAGTGCCTATGGATATCTCTAGGTGACGTATGCGGTTAGTATTGGCTTCATTGTGTCATTTTCTTAAGGACATTCGGGTGTATTCATTCTTTTTATTTTGATATGCTGTGGGATATTTGATCACCTGTGAAACTCAAAGACTGTGTTAACAAAATTAACCATGGGTCTGAGGGTGGAGCGAGTGATTAGTTGTCAAGAATCAGCTATGAGGAGTATGGAGAACCCAGGAACATGAATAGAAAGACACACAGGAAGGAAGAGGGAGGATCTGAGAGATACACGAGCCTTTTTGGTTTGGGACAGGTGGAGAGATGTGTTCTCTTGCTGGGTCTCCTATCAAAAAGGAAGGTCAACTGGTTGCTTCTCGACTTCTCTGATCTAGCAGGTTTTCACCCCAACATTGAACTCCTGAGTCTTTATTGGTAAATAGAACAACTTAGATTAAAAATAACATTTTGAAATAAGGTATCACTTACCCCTGCTTTTCTCCCGTACATGGCTACATACTAGCTTCAAAAGACAAAACTTTCAAGATCTTGAAGACTTTAGTATAACTAATCTTATGTACACGTTCTGCATCTTTGTACTTCCCTGCCATTCTTCACTCATAATGCACCACCAACTTTCTCTTCCATCCTTTCGGTACAGTGTATTCTATGTAGGGTGAAACACACTTTCGTTATTATTGTTAACTAACAATGCTTAGGGAAATTGCAGCAAGCACTAACGTTGAGGATGCTTTTGAACCCAAGTCCCACGGATGCTTTTCTGAACTATTCTGTGATGTTTGTAAGAATGCTTCATAACCATGGTTTCATGAAACTCTTTCAGTTTCTGCTACACTGGTCTGTGCTGACTGGGTGTAATCTACAAGGTCAGGGTTCATCTCGCTGACAACAGCGCCAAAGACCTGGCACTTGAACCTCAGATGACATCATGAAGACTGGAAGTTCACCTGGATAATGCCGGGATAACCAGAGGACAAATGGCTCACAATCTAGAGCCAGGGGCTATCTCTAAGCAAGGGATTTAAAATGCTTTCCTCAGGAGCCCTTTATAGTTTTTAATTATATTTACATTGATTATTTGTGTATATGTGTGCAGGAACATAAACGGGTCAGGTGGAGGTCAGAGAACTACTTACAGTACTTGGTTCCCTCTGTCATGTGGGCCCTGGGGTCATATTTAGGTCATCAGGCATAGCAAAAGGCGATTTGATCTTCTGAGTCATCTCAGGTTCTTATGAGACCTTCTAGGTTAATATTTATTTATTTTAGGTGTACCAGAGTCTTGACGGCATGTGCCTCACATGCATGCCTGGTGCCCATAGAGTTCAGAAGAGGGGGCCGGGTCCCTTGGAACTGGAGTGACAGATGGCTGTGAGTGACCATGTGGGTGCTGGGTACCAAACCTGGATCCTCTGCAAGAAAAGGAAGTGCTCGTAACCTTAGAGCCAAATCCCCAGCCTGATCTTATGAGCGTTTAATGGAAGCACACTATCCTTAAGTCCTAGATAGCTTAGATCATATGTTATTACCCTAAAGAAAACGAACAGCATGCTAGAAGAAATACTATGGACATACATTTAGGAATGTCTACAATTCCTTTAGCACTCTTAAGTGCATGTGTGCGTGCATGCGTGTGTGTGTGTGTGTGTGTGTGTGTGTGTGTGTGTAAAATTAAGCACAGGGAGCAGGCTGCAGTGACTATCTGTCCTTCTAACAACCACTTGGAAATGTGCCTCCCATCATCCGTCTTTTGCAGCCACCTGTCTACTGTGTACCAGAGCGGCCTCTTCTCACCGAAGCCACCCGAGGAGGTCCTGCTGTCACCTCTGTTTCATTCCCAATGAAAACGAAACATGAAGAGATTAAACACTCCAGGACAGCGCAGCTGGGCGAGGCCTGGAGGGCAGTTTTAGACCCAATTCTCTTGACTCTCACTTTCTGAGGTAGCGATGTATGGTAAAGTGGTGTGACCCTGACGCAGTCCTGAGCTGAGGCTCTTAGGAGACAGTTCCGTCTCCACAAAGCTCGGTCACTACGCACAAGCTGAACGCCTTTACAGACAGTGAGTTTGTTCCCAGAGAGGATCGATACACTTTTCCCACTTGTGCCCTCCTTGACTCTTCCAAACTCTTGTTTCCCTACACGGGTCCCTCATAACAACCTGAGTTGAAAGTCCCATCAGAGGGAGTACCAAGTGAGAAAACGAAAAACAAAAAGGTTTTTCAGCTTGAAGGATTGTTCTTTATTTTGCTAGTGCGCCCCTCCTCTACTTTGGTTAGAATGTGTTCACTGTTGTCTTGAGACAAGTCTTTCTGTGGAGAACAGGCTGACTTTGAACGTGAGATTCCCTAGTCAGTGGTTTCCCACTCCACCTTTAGCCGTGGCTGTAACATTCACTATCTTCTTTTTGGCGTTTGCAATATGAGTGTTGCTACAATAATATTCTTTTTTTTTTCAAAAGCACACTTACTCCACACAAGCCTTTCCCACTGGTGCCGCTATGTCAAGGGCCAGAGTTCTAGTTAACACTTTATTAATTATCAAATCTAAAGTCTGGAAACTGTAACCAGGGATAAACATTGTGAGTCACAACATTATGTTCAGGTTTCCCCAAAAGAAAACATATTTAGCAACAGAGTAGAGATGTTTCCAAGGACCGGGCAGGTACTTTTCACATCAAACTGACGATAAGTCAGCACCTGCCATGTATCTTCTTAGCAGTTAGGGTTTCTCTCTGTTTCCTCTCGGAGCGGTGGCAATCCATCTCCACTTTCATACTTTTACCCCAAGTTAGTCACCACTTGGGTCGAACTCCAAGGACGGATCCTAGTTGATTTTGTAGTTTCCAATCCTTTGGAGTTGTGATGCACAGATTATGAGCCTAGATGTGACTGGGCCAGCAAAGCAAAGCGTTTTTTGACATGTCTCCCAAGTTTCAAACTATCATTGAAATAGGGAAAACAGCTCCTGGGTCCCGTGGGAAGCTTCTGAGTGGGGGATCATGATTGACTAGGGAGAGGGTTCTCACTCCTATCTTTATCATATCACTTAAAACATCAAATCATCTGAGAGAGAGAACTATCTGGGGGTTTTCAGTCCCAAGTGTCCCATTAGGGAGTCGCTAGATCTTTTCTCTACCTCATTTAATGCAACACACCGTGAAAAAGACAAGACACGATGTTTTGCAATTACTGACTATGGAGAGAGCTCATTCTTAGTCTGAGTTCAAATATTATTCACAAATATAAAAGTAGCTCGTAAGCATGACAGGTGAAAAGGGGCTATCTAATCTCAATATTCACGTGGGGGTAATTGCTTTGATGGGGCAACACTGTGCTTTATGCATGGAAGATACTAAATAATATCTTCAAACGATTGAGCAAATTCTGTTTATATCAGGTTCATTTACCAATGCAAACCTTAGCCAAAATTGTATTATATAAAACCACCCCTTATTTTCTGTAAGGGTGAACCTGTAATATGTCAAATGCATAAAAGTCTGGAGAGAGAGAGAGAGAGAGAGAGAGAGAGAGAGAGAGAGAGAGAGAGAGAGAGAGAGAGAGAGAGAGAGAGAGAGAGAGAGAGAGAGAGAGAAAACATTATGTATTATTTCACTTCAAATAGTTTGGTATTCATCTTTATTTTCACCTATAAATAACACATAAAAGATAGCAATACAAAAACAAAGAGGAGATTTTGAAGTGAGTCTGTAATAGTGTGTCAGCCTAGCATCAGCAAGATTATGTCTCTCAATTTCCTTTCCTCAGTCACATCTTAGGGTCCATGTCTAGGGTGACCACGACCCAAAGCACAATCTGTAGATGTCTATAGTGACACCACTATCTACCGGCATGTCATTAAATTTGTCACTTTGACATGCAGAGCACTGAGCAGAAGTCACATGTCAATACCCACCACGGGCCCTTGAGATTCTCTGCTTTAATTAAAAAGTTGGATTCCCTTGTTCCACACCGGCTCTACATTGCTGCTAAGCACCAGTCCGGGTGAGGTGTCTCATGGAATCATAGCCCTTAACTTTTGGAATCTGAGGCCGAATATTATGGTGGAAACAATAGTGGAGTTGGAGGAAGAAGACTTAGGTTATAACTCTTTCTCCTTGTTAAAGAAGGCAGTTGGATCATACTTAGTGTTCTTCAAGATTGATTAAGTTTGTTTTATGTTCATGAGAGATTTCTTGCATGTTTGTATATGCACCACACGTATGCCCTGGCCCAGTAGGTCAGAAGAAGGGGATAGATCCCTGGAGCTAGTCTTAGAGACACTTGTGAGCACCATGTGGTTGTTAGGAATGGAAAACCCCAGCTGCAATCCCTGGAAGTGCTCTTAACCACCGAGTCATCTCTATAGCCAAAACTGGGTACTGTTGTTTTTTTTAAATCTTCATATTTCTAAGGTTTAAGAACAACATTTTTGAACATTAGCTAAAGGGTAGTAAAAAGTAGTGTTTGGGGCTGAATGTGTGTCCCACAGGTTCATATTTTAGAGGTGGAGACCCCAGTTTATAGAAATATTGCAAAGTTAGCTCCTTAGAGTCTTCAAGAGGCGGGGCTTAGCGGGAGGAAGTCCAGTCACTGAGGGTCCACCTTTGGAGGAGATTTTGGAACCCGCTTCCCTCTGTTTCTCTCTGTTAGCTGGATTTAATGAGGTAAGCAGCTTGGCCCCACCATGCTCTGTTGATTATCATATTCTGCCTTAGCACAAACAAAAACTATAGAGACAGCTAATAAAAGACCACACCCTCTGAGCCCATGAGCCCAAATACACTTTTCTTATTTAAAGTTGATTATTAGTATATAAGTAATAAGTGCGTCGTTAAAGAACAGTAACTTCATTTGGTATCTTTTAAGATTTTCTTTTTAGGTTCAATTTTTTTCCTATGTGGGTCTGGAAAGATGGCTGGGCAGTTAAGAGCATTTGCTACTCTTGCAAAGGACCGGGTTCCGTTCCCAGTACTCATATGGGTCCATAACTGCATGTAACTTCAGTTCCAGGGGATCTGATGACCTCTTCTGGCCTCCATGGATACTGTAAACACATGGTACACACACGTGCGCTCGCACACACACACACACACACACACACACACAGGCAAATACTGATAAACATAAAATATAAAGAAATGATTCTTATTTAATAAAAGGGTAAAATGACTTAATTTTCTCCCCATATGACTAAAAAGTTTGACATATTCTCCATGAAATCTCTGTTATTCCTCATTTAATTTGTGGAACAATTTGTTTGCTTTCCATACTTGACTTACAATTCTCTGTTTCATATTTTGAACACTGTAACAACATATGTGTGTCAGGTATCTTCCCTCCCAAAGCCTGGATGCTTTATCATTCCTTGCTTAGTTCTGAATCCCACATTCCTGCTGGTCATAGTGTAATACACAGAAGACTCTATATTTATCAAATAATTGATTAAACCATTGCATAAGGTATTAGCAAGGGGTTTCCTAAACTACAATATTCAATTATTCATGTATTCAATCAACAAACACTTTCTGAAGATTTGCTGTGCACTGCTTGCTGACTGGGGACTAGAGGCATAAAGGTAAATACAGCTGCCGGGATTACTGAGCTCATAAAAGAGCAGGCTGACATTTAACCAACAAGTTACCAAACAGTGGATGTATCGACAGCAGGAGCATATTATGTGGACGATGGAACTGTTTTCCTCAACTGGTGGATGTTGTTTGTGTGCTAGACATCAAAGGGTTACCGTGAATATGTGAAGCAGATCTTACATGAATGTGTGTGTGTATGTATATAAACATGTACTACTGTGTGGCACGTCAGGGGTAGAATGATGCGGGCCTTCAGAGAGGCAAGATATAAGGCTGCTCCTAGGATAGGATACGTGCATGTCTCCAGGGGAGGAGCCTGCGGCTGAGGTTGAGAATCTGCCGGTTCAGGGGCAACAGTGCAGGATGGGGACACACTAGCAGGATTTTAAAGAGAGCATCAGTCACTTCAGGATTAGTGCAGAAAACAGTGCAGGGAGAGATTCCAGAGGAGAGACGGCAGACCTCCAACATTTCAATGAAATTCCAAGTCTGTGAAAGAACTGGAACCTGGTGGGTCAGAGGTGGGAGACGGGAGCAGATGGCCATCCAGCTGCTTGTTGCAAGGGTTTGCGCTTGGGTTAACTCGTAGGGTTTCTTTATAGAAGGGCATTTACAACTTAATAGAAGTTATGGTCAGATGATTAAGAGATTGTACTCACAAGAGGGGATAGGTAATTGGAAAAGAAAGGCACGATAAAACTATATTCTTGTTAATTTTATTTCGGAGCCAAGTCCATGGGTTTGCCTGGGTTCAGTCTGCCATCATTCAATGTATACTATTTATTTGCGTGGAGACATTTTCTCACTATGTAGCCCTAACCGGCCTGGAATGTGCTCTGGAGATCTGGGTCGTAGGGGCCTAGCAGTCCTTCGCCTGCTTCTGCCTCCCACGTTCTGGGATGGCAGGGCCACATCACCACACTTGGCTCACGATTCAGTTTTGTGAGAGCATTTCAAAGATTCCCCTTTAGTCTCGTTGACTGCGCCAAACAAAAATTGAATTGTCAACGCCAAGGTGTTTTATCGTTTTTGGTGGCGGTGGTGGTGGTAGTGGCAGGGTGTGTGTGTGTGTGTGTGTGTGTGTGTGTGTGTGTGTGATTGTGCATGGCTCATTACAGACCCTGTGTCCTGCAACTGTCTGAAGAAAATGAGAGTCTACACAGTAAGCAATTTTTGACAATCTGCTTCAAAGAGGAATGTGGTTAAACAGTTTCATATGTTTGAGAAGAACATGTTATCATGGGGAGTGGCACAAAGAGCTACATTAAGTCACTGTTGGTGGCTTTGACATAAGTATCTAGCAGAGATAATCCTCCTCCTCTTGAGGAAGAGCTGGAAAAGGAAGACACAGAGCTGAGTCCATCAGAACTTGCGTTCTGGCTAACTACACACCCACACCCAAATTTTCTCTCTCTCTCTCTCTCTCTCTCTCTCTCTCTCTCTCTCTCTCTCTCTCTCTCGCTCTCTCTCTCTCTCTCTCTCTCTCTCTCTCTCACACACACACACACACACACACACATTCTATTAGAACAAAACTTATGTGAAGTATTTGAAGTTTAAAAGGCAAAATTCAAAGTTACATTGGAAGACAAGATAAACATGCACCTCAATTCTTGCTTCTACCACACCCACCCACCCAGGGGATTAGCATTGAACTAATAGTTCCACAGCTGAGTTGTATTCAAACCTTTATTTTAGTTTTCAACTCTGTGACATTATCACACTAAATTGGCCAGGTTGGAGTATACCTGCTCTGTTACCCAGGCTGGCCTTGAACTTGTGGTCCTCTTGCCTCAGCCTTTTGAACTATTAGGAGTATAGGCCTATTACATTTTGTTTGTCAAGCCCCCACTTTTTGAGATTTAAGCAAAATTTGTAATTTAATTTTCATTCCCTATTATTACTGTTCCATGCAGATAAATTTTTTTCTTTTGAGCTAGTATGGAAATTAATTCTATATCTACAAAATTTTCTTTAGCTATTTCTTTTGTTAGACACAACTGATGGCTTTAGTGACAAAGAGACTCCTTGTTTTATTTTATATCACGTATGTATTTTAAACTTTTTACTGTGGAAAACTTAAATATATTCATAAATAGAGATTGCGTGGTGAGCCCAATGTACTATCACACAGTGACATTCCAACGTCATAACCATCTTGTTTACATTATCTTCCCACATTCTTTTCTATGTGTGTGTGGAACATGTCTACACATGTATATACACGCATTGGGAGGCCAGAGGGATCCTTTGGAGGTCATTTCCTTGGCTGTCATTCACATTTTCTGGAGACTGCAAAGAACAGGTAGGCTTCACTAAATGGCCAGCAAGCCACAGAAATCTGCCTATCTCTGCTTCGCCTGTGCTGAGATAATAAATCTCTGTTTCTAATATAGGTTCTGAGGATTTAACTTGGGTCCTCGTGCAAACAATTTACTTACTGAGATGTTTCCACATGCCTTTATTATTATTTTTTTAACATGTTTTGAGATTTTATTCATTTTTATTTTTTGGATGTTTTGGCTGTGCAGAGTGTGAGTGCACAGTGTTGACAAAGACCCGCAGAGGACATCAGCTCTCTTGGCCAGCACTTATAGATGATTGTCAGCAGCTGCATAGGTGCTGGGCACAGAACCTGGGTCCACTGGAAGGGCAGTCAGGGTTCTTAATCATGGAGTCATGTTGACTGTGACTTCTGTCCCACCAGGTCCCACATCCATTCAGTCTCAAAGAAACCCACAGAGGCCTACATTAATTATAAACTGATTGGTCTATTAGCTCAGGCTTCTTATTAACTCTTATAACTAATATTAGCCCATAATTCTTGTCTGTGTTAGCCACGTGGCTTGGTACCTTTTTTTGGTGAGGCAGTCATATCTTGCTTCCTCTGCATCTGGATGACGGCTGAAGATAGACTCTTTCCTCTTCCCAGAATTCTCCTGTTCTCATTGCCCCGCTTCTACTTCCTGCCTGGCTACTGGCCAATTAGCATTTTATTAAAAATAATACAAGTGACAGGATAAAAGACCATTGTCACACAGAAGAGTCATTTCTCCTGTTCAACCCCCTTCTTTTCTATTGTAGTTTTTCAACATTTCTTCCTTTCTTCCTTCTCCATGCTCCATCCTCTCCCCCCCTTTTCTCTCAGTTTTGCCTTCATCTCCTTCCCTGCTTTACTCTATGGAGACAAAGCCCAGGCTGGCTTTGAACTCACAACCCCTTGTAGTGTTGAGCTGCGGGCAGGCCTGCCTTTTGTCCTGCCCGGATCTCACACGGCTAGCTTTACACCCGAAATAACAACACAAATAGTATTCATTTAAACACTGCTTGGCCCATTAGCTTCAGCTTCTTACTGGCTAACTCTTGACTAACCCATTTCTAATAATCAGTGTAACACCACGAAGTGCTGTCTTACCAGGAAGGATTCAGCATGTCTGACCTGGTGGCTGGCTTCATGGCGACTGTCCCAGAGAGGAGAGGCATAGTGGTCTGACTAATTTCCCAGCATTCTGTTCTGTCTACTCCACCTACCTAAGGGCCGGCCTATCAAATGGGCCAAGGCAGTTTCTTTATTAACCAATGAAATCAACAGATAGATAGAAGATACACCTACATCAACCCCTGAACCTCAGCTTCTCGGGTGCTGGGATAACAGACATGTGCCACCCTGCCCAGCAGCTGTTATTTATCTTTTGATCCTTGTATCTTAGCATCTAAAACAGCTGAGGCTGTAATCAGGCGCCATTGTGCTTGGTCCCTTTACTATGTTGAAGCCAATCCTGAGCAGCACACACCTTCAGGACTTCAGCAGATGCTCCAAGGACAAAGAGCCATTTGAAATGACAGCATAGCCACAACCATATCTTGACACCAACAGTTTCTTGATAGCATCCAAAAGTTAACAGCAGTTCTTCCATCATGCATCCAGGAAAGGCTGAAATCCCTATATATCTCTTAAAGGTCACGGATATATTTTTAACTGTTCATTTGAATTTGAACCCAAATAAGGCAAACACATTGTCACTGCCCAATGTCTTTATGAGCTCTATGAGCTTTATTTTCTGCTCTTGGCATTTATTTGGTAAGGAAATACCAAGGTGGACTTGGGGAGATGCTGCCTCATTGGGTGCAGTTAGTGTGTTCTTTTGCTCTTTGTGTTTCCTGGAAGTCAGGAGTTGGACCCTGGAGATTAGATTAGATCTGATCAGATGCAGACTTTTGCAGAAAAAGAACTTTGCTTTTGAGCAAGACTTCCTCCTAAGTGAAGTTGCTTTCATTACCCAGGACACTTGGGACTTACTCTGTGTTGTTTTGTCATAAAACACACAATGCCTAGGTCTTCACGGATATATTACAATTTTAAAAGTTTTGATGTCAACACTATTTGATTGTATATTCCAAACAACCACAATTTATTGAGAAAGAATATATGGGTGCCACCTGAGATTAATAACAGCAGCAACAAACAACTTTTTAAGAAACCATGAATGCAAATAATCCCTAATGACCCCATCAAAGGCTCCTATCATTTATCCAAATTATATGCCATGGATCAGCAAGCACCTTGACAAGGAAACTTCTTTATATGTGACATAAATCACCACTTGCTACCTTATTTAAAAACTGGATGATGATAACAGCCTTGTGACTCCATAAATTTGAGTTTCTAATATTATGCAGAAGAACATAAAACCTGTTTATGCATTATAATGCAGCAATGATGTATCTTATCACAATCATTGGCATAACTAAATTACTAACTTGCCTATAGCATGCATAATGACAAGTTTGCAAAAGGCTCAGAATTTCAACGTTTGATTTCACCTGCAATTCAAATCCCTGCAGCAATTAAAGAGAAAAGCACACGTATCAAAGCAACAAATCTCCTTAACTGAGTAAGATGCGATTTTCAGCGGGGAGAATTTTTAAATGCCCTTTGAGGCCATAGGAAAACTAAAACCATGTCAATATGTGTACTGGTGCGTTTTCTAAAGTCCTGGATGAAATGACTCACATTTTCTTCTTTAAAATTAGGAGGACTAGAAAATGGATGTCATCATCAACTGTCACTGTCCTCTGCTCCACATAATTTTTTCCCACATATTTGGCCACTTCCCCAGAAGTAAAAATAAGGAGGGTTGAGGTGCATGTCTCCTCAGGAGTTGGCAAACTGTCTGGAAAAGTCCACCCAGTGACTATATTACGCTTTCTAGGCCATTTGTCCTGTGTCATAGCTACTCATGCTGCAATTGCAACAGGAGGCATCCTTAGAAAATATGCAAGCAAATAGCATTGCTGTGTTCCAATAAAACTTTATTTATAAGGACAGTGGATTAGACAGCCTGTGAGTCACCTTGCTGACCTGGGAAGTTCAAGGCAAGCGCTTCTGCAAATTAAGGAAGGTTTCCTGTTCTTTACTTCTTCCCCAAATAATCGAAGCTGGCAGCCCATACTAATTGAGTTCAACAGAAGGTAGCTAAATTCTGCACTTCATCTGATGTGTGTAGACATAAATTTTGTTATCGTCTTAAAGCAAGTCTTTTGAGAAAGCCAGCCACCTGTCCGAGTTTATTAGAACTAATGAGGGGTAAGGATGGATTGTCCTTTGTGGAACAAAAGAAACCTTCCAGAAGGAGGTTTGGCCCTTGAAGGAGGCTTTGTGCTTTTTCTCCCCCCTTGGTTTTATAGATTGACCACTTCAAAGCTAAAGAAGCTGCTGGAGCGGGGAGGGGAACAGAAAGGAGGGAGCAGGAAAGATTTGCCATTTAGAAATTAATCATTAATTGTGACATTAAACATGGACTTTGCCATCCCTTCGCTTCAGAAAGCAACAAAAACAGCACATACCTTGCGTTCATTGAAACTTTGCACCCAGAAACAGCTGTCAAAGCTGTCTGTCGACTGAGGTTTTAAAAGTGTTCAGTGTCTCTCACACTTGTTTGTCGTTCACATTTGCTATAACGTGGATGACTCAATTGCATACAATAGGTGTTCACAGAGATTACTCCACAGTTGCAGAATCTTTCTCATACCACATTTTTAATATAACTTACAAATCCAAATGACTGTTACAAGGAGATAATTTCCCAGACCAGGCATTTAACGTTTTGGTAAGATGAAGTGTTGGCATCAGAAGAATCAGGCAGAAGCTAAGTCTAAGTGGCTTTTTATTGAATTAAAAAAATATCCACCATGGTGCACACTGCGAATTCAGTGGGTGGACGTGTAAATGGTGCATTTTTCTTTCATAATTAGTTGTGATTAACCCAAACTAGGAGATTTATATGCAGCTCATTATTACAAAGCTATTGTTTATGGGTTAGCAAAAAGATTTCTTCTAAATTTAGACTTGTTTCCAGAGGATATTGCTAGGAACGTTGTCTAAACTCTTTCTCTAATGTTGCAAACATAACTGGCAAACGTTCAACAAACCATCTAACGCTGGCCTTCTGTCTTCCCAAAGCCTATGAAATGGCAAGCATTAGAGAGCATTCTGCAGTCTACAGCCATTTTGTTCTGGCTCATGGTGAAGCCCAGTTTCTGAGACACAAGGAAAGCTCTTACACTATGCCTCTCTCACACTGTGTCCTTCCCCTCAGTGAGGCTTGACTTCCTCAGCTTGACATTTGGAAACCTCAAGATTGACGATGCAGATTAAATGATCCCTTTTAATCCAGAAGGAAGAGAAGGAATTGGTAAACAAGCCTGTACCGGTTGTTTATGAAATGTGCCAACCATCCTCCCGGGGAGTGACAGATGAAGGAGCGACTGTTGTCACAGACACGTCCCTGTGGAAGCCACAGGGAAGTACAGTGGTTTTGGCATTTAGAACTTAAACTACAGTGTTTTTGTAATGGATGGAAAAAAAATCCAAATTTCTCAGTCACAAACAAATGTGCATTTGCTAATTATACTGACATTCTCACGAATGTGGTTCTTTAAACTACAGCCACAGGATTGAATTGGACTTTAAAAAACTGTTTTTATTTTAGCAAGGAAGTCACAGCCGTGAACGTGTTCCTGGAGCCCCTTCTCGTCTGTGAGATTCTCTTCTCATTGCAGCTCTGAGAAAATGTCTACCGCCCTCAACTCATTGACGCGGTCTTAGAGTTGATGTCCTTTAAATCCATGAGCCCACAAACGATCTTTTAGGAAGCTGGGGTTTTCTAAAAATTTCCTGTCAAGGACCCTGCTAATAAAATGCAGATTCTACAATGCAGAAGTAAGATGTTCGGTCACTCTTAACAAGGAAAAAAGGCCCATAAACGTATCACGTATTGTGTCATGGAAGCACATGTGTTAATATTTTGAATTAGGGATGCAATGCAGATTTTGGAAGTGCATTAGGAGCTTTCTGGAAAAACATACACATGGTAATAATATTAGGTGAGAGTGTCATTCTGATGTTTTTGACCGAATATCTGTTGTTGCTACTGCTTCTGTCTGAGACAGGGTCTTGCTATGTCACCCAGGCTGACTTTGCTCTCCAGTTACTATTCCCTCTACTTCTCAAGTAAGGGGAATTGCAGGTGTGGGCCAGTTTGCAGAGCGGCCTGGATCTCTTTTATATGTGTGCGCGGCGTCACAGTGGTCCAGCATTTCCTCCATATCCGTGCTGTCGTGCAAGAGTGACTAAGGAAAGTTTTGACCCTGAAAATCCTTCTGAGTCCCGTAGAAGGGATTTCTGATGTACTATCAACAAGTCCTTACAGATCCAGAGCAAGCCAAATGTAACTGGGGCAGCAGAATCCTTTCATGTTGTTCTGAATGACTGAGTTCCAGTTGGAGGCTATTAGCTGAGGATTACAGTTGACGACCTGCCAGACAAAATGGCAGTGAAAATACTATGGAGAACATGTCTCCCGGGTCTTGCTGCCCACGGTCTGGATCTTACCAAACAGACAAGCCTGTATGTTGGGGTTTCCCTCCGATCTTTCGAGTGTTTGAAAGGAGCTTATGCACAAAGGAATGCTTTGCTGCTGGAGTCAGTTGTTAGGAAGGGAAGAATTATCAGTAAATTAAAAAAAAAAGAACAATAAAAAACTAAGACTATGATTGGGAGACTGACAGGCTGTGGTCGAATGAGGTCTCTGATGCCCTCCCCAGAAAACTGGACTAGATGAACTTCCTCCCAGAATATTCTCAGGTTATCAGTACACAGGCTGTGGTGTTATGTGCTTTATATAATTAGATTGAGGATTTCTGTGGACAAGTAGACGGCTTACTTTTTAGTTAAACACAACAACAAAACTATGCATTGAATTTCATGGAAAGGGAGATCTATTTTGAATATATGCAGAGAACAAGTGTTTAGTTTTTACTGTGGTATTCCCGCCCCTCTCCAGATTACCAGGAAACAGTTGTGTTGCTTCTCAGAACTTGAAAAGCAAGGTGGTATTGCTGGGAATGACACACACGTCACACAAACGACTTGCAGGGATTAAGCGGGAGCTGATTTGGAAGTACATTCTAGAGGCCTCGCTCTTACAGTAACATTGGGTGCAATGCATGCTACCAAGGAAGAAGTGAAGTCACTGGGAGTCAAGGAGTCATCAAGTTCTGTGAACGACAATCATGACTGGTCTGACAGATAGGCACAATGCTGCAATAGTGGCACTTTCATTTGGGAGGCAACCAATGTCTCTCTACTGAACTTAAGGCTCACTCTGAACAGGGAATCCCTGCCTGGTACTGTAACTGCCCAACTTCCAATGCCTGGAGACATTGTAAGGCTCCAGAGGATTCTCTAGTACTGGTGTTTTATTAAACCAATAGACTTTCTACTTGCATTCTAAGTACTTGTCCCTATACCTGCAGATAAATGTAGCTCTTAGTAGTCCTCACCAATGACACTTTTTTTTTCTCTTTTTCAGCAAAGACTAAAAAACCACAACTGGTTGATATGTAGAAAACAGCTGGCAGCCGGGCGGTGGTGGCGCACGCCTTTAATCCCAGCACTCGGGAGGCAGAGGCAGGCGGATCTCTGTGAGTTCGAGGCCAGCCTGGTCTACAAGAGCTAGTTCCAGGACAGGCTCTAAAAAGAGCTGCAGAGAAACCCTGTCTTGAAAAACCAAAAAAATAAATAAATAAATAAATAAAAATAAAAGAAAACAGCTGGCAGTGGGTGCCATGCACAGCTGGTACGATGGAAGTCCTCTACCCAAGGCACAGAGAACACCACAGAAGAGGGGGCAGAGAGAGTGTAAGCATCAGAGGGTAAGACTACATAGTGTTTTCTAGACAATAACAGGAAAACTGTACCTGTGAAATCTCAGAATTATTGTTATCTTAAAAACAAAATCCCCACACAATACCAATGCCAATTGACACACCATTGTGAATGCATAAAATCTCAGAAGGCTGCACTCCTAGATAAAAATATGGAGACTCAGTTTCCCTAGGATGAGTTCCCGGATAGGTTATTCAATCCTAAGCGATCAGTCCTAAACACATCAATATGTGAGCAACATTAAATGGATTCAGCAGGCCGTATTGAAATATAGCATCTATACCTCCATATGTTACATGGATAATATAGAAGAAGAGATCATGAGTTTGGGAGGAAGTGAAGGGGCACAGGAAGGGTTGGAGCAGGTGTTGGTGGAAATGATATAAGTACAGTGCTCATGTTACGAATTCTCAAGGAAAACAAGTTAAAACAAGCAGACACCATCACCACTCCCCAGCTTTCTTAACGTCTGATGCATTCTGCTCTTGCTTCATCCTAGGCTTTTCTCTCATCCACGTTGTAACGATTTTCCTTATTTCTAAGCTATAGACTTTTTTCTTTCGTGGTCCCAGATCGTCACACATTTAGGTCCGTGTTCTATTGCTTATCTAGACTCCCAGCCTAAATGGCAAACTAACTCTGGTTTTATAAAAATCTTGTATGAATTTTGGAACTTGGCTTTCTTCTCACTTGATAATTCACTGGCTAGGCTCACACACATTATTATGAGGCGCTTTACATTGTTCAGCATTCCTGCCAAATGCACTTTATTGTTTGAATTTATCACAGTTCATTTATTCACTTGGTTTCCAGTTTAGTAATTATAGATAATTCTGCAATGGAGTGTAAGCTTTTTGATGTGTGTATCTCTGTGTTTCTGTTTGCATATTTCCTTATTTTTTGTTATGCATTCTAACTCTCATCTTGAAATTATCCTTGGGGCTTATTTCACTGTCATAATCTCCCTACTTGATTATGGCTATGTTTTTTTGATTCATTTATACCTAGTGTCTTAATTACTTTTCCTGTTACTGTGATAAAATGCCCGCGTAAGCAACTTAGAAATAAAGGGTTTATCCTGGCTCAGAGTAAAGCTAAGGCAGGAGGTGTTTGGAGCAGCTGGTCATGTGGCATACACAATCTGAAAGCAGAGAGCATGACTGTCCCCAGTTTGCTTTCTCCATTTTATATAGTATCAGGGTCTGAGGTCTCTGTTCAGGGAATGGTCCTTCTCACAGTTAAGATGTGTCCACGCCATCAATGAAACTACTTAACATAATGTCTTCCAGGCATGTCCAAGGGTCATCTCCTAGGTGATACCTGTCAAATGGATGAATAGAGACCATCACACCTAGTAAGTTTTGACTTTTAGTATGCACTGGTTCATCGTTCTGTAGGACTTAGCCCTCCACCAATGTACAGACAGACGGATACAGTATATGGTGAACATTACTTACATTGTCAGAGATTGATTCCAGTTGTACCTGCATGATAGTTAGTATTGTCACAATTCATTCTCCACCTTACTGGCTGTTCTTTGAACGTGATCAAGTTAGTCAACCTTTTCTTCACTCAGATAAAACACTGAGGTAACACAGGTGAAGAAGCGTTTGTCTCAGCTCAAAGTTTCAGAAGTGCCTTCCTAGCTAGGTCTGGGAAGTCATGGCAGTGGAAGCATTTGGCAGGAAAGGCTTCTCACCTCTCGACAGCCAGGAAGCAGAGAGCAACGGATGAAGACAAGATAGATACTTCAGCCGGGCGGTGGTGGCGCACGCCTTTAATCCCAGCACTCGGGAGGCAGAGGCAGGCGGATCTCTGTGAGTTCGAGACCAGCCTGGTCTACAAGAGCTAGATCCAGGACAGGCTCTAGAAACTACAGGGAAACCCTGTCTCGAAAAAACCAAAAAAAAAAAAAAAAAAAAAAAAAAAAAGATAGACACTTCAAACGCATGCCCCCAGGACTTACTTCTTCCAACCTGAGTAAGTATGGGCTCATCAACAGATGAGGTACAGTCCTTAGGATCCAGTCACCTCTCCGCAGAGTCAGCAGCGAGGAATCAAACAGCTCACACGCCCCTTTGGGCTACACTTCCTAGCCAAAGCGCAACAGCAGTGTTCATGGTATTTGACAGAAAGTTCGTCAATAATCCTTTTCATTCCTAAAAGACTGTGAAAGCTCCAGATCTGTGTCTTGAAAGTTCCCAGATGAACTTTCTAACCATCTTCCCCAGGCATCTTCAAGAACCAACCAGACTTTTGAAGGAAACTGGCAAATGTCTTGCTCATGAAATTGACCGAACTCTTTCTTGACAAGTGGACTTCTTGAATACTAGAAGTTGGCAGAGGATCTTGTCTTGACTTTTAGGAGCTTCAGGCTTAGATTGGCAACCTAATGCAGAACCTCTAAACCTTACGAATGTTTCAGGATGTGGAACTTAAGGGCACGAGGCTCTATGGGTTTTTAATGTTTCCTCTATCTTCCTACTGTAGCTAAATGTTTTCCTGGTTTTCCTTTTTCATGATAGTGATCTGAGATTGGACCCACATCTGTGTGTGACTGGTCTAGACTCAGCAAATGTCCCTAGGGAACAAAAATGGCTGCTTATGACCAGTTTCCCTCAGAAGCTTTCTGATTAACTGGGCCTTTAGTTTTTGTCTACTTTATTGTTTTCAAAGGTTTGTGTTATCTTTAAGGACATATTATTTTTAATTCATTTTTTCTACTTTTGCAGTAGTAACACTGGGCTTTCACAACTACTACATCTCAGAATCCAAGATTGTCAATAAATTTAATTATATCTCCTATTATATAATTATTTACATTATATGAAGTAAATACAATCTCAGTGTGTTCTTACGTCAAATCTATGTATTAAGCATGATAAGCATCAGACTTTCTAGATTGGAAAACTAAGTTTCAATAAATTGTTTTTTACACAAAGATTGATCTGCTCAGGGGCAGAGAATGACCTTATGTGTCATTCAGTTTTCCAAAGCACAGTGTTACTGGCATCACATCACACTTTTTAAAGTGTGATTGGTTTAATAAGAAGCTAAACAGTCAAAAGCTAGCCAGGATCTTTGGGGCAGAGAGAATGCTGGGAAGAAGAAGGCAGAGTTACTAGCCAGCCAGGGGAAAAGCAAGACTTGCAGGAGGATAGGTAAATGCTATGAGTTATATGACAAACCACTGATGAATAGAAATGGGTTAATTTAAGTTGTAAGCACTAGCAGGACAAGTCTAAGCTTTCAGCCGAGCTTTCATACTTAACTTAATAATGAGTCTCCATGTAGTGATTTGGGAGCTGGCAGGATAGAAAAATCCAACAAGAGTGTATTTCTGGTATGTTTCTGTATAATGTAGGGATCTATATCTTTGTCTGTGTGTGTACATATTTAGAAATAAAGAAACATCTACGCATGTGTTATAGTGCTCTTGTGGAGGTCAGAGAACAACCTACCAGTATGAGTGCTACCTGTCATCTTTTTTTGACACCGGATATCTTACTACATGAACTGTGTCTGCTGTCATACACTGTGCGTACCAGGATAGCTTGTCTGAAAGCTTCTAGGGTGCTTTAGTCTTTCTTCCCATTACTGTGATAAACTATTTCAATGCATGTCACCTCGTGATTCCAGGTTCAGTCCATCGTGGTGGGAAAGTCAAGCCACCAGGAGCTACAAGCAGCTGGTCACATAATGTCCCTAGTGAGAGGAGAGCAATGACTCCATGCGTGCGAGTTTTCAGCTCACTTTCTCCACTCTTACATAGTACAAGCTCCCCTGAATGGGGAATAGTGCCACTCACAGTTAGTACCATCAATTAATCAATTAACATACTCAAGATAATCCCCCATCAATAAGCCAGAGCCCTATCTCCCTGGTGAGTCTAAAGTCTGCCAAGTTGGCAGTTAACAATCATCACATGGGGATTCTCCTGTTTCCACCTCCCATCTCCCAGTAGATGCTCTGGCATTACAGACACACTGAACTGCTATCTCCAGCCTTATGTGGGTTCTGTGGATTTGAATTTAACTCCTCATGCTTTTGGGGCAAGTGCTTTATCTACTGAGCCTTCTCCTCAGTCTGTTTTCATCTTTTTTATTGTAATATAAGGATATCGAAAACTTGGAAGGCCATACACATAACGGAACGCTGAATCCTGTTTCCCCCACATGACCGAGTTTTATTGTCAAGGGGCATTCCTGGAATGCCGTCTTATAGCTTCTACCTTGGATTTAGGAGGGATCCTCTCGAGATTCATAGAGGGAACTATATATTCCTAGAAAAACATACCTAGTTTCTTATAGAATGATGGCCATGAAATTCCTGGGGGAGAGAAATAGGTTGTAAGAAGTACGCTAGAAAGAATGAATTTACAAAAATGAAAATAATATATGATGTAGAAATAACATTATGTCTTGGAATACAGACTGAAGTTCAGGAAACTTGCAAGCAGCAGGCTTTCCAGAAAGTAACGTCGTGAAGGGCCACTTGAGCGCAAACTTGCAAATGTTTAAGATGGAAGAAGCCTGGTATGTTGAAAGTCTGTCTAGCTAACCTAAGGAAGAAACCATAAACCTGAACTCCAGATTGCGACCGAGGGTGTATTTGTTAGGTGGGGGTGGGCTCTCGCTGGGATTATTTTCAAGTCTTCTGTGAGCATGCGGTTCTTAGGTTTGACCCTGTCACCAGTGTTCTCTCTTGTCATCTGTTCATTGATGAGCTTCTGTCTCTAGAAAGCATGCCGCCTTGTAACCCTTGACTAGTCAAATCATTTTACTTACAGATGAGGTCCAGTGCTCAGAACCCGACATAGCCGGCTTAATGAAACATGTCCATCTCATCATTAGTCTCTTGAAGTACCTTCTCAGATGAATTCACAACCCATTAATAATTAGTTTCCCCACTTGTCATTTCACTACACCACATTTATTTTTAATTCTTTCCCCCACTAGTATGCCTCTTCTTTCCTTTTCCCACAGAAGAACAGACATTTTGATTGATCTAAGGCCAGTGGGTAGACCGCATGGTGCAGACATTTTTTTTACCCCAGCTTCAATGATTAACTGCCTATAAATTTTAGTTGCTCAAGAAAGTACGTGTGGTTTTCTTTTTTTTTTTTTTTTTTTTTGAGATCATGTGAGCTATGAATAGACATATTCCAAGTCGAAGTCAGGGACACCAAAGGGAAGACCCTACACTTGAAGAAAATATAAATCCTGCTCTTTGTCTATAGACTCTTGCTGGTAGAGGCAGCTCTATTCACGTCTGTATCTGAATCCATGCCGGGTTCCAGATTTATAGCTGCATAACTCAAGTCCTGTGTCTATTTCAGTGTTAAAGAATAGAGATACTCTTGTAAACACACATGTCTAATATGAATGCAACTAGAATTTATTGTATAATGAGAGGTTTAGGTGTCATAGAGACAGTGACCATAGACCATATAATCACAAAGTGGTACAGTCAAAACTACAAGGTAAAATTTTTTGATAACTAAGATTGAAGTACTGGAAGAATGGGGTTGGTATCTCTGGCTTAATCTGTTAGTCAAAGAGGACATCTCTTTGGAATAGTCTAGAGTTTAGGACTCTATTCAGAATGATTGGAACTAGTATCCCAGGAGATTGTTCTGATGAAAGTAAACGTTGGTGGGTTCTAGAAAAAGACTAACTTTCAAACTGAGTATCAAAGAATTCTGTTAAGAGATATTAGATATATTTAAGTTAAAAACCACACACAGAAAAATTTAACCGTGTGTGTCTATTCTGGTCCCTTTTATTGTAAAATAAAGAAACAAATCAGTTTTTGTTCCTTTGCAAAATTGTCAGCTACTGAAATCCTTGGAAATCCATCACGCTAAACACTGTGGTGAGGCCGCCAGAGTTTTCGGAAGATCTCATTTATTTAAATAAAATAATGTGTGAACACATGGTGTACTTTGCAGACTTTCTGTGATTTGGAAGTAATAACTCATCTGACACAGAACTTCGGTTTGTTTTTCTGTGACTGATGTGACAGACTGAATGAAAACATAAGAGACAGTACAGACCTTAAACTTTGAAGCCTCCTATAAGTCAAAGGTTGTCGACTATCGTATACAATCCTGAATGGCTCATCAATTTCTTTTTTTTTTTTTTAAAGAAGGCTGTCCTTTAAAGGCAAGAGCTCATTGGATCATGAGACAGCTATTTATTTTGCTATGTAATTATACGTGTCAACAGATTTTGTTCTAGCACCTTCCTGTACAGAAGAACGTCAGGCTGTGAGAAATTTTCCTATAAAGTAGTCTTAAGTTGGTGTCACAGCTAGGGGTTCATTGCCAAATTTAAAGCCATGGAGATCAATTCTTTTGTTTTCTAAGGGATTTATAGTTTTATAGCTCTTTTATTCAGATTTGGTTCACTTTGAGTTAATTTTTATATGTGGTGTAGGGCGGGGTTCAGACTTCATTCTCTTGTACATAAATATCCAGTTGTATTTACTCTAGAACAAGAAGAATAAGGCCATTCACTTCTTAATACACTATAGGTAGGGCTTTTGTATGATAATAAATACTTGTATGAAGTAGGTTAGATTTATAGATGTTCGTAATTAAGTATACTTTAGGTGGCTTGAGAGATTAGGGCAATTTAGAATGTATATTAAGTTAATGTATTACTTGCTAATTGTTCCTTAAAATGAGATTATTATTGCCGAGGCAGAGCATGTTGGAGAGTGGGTTGGGGCTCAGAATTCAAAAGCAAGTTGCTACTCGAGGCTGTGTGACACTCAGGGAGTTACGAGACACTCAACTTGGTTTTCTTATCTCTCAGGTAAAGTCCATAGTTCCTGTCTCCCATGATATGTTATGATGGCTGACTCTAGTAAGAGATGCAAAATTGCCTGGAGGATCAATAAATATTGATATATATTGTAATCAACTTGGCTCCAAATGAAATTGACTTTTTGTGATGTACATCTTTAAATGTTCTCCATCTGAGCTGCCTCGTTTAGGTGCAATGTCCACTCTACTGTGCACACTGTCATTAAGATGCACATCTGAACACTGTCCAGCTTGATTCATTGTGCCGCAAGTGAGGCACCACCAGATAAGTGTGAAGATGCTCTCTACCCACAAAACGGTCCTCTTGGCTTTCCCAAACCCCTCCCTGGCAACTTCCCTTTACTTCTTGACTTGTTCTTTTCTGAGGACCTATTGATTTGTGAATCTCAATGTATCTTATCATTTTGCAGAGTTTTATATGATTAGAATGAACAGGAATGTACTCTGTTTAACTCCTTTTCCTCAATACAATGATTGTGAAGTTAACACTTACTGAGTGTATTAGGTACTTTTTGACTCTGTGATTTGAATTCTATGACTAAACGTGGCTTATGGGTGGGTGAGGTGGTTTGGGCTTACCGTTCCAGAGCGCAAGTCTAAAAGGGCAGAGAGGGTGGGGCCACAGTTGGCAGAAGCAGGAAGCTGAGTTCTCTTATCTTCAACAACGGCAGAGAGAGCTAACTGGAAATGGGGCAAGGCACACTGTCAAAGCCAGCCCTCAGTGAAACACTACCCCTAGCAAGCTTTCCATTCTAAATATTCCAGAACCTCCCTGAACAATACTACCAACCAGAGACCAAGTGTTCAGATCTGTGAGCCTGTGCGAGACAGTTCTCAGTCAAACTACCACTAAGCTCATGAGTAATTCACTGAGTTTTGTTTCTGTGTGACATCCCACGTGATGGGAGGGCCACTGATTGTCTACCAAACCACTGGTGCACATTTACTTGTTCTCCACTTTCGGAGACCTTACTGAAAATAAGGATGTTATAAATATTTGTGTATAAAGTCTTTTTTTGAGCCAGTGGTTTTATTTCTTGTTGAGAAATTCCTAAGGTCAAATGATTAGATAGTTGAACTTTAAAAAAAAACTGAAAAAAGGGACTTTTTCAAAGTAGTAATGCATTTCAGATCCTCCACAACCTCGCCATCAGTTGAAATGACCAAGCTTTTAAATTTTATCCGTATTGATTGGCATGTAGTCGTCCCTCATTGTAGCTTTAATGGATAAATAGCAGTGTTTCCCAGTTATTAATGATGTTTTTATTCATAGGCTTATATGTCACCTCTACATTTCTGATAAACTATTTGTGTAAAGTTTCTGAAATATCTTTCAACTGTTTGCTTTCTTATTGGGTTTTTGGAATGCTTTATATAATCCAGGTATGAGTCCTCTCTCTGACACTGACCTTTCAAATATTTTTGTCCTCTTCATAGGCTTGTTTTTATATTTAATCATTGATGCCTTTTAAAAGGTCAAAGTTTTTATTTCAGTATGATCATAATGGTCAGTGTGTGTACGTATGTGTTTTCTGGTGTTTGGTGTAAGAGCTTTTTGTCTAAAGATGGTGGTGGCTCACACCTTTAATTTCAGGACTGAGGAGACAGAGACAAGTGGATCTCTGAGTTTGAGAGCAGCCTTGTTTGAGGCCAACCTGGTCTACAGAGCAAGTTCCAGGATAGCCAAGACTGCACAGAGAAACTCTGCTTCAAATACAAACACCAAAACAAAAACAGCAAAGCAAAATAACAACAACAACAACAAAACAAAGAATTTTTGTTTAAAGTTAGAAATATTTATTCAACTGATGCTTCTTCCAGAAGTTTTATAGGTTTTGGTTTTCCAGGTAGATCTATATTATTTGCATTAATTTTAATATGATACAATGTATTGATTAAAGTTTTTTACTGCATTTTATGCATTACAACTTGTTCCAATACTGCTTATTATAAATACCTTCCTCCACTAAGTTACCTTCACATTTTGTGCCTAAAATAGTTTGTCCATGGAGGTTTGTTTTTGCTTTCTGCTCTGCTCCATTGGTCTACATATCTATCATGATGCCATTAGTGCCATTAGCATCCTGCTTTCGTAATGTAATATCTGAGAACTCTGGAGATTTCTCTCAGCTGTCATTTTCTGGGCAAGTGCTTATCCTGGTGTGTTTCATACCTTTTGATATTAGATTTCAGTTTCCAATTGTTTATCATCAGCATATAGGAGTATAATTGGCTTTTCCATAAGTAGAGTTTTCTTTCCTGTTTTTTAGTTTATATGTATTTTATTTTTCTTTCTTTTTTTCCTTTGTTTTGGTTTTTTTTTTTTTTTTTTTTTTTTTTTTTTTTTTTTTTTTGAGACAGCTTTGGAGCCTGTCCTGGAACTATCTCTCATAGACCAGGCTGGCCTCAAACTCACAGAGATCCGCTTGCCTCTGCCTCCCGAGTGCTGGGATTCGAGGTGTGCACCACCACCGCCTAGCTTTAGGTGTTTTTTCATTTCTGATTTTTGCATTACTGCAGTAGCTAGCACTTCTCATGCAATGTTGAATAGAAATGATGAGGGCAATTGTGGTGGCTTGAAAGAAAATGGTCCCCAAAATGAATGGCACTATTAGGAGGTATGGCCTTGTTGGAGAAAGTGTGTCATCATGGGAGAGGGCTTTGAAGTCTCTTTTTCTCAACTGTCCCTCAGTGTGACCGTCAGTCAACTTCCTGTTGCCTCTGAGTGAAGGTGTAGGACTCTCAGCTCCAGCACCCCCACATCTGCCTGCTGCCATGCTCCCCTTCAGGATCATAATGGACGGCACCTCTGACACTGCAAACCACGCCAATCAAATGTTTTCTTTGCAAGAGCTGCTGTTATCATGGTGTCTTTCCACAGCAATAAGAACCCTAAGTAAGAAAGCAATTAACATTAGTATCGTGTTTGTCGAGCTTTGCAATCTGTGCTTTGTCACACGTGAAATTATTTGATCCATCATTTGTCTATTATTTAGTCTTTTGTTTTTCTCCCTTGTTTCCAAGGACTAAGTGAAATGTATATTATTGCCCCACAATTACTCAATGCTTTTCCACTTGATGAAAAAAAAATCAGTTTGGGGACCTATGATAGAACTTTGTGCTTCTTTTCTTCAAGGCTATTAATCTTTTCTTCTGAAAGGCTGCCTGTTATTTACTGGACTTTTAGCTCCCCGCTCCCTGTCCCGACAACACCCTTCTCACTGCCTTGGATTCATGCTTTTTCTAACATGACTCACATGAACACATTTGGCCTCTGTGCGAGTTTTGAAAGCATCCCTAGCCATCTTCCCATAGCTTTTATCTCCCATCTTCAACAGCCTTACGACTAGTCTCCAGTATGGCGAGGGCTCTCCGAGCAGCTCTTTTTGTGCAGTGTGGGATTTGGGTCGAGAGTGAACCTGGTAGGATGATACTCACTTTCCCAAGCTTTGTTTCATAAGCAAACTTTCCCCATTCCTTCTTTTTCTATGGAGAGGAAAATTGTTTTAGGGTATGGGGAACATGTGGACTCTGTGTCAACTATCTGTCTCTCATGATAGCCGGAATACATTGGCAGTACAGGAATGAACGGGCGTGGGTGTGCAACCATACAACTTCTGTATAAAGGTAGGTGATGGCTCCAGATTTGGCTTTTGGACCTTAATTTGGGATAGCAATGGATTGTCTGTGTATGTATGAGTATATGCATATGCCCACAGTTTCGCGCGTGTTTGCGTGCACACGCATGTGCCCTCGCGTGCACGCACGTGTGTGCACGCGCGCACACACACACTCCCACACTCACACACACGTTTTGTTATTGCGCCTCATTTGAGACGTCTTCATTTCAAATTCAGAGCAGACACAAGTGCCTACAGTTACCGAAACTTTCATCTTCTCATACTGGTGTACACCGATTCTTGCTTTCATCAGCTTTGGCTTCTGCTTTTGAAATGCTAAGTAGCGAATCATTTAATGCTGACATTTCAACTAATTGCTCTTTAATGTACATTTGACACATGAGGCAACATATTGCAATCTAAAAATAATTAAGATAAATCATTTGCTTATGTTTCTGTGCGAGAGACAAATCATTTTTCAGCCCCGTCCCTCCCTCCACGTGGCTGAAACAAGGATGTCTTGAAGTCAGAATGATGACGCAGTATCTGCTCCCCGCTGGGCGGTTCAGTGGCAGTGTGAGCAGCACACTCAGTGGCAGTGGCAGCTCCCCGAGATTTCTCCTCTGTCACGGACCAGCTCCCCAGATGGGCTTGCATTCCAGGATCTGTGTTTTTGAATTCCTCCAGCACACCTTGGCAGGCTGCCAGCATGCTCTGAAGGATTGGATTCTGTCTCTCCCTTTTACATAAAGCCCCCAGAGGCCTTCCGTCTTCAACTTTTAAGAGACTGGCTCCAGCCAGCAGATCCAGCAAGTGGTCCCATTTGTGAGCTGAGTATCTTGGGAATTATGCTACACAAATAGGTCATAGTCGACTAAACACTATGCGCAAATTGATTTTTTTTTTCTTTTGGGGGAAAGAGCAACCTTTTGGCTTTTTTTGCTAGAGGGATTATGCCACCACCCTAACAACTGTCGCAAAGGCACAGTGCATTGCTGAGGAGAATGGATCGCTTGTTTTTCTGGGCACTTCGGTTTTAGTTATAAAGTTAGCTGATCATATTTCAAAAGCTGGTGTAATGGATGTTTTCTGTACAGGAAGAAGTTTCTCCACTTGTCCTAAAGCAGTGGAGGCTTCAGCTTTATTCTGGACTAAGTTATATTTTGAAGCTAAAGGGATCAGTTGTTTTATACAAAGACACTTTGTTAGTTCTGTGCAAATACAGATTTGGGACCAATTTTAATAGAATGCTTGTACTGTTTTTTTTTTCTACATTGCATACTTTCATGAAAAGAAATGAATTCTGTGGAATATGTAGTATGTTTAGTTAATTAGATAAATATTTACTTAACACATTATGTATGTGTGTTTTTTCTTCACTACAAAGAAAGATGATATTTGGAACTAAGTATTTTTTCTTTTTTGAAGGAAGGATATGCATCTATTTATTCTATTCTATAGGTATTTTGCTTGAATGTTCTGTTTGTGCACAATGTGTATTCAGTGCCAAACAAGTGTAGTAGAGGACAAAAGACCCCTGTGATTGGGATTATAAACAGTTGTGAGCCACCCTGTGGGTACTGGGAATCAAACCCTGGTCCTCTGGAAGAGCAGCCGGGGCTCTAAAAATGACTTGGCCATCTCTCCAGTCCTTATATTTCTTATTGCATCTTCAATGGCCAGGTTTACTGAGCACAAAGTTCATATCATTTAAATATGAAGTGAGCAAATGAATGAAAATAATGGACCTCGAGGAGTGAGTTGACTGAAATACTTGAACTGAATAAGGTGACATATTTAGGGAACTTGTTCTTTCACTTTTCCCGTGATTAGGTGGAGGTAGTGAACTTAACTACACCGTTTAATCTTTCAAAGAACTATATTGCACCAAAATAATTTGTAGGGTGCATCTGAGAAAACAGAACAACTTTTATTAACAACATGGGAAAAACTGTAATAAAAAGTAGAAATGAGAAGAAAGGAGCAAAGGGAAAGTTCTTCCTATTGTTTGAGAATGTCATACTCGTAAACAATATGTAATACATCTGTACTCCACTCTCTCTTCCAGTTCCTCCCATATTCCCCCATCGCTTCTTTCTTCCAACTTCATGGCCTCTCTTTTTAACCCACTGAGTCCATTTAGTGCTGTTGGTACATGGGTGTATGGGTGTAAGGCAATTTGCTGGAGCATGGCAGTCTATCAGTGGTCACTTACCTAAAGAAAATCAACTATCAACTGCCAACAGCTCATCAACTCAGGGTGGGCTACATCGCCCTCCCACAGCCCTGAAACATGTTGGAAATGTGGCTGTCTTGTACCAATAGCGTCCATGCAGCCATGTCTGCTGTGAGTTCTGTGCAGTGGCACTGTTGTGTCCCGAAAACATGGTCCCCTACAACCTTGGACTCTCAGCTGTCTTCCTGTGCTTGACTGTGGTGATCCTTGATCCTTGGGAGGAGAGGAGCGGTGATGTGCACATTCTACCTAAGGTTGACCACCCCCACAGTCTATTATCCTCTGCACTTTGGCCAGATGATTGATATATTCATCATCATAACATGAAGAAGCTTATCTGATAAGTGTTTGGAGCTACTCTAGTCTACGTTTATAAAGAGAAGCCTTCAGAGGGTGGTTTGAAACCATGTCCGTTAGCAAAATAACAGGGGTAGGATCTCTCCGAGGAAAACAACTTCTTTTACCCAGTGTTAGATGCTTTGCTTTTACTCTCTTTCCTAAAATCAATACCAAGATTTCCAGCTCAAAATATTAGTTTACATCTTGCTTTGAAAAATATTTGTGTTAAATGTATGAATCATCATCTAAAGGACTATCAGCTTATATGAAACATATGGGTGTATCAGTATACTCATAATAAAGCCACCAAAGGGTCAAAAACCATAGAATTTTAGATGAGGGGGATGGTGTAGCTAAATGGTGAGTATCTAGCATGCATGAGTCTAGTTTGATCCCCAGCATCCCCCACCAGTGAAGAATCAGTTACACCCACAGTAGCGCATTGCCTTTTGTTCCAGTCTGATATTTAGTAAACTTTGTTCTCGAAGAGCTGAAGCAACCATTCCAGAGAAATCTTATCAATTTCACAATTTCCAAATGGCTGTGATTTTGCTCCTTTCTGTTGTTACTGGTTCCTGTCTATATTGAGTTGTGATGAGAAAATGTAGTTTGGGTCATTGGCAATCCATTGCATTTTGTCTTTATGGCCAATCTTTTGTAACTGTGCCTGATTGGACTGGTAGCTAGTCCTCTGTTCCCAGGGGAAGGAATCCACGTGGTCAGGGGTTCTCTAGAGGAACAGAACACCACACACACACCTGCACACATGCACACACCACACACACACACACACACACACACACACACACACATGGATTCATTAGACCCATTTATAAAGTTAAAAACTGATCAATGTAACAATGGCTGCTTACATGTTTGGCCCTTCAGAGACCCACCCATTTCCTACTCAGTTCAACAAGTCAGAAGCCTCAGAGGAAACCATGGCTGTCCCACCAAAGTGAGGCTCAAGGCCTGACAGCTTCCACCTTCCTGGGAGCTGCTGGTGTGACGTCCCCTTAAGAGTTTGAAGCCACCAGAGTCTCGGGCCCTCCGTGATGGATTCCCTTGCTCAGGAAGAATGGAGCTTGCTCTCCCCTTTGCACTTTCATTTTGTCAGGGCCCAGCCTGTTGGAAGAGGCCACGTGCATTCGTACTGTTTCCCTTTTAGTTGTTCTACACCAGTGTATCAGAAAAGACTTTCACCTAGAACTCTGATTTTCTAGTTCCCGGGCATCTCCCATTTCAGTCCATTGACAATGAATACCAGCCATCACACCCACTCCAAGGGTGAGTTTTATGATTTTAGGTAGCTTTGCTCAGGCTAAGCTATTTAGTGCCCTGAGCATTGCCATTGCCGCATGTCATCCAGAGCCACTTCCCAGGGTTCCTGAGCGTTGACATCTCTTCTCACGTCTGCATTCAGAGAAGTCATCTTGGTCGCTTAAAAATTGTAATACTTACACTATGGAAATCAGCAAATGTCACAACCAAGATTGGTCTCCACCCCTCAAAGTTCCAATTTACTAAATCTTCACTGTTTATAAGTTTTTTCTCTGATGATACTTTAGCACAAAAATAATTCCTTTAGTTTCTTCAGGTTATTTGCTTGAGTTGAGAACATGTTTCTCCAGGAAGCATTTGATTTGCTTCTTCCAGATATGTGAATATACTACCAAGCAGGGTTATAGTTTACATTGAAAATATCAGTGATTTATCTAAACGACTTACACAGAACAGGTGAAAAGGACGTGGCTTTAGCCCTATACCTTGCCAACTGAGAGTATATTTGGTATGAGCACTAACTTACAAAGTTTTTTTGTTTCCCATGATCCATCTGTCCCTTTCATGAATGGAAGAGATAAGTATGAATGCACTCATCAAAGCATAAACATATGATCCATACCTGAAATTAACTCAAATCAACAGTAAATAGTCAAAAAAATTATCATAGATGTATTTACTCAGTGGAAAACTATATCACAATGAGAACAGATATGAGCAACTTGGATGAACAGAGTGAAGAAAAAAGCCTAGCTCAAGAGATTTACTTCTGTACACTTTCATGGGTAACACATTTCAGAAGTAGCAATGGCTTCTGAACATGACAGGATCATTCTGCCAATAAACTCATAGCAACTGTGGTTGCCTGTGTCAGATCTGATATATCAACCTAGCTAATACCCTGCCATAGATTGTGGAGCAGATCTTTAGGTTCCAACTCTAACTGAAGAACTTTTGAAAGGTAAGGGCTACAAAGGGAGAGGAGAATCCCTTAATTTTATGGGCGGGGCCCATGGTAGTTTTTCTAGGCTCCAATGCACAACCATTCACCGAGGGACTCTGTACATGTAGATAGTACTAATTGCTATCGTGGGTCATAGAAGGAGAATGGAGAAAAAAACGAAAGAGAGGGTGGAGAAAGAGGAAGAGAAAGTGGTGGTGTGGGGATCTGGGAAGAGCTGGAAGGGGTAGATATTATCTAAATATTGTATCCATGTACACATCTAAACGTTGTAGCCATGTACGAAATTGCCAAAGAATATACAATAAAAAAGTAAATTCACAAACTATTTTCTTTGACAGATAATGACATCCTTTTGAGGAGTGTGGAGGTTACGAGCTGCTCCCCCTCCAAGGCTCGTAGCTTGCTGCTAGCTCTCTGTTTTCATTTTGCTCAGTATGTGAAAATCATCAACTAGTTCACTACTGTTGTGTGTCCTTTTATTCCTTGTGTGTATTGTTTAATCAAAAATGAAATTGATTTGCGATCTTCAGGGATGTAAAATCGATGATACTTCAGGCTCCAAGTTCACAAAAATTCTCTGAGCAACTTGATTTTCCTGGCCCCCAACTCTCAGCACTGTGTTCCCTCCTTTTCTTCCACGGATAACTTTAGTGGAGAATAAATTCATCTGTGCCTACACCATATCTCTCCACCCATCTATTTATCCTGCTGTTGTTACAGTAGTCTTCAAGGCTGTGATGGTTTGCCTGTACACCAGACACTCTTCAGACCTGAAGCCAAAGTTCAAGGTCTCCCGCAACTAGAGGACAGGCCAGTTCAGCCACTTCTTTCATTGCCTTTGTACCTCCCAGGGCTCTTACTTTTAAACTTGTTGTGACCTCAAAGGATTTTCTTTGTTCTCTCTTCCAAGCTCAGCTGCTCATTCTTAAGAGGGACCCTGGTATTTAATCTGTAGTGTTCCATAATGACTTGCAGAAGTCATTTTGGAATTGACTTGCATTCAGACCTTTTGCTCTAACGCTGTGATGCACAGACATTTTTTCTCCCCTGTGTCTGTGGGGCAAAGAGAGGAAAATGGGTCCTAACTACTCAATTTGGGTTATTACTACCTACTCAGTCGGAACAAGTTTTGATGATGGAAATGGTTAACGTAGGGAGCTGGAAGGGAAGACTTCACACCCGAGGTTAAAGTGAAATCCCTTCGCTGGTGTCTGATGGGGAGCTGTGCTCTCTTTGCACAAAATGAGGATGAGGCCAGACTGGTTGTTTTCTAGTTTTTGTCTTCAGTTTTACAAGTAACAGTGATCATCAAAAATAAACATAGGATTCCCTTAAATCTCACCCTCTTGGTTCATTATTAAATTTGCCTTCAATTGCTTAATAGCTGTTTCTGTCTCACTGATGTGAAATGACATCATCTATTATAATGATTTAGCATTCAGCTTAAAACTGTTACTTTGCAGTAACAAAAGAGTTTCTGTTACTGTCTTCCAGAAAGTGGTGATATATTTTGAGTTGGAACTCAACCATATCATTGTATTCCAGGCCGTGCTGGTAGCATACATCATGAGTATTACCGTATTTATGCTCCTCATTTACAAGTTTTATACACCTTCCTGGGTGTGTGCCTCCTTTCCAAGTTGATGCGTGAATTCCAATAAACGGAAACTACAGTAGTATCGTCATTAAGCAATGGCATATCTCAGGAATTGAAATAAAACTAACCTTTAGTTTACTACTTTCTACTACTAAAGGTGCAAATTGCAGATACTAGAGGAGCAACATAAAAAGACCCAATAAACTCAATTTTCAAGCAACTCAATAACTATCTTTCTTCCCCACACAATGCCAACACTCTACTCTCAGTTCTAGGGGCCCATGTCCCATTATGGAGGTGCTATTTCTATGAGAGAGCAAGTTGTGAAATTTGCTGCTTCCATCCTACTTGAACTCAGATTTTTGGCTGCTTTATGAAGCCTATATACTGCTATGATATTTTTGTTTTACATCCTTTTCTGTTACTGCTTACCTTTAGAGGCTTAACTCACCGCCCTGTAATGCAGTTCATTTGGAAGTTCATTTGAAGTCACAACTTGCCAGCAATGTTATTTTAAGTGCTTTATAGCACTTGTCTAATTCTTATTTTTATTGCAGCATTAAAAAAATTCACATTTACTAAGAATCCAAACATAGAGGTACGAGACGAAGACACTCAGGACTGGGTTCTGGCTATTACTTACCAACCCGAGCCCTGTGAAACTACAGGTTAAAAATGGTTGACTACTTTTTTTTTTTTTTTTTTTTTTTTTGGTTTTTCGAGACAGGGTTTCCCTGTAGTTTCTAGAGCCTGTCCTGGAGCTAGCTCTTGTAGACCAGGCTGGCCTTGAACTCAGAGATCCGCCTGCCTCTGCCTCCCGAGTGCTGGGATTAAAGGCGTGCGCCACCACCGCCCGGCTCTGGTTGACTACTTTTAATTAATACAGCTTTATGTAACATTAGGGTGCGAGGCTGGGCACTTTTCTTAACTTCGTTCATTTTGGTTTGTCAGCTGTAAAATGTGAATATTAGCCTACTCGGAATGGCAACAAAACTGTAAGCATTGTGATATACACTAGGGCTTTGCATGGCACTATAAATAATATGCTGTAATCACGCACTTGGTAGAGTATTGTGGCTTCTAATTTGTGTTTTCCTTTTAATTGCTATGGTATTAGCTTTATCTCGAAATTAGATTCCATGACTTAGGAGAGGGCAGAAATGCTACACGACTGGAAAAGCAGTTTACGGTCATGGAATACAAACACCACACCTAGGGAATGAGCTACCTCTTAGGAAAAGTCTTAAGAGTAAGTGTAAGGTTTTATAATAACTTTTAGATTAAGCTGGTCATTTAGGCAATTGACTGCATTATCATCACATCCTTCTGCTTTTTTTTTTTCCTTCACAGACAAAAATCAAACAATAGACTCCTGCAGGGCCAGTGCACATTCTCAGCTTGGTGAGATATATCAAATGTCTAACATGTATCCAAGAGTGACCAAGATCCATGAGTCTTAGAGAGTGGGTTGGTACAGAAGAACACTGCCATCTGAGTGCTGGGAGAGGCCTCTGCCCATCACATATCAGAAGTTCATGATGAAACTGTTCTAGTCATGGCCTAGGAGATGTTGTGTGTGAGGAATAAAATACTCTTAAGATTGTTGTAAGAACTTAGGGCAACCGTGTAAGTTATCTGTAGAAAGAGCGGCGGGGCTGCGTCCCACCACCCGGCTAGCTTTACCCAAAATAATTACACGGAAACTGTATTCTTTTAAAACACTGCCTGGCTCATAGTTTCAGCCTCTTATTGACTAATTAACCCATATTTAGTAATCTGTGTAGCACCACGAGGTGGTCTCTTACCAGGAGAGATCTTAACCTGCATCCATCTTGGAGAGGAGAGGCATGGCGATTGCTATGGTGACTGCCTGAAGTGTCTGCCCACTCCTTCTTCCCACAATTCTGTTCTGTCTACTCTGCCTACCTAATTTTCTATCCTATTAAAGGGCCAAGGCAGTTTCTTTATTAGCCAATGAAATTAACACATAGATACTCCTCCATCAGTTATCAAGTGCAGGTTGATTAGTATCTCTCTCTCTCTCTCTCTCTCTCTCTCTCTCTCTCTCACACACACACACACACACACACACACAAAATGAAGTAGTCAACATCCTGTCTGTTTGGCAAATGTATTGAGCACCATGTGTTTCCCATACATTACCAAGGCTGAAAGAGTACCTCTGTGTTCAAGTGAATGGTATTGTGTCAGACAAACATCTGCCCCTGAGGTGGGTATGGGCAGAGCACATGAATACAGAGGGAAGCTGGTGGGATTCTTGAAAAATCTTGGGCTGGCAGGCATTGCCACCAGGGAGCGTGCTGGGTGGGGTGGAGGTTGGGGGTGGCAGCCGACCATGAAGGAGGGCACTGGCTGCATGATGAAAGCCAGCTGGTGAACTCAGCAAGGAGTCGGTTAGAGCTGCCCACACTCAGAAGGTTTGAAATTCTGATGTCACAGCTGGCATGGGCTTTGCAAGATCCCAATTCCAATTTCGTGCTTTTTATGAGTAATGGCTCAGTAGTTAGTGCCCATCCCGAGGAAATCAAAACAAACCATTTATCTGCACGTGACACTTCTTAGGACCACAGAAAGCAAAATTTTATGCATTCGGTGCCAAATTCATTGCTTACTATTATGCCTGATGCAGGTTGCTGTGAGAACACAAAATGTCTGGCAAGTGCAGGGCGGGAAGCCTTGACTATGTCATTTCGACATTTTCTTTTCCTTGTCAAAAAAGAAAAAACCTTTAATCCCAGCACTCGGGAGGCAGAGGCAGGCGGATCTCTGTGAGTTCGAGACCAGCCTGGTCTACAAGAGCTAGTTCCAGGACAGGCTCTAAAGCCACAGAGAAACCCTGTCTCGAAAAACCAAAAAAAAAAAAAAAAGAAAAAAAAGAAAAAACCTATGTAGAATCAGAACACAGAATACAACTGGGCTAGAAATGATAGTTGGGAATTTCAACTTCTTCATCTATGGCTTTATTCGTTACTGACTGAGTACACAGAATTTCAATTAGCCCATTTGATGTTTGTCAATAATATCTTGAACTGGCAATGTCCTACTGTAATGCTTTAAGTAAAATGCTGCAGGTCCCTGAGTGGCAACAGTGGACAGCAAACCATGAGATCATGCTGCAGATCCATGGTACAGCAGGCAGTGAGCAGCAGGTCCTGAGACCATGACAGGTCATGAAGGGAGCTGGGTCCCAGGCAGGAAGCTGCATGCGGGTGAAAGACCGAGATGGATAGGCACGCCATGCATAGAAAGTGGGTATTTATTTATTTAGTGGGTTATGGAAGGGCAGGGGAAAGGGGGAAGGGAAGAAGGAAGAAGAGCAGAGAGAGGCAGAGAGAGAGAGAGAGAGACAGAGACAGAGACAGAGGAGACAGAGACAGAGACAGAGACAGACAGAGAGGGGAAAGGGGAGAAGTGGGGAGAGGGAGAGAGACAGAAGCTCTGAAGAGGGAGTAAGGAATTCAGGCTGGAAGCTGAAGATCAGCTTGCTGTGGATGGGGGAGGGAGTGGGCATGACTTGTCTTTTTTTTTTTTTATGACTTGTCTTTTAAAGGGACAGGACAGACCATTACATTCCCATCTCTTTTTTATAATAAAAAGGCGGGAGATTAGGCACAACAGGTTAAAGGAATTGAGGCAGCAGATTCTCAAGACTGCTTTCTGCTTATTTGTGGGTGTCATCTTGGTGGGGGGAACCAAGAAAGCTGGGAGCTGGTCACATCCTGGGTTAGTTGGTCTCTTTGTTCCTGTCTGGTGTTTGTGGTATGGAAATGTCTGGTTTCTCTTATACCTGTTTAAGGTATTGGCAGGACAGAGGACAAAGTTAAGTTTAGGGAAAAAAATTTAGAACCAGGGAATTGAGCAGGTGTATCTGACCTGTTTAAGGTGGATCCTTCAATTCAGCTCCCTGGAACTCAAAGAGTTCTTTGGGTTTGTGAAAAACAGAAGTTTTAGACAGCAGCAGAATGATTGTAACAGATGTTTTTGCACAATGAAAAGTATTTTTCAGACTATGGAAGGTAGCATGAGAGAGAAATTTCATAGTGTCTATTTGTCCTCACTCCTTTATAACTTGTAGGTATATACCTTAATAACTTGTTTTTAAATTACCTGGCACGAGTGAGAAGGAAACATGGAACACACAACAAACCCATTTAGGAGTTTATTAGAGGGGGCGTGTACAGGTCTGAGGAAGTCAGTACGTAGAGGGGGGAGGGAGGAAGATGGCTCATCCAGCTCTTAAAAGCTGCCTAGCGCATGTGCACAGGGGATTGATGTGGCTACATCATATGCAGATGATGGGGCTCATGTATACGCACGAGGGCTTAGCTGAGTCATACGTGGATGATGTAATCCACGCTGCCTGTGGGTCATGTTGGGCCTCGAAGCCTTTAGGAACTTCTGCCTGAGAGCTTGTCCATACATGCATGGCCCTAGAACCTAGAAGTGTCAGCCTTATTGTGGCTGAAATCATATCATTCCACCCTTTTGTTTATTATAAAAATTTGGGGAGTTTGTGGTCTTTAACGGGTGGGAATGGGGCATCGTAAGGTCTCTCATGACTGCTTCCTACTGATTTTGTGGGCATTGGAGATGCTTGGCCAAGTGCTAGGATTGCTGATTACTTTTGTGTTTTTTCCGGGCTCTGTGGAACAGGCTGGCTGGCAACTTGGACCTTGCAAGATGCTGGAAAGGCAGAAAATTATGTCTGGAAAAAATTTTAGATCCCGATGATTAAGGGAGGAGAGTCCCAAGATGGAAGATAGAAGGATTTTTTTTTTTTTGGGTGGGGTGGAGGAGGGAATTTCCAAAGGGTTCCAGAGATCAGAACCAATAAGGGAAGAATTAAATAATACTTATTCTGGGTGACTCTGGTCCATTTAGATAGGTCCAATTGGCTCCCGGGAGCTTATAGAAAATGTTTGAAAAGAAATAAATTTTAGACATATTAAAAGCTTATGATTATGATGATATAGTGTTGGAATGAAAGACAGTGGAAAGGAGGGAGGAAAAGAAAGGGGAATTATTGGAAAGGGGAATTATTAGACCCCTCAATGTTTTACCTGAAGCAAATCTTAAGGCACTTGTTCTCTTTAGCATCATGGCATTACCTTAACATCCAGGAGACACTGCTGCAGTCAGTGATAAACCTGTTATGTTAAAGTCTGTTTTGTGAGTTTTTGGAGATTGGGGCTGTGAATGTTCCCAAACTCATTATTATTTCTTACCACCTGGGATTTGGGCAATCCCTGTACTTCCAGCTCTTTGTTTAATGATGGTCCCTGTAATAACAACTGAGTGGTTAACTGGAAATAAAAGTATGACATTGGAGACATAGAGAAGTTGGTAAGGCAGATAGGAAAAAGAGGAAGAGGGAGAGTATATGGCACAGGAGGGTTGAATATGGTGATGAAACTTATTTTTCTGGAACTGGGGAAAGAGTGGTTGATCTTGGTGCCCTCTGGAACTTAAGGGAGCAGGGCCCTGTTTGAGTTATCATACATGAGGGGGTATCGTGAGCTGGAAGAGTAAAAGGTTTAAGATGGGACAGGTGGATCCAATGAGAGAGTCCCTTGAACTTGGAAGCTGTGGGAGTTACAAGAATTACTTTAAAGGGGCCCTGCCATTTAGAGGAAAGGGGTGAGGGGCATTGGTCTGGGGGAGAGAATAGCACCTGATCTCCTATTTTAATTGGTGGTGGGCATGAACTGGCACATGGTTGAGGTAATGAGTAGTCAGTAAAATCCCATAATAGGGAGCAAAGATGGGATAACAGTGGAGTAGACAGGTGATCAGAAAGGGGAAAGGTTTTAGGTGAGAGGCCGGGGTTTAAAACTGGCCACCCAAACATGAATTCAAAGAGCGAGATGGAATGGGGGCTTTTGTGGAGAGCCCTAAGCCTAAGAAGGGCCAGAGGCAAAATTTTTACCCAGTCGAGGTGAAGCTCCTGTGACATCTTAACAGGAACATTTGAAGAGGGACCACTGAGGAGTTAATGAGCTGGAGGTCTTGAACCAGGCCATAGGTTCCGTTAGGTTTTTTGACAGCAAGTATAGGAGTGTTAAAGAGAGAAGAGGTGGGGTGAAGTAGCTTTTTTCTTAGAAGGTCAGTGATCATAGGCTTAAGTCCCTTAAGGCTCTGGAGAGAGGGTGGGATACTGAGTTTGGGTAATGTACTTAGTAGGACATTGCAGTTGGATAATGATGAGGGAATGGTGTTTAGCAACACAGGGGGTTTGGGTGTTCCAGACTTGGAGGGTCACCTGAGAGGCTGGTAGAAGAAAAGACACGTTGGAGCTGGGAGGTTGGGAGACTAGAAGGAGGAGGGGAGCTTTTGGTGAGTATGGGGTAAGGTGAATGGAAGGAGAAAAGGAAATGGAAGCTCCTACCTTTGCTAAAAAATCTCTTCCCATAAGAGATACCAGGCAGGTTAGCATGAATAAAAATTAATGAGTGAGATAAATACCCCTAAAAACACAGATAAGTGGTGGGGTCTGCTGAGGTAGATAAGACTGTCCCCCTACTCCAACAAAAGGGAAACTAGAAGGAGAGGTAGCCCCCAGAATTCCCTCAGTACCGAGTATGTGGCTCTGGTCACCAAGAGAAAGGAGATGGGCTGTCCTGATACCATGATGTTTACCGGTGGCTCCCTGCTACAGATGACACTTGTGGTTGGTCAGGCCAAAGGATCCCAGGCAGCCTCACTCGTCCATAGCCAGACCTAGAAGATCAACTTGGGAATTTTCTGGGTTTGATGTCTCCATGCCACCATGTGCACGAGGACAATCGACTGCCCAATGTCTTCCCTATGGCATCTTGGACAAGGTCTCACAGGACCAAGATAAGGATTAGGTCATGCTTGGGCCCAGTGACCATCTCTACCACATTTGAAACATGGGCCTGGCAGTTCTTGAGCCCTGGGGGGCAAGGGAGCAGCATGGACAGCACGGATGGGGTGGTCTATCGCCTTGGCCGGTCGGAGGGCTGTGGCTAGCATGTGACTGTGATTACTGCGGGCTTTGTCATTCCTCGTGTGGTACACCTTAAAAGCCAACTCTAAGACTTCTGCCTGCCAGGTCAAGGGGCCTTTCTCCAAATGTCTAAGTTTAGCCTTAATGTCAGAGTAGCACTGAGGGAAAAAATGAGTCATGAGTAACTGTCTTCCATGGTTTCTGGATCTAAGTATATTGTAACAGAGCTTTAGTGGGGTGTTCCAAAAATGCAGAAGGATTTTCTGTCATATCTTGAATGACCTCTGAGAACTTATTATAGTTTACTGGCTTGAGGGCAGCCTTACAGAAACCTGCCAAGAGACAAGTCAAAAACCAGTCCCTAGCTAAAATTCCATTTGGAGTGTTACAGTCCTAGTAAGGTTCCTGCTTGGAGGCTGCCTCTGCCCCCAGAAGGTGTGTTGCATGTGTTTGGTGAATCTCATCTGCATGTAGTCTGGCCTGCTCCCAAACTCGCCTGTGCTCTTCAGGAAGTAGGTTATTAGATAGGATCATATAGATATCATGAATGGTGAGATTATAAGACTGGGTAATATATTGGAATTGTTTTATAGAAGTGGTAGGATTAGATATATAGGACCCCAGTTTTTGTTCTATATGGGAGAGTTCTGAGAGTGAGAAAGGAATGTGTACCCTAATCAATGCGTCTACACCAGTCACCTGTCGCAATGGGAGAATTGCTGCCAGCTTGGCTTGGTTAGGGTTAGGTTCCTTAGCAGCACGTGAGCATGTGAGAGGAGGGATAAAGTATTTGCTTTCTTTCATTAACACTCAGAAATGTCCTGGTTTGCATGTCTCAGCCCCCTCAAAATCTCAGCCAGATTTCCCTAGGTTTCGCAGCTCACTTCTCTTCTTTGCTGGCAGGTACCCCATCATTCTACCAAACACAGCATGTTCCATATTGTCCTGATAGCTATGTCCGAACTCTACAGACTCCATTCTCCCTTCACTGCCCTCATTTCTAGAAGCACCTCATTTTTCTGAAATACCTGTTCTAGCTTAGATTTCTTTCTTCACCACTTGATAGATTCCTTCCCTCGCTAAGTTCTCACTACCCCTTCCCATTGCTACCTCTCCTTCTTGTTCCAGCTGCTAACAAACACTTATCTCCAGAGCCAGCTCCCCTAAGTTCTCCTGAAATTCTTGGGATAGATAGAGCATCAAGTAAGGCCTTCATCCTGCATGGATGTGTCAATACGTTTAATTACTTACTTCTTGCTGTGATGTAGAGGCTAAATAGTCCCAACAGGCTTATGTATATGAGCCCTTGGTCCTCATGTGGCTGTTTTGAGAGTGTGTGGCGCCTTTGGGACATGATCCTTAGAGAACACTGGCCATTAACAGTGGGCCTTGAGGGTATAGCCCAGCTCCACTTGGGAATCCAATTCACTTTGCTTTCTGGTTGGTCTTGGTGATGTAGCCAGATGTGAGTTCTCTCTGCTCCTGTTGCCACACCTTCCTGAAAATGACAGGCCTCGTCCTCTTGAATTGTGAACCAAAGCATGCCTCTCTCCTTCTTTGTTTTTGTTAGACACTTGTCAGAACGATAAGAACTGTAACTAATAACATTCCTAACCAATTTGTTTTATATCTTTTCCCTTACCAAACCCCTTCTATCCCTTCCTCAGGTTTTACTCATATCTAATGGCTTTGTTTCCCACATGCTTTTGTGAAACTTTGTGACATAAACACGCATCCATAATTTGAAACCTCTCGAGGCCCCAAAAGGTCTATTTCCACGTTGACCAAAGGTCAGAGACTTGGGACTTGTTTCTAGTTCCTTCAAGGTTATTGTGTTCTACCTTAGACCAAGTTCCCACCTAGTTGTAAATCAGAGAGTTCAGCTGGCTCAAGGTTATTGTCAACAGGTGTAGCTAATAGCCAGCCCGTGTGCTCCAGGAATGGAGAAGTAGATCTGTTCCTACCTCAAATAAAAGTCTAAGGACACAACTAAGTTCCAGTTCCCTTTATGGAAATAACTTGGGAGTCCACCCAGGGAGTGGTTTGCCTACAGAACATTTTGGTCCAGGGTGGCATGACTTGCTTTGTCCTAGCAACAGAATGTTTAAGTATGAATGTAGCCTGCAACTTCTGATTGGTATGTTCATTTCTTTGTATCATGTTAATGCAGTCTTTTGCCTTACTCCTACCTTCTGCGGTCACAGGTATTTTAAGCATTAGTAAATTAAATGCGTGTGAATTTTAGGTACTCAGGGAAATTCTCTCTCAATACTATCCTATATATTTCTCCATTTTGTTATTTTCATCCACGTCTTCATACTCTTTACTATACTTCTAATCCCCGAGCCCTTACCCTAGTGAGAGGTATTTTTGTCGAGGCTGGTCCTCAGCAGAAACCTCATATCCAATGAAATAATATCAGAAAGTCTTTCAAAAGCCATTAGGTCCTGAGAAGAGCACCTCAGGAACAGATGGGTGTTATTAAAGAGACCCACTGAGGTTTTCTGTCCCTGCTAACAAGTAGGGATGCAGAATCAGGTGCCATCTATGAAGCTATGTTAATTGCTTTACTTGTTGCTATGATAAGATACCCTGGAAAGCAACTCAAGGGTGGTATGGGAAGTCCTTCTGTATATGTGTTGCTTTTATTGGTTAATGAATCAAGATGCTGCTTTGGCCTGTTATAGGGCAGAGTAGAGCTAGGCAGGGAAAACGAAACTGAATGCTGGGAGAAAGAAGGCGGAGTCGTGAGCTGCCACGGAGCTGCCAGAGGAGAAAGACTCAAGCTGCCAGCCAGAACCTTGCCAGTAGGCCACAAGCCTCATGGTAAAATATAAAATAATAGAAATGGGTTAATTTAAGAGATAAGAGTGAGCTAGAAATATGCATAAGCTAACAGGCCAAGCAGTATTGTAATTAATACAGTTTCTGTATGATTATTTTGGTTCTGGGCAGCCGAGAACAAACAAGCACTGTGCTTGCAACACAAGGGAAGAAAATTTTGTTTGATTCAGGTAGGGGATGGTGCCTATTATATCAGGGAAATTGTGGTGGTCAGAGTGACTTCCAGTTGGGACAGTAGGGGGTGTGAGGTGACTGGTTAACTGGACAGTCAGGAAGAAGAAGGCTGTAAGCAGGGCTAGGTTACAGACCTTAGTGCTTGGTCCCCAGTGATCCACTCCCTCCACTCAGGTCCTTAGTGCTTGGTCCCCAGTGATCCACTCCCTCCACTCAGGTCTGACCTTTTAAGGGTTCCATAATGTTTTAAAAGAGAATCACCAGCTGGAGACCAGAAGCCCAAGCGCATGAGCCTGTGGGGAACATTTTGTGATCGAATCACAGCACCTCTTACAAGACGATGCCTTGGTGGCTCTGCTGGCTCAGAAGCCTCACACTCGAGTACTGTGGGCCATAGATTTCCAGGGTATAAGCTACTCAATATGGTACTGTGTTAGGATAACCGGAATGGACTAAAGCACCTCTGGAAAAATAGGCAGCAGCCGAGACCTCATTAGCTTCCACCCACTGTTGCTCTGTTTACCATTTCAACTGTGCCTGTTTGTCCCACAGTCCAAGACCCAGCACGTGGCTTCAGATAGTTCAATCTAAAAACAGTATTTTTTATGGTGGGGAGAGAGACCCTTATTAGGATACCATAACTCTACTTTTAAATATGCAAATGGCAAAATAGGTTTACAGGTGTAATTAATGTTGCAGACATTAAGATGGGCAGTGTCTTCGACTATGAATGTGGGTCTAACTAATCTCATTTTTAACTTGCAAATTTTAACTGTTGGAAAGGAGAGATTATGAAGGCACAAGCAAGGTTTGGTGACGGGAATGAAGTGCTACTGTTGGCTATCATGAAGGGAAACATGGCGAGGAGCTGAGGGAGCCTCCTGGGTGTCCTTCAGCGTGGAAGTGGGCATCCACTAAAGCTAGAATTCCACAACAGCCTGGGTGAGATTAGAGGTGGTTTGTTGACTTGAGAGTCCAGAGTTAGCAATATCTCTGGAAAATCATGGGCTTACAGAAAACTTGAGCTCATCAACCTGTGTTTTGTGGGGCCAGTGAGTGTGTGGTCATTTGCGAGGAAGCCATGGACTATTGATGCACACAGAGTGGCCACCCCTCATCATTAATTTTCCTTCTGCCTTGGCTCATTCTCATCAGCATATGAAGTAAAGGCCATTTCTTACACTTTAAGCTGTTAGCCAGCTTTCCACAACTGTAACACAATACTTATGACCATTAACTCAAAAAGTGTAAAGGCTTTAAACCCTATGGTGGTGTTAAAGCTTCTAGTCATGATTTGGTCGTCATGATTTGGAACTTAGGCAAGGCACTTGATCGTGGTGGGGACATATGCTAAAAGTGATGAGGTGGAGAAAAACGACAAACTTGCCAGAAACTAAGAAAGAATGGCAGAGACTAAGTCCTCCCTCAAGGGGCATGCTGTTTCTGATACCCAAAGACCTCCCATTGGGGCTCACCTCTAAAAAGGCTCCACCTACTCACAGTGGCATCCGAGAACCAACATCTTCACACATGGTGTTTGACCATACATTCAGGATACAAAGTATAGCGCAAACTACCACATTTCTCTAGACCTTACTCTCCTGTTATTACTGTTTTCTTCCTGACTTCCTTTATTACTGAAACTCCTTGAAAGAACTGAGAGCATGTGTGTGTGTGTGTGTATGTGTATACTGCTTTTCCACTCCCTCCGCAATGCCAGTCTGATCTTTGTTCCTCACAAGAACACAGGAACAAGGCCTCGTGGCTTCCATGCTGCTAAGTCCCAGCATTCAATGTCTAGCCCTCATCTTGGTTGACCCACAGCCAGCATTTGACATAATTGATTCTCCTTCTTCTCTGACCATTTAATTTGAAATATTGAACTTGCTTAATTTGAAAAGCTTGAATGACCTCATTGAATTAATCAGCTTAATCAGTCTTTTCTTAGTATCATGCTTGTGAAATCCTGTTAGCCGACTGAATTCTTGACTTCAAAGATTACATGGTAAAGATAAAAACCAAATTACTAACATGGAAATTCTTATCTGAGAATCTTACCATTTTAGGTGAGAGTTGTGCCCCCCCCCCCGCCCCAGGCCTGCCACTTCTCTAGAAAACAACCCTTTCCATTTCCTTTCTCTAGGACTCAAAGCCTGAAGAATTTTGGTCTTTAGATTGATGTTATGCAGTTACTTCTAGATGGAGCCTATGCATTTTCTGTCAAAAGGTAAAGTTCACCTTCTTGTGGGACTCAGGAAACAATGCCGTAAAGCATGTGACCTTTGTATTCCGATTACTTCAAAATGAAAACATGAGAACACAGTGGTGTCGTGAAGGGGGGGTGTCTCTTTCTAACTGAAGGCCACATCCTCCAGGAATTCCTCAGTCCTCAGTTGTCTTGCCAATAGTGAAGTTTGCCTCATATCATAGGAATGAGCTCTGCAAACAACCATGTTGCACCTAGAAACCACTTCGAACAGTGGTTCTCAACTTCCTAATGCTGCGACCCTTTAATACAGTTCCTCGCATTGTGGTGATCCTCAGCCATAGAATTATTTTTGTTGCTACTTCATAATTGTCATTTTCTACTGTTATGAATACTAATGTAAATATCTGATATGTAGGATGGTTAACCCACAGGTTGAGAACTAGGGACTTAGACTCAGACATAAGTTACCACTTCTTCTTTGACCCAATATTTCTCACCTAAGCCTTGTTGACTTTTTCTCAGAATTGCCCATCAGTCCAGTTCCTTGTCCCTTAGGAAGCAAACGCAATCTTCTAAGTCTCTGCAGATGATTGGGTACTCACACTTTCATGATCCCCCTGTGCATGCCATAGCTTGGTTCGCCTCTTCTCCTATTAATATGTTTGTTGCAGGGTCCACTTTAGCAGAAACTTGAAAAAGCACACAGGGCATTTATTCATCCCCCTTGCATTGACACTTAGCTGAGAGCCAGAACTTGCTCCGTATCCCTGATCAGTCGTGTAGTAAGTATTAGCTCCTGGTAAAATTGGTCGTTTGCAAATGGCACTGTTTTCCTTGGTAATACAAGTTAAGTAAGAAGAGTTAGCTCATGGAAGTGTGAGAATAAACAAGCAAAGCAGGAGATGACTTCCACAGTGTGGCTGGGACGTGGCCAGCACCTATTCTATTTCAAAATATTGTTACGTTTGTGCATATCAGAGATGAATTCTGGGAGAACAATCCCCATAGAATGTCTGGCATAAATGTTTGCCAAATATAACTTGCTAAACTATGTAAATGCCAGACTTTGAACTTAGGAGAGCAGAGACTAAATATTTAATATTTAGGCATTGTATTTTTACAAAGACAAATGCTCATAGTGTTGCCCTAATTGTTTCTGCATTTAGGTTTCTTTTTATTCAAAGTGGTCATCTGTTTAGTTTCTATGCAGATTTGAGGGAGCTTAAGAAATCAGGAAAAGGAAGCATTCGTATAGCAACACTTGTATCCTTTAAAGAAGAAAATTTGCATACCCACATTAAATATCAGGAAAATGTTATTTTTATGCATTAGATATTCTTGTCTGAGCCTACAGTGAACTTACCATTTTTGTAAGAAGCTGGTTTTTCCATTTTATTGGTATTTTTCATTTGTATGATAAGAGATAGCTGCTGTTAATTCTTCACGGCATATGTTTGCATAAATGTTGCTAAAATGGATAACCGAAGACAAATTAAAACATGTAAAATATTTACTAAAATTAAAGATCCCAGTGGATTGAGTTTCTAAGCTTTAAAAATGAACAAATAGGTCAAGGCCAGGCCACATGAAGGAAAATATACTAGAAAAACATCAACACTAAACTGCAGATAATATACGATTGTCTATATTTGATTGTCTCATTCTAAGTATAAACTACATTAAATTATCTTAATCATTTATCTTTCTTGAGCTTTGCAGGGATTTTTTTTAACATTGAATTATTTACATACTCTCTCTAGTGCAGAAATAAATCAGTGACCGGCCTTGGGAAGCTAATTTTGTTGTGAAGTTGAAGATTCATATAAATAATAGTTTGTAGGTGTATCATTTGGATCATCAGTCTGTAATTGATTAAAGAATGTTTTTTTTAATTTAAAGGAAGTCAAGAAAGTCATGGTTATATATAAGAGAAGTTAGAATGAAATTATTTCAATCATATCCCTAAAATGTTAAGTCCTTGAAGTATGAATTGAGTCTTTATAATAAAATTAGTATCTACTTGCTACCTTTGCACACTTTTTCTTTCCTACCTTCTTTTTTCCCCTACCTCTAAACAATCCCTTAGGTCATTTACCTTTGTGCTAAACACCTGTGGAAAAATGATCCTTGGGTATCTCTTGTTGTATGAGGTTCTCTCTTTTTGTTACAGAACCTGGGAAGACTTTAAATTCAACAGATAAACACTGATCTTACTGTTTGAGTGGAGTTCTGCTTTGCCCTCCACCGCCCCCTCCCCCACTCCACACCCTGCCTAATCTCAGAAAGCCCACAAAACTGAGGCTACTTCCCAGGAGAGGACAGGGCCACACCTGCAGGGTATTTAAAAGGTCTCTGAAGGAAAGGCCGGGTGGTTTTTCAGTTCCTTCTGGTCTCCTCTCTGGGGGCTGGGAGACCATCAGGGAGTGTTTTACTCATTAAGCCTGGACTTTTAATTCGGCCGGATCTGATTTATTGCATCAGTGGAGAGACTTAATATTGGGGTACAGAAATCTTTCATCTGGTGCATTGAGGGCAGGAGAGTGAGGCTCCAGGGGTGATCCCTAACACTTACTAGTGTGAAAAGCCATGAAAATGGTTATTCATATTGATTCACTGAAAGCATATCCATGTTTGCTTTCAGTGGAATCACTCAGTTCCTCACCGGAATGATAAACCAAAGAACGAGCAATGTCCTTGGAAGACATGAGCATGGATAAGCACACTGGAGACACAGAAAGACACAGACACAGAGTCCAGGCTCTTATCTTAACTGGATGGTCTCCAACTCAGTGACATTGACCAAGTCATTTACCCTGTCTGGGCTCCAGTTTTCATCATATGGCCCCAGCAATTTGTGGTATCTGAGGATGTTTCTAGCTGCAAGGATATCATATTAATCAATATTGCATTTTGATATGTGGAACTTCCTGTACCCATTGAACTTCTTGCTTTCTATGAATAAGGTTCCATAAAGACTGTTAATACAGAGTCCAAGAGCCTCCTCGAATTCTATCTCAAATGCAATTATTTGAGTCTCTTATCTTCGCATGTTAATGAGCAGGTACAAGGCTCAAGGAAGAGGTGCAGGGAAGCATAAAATGAGAAAGTAGTAGAACAAGGAATATTGTTAATCCATAAAATGAATAACTTGCTGTTGGACAATTGAAAATGGCTGTGCACTGCAGCTAATTACATTCTAATTGGCTGTAGTTACAAGTACTTTATTTTCAAAAAACTTTTTCCAAGAAAATTTGTAAAGGCTACCTCTGAGGCTAAGGAACAGAATTATCATGCGCTTGTATACTATTGTGCTAAAATCCATAGTGTGCAAGGATTATGTGGGGGCTGTTTTTTTTCCTCCTTATTTGTAATGCATATAGTCATTTGAGTTGGAGTAAATCTCAGAAGAACATAAAACATTTCTTATGCTTGATAAAATACATTCGGGCATAGTTGCACATAACAAATGAAAAGATTATCAAAAGTTCAAATCAAGGAAATGGTCAAGTAAAAGCTTTTGGAGTACACTTACAAATCTAAAAATATGATTTATATTGGATGAATATGAAGGCATATACATGTACCTCGGTTTCAGAATAACATTAGATTTGCATTGATGGCACAGAACTCCATGAAAATAAAAATCAAGTGCTGCTTGTATTTATGCATGTGGCCACTCTGTCACAGCGCTCTTCTTGAAGCTAAGCACAGCATTGATGTAAGGGTAAAAGCATACATATTTAGAAGGCAATTTGACTGCATGAGTATTTCACAAAAAAAAAAAAAAACACAGTAGTAGATACAAGGTAAGGTTCATGACCTCCCCAGCCACAAGCATTGGACCAGATTAAACACTATCAGACATGAACCCCCTTTTGTGGAGCAGTCCTCAAATCCAATTCCGAAGCAGCTGGTTACCCCTATAATCACCATGCCACTATTGCACCTGGCAGGCTGGTTTTGCAGCCTTCGGGGGTCCAGCAAAGGGGAAGACCACTGATGTCTTTGCATCTCAATAGCCTGCATAGCAATTTTCAGAACATTGAAAACTGATCAGCAGGGAGGAAGTATTGCCACTAAGCTCTGCTAAGCAACCAGGCATATTGGTAACAGCTTTTATTGTTTTGGGATCTCTGGGGTCTCTCTGACCCATAACTCATATGGAGGTAACCTATGCCAGACACTGACATTTTCATTTGCTAACTCATGTCTTCTGGGAGCAGTATTGTTCAAGCATGCAGGGTACTTGAGTATTCTTTGTAAGCTTGTCTATACCTAAATTTCCTCACACTACACCAGGGATCATAAATGTATTATGTTTGCAAATTAAAAATGAATCCTTAAAAATTAACTAGAATTGTTTCTGGGATATAGTAGACCCTCATGAAACAATTCTTATTCTATACTTTGGAACTTGTGTGTTTATGTAGAATATCCTGGTGTTCATGGGAGCTCGGGTGTGCCCAACTTACAGATGAGAAATCTAAGGCCCGTTAAGCATTCAGGCCTAGAGCTGTTCTTTTCTATCTCCTTTCTCACGCCACCTGCTTTATGTCAATAAATATCTTTGAGCTAACTAGTGATGTCATATTGCATTCATACAGCATCAGGCAGAGTCAGAGGTGCTTGGTATTCTCATTAGCCTGTGCAGTTCACTGGAAGTGAAGCCGGCATTTCTGTGTAACTCTTAGAAACAGATAAAACATCTCACGGAGGGCCAGTTCTCGGTTAGGAGATGGAACCCTGGTTATACTGAAGGAACCCTGATGGTTGCTAGTTCATAAAGTTTAACATCTCAGTCTTAGGGAAATCACTTAAATATTGCTGCTCATAATATTAGAAAGGGGGAATTTTATCTATTTTTTACTGGTTAGTTCTTAACGTGGTGCTCTTTTAAGTTGCAGGAGAAACATTTTCTAAAGTCAGCCCTTAAGTTCCCTTGTGGTCCAAGGACGAGCAGTGTGGGCAAATGGTGTCTCATTTCCTTTGGGGCCCCCTAGCTCATTCTTCCCTCCCTATCCCAGGAGGATGCCGTCATCGCTGGTCCTAACACCAACCCTGAAGTTTATCTTTTATTTTTTCTCTTCTGTTTCTGCCTTCTACTGTTATGATCTAGCTGGAGGGGCTCCAGGGCCACACACAGAGCATGCATCTATGACATTATCTTTTGTGGAGTCAGGAAGGGAACTTACTCTCTTAAAAAGGGAGGGGAGTCGAAGCCCTGCATAACTAGGGACCGACCCTCCAGGAGCAGAAACAGGAAACAGAGGCTTGTTTAACAAGTGACATTAAGGCTGAATCACAGGTAAACACTGTGAAACTGAACTATGGTGGCTTGAGGAGGACAAAGACTACCTTTAAAGAGAGCAGAAATACTTAGTCTTCTCGGAGCCAGAGGAACAATCTTTCGCGATGCCATCCCCACTACTGACCACTATTGTGTGCTTAAGGAAAACACCCATCCTTTTCTGTCCTTCCCCAGTCCCTCTTCCACTATGCCCTAAATTCTTGCTCCTGCTTCCCTGCCTGGCAAACGCTGTCAGGGACATCTTCATGCACTGTTCTCTTTTGGTATTTATGTGTTTCTTACCCTGCCTCTGCCTTGCCTTTATCTTTCCCTCCTCCTTTCGTCTCTCCTCTGCCTACAATCTCTAATTCCTCCTCAGTATCATTTGCTTTATCATCAATTTGTCCCTTTTCACTGTGAAGAACTTCTCCTGTCCACGGGAGTTTCTCCTCACACAGTGAGACAACACCGAGGCCTCCTGGGGTTTCATATTTCTTCAGTCCAGGAGGGCTGGCCTTGCCCTTAGACTTACAGGATGCTGCCTTGGTGGGATAATCTTGCAGGCATTTGTCTTCATGTATAGACACATTGGTCTCTACTGCTGCCCCACAAGAAGTCTCTGTAACTGAATTGTCTAGTTTAAATGCATAGGCCACAAATTGTCTATACCAGAATTGTCAATGCTTCTACTTTACCAAAGAATTCAGTCTCTTTGAAAGTTGTCCACCATATCTGAGTAAGCAATCAAATGTCCCAGTTCTCAGGGGTAGAAGGGGTACTGCAGATGTACCTCACATCCAGGGCCAAAAGCAAACAAACAAACCAACAAAACAAACAAACAAAAAAAAGGAAGAAGCATCATTTTGGATTTGAATGCTAGTTGCCTTTGCTAAATATCTTGATTTTGGCTGCCATTCCCCACACCATCCCCAACATTTCTGCTGCTATTACTTTGGCGGGGCTGTAAAACGAATGCGTATTCTGATTTTTTTTTTTCTCCACAGAACCTTAAGTTCTTTAGAGTAAATATACTACATGTAGCCACAAAATCAATCAAAATGGAAGGCAGCACAACTTTACCCAGAATTTTTTTTTTTAACAGATACACAGTTCAGTTTTTCCAGGTTTCATAATGAGTTATGGGGTGGGTCTGTAAACCTCTTCCCTCCAAAGCATCTACAAACAATTTTCTTTTTTAATCTAAGAATGTTCATGGGGAACTCAAACAAGAAGACAAAAAAATAAATCAAATACCCTAGAAAAAGGAGAAAGAAAATGAAAACAACACCCCTCTCCCCCAGCCTCAGTACTTGGAGCAAAGGGTCTCAGAGAGCTATCAGATACTATCTAGATATTAGATATTAGCTTGCCTCTCAAATGCTATTAGATAGTATCTAGGGATATTTTGATAGTCGCATCTGCGGGATCTAGCGGGAGGGTAGAAACTGTTGCTACTGGTACCTCATGGAATAGTCCAGAGCCCTGCAAAGCATCCCACAATGCATGGGAACACTCTCCACAAGGACTTGTCCAGCTCAACATGGGGTGAGTGTCTCTACTGGAGTCTCCTGCACAGTGAGTGTGATGCTTTGCACACATACACGCATGCATACATGCACAACACAGCGTAATATTTGCACACAGTTGGCCTCTGTTCTCACTGATCTGAACTTACCCCTTTTCTTCTTAATTCTATGTCGTGATTATTTTTCATGTTGACACATAGAATTTATGTAGTTTTTGACTGCTGCATAATTTTTACTTGGCTTATCATACTAGAACACACCTACTAAACTCCATGACGTTTAATTTTGTCTTGTTACAGCCTGACCTCCATGAAAGAAATTACTGAAAGAGAAACGACACAGAAGGCTGGAGGCTTCCTCTGCCTGGTGATTTTCGCTTGCTTCATTTTCGTTAGAAACCCAGCTTCGGGATGCTATTCACAATGAAACCCCAATCAGCCACTTTCTTACAAATCGGGTCCTCCAAGACCTGTGTCACCCACGAGGCTGGGACGAGGAAAGAACTACCCTCCCCCATTCTGTAGACATTTCGAATGCCTGACTCACCAGGCAGCAAATCTTGTCAGCTGTGGAAATGTTAAGCTTAGCGGGCTTGCCATGGCTGAACCACATCCAAACCTTCTTAAGAACCTGGATTAGTTAAAATATGCTAGAGATCCAGGCTGTCCCTTAGGTTAATAATGAAACAGGAACTTCAAAGCCGTCCTTCATTGTCTTAGGTTTTTCATCTTATCCTTGGAGTTCAGTCCAGAAGTTCAACCAGCTGATATTTTTTACTGATTTCATAGGCCCACATTTTGATTGGAAAAGCTAGGATTGTTCTTATCGTACAGCACAGTGATTCTCAGCCTTCCTAATACTGCAGTCCTTTAATACAGTTCCTCATGTTACGGTGATCCCTAGCCATAAAAATATTTTGTTGCTACGTCGTTACTGCAATTTTGCTACTGTTATGGATTGTGATGTAAATACCGGATATGCAGCCTTTCTGATATGTACCGCTGTGAAAGAGTTGTTCCAGCCCCAAAGGGGTCACAACCCACAAGTTGAGAACCACTGGTATAACTAGCAGCTATAAGGTGTCCTTAGAATCGAGGCACAGAAGTTTGCTGTCAACTGAGCAGTGAGAGTCGGGCGGGCTGTTTAAGCTAAGTGTCACTTTCAGGACCTGGCAGAGCAGGTTATTGCGGGGAAAACATTTCATCATTGTTTCCCACCCGACACGGCTGACCTCCCAGAATCATGGATTTTACTGTAGGCGGCTAGCGTTTGGGTGTGTGTTTGGGAGAGTGGGCGTGAGATCAAGCCTGAGGCTATACTCAGGGTCCACCAGTGAACTACTCCAGCCACAGGGTTTAGCTATTTTATCTCACTGTGAGCAGCGTGCAATTTAATTTTCTTTCAAATTAGTCTCTGCTGCTTTATGAGAACTGGTCAGAGTTCATAGCCTGAGTAATCTCTCTCTCTCTCTCTCTCTCTCTCTCTCTCTCTCTCTCCCTTCCTCCCTCCCTCCCCCTCTCCTTCTAACCTGTTTCCTCTAACAGGAGCACCACCATTTCTTTATTAAAACATGAAATCAAAACAAGACAAGAGCAAAACCGCCTTCGATTTTCCCTTCTTTTAAGACCTTGCGGGTGCTGTTGGAGTCATCACCCTTAGCTGTGTCTCCTCCATGGCAACAGGACTGCCACACTGTCAACTTCCTGCTTTTCCCATAGACTCAAAAATCAAAGCTTTCTTGTGATCCTTCTTATCTAAGCAGGCTCCTTACTAAGGTGTCTGTGGGGGCTCCGATAAGTCGCTGTAGATTGGGACAAGCTGGTCATGTACTGGCTACCTCCCTGGAGAATGGTTTGATTGTGAATTCCATGCTAGCCCTCTCGTGAATGTGAAATGAAAGGCCACACAAGAAGGGCAGGCAGGGTCCAAAAGTCAGTTACTGCTTCCTGGGCCAATGATTTACTAAGTGCCTTTGAGGAATCCACTCACTTCCTCCATGTGATAAAGTTATTTGATATGAGGAGAAGCGGCAATGCTTTCTTATCTTCTCAGCAGCCAGAAGCCATAAAGCCAAGGCCATGGCCAAGTCAGTTTTACTGTTCCTCCTGGAAGCCTTTGTAAAGGAGCTCGGGAAGGCTCAGCTGGGGAAAGATGGTGGAAAGGGAAAGTGACTGAGTGTAGGTTGGGAAAGGACCCTAACAGGAAGAGAGCAGAGCAGAGGATCCTGGGTAGAAAAACAGACAAACCCTAGAACTTCCTCTCAGGAGCTACCACCCCATCCTTGAAAAACTTCCTGTTTTATACCCAGTGGCAGAAGCCTGAGGCTAGAAGGGCTGCTCAGGATTTCCAAGAAAGAACTTTTTGTTTTTATTTTAAAAATTCTCTCTCTCTCTCTCTCTCTCTCTCTCTCTCTCTCTCTCTCTCTCTCTCTTTCTTTTTTTGAAATTAAGTCTAGGAGTCTCAACCAGGAACATGTACACAGACCTTTCCCTTTTGGCCGCTGGAAGCTCCCCATTTTCCACGCTGCATTCCTTTCTTTTTTCTTAGTGTGTATTACTTGTATAAAATAACGGACTTTACAGTGACATTTCCAAAGGTGCACATAAATTTAATTTGATCTCTTCTGCCCTGCCTTGTCCTCTCTTGACACCTCCCTCACACTTCCCCCTGACTGTCTTCTACAAAATCCTACTGCTTTCATGTCTTTTTTTTCCCCTAAATAAATCTGGATTCCTAACTTGAGGAAATAATGTAGTACATTTGTCCTTCCGAGTCTGGCTTATCACATTTAACACGATGAGCACTAGCGCCAGGCATTTACTCGAAGTGTCCAAAGTCCCATTTTCTTTGTAGTTGAACCACACTCTACTTCTTGCATTCATCCCCTGACAGACTCCTAGAACATGATGGTAAATATGGGTGAGCAATCTCTATGGTTTGCAAATTAGAATTTCTTTGATACAGAACCAGGAGTAGTATTGCATGATAATTCTATTTTTAGTTATTTGGGGGAAACTCCGTCCTGATTTCCACAGTGGATGAGCTAGTTTGTGTTCCTACCAACAGTGAAGAAGGGTCTCTTTCCACTCCTGCATCTTTGCCAGCTTTGATTGTTTTCTTGATAATAATTCTGGTTGGAGAAAAAATCATAATGGTGTGTGTGTGTGTGTGTGTGTGTGTGTGTATTTATTTATTTGTGAGAGAGGAATATGTGTGTGGCCATTGAACACTTGAGAATGTAGCTTTTCTCATTTCTCTTGGCTGAAGATGTTGAATGAACATTTTTAAACGTAGTGTGTTTCCGTGTGTGTGTGTGTGTGTGTGTGTGTGTGTGTGTGTGTGGCTGTGTATATGAATGATGGAAGGCAGAGGTCAATCTTGAGTGTTATTACTCAGAAGCCACTTGCCACTTGCCCTGTGTTTTGAGAGGAGTATTTTCCTTGCCTGGAGCTGGCCTGGAAGCTAGGTGAGCTGCCCAGCAAGCCCCAGGGATCCACTTCTTTCATGTCCTCAGGGCTGGAATACAAGTGGGTGACAACATGCCTGGGTTTTTACATGGGTTCTGGGGATGGATCTGAGGTGCCCATGCCTTCATCACAAGAGCTATGGATCCAGCTATCTCCTTGGACCTAGCTTTTCATGAATTTATGGCCTTTGTACTTCTTTTTGAGAAGTGTCTTTTAACAGGCTTTTCTCTTTTGGGCCACCAACCAGCTCCCAGACGATGACAATGAGACCTGTTATCAGTTTTGAATGCTCAGTCTTCTCTTACTTCTTATTTTCCTTATCTATGTTTTACCTAGGGGCTTTTTACCTACCTTTCTTCTTTCCTCCCTCCTTCTCTCTCTCTCTCTCTCTCTCTCTCTCTCTCTCTCTCTCTCTCTCTCTCTCTCTCTCTCTTTCCTGCTTCTTGTGTCTGTCTATCTGGCAGCCTGGTTTCTGGTCCCAGATATACCCCTTTTGCTCTTCTTCATTCTCTTCTCTTTCAAGCCTAGATTTTCCCTCCTACTTATTTTCTCTGTCCACTGGCCCTGCCTAGCTATTGGCCTTTCAGCTTTTTAAACCAAATAGGTACCTTAGGCAAGCAAGGTAAAGTGAATGCAACACATCTTTACATGTTTACATAATTAAACAAATAGAGCATAAACAAATGTACACATTTTTCCCTTGTAAAGTTGGCTCTTGCCCATTTATTGATTAGATTGTTATTTTTTGGTGCTGAAGCTTTTTAGTTACTTACATATTTATGTAGTTTTTTATGTTAATCCTCTGTCAGGTGGGTAGCTGACAATTTTACATCTCAATTCTGTTTAAAAAAATCTTTTCAATTCGTTGTTTCCTTGGTGTATAGAAACCTTTTAATTTGATAATGTCCTATTCATTAGCCCCTTCTGGCATCTTATGAGATATTAGAATGCTATTCAGAAAGCTACTGGCTGTGGTTGTCTTTTCTAAACAATTGTTTCAACATTTTATTTGTTTATTTACACTCTTTCCATGTGCGGGTGTTTTGCCTACATGTGTGTCTGTGTTCTGTGTGCACTAAGAGCTCTCAGAGGTCAGAAGAGGGCCCAGAGCTCCAGGAACTAGAGTTTCAGATGGTTGACATTCACCTTCTGGGTGCTGGGAATAGAACCCAGGTCCTCTAGAAGAGTGGCCACATGCCTCTAACCACTGAGCAATCCCTCCAGCCTCTGTCCCATAAACCATGTTTCCCCTGGGTTTTCCTCTAATGGATCTTACATTAAGATCTCTGCTACATTTACCATGCTGTTTCTCCAAGTGTGTTTTAAGTGACTTCTCCCACTGAGTCTTTGGGAATACCGTAATACTTTATAGCAATAGATCTCCAAAACCATTCGTGTTTATTTTGCAGTTCCTAGGAGCTATGAGTCAGTGGAGGTGATGGGTGTTTCAGATTGAATCTGACATCTTCCTTTCAGCCTCATCTTTGAGTGCCTGGTCCTCAGCTCATATTTTGGAAGCCCATTCATCTTTTAAGACATGGGACCTAACCAGTAGAAGCTGGGTTCTAAGGATATAACTTTGAAGGTTGTGTTTGGCTCCTTGGTTTCTGCCTCAGTTTCTGCTTATAAGTCCACAGTGATATGAACAGTCTCCCTTATGTGCTCCAGCATCCATGATCTGAGCTGTTCTGTGCTGTCTTCTCCGGCACGATAGACTTAGCTCTTGTGACCATGAGTCAAGATTAGTTTTTCCTTCTTTAAGTTGCTTCTATCAGGCATCCCTTCACTGAGACACCAAGCCATCCACACAAATGTCATCTTAGAGTTTGCTGGCACAGTTTAAAATGCCACCTTTCTTAGGAGTTAGCCTGAATAATTGCGAAGAATAATAGGGACAAAGGGCGCAAAGTGTAACTCAGTGTCCTGCTGTCATGGCGCCATTCCCAGAGAGGGAGCGATGGGTGGCCGATCCTTCTCCACTTGAGTGTGAAGCAAACTGACCTCTCAACGGAACAAAGCAGAAACTCATTTCTCTGTGTGATTCAGTCTTGGGAGTTCACATGCCTAGAGAGCGGTGTAAAAATAGTACAGCCCTAAACCTTCTAGGGAAGTAACTTTTTTTTTCTCTAACAGAACAATTTCTGAAAATTGATGCTGAAATTATAGTTTGCACATTGTAATGCCTTGAATTTCCCTTCTCCTTCACTGTAAATAGCATTGTGCTGTGTCCAATTGCACGGATGGAACAAAATTACCGCAGGAGATTGCAGAGTAACGTTCTTCAACCCAAATGCTGCCCGTTCGTTAAACATGGAAAATTTCAATGGGGAAGCCAACAAGTGCGGGTGGGAGCTGAGTCAATGTTTTGATGACTGTGACCTTTACCATGAAAATGAACAATATGCTCTCTGCTTTGAATATCGCTGTAGACTTTTATTTATGTTATTTTTTTAAATTTAAAATAAATGTTGTTCAGGCAGTATAGTCTGATCACTCACTGTTCCTCTTCCCCCTGCTCCTCCAGACCCTCACAGACCTTCCCATCCACCCAACTCTGTGCACCCCCTCCTTAGAATCCGAACAGGTAAACAAAAAAAGCAAACAAATACGTATAAAAAATAATGACCAGCACTCGGGAGGCAGAGGCAGGCGGATCTCTGTGAGTTCGAGGCCAACCTGGTCTACAAGAGCTAGTTCCAGGACAGGCTCTAAAAAAAAAGCTGCAGAGAAACCCTGTCTCGAAAAACCAAATAATAATAATAATAATAATAATAATAATAATAATGAGAAAGTACAAGAAACACACACACACACACACACACACACCATAAAAATACAAAACCGGCAATCATATTATACAAGCAAAAGACCAAGAAGGCAAAAATGCCTTAAACAACGTGATGTGGGACAAAAAGGCTGTATGTGTGGGCTGCTAATCTATGCATATTTAAACTGTCAATCACATATACATCGGTAAATCTACTCACAGCCTTTTCATGGATTTTCTTGCTTGTATTTGAAACTTTTTGCTATTTTCTTTTCTTGCTTTTCAAATTTAGCTGTTTGCGTGTACGGTGGATGTTTGCACACAGGAGCCAGCAGACCTTCAGAGGTCAGAGGGCAACTTGTTGGAATTGGATCTCTTCTTCCACCGTGCTTCTGGGAACAGAGCTGAGATCAGGGTGGCAAGCCCTCCACACACTTAGCCATCTCACCCACGCTACCTGCATGGATTTTCGTTTTGTTTGTAGAGGCTATGGCATGAGAACCCTTTCGATTTTCAAACCTGTTGAGTTAAAGGAAACTAACCCAGAAGTTCTTTTCTTATTTTGCCAGAGACAGATCAAATTTTCTATTGTCACGAACAGTTGTGATTTATTAACATAATTATCAGCGATGTCCTGAAAGAAAAGGTAAGATGATTAAGATTTATGACTTCAATGTATTTTTCTCTCCCTGAAACTCTTCGGAATTTGTTTTTTCCTCCCCATTAACGTGTCCCAAATTTCTCAGGCTCCCTGTAACAGTTTCCTCTCACTCTGTAACATGTGGCGTAGTTTTGTATCAGTTAGTTTTCCAGTGCTGGGACAAAATTCCCCGGCGACAGCAGCAAGAGAGAAAGGGTTTCCCCAGGCTCACATTGAGAGTACAGCCTATCATGGCAGGGATGTCCTGCCAGTGCTAGTTTGAGGCACACGGTCACATCGCTGCTTCTGCAGTCGGGGACTGCCGAGTTTAGACTTAGCTCACGTTCTCTTCTTTGATTTAGTACAGTATTCCAGCCCAGAACAAGGGTGCTGCTCACGCAGGGTGACTCTTCCTGTCGTGTTTAACCTAATCTAGTTAAACCTTCAGAGGCCTGCTCTGAGGCTAATCTGATACTGATAATCCTTTACAGGTGTGTCTAGAGATTTGGGTCCTTTCAGGATCCAAATGGCAATACATATTAACTGTCGCATGTTAGTGTTTGCTGTCTGCCTGCATGGTACGAGTTTATCAGATTTGGCATGCGTGTTGTACGCTCTTATAAATATCTACGTGCATATTCATCTCGTGATGTTCTGATATGATGAAATATATCCATCTCTACCTGTTCATGGTCCAGATTGAAACTGGCTGTCTCCTGAGTCAATATGCATCCCTTTAGGGTAAATCTGCCTTTGTGCATATCCTTAATATTCTTATGAAAAGCCAGAAATGCGGTGAGAGGTAGTCTACAAAATAACTCGCTTTTACTAAAAACAAACAAAGAAATAAAATAGAAGTGTGTGTGTATGTGTGTGTGCATGCTATTGTGTGTATGTATATGTGAGAGCAGGAACAAAGGAGCAAGAGAGATGAGATATAAAAATTGCATATTGAAGGACTGTTCCTGCAGTGATGTGGGCAAATATCTGCTCACCCCAGACAGAGCACTAGTAAAAGCCCAAGGAAAGAGTTCTACCCAAGTTCAGTATGGTGAATCTGCGCATTTATTTGGGTTACTTACAGAAGCCTGGTAAGTGGTAAGCCTACAGGAGCGTGGGTGACTTATCCCTGAAGAGTTCACTCGAGCCCGAGTAATGACTCACATAAGCTGCGTTCCTATAGCTCCCTGCACTACTTATGGGCGGCTACACCAAAGAGTCTACCCCTGTCCCAGTAACTGTTTATTGCTAACGTCACCTCGCGAAGGGGCCTGTATATCTTCCTGAACTTCCTGAATCTTGTTCCACTGGCTTCCTAAGTCTCATATGCCTCCTCTGCCTCCAGAAGGGGACCGTTTAACCTTGAGGGATAGCTACATATCATGCGGAGCATAATGAACTCTCAATCAGGAGTAAACTCCGAGGACACAGAAACTGATTAGCAAGTCCCTGTTTCCCTAAGAATGTATTACCGGCATTGGGAGACCACTGTTCAACATTCAGCCTAGCAGAAGAACGCTGTCAAAAAAAGGGCGGTGCTCTGGGAGCAGATGGAAGGGATATTAGGTATGGGACAAAGGTCGGGAAAACTCAAAAGGTCACAGGACAACAAAAAATAAATATGAAAGAACATATGAGCCTTTCTACTTGGTCCTTTTCTGACCTAGGTGTGGAGAGAGTCTAGATATTCATCATCAACTAGACCTACAGCTGGTGAAGGATGTCTCTCACTTTGGGCTTCCTCTTCATTCATTGGCTGTTTCCTTTGTTGTACACACACTCTTTCTTTTCATGACTTTTCATCTGTCAGTTGTTGATATTAATTCCTGAGTGAATGGAGTCCTATTCAGGAAGTTTTCAACTGTGACTCTATGTTGTTACTTGCAGCTACCTTCTCTTCTAGCAGTTTCAGAGTGTTTGGCCAGAGTGGAAAGATTGTAAGAGCCAGAGTACAGGCAGAGATGTTGAGAAATAGAATCTTCTGGACATGGTTTGCCGTACATGAACTCACAATAGCTATGATGGCTCGAACGTGATCGATCCTGTCAGTCTTTCACGGTGGACTGGAGAAAGGTGCAGGAGGCCCCGCTCCTATCCGAGGAGCTGCTGGCACATGATGGTTTCCAGGGGCAGAGTGCGTTTTCTTCAGGGGTGTGGCCCAAGGTAATTGCTCCTGCTGCTGTGGACAGCCTACACCCATGCAAATATGGTCAGGACATTTTTTTTTTATACAAACAAAGCAAAAACAGAAGATGTGAGGTTTGGAGGGAAGGATGTGTGGAAGAGGGGATCTGAAAGGGGTAGGAAAAGGGCAGGAAAGCGTGTTTATGACCAACACACACTGTTACATGTATGAAGTTCAGGAAGAAAGAATGAATGGGTGGATAAACAAACAAACAAACAAACAAATAAGATTATGACTTCCTTACCTGGAATCTGATTTTAAGCCTTTGCTAATAAACTGTCAAATATTCAGTTTTCTCATGAGGATTTAGCAGACTTCCTCCAGTGTTTTGTGGCTCACGTATATGGCATAGGTCTGATTGCTAAAGGGACTAGTCTTAAACCCTTCTCCCTCAGGGCATCCATTCCTGCGATCCTATTGCTATTATTGTGAAGGTCTCTGAGACCAGTGTTTCCAACCAAAAGAGGACTCACCTTTCCCAATTGTTAATAAGATTGACCTTCAACATGGGGGTACTTCCTGAAGGACCCACAAACTAAGATTTTACAATCCAGTCTGGACATGGCTGTTAAGACTTAAAGGATTATTTTCCATTATCTCACTGTGGTGGTTTGAAAGAAAATGGCCCCCAAAGAGAGTGGCGCTATTAGGAGGTGCGGCCTTGTTGGAGGAAGTGTCTCCCTGTGGGGGTGGGCTTCTAGGAGGTCTCTTTTCTTCAAGCTTCCCTCAGTGTGACAGTCAGTTGACTTTCTGTTGCCTCTGAGTCAAGATGTAAGGACTGTCAGCTCCAGCACCATGCCTGTCTGAACACTGCCATGCTTGCCTTCATGATTGTACTGGACTGAACCTCTGAAACTGTCAGCAAGCCAGTAAGCAGCACCCCTCCATGGCCTCTGCATCAGCTCCTGCCTCCAGGATCTTACCCTGTTTGAGCTCCTGTCCTGGCTTCCTTCTGTGATGAACAGCAATGCTGAAGTGTCAGCCAAATAAACCTTTTCCTCTCCAACTTGCTTCTTGGTCATGGAGTATTGTCACCGCAATAGAAGCCGTAACTAAGACACTCATTTACATTGTCTCTTCAACTTGACTCATATTTTTGGAATTCTGGTGAAAAATATGATAAACCTTATTTATTTCTTCATGTCACTTAAATTCTTCTTTATACTTTTATTCTATTAACTGAATTCAGGATTATTTCATTAGAACTATGTTCTAGTTCGTCAGTTTATTTTCAGCTATATATATTCTATTTAATCCATTTACTGAGCTTGTAATCTCTTTTTAAAAGATGTATTTGTCGGCGTGAATGCATGTCACACATGTGCAGGTCCCCACAGACACCAGAAGACAGTGTTGGAACCCCTGGTGTTGGAGTTATAGGAGATTGTTTCTGACATCGGGGCTGGGAACCAAGTTGGATTTTGTAGAGTCACGGGAAGCAATCTCAATCTTGAGCCATCTCTCCAGTCCTGAGTTTGTAATTTAAATAATAATTTTACTTAAAATAATACTTAATATTTTTAAAAAATTCTCATTTTTGACTCCAGTTTTAAGTTTCTTCCTTTGCTAAGGTGAGAGATAGAGTTCTGTTTAGTTCTGTATTTAAAAACTTCAGTATCTATAGACTTTTGGTTCTCTTCTGTTGTCTTTGCTGTTCCTGTCTTATGCTTTCATTTTCCTCCTTTTTGTGTGGTTAATGTGAAACCATGTTCTTTTTGATGGAACTATATTAGCATCTAGATGAAGTAGTATGTGTTTGCTTCTCTTGACCATTTTCAGCAAACAAGCTCTGTGGCCGGACAACTTGAAATAAAAATCTCTGCTTTACCACATTAAGAGGAAAGTTCATAGCACTAAATGCCTACATAAAGGAACTGGAAAAAAATCCCACACTAGTGAATTAATAGAACATTTGAAAACTTTAGAACAAAAAGAAGCAAACTCAACCAATAGAACTAAATGGCAGGAAATAATAAAATTGAGATCTGAAATTAATAAACTAGAAACAAAGAAAACAATACAAAGAATCAATGAGACTAAGAGTTGGTTCTTCAAGAAAATCAACAAAATAGACAAACCTTTATTCAAACTAGCCAAAAGGCAGAGAGAGAATATCCAAATTAACAAAATCAGGATTGAAAGGGGGGATATAACAACAGACACGGAGGAAATACAGAGAATCATCAGGTCATATTTCAAAAACCTTTACTCCACAAAACTGGAAAACTAAAGGAAATAGACAACTTTCCAGATAATATCACTTACCAAAATTAAACCAAGACCAGATAAGCAAATTAAACAGACCTATAACTGCTGAAGAAATAGAAACAGTTGCTGGAGAAGTTATGGGTTGAAGGGAACAATTCTGCATTGCTTGTGGGAGTGCAAGCTGGTACAGCCCATTGGATATCAGCATAGCGATTTCTTAGAAAATTAGGAAACAACCTTCCTCAAGACCCAGCAATACCACTTTTGGGTATATATCCAAAGGATGCTCAATCGTGCCACAAGGACATGTGCTCAACTATGTTCATAGCAGTATTGTTTGTCATAGCCTGAACCTAGAAACAACCTAAATGCCTCTCAACTGAAGAATGGATAAGGAAAATGTGGTACATTTACACAATGGAGTACTACACAGCAGAAAAAATAACATCATTTTGAAATTTGCAGGCAAATTGATAGAGCTAGAAAACATCATTTTGAGTGAGGTAACCCAGACCCAGAAAGACAATTACCACATGTACTCACTCATAAGTGGTTTTTAAACATAAAGCAAAGAAAACCAGTGTACAAATCCCAGGGAACCAAGACAACATTGAGGACTCTAAGAGAGACATACAAGGATCTAATCTACATGGGATATAGAAAAAGACAAGATCTCCTGAGTAAACTGGGAGCATGGGGACCTTAGGAGAGGGTTGAAGGGGAGGGGAGAGGCAGGGAGGAGAGCAGAAAAAATGTAGAGCTCAATAAAAATCAATAAAAATAATCTCTGCTTTAAATTTTTTGTATTATACAGGTGGATGGATTTAAACTTCAGTGGTATAATTTCTCATTATTTTTTTGCTTTCAAAGTTTTAAGGGACTTTTTGGGGTACTATTTCTGTAAGACTGGCTTAGTTTTTGTTTTTCTTTAGGCTAACGGTATGTAGATCTTTGATATCCCAACACCATGCGAGAAATCCTCCCATTTTCTATCCTCCCTTGGTCATGGATTTATGTCCTGTCCTCCAGATCCATGGCAGCTGTCCTGATGGGCACTTGGCCTGGGCCACTCGCACTCTTTGGAGCTTAGCACAAGCCCTTTGGGGTCTGGCATAACAATGACGTCACTCTGGATTTCTGTTTTCTCTTCACTCTTGGCTTCTGCAAATTTCTTTCATTTCTAAAAGCTCAGAATTGCAACGAAAGGTCTACCCTTCCCCTGAATTTGGTTATTTTTTTTTTATTGGCAGAGTTTTTCAGTATACCAGGTCTATAAGAGTGCCAGAAACAGAAGTGGACCCTAGTCCTCCTAACAGCCAACAAGAAGAGGGAAATCTAATCAATTACATGGTCACAGGGACCAGAAGAAAAATGACTCTTGGTAGCTTTGGAGAAATGCAACAATTTTTGGCCCTGACGCCAGTCTGGAATTTTTCTCAGCAGCTATTCCAGCAGGGATCAGTCCCTCGCCTCTTCTTCGGGTGCCCCCCACAATTCTAGGCAGCTGCTCCACCACCCTTCACAACCAATGTCCTTTAGATTGCTAACCTGCATGGCGCTTTGAGGGTAAAGATGCAGTAAGACAAATTACTCTTTCTACTTTGTGTTCTAAAAGTAAGACAGACTTCAAAGTGAGGTAGTTTTCCCAAGGGTCTTGGGAATCTTGTGCTCAGATTTTACAGTTTCTTAGATATGCCCAGACCAACTGGACACTCTTATACCCCAGACATGGATGATAATTTATCACCCAGGTAGCACAGGATTAGCTTCTAAATGACCTTGGTGGAACTGGTCTACAACTCTGTAGTAAAACTGAGTCACGGCATCTTTTACACCCATTTTATTGTATGTTACAATCCTGAAAGTACATCTCCAGATAAGTTGAAATCAAAGATCAGAGTGCTTTGTTGAGAACACCTTGTTGAATTGCTATTAATGTTTTATATCCTACTCTAGCTATATTTTGGTTTGCTTAAGTAGAATATAAGAGTATATGGAATTCTTGATTAGAAAACATCATGAAGATTAAGGAAGTTAAGTAGTATAACTAAAAATTCGAGTTTTAAATAAAGCTTGGTGAAGAGATATATTTTAGATATTGAATAGGTTCAGAGGTCAATGGAATATGTGTTGGTTAGTTTTCATCAAATTGTCACAAGATAGAGTTACCAGGTAAGAGAAGAATCACCTCTGCCGGATTGGCCTGTGGTTACGTCTGTGGATTGTTTTTCTCATTGTTAACTGATGTAGAGGGAGACTGTTCCACTGTGGGTGCTACCATGCTCTTGGACTGTCTAGGAAAAGTAGCTGAGCAATCTAGTAAGTAGCTGTCCTCCACGCTTCCTGCCTCTGCTCTTGCTTGAGTTTCTGTTTAGGCTTTTCTCTATCTCTGACCAGGATACAAAAACCAAATAAACCCTTTCCGTCACAGTCACAGAAACAGAAACCAAACCAGGTCTCTTCTTGTTCCTCTGTCAGAACGCCAGCAATAAAAGGAGAGATGATTCATTTTTGCTCACGGTTTCCCAGACTGCTGTCCATAGTCTTTGTTCCATCGAATAGAGTTCTCTGGTGAAGCAGAACATCATGGCAGTGGAAACTGTTGTAGGACTTCTCACTTCATGGTAGAGATAATGTGCAGGGGGAGGGAGGAGACTAGGGACCGTGTACGGCCTTTAAAAATATTCCCCTAGTGACCTTCTTGCTTCAGTATGTCTTTGCTTCCTAAACACTACAGTTTCCCTCAATGTCACTAGATCAAGCAGTGACTTCTTGATCCTGTGGGGCACATTTCACATTCCAACCAAAACAGAATACTGGATTTCTGTTCCTGCTTACATAAAAACATGACACTGTTTATGAAAAATGTGTTTGCAAGGCAATGCCAGGTAAGTCATACTTTTAAAACTGTGCTAAAACACATTTAAAGTTTCTACACCTGGGAAAGTTAAAGAGAAGGGAAATTTTTATTGCAAAATAGGTTCAGTGAATTGATAATACTGGGCACCAAGAAGGGATTTATGGGTGGGAGAATAAGCTTCATTCCAAAGAGAAATGACTGCCCTGTAATTTCAGTAGGGGTTTGGGGGCAGAAACAAAGGGTTGAAAACAATTGTGTGGATCTTCTCTGAGAGTTCTCTGTTATTTCTTAGAAATAATAGAAAGTACTGTGGAGACCTCACGAAGTGGATTGGAAAGACTGTGAAATAAATTGTATCTTATTGGCCAGGACCCTCTCTGAAGAAATGCCTGTCATAGCGATTGGTGATTCTGGTCATGTTCTGAAGTTAGCAAAAGTTCTAACCCATTTCTGAGACTTTCACCTTCTGTAAAATTATTAAGATATATTTTCCATCCTAATTTTTAGCCCCTGTTTTCTCTATCATGTGGCATGTGTGATAATGGAATTTTAAATATATAGCCAAAATTATGTTTTGTTTTTAATGGTTTCTACAGTTATTTTTTAATCTTTAACTCATTCTTCCCTTCTGGATAATATCTCCACAATGACATGAAGCCACACAGTAGGCAGAATACACAGATTCCGACCTTTGTTTGGCAAGAAGAATGACTATTTTTAGTTTCCGGATTTTCTTCTCCTCTTCACCCCCAGCTTGTCAAAAATAAGAAGTCCTGTTTTGTCAGTCAAAAAAGCTCTGTTTAGTGTGAATATTTAAGCCTGGGAGTAAATTCTGAATCTGTAATTTTGTTAAGATTTATAGAAAGAGCTTCAAGAATAGCCCCTTCTTTTCTCCTTTTTGGTTAGTTGGAACTGGGTTTGTTCCAATAATATCACAGTGTTTTCCCACAGGCTATTTTTGTGTAAATTTGGAAAACATGTGTCAAGAAATACTTCTCCATCCAAAGGAGATTTATATGTGACTAGAACAATCCGTTGGGTCTGGTGATGCGTGCCTGTAACCCCAGCACATGGGAGAAAGAGGCAGGAAACTCAGGACCTCAGGACAGACTTGGCTACACAGTGAAATCCTGTCTGAAACTCCATCACAGAAAAGAATAATCAACCACTTGCAAAGACAGGAATGGTCCAACTTACAAGTCTAAGCACGCTGAAGTTAGTGTTTGAAGGGAGAAGGTATAGGGCAACATTGATATTGAAATGCCATTGTTTGTAAGATCCATTATTTTTAAATTGTGCCAGTAAAACATCAAAGAGAACCTTACTCAGAATTTACATCACAGTGATAAAATCTCCCAGGAGGGGACTTTTTGTTCTACATTAACAAATTTAAGCAATTTTTCTTCCTAAGGTTGGAAAAGGAGGTGAATCACCTAAGTTATCTTCTACTTAAACATTACACTCTCCAAGCTCATAACTTCATTATATCCACGATCTTAGCATTTTCAGAAAAAGTCAGAAGTTATCTGTCCACATGGGAAGCATGGCATACAAATCGCTACCCATGCCTTCCTCCAGGGAGTGATCTTTCAATGATGAATGATGTGCTTAGTTTCCATGAATCAAAGCATATTAGGAGCCTAGAGGGTTCATCTTTTTTGCTTGATGATCTTTACTTTAGGGTCTGTGTTTCATGGAGATTGTACAAAGTGGTTCATAATAATTAGTGGAGCTATCGTTTACTTATTATAGCATTGGTGCGGGAGAATTGTCTGTATCTGTCAATCATGTTTTAAAGAAATGCTGATTGGCCAGGCAGGAAGTATAGGTGGGTAAACCACGAAGGAAGTAGAGGCCAGGTGATGAGAACAGGAAAATTCTGGAAAGGAGGAAGCCCATTCCTCCCAGTCCAGCCCAGACCACCAAGAAGCAGGATGTGATCTGCCCCACTGAAAAAGGTACTGAGCCACATGGCTAACATAGATAAGAATAATGGGTTGATATAAGCTACAAGAGCTAATAAGTAGCCTGAGCTAATGGGCCAATCAGTTTATAATCTTATGGAGACCTCTGTGTGATTTTCTTTGGGGCTTGCCGGCTATGGGGTACCCGGAGGGATATTAACCCCAACAAGCAGGCCCCTTCATGTTATATAGCATCATTTCCCATCCTCCCCTTTCTACCTTTTCCTTCTTAGTGGTCCAGATGCAGATGTCAGTCAGAGTAACCTATCCCCAAATACATGGGGGAGTATGAAGTATCAACATCATGTGTGTATATGTGTCTGTGTTAGAAACTGAGTAACCTGGGACTTCACACATGATAGAAAAGTGCTGTATTATTGACTGAGCTATGCCCACAGCCCTCATGAATGAACACATATGCAAGTCTAGCTACAGTATTGCCAAGTATTGATTCAGGGCTATGCACATGAATCAAGAATCTGAAGTCATTGCCTTTCCTTAGAGATTGGTTCTGACTTCTCATGGGGATGGAGATATCCAATTCCACGGTGATTAGTTGGCGTGGCAAATGGGGATTAGTGAGGTCATTTTATCAGACAACAAACGCATAGGCTGAGCCTGCCTGTAATAACAAGTGGGGATAAGCAGAGCTGAAAGAAAAAGAAGGAAAGTTGAGTTCTGAGCACATTATTTCCTCATGGATTTATGCACCTTTAAGGCCACATCCTCCTTTGGACTTCCCAATTGCACAGTCCCAATGTCAATTCAATCTACCTGTAAGCCAGTTTGGGTCAGTTTCCTGATAACGTGAAACCAAAAAGCATCTTAACTCAGGTCTTTCCCCACTTCCATTTTCCTAACAGAAATGGACCTTATTCTGGTGTGCATGTTTGTTTTCCATCCATTTTATTCTCCTTTAATCTGACCAGTAGGCAAATAGACATTAAAAAAAAATTTAAACTAATATGACAAACTCATCGGAAGACAAGGAGCGATTTCACAGTGCATTTCGAACGTGGGTTTCCTGATGCGAAAACACGGTAGTGTCTGTGGCTCCCTGGGCAGATTGTAATCACGTTCAACATAAGGCTTTCATCTCTGTTACTGTTGCGGGGTTGAGAGCACCCTGGGAGTTAACCCGTGGGACAATGTAAAGAGGAGCACTCATTCTTTCAAGGCACTTGTAGCTGTCATTTCATTCATTTCATTTTCTGAGGCTTATGAATGAAGGTATTGTTGCAAACAAGTGTACCGTAAAGGCGTTTAAGCCAGTTATTACTGCCTATGGTGTCTGCACTCAAAATACTGCAAACTCTGAAATTATGATTTATGGAGGTGAAAAATGTAAGCTTTTATAAGATCTAGCTGTGTGCCTGACTCTGTCTCTTCATTTCATTGAATAGATTTTTTTTTTTTTAAATTGATGATTCTAAGTCTGGGTGCTTGCCATTCTGATGACTTCTAAGGGATTGATCAGAATATATCACAGAATACAGAATCGTATATTAATTTACCTGTGTGGAAACATGATTATTATCTTTAATACATTTGAGCTATTTTCCAAGAACATAGATTAAATCTACTCAATAGGGTATATAATCTGAAAAATAAGAACGGACTAAGCTTGCTTCTATATGTTACCTACCTTCACTAGAAGATGTATTTTATTTGAAATCATATACATACACATCCTTCTAGATAACTGTACATGGAGTAGCTGTAGTCAATGGTGAACTGTCTGACATGGGTGCTGGTGAACTCAGGTCTTTTGTGAAAGCAGTATGTGTTGTTTGATCTCTTATCTCTAGCACAGTGAATGAACCTGAATCTATGCTGTTTCAGCCAGTAACTGTGGCTCCACAGCTACTGGCTTGCTTCTCTGGTAGTGTCCTAGTAGGAATTTTACATCCCACTGGATCTGCTTTCTGCCACCAAATGTAGTTTTAAATAAGTCTCTATTGCTCTATAAGACACAGGAGACAGAGGCTGGGGTGAAAAACTGCTAGCTCAGAGAGGCTGGCCTTCCTTCTTGGCTGGCTTCTCTGAAAGAGCATCTTTCTGTTCCACCAAACCAAAAAGACTACCATGCTCAAAGTCCCTCCCTACTGCTACCTGTGCCTCTCTCTCCCTCTCTCCCTCTCTCCGTCTCTGTCTCTCTCTCTCTCTCTCTCTCTCTCTCTCTCTCTCTCTCTTGGTTTTTTTTTTAAGACGGGGTTTCTCTGTTTATCTTTGGAGTCTGTCCTGGAACTCGCTTTGTAGACCAGGCTGGCCTAGAACTCACAGACATCTGTCTGCCTCTGTCTCCCAAGTGCTGGGATTAAAGGCGTGTGCCACTACCTCCTGTGCATCTCTCTATCCATCTTCCAGACACACTATGATGCTCTATGATTACTTCCTGCCAGCTAGTTGCTGGCTCCGCCTCCTGACCCAAGGTTGCAAACTCAGGGTTCACAGTGTGATCAAATATCCCACAACAAGTACGTGCTCTTAACAACTGAGCCATCTCTCCAGTTCCTCCTGAACATGTCATAAGAGACTTTAAATTTAGATGAGTTAAACCAAAAAGACATATATTAAAATCAGAAAGCAAAAAATCTTATTCTTCTTGGAAGATCTCTTTGATAACTCTTTTCCTTAAAGAGGGCATCATTAATGTTGAGCTCCGTTTCTCACACAGTTCAGATGGCCAGTATCTGTCCCTGATCTTCTTGTCTTTTTCCAGGTCATGGTCAGAGTCTCCCTTTGGTTAAGACAGATACCAGAATTCAAGAATCAGGTTGTCCTTAGTGCATCGTGGGACATACTAATAAATCACTCACCATTTTCTTTTTTTTAAACTCTCATGCAAATTAAACACTATTCCAAAGACATTTGCCAAGACTTGCCAGTGATTAATTTCCCAATCAGTTAACAAGAAATATGGCTCTCTACTGAATTTGTGTCCACACCATTTTCCAGATGTTTTGGTGTCACTTAAATCAATCTAATTATTTAAGTTAAAAAATGTTACAGATCATTGCTCCTCTTTTTCTTTTTTTTAGAAGACATCAAACGATAGGATTTCTATGAAATATTCTTACTTTGCAGCTGTGTCAGTTTAAATGCTTTGGGTTACACATAAAGAAAACAGACTCAAGGAAGTAAGAACAGGAATTTGGAGATTGTAACACTGACATTCTGAGTAAAAAGAGAAATTTATCCAGGGATTAGGTTCTTTTGCGAATCCTGGAACTCTCTCTTCTCGGTCTTGTTTCCCCAATATGAATTAGAGTCTTACACAGAGGCTCCTCATGAGGCTGGGCAGGTTTTAACCAATTGTTTCACTGGGAAAAAGAGTCTTCATGCAACCCTGATATCTCAAACACAATTTCAGAAGTGAGCTTTCCTGGATCCTATTGGTCTGACTTAGGTGGGGTGCAATGTTTCCTTTTGGGTCAGTCAGTGGTTAATGGGCCAGCTTTGCTGATTGGCTTAAGGCAATAGATTTCTGTTCTTGAAGCTGGAAATATGACACATCCCACAGCAACTGTAACACATGAGAAAGTGGGTGACTGTGTGGAGAAACAAAGCAACTAACAAATCTTAAGATGGTGAAGTCTGGGAAGGTCTAAACCAGTGGTTCTCAACCTTAATGCTGCGACCCTTTAGTACAGCTCTTCATGTGGTGGTAAACCCTGTCCCAACCATAAAATTGTTTCATTGCTATTTCATAACTGTAATTTTGCTACAGTTATAAATCGTAATGCAAGTATCTGTGTTTCTGATGGTCTTAGGTGACCCCTGTGAAAGAGTCCCTTGCCTCCTTAAGGGGTTGTAACCCTCATGTGGGACAAAGGTCTTGTCTCTGTAAAGATTTGTGTTCTGTACTTGTTTATTAAAATGCTGATTAGCTAGTATCCAGGCAGGAACATATACGTGGGGCAACCAGAACAGGAGAATTCTGGGAAAAGGAAAGACTCAGCCTACAATCATAACCCAGACACAGAGGAAGCAAGACGAGAATGCCTCACTGATAAAAGGTACCACATGGCTGACACAGAAAAGAATTATAGGTTGATGTAGGATGTAAGGGTTAATAAGAAGCCTGAGCTAATAGGCCAACTGATTTATAATTAATGTAGGCCTCTGTGTGTTTCTTTGGGATTAAATGGCTGCGGAACCAGGCAAGACAGAAGTGTTTGGATCACAGAATGGCCAGCAAGACCTATGTTATACCCTAACTGTTTCAAAGCGTTGTCAACACAGGTCCATGAATGACCACACAGGTCCATGCTGGTAGCACTGTGAGTGGAGTGTGTAGAAATGGGAACACTGGCTAAAAGATCTTTATTGAAGTGTGGTCAGAGGTACACTTCTTTGAAGACATCTGGTGTGTGTGATAAAATTCAGATTCTTGGACCCAATTTTGGATTTCTTCATGTGGATTCGAGGAATGGGGCTCAGGAGTTTGTTTTTATGTTTTCTATGGAAATGTCTTTAATTTGTTTATTTAGCCGTCCCAGTTATTGGACAAACAAGACAATTGATCCACCAATGAACATACCCACAACCTTTTGATTATTACTGGGGAATCGTTGGTATTTGATTCATATTTCAAAACTTCTTACTGTGTCCGTCTCTGAGTCTATATTTGGAAATATCTTTGAAAAATTCTTCTCTGGTTGACATTCCAAATGAGACTTACTGCTGAACAAATCTGATCATCTTGTAAGGAAGATCCTGAGGCCTTTCTGACATCACCACGTGAACATGCCTGCGGGAAAACCTACAGAAGCTGGGGGTGGTAGTACAGATCTGTGACCTTGCCCTCAGGAAGCTGAGGCAGGAGAATTACAAGTTTGGGGTCAGATGGCTTTTTTAGCAAGTCTGTGCTCTCTCTCTCTCTCTCTCTCTCTCACACACACACACACACACACACAACCTTCAGAAGACTGATGGACACATTTGTAAAACACTTTCATTTTATATGCTACAGGAGTATCAGCAAGTATAAAATGCTGGTTAGGATAGGCAAGAAAAATATAAACATGTTTACTATGACAAATGGCATCAAATAAAGCATGCTATTACCCACTTATCTGTATTATTTACCTGTCATGACTTCTCAATTGTCTTTGGACTATGATTGATATATTAAGAGTTTGCTCAATTTACAACACTTGGGTAGTAAACGTAGGTGTTGACAACAGCTATTGAAAAAATCACACTAAAGCCGACTGCAGCTTACAATAGGAAATGGGGCATCCATTGTGTTGCTTGGTAAAATTTTTATTTTCACAACATAAGTCAGACAGCATACATTCTAAGACAACTTTTCTACTTGCAAACCTCAAAGGTGACCTGGAGAGTTACCTATAGTGTGCCTGAAAGCGTAAGGTGGCTTTTGCTATCTAATTGGCAGTGTTTCTCAGAGACTGGCTGGACTAAGGGTCCATAGTGCTTTGAAATAGTAAAGACCATTGTGGAAGATCACGAAATTGAGTTTATTACCGGAGCAAACCTGATGTTTTCCTACTGAGTTTCTTATAATGCTGTGGAATTTGTGAGATATGAGGCTGAATCGTTATTGTCTGCTTAGGAAGTTGAATACATTTTTAATGTGGTACCTGAGGAAAAACTGATATAAACAGAGGAGTTTGGTAAAATTCTTTGTGCCATGGTGATTGGAATAAAATCCCAGCCAGCCACAGTAGAATATAATAGCAGATGACTGAATGTTTGTAAACATGGTGGAGTCCTTGTACCATAGGGCACATTAAACCACATTTTCAACCATGTACGTGCTGTAACTCATTTAACCTTTATAACAAGTCTAAAAGATAAGTTTTGCTGGTATATCTATCAGACGAAGAAGGAAGCAGACTTACAGAAGTTTATACATCTGCCAAAGTTCATATACTTGGTAAGTAAATGCTGGAATTTGATCATAGCTTGTCTAAACCCAGATATGCACTCTTAATCATTAAACAGAGCTTGTTGTATAGATTTTAATATGTGACAGCAAGTCAAGAATTATAATATAACTTCCTGGAGCCTCTTACAGTGAGTTCTGTAGGACAAAGGTGTGACACAAAGAGGGAGCCCCTTGGCTTGGGTTTTTCTTTCTAAAGTTTGTTATCCATGGTCAGCTGCAGTGTAAAAGTCTCTATAAGTGGAATATTCTATAAATAAGTCATCATTTTAAGTAGCTCATTGTCTTAGTTATCATTGCTGTGAAGAGACACCATGGTCAGAGCAACTTATTTTTTTAATTCTTTATAAATTTATTATCTATCTATCTATCATCTATCTATCTATCTATCTATCTATCTATCTATCTATCTATCTATCTATCTATCTTACATCCTAGCTAGAGTTTCTCCTCTCTTCTCTCCTCCCATCCCACTCCCCCATCTCCCTTGTATTTGCTCCCCAATCTACTCCTCCTTTTTTCTGTTTAGGAAAGGGCAGATTTCCCATGAGTATCAACCTGTACTAACACTGGGCAAGGTGACCCAGTATGAGGAATAGGGTCCCAAAAGCCAGGAAAAAAGTAGTAGATTGCCCCTGTTCCCTCCGTTAGAAGTCCCTCAAGAGGACCAAGCTACACAACTGTGTTGTCAGAGACCGCTTGTTCGTTCCAGCTTCCCAGACTCGAAATAACCACACAGAAACTGTATTAATTAAATCACTGCTTGGCCAATCACTTAAGCATATTTCTAGCTAGCTCTTACATCTTAAATTAACCAATTTCTATTCATATGTGTATTGCCATGTGGCTGTGGCTTACTGGCAAGGTTCCTGTACATCTTTCTGAGATGGTGGCTACATGGCTTCTTTCTACTCCACCTTCTTTCTCCCAGCATTCAGTTTAGTTTTCCCTCATGCCTATCTCTACTCTGCAATATCACAGGGCAAGCCAGATTCTTTATTCATTAATCAATAAAAGCAACACATATAAGAAGGACTTCCTACACCATAACTGTAACATATATGTAGAGAGTCTACATAAGTCCCATGTAGGCTCAGGCTCCCCTGGTTGTCTGTTCAGCATTTGTGATTCCCCATGAACCCAAGTTAATTGATTCTTTGAGTTTTCTTATGGTGTCCTTGAACCCTTTGGCTCCAATACTCCTTTTTCCCCCTCTTCTGTAGGATTCCTTGAACTCTGCCTAATGTTTGGTTGTGGGTCTACATCTGTTTCCATCAGTTTCTAGATGAAGTCTCTCTGACGACAATTGGGTTAGGCACCTATCTGGTCATGGGAGATATCTGGTTCAGGGTACATATTCATTATTGCTAGGAGTCTTAGTTGGGGTCATCCTTATAAATTCCTGGAAGGCCGGGCGGTGGTGGCACACGCCTTTAATCCCAGCACTCGGGAGGCAGAGGCAGGTGGATCTCTGTGAGTTCGAGACCAGCCTGGTCTACAAGAGCTAGTTCCAGGACAGGCTACAAAGTTACAGAGAAACCCTGTCTCGAAAAACCAAAAAAAAATTCCTGGAAGATTCCCTCATGCCAAGTTTTTATCTGACCCCAAAATGCTCCCCCTTTTATAGTAGTCTCTTTCAGTGCTCTTCCCCTGTATCTTCCCCCCTCAACCTGATCTCTCATCTTCCCATTCCCAACTGCCCTCAGTCCACTCACAAAATATCTTCTATTTCCCCTTCCCAGGGATATCTAGGGGCCCTCCACTGCCCCATGAACTCTCCTTATTACCTAGTCTCTCTGGGTCTGTGGATTGTAGCATAGTTATCATTTATTTTACAGTTAATATTTACATACCATGTTTGTCTTTCTCAGTTTGGGATACTTTACTCAAGATGACTTTTTTTCTAGTTCTGTCCTTTGAATTTTTTTGTGTCCTTGTTTTTAACAGCTAAGTAATACTTTATTGTGTAAATGTACTACATTTTCTTTATCTGTATCTTGGTTGAGGGACATCTAGGTTGTTTCCAGGTTCTGGCTATTACAAAAAAGCAGCTATGAACATAGTTGAGCAAATGTCCTTGTAGTGTTACTGTGTATCCTTTGGATATATGCCCAAGAGTGCACTACCTGGGGCTTGTGATAGGTTGATTCCCAGTTTTCTGAGAAGCCACCAGCCACACTGACTTCCAAAGTAGCTGTTTAAGTTTGTACTCCCACCAGCAATGGAGGAGTGTTCCTCTTGCTCAGCACCTTCTCCAGCATGTTCTGTAGGGTGACTTTTTAAAGAAATCATTCAATTATGAGTTTGTTTACAGTTTCAGAGGGTGAGTCCATGACCATCATGCTAGGGAGCATGGCAACAGGCAGGCACACATGGTGCTGAATCAGTAGGTAGAGTTTACACACTGATCCATAGGCAGGAGGGAAAGAAAGAGCTGGGATAGACCTGGCATGAGCTTTTAAAACCTCAAAGCCCACCCTCAGGGACACACCTCCTTGAACTAAGTCACACCTCCTAATCCTTCCTAAGTAGTCCACCAACTAAATATATGAACCCATAAGGGACCATTTTCATTCAGGGTATATAGTATACTCATATACCCTGAGCTGTGGCATCCTGTTTTATCTCCCCCAGGATACAAATTCTCCACTCATTCACCATTTATTAATCATCACCTGTTGCCCACCGTGATTAATATGGTTAATATTGCTTGTCAATTTGGTTTGGATCAGGAATCATCTCATCATGTCTGTGATGTCATCTCCAGAAAGGATTAGTCGAGGATGAATCATTCTGCCCTAGAGTGGACAGCACCTTCCAACTGCTGTCTAGTTAGATATAAAAAGGTCTTGGGGGAAAATGTGGGTCATGCCTGTTTGCCTTCACTTCCAACTGGAGAGTGTCTTCGTCTAGCCTGCGGCTGCTGCAGCTGGCCTTTTCTCCCAACAGAAGTCATCGTCTTTGGTCTTCCAACGTGCACAAAAGATCAGTGGCTCTTCAAGAACACTCCCTGTTGTTAAATGTCAGATTAGAACTGCTGACGTGGATTAAGCAGTTAACAGGTTTCTCAGCCCCTGCAGCATGCACCTGGCCATGGTTCAACTACATAAGACCCTACCGTGTGAGCCAGTCTAATAGCTGTTCTTTGTAGAATTAATTCAGTCTACTGGTTCTATTCCCCTAGAGAACCCTGACTCATATAGCCCCTTAATATTTATCTTGGTGAATGAGTCAACTGTTGTTCTCTTTTATTGTTATTTTTGTGAATTGCTGTGTTTAATTCATAAATTCATAAATTAAATCACAGATATGTTTGTACAGTGCAGGGTCAAACTATCTGCCAGCTTCAGTACTATTGTGGTTTTAGGAGATGTGTGTTGCGGGAGCTCCTTCCGCTCCTTCAGCCAATAGCTGCTGAGATACCAGCCCATTGAGGCATGGTCTCTCCTTTAAAAAAGCAGCAACTGCCCTCCGTTCGGTCTCTGGCTTCTGGCTCTGCTTCCGGCGATTAGGCTCCCTTCTTGATTGTTGTCTGGGATGGTGATCTGTAAGTTTTTCCCCTTTAAATAAATAACCATTCTATTAATCATAATTCCAAACTGGTGTGGGATTGTTTGTGATTTACGCCTTCAGATGTGTTTCCAGAGGATGAAGGGGTAGTATAAATAGTATATGGTAGCATAAATATTTATATATATGATTTTAGGAACGGGCACCATTCCTGATCAATATCAATTTTGTTTTACAAAAGGCTTCTAGCAAGGACTTAATGCACACTATCTGAACCACCTTTGTGTATGGTGACAAGGTTAATTTGCCATTAATTCCACAGACCTTTGAGTTAGGTGGATGGGGGTGAATATTGACTTGTTTAAATCATGCAAATATTTTTTCAACATATTATCTTTGGCCAATTTACATTGCAAGATGATGGATGAAGGCTGGTCGCTCACCAGTGGTATGAAGCTACATGTGTTCACTTATAATTACAGAAGTTACTGGATCCCCTACCTCATTTTCCGTCCCCTTTTTCTAACCAAAATCAGATGCTGTGTGAGCATAGCCACACACTGTATTTATCAGCACTTAAAGACTATGTTCCACACAAGCCATTTTGAATAGCAATGAAAACAAGAACCTCATAATATTTCCCTTCATGGCAAAACATCACTTTACATGTTTTGTATATTCCCCTTAGCTTTTTTTTCTCTTATGCAGGAACAGAGCTTTTATGTATTTATAATTTCATTTCGTATATGAAGTTTGGATCTTGTTTGGTTTTTGTAAGTCCCACCCTTCTGTCATTTTTTCTGTCATATTCCTTTCATAATGACTACTCAACAAACCATTGTATTGATTGTCATAATTTATGAAACTACTTTTTTTCTAATTTTGAATCTTTCAGATTTGCTTTCCTTTACTTATTTGTCACTAATAAACAATCTTATGTAGTGGGGTCTGACCCACTCATCAAGTGCTGTAGTTTTTCAAATAAAAATTCTTTGAGTTAAACATGATAGTTCATGCCTATAATACTAACATTCTGAAAGTTGAAGATTGTAAATTTGAGGGAAGCTGGCTACATGGCGAGAGCCTATTTCCACAAAGGATAATAAATAAATAAACAAATAAATAAATAAGCTGTTCAAATCAATGGGATATAACCATACACACTTATTTATGCATCATTTATTGTTTTCACACCATACTTGAATAGATGTGACAGAAAGCTTAAAATATTTATTATCTGGAACTATCAAGCAAACCCTTGCCAACTCTAAATTAGTGTCTTAGTACCCTGATTGATTTCCGCTAATTTCATTAAGACACATTCCCAAGGTTGCCATTGCTGGCCCAGATGTATGAATATCATGTGGTTTTATAGTATATTTACAAATTGTTTTGTAAAGTTATTTACACTGATTTATAATGTTACCAACTATATACATATATTATACCATCATTCAACTTCATTATAAATGGGCTTTGTCATTTCAATTTTTCTGAATGATCATTAGTAGCCCGCACTGTGGGTCTTTTTTGTTTTCTCTTCTTTAGTACAAAAGAAGCCATTTTCTCTTATATTTGCTAGTTGTTTATCTCTTGTGTGAGATTGCCTGTTGGCATTCCTTCTTTGCTAATCTATTAGAGTCTCATTGCTTCACCCAGTAATTTGTGTGAGCTGGAGGATGATTTCCTGATTTACACTGAGAGAAGCAGCCATGAGATACGCGAGTCCCTGGCATGCTGTGCACAGACACACATAAATCATGCGAGTATTATGTGATTCATTAAAGCAGATAGGGAAGTCAGCCTTCTAATAATTATGAATGCCACCTTTTAAAGTGGGAATATGTGTGTTAGTGATGTAAATAATACCAGTAGCTCTTTTATGACTCTTTAAATCTGTAAGCTGAACTCCTGCAAGGAAAATATGTCTTCTTCATGTAATGAAAATATTTGCTTATGCAGTCTTAAATTTCTCATTTGCGTGTGACTCATGAAAGCAGACAAGCCATTCAGCTCTACTCCTGAATAAAAGTACCCCATTACAATAATCTTTTTTTCCCCATGATGAAAGATGTTGACAAGCTCAAGTCTCTCCTCCTCTGGTTGCAAAAATTAAAAAGGGTTATGATAGAATAATAGCATGGAAATCCATGACCAAGCACAGGCTGGGGTTCTGGGCTCAAAGAAATAACAGCTTAGTGAGACAGGACCCCCAAGAAGCTTTCTTTACTTGTTTATAATCCCAAGGAAAGTTACAGGTAGATCTATGGGCAGCCTTCAGGACACTAAGTCAGTGCCCTCTCCTTCATGATACCAGGTTCTCTTCTAACTTCTTGCCTGTGGTCAAGCTTTGAGAGCTCTTGCTTCATGGGTGAGAAGACCAGTCTGCCTAGAACCAAGATTTTAGTAGTTTTACCTCACAAAGTTTAATTCTTGGCACATGAGGCAAACAGCATCTTTGAAGCCAGACTTTAGGGAGAAGGAAATGAAGCTTCTAAATACCCTGTCTTTTTCTTTTTCTTTTTCTTTTTTTTTCTTTTTTTCCTGCTTGCTTTGCTTTTGAAACAGCATCTCCCTTTGTTGCCCCAGGAAGTCACTTACTATGTGGCCCAGGTGGCCCTCAAACCTACAGCAATCTTCCTGCTACAGCCTCCCAGGGACTGGGAACTCATAGGTGCTGGGATCTCACAGGTGCTGGGGATTCCAGATCTGAGTTACCACTCCCGGCTTTCAATAATATAAGATTTTGATAAATTACTATATGCAAAGTGGAGTTGAAACTCAGGGTTTGGAGACAGGCAGACAGACAGGAAGGAAGGAACACAGGCAGACAGACAGTCTGTTTGGCCTGGAGAATAAAAAGGAGGAGACTTAGGGAGCTAATGGAGAAGCCTACAGCTGGTGGCCATGTTTAGATCGCTGTGGGAAAAACAGGGCCAGCGCAACTGAAGAAATAGTGGGCAAAGGCACAGCTTCTGGCCTCATGCCCGCGGAGGAGCGTGAACCGTCTTCACAGTTCCTCACCCCAATCTTGGGAGGCATAAAGCAACTCCGAGAGAGCTTATGGAAGGGAACACGGGGCACATTGTGGGGAGATTTTGATTTTCAAATACGATGTTTAGAAGGATAGAATCTGATAATGTACCAAATAACACTCGGTGTCCGGTGACTAGGTAGGCCTTGCTCCTCTCAGTATCTGCCGTCTAGAAAGCAGATGGAAACATCAGATCACGTGAAGGACACTCATTTTTCTCTGGCAGCTTCTAGCTGGTAGCTCGGAGCACAGGCTGCCTGCTTTGCATCCTGGATCTGCCACGCATTAGCTGCCTGACCTGGGTCGAGTTACTCATTTTCCCCACGTCTAAAGTAACGATAGGGTTATTATGACAGTTTAAGATAATCTTTGTCGGATGCTTAAAAAAGGTGCCTGCACCCATTAACCCCCCAATGGTCTCATTAATGTGAGTTGTCACTGGCGAGAAACAGGGCACACACTTCAAGAGGATCCTCATGCAAAGAGATAATTTATGCCCGAAGGAAATTAGAGCATCTACTGTAATCAAGTATATCCCATTGCCCAGGGCTGAACAGATGCCTCAAAGGAAAACGAATCCATCTTGCTCGCCTTGTGTAACTGAGCACATATCTTGTGAACGGTGACCTCTGTACAGAAACAAGGCCAAGGAACCCCTCCCCCATCCTTAGAGCCCTTCTACTGACTGTCTTCCCCTGACTTCCCAGCCAAGCTTTTTTATAAAGAGTTCTGCTAGGAGGAAATCTCTGTCTCCTCTCCTCCTCCCCTCCCCATTCTTTGTTCCTGGCTTCTCAACATCACTTTAGTACCTGCCCTCAGAACTGCCTGGGTCTAATCAACAAACCAGCAGGGCCTTTCTTCTTGGCCCATTCTTCTTTTGTTCTTAGGCTCTGTGACATTGCTCCTTGTTTTTCTCTCTTTATGGGTCCTTGAAAGGCTGTTATCTTCCTGGTCCCAAGCTTGCCTCTTTTGTTTCTTCTTTGCTCCAATGTATGCTGCTGCCACCCACTACCTGTGGAGGCAAATATCTCCGAGTCTTAAATACAGCGTGTTTTGAATATATGTGTGTGCAACATTCTGTTTCATTGTCTGGCATGTTGCTTCTGATTGGAGTGGTCCTCACAGTGAACGTATTCCTAGTGGAGAGCATCTTCTTCATTTTTCGCTCCCATGCCAAAAATGCTCCAGGAACCACAAATCAGAACCTGGTGAGTTACCCAGAATGCCTACCCGTCTACCCCTAGAAATGTTATAAGCTGTCAAGAGCAGCGAGTTTTCTCTTTCAATATCATTCCTATCCATCCTCTCTTTCGTCCCACCCTGCATTGCTCTTTTAAGCCCTCATTGGTCCCTGCCAAGACCACTGCAAAAATCTCTCACACTGGTCCTGAGGCAGGCTATTCATTCTTTGTCAGAGAGCTGTCCCCACAATGTAAATCTAAGACAAAGCTTGATATTTAGCTGCTTCTGATAGATCCCTACTTCTTACAGGAAAGGGGTTGAGGTTGGAGGAGGAGCTTACCTTGCAAAGCTCTTGTGGCCAAAATCTAACTCTCTAATTCTCACCCCCTTCCTCATGAAGCTATTGTCACAGCTCTATCTTGCTACTAGGTGACAAGAGTTTTTTTTGATGAGATGTAACATACATATTGATTCACCTCAACTAGGGAGCTCATGACAGACCAAAGTACTGATACCAGCAAAGTCCATCTTGGTGAACCAATGAGTTTTATTGTTACTAACAGGACTATGGGTGACGAGTTTCTTACAGGAGGAGAAATAAACACAGGGACATCACCAAAGCCCACCCCGGCACTTGTGACAGCTTACCAAAGCTTGAAACCTGGAGCACACTGCACAGCCTGCGAGCAGCTCCCCAGGCTGGAAAATGTTTTTTCCAGGTAGCTCAGTTAATCTGAGTCACTTCAAAGCAGCTCAGCTAGCTGCAGCTTGTCCTCTCTGAGAGTGACTCCCAGGAGTGTTTATTGTTTACTCCTGAGAGAGAGGGTCCTAGTCAATCTGGCCAGTTTCAGGGACTTCCTGAAGCTACTTTGAGTTGTTTACCTTCTATCTTAAAAAGCATCCCTGCAGGATGGAATATTTCTGGAATATGACAGAGGACACTGGTACACCTTCTCACATCTTTCTATGTTTATGTGTTTTCTTTTCTGTACATGTGATTACATTTTGTTAGAATGTCTTTCCCGTGCTAATTTATGTGCTTTTTTTTTTTTTTTAAAACAACAGTTAGTGTTAGCTTAGGAAGGTATTTTGCACTTCCGTATGTATAGCAGCTGCTTATCCTCCAATTACACACATTATTTAGTGATAGAATAACACATGAAACTCAAGCTCTACTCTTTGGCCTCTGCTTCTCTGTCTTCTCTAATGTACTGTAATCCTTGTGAGGGCAGAGGCTCTTTGCCGCTTCCCCAGTGCCTTGAAAATGCAACAGAATAAATGAACAAAAGAAAAGGCTTAATGCAGATGAATGCATCTGTGGAGAATTCAGCTCTGTAAGGTAGAAGACCAATGAGCCTCCTCGTCTCTTCAATGCCATGGGTAATGAGTGGGTGCCTGGAAAGCAGCCTGACTGGATACGGGTGCCTCTAGCTTACACATATCCTTTTCATCTGTAAGTTTTTATGTTTCCTATTAGGTCTTTTTTTTTCTATGAGCAAAAACTTCTGCCAGTATTTCAGTACTTCATTACTGTTAGGCATTTTCCTAACGCGAGCTCTCTGCCGACACAAAAATCCCAATCAAGTCAAATGACAACGAGCTGAATTAAAGAAGGTCCAAGTTTAATGGGATTGGAACCGGGAACCGCAAAATGGGAGGAGGAGTGGGGGAGTGGGAGTAAAGGGCACACGGAGATTTTCCGGGGAGCAGTTTAAATAGACTGGGGGAGTGGTCAAGGTTTTGGTGGGCAATCTTGTCCCTCGTCTGGGGAGGGGTCAAGGTTGGGTGGATATAAGAACAGGGCCTCCAAAGATGGAGACCAGAGACCCGAACTTAGAAGTACATCCAGTTTTTATAGTGACACACTCTTTAGTGATTACTTGTGCCTCCTCTGATAATAGTAAGTCGATACATAATCATCTTATGAGTATAGACAATAAAAATTTAATTTTCACAGACAGTGTTACTTATTGTATAATCAATCACAATTGCACAAGTGAATCTGTTAAATTTTGGTAACTAGGATAAAGTCCAGACACGTTGAGGGCTGTCCCTGTGTCTGTTGTTTGGGGAGATACTTAGCTGCTCTAGAGTTATGTGCCCTCTTCATCTCTCCTCAGACGTCAGACGTTCAGCATCACTTCACCAATGCAAGCTGACACCTTTCCCTGTTGACTTCTGCACTGATTGACCATGAAACAGACGCGGTTTTCTCCTCTCCATATTCTTCCTCTTGACAGTGCCGCAGAAAACACGGGTCTTTGAGAACTTAACAGTTTTGGAAACTTTCTTATTTACTATCAGGGGACTCATATAACAGGAGATTCAACGTCCTCCAAATTCCTAGCTTAGCTTTTCTTCTAGGCGGGGATCTCTAGCTGCCCTCCTAGGCTCCAGGCATGAAAGCAAATTTGCTCACTCCCATTTCCTCCCAATCAGGTTTGTAAGCTGTGCAGCTCCTCTTTCATGAAAAACAAACAACCTTCCACCCCAACACACGCAAATAACCCACAAGACTTTTTTGGGCCATAAACTGGAAGCTTAGCCCACAAATATGGCTAGCTTGTACTTCTTACTTTATGATGAAAAATACATAGTTTTAGGTTGAAACAGCCTGATTCCCAAACAGCAAGTACTGCCTAATTTTTGAGACCGTATTGAAATGTTTTAGTTGCCAGGTCTTGAGGGTACTGCCAGTGTTCAGAAAGAACAACCCAAAATTCTAGCAGTTTTAGTCTTTGTAATATATTTGTATATTATATATTATTATATGTATCATATACACATATAAATATGTATTAAATATATTAGATTATATTAAATATATTAGTGCATGTATTATATTTATCTAACACATATATTGCATTATATACATATATTCTCATTGTTGTAGGATACATGCTGCAGAAATAATATATAAATAGAAATATACATTATAGTATAATGACCTTTTCTTTCTCAAGAAAGTCTTTTACGTTTGACCTTAGCTAAAAGGCCAAGAAGCAATCACAATAAAGTATTTTATGTTTATTTTTCTGTCCTAGACTTAAACTTTCTTTACTTTAGTATTTTAATGATATATATTTTTATTCTAGTCTATGTAGATTTGCATGTTATTAGATTCCTGATTTGTTTTCCAGTTGATATAACTGCCACATTAAATGTATTTGCATTTGTTTCCATTCCTGGTATTTTTGGACTCGTTTCTAGTCTCCTGTAGGCTTTCAAAATCTCCTTCATCTTTTATAATTCTGCTTACTTAACCAAAATCAATTGAGTTTTGTTTGATAATTAGGTTCTTTATTTCTGTTAGCCTAGTGATTATCATTTAATCAAAATTAATTCATTTATTATGCATAATAAATTAATCCCTTTGTGAGACATTATTAGAATTACCGAAAAATTTAATTCAGATCACCCCATGACAAATTTTGTACCATTTTATTAAAATTTTACCTAATTTTAAAAGCTTACAAATTTGGAACAGTTGTGTATAAGCAATATTTATTTACATAGTGTGCAATCTTTGCGTCCAATTTTGTCTTTAATCAATGACTCTTTGATTCATTCTTACAAGTTTGGTTTTGCTTTTCTTAAATGATTGCATTTTCACATAAATCTGTAGTAGTTTCTCCTTAGACATCTAAAAATATTATTGCTGTTGGTTGTCTTCCAGAACTCAGAGATAGGACTCTATTATTGCAGCACCAGGTATTTCAGGCGGGGCTTGGAGAAATCAAGCTGTTACCGATCTGGACGCCCCCTTCCTGAAATGAAGCCTCGCTCTCACTGTGTCTGAGGTGCAGTGCAAGCTGCCAGGGAGAAAAGCTATTAGTCCTACCCACCTGTAAATTCTGTGGAATACAGTAATGAATGCCCTGGCAAGGTGTGCCCAGGGCCACAATGGCACTAATATATTAGGTGTAACCAACAGCTCACTGTCTGGTAGACTCAAAGCCCAGTCAGTTGAAGGAAACACATGCCTGGTACTGCAAACCTAGCCAAGAAGACATGGATAGAAAGGAAATAGGCCCTAAAGGAGAGTGTATTAATATAGTATTTAATTTCCTTCTAAATACCTTTCCTTACTTGCAGACAAAGGCAGCTCTCACTTCTCATTAAATAAACTTTTTGCCAAAAGAAAAACAATTACAGAGAATCATAACTGGCCAAAATATAGAGAATAAGTGACTATAACGAGTCTTTTACTATCCCACCAGTCAGCTCCCAAATAATGACACAGAGACTTCGTATTAATTATGGAAGCTCAGCTTGTAGCTTATGCTTGTTTCTAACTAGGTCTTATAACTTAAATTAACACATTTATATTAATCTCTATTCTATCACATAGCATTACTCTTTTTCATCTTGTATCTCCTCTTTTCTCTCTGTGTCTTCTGGCTTCTCCTGCTCCTCGATTCCTCCTCCTCTTCCTCTATCTCTGCCTGGAAATCCTGCCTATACCTCTTGACTATCTATTGACTGTTCAGCTCTTTATTAAACCAATCACAGCAAGGTATCTTCCCACAGTGTACAAATATCCCACAACAAATGACTGTGGAATGTTCAGCCCCAAATGGGACATCTATAACCTAGTTCCTTTCCTCAAACCTCAGGAAACTCTACGGAAGAAAGTGCAGAAAATCGTAAGAGCCAGAAGGACTGGTTTGTGATGTCTTCTCAACACGACAGGGATTTATAATCTTGAACTCTCAACAATGTGCTTTCCTGTACAGCTTTCGCATTAGACCACATCAATCAACATTCTAACATGGCCAGAGGAAAGGTCCACAAGGCCCCACCCCTAACAAGAGCTACGTACAATCAGTGACTGCTGCTGAAGACTCAGTTTTCTTTAGGAGTGAGGCCCCTTATTGATCACCCAAGCCTAAGTGGAAACTCCTAAGACCATGAAAATCATGAAGACCATGTATGTACAAGCAGCATTATTTGGACTCAGTAGATTATATATGCATGTATGTGGGTGTACATGTATGTATGTATATAAAATTATAAAAGAAGATATGAATCTCGGAGACTTTTGTGATAGGAGAGGTTGTGGGGATCAGAGGAGGAACTGCAGTGATGTAAATAATACAAACACAGTGTATTCATGTCTGAAATTCTAAGAAAATGATTATTGAATAAGAAAAATTTGAAAATAGCTTCATCTGTGTTGTTTCAAACAATATGGTTATTAATATAAAACTCAAAATAGTAAACATCTTAAATACTCCGCTGAATAAATTTTATGTATGTAAGCACAGACACATATAAAAAAAAGGCAGACACCTTTAACCACCACCTACATGGAAGTATAAAAATGTCAAACACCTCTTCAGACTTCTTTCTTCTCCCAGGGTTTTCCTCCCCAAAGTACTGTTTTGACCGCTGTGTCTAAAGATTACTTGGTCACCTTCACAGCAATGAAATCTTGACCTCCACACACAGAACTTTTGGACAGTAGTGTTTCACTGTCAGTGGTTCTGGTTACTTGGAGTTAACTGTGTTTTAAAATATAAAACAGCAAAACCTAGGATGTTGAGAGGGAGGGAGAAAGGAACTGTGAGAGATGCACACATCGTATTCATAGGGCTTTTACTGCAATATATAGCTGCGATTGTCCTGTTTTCATTAGTTACTGTCGAAAACATCTTATTGTCCTTAATTTATAAATTTATTACAGTTATATAGGCACAGAAGAAAGGAGAAGGCTTGGTATTATTCTTGTTTCTGGCATCTGTGGAATGTCCTGGAACTTACCCCTGAGGATCAGGGAGAACCTACTACAGCCTCTTTTGTTCAACTCCTGTAAGGTTCGTTCTTGCTGTGGCATGGGACTGTAGCTCAGTCTGTTTCCATTGTTCCACAGTGTTGTATTGTATGATCTGCCATTATTTATTTCTATGTTGTTTATGAATTTAGGATTGCTCATAGTTTTGGGCTTTATGGACAAAGCTGCTAAGAACTTCTTTGTGTATTTCTTTTAGAGAACATAAGCCTTGTATTCTGTGGGGTATATTGGTAGGCGTGCAATTACTGGTTCACAGGAGGCATATATACATGTTTAGTTGTAGTAGATGCAGCCAAACGGCATTCCAAATTTGCTACAGGAATTTACATTCATAGATGAAATAAACAAGACTTTAAATTGCGTTCTCACTCCTGCCAACACTTGGCGTTGTCTGCTTTGTTAGGTTTGGCCAGTCTGACAGGGATGCAGAAGGACTCCATGTAGCATTTATTCGTACTCTGCTGCCTAAGGGCTCTTGAACATCTCACGTGTTCTTATTGATTATTTGGATATTCTCTTATGTAAGGTTCCCATCCATAGACTTTTCTTATTTTCACTGGGCTATTTTTATTACTGGTTAATAGAATCACAAAGAATTACTTTGTTAACAAAAGTATGTGTGGGAGATAATTCAATTCTAGATTGAAATATTTTTTCTCTTTGCATACTGATTATCTGAAGGCATTGAATTTGGGCTTTTATTTATTTCTTGTTGAGATGTTAGTTGTAGGGTTTTTATTGTTATTGTTCTTATGCTGGTGGTCAGTCCTAATATTCTCTCTCTCTCTCTCTCTCTCTCTCTCTCTCTCTCTCTCTCTCTTTCTCTCTTTCTCTCTCTCACTGGGAATGGAATGCAGGAGTTGCTGCATCTTAGGCAGCTACTCTGCCCTGAACTTCACCTCCAGGCTTCTCATTCTGTCTGTAAGGTCATCCTTTATTTTTATTATTATCAATATTTCACAGGTTCTAAAGATCAGCTTCTCTCTAGTTTGGTTTACTAGAAAATTGCTATTTCTTTTGAATCAAAGATTTCTTTGCTACTTTCCTTAAGCAATATTATCTTTAGTGTTTTGTTCATTTCCTCTAATTGGGCTTGTTCAGATGATTTGGTTCTATCCTTCCTTTGTTTAAATCTCTTTTCCAATCCTCTCTCTCTATTAAATAACTTTTCTGCATTCCTACTAATTCATAAGAACTTTCTCACCCCTCAGTGTACAAATCTCAACATATTTAGGATTGTGTATTTTTCAATCTGGCTTTTGAAAAAAATTTGTGTCCAAACATTTTACATTTTTTTCCTGTGGTTTTAACAGTTTATTTATTTTTATTTCTAAAACATACCTCCAGAAATTTGTCTTTCCCTTTTTGTTTCTTTCTCTCCCCTCCCTTCTCCCCACCTCCCCTCCTCACTTCCTCTCCTTTCTTCCTCCCTCCTTCTCACCCCCCCTTTTTGCTTCCAGACAAGGTCTCACTTGTTGAGTCTTTAACTCTCAGGTTAAGTGATTCTCCTGTCATGCCTCTAGAGTAGCTGGGGCAATGGGCACACATCACTTTGCCCAGCTTCTTATGACACAGAACAATTTCTAAGAAATTTGCTTCTAATAATTCAATACGCAAAGAGCTTCAAAGTCTAAATTTTCAATGTCTGCTGATTTCTAGGTAATTTTTTTTCATGTGGCTTTTTAAATATTTTTATATTTATTTATTTAGTCTTTCAAGACAGGCTTTCTTTGTGTATCAAGGTAATTTTTTCATGTGGCTTTTGATTTTTATATTTATTTATTTATTTTGTCTGTCAAGACAGGCTTTCTTTGTATAGCCCTGGCTGTCCTGGAATTCGCTCTGTGGATCAGGCTGGCCTTGAAGTCACAGAGACCCACCTGCCTCTGTCTCCCCAGTGCGTCATTAAAGATGTGTGTGCCACCACTGCCCAGCATGTCTGTTAATATTTAATTTTAAATTCACACAAACTGATCTAGAATTAAGGAAGACTGCAGTCTCATATGATGATTGTATTTGTCGAGAGAAGCTTCATGCACTGTGGCCGAAAGTTCCAGGCCCTGTGCTTTCTGCCTTTTCTAAAAAAATGCATCGCCAGGAGATGCAAAGTCATTTTTATTCTCTTTTTGTTAAATATTATCTAAACTCTTGTTGCCTTTCATGATTTTATCAGCCTGGAGTTCAGCTTTCATAAGTCCAAGGCTCAGCTTCCCTCCCCCGCAAGACGAACTTGGCTCTGTCCTTAGTATTTCTACCATCTGACTGTGCCATGGCTGCATGCTCTACTTCTCTTGTATTTTCCCTTATTTTATGTGAGTCCTCCATTAAATGATCTCCTGTTACCATAACAGAGATATTCTTGCCTTTTCTCCCAGAGAGATTATGGAAGACACCAATTCTCCTCCCCCTAATGCTTTAGAACAGTGCTCTTGGGAGTTCTCTGAGTTGGAGGTGATGGTGCTTGCTTTGATGATGAAGGAGGTGACTGATGTAAAAAGAGGTAAGACTTAGGGCTGTTAAATGAATTTCGTTAGGTGTGGGCCTAAAGCTGATACACTGGTTAAAGAACCATGGCATCTATTTCGAAACTCTGCTATTTTTGCATATCCTTTCTGTTGGTTCTGTATTTTTGCAGTTCTTTAGTTGGTACAGAAGAGGAGAGAAACACACTGCTGTCCTAATGAGAGAGATCAACTCTGGGTGCTTTATTAATGTTATTTTTAGTGGAGCTTGCATTGATCGCCTTACATGTTCGGAGCATGTGGGACAGTAACAGATCTCTTTGGGTTCATCCTGATGATAAAACAACCTTTGAAAGGACAACTACAAATTAAGTACCCACACATGGTAGCTGAATACCAAAATGAAGTATAGAACCAAGAAGATGCTTTAAGATCCTGTAATGTTTAATAAGCAACTGAGAATGTATGAAAGAAAAAAAATGACGTGAGCAGACAAGTTACTTGACAGGACCTCGTGCCTGGGTTTAGCTGTTTAACTCATTTAGGATGTCTTTATCTTCTCGGAGCAGCTAGAGAACACAGCAGCATCTAACCACTCAGATGGATGCTATTGAGAGAACGCAGCAGTGGCAAACATGGCCTGCTTAAGGCGTGTGTGTGAGTCTACGTAAGTATAAACACACACACACACACACACAGAGAGAGAGAGAGAGAGAGAGAGGAGAGAGAGAGAGAGAGAGAGAGAGAGAGAGAGAGAGACATGAGAGAGAGAGAGAGAGCACATGCATGCACGCACATTTACTTGCATATCCCGAGGCTAGTAGCAGGTCTGACTTTGGCCTTTATAATTCCATTCTCACCATCCTATCCTCTGAGTTTCTCCTACACAATTCTTTGTACTTATAAGACTATAACCAGAAAATAATTATTTAGGGAATTTCTAGGACCCAGCTCCAACCACTGTTTCGTGAAGTCTTGATTAAAGGAGCTATTTGAATACTTGTGTGGAGTTACAATCTATGAGCTGAGATATTTCATCCAGAAATTGGGCATTTGGATTTCTCAAGTTTATTAGGTATTTTGGGGGGGGTGTTCAAATATAAATCAAAGGACACATCAAAGAATATCGTTTCCCCCATAGGAAATAAGTCTAAACTCATGGTAGAAAGGCCAGGAAAGCAAAAATTATTTTTTGAGTATAAATTAGCCCTACAATCATTGTTATAATCAATTATATAGTTGTAAAACTTAAGGAAGGGGATATGGGAAAATAATATGTCCTGCTTAAAAAAAAGAGATAAATGCACTTCCCAGGAAGAAACAAAGGAGTAATAATGAGAGCACAGGGAAAGCTATTTGTTACAGAGTCAGAATTAATATGCCGAGAGAGTGAAACCACAAAAATCATGCTATAGAATTGTCAGGCAAGCCGGTTTGTCAGCTCACTGTGGAAGGGTGCTGTGGGGAACATCTGCTTTCAACAAAAAAAAGGGCAAATATCAAGGCTCCAACAATTCCAGGCATGCTCCCAAGAAGTTAACTCGGCTCAAGCTAATTCATGTTAGATGCGCATTTCCAGTTGCTGCTGGAATTCCAGGCAGTGCACTGATTTGGTCAACAAACGGATAGCATGACAGATCAGACACAATCAGACTAATTTCATCTTCCCCTGGATGCTCAGGAAGGTAAACTACTCTAAAGGCCTGAAGGGATGCTCTTGGATGAATTTCAAAACTACAGGCAGTGGAAAGAGAATGTCTGCAAGACAGTACAGATCTTGTGGGTCCTGACTTCAGTACTGTTTCCGATATTTTAAAGACTGGAGCTTTCTGGAATAATGAGCAAGGGTCAGAAATAGGCAGCAATGGGGAGTAAAGCTGTAGTTCTTCCTGCGAGTCAAGGCAGGATTTACATGGGCGAAGAGAAGAAGATTTCTGTTGTAAGGTGACCAGGAGCGTAAGTTGCTTAGTAGGTTTTGAAATGCCTATTGAATGCTATGTTGAGTATGATCAGTTTTCACTTAACGGTCTTCTGCCATCTTCTAGAGAATCTTCTATGGTGTGCTATGGAAAATTGAAAGATAAAAACTGCATTTTGTAAGGTATCTGACACCTATCGTTCTGAATACAAATTAGGTTTATGTGATAGAGCAACAATCACGCAGTATTTGGAGGGGTAAAAATCATGCAGAATACAATAAAAAGTTCAAACACATTCTCATTGTTTGTGGTTACTTCTGAGTTCTTTACTACAGTAGACTCTGGTGTCTGTGGTGGCCCCGGGCATTTGATTGTAGTAGGAGAGCTGCTTGTTTGTTCCTGGATGCTCAGCCCCGAAATAACCACATAGAAACCATATTATTTGCAATACTGCTTGGCCAATAGCTTAAGCGTATTTCTGGCTACCTTATATCTTAAATTAACCCATTTCCATTAATCTGTGTATTGCCACAAGGCTATGGCTTACTGGGTAAAGTTCTGGCATCTGTCTCCTGCAGGGCTACATGGCTTCTTACTTACTCTGCCTTCTCTCTCCCAGCATTCAGTTTAGTTTTCCCCCAACTAGCTCTGTTCTGCTCTGCTATAGGCTCAAAGCAGTTTCTTTACTAACTAATGGGGAATCCCACATCATTTGATGGCTCTAATGAATAGATACTCCATTTTCAATGTGATTTTCGAGTTGTTCCCATCAGGAGCTAGGGGTCTGTTTTCCACTCTATAATGTGGCCTGTCTGTGTGGGACTTGCTTCGGTTCACAGAATGCTGTGGGATGATGGTGCGTCTGGTCCATGCCTAGACCTCAAAAAATCTTGCGCATTTTTAAGTTTGCTTTTGCTTTTGGAACCCTGCCTGCACTGGCCACAAGAAACATACATACACCATCTCAACTTCCGTAGATCAGCTGGTCCCCAACTGGCAAAGAATGGAATCATGCAGCAGACCCACAGAGTAAACAAACTAGAATGATTATTGTTAGGTGCCATGTGTTTTGTTGGTTGTGCACCATTACTATGGAAACGGAAACTAGAAACGATGATGCTTGATTTTAGAAATCTGTGACTGTGGAGAGGCACTTGCATCAGAGGTGACTGAACTTGACAGGTCAAAGTTCTAGTGCTTCAGTTTCGGTTTCTGAGTAAGACACTTTGGCCAAAAAAAGCTCAGAGGGGGAAAGGGTTGATGTGGCTTACACTTGTGGGTGACAGGCCATTGTTGAGGAACTAAAGCAGGAGTTTGAAGCGGTCATCATGAGGAGGACTGCCTGCTGGCGCTCTCCCAAGTCTCATGTTTGGTGAGCTTTGTTATATAGCTCAGGACTGCCTACCCATGAAACAGCATTTTCTGCAGTGGTCTGGGGCCGCCAGCATCTGTCTACAATCAAGATAATCCCACACAGGCTACCCACAGAGAAACCTGATAAAGCAATTACTCAGTTGAGGCTCCTTTTAGGTGATTCTTGGTTATGTTATGTTGATCGTTAATACTAACTAGGACTGGCAGCATGCTGTAATGCTGAGATTTTGATGGCTTCCTGATCCCCGGATTACAGTTCTGATGTGTTCTTGAACCCACAGACACTACTGTCAGTGTCCTAAGAGTTTCCTTTTTAGAAACTGAAAAAAATAATGGTTCTTCTAAAATGTTCAGTTAGTAACATACAATTCCTGGAAGCTCAGTATAGAGCCCATTCCTTTAGTCATTTTGATGAGTTTGAGGCAATTAATATTGAGGTCTCGCATCTTTGCTTAATGTATCTATTATGATTTCTGAACTTTAATACAGCCACCATTGTATCCATTGCTACTCTTTGTAAATTTATACTGACTATACATCTTTCTGAGGTCTCTGGTAGAAGGCAATTAAAGGAAGCTGCATCCATGGTACAAGACTCCCCCATCATATAAACTACTCATTTCATGGTAGACAGTGCTCTTTCTAAAATTATGTTTGGGAATTATCACACAGAGTTTCTCAACCTTTCACTTATTAATTTATTCACAAATTATTATTTTTATTACATAGATTGTTAATCTATGCACATGTATTTGGAGCTTATAATGTGCTAAGAATACTTTTGGACACCTTCATGGAAAAGGCCAATAGAACTCCTAAGTTTTTAGCAATTCTTAGTGAACAAAATGTGTAAGTCAGACACTTTCATAGAACAGTGCATGTTACAGAAAAGACAAAGAGTCCTTTAATGAATTATTTTAGTAGCAGCGATGTTTATGAAGGAGTTCACTGCAGCAGCAACATTGTGTGCTGAAGCCTGAGTATGAGGAGCCAGCCACTTAAAACATTATGTGGAGATAACTGTAGGTAAAGGAAACAGGAAGTAGAGGACCGTACTTGGGGAGAGAGCTTGATGCATATGAGGAAATTAAGGAAGGCGATGGGAGAGGGGGGTGGGAATGAGGGAGGATGCTTTCATGAGGATGCCTTTTTGATGACTTTCAGGTACTTACTGTGACCTCAAAAATGTTACCTTGGAGACCTCCCTCCTACGTGATGACTGTTGCTCCTGCTGATTACCCCAAATGCAAACTGTGCCATCAGACACCGGGGCGTCATTGCCCCATTGTCTCACAATTCTGGCTTTACTGCTCCTGTTTGCTCTCTGAATCAAAAGTGGTCTGATTCAGTATTTGGTGGCTTGTGTTTCCTGCCGCACCTGCTTTCCTCCGAGGACGCTTGCTCTGTTCTCAGTAGTCCCAAATCTTCATCCTCCTTTTCTTTCACATTCTCCTTTCTTCAGGGGGAAAAAAAATCATATTTCAGTTGGAAGAAAAACATTCAAATGAAAGTTTTAAATTTAAAGTGATTATGTTCTTCGTAGCATGTGGCTAAAACACCAAAGATATGCATACAGACCCTTGAGAGGCTACTTCTTCTCTGCTACATTGGTTTGCTATTTGAATAACCAGCTACTGCTTTACGATTTTCTCACCATGGATCGTTTGATGTTGTTTCCCCTCAACCTGCCTTATTATTCTGCAGCCTGTTGGTTCTTCTGCTACAATTCTTTTGCATCTCAAGACTCTACTCATGGATGATGCATGGGGATGTACCAAATTTCCTGCCCGAGTGTCAGCCTAGTTCTCCAGAGTTGCTTAGAAAATGTTCTTTCATCTGCTTTTCTTAGTTTCCAGAAGCCAGATAATTGAACCCCAAGAATCTGATCTCAGTCCTGAGGACTGAATGTGGCCTCTGACTAGGAACTCATTAATGGTTATCTTGTCTTCCTATTTTATCTTGGCAACTGTGGGTAATATTAATGAAATACATTCAAATCTGGGGGACTTAGCAGTGAGTTCAACTCTCCTTGTTAGTTTTAGGTGACATGTAGAGCTTGTCTTGGAGGCTTAGTTGCAAGGTGGCTGTGTTGATTTTGAGTAGCTGTGAGAATCCTGCTGGATATACTGAGTTATTATTAGCATCGCTGCATTTGTTTTCGGTGGAAAATATGAGAGCTTGTTGTTAAACAGAAGAATCTAGAGAGGCAGTTAGAGACAAAGCCCAAATGCCCTTCTCCTGCTAAGATTCCCACGGCTTGGTATCATGTCGACTTTGTAAGAAGGCACGGATTCTGCAACATTTTCTAAATGCCTGTGTGTAGTTAAAGGTGGCCTGCGCTCCATTCTGAATGGCTGTGCCGAGAATGACTGGGACGGTTTTTATGTGACAAGATCTGCTTTCAGGACCAGCAGAGTTAGGATCTGAAAGCAGCTACCAGCTTTCTAATGCATCCTTGCCTAAATGTTGCCTGCGCATAAGGAGTAGAGTGAAGCAACTTCAAAAGAATTTTTAAAAGTTTTTTTTCCTCTCCTTTTAATGAGGAATGAGTAAGAGTCTTAAGACATCTTTGACTCAAAATACTGTAACCTTTAGGACTATGAAATTTTCCCTACCAATCTTTTTGGGAGCAGCCAGAATCCAGGTAAACCAAAGAAACACTTGTTAAAAAGGCAGTTAAAAATCAAGTTAAAGAATTCTTAGAAAGCCACGTTCACGACTTGCAAGAATTTGAAAAGTTCTGAAAAATTCCATTAGGTACTTAGATGACCAATAGCAAAAATACAAGTCTCTTGGTTGACTCACAGAAGTGACAAGCTCACACTGTCCTCCTCCTCTCTTGTTTTTGGAATTTCTTCCCCTTGAAAGGCTCCAGAGCTACAGAGAAACCCTGTCTCAGAAAACCAAAAAAAAAAAAGGTTGATTTTTGCCACGCTTTTTGGAAGATGCTTGTAATTCCAGCACGTGGATGACTAGACCCAGAAGATTGTGGGTTCAAGGCTAATAGAGATTCTGGTCTTAGAAAGTAATAACAGAAGTTTTGTTCTATTTTTGCATGCAATAATTTTTAAATTTAAAGTATTGATGTGTGACTAATAGGGTTATGTACTTGTGTACCTTCTCTGATGTGGAATATTAGTTTAAGATGTGTTACATCTGTTTATGCTGTGGAATATTTGTTTAATGATGCAAAGATGTGCTGCCTGCCTGCCTTCCTTCCTTCCTTCCTTCCTTCCTTCCTTCCTTCCTTCCTTCCTTCCTTCCTTCCTTCCTTCCTTCCTTCCTTCCTTCTTTTTTCTTTCTTTTGTGTTTAGTTTTTCAAGACAGAGTTTCTCTGTGAAATAGTCCTGACTATCTTGAAACTCACTCTGTACACCAGGTTAGCCTCAAACTCAGAGATTCGCCTGCCCCTGCCTCCCAAGTGCTGGGATTAAAGGCGTGCGCCACCACTGCCTGGCTGGGTTGCATTCTTTTATGCTGCATTTGTTTACTCTGTGAAGCTGTGTTACTTGCCTGTCTAAAACACCTGATCGGCCTAATAAAGAGCAGAATGGGCAATAGTTAGACAAGAGAAACAGATAGGCGGGCCTCCAGGCAGAAAGAATAAATAGGAGGAGAAATCTAGGCTCTAGAAAAGGGAGGGGTAAGAAAAGGGGGCGAGGAGAATGTCAGGGGCCAGCTACCTAGCCAGTCACACAGCCAGTCATACAGCCAGTCATGGAGTAAGAAGGAAAGAAAGATATATAAAATAAAGAAAGCTAAAAAGCCCAGAGGCAAAATATAGTTAAAGAGAAATGGAATAATTTAAGTTAGAAAAGCTGGCTAGAAACAAGCCAAGCTAAGGCCAGGAAATAAGTAAGAATAAGTCTCCATGTATTTAGTTGGGAACTGGATGACAGGCCTCCAAAGAGTAAAACAAACAAACAAACAAACAAACAAACAAACCAACTACAACTTTTTGTCCAAACTGTGAAGAAGCTGATGTTTATCAGTTCGATGTTCTCAACTAAGTGTACATGGATTAGAAACAACATATAGTATTCCTCTGCATGTTGCTTAAATTTTGTATGTTTATAGTATCACACTGTGTCTGCCAGTTTGTTTCTTAAAATTATTATTTTTGAGATATAGCCATGTTCTAGTTTATATGTATATAGCTCTAGTTTATTCTGTTATTAATATATAATATCACATCTGTAAAATATTAATATTGATTTTCATTTCTGGGGCAGGTAATTTTTCAGTTTTTATTATTAAAAAAGTTGCTGCAATGGATACTTTTGATCTTCTTCCTTGTATATGTCTGGAAAAGTTTTCTTTAGGTAATGTGCTTAGAAGCAGATTCCTTGAGTTGTGGAGTTTCGGCATCGTCTGCTTTATTAGACACTATCAGAGTACTTCTGCTCTACCAGTTCTTCTTGATCAATATGCTTATTAATAGTTTACAACATGAATTTTAATGGTTGCCAGTCTGATGAGAGAAATTCAGTATTTCTTTGTATTAAGTTTCATTTCCTTTTCTTCCAATGGAACTAAGTTACAATGCAAATGTTTAGTATCTCAGTGTTGTTTGTATTTTATTAATAAAGAGAAATGGAATAATTTAAGTTAGAAAAGCTGGCTAGAAACAAGGCAAGCTAAGGCCAGGAAATCATAAGTAAGAATAAGTCTCCATGTATTTAGTTGGGAACTGGATGGCAGGCCTCCAAAGAGTAAAACAAACAAACAAACCAACAACTACAACTTTCTGTCGGAACTGTGGAGAAGTTGGTGTTTATCAGTTTGATGCTCTCAACTTCTATTATGTGTACATGGATTAGAAACAACATATAGTATTCCTTTGCATGAATTTTAAGTGTTGTCAGTCAGATGAGAGAAATGCAGTATTTCTTTTCATTAAGTTTCATTTCCTTGTTCTTGCCATGTAAGTAATTTTGTGTATAAGGTACCAAATATATCACCATTGGACAGCACATCTTAGCACTTCTGTACACGTAATTCTGCTTTTGGACTTTTAGTTATTTTATTTCTCTTGTTCATCTTTTCCCTAGTATGGTATACCTTAATGACATATAATAGGCATCATCATCTTACAGGGCATAACTTCTACCCTACTCTTCAAATATTTCTTTGGTATGCTTGTTTTTTCTGCTCATCACAGAAGAGAGGCCATGAGTTAAATAACCAAATGTGCATGGTTACCTTGACTCCATTGGTAATCAGGGAAATGAAGATGTATTTTACATAGTGTCTAAATAATATACATGCATATGATTACAGTGGGATTTTTGATTGTAATTTTATTTCCAGAAAACCTCATTGAATTGAGTCATATACAAACTTGAATCTTCACGCCCATGAGTGTGGTCTAGTTTTTCATTTGTTTGTTTTTCTTTTATACCATTTACAATGTTTAGAGTTTTTTTTCTATAAAGGTCTTGTATGTTTTAGTAAATTTTTACTAATTTAATACTAATTACAATTTTTTACTAAAACTATTTCTGATAACTTACTTTAAAAATATTTTCTGAAAAAAATATTTTCTGTGACCTTCTCTGATTGTTACATAAAAATCCTCTTCACTTTTAAAATTCTGATATCATCTCTAGTAACTTCTGATTTTCATTATTTTAATAACAGTTTATTTGGGGTTTTATATACATATAGTAACATTTGCCTATGATAGTGAATGCTTTGCCCCCTTATTTCTGATTATTGTAACTTTAAAAAGTGACAATGGTTTATTCATTTTTCATTTGAAACAGCTGGACATCACTTAGAACTTGCAGTTTGGGGGCTCATAAATGATAGTTCCAAATAAACTACTTTGGGTTTGAGGCTGAGAGTACTTAGGGTAGGAGAGGCAGGGAGGATTTCCTGGAGGTTCCTGCATCCAAAGGATGTACTTTCAGAGGAAGGGCAACTGCCGTGAGCCCCTTCTTGTAACCTCCCAAATAAAGAAGAGGAACTTGCAGAAAAGAAGATTGGAGTTGGCCTAATACACAGAGTCCCACTGAACTTTTTCTCAGAATATTCTCTTCTACTTCAGTCCATTTACCTTCCTTTAGAATTGGATCTACTCCTCTTCTAAAATTTCCTACAGCCATTACTTCCTGGTCCCTAAAAAGAAGGTTTATAAATGCCCAAATCTCACTGGGTTATGGGATGCTCAGTTTTCTGTAATGTGCTATGATACACTTGTGTATCTTTCTCTTGTTAACCAGCCTGCTGCCAGCCTAGTCTTATAGACTCAGTTATTGGACCCTTGAGAGGGAAGAGAGGATGTTGTTTTACTTCCTACAGCTGAATACAAATAGGAGCCATTACTATCCTTGTTTTTGTTCTCATTATAATTGAAATGCATCTAGATTAAATTATAAATTTTCTTCAGTTGGACTTTAAATGAAGTCACTGTCTTCATAGATACATGCTACTAAAGGCAATGGAATAATGTGTATTAAATGTGTGTATATATCCAGAGTTAGGGTTTATAGAAAAGTGAGCTAAGACTCTATTACTGCAAGAGAGACCTGGTGACAAAGAGAACACCACCATACCCAATTCAAGCACAATTTCTTTAAAGCGGAAATGTTTGAGCTATTGCAGATGCAGACACAGGCTTCTGGAGATTTGCCTTTATCTGGTAAAAAACAAGTATTAGGAGAGCTCACAGATATAGCTCCTTCCCCCTTGTTCCAGGTCTCCAGGCAGGGAAAATTTTTTGCAACTAACACATACTGTAGTTTGCATTGCTAATGTTCCCAACATGGGCTACTGAATGCAAAGGCTGCATCTGAGGCCAAACGCTTAGGAGCAGCTCTTTATTCCCCATCGTCTTTCCCCTTCAGTCACTGGTTCAAAGTCAGGAAGTGTACCATTCCACAGGAGGACCCCTTGTGTTCATGCTTCCTAACTGCTAGGAAGTGTGATGAGAGCTGAGGTTTTTTTTCAGAGTCCTTTTCAACTTCAACGGTGGTAGGGAGCTTTGTCTCAAAGGGTAGACACGCCTTCAAAGAAGACAGTCTAGATGCTGTAGCTGAAGGAGTAAAAAACAGTCCTCACCACACTGTACAGACTGTGAAAGCTACCAGAAAGTTCTTCCTTCGGTTTAGTGAAGAAACACATTTTCCTTTTCTTTTACCTGGAAATTTAGGAATGCTCATTTGATTCCTTTTTCCTTCTTCGTTTTTGGAAGGTTCAGTTCAAACTTCTAGCCAACACCCATGGAGCCATTAGATTTACAACATGACATTCAGCTCTGCATATAATTTATGCAAAAAAATCCCACTCTGTACATGGAGTGCAAAGTTTACAAGTCACAACAAGATTACTCTAACTGCCAAAATAGAAGCTCAGGGTGCTGTGCCCAAACAATTTTTTTCCTTAACCATCATTACCGATAATAATCCGTGGGAGCCGAGCTCAGCTGGCTATTTGGCTGGTTGCGTGTGAGGTCGCCTGGAATGCTGTTGACTCCTCAACCCTATTATCCTAGTCTTGCCGAGTACCAGAGATGGGCTTTTGTGAACCGAGCAGATCTATGTAATTTGATGTAGCCACTTCTGAGTCAGGAGGCACATAAGCTGTCTAATTAAAAATGCCCTTTTGCTCAGACCCTTTTCAGGCCCAAACTGCACTTTCATACAAAGGAATGCATAAATATACTTGATAATTGACTCTAATGGCAGGAAAAGAATGTGATGAAATATTTCCTGATAAAATCTAGTCCGGGCATGCAGAGAGGATGAGGCCTGCTCTTCAGTCACTGTGATTTAAAACCTAAAGGCTGATGTTTGAAAGGGTGAAGCAATTTTCCTCCACATGGAGGGTGCAGGTGTGGAGAAGAGCAGAGACCCTGATGGGATCCCAACAAGGGAAAGCGATTAGCGTTCTCAGATAGCAAAGGAACACCCCCATTTGACAAGCCTTTCCTACTGGCCTTTCTTACAACAAGTAGATTTTTCAAGTTCTCTTGTGGGCTGCTCGTGGCCCTGATCACACAACAGTTAGGCCTTGGAGGCATCCCACAAGTCACGTTGTTTCTGGGCTTTCTTCCATTTTTTTTTTTTTTTGAGTCTCTAGACACATTTCTGCTACTTTTATTATGAATCTGGCTGTCTTGGGGATCCGAAATGCAATTATAATGATCAAGGATGTGAGTGTTAGAAAATGAATCTCTGAAACTAGACACAGTTGTTAGAACACAATTACAAAGACTTCAATGAACCTTCCCATGCATCTTGGAGGTCGTAATGTATGTGGGGGCCTCCTTGCATATGGTGCTGTCGCATTAATAAAGCTCAGCTTGGCTTTCACTAGATGGATTGTTCGTTGGATTTCTTATCTTAAAATCATTTCTTGTTGAGCTTCTGATAGAAATAGCCTGCATTTTCTTTGGGAAAGAATTAAGAGGAAAAAAAATTGCACAGACAAATAGAACCATAGAGAAACAAACACACAGAGCCCATCAGATTCAAAATAAGATTTTAGCAATTAGAGAACTCATCAACAGAACAGTTACCCTGAGACTTCCGTAATCAGCAAGCACCAAACAGACTAGCCTTCATGATGCTCACTGCTGGGGATCCAGGCGAAGCCACTGGCTTTACACATTGGGTGGATTTCCTCTGTCACAACTAAAATGATCTTAAAGACAGGAAAATAATTTTAACCCAATTTAAAGGATATATATTTTCAAATAAACCAAACTATGTATCAAAATAGATTTCCAAAACAGGATTATAGCTCCATTTGTGTATAATTCTTTCAAAATGTACAACCATTCACTTACATACTTAAGGCCCAAGTTATGACTTTCACAATGATCTTCTGTGGCTGCTCTCAATTCCGATCTATATGTTTCAGACTGCTTTTCCCCCCATCACACTTTACCCAACCACGCTGGCAGCTCTGGAGGTGGTGGATGGACGCTGTCATCTCTTGGGAGAACACAGGTTTCCAGGAAGGGACAAACAGGACCTGCCCTGCTGAGGATTGTGGTGGGCTTGACTATGATTAGAGAATTGGATGCGTGTGTTTGCAGAATTGTGGTATACAGTGGAAGAAGGATGCCTCTTGCCTGTGACTCACCCTTCACCTCCCCGCCACCTCTCCTTCCACCTGTCTTCTTGTTTCCTTAGCTCCCGAGTCCCTTACCCTATGATTTTAATTCTCACCTTACCCAGCACTTTAAAAAAAATACTTTGGTCTTTCAATCATTCAAGTTGCCTCAATTTATAAACCACATTTATATGCATTATCTTTTCCATTCTTCACAATGATTCTCCAAGGATATAACGCAGATGAGTAGATGCTGTCATCTCCACTGACAAACCAGAAAAAATGATGTCCACAGACATTGCTATTTGAAATATGGCACAGTCGTTCTGAACGCATCTTAAGGAAGTATTCCAGTCCATTCATGCTCTAGGAGATGACATCTCAGAAAATGCAATTCTTCCTCAAGTGCCCACATCTAGCTTCCGTGGAACCAGCTACCCTGTGAGTTCACCTTCAGCTGACCTTATAGAACTCACTTTAGAGCCTGCCAGCTGGGCCACAATTCACTCTTTAGAGAATGGGGTTGCTTTCAGTTGGGTACAATGGCATGCACCTATAATCCCTGCACTTGGAAGCTATAGCAAGCAGACCACATGTGCTAGACTGGCTTGACCTTATCATGAGCCCCAGGGTCATAACTAAATAAATGCAATGAAGATAACTTCCCCCGTGTACCGTTGCTGTGAGACATTAAATGAAATTAATATGCAACAGACACATTACAATCCAGATAAACACTAAATATTAACCAGAAGTCAGGTTTTCTTTCCCTTCTCATATCGCTAAGCTGAGAGGATTGAAGGAAACAGTTTATTCTTTACGGTATGAGTTTCTCCTCATCTTGGAGTTATGAAATCAAGAAAATCCCTCGTGCCCCTTTCTGTTCTCCTCCCTGAACTGGCCCGTTTTGCTCCCTCAGGCTATGCCGCCACTTAATTCCCAGCTAGTCTCTGCGCGGGAACCCTCCGAGCCCATCAGCCCACTTCCGCTTCCGCTTTGAGCAGGCTCAAAGCGAGCCTGAACTCGCCAGTCCATCGCTTCAGTCCCCTTTGCCGCTAGTTTTTGGCACAGTCACCAGTCTCTGCTCAGCAACACTCCAGACCCAGATCGATCCAAACCATGGATCAAGGACCAAGGGAGCGCTGCTGCCAGAGATGCAGACGTACTCCGGGTTCGAGCATCCAGAGCTCCCGTGCTTTCTGGCCTCATCTCAGCTGTACCTTCAGTCCCACACAGCGACTATGTGAGTTTCCATTCCAGGCCCCTCCGAACTCTTCTGGCTGATTCTCTCATTCCTCACGTTCTCACTCTCCCTTGCTGTAAAACTTGCTTCCTTGTGCTTGGCGCTGTAGTGTTTCCTCAAAGGCTGATGCTTGCGAAGCCTTGGTTTCTAGCTGAAATTACTGGGAGTTGGTGGGACCTTTAGAGAGGAAGGAAGTGAGGTCACTGAAGGTGTGTACGGCCTTTGGCGGAGAACCATAACCCCTGACCTTCCCCCCCCCTCCCTCGTTATGCTTCCTGGCTGCCATGAGATGAACCTGCTTATCTTTCTGTCTTGAAATGTTCCGCGACGCATTGCCTCACCGCTGTCTCAGAGCAACAGGGCCAAGTGTCCATGAACGGAGACCCCTGAAACCACAAGCCGAAACAGCCTTTTCTTCCTTTATATTGGTTGTTCCAGCCCCTCCCCCCCCCTTTTTTTTCCGGCAACAGAAAGCTGATTAACACTTCTCCACTGAGAAAAGCAAGGCTGTCGATTCCCCAGTTTGGGCTGATTGCTCCATTTGTGCTAAGGCTTTTATTTACACATTATTTACCTCTCACTGAAGGGTCATGGGATAAAACCCTACACTTGCCGTCTCCCTCTTCAGAACGGATGCTGCTTAGGCTAGAGGGGTCTAGGTAAGTGGCTCAAACTAGAGGCTAGGAACCACTGCCGCTTTGTGGGCTAACTTCCAGAGCTGGCCTTTCAAACACCAGAAAGTAAGTCTCAGTGTTCTCTCCTATAAACCACACGTTTGGGTTGGTTAATTCTGTAAAATAGGGTAAAAAGCCCACGTAGACATGAAAAATCACAACTCTCAGCCTTCTCTTCTTTAAACCCCAGGGTTTAGCTGAGCTTTTGGGCCCTTACATTTGTATTTCTAAATGTCTTGCTGATGCTGTTATTTTCCAAATTGTCTCCTTTATCCAGTTCCAACTGGCTTTCTCCAGTCAGCATGAGGACTTAGTCCTGTACATAGCATGTAGCAATGCTCATTTCCTCTGCGCCGGCTGGGCTGTCGTGTCTGTTACTTCCTACCCTCCTGCAGGCTAAATAACCCTGATGTAGCACGAAAGGCAAATGCTACTCATGGCAAAGCCACAGGTACAGTGTAATTATTTTTCTTCCTGAATGCTGTACTGTTAAGATTTAAAATTAGGCCCACAGTTACGTTTTGGGTGAGAACTGGCCAAACCAGGAAGGCCACCAACAGCCTAATTATGAGTTCCTTTCTATCCCTGGCCCCATGGATAAGGTCTCCTAGTCAAAGGACATCCTCTAACAAGAGAACCAGCTGCCTTTCTTGTCTGAATAAGGATTTCACTTCGTTTCCAGTCTGTGCGCACTGCACAAATGAGCACGTCACACTCTCCCTTGGGGATCAAAGATCACTGCCCATTTGCGATGCCACAAAGCCAGCCTCCCACGGCTCCTGCTATTCCCTCTGCTCCAGGCTGCTTCTCCTGTGAGGCTGCGTGGTGTGTACTGTGCTTTCCTGGGCCATGACTATTTGTTATAATTACACTAGATTGATCTTCTCTCCGATTATTGGTGCTGGGAACTCATTCCTACTGCACCGAGGAGTGGGGTAGGAGAGGGATTATCCTATTTTCATTTGCCACAACAGTACATCCCGGCTGAGTACTCTATGAAGAGGTTCGTCACCACTTTGGAGGCTGCTGAGGGTCCTTTGGCTGCATTGTGCTGTAGCAGAAGGCATTGTGTGGCAAGAGTAGAGGGACACAGGCATTCAGGGCTCTTTTCTTCTTGCCATCATTGCTCTCACGTGGGTCCTAACCTCATTGCCTTCTCTAACCCTGATTACCTCTCTGAGATCTCATCTGCTTCTGCTAGCTGAGTTGGCAGCACATGAACTTCTGGGAGACACGGCCAAACATGCCTGGAGGTGATGGCAACATGTCCGTGTTCCCAATCCCTGGGACTGCTGATGCCTTTGGTTTCCTGTGAGCTTTACTAGGGTGGGGAAATCTTTCTTTCCCTTCAGTACCGTCATTGTTAATTTCCTCTTCCTTGGGGGGTTTCTCTCAGGGCTGCTCCCTTCTGGCTTGGTTGTTCCCTGTGCCTGCTTTTCAGTTGTCACTTTCTGAGACATTCTGTGACCTTGAACATGTTAGCCTTCTATTTACTTGATAGTCCGGCCAGGTTTAGAATCACTGGTTGGAAATTGTTTTTTTCTTAGAGTTTTGAAGACGTTTTCTTCATGTCTCTTAGTGCTCAGCACCACTGTGGGGAAACTGAGAACCATTTAGACCCCTGGTCCTTCATGAACGACCTGCTTTTTCTTTGTGCCATGGAGAGGAAACCTTTTCCCCCTTCTTAAACTGACCAGTGAGATGCGCATGTGTGCTTCTGTTTTTTTTTTTTCCCCCCCCCACTGGACTTGGCACTTGCTGGGTTTTTCTTTTTAGCTCTGGGGAAATTTTCTTAGTCATCTAATGATTTTCCCCCAATCCATTTTCCAATTCCTTTTGTTCTGGAACTCTTATAAAGACGCTGGCACTCTTTCATAGTGCTCTAATTCCATTTTCATCCCTCTTTTTATAGGGTATAGTTAACCTTCTACATGTCTTTACTTCATCACCCACTCAATATACTGAGATTTTCATTATTTGTACACACACATTTGTGTGTGTGTGTGTGTGTGTGTGTGTGTGTGTATGTACTTGCCGCAGTACATGTGTGAAAGTGAAAGGACTTGTAGGAGTTGGTTCTCTTTTTCCACCGTGTGAGTTCTGGGGATTGAACTCAAGTCATCGGGCTTGCTGGCAAGTGCCTTTACTTGCTGAATCATCTCATCGGAACCACGTATTGAATTTCAAGATTTCTTTTGGTGTTCTTCTCTGTGGGACCTCCTGTGCTTCTGGCCAGGTTTTATTGATAGTGATCTTCACTGTAGGCTGAGTTGGCAGCTGTCTTCTTGGAGAGTCTCCAGTAACAATCTTTGAACTTTGCAGGCCGACCAGGTTTCTGAGGCTTTTCCTGACTGCTGCCCAGAGGAGCGCCCCGTGCTGCCAGACTTTTGGCAGTTCTCTCCTGTGACTTCTTCCATTGCTCACCGAGTTTCCAGTTTCTCAACTGCTCTGATGCTCTTCCCTCATTTTGGATTGCTATGCTTCTATGCACATGTTAATCATCTTACTAGTTAAAATAGAGTCTGAATAGAACTTAGAACTAATGTATCTGTTTAAACTCTGTTTCCATCTTCTATTTTAATTAAATTATTTTCTATCCCAAGGCTATTCCTTTATTGCTGTTTGAATTCAGCTCTCTTCTATTCCCTTGCAGCCATTGCCTCCACCATTAGCTCCAGTGTGTCTTGTATACACTTTATTTTCAATGGGCAAATAATAATCACATTTATTAGTGGATGAGATATGCTATCAGGTTTAAGTTCCAGAATATTGATGACTCTTATTTAGTTCCACTACTCAACAACCGATGAAGTGAGAACCCTTGTTTTGTCCTGTATTGCAATGCTCACATTTGCTTAGTCATGAGGGCCTTTACATCTCACCTCTTGAAGAGTTCTCAAATTCGGCATTCCCATCTCTCCTCTCTTGGAGCTTTGTTTTTATTTCTTGCCAAGATCTCACACTTTTTCTTGAGCTACTGCATTAGTCACCTCATTCAAATCCTTGCTTTCAGCCACACCTTCCTTTGAGGCTATGAATCAGACTCCTGCCAGAATGACTAGCGCTAAGTGTTTGCCCAGTCATATTATTCCCTCCTTGAAACAATCTGCCACCATCCCTTTATGCTCAAGCAAGTTCCGAGTCCTTAGCCTGAGAGCCGAGAGTTTCAGGCATCTGAGAGACACCTGGCCTCTCCCCAGCTCCTTTCCATCATCCTACTGGTCTACCCGTCTTTACAATGAAAATATGGCATCTGCTGATATTTCCCATTTCCATTCTCTTTTCTCCCCCCACCCCCTTGTTATCTTGTTGATTTTTACACATTATTCAAAAGTTGTTTCAGAGGTATATTCAGGATGGTACTCTTCACCTACTTCTTGACTTTATAAAGACTGCTCCTAGGTGCCTCCACATTGCCCACTGAAGACAGTTTCCTTCCCCGGAGATAGTGATTTACTTGACTACCACTTCCACAGAAGCACATGCGTCTTCCCTCTCAAGGCTGCATGCCATTTAATTTGGGTATTTCTAAAGCTGAATCCAGTACCTGCCATAGTATAGGCTCTCAATGTTTACCGAAGGAATGTTTTATTCCTTTGCTTTTTATAAGAATGTTTTATTTTCAAGGGCAGCCCGTTTTTACTTTCCGATTTTTTTTTTTTTATGGTGTGAAGCAAAGTCTGTTGCGTGAGCATGAGAGGCAGGGTATGAAATCCAAATGGATCCTCACGCAGGATTATTCCAAGGTGTCTTTTTGGGGTTCTTCTAGTGATTTCCAGAAACCGATGAGAGCGGAGGCAAAGTGCGAGTGTTAAGTCGGGTGGGACATTACGTCATCCGCAAAGCTAATGTTGATTACATGTTTGCTAAGGGAAACTGCCCCAGTGCCATTTAAGCACTTTCATGCAGAGCTGTTTGTATTGGTGTGAGCATTCTGTTGCCAAATTACACAGTAAAACAATAAGACAAAGTCTGTCGTAATGTCACCCAGTTAAAAACGGGCACTACTAAAAACATACAAATTGGCACCACTCACAGGCTGTCATGAATTCTCCCTGTAAACCTTCTCCCTCTATGCTTACCCACAAGCCCCCCTCCCTTTTAAAATCACAAACTTTTTGTTTTCTCATGGGGTCCCTCCCTTCCTTGACCTCAATCTTCAAGCATCTCACGTGGAGACCTGTAATTTCCCCTAATTACATTTCTTTAGGTGAAGGTAACCTGGCCTTGAAAACAAGTCATTAGATATGTTTTTATAATTTAGCAATCCGATGAGTCCTAATCATGACTCATAACACCCTTGCTGTTCTCTCTCTCTCTCTCTCTCTCTCTCTCTCTCTCTCTCTCTCTCTCTCTCTCTCTCTCTCTCTCTCTCTCTCTCTCTCTCTCTCTCTCTCCTTTGTCTCTCTCTTCAGGTGGTTTGATATAACCTGAAGGCCATCTTCTAGAAATTGGTAGGGATGACCATGAGGATGAGGTGTTGAATGCCACATCAGAAATGTTGTAGTAAATCTGCTGCTGACTCTTCATCATCCTCCCACCTGAAGCTCCGTGACAGGCACTGTGGATGGTGTGAGGGATAAGCACGTGTGTGTGTGTGATGTGTGTGTGTGTGTGTGTGTGCATGCATGCATGCATGTGCTTGGGTGTGTGTGTGTGCATACAAAACTCCTTCCAGTTCTTTTTATTTCTTAATTGTACTATTTTTTTCTACCCTTGTCTTCCCTTCTATGCCAAGAAGTGTCGATTCAGTGTAGCTTTCATTTTTCAAGGGAATCAATCAACAACACTCAGGAGATCAAAGCTCCTGACTTTCCCTGAGTGATGTAGCTAGTTAGCAGCACAGTAAACATAGAAACTGCAGGTCCCTAGCTGTGGGGACAGCTTCTAGTCCAGGCACTCTTTACTGGTTGACTCCCAGAAAGCACTTGTTCAACTTACAGGGATGTCCGGCCTTTTGATTTTGCAGCGTGATGTTGTCATCTACAAAAGTGTTTAGTCGCGCTTATATATATTCTGGGATGCATGCTCCCAATGGCTTGGTGGCTGTCCATAGGAGAACCCTCAGTATGACTCTCAGGCCCAAGCGATTGTAAAGACCACAACATCATTTTGTACTTGGACTTGTCTTGTCTCACCTAGTTCCAAAAGGCTCCCAGGAACTTAAATGGGTGTTGTAAGGCCCTGTGAATTGTGTCTCCACACTAGAGCCTCATCCTATAGGCTTGCGAGTCAGAGTTAGAGAAGTGGCTTGGCAGTTTTTCATTATTCCTCTTAATAGCTGAATTAAAATTATTTGTAACTATTGTGTGTATATATGTGCATGATGTACACTTGGGAGGGTAAGTGTTCCTTGGTAAACATATGGGGGTCAAGAGACATCTTTGTGGAGCTGGTTCTCTCCTTCCTCTTTTCTGTGGGTTCTCGAGATCTCGAGGCCCCACACTTGTGCATCAAATGTTTGTATATGCTGAGTTGTCTTGCTGATCCTCATCTTCATTGATTATAAGACATGGCTTAACTAAGTTGCCCAGGCTGACCTTGATCTTGCTAGCCTGCTTTCTCAGCCTTCTAATTGTTGAGATTACAGGAACATACATGGCCTGATCTAGCTCATCACACCTATGAATCCGAAGAAGCCTTAAAAGAAGGGACCACTCCATTCTCAAAGAATTATATAGTTCTAGTTGCCAGAGTAAAGCTTAAGAATCATCCAACTGGTCCTTCCTGCCAATTAACTGAATTACAGGCTCGTAAGGCTCTGCTATCACATGACAGAGGATATTAGCTATAATTCTGAAACCCCAACAGGAATTGATGCATTGTTCTAGAGAGACATCTATTATGAGCACATTCTCACCCATTTTTTTTTTTCAATTGGAGGTAGGAATCAGGCCCAGAACTTCCAAATGAACTAACTTCCCTCCTCTCCTTTTCTAATATGAACACAAGGAAGATAAAAATTTTAGCTTTAATAATAAAATAAAATAAAATAGGAAACCACACCAAATAAGACCTCCCCTGAACACTTAAGAACCTGGCGTGGTGAGTGGTAAATATGGTCATGGTTTATAGCCAGTTTCACATTCATCTCTCTGTAGAGGCTGTAGAAACCTCCTTGTGGGGAAAGGTCCTGGAAAAACACATCCTTGAAAAGGGAGAAAACAAAGGGAGGTGCATGTGTGGAAGGCAAAGTAGTGAGCTGGGGATCCAGCCTAGGATAGAAGGCATTTCAGGCTGGCACGGTCAAGGACAACAAACAGAAGACAATAGGGAGGGCAGGCTGGGAGAACGAGTGCTGGGAACTGTGGAGCTGAAATCTTGTATTAACCACCGCTTCCCACCCCCACACATGTGCACTAAGCCACATACGCACAGTGTAGAGGTTTTATTCTTTGGGCTAAAAATTGATAAAGCTATAAGTGATTGCCAAGGCGGGTAAGTTCTGGAGTTTGCTTTAGAGAGCTAGGAAAACAACAGATGGCAGAAAGTTTGCTTCTCCTGCTCGCAAACCACACACAGAGAGGCAACAAAGCTGTCCTTTGATTTTTTGAGTTTTGTTCCGAGCCACTTGGATTCTAGTTAAATGGCATTTCAAACTTTGCGATGCAATCAAACATCTATCATTGCATTTCCCCTAATTTCACTGCATCGGAACAAACAGTATATTAATTTTCTGGGGAGAAAAATATCTGGAATTCCGAAATAGGGCAGACCCTAAGGCCATCGTTGTGTCCGTCTCTGCTACTCTCCTGCCTCATCTCTAAGTTCACGGAAATGCTACTGTCTCTTTTTCCCTTTCCTTCCATGTTCTCATTCCCCACTCCAGAATATCATTCCCAGACATGCTGGCCAAAGGAACACACCACCGGAATACAAACAGTTAACTTTGCATCCACATTATTTGTGTTTTTTGAGACAGCATAGCTTTTCTGTACTCAAAACATTTCTTATTCTCCTTTTATTGTAAATTCAAGTTCCAATCAGATCCAGGCTGGAATCCCAGCTCCTGTTGCTCCTGATATCTTAGACTTTTTCTCCACATACCATTTGCCCAGACTTTGCCTCACTGTTTCCAATTACCTGGTATAAGCTACTTAGGTGTGTGTGCGGGGGTCGGGTGGGGTGGGGGCTGATACTTATGTTGATTTCAGAGGGCTCAGTCCCTGGGCCGATCATCAGGGTTGCAGAGATGTATGACAGGGGAGCTTCTTCACTCAGGAAGAAGGAAGCAAGCAGGTGGTGTGACTGGAGGGAGATGTGGATAAAGTACCCCGTCCCCCTACAAGGTCATGTCCCCAGTGACTCGCTTAAAACGACCAGGTTTCAACTCCCAATATTCCCATCACCTTCCAAAGCAGCACTACCAGCTGGAGACCCAGGTGTCAATCCATGAGCCTTGTGGGAGAAATCTCACCGTCGGCTCTGACTCATAGGAAGTCTGTGTTCCTTGAGTATTATTTGTTGGATGTCTTACTCGTTCTTCCAGAGGGACTTCCTTCATCCTTCAACATGGAACTCCCCGCTCCTGTGCGCCTACAGAATCCGCCACCGCATTAGCCGCTTTCATCACTGCGGGGTACCACAATTGCTGGTGTAGATTCCCGCCCTTTTCTTAATACTGGGAGCTCCTGGTGGAGCATGAAGCAAAGAGTGATGAGAAATGATAATGGAGGAGCTACAGGATATAGAGTAGGGGTTGGGAAGACTACAATAAGGCAAAGTTGCCTCACATAACCTTGCTTTGGAATTATAATTCATTATATATTATATATAATTTATCTGATGTAATAATTAGAATATGTATATGTTGGCAAAGCTCAAATGTTCCATAATATATAATGCTCAGATAGTTCAAGAGTATATAATATATATAAAAGTACCTATAGATGGAGTTCTCCTGTCCTGATAGCCTGCTCCCAAAATAACCAACACAGAGGCTTACTATTATTTATAAATGCTTGGCCGATAGCTCAGACTTGTTACTAGCTAACCCTTACATCTAAATTAACCAATATTTCTTATCTATGCTCTCCCATGTGGCTCATAAGTTGTTACCTCATTCTCCAACTTCCTGCTTCCTCGGCAGCTCACTGGCATCCCCCTGACTCTACCCTTCTTCATCCCATTATCCTCAGTTTGACCATTCTGCCCTAACTTTATCCTGCCTTGTGAGAGGCCAATCAGCTTCTTTATTAACCTATGAGTGTAATACATATTTACAGTGTACAGAAGGATTATTTATTCCACAGCAAGTACTTGCATTAGATATGTAAAAAAAAAATGTATCTAGAAAATTCTCTAAAGGGTTCTATGCAATCATCTACTTTTACTTTGAGGGGCAAGAATGGAAGAACAGAAAATCCAATTAGATTAGGAAAAATGGACTTGGAAACTTGAAAACTGAAAGGGCACCACTCTCCTACTTAAATTTCTTGTTGAAACCAAAGGAATTACCTTCCCTTTCTCAATATTTATTTATGCAAATGAGACATGAGTTTCAAGGATATAGAGGTGAACCTTGATTTATGACAAAACCGGGGAAGTGGGTAAAAATAAGTATGTCTCAGGATGACTCAAAGTTCAGTAAGGGGATTTCCAGGGATTCAGTAATAAATGTGGCCGCCAAATTCCATTTATTTTCTCAGCAAATACTCCCAAGGAACAGGACAAATGGCAGCTGCATATTCGGAACAGTTGATATTTTCATGTCGGTTGATTCAACCTTTTGTATCAGAGAAAGAGAGGGAGAGAGAGAGTGGGAATCTAAGTGAGGTGAAGGTTCAAGAGTATATTAATCATTCTGTAAACAGGACTTGCAAAGATTCAAATGATCACATTTAAGTCATTAGTAGGAGCTACATAGTAGAGGTATAAGAAATAACAGGCTAAGAGAGAGATAAATAGATGACAGAGCCAGAGCCAGCTTATTTCCTAGTTCTAGGAACTGGAGGCTGGAAAGTGTGGCATTCCATAGGGATATACTCCCTGTAAAGACTCCAGGAAATAGCTCATTCCTTGCTTCTGGTTTCTGGTGCTTTCTGACTTTCTTGGCTTCAACCGAATTACTTCAATACCTTTTTCTGTCTTTACACTGTCTCTTGTATTTCTTTATAAGACATCGCCAATGGGTTTAGGAACCACCCAAACAGTCTAGAATAAACACTTAAGTTAATGATATATAAGGAAATCTTTAGGCAAGTAAGGTCACATGCACAGGTTCTAAGGACAAGGACATGGACATATATCTTTGGAGGCCACCATTCAACTCACAACTTCTCATTGGGACACATTTAATTTTTGGCAAATCTTGCTAGGCTTACTTTATTTTTTTAAAGAGCAATTAGATATTCTTATAAGTTTGGGATAATCCTATCGCTCTACCATTCTTCCTAGCCAAAACATGACTAGATTTTCCCAAACCTACTGAATGGTGCTGTTAAATTTTATAATTGAATATTCTTACCATGAACAGTATTTAACAGAAATTGTGAAGCAAGTATTTAGTCTCTGAGATATTTTGTAAGGCCAAGTCTTTCCTGGACATTTCAGAAGCCATTCCTAAAGAGCCATGTTTTGTTCTCTCAAGGTCTTGTTGTTTTCCATCAATGACCCCTCAATAAGTACACACCAGGTTACTTTCATGTCCATATTTTTGTTCAGTGTCTTCTGATATGTAATTTTCTTATTTATGGGACAAGGAGCCTTACAGAAAAACTGCAAGGGAAGCATGGTTTATTTTAGCTTACAGCTTGAGAAGTTTCTGCCCTTCGTGGTAGGAGGGGCATAGAGGAACACAGACCGTCATATCATGGCGGCCAGGGAATAGTTAGAGGGGGAATACAGAAAGAGGATGGCACAAGAAAAGTCTCCGAAGATACACTACCGATAGCTTCATTTTTCCTGCTAGGGCCCACCTTCTAAAATTTCTACAACCTCCCCAAATCTCATCATCTTTTGTTCATGAGGGTTTTGTATGTTCAAAATAGAACTAGTTTCTTCCACGAAAATTCTCTACTCTTCTTCTTTCTTCTTCTTCCTTCCTTCTTCTTCTTCTTCTTCTTCTTCTTCTTCTTCTTCTTCTTCTTCTTCTTCTTCTTCTTCTTCTTCTTCTTCTTCTTCTTCTTCTTCCTCTTCCTCTTCCTCTTCCTCTTCCTCTTCCTCTTCTTCTTCCTCCTCCTCCTCCTCCTTTTTTTTTTGTACATCTGCTCCCGAGTGCTGTTTGACTACTGCCCAAATATTGCTCTTTTCTTTCAAACAATCACATAATCACTTTTAAATCTTGGCCATATGCATTTAATGATTGGAAACTTAATCCTTGTAATAAGTAGGCTTAGTTTTATTTATCTTTTTAAAAATAAAATATCTTGCTTATTAACTTTGTCTCTTGAACAAAGTTGCACACTCCCAGAAGTCAGGTATACTTTTTATTTCTTTAGTGACAGCTTAAAGGTGTTAATGGGCACAGGTAGCCATTTTAGTGTTTGCTATTTATGAGCAATTTAATAATACACAACTTGTAAACATCTCTTTTTTTTGCCGAACTAGGACTTTTCTAACAAAGAAAGTTATGTGACCTCATAAAACATAAAAGTACTCCAACTGCTATTTCTTATCATTTCATTTGCCCTTAATTTTTACCAAAATTAAACATTTCGTAAGTATTCTTTGAGTAATTTTTATTTTATATATGTGTTTATTATCTCTTTGAATAAATACAAGATAGGCAATATAAAGTTATTTGTAGATATTAACAAATTGTTCCTGTCTTAGTTTGCGTTTTTACCGTTGTGAACAGACACCATGACCATAAAAATTTGTATAAATGAAAACATTTAATTTTGGTGGCTTGTTTACAGTTTTAGAGGTCCAGTACCTTATTATGGCCGGGAGCATGGCAGTGTGCAGGGAGACTTGGTGCTAGAGAAATAACTGAGAGTCTTACATCTGCAGGCACAGGAAGTCGACTGAGACACTAGGTAGTGTCCTGTACATAAGAAAACTCAAAACCCGCCCCCACAGTGACACACTTCCCTCCTTCTAGTGGCCACCCCCTATGAGATTATGGGGGCCAGTTACATTCAAACTATCACAGACCCTTAAGAAATTTTTGTAAGCGTTAAAAAACTTGAGTTTACAAAGGTTGATAGTTAAGTGGTCATGAGTGAGCCAGTTCACCAGGGAAAGTGTAAGGTAGATTCCTCATCTTAGCAAGTCCCATGATCCTCTACTTCAGTAACAGCATGCAGTGTTCATTCATTTAACTCAGTGAAAACATTTAACCTAAGAGAGATCAATAGCTGTCCTTGCTCCCTAGAGAAATGTACCATTTAGTTTGGGTAATTATTGTTTTGTGTTTTACATACAACATGCACATGTATACATGTACACATGTAGTGTAAATGGACCAATGCTATATCCTGATTATTCATTTTTTTCAGTTAACACATTTTTAATCTTTCAGAATGTGGAAAATTTAACAAAAATCAAGCATGAAGAAAAAAGTTAGGATTAAAAACCAATGCAGTGATACATAAAAAGAAACCTGGAATATAAAAATCTATGTTTGTACATAAACTTATGATTTTAAAAAATAAACTATAATTAGGTACTTACCTCTGAGTAAATATTAAATTTTTTACCAGTATAAGTCTTGTATTGTGTTAATCATAATCCAATAAACAGAAGTTAATAAGATGAAGTGTCAGTTTTAATATAAAAATAAGCCTGTCTAAAAGGCTATTGCTTGAGAATTCCGTACATAAATATGTGTTTTGATTAAACCCATTCCCCACTCCTTTTTTTCAAATCTTCTCATTTTACCTACTCTTATTCCCTCCGTACTTGATCTGTTTCTTTTTTCAAAACCCACTGAGTTGACTTAGTGCTGCCAGAATGTTTGTGGGCATAGATAGGTCTATCCGCTGGAACATAGGCAGTCTATCAGGTGCTGAATCCTAAGTAAACTAGCTTTCACTACCTTAGTAGTCATCACTGTAAATAGCTCCCAGGGATGGGATTTGAAGAGCCCTGTGTTGTATGACACTCTTCCTGGGAAGACGTGACTATAAACCAATACCTATTCACCCCAGAAATAGAACCAATGTCAGACAAAAAATATGGATGCCACCGAAGTCTAACTTGATGAACTATTAAGTTTTATCATGGTTACTTACATGTGCAGAAATGACTCAATGAAAGCTTCATCACTGAAATCCTGTTCCTTTATGGGTGACAGCTCATGAGAGCTGAGACCTGGAGGCATCATACTACTCAACCTTCAGAGAGTTCAGCAGCTGGGATATTGACTGAGATTTCTGTCCTGCTCATTCCACAGCCGTTCAGTCCTAAAGAAACACAGAGGTCTACATTAATCATAAACTCGTTGGCCCATTAGCTCAGGCTTCTTATTATTTCTTACATCCTACATTAACCATAATTCTTGTCTGTGTTAGCCACATGGCTTGGTACGTTTAATCAGTGAGGCCCTCTCATCTTGCTTTCTCTGATGTCATCTCTGAGTGATGACTGCGGACTCAGCCTTTCTTCTTCCCAGAATTCTCCTGTTCTGGTTGCCCTGCCTATACTTCCTGCCTGGCTACTGGCTAATCAGCATTTTATTAAAAACAGTACAAGTAACAGGGTGCAAGACCATTGTCCCACAGCACTTGGAGAGAATCTTTCCTAGATACTTGGGTTTGTCTGAACCTCTTCTAGGTTTACTCAGTTTGTCTGAGAATGTGTCCTAAGTGGTGGTTGCTTACACGTGCTCGAGGTGGGGGGGGGCTTGTGTATCTGGTCAGTTTTGGGTACTCCCATGGAGTGTCTGAGGTTGTTTTCTTCCTTCAGGACATAATATATTTCATCTCCTTTAGGGAGATTCTGTGTCTGAAGAAACTACACTGTAGAAAGAATGCTTTATCCTCAGAATTGCTACACTCCTTTATTCTGTATTTGGTAGAATATTAGCTGAAGGATATAAAATTGAGGGTCAGTAAGAAACAGGGACTCAGAGCCAGCAGAAAAGGAGGCGAGGGTAGCGTTTAAAGGTTAACTTTCTTATAGATAAGCCAAGAGAGTGATAGTAATTAAGGTGGGCTAGCAAGGATCAGGAACTATGCGCTTGTGTCGACCAGTGAGCATAAAGAAGCACAGCTATGAAACCTTGCATGGCTATTTATGAGTCCTCTTATTGTCCACAGCTGGTGGGGGCTTGGCATGTGCGAAACGCATGCATAGAAACCGCAATAGTAGCAAAGAACTCACACGAAAGAAATACTCGCCTTCGGAGGTAAAAATATTCTTTCCCAATGTATTTAAATAAAAACAGTAGTTCACACAAGGAAATGCTAAATGTATTAGAGTAAAATCCTTTGTTATTTTGTTGAATGAGTGAATACTTATAGTTTTATTTTACTTTGTGATGAGCCAGTGGTCGCCTCGCTCACTTTTGGATATGATAGAAACAAGATGAATTAGTTTTAGTGGCCACTTGTCATATTCAGCACGACAGATACCCCACTGCTCATTCCTCCTGGTGGTGGTGGTGGGGGGTGGTGGTGGGAGGCAGTATTTTAACCTGTGATCTCTCCAAGGAACCTTAATCCAGATGTCTATGGTGTTATGATAGCAATTGTGACAAATCAAAGGCTTGAGAATGACTCTGGGGCTTACCTTGCAAATTGTCCCACAGAGAAATTTGTGTGCCCTGGCATCAGGCCCTGGCTACAAGCCACAAGAGAAGGGCTCCAGAAAGAGATTAAGGTGTCAGTGTAGAGGAAAGCAAAAAGATATAAGGCAATGCACTGCCTGGGGTCGTAGCACACACCTGATTTACACCCAGCCAGCAAATATTCCAAGTAAAAATACCAGCAGCTGACCCAGGAAGCTTTCCAGTGGTGGACCAGGAGCGTTAAAAGTTTATAACCTGTTTCTTTTATTTTCATTATAAATTAATTTGCATTTTTGTAAAACTTTGGAAGGACTAATCACATTAAAACTTGATATAATCTCATGCATATTAAAATATATTAGCTTTTCTTGAGATAAAAAAATGCTAATCTGCTAGTATTGTCACTGAAAATTTTTTTCTAACCCCCATATACACACTCAAATCATATGAATCTAAATATAACTTATAGCACAATTAATTGTATTGGAAATATGACTTCACGATTAGAAGTGAAGCCTGCTTAGGATATTCTAATTCTCTACCCATCATGCAATGACTGTAGGAAAAGGCTGGGAGCATTACTAGAGATAAAATTAATTTGAACACCAGGCAAAATTCACCCCCCCTCCCGCCCAAGGTTATTTTGATGGATAGCTCATCATGTAGATACATCAGCAAAAGAAGTAAGGAATTTAGACTTAACAGCCCTGTCAGCATCAGGCATTTTAATTCTTAGGAAAATAACTTTAGATCTTTTAAATGTGTGAGCTCATCTTTAGAAGGTAATACATACTCTAATCGACCGCTCATCAATTAGGAAGCGAGGGAGATTGCAGCTGTAAAGGGATGTATGTGTGTATGTGTATGTTTTGTAGATCGTGCCGTCTCCAGGGACCCATAAGAGTCTGTCGTCACTGAGAGGAGAGAAGGAGTGACCATAATGCTTCTTTTACTGCTTTATAGCCATGTAGTCCCAGAGTGGCCTTCTCTCATCTCCCCGCTCCTCTCCCTTCCTCCTCTTTTCTTCTGTGCCACTTCTCTATCCAGCCAACCTCTCCCTTCCTGAGCTCACCATGCTAACAGCAGGCAGACTGCACATCGAAGCCTGGCCTGCTAGAAGGAGTGTCCCAGTGCCTCGCGTCTGAACTGTCACCGGTTGCATCTCTTTCCACTTACATATCAAATAGACCTATTTTGTTGGCAATCTGACTGCTTATTTTCTTTCTCTGTTTTTATAGCTCTATGGCCCTATACCATGCTCTCTAGAAAGAACGGGAACACCGTTTTGAATGAATATCAAATAATTAGCCAAACACATTTTTTTTAACTTAAGCAATATAAGAGTCTTACCTCATTTATTATTCATTAAATGTTGATCAAGAGTCTATTGAAAAGAATAAAGCCATGTTAATTTGCTGTTTTGTTCAAGCCATCGCTATAAATGCACAGAATAGATTATTGTTCCAATTTATGTATATGTGGTGTTGCATTAGTTTATGTGAACTGTATGTGTACAGGGAACCCCAGGAAGCTCAAAGAGGGTGTTAGATCCCCTAGAACACAAGCTACAAGTGTCTTGTGAACTGAATTAGGGTACTGAGTGCTAGGACCTGAACCCTGCCTGGTACCTTGTAAGAGCGGCAAGTGCTTTAACTGCTTAGCCATATCTCCAGTCCTACCCGGACTAATCACATTCTTCTTTTGTGTTTTTGAACAAAGTTACTACCTAATCTCTTTCTTTTATTTTGCATGGTTTAGTTTTGACCGTGGATCAGTGTTGGTATTTTTCTAAAAGCTAATGTCTGGTTTAAGATAACATATCCTGAGGTAAATGATAAAATATGTGTTCCCACCAGGTTGACTCATTTAGATGGGTGGTAACTCTGGCTACTAAACTCTGGGAGGGAGAAAGACAGGGAAGTAATGGCAGAGGTTCTCAGCTTTTCTCTTGATGCCGAAAGCTTTTATTGCCAAGATTATGGTGATTAGCGAGTTAAAAGGGGAATGTACAAAGTTGTAAAGGCACTGTGCTAAGAACAGGCAAAGGTTTTCCCTGACTGTCTGGTGCTGTGTTCTTAACAGCTGAATTGCTGTAGCCAGGACACTGAGCACTTATACATCAGGGCGAGGGTTGCCAGGAAGACATACACTCAGAACAGGAATCGCAACATTACAGACTTCCCCTCTTAGTTAAGAGAAACGATGAAGAAGGGTGACCTCTGTGCTGTTGTCTTACCGCTCGCTCTTCTGTACAGCTTGCGGCATAATTAATGTGACTAAAGGAGGTTACAAGCAAGTGATTGTCTATACGGTGTCCAATCCGAGAATGGCGTTGTAGTACCCTCTGATCTCCAGGGGGCTGTGTCTTCATGGCGGAAGACTTAGGAAACAAGTGTCTGATGGAGGCCTAAGCAGAGCCAGGGTAGGGAGGGACTGCAGAGCCCCTTGCTGAAAGATTAAGATGACCGAAGGTAAGGCACTGAACCGATTCAAACTAAGTGATCCTCTGCACTACATGCTCTTGGTGCTTACAGAAATAGGGATCTGTCTGCTAGATTTGACTCTAGTCTCCATGTCAGAATATCTCTAGATTACCTATTGGAGCTTTTTCTTCTAAATTTGACATAGCTACATAAAGACATGTGCTTGTCTGTAGAAAAAGAATGAGAAAAATTAAATTGGAGATTCGAGACCTCAAAACTACTTTGGGGGTTAGGATGGTGTTCAGTACTAGAGTACTGACCAAGCATGCAGGATGCCCTGGCTTCCATCCTCAGCACCACAAAAAGAAAACACCTTTTCTCTCCAGAAATATTCATTGGTGTTGTGTATGTTATGTATCTGTGTGGTGCGTGTGTGTGAAGAGGTGCACATGCGTGTGTGTGGTGTACCAATGCCTATGGAGGTCGGAGGTCAGCCTCAGATATGGCTCCACAGTTGTCTCTCACTACCTTGGTGCTAGCCCAACAGGCTAGACTGGTTGACCAGAAGAACTCTAAGGATCCTACTGTCTCTGCTGGTATTCCCAGCACATGGTATCAATCCTGGCTTTATATGTGGGCTCCGGAGATGAACTCAGGTTCTCAGGCACGAAGGTGACCACTTCACCCACAGTCGTGTCCCCCCCCCCCCCCCCCCCCCGGCAACCTATTTGCCAGAAATATTCATAAACGAAATTGCTTCTCTTTCTAAGAAACAGCCTAGAAAATACCATTGGATATTAAGTCCGGGTCCCCTACACAGGTTTCTTCTACAACGCGGAAGGGGAAGGACTGGCCGTTTGACATGAGATGAAGTGCATCTGGCAGTCACAAAGCCAGTGTCCCATTCTGCTCCCCCTCTCTTTGTTCTCGCACATCACTTCAGCAGGTGACACTTTCAGCAGTGACAAAGCACAGGACTGCATTATCAGTCGCCACCCCCCAGAAGCCTTTTTCCGCCTTTTGTAAACGTGCTGGCGAGCTCTTTGCCTATAATTTCCCCGTTAGGTTATTTCCTCCCTAATACGCAATCCTGATTATATTTGCGTAACCAGAGGGGCAAAGTACGCTTATTGCCTCCTGCGAGTGAAGGAAGGCAGGAGGCTACTGAGGACTAAGGCAAAGCAGGAAGTAGGCAACAGGAAGGTGGTACCTCATCTGTCACGTGGGAAAGGCTATGGCATGGGGAAGGGGTCGGCTAAAAATCGGGTTTAAAAAATACACTTCGTGAGTATAGATTAGGCTCGCATCCAGGCTGTAAGAGAGAGTGTGCTGTGCGCTGTGATACGCAGCATGTAGTTCATGTTCTAGTTCAAGATCCACTCGCGACTATTGTGGAAACGGATGGGGGTGACTTACCTTATTAAGTCTCCATTTCTTTATCCAGCAGCTGGGATCAACAACAGTGACCTCATGGCATCACTAGGAGAAATTATGAGATGCCAGACATGAACATTTAATAAAGCAGCTGCTGGTTTGGACTGTCTAAATGACAGTTATTATACAAATAAATATTTCTAAGCATGCGAAGCTCCAAAATTAACAAGATGACGTTTACTGCAGATTTCTGTGACATTGGAGGTACGTAGGTCATTCACATACCACATCCCATTTGGGGAGATCTAGAGATGAAGTTTGTTACCAATTTATATTCATGTCAGCGTAGATCAGAGGTCTGTTTGTAGGTAACCAGGTTACCAGAATTTTTCTCCTGTGGATGATAAACCCAGCTGTCAGAGATTTTCCATTTCTGACTTCAATGTGAGATCAAACAGCTGTTTTCTCTAATTTCTGAACGGTTCGCGAATGGAAGTCTGTTGTGGACCCTGGCAGGCAGGAACAAAAGGGTTTCTGTTTCTTCTGCTCATCTCTGCTCGTCGCCAGCAAACATCACTTGAAATGCATTATGGCATGGCCCGTTATTGAAGGGTGACTTTGATCTGCCATGTGGTGGTCTTCAGCGCAATGCACTTGTGATATGACCTTATTGACAGTTCCCAACTTGCCTTTGAAGGTGTCCATGGGACTGGATTTATGTGGATTTTGAGAAGTCAGAGGAAAATTCATTAAAAACCACTAGTTGAATAGTTTTCAAAATGCAATTTTTAGATCTTCATAAGAGATGTTCTTTGGGATTTGGGTTCTGTGAAGGCATTTAAAGATAGCTTTTTAAACAAAATAACCTAAAAGTCACAGAAAATTATTCCACAAATCTCCACAGTCATTTTATTCTGAATTCCATTTGTGCTATGGGTTTGTCTAGAATCATACTGGTACCTAAAGTACGAACATCTAACTTTCATTGTGTTGGAAAAAGACATCCCGGGGTCTTTTGCTACAGGATACAATAATAGCCTCCACACAGGCCTAGCATGCACTCATTGTGGAATTCCTTTTTGCCGTCAAAAGTAAGTTCTCTTTCGAGCTACAATTGGCAGTTGGATGTTCTTTAATTCCTAATAGGTTAATAAGAACATATATTGTAATGTGTAAAGATGCTATTACACCAGAAGAAAGCCAAACCGTTGCACTAGTACAACGAACACAACCACGTGCAGCAGACAAACTACTGCAGGTTGAAGAATTGTGAGGAATGGTAAGGCACCTTAACCAGACCAATATTAATGAAGATGCCCAATATTTATTCTTTTCCTGCAGATTTAAGGTAGTAAAGTTTATCCTAAAATTAGAAATTCTCTCCAACATCTTCAAAAAAGGAAAACGAATTGCAGTTTTTATTTTCTTGATCAACAATAATTGGATTGGGATCACATGTTACACCAATTTAAGTAATTTTCTTCCTTCTTTCTTTTCTTTGTTCCTTTTTTTCCTTTCCTTTTTTTTTTTTTTTTTTTTTTTTTTTTTTTTTAGGAAAGTTCTCACCATGTAGCCCTGGCTGGCCTAAAATTTTCTTTGCAGAACAGGTTAGCCTTGAGATCAACCTCTTGCTGCTGCCTCCCGAGTAGTGGGCTTTAAAAACAAGTCCAGTTAATCCTTTTCTTTAAAATATTCTGGCATGCTATTTATGCACATCAAACACTACTTGGCCCATTGGTTATTTTAAAGGTTCCCTCTGCCCTTTACCCAATTCTGTTCCTAACGCAGTGGAGCTTTTGGGAACTCCCCCCACCCTGCTGGTTATATTTTTGTGGCGCAGAATAATTTTTCTGGGAACCATTGAACAACTTTCTTAAAATAACGACGTTTAAATAGTGGAACAATGAGGGAGTGCCTCATATAGCTTTGGAGAAGGGATTTAGAAGCTCAAACTCAGACATCTGAGGCTAAATTAGACATCAGACCTCAGACTAAGGCCTATTTCCTAACAACTGTGAGCTTCGAAGCAACTCACATGTTGAGTTGCGAAAGACCCTTTCACTTCCTGAAATAGCCAGTGGTTGGGGATGTCCACCTGTGACTTCCTATCAGAGCATAATAACCTGCCGCTGGCAAAGCTTAAGATTAGATCAGCCTGTGACTTAGTCATTACTAGCAAACTGGCTGTCAGTAGTACTTTCACCAATTTTATCCTTATATTTTGTAGTTACCCCAGTGTATACTGGGTAACAATTTTAATGTAATTATTTACATAGAAGGTTTTAGGTTACTAGTAAAACTGTGTTTAGTAGTCCTTGACAATAACTTCAAGCCTTTATAGTTTACGTTCAACAATCCGTACCTATGAACCAATAGATATTTTCAATAAAATTGATATTTTATTTTGTATCATGGTAGAGTTTCTTAATGCTGTTGATAGCTTCATTGATTCAAAAACTGAGACTCTTCTTAGTTATTCATGATGGGCTAGGGCAAAAAGTTGGTGTGTTAGATTTATTTTTACACTCTACGTGCTGCTGCTGATTGGAGTCAACATGGTGGGGAAGAGTGGCCTGGGAATGGTTGGCATGACGTCATAACAAGCTGTGCTTGTTGGTAAAGCATGGTGAAGGCCCAAAAGAGGACTTTTAGGGAAATCGGATTCCAGCTTTTTTTGTCACAACAAATCAACTAACACAGAAGAAATGAAACCATTCCTGTGTGTAGGACACTTTACTGAACCATTTGCTTGCCTTTCTTATTTCTGCTCCAGGGTTTCCCTGTATCTTGAAGTCCTCTAACGTCACATCTCATGAACTCATGAATAATTTGGCTCTTTCTCTAACAACATAAAGACTCCCATGAAGTCAGATTGTATCTATTGAGCATCCCATTTGTGACATTTCCATGTTCAAGCATCCACATTCATCAGGGAAAGAATGAATGGTGTAGAGCTTCTGTCTTGAGCGAATGTGGTGTATCAAAAGATAGCCACACTGAGAGATCCCATTAACCCAGTGTATCAGAAGACAGCTACACAGCAAGGTCCCGTGAATCCGGTTTATCAGAGGACAGCCACACAAAGAGGTCCCTTGCATGAAGCAGCAGGATGACCTGCTTGAGACTAGGTTGGGACTACTTAGCAAAACTGTCTTAAACAGCAACCACCTCGCCCCACAAAAGACAACAAAAGCAAAATCAAAACTCATTGAGTGGCATTTCAGATCTGATTATGCTATTACAGACCCACCAAATATAATTCAGTTAGTGTGTCCTGGGAAAAGGGGCAAGGTTTGTTTCACTACATTTGACACAGTCATTAGTGAAAGTTGGGAGCTAGGAAACAATTCAAGAGACAAATAAATAAGAACAAAAATGTGTGTGTGTGAGTAATGTGTGTGTGTGGTGTGTGTGTGGTGTATTTGTGTGTGTGCTGATTTTATCCAAATGGAGGTCATGGTTTGTGCACAAATGTGGAGTTTTCCTTGTCTATGATATATGCAGGAAAGTCACTGTGATACATTTTGTCCTTTTACCCTATAGGAAAGAGAGATGAGACCAAGAAGGGAGATAAGAACAAAATGTAATTTAATAATATTAACTAAAGGAATTAATGTAAATAGGAAGAAACTGGATAAAGCAAAAACAACCAGCGACAGCATGGAGAAGAAACTATAACAATAGGTCCCTTATTTTGTTTGTTGATGTATTTTCTGCTGCTGTTTAAAATCAAACTCAGCCGAGTGTTAGGGAAGTGCTCGACCTCTGAGCTATTCTTCCAGATCTTGGTCTTCATCACTGAATGGGAGTAACAACTGGGATTTATTGAGCATATGCTACGTAGCAAGTACCGTGCTAAATGATTTCTTTATTAACTCACTGGGTCCTCACTCATTTAATAGGCATGACTATTGTGTCTACCTTACGAAAGGTCAATGGAGGATGGGGGAGATGAGGAAATTTGCCTGAGGTAGTGTATTTATAGTTAAATCCCTGATGCAGCGTTTGACCTCAGCATGTGTCATCCTAGAACCCCAAGGACTTAATTGCCACACCCTCCCCTCTGACTCATGAGCCTAATTAATTTGACTCTACATGGTCTTCAGTCAGAATTCGTGTAGCTATGAAGACGGTGGGAGGAAACAAATCAAGATGGGCACAAATGCATCATAGCCATAGACTTGCTGCCTACACAAATTTGCAGATACTGGTCCAAGGAAAGTCTGCTAACATAGTCATAAAGTGGTCTGACAAGGCTGCTCTGTCTTATGGTAATGGTCTGAAAGGAATAAAAGCATCAGGCTTTTGTAGTTATATCTACTCAGTGGAAGACTGCTTTGGGTGAAATTCTGTTTGCTATGTTCTCATCACAACCAAGTATTCAACATCTTAGGGAAGATGGGCTTGCTCAGGCTCAGTTTTGTGTCACAGAAAGGCTGGCAGCAGGTTGACACCCTCTGTGTGTGTTGGGGGTGTCTTGGAGCTTGCTATCATCTCAGCAGACTAAGAAGCAGAGACTGTGGGCAGAAGAAGCAGCCTCCCACATCCTCTAGTTCTGCCCTGTGCCCACTATCAGGACCTCATAGTCTTCCAAGGTTGCCGCCAAGTGGGCACCATGGACCAGTCTAAAGACATGCACCAATGAGTGGATTTCACATTCAAGTCATCATTGGGAGTGACAGTAATTATGCCACGTAATGAGGATCCTTTGGGTGGGTAGGGGATGCACACAGAAGTCCACAGGTAGTTGTCCTTTGGACTTTTCTACTTTCCTTCTCCTCAGCAGGTTATTCTTCAATCTGCTTGATTGTCATTGCTCTTCTCCTTCCTGCCCCCTCTCTATTTCACCTTTGTCTCGCTAAAGCACTATATATTAATAATAGCTGCTCAACTCCATGTCTAGGAGTGGTATATTTATGGAATACTAGGAGAGTCACATCTAGGACTTTCTGGATGCTGGGAGCTGCCAGGAATGAACCAGAGGAGAGTGGGTTCTCTCTGCTAATGGGAACCTGGAGCCCTGGGCCTAGAGCAAAGAAGGCAGACTTGATAGTATCTCCCCTTAGTTGCAAGAGTATTTCTTATACATTTAGGCAGAAAGTTTTGAGTATCTCCTTTTGTCAGGGAAGGCCAGGATCACATACCCTGAGATGTCAGGTTTGGTAGGCTAGAGGGGTAGTGTAGTCTAGTGTACCAATGAATAGGAAAATTCTATACAGTTTTAGAGTCCCAAACCTTCATAATGCAGCAAGGAGCAGTGTTAGCAAAGATAGTCCTGTGTGGTGCACAGGAGATGGAGGGCAAGGTAAGAATGGGAGGGAGCAGTGAGAAATTAGAGATTAATAGCAAAAATATCAAACCATAGATTGAAGTTGTAGAGGCTCTTGAACATTTTGGCAAAGTTTTTATGACAGACAATCAGGAGGAGGAAAAGAGGCATTGCAATCCTAAAAGAGAAATTTCAGGTTCACCGAGGAACACAGGAGGATGGCTGTGCTGTATACAGAAAAGCAATGGTATGGATATGCACCTGTGCCGTCTTAAACATAAAGCTGAAAGATGAATTGCATCTTCCTCAAGATTCCTGGTGGTCCAAACTGAAAAGTTAAACAGAATAATTTACAAGATTTTTGCTATTTATAGAGATGGGAAACACCACCCAGATGTCAAATGTTAAAATCACTTTTCATCACAGATCAAACTTAAACAAGGCAGGAGCAGAGAGACCCAGCTGAGAGGAAAATGTATTAGGGTCCTTTAGGATTGCTATTTCTTTGGCATGTTTGAAAGAGCTCTTATTTCTTTGGGTCTGATAGAGAATACTATAACCACCAACGTTCTAATAAATTTGCTTTTAAAATCCTCAGAAATTGTTAAAAGCTTAGTATAAATTGTACTCTGTGTATACAAAGTCAAGCCAATTTTACTAGACTGACATTTTGGTTATGGTAAGGAATCATCAGAATACAAATATACCATAGATAATAGATTTATGGCCACATGGATTCTATTTGTTAGTCTTTGGGCACTGAACAAGTACAGGACCGATAAAGAAAATAGACATTGAGAGAGGCGATTCCCTTTCCTATTGCCTAATCACATTCTGAAAACAGAATATACTTAATTTTCTCCCCTTCTTTAGTTCAGTCAGTTTATTTTCTTAGAATACATTCTTTGAGTTCATTCGAAAGACCCTAACTCTGATTAAGCACCTCGTTGGAAGTGTCCTAACGCATAGCTGTAGTTAAAATAATATGAGAATACCTAACCATAGAATAATTCAAATCTGGAAATTCAAAACATCACCAAGAGCGATGTCACTGTAGCCTCCATCTCTGGGAGGGTGGGTGACCATTCTTGTCTAATATGACGTAAGAGATATGGCTGCAACACACATATTGAGAATATCATGATCAGGCATAGATCAAGAAACATCGTGAAATTCCTAAAATCATGGTCCTGGTTTCGTTTGGACCTAATGTTGGTTCTTGGCATTATGAGGCTGCTCTTCACAGTAGACTGAAAAGTAAAAGGCTTACCTTACTGTCCTGTGGAATATATTATCACACGGATAGTCAGTGAAAGGTTTCAGAACACTGAAGAGATATTTGTGCTTTTCTTCTGACGCATAATGGAAAGTTGATAGTACAATCAGCTCAGATTAGGTTATGGTTAGGGTTGTGTTAACCTGCTTCCTATCTCACAGAGCATGTACTAGGGAAATATCTTACTTTTTATGTGGGGATGTGTGTTTAAAGAAATCAGCAAAATGATGCATTCCTGAATACGCACACTGGAATATGTATTATTCAGTGTGTCTCACCTCCATAAAAGTCACTATATTGCAATATCAGTTAATGCGTAATTGCCCTGCTGTTTTCCTGCTGGCTGTGTGGTTCACCAGGACTTTCAGCCCCCCTGGGAAGCTCTCAGGAAAGGCGGCCAGATGTGCTGCATATAGCCACTGATTTTGATGAACTCAGGTAAAACCATCCACACTACTGTAAAAACTATGGTTTTAAAAGGCAAAGATCTGGTGTTTTGGTTTAGAACAATTCTACCTTTTATGTACAAGACACAGTGGCCAGGCCGTCTTTTTTTTTCTGCCTGGAACCATGGAGGCTGTGCCGGAGAAAGAAAAAGGTTCCTGCTGCACCGGGGAACCCAGAAGAAAAAGAAGGTTCTGCTGCCATCAGGAACCCTGAAGAAAAAGAAGTTCCTTCTGTGCCAGAAAGAAACGCTGAAGAAAAAGCGAAGGAATTTCGCAGCGTTGAAGGTGAAGCACCTTCGGAAGAAAGATTGCCCTGAAGTCGCTGCGAAGGCCCAGAGGAAGCTCATCTATGAGAAGAGCAAAGCACTATCACAAGGAGTACAGGCAGATGTATCGGACGGAGATTCGGATGGCCAGGATGGCAAGGAAAGCTGGAACTTCTATGTGCCCGCAGAACCGAAGCTGGCCTTCGTCATCAGAATCCGAGGTATCAATGGTGTGAGCCCAAAGGTGCGCAAGGTGTTGCAGCTCTCCGTTCTCCTCGGCAGATCTTCAACGGCAACTTTGTCAAGCTCAACAGGCTTCAATTAACATGCTGAGGATTGTGAAACCATACATTGCATGGGGGTACCCCAATCTGAAGTCAGTAATGAGCTCATCTTACAAAACGCGGCTATGGCAAAAATTTCATAAGAAGAGAATTGCCTTGACAGATAATTCCTTGATTGCTCGATCTCTTGGTAAATACGGCATCATCTGCATGGAGGATCTAATTCATGAGATCTATACAGTTTGGGAAAACGCTTCAAGGAAGCGAATAACTTCCTGTGGCCCTTCAAATTATCTTCTCCACAAGGTGGAATGAAGAAGAAGAACAACTCATTTGTGGAAGGTGGAGATGCTGGCAATAGGGAAGACCAGATAACAGGCTTATTAGACGGATGGAACTAAGGTTGTTGCTCATGGTATTTTTGTAATCTGGTCAGTTTAATAAAACAGTCACAGCTTGGCAAAACTGAAAAAAAAAAAAAAAAAAAAAAAAAAAAACAAAACAGTGGCCAGAAAGGTAAGCCATTGTCTAGCTGCCGAGAATATCATGAGGGTTCCATGGAACTTTCCTGGCATGGCTTTCCTACCCTAGAAGAAACCCCCACATGTGAACTTGTCTGCAACCATGAGGATTCATCTGCATCAAAAGACTCATGATATTTATCTTCTGTTATGAAATCCTGTTATAAAAAATGACTTGCATTCTTAATAATGCCAGCAAAAGGCACGTTTGAGGATCTGAAAGAGTAAGTGGTTTTAGATGACAGCTTAGCATAATTGCCATTATTTCATAATGGTAGAGGATAGGAAACACGGCACATTGGTAGACTGGCTGTTTTCAATGGAAGGAAATGGAGAAATTGTCATTGCCCAGGAGAGCTTTCTCCAGCCTTCTCCTAACTTTCTCTCCTGAAAACACATGAAAGGTTCAGTGATGTACTTCACTTGGAATTGGGCTGCAATACCCTCAGTTCACAGGGGAACCACCACCCTCTTCCTGAAACTGGAAAACAGACTGAACTAACTAGCCCGGCTAAGTTCCTCCAGGTACCTAGGCTTAGATTGGATCCCTATTTATCCAGTCATACTTCTACAGGCGTCTCTTTCCACCAGACAGAAGCACAGAAATACAGAGTTTCCAGGGCCGCTAGTACATTTTCCCAACCCTTCCCTGTCATAGCAAATCAATTCATTATGCATTTCTCCTGTTAGTCTGCCAACCCCCAATAAGACAAGGGTAAAAAGATGACATCATTTCTCTCCCCTATAGCAGGGTTATTTTTCCTTCTTTTAAATTCATAAAACAATCTGCATAATTTGCTTTCAAGATATATTTATGGGAAATCAAGAGTGACCATTAGAATGAACTATTTATCATATTTTATCAGATTTTATATACTTGCAAACAAAATTTTGATTTTCCTGTCAGTTCTTCTTGTAACACAACATTAATAGGATATCCTGGGAGTTTGGGGGCAGCAGGAGCTTTCCCTGTGCTTTTGTTTCTGCTTTAGTCTTATTATGATTGCAAATCACATTATTAATTTGTCCTTATTTCTACAAATTAGTTTTCTGGGTACTTGTTTAACTTGGAGACTAGATTAAATGATTACTAGCTTAGCTTTTATTTTTTTCCAGGAAGCGTAGTTTTCAAATATGTTTCAAAACTGTCCAGGGAAACAAGTTTTGGGCTGAGATGAAACCATCAGCTCCCTCCACAGCCTTTTCATAACCTCACCAGGCATTGTAATTCTTCCTGGTCTAACTACTATTATGTACAAAGTACATGATGATCGAATTCTTTTCTTTCTGTTTTCTACCAATAAGACATAACTCAGCAAAAAAAGGAAGAAAAGAAAAAAAGAAAGAAAAGAAAAGAGAAAAGGAAAGAAAGAAGAAAATAATCATTCACTCCTTGCTTTGAGGTGAATGGTACTCTATGCAAAGACTAAAGGTGAAACAGCAGATTGGAAATAAAAGACAATGAAGATGCTTATCTCTTCACACTATTTGTCATTCATTCATTCATTGATTCATTGATTCATTCATTCATTCTTTCATTCACTCATCAGCCATTCATACACACAGCATTCATTATTTGCAGTGCCAGGGGTTGAATGCAGGGCCTTAGGCAGGCTAAACAAGCACTTGCATTAAGCTACAGCCCCAGTCTGTACTTGGAGGCCACTAGTTTGTTTTTCGGCCATCCACACTCGAAATAATCACACAGAAACTATATTAGCTGCAATAGTGTTTGGCCAATAGCTTAAGCATATTGTTAGCTAGGTCTTATATCTTAAATTAACCCATTTCTATCAATTCATATATCACCATGTGGTTGTGGCTTACTGGTAAGGTTCCACACTGCATCTGTCTCCTGTGTTGTCTCCTGCAGCAGCTCCATGGCTTCTCTTTGACTCCTCCTGCTCTCTCCTCCTCTATCTGCTTGGAATTCCTACTTTGTCCTATTCTGCTAAGCCACTGGCTGAAACAGTTTTATTCATTAACAAATAAAAGCAACATATAGACAGAAAGACTTACCATATCATCTCCCCTTTGCTGTCTAAAGAAAAAGAAAGGTTTTAACTTTAACACTGTAAAATTACATGTAAGAAAAGTTATCAAGCAAGAATTATAGTTACAATATTTATGTCTATTTTATCTTTTCATAACTAAGGGAAAGTATAACTATAACTTTCTGTTCTTCAAATCCATCAAAGATTCCAGAAGGATATAATATTACCTAAGTAATCAGGAAGTATATTGTAAACAACTTCCAAAACTCTAGAATTGACAGAGACAGCTCACTACCTGGACAGTCATCCAAAGTTCTTTTGTAACATTGGAGAATCCATCTTCAGCCTACAGGCCCATAGTATCCAGCAGACGTTTCCATGAAGCAGGAAATTTCAAAGACAGTTCCACCTCTAATGGCAGTTTGTCACTTTCTCCGGCATCCTGCAAAATGTTTGACAGAGTCTTTCATGAAGCAGCAACCCCAAAGGACCATCTCACCTTTAGGCAAGTTTAGCAGTCATTTTTCTGTGGGTTCTGCATGTCCAGTTCACATAGCATAACACCAAGCAGTTCAGGCAAGAGCAGTTTCGTGCTCAAATGGCTAGCAAACTCCATAAGGAACCCCTCCAATGCCCATCATCCTCTTGAAGTAGATTGGTGCTGCCAGGAGCAGATGTATCTTATTGTCATGAAAAGACCTAAGTTCTTAAACATTTTAAATGCCATATTATGTTAGTCTTTGAAAGGTTTGAAGAATAACTATCTGTCTGAAATATATCTCTGTACATCTAGAAAACCTAACTAAAATGACTACAAGCTTGACTATTATTGACTATATATTAACCTGTATTTCTTAATTTACATTACATTTTAAAATGAGCTGCACAAACCACGATACCTTAATTAAGAGCAGAAAAATATATATAACAAAACTGACCTTAAATTTGTATCAATAAGCCAAGATCCATATCAGTGCAAAGTATTCATCTCTATAGCATATCTCCCTTTAAATATAAACAAACATTTATAAACTCTCTGGTTTTAAGTGGATTTAGTAGGCCATGTTAGTGCCAATTGTTGACAGAAGTTTCTGTGCTGCCCAGTTATACAGTCATTCAGTTCCAAAGAAACACACACAGCCCTAAATTAATTATAAACTACTCAGCCTATTAGCTCCAGCTTATTATTAATTAACTCTTACAACTTACATTAATGCATAATTCTTGTCTGTGTTAGCCGCATGGCTCGGTATCTTTTATCAGTGAAGCATTCTCATCTTGCTTCCTCTGCATCTGGGTGATGACTGTAGTCTGAACTTTTCCTCTTCCCAGAATTCTCCTATTCTTGCCTATACTTCCTGCCTGGCTACTGGCCAATCAGCATTTTATTAAACCAATACAAGTGACAAGACTTTATAGGGTACAGGACCATCGTCCCACAGCACCATTTACTATAATCATCACTAATTTTGGTCCTCATTCACTGATCCAAGCAGCAATGGGAAACATTTTAAACTCCCCAGTGTGTATTTTAATATACTTAAAGAAGAAACTCCTGTGGGATTTTCAGCTCTGGCCAACAGTTAAATATAGGCATATGATTCACTGGAGAAAAACCACAGAATTCTATTTATTATCTGAAGTCTCAAGTGCCTAGTAAAAGACATCACGTATCTGAAGTGACAACCTATCGATACTTGCTAGTGGGATGCTCACCTTCATAATTCAAAAGCATTTAAAGAGATTGACTCCTTCTGAGTGTGGTGTGTGTGCCTTTAATCCCAGCACTTGAGAGGAAGAAACAGGTGGATCTCTGTGAGTTCAAGGACAGCCTGGCCTACAAAATGAGTTCCAGGACATCCAGAGCTACATAGAGAGATCCTTTCTTGAAAAACCAAAAGAGCAAAAACAAAACAAGCCAGTAGCAACAACAACAACAACAACAACAACAACAGCAACAACAATTTACCCCATATTGTGCTTCTAGATTCAATGATACAATGTAATACAGTCTCATAATTCTTTATTTTGCTTAGCTTTCCATTTAGGATCAAAGAAACAACTTATTTGGAGACAAAATCTTGCCCTCATGAATGTGGAAACTTAGCAGGCATGCCAGCACCTGCTTGTCTCCGTAGCATTTGTGTAGTGCAATCAAGAAGACGATAGGAAGGTGAGTCCAAGGCCAGCCTTAGCTGCCTAGGGAGATTTTTGTCTGGGAAAAAAAATAGAAACTTACAGTCCTCTAGAAATGTTCACAGGCTAGAGGTTGTGCAATGAACAATATTTGTTTATAATATTAGTAGTGCTAACATACAGTGTATGTAGATAGTTTAGTTCTTTTCAATCATGAACACCACATTGAAGTAGATGAAGAATACATATCAAATGTGGCCAATTTACTGAAATCCTATAATGAAGGTTATTCTTATGAAGATTGTCCTTTTCATTCTCATTAGGAAGGACTATTGCTCGTGTTGCCAGAGACAGAAGATAAACAGAAGGTGAAGAAGAAAACTGAAAGTACTAATCCTAAAATCTAGTCTTAAAATACCTTTACTCTACTCTGGATATTTTCATCAAAATTCTCCCCCTTAGATGTTATTTCCATTATAGACTTTAAATTGTAAATTAATTTATCAAGCTGACCATGACTTAATATTTTCTTATAAATCATAAGTATCCAGAAGTTCCTTTCATGTAACATATCATTTATCCCAATTTATTTTAATCATATTTAAGAATGTAACCTGGTAGGTTGGGGGCCAGAAATCTCGACAGCCTTGAGTGTGGCGCATTGATATGCTGAGCTAGACTGGCAATCTGAGAACAGGTATCTTTCTGACTCTTGATCATTTTGGGGGACCCGGTGTATTTCCGAGGGAATACAGTCACTGATGAAGCCCTTTCCCAGGCAACTCACCAAACAACCACCAAGGGTCTGTCACCAGACAGTGTAAATAACCAACTGCCGAACTCAGACACAAGCCTCTTTCTCTTGGGGCAGCTCTGAGAAATGGCTGAGGGATTTTATCTTCTCTAGCAACCTTAGTTCACCTGCACCTTGGCCTCACTCTCCCAGACTTACTGTTCCTTCCCTGGAAACCCTGGAGCTTTCCCTAGGCCAGGGAAGATTCCTTTCCTCCAACACCGGTTTTCTGCCTCCCTCTAAGCGTCCCCTACTCTCATTTCCCTCTATAAAACTCTTCCTGTGCCTCAGTTTCCTCCTTTTTTTCATATTTGTCTGCCTTTCCCAGTTCATTGCAACAAACTCTGAGCAAATACAAAGGAAACTTCTTTTTGTTCCTGTAGATGTAAAAAATAAATGAAATGGAGTTTGCACTTCCTTCCCCTTCAGCCATTCTCAGAAGTGATTTATGCTGCTTATCAATTGAAAGCACTTACTTCCGATAGTCATTTATGCTTTATGTTTATGAGGGGCAATTATAAATCCAATTAGATAATTTTTCTATATATGCCTGTACCTTATTTGACAAATCTGCAAAATGCTGAAAGTGGTCTTTAGACTAGGGAACTCTGATTTGGTTGTTGCTGGTCCGTCTTTATATGTCATGAAACCATTAGTTTTGGGTAGAACAAACAATAGAGTCAACTTTTTCATTTTAATTATATTTCACTAGTTTTAAAAATATGTGGCCATTTGCTTTTATTTATTTATTTATTATTTTATTAAAAATGGAAATAATTTATTCTGTGCATGAGTGTTTTGCCTTGCATACCTACCTGTCTGCAAACCATGCATGTGTCTGATGTCAGAGAGGTCACCGGATTCCCTAGACCTTGAGTGACAGAAGGTTTGGAACTACCATAGGTGATGAGAATCAAACCTAGGTCCTCTGGGAAAGCAGGCAGTGCCCTTAACCACTGAGCCATCTCTCCAGCCCCTATTTCATTTTGATGAAGTGGCTGGTAAAAGCAAATAAAATGCCAAAGTTCGAAACATTTGTAAAAAGTAATAGAAAGATTGAAATGAATTTTAAAATTTGGTGCAGATTTTTCATGAGATGATTTAAACATGATTTTTCATTTTGGAAAAAAGCTTGATTTGAATTATACAACTTTGCTGCCCTTCATTAAAACAAAAAATAAAATTGGTCTTTACTGACATATTATGAAGAATCTCTCTCTCTCTCTCTCTCTCTCTCTCTCTCTCTTTCTTTCTTTCTCTCTTTCTCTCTCTCTCTCTGTGTGTGTGTGTGTGTGTGTTTGAGGGGAGGGACCACTGACATGTCTCTCTTCCTTTCTTTTTTATACACTTCTAAAACCCATAAAAGAAACCCTCTTTGTCTAGTCTAAATAATAGATTTAATCCTTTCCTATTAGAAAGATAGTACATGATTCTTTCTTATGATTATTATTATATATACTGTAGAAGATGGAATCATTTCTTGTCATCATCACATTCACTGTTCAAGACTGAAACTGGAATACAGTCAGCAGAAATCCATTAACTTTTGCGTGAGAATGGAATTTTGTCTTTGTAGTCTGTTCCAGTGTGCACCAACTCCTGTGTTTATGAACTGCATGCGTTTGGAAGAGCATAATAGGTTTCTGCTCTTTCTCAATGCTTGGAAAAATCACCAAAACAAAGTTTTAATGCTAGAGAAAAACCCATATGTAAATAATAAAACCAGTTACAGCTTACTTTCTCCGTACATAATTTAGTTAAAAAAGAGGATTCTATTTAATCGTATTTTAGTACATTAAAAGCGAGTGACTTCAGTCAGTAATCTGTTGAGTTTGCTGAATTCCCCTCTGAATTCTGTATAAGAAATTATTGCCTATTATTGATTGAATAAAAGAGCAAAGTGGTTGTCTGGAAATTAAGTAAGATTAATAAATAGTCCACCCCCAATTTCTTCAGTTTAAATATTATTATTTAGTGGCAATATAATAAAAAATAAACCAAGAATAAACAAGAGTCTTTAAATGTAATTCATATCTGTAATAACTGACTACCAATGAAAGTAGTGAAAATTTAATCTCATTCCGGTTTGGTTTTCTTGTTTGGAAAAAAGGCCATGCCTTGTAGCCCAGGCTATCTTTGGACATATAAAGCCCAGCCTGGCCTTACTCGTGAGATCCTCCTGTTTCAGCCTCTTGGGTGTTGGGATTCCGTGCGATTCCACCATGTCCAGCCGATTCTGAATTTTTACTATATTTCTCCCACTCCCATCACTGGAGATGCTTTGAGTTAATTACTTTTGGAGATGAATCAGACTATATCTGGTAGAGTAGGCTGTCTCATAAATAATATTCCTTTGGGTTTTGCCTGTAAGAGTTGCTATCTCTGCTGCCGCTGTGCAGTGTCCTGAGCGCTGGTGTGGATAGATTTATATCAGTATTTATTGCTATGACTTGACAGTGAGCAGAAACCGAATCATGGCTGAGGAGTGAAACCAAAGGTTTTGAACCAGCACACAAAGTCAAGTCTGATGGAAAATAAAATACAGGTCTAAGTCAAGGTCAGAGGCAAGAACCATCTGAAACAGGTCAAGTAAAACAGGAAGGTGAGGTGGAAGGGTGGTTGGAATGAAAGTTAAGATTTTGCCAAAGGTGGGAAAATGACATGCGAGAGCAGGTGGATCTGGGAGCTGTCCAGGATCTGGAAGGCTTGTCTGTGGATCTGGAAGGCTGTCCATGGATCTGGAAGGCTGTCTATGGATCTGGAAGGCTGTCCATGGATCTGGAAGGATGTCTATGGATCTGGAAGGCTGTCTATGGATTGGAAGGCTGTCCTGGATCTGGAAGGTTGTCCATGGATCTGGAAGGCTGTTCGCTACACAACCTTCCTGCCGGGACCTGCACTGTGTTCTGGACTATCCTGAGGTAAGAGAATGTGTTTATATGGTCAGCAGGTTTTGAAGTGTTTTTGCTTTCTTTTTTCTTTTTTTTTTTTGGAATGACTTCCATATAAACCAGTTATGTAACTACTTATTCCCAATAGTACTTTTAATACGTATCCCTTTTGTGATGAAAGTAAGTAGTGTCTTCTAGGCCTTAGCATGAGTATGTACCTAGGCTACCGGATATGGACATGGGTTAAAAGATGTGGAGTTTACCTTCCACAACAGTGGAAGTGGCTTTAGGCCTTTGAGATGAGTGTGATTTTGTTGTGGTTGGTTTTTAGGATTTGTTGTGTGTTGTTTGTGTGTGTGCATGTGTTGTGCATTAGGTAGGAGGAATAAATACCACATCTGGGGAAAGTGAGTGAAGTGCTGGATGAGGAGGAGAAGCAGAAGCAAGGACAAGAAGAGGAGGAGAAAGGAGGAAGAACTGAGATGAGCCGGTGAAGGCGCCTGTTTCGTCTGTTATAGCCACTCCCAGCATTCAGGCTGGAATAATCTACGCCTTCCTAGATGGAGCTGGAAGGCATAGCGCACACAGTCTTTGGTGGCAATCTATTCTCAGAATTGAAGTAATTCAATTAGAACTGACCAAAAATATATTTAGTTGCAAACCAGTTTACTGCTGATTCCAATAAATTTTTTTTTCCTTCTTGTGATTTCCTTGGAATAGCTGCATCTGTGTTAACATCGGGAAGTTTCTTGCTCCTTACCTAAGTTTTGCTTTGGTTTCTGAGGTGATGGACTGAGCCTCCATCTGTCCTGCTTTTGCTTTAGATCCTAGTTTTGTAGGTGAGATGGTAACCCAGATACTGGCTAGATGTTGAGTGTGCTTGGCCCAGTTTAGGACTAAAACTGTTGAAACTTGTTCTGTTACCTCCTGGTGGACCAGATCAGCATTTTAGCTGCCTTTCCAAGATGATAAGGCTTAAAATAAGCAATTACCATGCTAAAATCATTCGTGACATAAAAGAAGAAAACTAATCCACAAATGAGATTGTAATAATTATAACTCGAAAATATCTCAGTAGTCTACACTCTTAACTAATCAAATTTATTAATTTTCTCCATTCTCCTTATTAGTTTTTACCCATATGAGTACATACTTTTTATTTAGTGATGATCATGGTAGTAATTCAGATTGCTACACAAGATCTACTGTAAGAGAAAGTTTATGTCTTACTGCCCAACATTGAAACTAAAGAAATTTATCAAAGAATATGCTACGCGTCTCCTATTGTGCTAGATGGTAGGTAGGTAGCCACCAGAAATTTCTGGCTTTCTAAATGTGGAGATGAGCTCCCTTGTTGAGAAAACATTATTTCACTGCCTCTAGATGGAAGATCCTTCGAAAGGGTGGATGAAACAGCATTTTTGCTTTGCAAATGTCTTTTTTTCTTTTCTTTTCTTTCTTTCTTTTTCTTTTTTCTTTTTTGCCTGTTAGTCTTTGTTAACTTGCAGCAAACTCGAGTTACCTGGGGAGAAGGAATGTCGGTTTGAGGAATTGCCGCCATCAGAATGGCTATGGGCCACTGTGCGGGGGCATTTCTTAATAGATGATTGATGGCTAGCGCTCAGCCCTCTTGTGGGTTGTGTGTGCTATTCCTGGGTAGGTGGTCCTGGGCTGTGTAGGAAAGGAGGCTGGGCAAGTAGAGTCAGCAACTTTTTCCCTCGGCCTCTGCTCCAGTTCCTACCTTCAGGATCCTACTTTGAATGCCCTGGCTTCCTTCAATGATGGGCTGTAATCTGTACACCAAATAAACACTTTCTTCCCTGAATTAGTGTCTCTTTTGTTTATTTGTTTTTATGAGACAGGGTTTCTCTGTGTAGCCCATGCTGTCCTGGAACTAGCCCTGTAGACCAGGCTGGCCTCGAACTCAAAACTCAGAGATCTGCCTGCCTCTGGCTCCCTCCTGAGTGTTGGGATTAAAGATTGTGCCCTACCACTGCCCTGTCCCTGAATTAGTTTCAGTAAGAGTTTGATCACAACAGAAAATAAAACTAGGGTAATATTTTCACAAGATCTCTAACATCACCCAAATCAACTCATAACTGCTCCCTTGACTGACCCTATTCACTTGCCCATGATGACTTGATTCAGTGGTTGGGGTATAGCTCAGTGGTAGGATACTGAGGACTCTAGTAAAGTATCCTACATCATGGGTAAATAAAACAAAATACAACCATTCTGTAAAAGAAACGTCGCAGTCCTAATCAACTTAGAGCCAGGCACATTCAGCCTGAGGTGAGGGCCTCTTGGGTTCCGGGATAGGTACACATACGGCCTAACACGTTTGACTCAGAATGTTAATCCGGGAAGAGATGTGATTGCTGTTTGCATTTTCAAGAGATTTTTATATGACATGACATGATTTAAGTTTGATGGCTAGGTAACCTACACCTGCTAAATTGTTTAAAAGGAAATACGGAAGAAAAATGTACTTTTAGTGCTCGAAGGTCAAATCTGGAGCACGTGTGATGGGAATAGCTTCAGATGAATTACATACTCCATAAAACATGTCTTTGAACTGCCTTGCCGCTGCTTCTCGTGTTCTTTCTTCTTCATCCCATGCTCACCGAAACTATGTGAATAAACCACAGAGTCCTTGACAGGTTAGTTAACACAGACATGCTAGTGTCTTAATTACTAGCCATTCTGGAAGGACATAAATTTGGTAAAAAGAACCTCAGGGGACCATATTTAAGTGAGTGTTTCAGTGTTTCTTTTCTCCTTTCTTCCTTTTTTTTTTTCTTTCTTTTTTTTTTTTTAAGTAGCAGAAATTTGAAGGACTGCATTCCAGGAAGGAGGCATGTGCTGGATTAAAGGATTCCTGATCTGCAATTATATCATATTAGAGCAGGCCTACTTAATGTGTGTGCAGACACCTTGGAAAATTGTTAAGAACTTTGGAAGGAATTGAGTGGATAATCACGGTTAAAAGACGAGTGGGAAGTAGGAAATTGCAACACATCTGTCCTGAAGAAATGGTATTTGTTGGAACTTGGAGTGAGGGCCGGATACCTAACATCTCTCCTGAAGAATGGCCTATCCCGTCCACTGGACATCAGAATCTGTCCAGGCAAATGCTCCTTCTCACAGCTTCATAACTATTGAGCGAATCCACCTCTATGAATGCCTCTGTAGGGCTAGGACTTATTGTTCTCTTGAGATGACCTTCTTCGTTACCATCTGCTTCCACGGCTGTCTCGAAACTCTCCTCCTGAAGAACTTACATTATTCTGCTTTAGTTACGAAGGTGAAGACTAAATGAAGCAACTGGCAGAATCTTCTGGAAGTCTTCTTGATGTGACTTGCACGTAAAATGTTCTTTGTTGGCTCCTGTGTTTGGTTGCTAGCTGTTGTTGGTTGTGGTGTTTTTAACAGATGGAGCTTGCTAGAAAAAGTGAGCCACTGTGTGTGGGCTTTGAGACTTCGGAGGTTGGCCCAACATCTTGCTACTCTCTGTTCTTTACTGAAAATGCATTGTGACTACCCACCCTCCTGCTCTGGCGACCATAATATACTGCTTCTTCTTTGAACTGTCAGCCAAAATAATGCCTTCTCATCTTAAGTAGTGGTTTGCTGGGTGTTTGGTCATAGTAACAAGAAAAGCAACTAATGCAGATTGATCTTTCTTCGGAGTCTTTAGGTCATAGGACATGCATAAACGTGTTGAATTTTGGTATATAAAGAAACACATATCTGCAGTTTTTCTAAAGTCATGTGTCTCCAAAATAGCACATGATTCTTTCAATCAAATTTGATGATACAGAAAGAAAAATATTGAAAATATTACATTTATTTACTTTTGTTAATTCACTTATCATTATACGCTCATTGGAATTATATATAGAAACAAGTCAGTGATTGAAATTCTTGCTCATTTTGATTTCCAAGGCATATATGCATGTAAATAAAACTGCACTATTTCTAGAGGGCACTTAGGGCTTCAACTAATTAGAACCTTTCCTCTCATAACGTTTTAAGGAGGCGGCTCATTTCTATGTTGCTCTGGCACTTTGTGTCACAAGACAATTAAAGGAGGAAATGCCTGAACTGAGAAATTTTTCTTTTATTGTCTGACCCTAACCACAGGGATTATTGTGTGAAATGCTACCTGTAAAGACCCATGCCATCTTATTTGGCTGAACACAAAACATTAAATTGCGTTATCATTGAATATTTAATAGTTAACAAAACTTATATTCATTAATAGCTAATGCTTTGCTTTGAAACATGTATAGTCCTGCTTCCATTTGCCCTCAAGGCTAACTTCTTTGTTCTTTATATGACATTCAGCCATAGAATTAATCAGCCATGAGTTAACTGTTCATCAGTTAAATTAGTGGCAAGGCAGAGAAGAGGAATGCTTGCTAGAATTTGCAGTTGTTCAGCAAAGCAAACCAATTTTGCTCATTTTCTTTATTGTTTTGTATTATACAATTATATTCTTGTCCTTTTTCCCACTATGGGAAATAGCCATAAATTTGTTTATTTTTAAAGTTCAGAAATCTACAAAATTAGCATTATTTAATTATTTTATTACCATATCGGAAATAAGGTAATGCTGACCCTTTTTACTTTTTTGGGGGGGAGGTTTCGAGACAGGATTTCTCTGTAGCTTTGGAGCCAGTCCTGGAACTAGCTCTCCGGAGACCAGGTTGGCCTCCAACTCAGAGAGATTCACCTGCCTCTGCTTTCCGAGTGCTGGGATTAAAGGTGTGCACTCCCACTGCCCAGCTTTAGTGCTGCCTTTTCCATGAACTTCATGGGCAATAAATACTTGTTTGTATTTCCATTCAAATCTGAAATCAGCCTGAAACACATCAGTGTGGCACGTTGGTGACATTGTCCCGATCTAGTGAAGGTCTAGTTTTTAGAAGTTCTCTTTGTTCTTGGCTGTGCTCTATGACACTCTGAGCTTTCCTTTAATGTGGAGGCTGATACCCTGGCCCACAGAGGCAGTGACCTGCTATAATTTGACCTATGTAACATTTTTGTCTTTATTCTGTTAGGACCTTTGATATGCTCCGGGAGATGCCAGCATTTCATGGGAACGGGCAAGTTTGATTGCTTTGGTGATCAATAATTATTCTATGACATATTTTGAAGCATGTTGAGCAACATAAACTTGCCTTCCTCCCTCTCCATTTTTAGACATATGACTCTATTAAAGGAAATTTAATCCGTATGTTTCTGATTCCTTTACACTTAACTCATCAAAATGTTGTTTTGTAAGAGCGCTTTGAAGTCAGGGAAGCCTTTTAAGTCATTTTTTATGAGACTTTTTCAGGCCTCTTTTCTTCGGAACAGGAAGTGGCAGTTAGCCAACAGCTAACAAACTCAAACACCAAAAGGTTCAACTTGGGTTTTGAATCTCTGAAATGATGAGTGCTTGAATGGACTCCTGACATGACCCATCCTTGCTGTGTATTACTGCCAATAGCCATCATAACGAAGTCCTAATTACCCAGACAACTCAAGGGTCCTAACCAACTGCCAACTCTCAAGTGTTTTTCTAATCAATCTACTTCATGCTAAATTATGACTCACTTAACTTTAAAGGGACTACTTTATTACCCGTTCAGCCCAGCTAGCGTTTGTGTGTGTGAGAGAGAGAGGCTTCTGAGAGCTATTGAAATTGTCACTCTCACAAAGCTGGCTAGTTAAAAACTTTAAAAACCCAATCACTAATAAAATCACACAGAGTTCAAGTTCATGGGACAAGTGAATGCTGATTGATCCTGAAGGCTTCCAGCCACAAAGACAAAGAGATTACTACTGACATTCAGCTCTGAGGACAGAAGATAACACCGATCCTGCAATGCTTTAGAAAATAAAATGCACATTAAAATAAAGGATGGAGCATCTGGCTTCAGAAGTACTTATTTGATTTATACTCAGCAGTTGTAAGTATAAACCAGCCTCCATTTCCCAGGAAATTTATAGCCCAAACAAGTTACCGTGCTTCTCACTGCCTAATGCATTTAAAGTGATTCCGCCCAGAGCTGACGAAGCTTTGAAATTCTCCTGCTAAGTCTTCATTCAACAACCCTTGCAAGTTGTGCAATAATAGTTGTGCCAGAGAGTAGCAGCTGATCTAGGCTAAAACTTTGACTAATAGTCTCAAAGGAAGTCCAGAAAAGGGCAGTAAGAAGTAGCTGTAGAAACAAGCGTGTCAGTAAGGACCAGTGATGGGCAGAGGTTGCCTGGAAGGCCATGGATGGTGTACCTCTGTACTCCACGTCCAATATTCACCATCTAGACGTGGTGTGCTCATCTTTGTGAAGGGAAATAGATCAGGATAGCACATGAGGTAAAGGCCCAGGCCTTCTGGCACTGGATCACAATGTCCAAAGCCTGACTCAGTCCCCCTGACCATCAATGGACCTGTGATCTTGAGAAAATGGCACTAATGATAGATCCCATTTCAGTAGCCTGTTGTAAAGACTGAATGGGATGATACGTGTCAAGCCCTTGGTTGTGCCTTGATAAACATCAGCTGTCTTAATGAGGATGCTGATGTGGCTATTGGAAAGAACTGAAAGTTTTGTTAAGGTAGCCGTCATTTAGATATGAGTCGACTCCAGAAGGGAGTTGTGAGTACCTTGTGTTCTTCAGTCTTCCCAGGCTTTCTTATCCAGTTCCATGACATTAGGTGACTCTTGTTTATTGTTCTCTCACAGATGAATTTTTTTTTCTTGCTTCTCCCAGAATAAGGTCAGAAACCCACCATGGCCTTTCTTTGCTTTTCTTGCTAGGCTGCTTTCTTCCCATCTTCAAATTTTTCCCTCCTGTGCTTACAACTTTGAATATTGTATTCCACCTGTTTTTGATCTCTTTACTTCTTGTCAACGTTGCAGAATTCTCTTGACTTTCTCATGCTCATTCTCTACAAAAGCTTCTAAGGAACTCTAGCTGCTGGTTGAGGTGTACCTCCTCTTAGGATTTCATTTGATGCCCCTCCTTTGCTACAACCCTCATCTTGCCACACTAGAAAGCCATTGAGTGTTTCTCTTCCTTTGAAAGAACTGAAAGGGAGAAACTGTATTTTATATCTTTGAATATTAGTCTCACAAGACCACTCCCAGCAGAATTGAGTGTCCTGGAAATAGTTCACTGGCATGAACTTGGCCTTCATCTCTGAGAGACATGCCATCATGTTCTGTGGAAAAACAGCGCATATTATATCTCTAGTATTATGTGTTTAGAATTATAGCTTGCTTTCAGAGCAGCTCTACCTGGCCAGGTGGTTTCCCTTATAGATCAGTGTGTGGCACAGAGGACACACACAGCACTTGGTGAGTGGATGTGCACCATCAGACTATATACAATATCCAGCTAAGGCAAACGGGCCAGTGTTCCATGTGCTCGTCCAGGTATTTGCTTTAGTCCCTTAGGGTAATTTCCCACTCTTTAGAGTGCCTTGGGCTTCACATTAGCCCTTTCAAATGCCAGTGTCAAAAGTATCTTCTTCTTCCAGCTTCGCTGTTACCATTGTCATATTTTTCCTCTCTCACTTAGGAGTGTTGAGGAGTCCTGCATAGTCTTCAACACCAAATTTCCTGTCAGCTGTGAGCACTTGGTCTGTAAGACCAAGAACTCAGCAGTTGGCCGGCTATGAGGAACTGCAGTTTCTAACCTGGTTTGACATGAATTCCAAACCCACCAGAAGATATCTATCTGCCTGTCTGTCTGTCTATCTATCTATCTATCTATCTATCTATCTATCTATCTATCTATCTATCTATCATCTATCTACCCACACTCCCACTCACTTACCCACCTGTCTGTCTGTCTGTCTGTCTGCCTGCCTGTCTGTCTACCAGTCAGCTGCTGAAGAATGTCATGGATCACTGCTGTCATCTCTCTTCCTGTTCAGGGATGTCACCTGAGATCTAGGCCAGTCCCTCTCTGCTGTAATCACAACATTCACACTTTGTCATGGAGGTCGTAAGGGCTGATTTTTAATTCTACAGATCACTTCCTATTACCTGGAAAAGTGATCTAATCGCTTATAGAAACTGCTTCAAAATGATAGAGAGTAGAACACAGCAGCCTATTTTTAAAAGGCAAGGTTACAGATTATTCACTAAAATGTTTCTTTTTGTTTTTAGAATAAACATCTCTATCTCCTAGTGTGTGTATGCACACGTGTGTATGTGTGTGTGAGCAGAGAGGATTGGTTTGTGTGATGGGTATTGATGCAAAATTTATTTCTTGTTTTGTATTGCAGTAAAGTAATTTGAAAACTGCTGTCTTAGGAACTGTGACATAACCTCGGGCTTGCATGTTGATCAAGAAAGCCCAGCCACTCTGTAATAACAAAGAGCTAAACTAGATCATGGCTTGGCCCAGACTCACGTGTCACGGGGATTCTGCTAATCCTCCTTTCAGTTTTTATTCATATAAATGGAAGACAAGGCTATATTAGATAACATTTAAATGCCCGCATCTAATCTGATTCATTTCCCTCTTAATTCTAGAAGCATCTATGGCATATTTACTGGGTGTCAGAGACTATTCCGGATGCTGGAGGAAAACCGTGTAAAAGTCAGTTCCTATTTTTCCTCCTGGAACCTAAGAAGTTTCCTAACAGAAACCAACAATTCAGAGTAACGGCTAACTGGTTTATTGGGTCCCCTATACTCCAGCAGTCAACCCTTCCCAGCAAAACAACCGACAGACAGAAACAGGTCAGATGACAACTAGAAGGGTTAAATGTGAAATTGAGGCTGACTGTCATATAATTAGACCCTCAGTAGTTGAGGCTGTGGGGGAAGTAATAAAGCATCATACATTTGCCTAACTTCTTACATTGGGGGTTCTATGTTGGTGCGCAGAATCAGAGTGTCACCGCTAAGGCTAGGGTCAGTGGACAGTCTGGGTCTCCTTCATCAGAAGGGAGAGATGCCCTTCCCTCGCTTGATGCTGATTCAGATTTCTAATTCCGTTTTGGGAGCAAAATGACACAGCACGTGTTTTATTTCCCTTTAGTGTTAATCTCAGCGTCCACTCCGTTTCTAGTTGCTGGGTGCTACATTGTGACATTTAAAGATCCCCAACTAGGGGTCCCTCTGAATGACCAGGCATGCACATTGCATATTTTGTTAAGTTTTAAAGTGGGGAAAGCAGTGTCCCAGCTTTTCTCAGGGAGAACAGAAGCTTCATGCCAGGGATTCCGCAAGCCTTTCCCACATTTGTTTACACTGGAGCCTCAGAAGCCGACAGTCTCTCCCCTTCCTTCCCCTTTGGGATGTACTGAAAACCTCCCCTATAGTTTGATCACGTTAATTTGAACTACCTATACTGTCTCATGTCTGCGACAGTCTTCTCTAACAGAATCCCACTGGGAGGGCCCGGAACCCTCCAAAGCCCTGTTTTCTTTTTCTTTCCCCTCTCTTCTCTTAAATATCTTGTAATTTAACTTAAGATCATTCCCCATTGCTGGAGGAAATCTTCTTTTAAACATGATTACATACTTCAAGAATAGAGATGCTCATTTTTTTTTTAAAACTAAGTTTTAGTATGTAATGGTTGTCCCTCTGCTTCCTGGTGGCTTATTTTGGTGACACATCCATAGCAACGGTGGTTCTATTTATAAGCAAACAGAAGGAAAAACGTGGACTTTGGCTAACCTGGGTGTACAGAGCACACCCTGAATGTGATAGCAATTGTGCCCACAAGCGGAGACACGGTCCAAAGTTTAGCAGGTTTTCCACAGAATCTGTCCTGTGGGAGGGAATCCATCAGCTATTACAACACATCATGATTTGAACTGGAAATTTTAATTCATAAAATAGATTTTAATTCAGTAAAATATGAATCCCATTTCCCACTCCTTTTCTAGTTGCTGAACGCTAGGCTGTAGTATTTAAAGATCTTCTCGTAGAGTCCTTTCTGAACACCCAGACATAAACCTTGCATGTTTAGTTATGATTAAAGTTAGGAGAACAAAACGCCTGCTTTTTCTGAGGGAAGATCTTCCATGTTATTTGATGTGGAAATTTCTTAACTTACTTAAGTCATTTTAAAGTCAACATTTTTTTTTTTAAAATATAAGTAAAAGCTAGCATCACTAACTGCTACGGACAATCCGAGTCTACTTAATAATCAGTCCAATAGAACAGCAATGAGGACTTCCGGTGTTCACTTCTGTACAGACCATACTATACCTGGCCTGAGGAGCTGAAACCCATGGATCAGATATTTGTACAAAGAACAAAGTGGAGGCAGTATCCACTGAAACCTAGATCAGTAGGGGACGTTACATTAAGAGAGAAGTGTTTGGAGGTATGGGGAATTGCCTGTAGATTGTATGGTACTGGGGAGCATACAGAAGGGCAGAAAAATCCCGAGGCTGAAGGCACAGTTTCAACTACTGGACAGGGAGTTGGAAGAAAATTCCTTATTGTGTCGTCAGTTGAGTGGCTGGCCGAGTGGATGATGATTCCCTGTTTCTTGCTCAATACATAAGCAAAGAGAGCTCTCAGCAGATCACAAGTGAGTCTGGGCAAGAGGAAGGATGCTCGAGTGTGCTTCGGTTATGTGCTGCTGTATAACAAAGCATCTCAAACTTCGTGACTGGCCGTTGGCTAAACTGAGCTCTGCTGAGATGCGTCCCTCTGTGTTCATGCTGAGCTTATGTGAAGGGGCCCTCATACAGCCCAGCCCAGGAGGTTTAAGACGGTCTCGCCCACTTACTCAGTCATGGTGTGAATGGCTGAACAGTGAAAGCTTGTCTTTTGTCTGGCAGGGATTTTGTCCCGTTTGGCTGTTGCAACAGAAAGATCTAGTTTGTTTGTAATGATGGTTCATAGAAGGTAGATTCAGATGACATTCATTCTGACTGATTCTTTATGTCGGTTAACACAGGGATACTATAGGACTCAGCATAACTGAGATTCTGTGAAGAGGTAGAGTCCAAAGGCGCAGAGAATTTTAACACATTGGGATGGTTAAAATTCAGACTTGTAAGACAAAAGAAAGGAACTGGCATTGGCATTATTTTCAGACTATTTCTACAGAGAGGAAGAACTAAAAGAAATTCTGGTTGAAGAGTTAATAATTGTAGCTAGAAGAAGTTTCTTACAAAACTATGATCATGAAGAATATACATGAACTAGGGTTCCATTCAAAAAATAAACAAGAAATAAATAACAGACAACATAACCTAGAAAATAAAGCCACCATAGGGTTCCAAAGTTGTTACTCGGTAATGCAACTGGCTAAGACATTGATTTTCAAAGAAATTTCCATTTCTGGGTAAAGTAGTTTTGAAATGAAGATGTCATTGGTATCTTCCTGTGTCATATGCTTTGAGAAAAACATATTTTACTGGAAATTCAAGCTGACATATTAGAAAGCTATACCTACTGGACTGGAGGACATAGCTCAGTTGGTAAAACGCTTGCCTAGCATGCTTGAAGCCATGAATTCGGTTGCCACCGCCACATAAGCCAGACATTTAGAAGCAAAAGGATCAGAGGTTCCAGATTATCTTTGGCCTCTGAGGGTCAGCTTGGTACACAAAAGACCCTGACTCAAAAATAATTAAAAAATGAATTTTAAAAAATGAGAACTTAAAAAAGAATGCTACAAATACTGGAAGAACACATGAAGATTTTATTGTTTACAACAATATTAGCATTTAGAAAATATATCTTTAGTATTTGGGGCTGCTTCTCTAAGCCTAGTATTTACTTAATTATTCAGTGGGCTCAGATTTAGGACAAAATGCTGGAAGAATGCTGGGAACCTTTTATAATGGGAACATTGTATAGTTCTTTGTTTTGAGAGATACTTTTGGTTTGTTTGTTTGGTTTTATTTTAATTATACTATGTAGTATGCAAGATTATCTAATGGATAGAGGGCCATTAATTATCCTTTCCTTCCAAGACTGCAAGCAAAACCTATCCTTTTCTCCATAAGGAGACCATGTCTCAAAACACAGTTTGCTGTACCAAGCATCTGCTGACAGACTCAAGCAAACAAAGCGTTCCTGTTTACAAGATGTGCTGAAATATAACTGAGCCCCAAAGAACTGTCTTCCAATAATCAAATTTGAAATCTCATTTTACTGTGTAAGACATGGCTAAAATAAGGTCTATACCAATTTCAATCAATATTTCATTCCAAGTATAGTATCTAACTACTTCTATATTCTTGATTTTCAATATGTACCCAAGTTTATAAACTTTTTAAATCAATTTTTCCATGAAGTCAGAGAAAGGAAGAATGCAAAAGAAGTGATAAGTAGCTTTAATTATTGATTTTAGTGTTCAGTAACTGGAAAGTGAGTCAGCAGGGCATTAGTGAGCCCACCGAGTGGCAGCAACCAATATCTTTGTGTGGGAGGTTTCTGTGCAAATGCTCTTTTCTCACTCAATATACTTCAGGATCTCTCCCTTCACCTCTGGTGGGACAGCCAGAGACATTTGTTCTTGGGGACATATTAAACCTACAAATGCTCCAGGGGATGGATTCAAATTCAGGATCTGGGGTAGAATGGAGGTGGGACATGAAGTGTTTTGCAATGTACGTGGGATAATATGGGTTTGATTAAGCCTCAAGTGTCATAGAATGAAGTAGGAAGGGATAAATCTCAACTGTTCATGCAGTATTTTCCTTACTGGTGGAATCAGAGTACAAATTTTCTAATCATCACACCAAATATTCTTCAACCATAAACAGAGAGGCACATGTCTTATTTTAAATTTAATTCTACTTAGATATGAGGAGGCTTGTCAAGTCTCTGCCCTGGGTAAATAACTGAGCACATGGAGATGAACATCTTGGCTAGGGTTTCTGTTGATTGAAGAGACATCATAACCAGGGCAACTGTAAGGGTGACTTACTGTTTCAGAGGTGTGGTCTATTTTCATCATGGCAGGAAGAATGGGCATCTGGGAGTATGGCAGCATGAAAGCAGACATGGTGTTGGCTACATCTTGATCAGAAGGCAACAGGAAGTGAGCTGTCTCACCAGGTATAGTTTGAGCATAGGAGATCTCACAGCTCACCCCCACAGTGACACACTTCCTCCAACAAGGCGACATTTCCCATTAGTGGCACTCCCTACGGGGGTCATTTTCTTTCACACCACCACAATGAGACACTGAGCCTGGAAGGCAGGGCTCAAATCAGAATTCATTTTCCTACATCAGTCTGAGAATGTGGGTAATTACATTTCTTGCTTTTCTTGTCATCTCTCACACATATTGCTTGTGCTTCTTTTCTTTGGTTTAGTTCAGTTTGAAACAGTCCCAATTTTAAAGTTAAACAGTGAATCAATCACTTAGATTCTGAGTGGCCCAGAAGTGTCTAGTAACCTGGTGACCTACTGAAGTGGCGTGGAATACAACTTCAGTCAAAACAGCCAAGAAGAATAAAGCAAGAAATCACTAGAAAATTGTATATATTGATGTCCACCTCTTTCTCAGCATTCAGAATTATCTTAATGCTTATTTTTTTATATAGCCTCCTCCTAAATACAAGCTGTCTAAATGCACTTTTATTTTTATATTACTTTATTAGGTATTATTTTTATTACTACAATGAAACACTTTGTATGGCTAGCTTTATAAAGTAAAGAGGTTTATTTAACTCAGAGCTCTAAATATTCAAGGTCATGGTGCCTGCATAAGTATACTTCTGATGGCCGGGCGGTGGTGGCGCATGCCTTTAATCCCAGCACTCGGGAGGCAGAGACAGGCGGATCTCTGAGTTCAAGGCCAGCCTGGTCTACAAGAGCTAGTTCCAGGACAGGCTCTAGAAACTACAGGGAAACCCTGTCTCGAAAAACCAATATATATATATATATATATATATATATATATATATATATATATATATATTTCTGATGAGGCTTCTCCTGCCTGTGTCACAACACGGTATATAACGAGAGGGAGCTCTTGTGGAGCAAGAAACCATATTTCAGACTTGAATCTAGGAAGCTGGTGGGGGGGGGGGAGCCAGACTCAGCTTTTATTAACAATTGTCACTCAAGAACTTCCTTAATGTCTTTAAAAGAGACCTTGGGCATCTCAGTGTATCCCATGTTCTACAGCTCCATGCCACTGAAACACTACCAGAGACCTTAGTGAACACATCCGATATTCAAACTAGTACTTCTTTAAATGTTTTCCTGATTGTCGGTTCTTTTCATTGCTATTCTAAAACCTATTGCTTTCTTATTCCTTCCCCTTTCTGATGTGGTATTTCCCTCTGTATACTGTGGATATGTTTTATTACCATTGGTTAATGAAGAAGCTGTTTTGAGCCTGCGCAAGGTAGAATAGAGCTAGGTGGGGAAAATAAAACTAAATGTTGGGAGAAAGAAGGTAGAGTTGAGGAGACATGTAGCCTCCTCAGGAGACAGATGCCACCGCAGGAGCTTGCTGAAACTTTGCCGGTAGGCCACAACCTCGTGGTGATGCACAGATTAATGGAGGTGGGTTAGTTCAGGATATAAGAGCTAGCTAGAAAACACACTTAACCTATTGGCCAAACAGTATTGCAAATAATATAGTTTCTGTGTGATTATTTTGGGTCTGAGCAGTTGGGAACAAACAAAAAGCCTAAGCCAGCACCTCTCCCTTCATTTGTTTTCTGAAAACTAACTCTTAGCAGTAGATGTTTTTTAGAGTTTTTGTTTGTTTGTTTGTTGTTGTTTTTGTTTGTTTTTGTTCCAGAGAGGCAGAGATTGACCATTCAAAACCATTTGAAAGCCTGAATTGTAGTGTGGAGCTGCGGGCCGCGTTCCCGCCGTCCAGCTCCCAGCCACCGGCTAGCTTATGCCCCAAAATAACGACACACAAATTGTATTCTTTTAAATACTGCCTGGCCCATTATTTTCTGCCTCTTACTCACATCTTGACTAACCCATATCTAATAATCTGTGTAGCACCACAAAGTGGTGCCTTACCAGGTAGATTCTAGTGTGCATCCATCTTGGGCTGGAGCTTCATCGCATCTGGCATCTCTCTGAGGAGAGGCACGGCAGTCTGCCTAACTTAGGAGAGGCGTGGCATCTTACTGATCCTTCTACCTCACTTCCTCTTCCTGTTCTGTCTACTCCACCCACCTAAGGGCCGGTCTATCAGATGGGCCAGGCAGTTTCTTTATTAATTATCCAATGAAATCATCAGATAGATAGAAGACACACCTACATCATTTCCCCTTTTTCTGTTTAAAGAAAAAAGAAAAGCTTTCACTTTAACATAGTAAAATTACATATAACAAACCAGTTATCAAGAATTACAGTTACAATATTTATATCTACTTTATCTTTTATCATAACTAAGGAAAACTATAACTATCTATCTATTCTTCAACTCCATCAAAGACTCCAGAAGGATATAATATTACCTAGGTGAACAAGAAGTAAGCTACTTCCAAAACTCTAGAAATCACAGAGACATCTTGCTGCCTGGACAGTCACCCAAAGTTCCTCTGTACCATTGGGGCATCCATCTTTGATTTCCATGATGCAGGAAATTCCAAAGGCAGTTCAGTCAGTATCTGCTGTGTCCTGCATAATATCTCACAGACTCTTTCATGTATGAGGAACCCTGAAAGATCATCTCACCTTTAGGCAAGTTCAGCAGTCCTCTTTCTGTGGGTTCTTTGTGTCCAGTTTATGCCAACAGTCCAGGCAAGAGCAGTTTCTTGCCCAAGTGGCTATCAAACTCCATAAGGATCCTTTTTGATGCCCATCATCTTTTTGAAGTAGATTGGTGCTGCCAGGAGCAGACGTGTCTCATTGTCATGAAAAGCCTTAAGTTATTAAAACATTTAAGTGGAATATTCTGTAGTCTTTGAAAGATATGAAGAATGTCTAACTGAAATATATCTCTATATATCTAGAAAATCTAACTAACATGACTATAAGCTTTACTATTATCGATGATTATCCATTAACAACCTATATTTCTTAACTATACATTACATTTTTAAAATGAACTACACAATCACAATACCTTAATCAGTATCAAAAATACATATACATATAACAAAATTGACCTTAAAATCCATACCAATGCAAATTATTCATATATATATATATATATATATCATATCCCCCTTTAAATGTAAAAGAACATTTATAAACAATATTTGGGAACATGGGCGCAGTTATTTCTCTCCAAACTGCTTCCTGCTGAATGGGGACGCTGTTAATCAGATTTTTCATGGTGTAACCTGTGTGCCAGGTTCATCTCAGTCATCAGTTGGGTGAAGTAATTTTCTGAAGATGTTCACAGCAACCTTTCAGGAGGGCGTGGTCTGTCATACCATATTGAGATAGAAGCAATCCAACAGGTCTCATTTTCTGTAAAAAATATATATATATATCACTGAATGTCTGCATGAAACTGGACAGGTGATGGTAAAAACAGCAGCTATCTTTTGGTGGACTGCTATCAGTCAGGATTAATGCTAAGATGCGGAGCTACAGTGTCTCCTGCGGTGAATTTAGTCCCTGACCTTTTATAGAGTGACCACTGGAAACAAACGACTCTGGAGAAATGGATTAGTAAAATAGTAGTTCTGGAAAGGGACACATATTTTGCATTTAGAAGATTTTGATTAACTGATTTTTTTTATGTTAACTTTTTACTTTTATTGTTTTCATGTTTACTTTCCTGGGTGTGTGCTTGCCATGTGTGTGCCTGGTTCCTGTGGAGGTCAGAAGAGGGCATCGCATCCTCTGGAACCGGAGTTACAGACAGCTGTGAGTCACTGTGTGGGTGCTCGGAATTGAACCCAGATCCTCTGCAAGACCAGCCAGCGTTCTTAACCACTGAGCCATCCAGTTCCCGATTTCCAGATTTTTTTCTTAAACTGTGTAGAGTACTTTGTGGATTTTCTTGTGAATTTTACAGACTGAATATAATGTCCAGCATAGGTTTGTAAAGTGTTCATCAAAAAGAATGAAAGTTCTCAGGCCCAAAGCTACCTCACCCTATGAAAAAACCAACCAACCAACCAAACCAAACAAAACAAAAAGATGGAGACAGGAAAGTGGTAAACAAGACTGCTATTGGCTGGTCCTCCTTTCCCAGGATGAAAGCTGAATTTCTAAGATGACAGTGTTGGGGCGTGGGATCTTTTAGGGTAGTTTCATCAGCCTGGTAGCAAAGGCATGAACGACATGCTTCTCTGGGTGATTCTTTACCCCCTTTTCCCACATGGAACAAATGAAGAGATGACCTGCAGGTAGTGGTAACTTGACATTAAACTTCCCAGCCTCCAGAACAGTGAGACATAAATACTTGTTGTTCGAAAGACACTCATTCCACAAGATTTTTGTTGTAGCCATAGTCTAAATGGAGTCAGACAAAGAGACCTTAGTCAAGCTTAGGTTCCTTAATCTGCATTACTGACCTTTGTAAGGGTGCATAGAGATCCCTTGCTAAGGCTGCTTCGCATCCAGTAACATTGGCGTGTATCAGAGCCCTGTTTTCTGAGGTGTTTTCTGCTGAGCTTCCTCTGCAGGAATAAGCGGCCGTGTCAGCAGAGGGAGCTAAAATAGAGGGACAGCATCAGGAAAGAGAAAAGGCTATTCAGTTTTTGCCATTGCAGATGGAGCTTCAGGGAAATCGCTATCAAAAGAGACCATTTCGGGAATGTAAAGCTCAAATGTGGTTTTTGAACCAAGAGGACCTTCTGAGTGTTGGTGGCGTGATGTATCTATTTCAAGTGCTTATCACTGCTCCCTTTCTCATTGGTTGAAAGGACTTTGGTTCATACATTTATCTTTCTTTGAATGCATATACTCGGTGGATGCCTAGGCCATGGAGAAACACAGTCATGTGGTAGTTAGCCATGGCTGGGCGAGCAAGTTGAAGGGAGATAGATAGCCTGAATGTCTGCATGAAACTGGGCAGAGGGTGATAAAAACAGCAGACACCATTTGGTGGATTGCTATCAGCCAGGCTTAATGCTAAGATGTGGAGATACAGTGTCTCCTGAGGAGAATTTAGTCCCCAACCTTCTATAGACTGATGCCGATCTACTAGGAACTGGAGAATTCCTGAGCTCTGAAGTCAAAGCCCGTGCTTCAGGATGTCACATGCTGCAAGACAAATGTCCCGGGGACAAACAGCAGTGCAGGTCACAAGGGGGAAAAAGTGATTTCATCTTTAGCTAAAAAGTCATGTTCCATGCAGAGGGACAAAGTCTTGCAGAAAGCAATGGAAGACAAGGAAGGATTGAAGAGTATATTAGCCTGACCAGAGCTGAGAGGGTGGGGGTAATAGATGCAGGGAGAGCCAGACTTCCAGATGATGATGTACCCACTGGGTAGATGTTTGCTTCTGATAGTGGCATGCTGAATGAAGGTGGTACGCCAAACCTCCAACACTGAACAACTTTGAGCTTCAAGGCTCAACTTCAAGGAGTAACTTCAAGGTTCTACTCCTCACTCTGACTTTCCCTAGCATCCAAATCCTTTTCTCCTTGAGAAGAAGGAAGGGCCTTTTCTGAGACCCCCTTCCTAGAAGGAATGCAAATTCTCAGCAAAATACATTAACCAGGAAAGATGAACTACAGGAGAGGAAACATTAATAGATGCCAGGCCTCTGCTATCGTTCCTAGACACACTCTCCATTCGTTCTTCTGAGGGCTGCTCCGAGGGGTCACCCTAATGACTCCCCACACTTCCTTGTTCATATTCCTCTCCTCCTGTAGCCTGTCACCACCACCCTCTACAGATTTCCAAGGTCATCCCTCCAAAAGCCCCTGTTTCTTTCCATAGCTTGGGAAGTTATTTAAGCTTCAACCATGGATTGTGCAGCCCGTCTGGGTTTCTCATCCCTTGTATGGAATTCCTGTGATGTTATTTCCCAGTGTGCACGGTATTCCATCCAAATGGCTTTTTCTACCTACTAGTCTACACCAAGCCAGCTCGTTTCCAGAAACCTTCAAAGAGCAATGACCATGCACTAGAAGTGTCCACCCACCAAAGAGGGACATCCTATGCTTGCCAGTGCACAGAGAGGAGCTGGCTTTGAAGACGAGGAGAAGGATTTGTTTGCTCCACTCCTCTTCTTAGTCTCTGTGGTTCTTCTCACCAGTTACTTCCAAGTAAGCCCGTTTATACTTCAGCAATGGTCCCACAAAGGAATAAATCAAGATTATATAGGAGCCACAGAAAGACTCTGAATAGGGACACGAATTCCCAAAATAAGAAAAAAGTATTGGGAAAAAGAACATTGACCAAGGAGATATTTAGGGAACCAAACAAACAAAAGGACCCAGGGAATGAATGAATTGGGGATAAAGATAGAAGGGTGATGATGAATAGCTTAGGTGAATAGCAAATTAGTACTCATGGTAAAACTGACTGTCGAAGATAGATGTTCAGGTGAAACTATAAAGAAATTGGAGTCTGAGACACTGAGGAATGAGTCAGTTGTTGGTGTTGGGCTGTAGGCTCCCTGGAGAGTTCAGGTGGTTTTTTTTTTTCTTTTTTTCAGAGAGATGGTAGTTAAAACCATGGGTATGAAAGATTGCATGCAACAATAAGTAATAGACATGCAGAAAAATAAATAGGAAAAGAGCAAGTGACAGATTAGGAGATAGAGGGGGAACTAGGAGAACACAGGGCAGAGCAGGGAATAGAAGACCCATATGTCTGTGTTTGTGTGTATATTTAAGAAAGTGTCAGATGGCGCAGTGAAGTCAACGAATGTAAGTTCTGAATTTAGATGTCTCAGGAGCCATTGTAGATTACAGCCCAAGGCCTGCTGAAACAGGCTGGACAAAAACAGATTTGAGAGGCATAGGCAAATGCCACCTGTGGGGTGAGCCTAGGCCCTTATGTGTGGCATTTAGGGAAGGGTTTTTAAGGGCTTTTGAAGCAGTGCACAAACTTTCAAGCCTGCGGATTTTGTACACCTCTTTTACCCTGCATTTTAATAACCTAACTAAGTACATTTAAGAACAGCATTTTTTCCAGTCTTACGAAACCTCCCACTTTGCTAATGAGAGAACACAATTACTGTCTAACCAAAATAATTGAATGGCTAAGTAAGGTCATTTACAGGATTGCATAGAGTCATGAATGCAAATAAGTAATTTCGTGTAATGTTTATCGGCCTTCCCAGCTGAAGTCAGTGGTATCAAAAATCTGCAGACCTAGCTAGTAGACATGCCTGCCACACCCAGGTGATGTGCTGGCAGCATTTGCGGTTCTGGGTTTAGGGTTCAGTGTGTTATGTGTGAACCTGGGTACAGCATGCTTGCTGAAGAGAATCCTGTATTTTTATGACACTTCCATTTCTTGGGGTTTGTCCTTAGTATATATTAGCACATATTTTTTTGCCCTTCATATGTGTTTAAATAGTATTCCATACATTTTTCCTTAGTATATGTCCTTAGTATTCTCTCTCTCTGCAGACTTTAAGATCGTCGCTGCCTGTGCATATCTTGCCTCTTGCTATCTGATAAAAGTTCCACGACCCTGACATTGCCTAAACGAGACCTGAATGAAGCTGAAACTGCCCCTTGCTCTCATGCCTCCGTTTTGGACTTCAGCAGGGCCAGTTTCCCACACTTTCCCTGCAGCTGCTGCCTCCACCTCGCCGCTTGGCTGCGTTCCGAGAGCACAGCCCGCTGGCCCTCATTCATCAAAGTTCATGCTGCCTAATCGCCGATAAAGGGGCACTTTCACAGAAAACATATTCCGTTTGCTTCTGTGCCGTTTTTTTTCTCCCCAGAGATAAAATAGAAACGAAATAGAAGGATCCAGGTTCATCCTTGAGCCCTGGGAAGCTTTCCTTGGAAACAATGGTCCAAAACTGTATTTTGCTCTTGATGGGAGCCAGAAATGGAAGGAATCTGAACAGTTTGCAGCAGCCTCGAGAAAGCAATAGTATGACGTGGCTTTGGAGGGCTTGCTTAGGGATTAGCAGTCCAAACCAGTGTTGCAGGAGCTGACTATGGGAAGAAAGTCTTAGATATGATGATTACGCATTTATAATTTGCCAACAAATAATTCTGTCTGAATGTTTTCTAAAACAGAAGTTTTATTCTTCCTGTCATAACAAGCCTCAGTATTTACTGCATTAAGAAAAAAATATTTTTATGTCTTGGGAATTTACTCTTATATCAGAGATTAGAAATATTATGGAGGATAGTTATGGTATCAAGCCTACAAAAGCTTTAAATTTGTGTTGCCACTGACACACTGATTTTATACCAAACACCATCGTATACGTCATTCTTCCCTAAATCCAATTGGACCATCACTTGTGTTGGCCTTGGAAAAATTTCATTTTAATATTTAAATAATGCATTTTTGAATACTGAGCATAATCACTTCCAGTTTAGAAGTGTTTAGACATGTTTAAGTTATCAGGTATTTACGTCTGTTTTCATAAAGTTAGCCTTTGCAGGACTTCTGTTATACCTGCATTTCAAGATGCCAGGAATCTTCTTCCATTTTGATGAAACAGGTGATTTCTGGCCAGGTAAGATCAACAGACTAGAGCTGAACACTTTGTCAATCTATTGAGACTCTTTTATTCACAGTCTGCAAACAGACAGAGGGGACCTCACTCTTCAGGCGCCAGCGTTCAGACACTAAAAATAGCTCATAGAATGTGAAGTCACCAAAAAGACATCACAAGCATGGGAAAAAACGAGAGCCCCGTGATTTGCGTTCTGTGATAAGACTATTTCAAAAGTACCTCAGGGACTGGAAGGAGACATCAGATGCCCGGGCGGTCTCCAGAGCTACTTATTTTGGGAACACTTAGAGAAGATAAAAACATGTTTGTACACTAAAGACTCAGTAAAGATGATGTGTGCTCTGCTCACTGCAGCTGTGGTGGCCAAGGAAGCAGGCTCTTTTCTCCTGGCAAAGTTAGGGCTCCGTTTGTGTATAAATCAGGCCACATGCACTTCATTAGCTCCTAAAATGCCTGGCTGAGGGAACCCAGGGAGAGTGAGGTGAGGAGAGGCCAGGGAAAAAAACTGAGCAGCTGCAGGAATTAGTGTTAATCAAGAGGACTATGGGAGCCTTTGGAAGGGCTCGGCATCTGCTCGCGCCTTTTTCCTGTCTCCCGTTTAATCCCTGGAATTTCTCACGTCTTGTGTATTTTAGAATGGGAAGTGCCCTTCTTAGAAATTATTTTAAGGTCTGTGGTGCTCAGAGGACGTGTGACTTCATTTCTGTACTTTTCCCCCTCCAAACTAACGCTGTCCTTTTCTGTGTAACTGAATCTGGAGCTAGAGAAAGGGGCAGGGCATCGTGTTGATGGGAGTGAGGATCACCTCCGGCCTCTGGGGCTTGCTCTCATCTCTCTGCCTGTCCCTTTCAGGTCTCAAGCTGGCAGTGGAGTCAGCGGGAGATGATGGGGTGGTCAGGATGGCAGCTCCTGCTGCTTCAGTGGTCTGCCAGGGAGGCTGCTGGCTGATACTCTCTTCCCCTTCACAGACTTACCAGGCAGACTGCATTTGTGATAGAAACAAGGTTCGCTCTGGCTTCTGAATGAGTTTAAAATCCAATGCTGAAGCACCTGCTGGGCCGATAGACGTCCAGTGAGTTCCAGGAGTGGAAGGCAACGCCTGCTTGCTAAATCAAGACCATCGGAAACTCTATTTGAAGTCATGTGGGGGACAGCTGGGGGAGTGCTATGATGAAATGACGTTGTCTATTTTTATATAAATTCTGCGTTCATTTCCTCTCAGTTTCCTGTAGGTAGAGTCCTACAGAAAATAAGAATGTGGCCTGCTCAGTTATAATAGCTCTGGGGAGAATCGCTGCGGGAAGGGAAGGAGCCAGCGGAGCCCACGGGCCGGTGGCTTTACGCATGTTAGCTGTGCCTTGTGGCGCCATAGGACGTATACAGCTCTAAAGATAGCCTAGCTTTGCCTGTAATAGCTACCATGGGCTGGTAATTTCTTAGGAAGATCTTGTCAGCTCTCAGTAACTCCACATCTTTGAGAAGCTGTTTAACATCTCTACACCTCAACGTCTAAACCCTCAAACATGGTACAGAAATGTAATTAAATTCCTCGTTCAGCTCCTTTTTTGTTTGTTTTTTGAAAGTGCAGTGCGCTATGAGACCTGACGCATCACAGGGATTTGGCATGTCGTATGAAGAGTTGTTAGTAATTATAACCATGGCTGGAGTTGTCATGCTCGCTCCATTTGTTTTCTATTCTCTGTGTGTCTGAAAAGTTGTTTCTGTTTACACTGAAGAGCCACCAACACGTGGGGTAAAATGCAGCTTCCCCGGTTCCACCTTTAGCAGTTCTAACTCCGGGTCTGCGGTAAGGCCAGAAGTACACGGCTAAGAGAATCTCAGGCGTTCATGATCCAGGTCGCGGGACCGCTCAGATTGACAGGCCTGGGTAGTGAAGTGCGCTGTGACCACCGAGCCTTGGTTTCTTCTCCATGCTTTTACTCGGCAGCCATTTATCAAGTAGCCAACTGTGTGCAAGGTGCGAATCTAGCATCTGTACACATGGTTGTGGGTAGAAAGGACTGTCCCCCTGAAAAACCTCTGTGTGGTCTGGGGTGACTCTTATCAGCTGATGAAGATGCAGGACAATCAGTCAAGTTCATTTATTCAGAGCTGGGCAGAGGTTACTTAAAAGGTCCAAATTATCCAGCCCCCTAGTCATGTTTTGTTGCTGTTGTTGTGTTTTTGCTTTAAAAACAATGCTGCTGCCATGAACACTTTGCACCCGTGCACGTGGGAAACTTTCTCCTGGAAAGAAAGCCAGGAGTTGAGTTTTAAGTCCATTGCATGTGGGAAACTTTCTCCTGGAAACATACCCAGGAGTCGAGGTTTAATTCCCCTGTTGTATAAGATTTTCAAATTTTTTAGACACTCCTGAATTGTTTCCTAAGCAATTTGGATTAATCTATATGCTCAGCAACAGTATACACACCCTGCCATTACACACTCATGCAGCTGTTTGCTCCTACTTGGTAGTGAAGGGGTCAATCTCCTGTGACGTCCTGGAGTAGCTAAATAAATGGAACATTACAGAATCTGCCCAACTTCTGCACCAGGAATCTTCAGGGAATGACTGGGTTATCTATCTCCTTTTAATAACAAAATGCCTTGCAGAATGCTGGAACCTAAAAGTTTCTTAAGATAGTCATACCCACCAAGTTATAAAATTATAACACAGGAGTTATCTTTCAACTTTATCTTTAAAGTCTGTCAAATGCCTTATATGCGTTCTGTCTGCTCTGAAAAAGGCAAGATCCCAATCTATCACCTAGGACGTTCGTGTGGGTTTCTAATAATGGGCTTAATGGCTGAAAAGCATAATGTAATACTCATAAATAATGAGGTCGGCACATCAGAACAAAAGTCGGGAGATACTCAGAGGCTGAGTTAATGGGAAAAGTCTTAAATGCAAACAAAACTGTTGACCATATTTCAGTACAGTAGAATTTGAGCTGTGTCATTATTTAGGGTGAGCCAGGATGCACAGCAGCTGTGGCCGCCTCGGTTAGCAGGTGCCAGCCCTCAGTCGGTCTCCATAGTGCAAGCAAATATAGGTCACCGTGCAGGCAGCTCTTGCTGTTCCTGTCACTTTCTAAGCATCTGAAAAATGATACTGTGTTTGTTCCTTGGGAAGGCTAAGCCTTCAAGGGACTATCAAAGGGCGCGTAAAATTCACCCAATAACCTTAGGATAGTAAGCTGTCCAAATTTACCCAATAACCTTAGGATAGTGAGCTGTCCAAATTCACCCAATAACCTTAGGATAGTAAGCTGTCCAAATTCACCCAATAACCTTAGGATAGTGAGCTGTCCAAAGGGGTGTGTGTGTTGTGTGTCCTTTCCCTCTTCAGTTTTCAGTAGGAGTTGGCATCTCAGTGCCTCCTACCAGACCTCAACATTTTGTGGTGATTACCATTGTCCCCTCAAGAGAGCCATCAACCTCCTTGGTAGACGTCATGGCCAAGCTCATCAGAGACTGAGCATTGACATTCTAGGTTAATTGCAGAAAGTATCTGCAAAGGGGCTCAATCTGTAAATTGCTTAGTTATGCAAGAATTGGGAATGTGAGTTCAATCCCTGGAACCCATGGATGAGCCAGGTTCAGTAGTGTCTGCCCATATTTCTAGTTCTGGGAGGAGACAGAAGCATCCCTGGGGCTTGCAAGTTATCTATCCTAGCCAAATAGGTGAAGTTTTGGCCAGCAAGAAGCCTACACATGTGCACACACACACACACACACACACTCTTGCACACACACACACACACACAGAGAGAGAGAGAGAGAGAGAGAGAGAGAGAGAGAGAGAGAGAGAGAGAGAGAGAGAGAGAGAGAGAGCAACTTACTTTCTTTTAGGAAAAAAATGTAGTTCCATCTAAAAATTCCTATTGCTTTTTCTGTCATACTTCCAGCAGTGAAGCAGACATTGCAGGGGAGACAGCAAAGAAGGAAGACATGATATTTACCTCTATAAATCTGAAGCTAGAGAAGGGCCTTTCCTTGAAAGGCTTTGTCAAATCAAACTCCTTCCCCACTCCGTTTTGCTTACAAAATTATAGCTTGCAAGTTTAATATCAATGTATTCCAGTAAAAGATAGGCAGCAGGGACAGAGACACAGGCTCTTCTCCTGGTGAATTTTGCCCAGGAAAACTGAGAAGGCACAGCCCAGAAAGCCATTTTACAAATGTAGAAAAGCTGAGCCCCTCACATCAAAGAGACGGCTATCTTTGGGCAAGTGTTGCTTGCTCCTGTATGTTTGGCAGTGTAGTGGGTTTGAACTGGACCAGTGTCAGCCCAGGGGGAAACAAATGGAACCGGCTGAGTATATCTGGAAGCAAATACTCTACAGATGGAGAGGGAAGTAGGAGGTTAGCTCAGACCACTTGATTTTAATTAACTGGCTTTCATTTTTTTTTTGTGTGTGTGTGTGTGAACTTGGAAAAGAAAAAGCAAGCTGAACTGATAAAGTCCATGTGACATTGAATCTGTTTCCTCAGCACCTAGATAAACAAGATCATGTCTGTTAGGGCTAATGAAGGAGGGACCTGTGTTGCAGTTAGTTCCCTTGCCTGAGGAGGTATGTGTTCTTATTGCTGGGAATATGTTGGGAGTATTTGAGAAGCATAGATTCAGAAAGGGAGCGTTTAGTCAGTTTTGGCATATGTCTGAAGAAAGGGCAGATGAGGCAGTGATATTTTCGACTTAGGGATGTTTGACAGGACACCTGAGAGAGAGGGAGCCCGGCCTCATGGTTAGAGGAACAGATGGACCGAAGGGCAGCTCCCGCCCTGCGTCCACAGTCAGCTCCAGTACTCCCCATTAACATTTAGGATGCAGCCACCCAGAAAGACCATGGAGCCAGAAGCAGGAGCCCTGCCAGCATCCAGGTGTATACAAGGCCAGGAACAAACTACTTCACTGCCCAGAACTAAATATAGCTCATGATCTCTTGTTGAATTCTCAGGGAGAAGGAGAAGTACACAGACGTTCCTTCTTCCACCTTTAATTCCTACCTCCAAATTCATCACTGGTCACCTCCTTCCCTTAAGCCCCCACTTTTCTTGTTTAGAAATGATTGTCCAGAAAAACCTAGTAATAGTCATTATTGGCCTTTTAATATTGGGCATATGCTGTGTAGGTCATTTCTCCACAGGGACATCTGGCAATATCTCTAATTAGTTTTGGTTGCCACTATAGTGGAGGACAGTGTTAGCACCATGTAGCAAGTAGAAGCTAATACAGCAAGTGTGTGTTCCATAATTTACAAGGTATCTAAGAAAAATTGGTCTCAAAATGTCAGTAGCATACAGTTTAAGTAGCAACTGTGGTTTCAGTGAAGATCGATTTTTTTTTTTTTTCTGAGAAAAGTTGGAAGGGTTGAGTGATGTTGGAGCAAGCTGTGTTGGTGGATAAGATTCCGTGAGTTTTGCTTTAAGCATTTTCTGCCGGCTTTTCAGCAGAGTCTGTGAGATGCTTTTGGCACTCAGATTCCTAGAGCCCTCATTGTTAATCTTCTTGTGAAATGTGGCAGATCACACCCCGGGATCCCGTACTTGTCAGTTGCAGTCTTTGAGGTAGACGTGAAGGATTTCCTACCTGTCTTCTAATCTAGGACACTTGGTTTTGGTGGGTGGGATGGATCTCAATGTCTAATGATCATATTTTGCCTCAGAGGAAATTGCCTACTGAGTGAGAAGCAGCAGCATATTTCGCATTGCGGTTGCATGAGTAGTTTTTTTTTCACTTATTAAAATTTAATTAAATAATTTCCACATGTAACTGCATTATTAATAATGTGAACATGTTTGCTCAGTAAAGTAAATAAAGAAGAAAACAGATTTTGGTTTGTAACTTGCAGGTTCTACAATTGACTGACACACATCTTTCTTCCTTATGGCCTGGGGTAACCGTTGTTTCTGGGGCAGATGGTATGCAGGTTCATCTTGCTATTCTGCAGTCCTTACCTGAAGGATGGCAGAGAATTTAGTGCAGATGCCCAAATATTAGTTTACTTTGAATTTATGGTACACACAATGCTAAGAGCCTGAATTATTTTTTTGTGCCACATGGAATATACAGATAGTATTTGCAGTTAAACTAAACGTATTTAATAAGTTTAGCTACATGTATATACATCTCATGTTTAAAATGATATGCCAATTGAACAGAATTTGGTTTCCTCTTTCTATGGTTGTGAAGAAGTTTATCTTATATGCATCTTCAGAGAGTGATCTTCATTGGCATTAGATCTATAATTTCGTTTAGTTTGTTTTTCAAATCAAGCATTTTTTTGCCTCAAATCCACAACCCCCCAGTTTCCTGCATCAGCCCTCGGAAGGCTGGACCTGCAGTATGTGCCACCATGCCCCACATGGGCTCCTCTGTGAGCTTGCTCCTGTCACATTTTGCATGTTTACAGAGATGGTGACTTTTAAATTATCCAGTATTGTCATAGGAATTTTTACTAGACCCTAAGTGCCCATTCTGCCAACTCAAAGATTTACTTTTCTGCTCTCCTTTCATATATATACTTATACTTGTATATTTATAGTTGTCGCTTGTAATTTTGAGGTCATTTATTTCTAATAATAGTGACTTTATCTGTTCAAATCCTCTTAATGAAAATTCTGAAGGATAACTTCTATAAGCAATAGTGAACTGGGATCACTCATTTAGAATTTGTTTTTCATAAATAATACTTTGTTGTCCATAATAAGGTAATAAAGACAGCATCTTTGATTCTGTAAGAATAAATATGAGGAATTTTATCCTTTCTGTGGTGCAATTTTAGGGAAAAAATTCTCAGTCTAATATCTGAGCATATGGAGTGTCTGCATACTTAGGTCTTTTGTCATATTCAGTGTCATGGGGCTTCCCCTTTACCTCCTTCTAAGCCAGTAGTTCTCATTTGTGGCTCAAAACCCCTCTTGGGGATTCCTACGACCCCTTCGTAGGGGTTGCCTAAGATCATCCTGCATATCAAATATTTGCATTACAATTCATACTTTAGCAATTATGAAGTAGCAACAAAAAATAATTTTATGGTTGGGAGTCACCACAACATGAGGAACTGTATTAAAGGGTCACAGCATTAGGACGGTTGAGAACCGCTGCTCTCACCCGTTTCCTGTTTGATTGCAACTGGATATCCTGAAAGTGATCTGGGAATATTTGAAAACTGGTTTAAGAAAAGAACTTTGTTTTGAAGTTCAAGTTCCGTTAAATTTTAATTAAAATTTTCTTGCAAATATTACTCATTGATTCATTCTGCTCCCCTTTCCAGGCCCTAAAGTATATGGGGAAATGTACTTATTCTTTAAATAAAGGCTGAATAATGCCCACATGAGAGAAGCTACAGGGCCCAGGTGCTCTCCTGGATGACTTCATCCCCAAACCACCGTGTGTTTACCCCTGGAGAGGGAGCAGTACGTTTCTGAAATAATATGTAGGTTCAGAAAAACATTAAAGGGGAAAATGATATAATATTAGGCCAGAGCACATGGATTCCAGGTGTGCATGCAAGATAGCTTTCTGACAAACGTACATATTTCCTGAGTAATTAAACTTAGCTTTAGGTTGTGTCGTAAAGTCATCCGAACAACATAATGCAGAGAAGGGAGCGTACAAGCAAGCCCATCTGGATTTTAACCTCACCACCGATTACTACCTAGGTGACCTTGGAGAAGTCACAGTTGCTCTTAGCTTCCCTTAGAGGATGCTCCTCCGAGTGGCTGCCAAAGGCACGTGAGATGACCTTCTTAGAAGTGACAGGCAATTACATTCCAGTTGACACTGGTAAGAAAAGTCAACCACATGCTAACATTGTCTTTTGCTTTCAAATTCTAGAATGTTGGATGCTGGAAATCTAAGATCATCTTAAGCTTTTTTTTTCTAATGGGGCTTTCCCATGGTCCTATTTTCAATAGATACAGATATATGTGATTCTTCTCCCCAAGTTGTGGAATGCTTTATTTGCTAAACCCTCTTCTCATTAAGTCATCTTATTCTTTATTATCTTGAGCCCACAGTCAAGTATGGATCAGGTCAGAGTAATCCTTGACTCACACAGTAAGCTTTCTGGACCATATAGCAGAAAACCCAGCATGGAAGTGTGAGCCCTTCCCTTAATCTCAGCTAGCTCAAGGTACAAGAGCAGCCAGGAAGTGCAGACGCTGCTGTGATCACACAGGGAGGCAGGGTCCCCCTTTAAGAGATGTAAACAAGTCACATGAGTAAACTGTGACATGGAGCACTCTCTTGGAGGGAGTATTCTGTCACTTTATCTGCATCCTGCATAAACTTCTATGAGTTTCTGTTTTTCCAATGCCCTGTGGGGAGGGGCATGCAGCATCCCCAGGCTAGCATGGATGAGGCAGACAATGGGATCGAGAAAGAGGAAACCTGAATGGAGAGGGTGGCTCCCTCTTCTGTGATAAATGTCAGAAGAGTAAATGGGACTTAAGGAAAAGCAGGTTCTGGGTAGAAGAAATGAGGTTGAATGAGGGCCTGGATCCTGAATGAGACTTAAGGCAGAATAAGAGGATTTGAGATCGGCAGTGCTAGAGGCGCCTCCGACTAAGCCATTTCCCAAACCCTAGATGGACTAGTTTGGACTGCTCTTTCACACCCACTGCTAACTACATCCTGTCAGCGGAGGTAGCTAAGGGTTTTAGTGGACTTGCAACCTACAGGAAACGACAGAGTAAATTTCTAAGGGGAGCAGTGGCCTCTTAAAAACAGACCCCGAAGGACCTTTCCAGAAGGGCCTGAATTAATGGCCCCTATCAAACATGAATTTGCTATGAAGACGACAAACGTCTTCAGGAGGAGAGGATGTTGCAGAGATGAAGTGGTAACAAGCAGCGAGGAGGAACCGAAAGGAGACAGGAATAAAACATGTAATTACACGGAGATAGAGGATCTGGTTAGGGAAAGCTCCCCGAAGGCATAAGAACGAGATGAAAGGGGGAAGCTATCTAAAAAGATCTGAAATTACTGAGAAAGGTCAACTTTGATCTCTTAAGGCTAAATGAAGTAGACAATTTTTGTTTTTTTGTTGGAATAATGGTTGACCCTGAAAGAAAGTTGGAAGAGTGGGATCAAAAGAGCCACAGACAATACTGACAAGAACCCCCCCCCCCCAAATCTTGGCACATTATATTTAATTTAAAGGACGCTGAAGACAAGATTCTAAAAACGTTCAGTTATAAACATTATTTCAGCCAGGCATGGTGGCATATGCCTTTAGTCCTAGATCTCAGAAGGCAGAAGCAGGTGGATCTCTGTGAGTTCAAGGAGGGCCTGGTCTACAGAGTGAGTTCCAGGACAGCCAGAGCTGTTACATAGAGAAACTCTGTCTTGAAAAACAAAACAGCAACAAAACATTATTTCATTATAAATTAAGAATAATCACCACCAAAATTTTCAGTAGTAATACTCGAATGTTAAAATAATAGTTTTGATAATATTAAAAATACTTAAAATATATTTTTGTTTGTTTTCTTTTCAAGACAGGGTTTCTCTGTGTAACAGTCCTAGCTGTCCTGGAACTAGCTCTTGTAGTCCAGGCTGGCCTCGAACTCACGGAGATCCACCAGCCTCTGCCTCCCGAGTGCTGGGATTAAAGGCATGTGCCACCATTGCCCAGCTACTTAAAATATTTTTAAATGAATGAATATCACCTCAAATACAGAATTTTATACAGAGATTAACTTGAGGTTAAATAAAATAAAGGCAATCCAAATTTTAGTAATAAAATTTAACAGAAAACATACGGTGGGAGCTTACACAGAGAAAACAAATGATTTCAAACCACAGTTTATGGTATACCAATAAACAATGGGAAGGCGAAAGAGAGTGAAAAGAAGCTGGTGCATTATAACAGCGTTTTGTAGTATAATTTCTTGCCTTACTGAAAATGAGATATTTGTACCTTTAATATAATAGAACTATACAGATATTAAAATGTAAAATAAGGACCAGGGTTTTACATTCTATTGAACTTAAGAGACATTTTAAACAGCCTTATGTAGTTGTAACTCCGTAACATTCCAGGTATAATTTTATAGAACATATCAATTATGTGAGAGGCAGGAAGGGGACAGAGGTCAAGATTTTTGACCCCATGTGGAAGTCTTTGTATTAATCAAAGGAATCAGGTGCCCTGCCACAAAGTAAGAGACTTAACACATGGGCAGAGACAAAGTGAGCAAAACCAACATGGAATTTTACTTTGTAAGCAAGAACGATGGTGTCAAAATGGCATCTACATGGGAAGAGATAAAAAATAAACCAGAAGAAGGGTTTGTAGGAAATATGAAAGGGAATATTAGGGATAAATTGTAATGGCAGTAATTAAGTGTAAATCGATTAAACGTATACATCAAATCACAGAGACGCAAGGAAATAAGATGCTGTAATATGCTGTCTACTGCACATTTAAAACAAAAAGAAATCAGGATAAAACAGCTAGTTATACATAAAATACATAATACATAAGAGCATCGTTAGTTTTTCAATGTTAATTTTAGTAGCAGAAAATGCAAGCTAAGCTGCTAACCTGCGCTTGCAGAAGATAAAAATACTATGTGTGCAAAGAAAGAGATCAAAAGGAATGAATCAGGAGTATGTCCATACCTCTGCTGGCGAAGGTGAATGCTAAAGAAAAAGTAAGCAAATCAAATGCAACTGGAGTGATTGACCCTCATGAAGGCAGACTGATCAGGACCCCAGACACCTGTAACCTGAAACAACCAACCAACAAAAAACCCACAAAAACTCTAAGTAAAGAGAAGGGCTGCAAATGGTTACATTTTGAATAAGACACAGCCATTTCTACCCCAATCAAACGATACTTATACTTGCCTGTACCGAGCCTGCCCAAGGCCGAGGCTTGTCATCAGTCAAACATGGCTCAGGGGAGCAGTCAGAAGCCCGTAGCCCACACTGCTGAATTACTGGCTGCTGCTGGGTTCTAGGGGAGAGGCAGTGGTTGTCTTCACTTCTGTATCCACAGGTGAGGTCACCAGGCTGTAAAAGACAGTTTGAAACCTATGGTTACACAGAGAGCCCAGGTTCAAGTCAGTGTGTCAGAAGACAGAGCAGAAAAACACGAATGTTCTCGAGAGTATTAGGTTAGCAGGGCTTGGAGGAAGAGAGACAGCAAGCAGAAGGCTTTCTAAATGTGTATGATATTATCAAAGAAAATTAATAAATATATATAAAAACATTACCTTTTGTACTTGAAAAGAAAGACCCCCCCCCCACTAAGGAATTTAGATGGCTACAAAAAAAAACCTTCTACTTAATAAGTTCAAATCAATAGATGTCCATAGAGTTACCTCTCCAAATATTGCATGCACATTCTGCATATATATATATATATATAATTTTGTTATTTTAATTTTTGCTTTATTTGTAATATTTTAAAATTATGTGTATATGTTTTTGCCAGTATGTAGGCATTTGCACATGAGTTAAGGTACTTCTGAATCCACAGATGTTGGGTATTCTGGGACCGGAGTTACAAGCAGTTGTAAGCCACCCAACATGGGTGCTAGGAATTGAACTGTCCTCTGCAAGAACATTCTTACCCACTGAGCTATCCCTTCAGCTCCTCTAATTAATATTTATTAGGGCAATAAATATTTATAACTCCTAAATACTATAAAACAAGGGGCTGGAAAAATGGTTCAGCAATTGAAAGTGCTACCTGCCCTTCCAAAGTACCCAGTTTCTATTCCCAGCACCCACATGACAACTCGGAACTACCTGTAACTCCAGTCCTAGATGTTTTGATGCCATCTTTGGGTTCCATGGGTACCATCCATGCTCTGGTACACAGATACCCATATAGACAAACACACTTTCACATATCAAATGAAATAAACAGGAAACGTTCTGCAAAACTGAGATAATAAATATTAAAATCAGTACCAGAAAGATAATTTTAAAATTTCCTCAAAAATACTCTCACATAATATAACAATCAAAATGTGTCCATAGCATCTTGTAGAAAATAAACTGACTGAAATTTGAAAATTTGGACAAAACTAATTAATTTCTGAAAAAATATATAATACTAAAGTTACTGAGAGATTAAGAAAAAAATTAAACTAAGATAGATATCAGGGAAAATAAAAATATAATCAAGGACTCTCATCCTAAGAGGACCTCATCATCTTCAGTGTGTTCGTGTATGATCTGTCTGTGTTTTCGCTTTAGGTCCCAGGACTCAAATCCAGAGCCTCATGCATACCAGGTCAGCTCTGAGCCACCGAGCTGTGCCCCACACTCCATACAGCCACACTTATTTCTCCAGGGCCGTGGTTTGAACTCAGGTATTTATGTGTGCCGATCAAGTGCTCTACTATTGGCCAACACTGTCCTACCAGTTAATATCTAGAAATGTGATTTGTCCCAAATTTCATAAACAGATAAACTCTACCTATGTAAGAGAAAAATGCCCAAGTGTAATTAAGTCTAATAATGCCTTAAAACACACAATAATAAAATATGTATCTTCCCAAAGAATTCGATGTTTTAATATTATATATCAGATACTATATTAGAGAAGTAATCATACTGACTAGAAAAGCCACAGTTGTGTATCTTTTAAAAAAATTGGGGGAGTTGCCCATTTCTGAAAATGTTTAACCTGGTATTGAATATCATAGTTAATATAAAAATGATTAGGCAGAGAAATATTTATCAGAATCAGGAAGGTAGCAATACCAACATTTGTTTGTAGATAATAGGTCTCTTGAAGAGAAAAGCTGGCAGAATCAAGACAGCTGTGTAGCCGGGATAAAGCTGAGCACAGCTGTTTAAGGCCAAAGAGGTATCTGAAATCAATAGCCTTTTAAATGACAAACTTAAACACATAGTGAAAAACAAAGCATTATTTACAATAACAACTTTCCTAAAACTGCCCTGGAGTTATAATGACACAGAATCCTGTCCCCTCTATGGTTTGGAGACTGGAGTAGGGACTGGGGCGAATCTAGTTAGTAGCTTTTCAAAGAATTATTTAAGTAAAATATGACTGTGTTTAGGATTAAAAAAATTCCTTTCCCTTAACATAGTGAAGGGAACCCTGATGGCTCTTTGTCTTTGGAGAGGGGTGGAGTGGGGGTATGGGTGGAAGGGAGGGGAGGGAAGGGGGAGGAGGAGGGGAGGAGATGGAAATCTTTAATAAAAAAAAATTCCTTTCTTAGGTCAGTTTTCCAGTCTAATTTCAAATTGTTCTCAGTATATATGAGTGACAGCTAGATTCCAGATTGACTGCTCAGAGCAGAGCTATAGCGAAACTTCTCTAACTATTCTGAACTGACGTCACCTTTTATAGATACTGCTACAGGTTCCCCTTAGTTCCCCAAACTAGTTCTTCCCCTCCAGCTATGCACACCTAAGCGAATTCTCTCCTACTGAGGGCAGGTTGGATCTTGTATCTTTCTTTTCTTGGTAGTATTCAGTGAAACCATAGGACAATGTCTCTGATTCATGGGTACCTGAAGCGTGCCTTTCCGTCTCTCTTCTGCTCCCTTCCTCTTTCTTTCCTTTTTCTTTCTTGTTTTCATGCCCCCTTTCTTCTCCCTCCCACGGCAGCCCAGTTGCCCGGTATGAGCTGCAACTGCGAGAGGCCACAGGCCAAGAAAACGAGGCCAATAGTCTGTGTGAACCCCAATCCTGCCAACAGTTGGGGGCGTGCTTTTATGACATGTCCTCCCGGGTGGAACCTTTGGATGTGATTGAAGCAAAGCCTCCAAGTCCAGCCACTCCAGAATTTCCAAAACACGGAGGTAATGTTTACTCCTTTAAGCCTCTAACGTTTTTCATATGCCTATGGCTAGCAAAGATAGCTGATAGATAGAATCATCTAAAATAAACCAGTAGCCAGAGATGAGGAGCGCTGTCTGTCTGTCTGCCTCAAAATGAGAACCAAAGTTGTCTTAGCTTGCTTGTGGCACGATACTAACCATAACAATAAACAATAAAGTCTGGCCACAAGTTTACTGAGATTTTGGAACCACTGGACTCGCTTAAACAAAATAAAAAGTGTTTATGTCATGTACCACAATAGCACATAACGGTTCACTTCGAATCGACCCATCCCCATTCCACATCTCCTGTGCCTTGGATCTGGAAAGAAAACTTTTAAATTCATAGGCTTCTTTGCATGAGTCACCTTTTTGTAGCTATGACAAAAACAGGATATAATAAAATCTAAAAAGAGAGTAAAGATTTATTTTGAGTGGAGGGTGCTGAGGCTTCAGGCCGTGGTCTCTTGGCTGCATGGCTTCAGGTCCTATGGTGATGGACCATCAGGGTGATGGGGGCCATGGGGAAGGCTCCACTGCCTAAAGTGTCTGCTACCCGCAACAGCACCGTCAGCTAATATCCGTGCCTTCAATTTCTGATACTTTAGAGAGACTCTAGATTCAAACTGTAGCAGAAAGTGTTAGTTTGTAGCAAGGACCCCAGAAGTGGCAGGGGAGGGAGATGTAACACACGGGGACAGGGCAGGGGGGTGGGGGGGATTGGACACAAGACACAGCTGAGAATGGAAATACAGAAGATTTGCAAGGCTCTTTGGATTAGGGTGGCTTTGATAAGGCAAGGACTAACCAAATGTCAGGACTAGACAGAAATTTTCTCTATTGTATCAGGTAAACTCCTTAGATTTTCTTTTTTTCTTTCTTTCTTCTTTCCTTCTTTCCTTCCTTCCTTCCTTCCTTTCTTTTTCTTTTTCTTTTTTTCCTTTTGGTTTTCAAGACAGGGTTTCTCTGTGTTGTATTGAAGCCTGGAACTAGCTGTGTAGACCAGGCTGGCCTCAAACTCACAGAAATCTGCCTGCCTCTGTCTCCCAAGTGCTGGAATTAAAGACGTGTGCCACCACAGCCCAGCTGCCGCTTAGATTTTAAACACGCGTCTTAAAATGTTTTTGCTATTCCCAGATAGGAATACTTTTATGTGAAACCAGAGAGATAACCTCCAGCTTATCTATTTAAATTTGCTGTGGCACATAAATTTAATTTAAATTGGGAGAGGGAAAATTTTTGTCGGGTTATCTCAGCTAATAACAAGTAAAATTAGGAAAATTTCATGACTGTTGATTCTAGGACCTAAGTTTGCTTTATCAGACACTTAAGGGGGGAAAAAAGAAAAAAAGAAAATATGAAAAATTATTTTAAAAAAACACCAAAGACCTAAATCTTCTTTCATGTTGTTTTACTTGTGGAAGTTGTGTGATTCTGGACTACATTGTACCTAATTTCAGTAAGTTTCAAACTCACCCAGGTATGTAAGAGTCCAAAAAAGCCTCTTTTATGACAGTATTTAACTTCAGGAGTGTTTTCAGACTCATTAAATGGAATTTCTGTGAGAGCTGGTGGAAGGATGGGCAGTGTGCAGAGTGTAATGAGTCCGGCTCTACTTTGCCTCTTTGTTCTCGTTCCTAAGAACCAGGTGATAAATTTAGGGCACCACTCAGCACTAGCCAGGAAATAGTACACTAATGACCCGAAAGTCCGACAAATCCGCCTGTTTTACTCGGGGTATGTTGTGGCCAGTTATAGAAAGCAACTCTGGAAATAGAAACCAACTTGGGAAGGGTATTTACTGGAAGGATGTTGGGAAATTCACCGAGTTTCCAGGAAGGCTGGAGAAAGCGAGGCAGAACATGAACAGGAGCGGTGGGTGGCGGCGCATGGTGACCTCAGCCAAGGTCCATGTGGGGCAGTGTGGCAGAGATGTTTCTCTTGTCAGAGTGGTGGAGGCCAGCATTTGTCCTGGATGCTGTATGAGCACGGATGCTGGTCACCACCTCTGGACCCACCGTCCTGTTAAAGAAAAACAGCCATGAATTCTGAAACTCTATTCTGACACAAGTCTCTGTTCTCTTGGTACAGTCAGAATCATTGGCATCACTATGTGACCACCTTGAATTGTAAATCATGTTAAATTTTAAAGGGATAGAAAAGAGAACAGAACAGTGTCGCATATGTTCTAAACTTATTTCCATGTCTCTGAATGTTTTATGTCAAGTCAGGGATGGCATAAAAACCAGAGAAAATGAAATTGGAAAGACGTCATGGAAGCTCATTGCGAGAATAAGGGACTACTCAGAGGATGTCTAAGAGTCTAGCGTGTAATGTGAACATAAAAGAAGTATTTTACTTATGACATGTGTGTTGTGGGAAAATCTTTTTGTACACTGTAAAGATGTGACTCTGTCTAAGGCACTTTCTGATTTGTTTAATAAAGAGCTAAGCAGCCAATAGCCAGGCAAGAGAGGAGAGGTAGGATTTCTGGGAAGAGCAAAGAACTCTGGAAAGAAGAGAGGCAGAGACACCAGCGAGACAAGAGGAAGTTGGATGTACAGAATGGAAGAAAGAAAAAAACCATGTTGTAGATTAATAGAAACTGATTAATTTAAGTTATAAGAGCTAATTGGACCAGGCTGTGGTGGTGCACGTCTTTAATCCCAGCACTCAGGAGGCAGAGGCAGGCCGATGTCTGTGAATTTGAGGCCAGCCTGGTCTACAAGAGCTAGTTCCAGGACAGGCTCTAAAAAAGATGTAGAGAAACCCTATCTCTGGGGAAAAAAGAGCTAGTTGGGAACAAGACCAAGCAAAAGGTCAAAGCTTTCAAGTTTATATTAAGTCTCTGTGTCATTATTTGTGGACTGGCGGTCCCAAAGAAAGTCCGGCTACTTGCTTGTGTGTTGCCTCTGAGTATGGTACCTATCTAGGAAAAAAAAAGCAAGAATGCTATATTTCTCCTCTATTTTGTCTCTGGTAACTCAGTTGAAGGAGCCTTTATGTATCCTATGTGGGTGAGCATACAGACCTCTCTGTAAAGTGTACAATTAAATGGTTTGGAAACTGTGCACACCCATATTAATCTCTTTGTTTGGCTCTTTATACAGTTTAGTATTTTCGGCAAATTAGTTGTGACTTTAGCCTCCTTCCCTCCTTTGGGTGAATTTTGATATTTTTCCAGTTCTCTCAGCCATATAACCAACCAACTGCACACAGTGTTCTGACCAGTCATAACTTTCATAACTGTCATCCAGTGCTCACCTGTTTTTGTAAGAGACCCAGGAGCCACATGGCTTGCAGGACTTCTCGCGAGATTTGAACTTTCATTAGTCTAGGACAGGTGTTTTCAGAAGTAGGTGGTCAAAACGGCATTCCAGGAAGTTTCAGAACCACATTCTCAAAATGGAAAGCCTGAAAGACAGACAAAAAAATTTCCTCCTTGAGCATTTTTAATGGAAAACGGTAAGATGCGGAGGGAAACTGAGGACAGAATAGCCTTTTAAAAAATACTACTAACGGAGGACACTGAGCCTGAACAGAGACCAGGCAAAGCCTCAAGTGAAGAGATTGGGATATCGACCCAGCCACAAAACAGTCAACCTACAATTTGTCCTGTCTGCAGAGTGTGCTGGGACCAGAGCCTAGTAGAATCATCATCAAGGCAAACAAAGAGACTTTATCCAGCAACTGATGGGAGCGATGTAGTTCCCAAACATTAGGTGGAACTCGGGGAGGGGAGTCCTGCAGAGTAGAGCGAGGAAGGATCGGGGTGGGGGACCAGAGGAGTCAGGGACACCAAGAGAGCACAGCCCACAGAATCAACGGAATCAGCATCCCAGCACCCACTGAGATGGGGGAGCCATCACAGACAGGTCTGACCTAGGTCCTCTGCCTGTATGTTATGGCAGAACAGCTTGGTGATCTTATGGGATTCCTGATAGTGGGGGTGGGGTGGTTTCTGACTCTTTTGCCTACTTGTGGGACCCTTTTTCTCCCACTGGGCTGCCTTATCCAGTCTTGGTATGAGTGTCTGTGCCTGGTCTTATTGTCACGTGTTATGGCCATGTTTGCTTGATGTCCCTGGGAGGCATGCTCTCTTCTGAGGTGAGACGGAGCGGTTGTGGATCAGGGGGAGAGAGGAGTTTGAGGGAAGAGACTCGAGGAGTGGAGGGAGGGGAAACTGCGTTCAGGATGTAATATATGAGAGAAAAATAAAACACATAAGAACTAATTTCTTTTTAAGTTAAAATAGAATTACTTTGCCGCTTCCTTTTTCTACCTCCTCCAGTCCTTCTCATGCATCCAATCTTGTTCTCAAATGCATAACCTCTATTCTTGAATTATTGTTGTATGTGTATGTGTATGTGTTCTTAAATATATAAATACAGCCCAGCACTGATGCAACCACTATTTGCGTTGGTACTGTTGAGTGTTGCAGGGAATCTGGATTTAATTAGACCCAAGATTCAGGCTCGGTAAACATGTAGTTAGTCCCACCTGTCCTTTGTCCTGTCTGTTTTCTTTGTTGTCACATAAGCTTCAGAAGGGAGTGGGCAAGGCCTACGCTGTCCCTCATCTGGTCCAGATGTACCTGACACAGAGTAATTCCTTCACGGCTTTCTGGCCACCTGGCAAATAGAAACAAATGAATCATATGTGGGCATTTTTTTTTTCTGAAGCCATCTTGGAGAAGAGAGGGCCAATAGGTAAACATAAATTCAATCTCATTCTCTGACTCCAAAGGACATGGATAGCTTCGGCCCAGTTCTAGGATTCTGTGTCTGCTCCCTAACTTTTTCACAAATGCTTGTCAAAGACGAGTCTTTGTGTATAATATGCTTTCCATAAATATTTGTTAGGGTATTGCTCATTTTTAACTGATTGTGGCTATGATATTTTTTTTTTACTTCAGTTGGGTGTAAATTTAATCAATTATGAAATCTAGGGTAATTCCAAGAACGTGTTCAGCCTAGAAGTGATATTTCTGTATGTTATGCTGGATTGCTATGTAGGTATGGTCTCTAGAATTGAAGTGCATCCATATTATCTGGAAATGGTATGAATGTATGCTTTCTAGAACTGAAGTTGTTCAAAGTCCTTTAGAATTGAAATGATCTATATTCTCTGGGATTGTATGTTCTGCAGAATTGGTATGTGTATACATATATATTCCCTAGATTTCTTATATTTTATAGAACTGCTATCTACATTCTCTAGAATTCATATATCTATATATCATCTATTTGGATATCTTGTGTACTTTATATATATATGTATATGTATGTATAAAAATATGATTACAATGTGTGTATACTTACTGTATAAGGACTATAATGTCTGCTTGCAAAGCTCAGTTGCATGGTTATTGTCATGGACCTAGAAATACTGTCCGGTGTCATGCAACAAAATTGTCATTTATGACTATATTATTATTCATCTAGCGTCCATGCTTGTTTGTCTACCATTTATTTTATTTGAAGTATTATTATTATTATTCTTTTAACTGTACCTTTTATGTTCTCCCTGCCAAATAAATAAACAAACAAACCTAACAAACACCACAAGCCAAAAAACAAAAGCAAAAACAAACAAACAAAATTTCCACATTCCCTCAGTACCTAAAACTTTAATTCCAGGAACAACAACAACAAAATGTGATCATTAGGTATCTCTTATCTGGCAGAAGACAGCGTTTCCTTTGCCAGTATGAATGGCTTCATTTATTATATCGTTGTTTGATTCTGTTTCTCTAACCAGTCCTGACCGGTTCTGGTTCCTAGAGAAGTCACAAAATCTGTAATGATTGACAATCTTAACCTTGTTGAATGAAGAGTGAATGAGTTAAGTGATGTGTGACCTTGACCTTGCAAAAGAAAATATTCCAGGCTGCTGGGGAGCTGTTCAAGAAGCAGCAGATGGGGTGACTTCAGCTTGGGGGTTGCCTGTGGTTTTTTGTGTGTAGGGTTGAGATCTCCTGGGCTTGTTGTTGTCCTTGTTCAGCCCATGTTTGGCCAGTCATGTTGGTGAGGCTTTATGGGTGTAGCTTCTGACATTATTAGAAACACAATCTCAGAACAAACCCTCTATCCTCTGGCTCTTTTTTTTTTTTTTTTTTCTTTTTGGTTTTTCGAGACAGGGTTTCCCTGCAGTTTGTAGAGCCTGTCCTGGAGTTAGCTCATGTAGATTAGGCTGGTCTCGAACTCACAGAGATCGCCTGCCTCTGCCTCCCGAGTGCTGGGATTAAAGGCGTGCGCCACCACCGCCCGGCTCTATCCTCTGGCTCTTACAATCTTTCTTCCTCTTCCTCTGCAATAATTTCTAAGTGTTAGGTGGAGAACTTGTAAATGTGTCCATTGTGACTAGGTTCCACAACTCTACACTTGGATTGGTTAAAGTTTTCTGTCATTGTCTTTGTTGCAAAGAGACATTTCCTTGGTGTGTGGTGAGGATTGCATTTATCTATGGGTGTGAGGACAAATACTTTATGAAACCAGGATAATTTCTAACTATATTCATTACTTTTTAAACTAAATTTTATTAATTTATGTGTGTGTGCATGTGCGTGCCCAGTTATGCCGTATAGTATATGTGTAGTGATCAAAGTACAACTTGAAGGAATTAGGTTTTTTTCCTCTACTATGTGAGTCCCAGGGATTGTTCCCAGGTTTGGTAGCATGCATTTTTATTTTTAATCTTGTCAGACAAAGTTTTATTATTTTAATATTTATATTTGTCTCCAAAGAGTTTCTGGTAGTCTGCTATTTATTTAATATTGTTATATGATGTCATTTTCATGTGTAATTTAATTTTTATGAAGATATAGTATGATATAATTGATATATAAAGAAATATACTTATTTAATGTGGACTATTGATAAATCTGAATATTTGAAAACATCCTTGGTTCCATCACCACCGTCAAGGTGGACAGACATGTCCCAAACCTTCAGAATCTATTTTGAGTCTCTATATGTGTTTTTATTTTTAGTTACTTCTCTCTCTCTCTCTCTCTCTCTCTCTCTCTCTCTCTCTCTCTCCCTCTTTCTCTCTTCTCTCCTTCTTTCCCTCTTTCCTTTTGTCCCTTCCATTCATTTTTTTTTTTTGTGTGTGTGGTAAGGGCAACTTAACATGAGTTGGTCTCTAAACAAATTTTGAAGGCTCACCATGACTCTGCACCTCCCCAGCCCTGGCAACAACTGTTGTATTCTCTATGTGGAAGAGTTCACCTCCTTTAGGCTCCATCTAAGTCAAACAGACTACTTGTCCTTCAGCTGGTTTGTCTTATTACTTGTTCAGGTTCATGTTTTCACATGTTACAAGAACTTGCTAAGGCTGGGTACTGGTATGACTCACCAGGAAAAAGTTTGCCTATGATTAATAAGGTTCTGGGCTCAATTCACAGCATCACCCAAAGGAAAGAAAAAACTGTCTCCTAAAGGGGGATGGGGTGGGAGAAGATGACTCAGAAGGCAAAAATGGCATGCTTTGCATGCCTGATGACCTAATATTGATCCCTAGACTCATGTAAAAAGCTAAATGTTGTGAGTTACAGGCTAGGATACAGTGCAGAGGAAGAAACAGTGAGATATCCTGCCTCGAAGCAAGGTAGAAGGAGAGAACCAGCTGGTGAAAAGTGGTTCTCTGATCTCCACATATGTGCCATGGCATGCATATGCCTGCATACATGCATATCCATGCTAAATAAAGGAGTGGATAAGTAATGAAAGTAGCTTTATTGTACACATATGAATACATCATACTTTTGTTAACAGTACATCACTGGATAATCTTTTATCTTTCATTAAAAAATTTATCCATGTATTTTTTTTTCATAGCTGTGATTTCTAGTTCTGAAGGTTCCCTTCATCTCAAAAGTACAGATGTTTCTTTGTGTTTTTGTGTTCCTGTTTATGGCAATTTGAATGAGAATGGCCCCCAGAAACTTGTATGTTTTAATGTTTGATTCCCAGTTGGTGGAACTGTTTGAGAAGTATTAGGATGTGTGGCCTTTTGAGGAGGTACGTCAGTGTGAGTGGGTTTTGAGATTTCAAAAGCTCATGCCATTACTAGTTAGAGCTCTCTGTCTTTCCCTTTTCCTCCACCCCTCTCTCTTTCTCATTCTCTCTTCCTCCCACTTTGCTTTGTGCTTGCAGACCCTAGATCTCACATAAGCTCTCAGCTACTTCTCCAGCACTATGCTTGTCTGCCTGCTACCACGTACTTGACTATGATGGCCATAGGCTGATCTTCTGTACTGTAGCCGTAAATAAACACTTCCTATAAGGTGCCTTGGTCATGGTGTCTCTTCACAAGAACAAATAATTAAGGCAAATGTTTTTCTGCATAAAATTCCAATTTTAAAATACTTAGTTTTTAAAATATTAGTTAATGACAGTATTAATGTTTTTCAAATGTAAAGATAGAATTCATAAGTAGACTTTTCTTATTCATTTATTATCTTTCTTATAATCTAAAGCAAAAAGTGCATCTGTATTGATCGTCGTTGTCTCTCTTGAGGGTTATTGATCTGCTTATCTATTACTTAATTTCTATTTTACTTTGATATGATTAGTTTCTCACTCACTGAAACGTCATCATTCTTTTATTGTGCTAGTTTTTCAGTCTATTCAGAAAAATCCTGTTTGAAGTTAAAGGTTACATAGAATTTATGAATTAAATGGGAGAATTGAATTTATATTATAAAAATTTGTCAACCCAAATCTATGCCCATCTTCCTATTTCTGTCTTTCACCTCCCTCTAAATATTTGTAAAACTTTCATGGTTTTCCTGTGTAGAGCTAATTTTCTCATTTGCATTATTTTTTATTTTCAGTATGTGCTGCCTTTGTGAAATTTTTTCTTTTATATTTGCTATTAGATTATTGTAAAAATTGATTTTTTTATCTGAGGATATTGAATATAGTCATTTTTGATGAACTCTTGCTTGTTTTAATAAATATGTGTTGCCTTGGACTGAGTAATAAAGGCAGTAATATGAGTGAATGCTTAAATGCTTTTTGTTTCTTTCTCAAATATTTGCACTTTATTTCATATTCAGTTCTTATAAAATACTTTAGTGACATGGTGTGTGTGTGTGTGTGTGTGTGTGTGTGTGTTTCACACTCCATTATTAAAAAATAGATCTGACACTGAAACAAAGATAGATTTGCTGTAAAAATGGAACCAGAAATACTAGGACAGTAAGAAATTGGTGACTTGTTACTTGAACTCTAACTGATGCCTGCAAGGTAAGAATGAAAGTATAGATGTGGTTGTTGGTAAATCTTGAGTGGAGGAAGAGAATGAGCTTTAAGATGACACAGACAGCAATAGGAATAAAACACCCCTGAAAGGAACCATTCAGTCTGTTAACATTGCTCAAGGAATTTTTAACGTCATTGAGAAAAGCTTTTCCCCCAAAATATGTAACAGGAACTGTGTCAGCCACAGATGACCTAGTTCAGGGAAGGAAGAGGAATACCCAAACACACAAGGAGTTAGCTGCACCAGGGCAGGTCTGGGAAGTTTAGACCACACAATACACACCAAGATTCACAATGAGTAGACACTAGATTGGTGAATCGGGTTCCTCATTTGTTGATATTTCTGCAATAGTGACGTGGATGTGTCCTTAGAAGGAGTCTGGTGGGGCAGGCGTTCTTTGGACTTTTATCATGAAGAGGTGTCCCGTGTGACTTGTTGTCATTCAGTGGTCATTTGTTCAGAGTTTTTCCTTTCCTAGTCTTTAAATTTTCTTGAGACAATGTTTCAATTTTGATTCATTAAATAGTATTGTAATTTAATTATGCTTTTTTGGGCCAAACTTGTTATTCTGTCACTGTGTTCCTGAATATTGCTTTTTGGTGCCTGTTTCACTCCACTTAGCATCCTGGATGAATTAGGGTACCAAACTGTGGAAGAGCAATGAATGTACCTGCTTGGAGCATATGCTATTTTCGATACTTCACTTCAACAGACCTCTGGATGGGAATAATTCATCTAGAACTCTTCATCTTTAAAGGAAACTCTTGGGGTCATGTATTGGTGAGGAGATAAAATGATCTCAATAAAGCAGAGACTGATTGAAATTTCATCACATTTCAGTTTGAAATTGTTATATTGAAATAACACCCAATTTACTGCTGGGTGTCATGTTGTTTAGTAAATGCTAAATTATCTCATTTACTAGACTTTGATAATATGGAGAACAGAGACTGGTCATCATTTTGCATTTCTGTCTTGTGATAAGAGAGAAGTATGGAAATATTGATCTACAAGAAGAAATACTATTTTATCCACCTTCCCAAGCTATAACAGGCCAAAGAAAATGTAATGAAAATGATTAAGATTCTTCGCAAAAGAGTATTCTATTTCTTTAACTGCTAAGTAGCTTCATACTTCACTTAGTAGAGGTTATTTTCTTTAGACTATATTCCCAGGTAATTAGCAATATAGAAATCACTCTCTCCCAGGAGAGCAGTAGACTTTCAGGAACAAAGCGTAGACCTTCTTTTTGAAGGATGTTCTAGGGAGGATTGCGATCAGGTGTCTACAAATGTGTGATAGCTTCACTGAAACAATTTCAATGTGAGAGTCTTAGAGAATAGTTGACGAAATGGTGTTAGGATAAAGATTTATTTCCACGGTGAGATCACCAAGATGCACAATATTAAAGCATATAAATTACAGAGCTTACGCTGAAGTTTTATACAACTGCTGTCGAGCATAAGTAACATGTGAAACTCTGCTTAATGTTGTGTGTTTAAAAAGCTGAATATATACAAAGTTCTATAAATATTTTTCTTTTTGTGTTATCCTATAAGGAAGAAACAAAACAGCTACACTTCATTTGCATTTGCAAATGGTCATGAAGAAAGAAGAAATATTTCTAATTTCAAAAGTTGTTTTTTTAATAAAATAGATAACTATTTGTGAAAATTTATTTTTTTAAATGATGTAGAATTGACACTTTGTACCTGGGTCTGATTATGAATTCCTAGTATCCAACCACTTGAGAAATAAAATAAGAGGGTCAGGCATGCTAGGTCATCCTTACCTTATATATATGTTTGAGGCTAGCCTAGACTATATGAGACCCTGTCTCAAAACAACTAACTAACTAACCAACTAGCCCTGAGTAAACACATCCACTTTTTTCTGATAAACCCAGAGAAGCTGGAAGGCTAAATTATTTTCTTAAAGTTACTCTCAGTTTCCTGTGGGTTTATAAGTCACATAAATATGGGAGTCCTGAGGATAGCAGCCCTAATGCTCTTTAATAACATTTCCTTAATATCGTTAAAGAAAATTTACTCTTACTTTTTAATAAGTTGCTTAGGTGGCAAAAGGTTATTCAGTATTGGGCATTGGTATACAAACTAATCATAAGCTCTAGTGTCTATTTGAAATACGCTAACTATTTTCTTTGCAGGTTATACTTTTTACTATATAATTATAAGGGAATTGAGAACAATATTGTATTTTTTCATTCTTCAGCTTAGTATTTCATAGGATTTATTGATTGCAAATTTGTGGGTCATAATACTTGGCATCACAATAATTTCTCCCACATGCCGTCTGCAGAATCACCCTATAATGTACTCCACATCATGAATGTCACAAATGCTGCTAGAGAATCACCTCAGATTCTACAATTATTTTTTCCCGAATGCAATGAAGCAAAGAGAGCTGAAACATTGCCTTAGAAATAAACTCAAAGACATGCTGAGGCATAGCAATGCTTCAGACTGGGTTAGATGGGAATACGCAGAGTTTCAAGAGAAAGAACCTTCAATATGAGATAGATAACCTGCCTTCATGTAGAGTAGAGACTTAATGAAAGTCTCTGAAAAGATTATTTTGGCAATGGATGGAATATCACAGTCTTTGGGGGTATTAATTCTTCCTAAATGTGATGTAGGTAAATTTCCATAGAACTCTTTCTGTCTCTGGATGGCTGTACTGTATTTTGTGCTCTACTATAAAAATAGAAAATGACTTTTCCATATTCGAGTTTCTTAGGACTCACTCAAATCTCAGCTAATAATGGGTCCTTCCTACTAAAAAGATGTGTGTCAACTAGACTACAACAAATGTTCCAATTCCTTTTTTATTAGAATAGGTGAATAGGAGGTGACCACAGAGTAATTTTATTTGTTACCTAAATATTCAAGATACTAATTTAAGAGCTTTGCATCATAATTCCTAATGCCAACATCTCCAACTCACCATTTTCTCTCTTTCAATATTGTGTTTCTTATCTATTGTTTAGCAGTTTGTTATGGTATTGAAACATTCCACCCCAAAGGGCACTTCCTTCAGACAAAAAGTAAGCAACTCGAAATAGTTTTAAGAATTTCCTTAAACTGATCAGATTCACTAGGTTCCTCCCTTCCCACAAGTACAGCTGAGAGTCACTCTCAGATGGTCCAAGCTGCAAAACAGCAGCAGGGATCAGCCAAGTACCCTGAAAGAAGCAGAAGTCAGTCAGGATGCCTGGAAGAAATGTAGACTGAGCCACCTTCAAGGGACACTTTCCTGTTGTAGTGCTGCTCATAGGGTGTGCAGTGTGCTTGAGGTTCCCAGTTTGTGACCTGGTACCTATGCTGTGGTGGACTTTGGTGATGTAGCTGTCTTTGATTTATTATTGCTCCTCTAAGTAATCTATCAACTATATTCCTGTGGGTAAACCAATAAAACTCATTGGTTTACAAAGCTGGACTTTAGACTTTGGTGGTATCTATTCTATAGAGTGAGAATATGTGTGTATGTATATATATATATACATATATATATATGTGTGTGTGTGTGTGTGTGTGTGTGTGTGTGTGTGTATGTATGTATGTATGTTTGTATGTATTTATGTGTGTACCAAGAATAGCCATGACAAGTCCATCCCTTGTCAACTTGACACACAGTCATAATGGTCTTGCTTTAGTTTTTATCTTGCTAATTTAGGCTTCACAATTGTTCTGTTTCTCTACTTGCTGTGGGACAGTGGTCTGTATTCTGTCAATTATATTTTAAATAAATGCTGATTGGCCAGTAGACAGGCAGGAAGAATAGGCGAGACAACCAGACAGGAAGTAGAGGAGAGTCAATGAGAATAGGAGAATTCTGGGAAGGAGGAAGCCCATTCCTCTGCAGTCCTGTCCCAACCACAGAAGACAGAAGATGTGACTGCCTTGCCGAAAAAGATACCAAGCCATGTGGCTAAAATAGATAAGAATAATGAGCTAATAATAAAGGACTAATCAGTTTATGATTAATGTAGACCTCTGTGTGATTTCTTTGGGACTTAATTATTGTGGGACCCGGGCAGGACAGAAACCCCAACAACATCCACCAGTGTATTACTATTATTGGATACCATACTATTCTTTCCATACACAACTCATATACTTTCCCTGTCATTTCTATACTTTACATCTTTTCTGCCTCCCTTGCTTATACCCCTTCTTTATACTTCTTGTCTATCATCTTCCATAGCTTTGATAACCTTGCAAACTTGTCAACCCTGTCAGTATCCCAACTGTCCTCTCCCAGCTACTTTTCTGACCTTGAGTTTTTCCAAGCTAATCCCATACTAATCCCCTTTCCACCCATCCAACTAGCTCCCCCTACTCCTCTAACTAAAATCCTTGTATGTACCACACTGTCCTTGTTGGCTTATCTTTACACAGTGACCGAAATTAAAGAGAAAGATTTCTCAACAAGAGGATTAAAAGTCACAGCATTTTAGGGGCTAGAAAGATGGCGCAGAGGTTAAGGAATGCATACTGTTCTTACAAAGGTGCCATGATCAGTTGCTAGCAGTCATGTTATGGGATATCTCACAGCTACCTGTTATTCCTGCATCAGGTAGAAGACCTACAGTAGACTCATTACTTTAACAACAGGGAAAACTTATATACCCTCCCAGCACCCAGGCATTCTGATCCTTTGACAGTTAACATCTCATATTCATCTCTCATTAGCTAGCCACAATCAGGACCACTGACAACACCCCTTGCTAGGCACTCAGGAAACATATATGAAACAGGACCTCTGTTAAGGTCAGATGAGGATCTCTCCTAGCCTCTGGTGAGAGAGTCCTGGCCAACAGCTCCTTAAGAGCTCTGTTCATCCTCTCCACAATGGCTTGTCCCTGTGGATTGTAGGGTATGCCAGTTTTATGGGAAATCTTCTAAGACCCTAGAAAGTCATTGAATTGTTGTGAGGAATAGTCAGGACCATAAATGCAGGAACATAGGCATACATACACATCTCTTTTGTTTATGTACAACTGTTTTGCCTAAAACTATATTTTTGGTTAAAGGTGAACCACCTTCGTGATGATCCTGTAGAGGATTTTGAATGTTCTCAACAAAAAGAAGTAATAAATGTCTAAGATGGTAGATATGCTGACTAAAGAATACAGAAAATCAGGAAAATATTTCATCAAAATAGTAGTTTCCAGTTGCCATGATTTTGTCCCCCAGGGGACATTTGGTAAGTTTTTACTGTCACAGATGTAGAGAAAATCATACTGCCTGTAATGGAGGCCTTGGAAATTGCTATGTAGTCTACAACAGACAGGATAATTCCCCAACTCAAGAAATTATCAACCTAACAAATTCACTAGTGCTAATGAGCCTCAGAAATCTAATTGATGGTAAAATTCTTCCCAATGCAGTATTTATTAATGGAGTTTGTCCTTCATATAAAAACTCAAGATATATGTGATTGCTTGCAATATTTGTCCTTCTTAAGGGAAGATAGACATATTTCTCTTTCTTGGCACATTTTATGGCTTGGGGAACACCTAAAGGTGGAGTATAATCAATTTCATTATTTTCCTCAGAATCTGGCAAGAACAATGTCTTCTGTTTGTGTTAGTTTGAGAGGTCTGGCGTATGTCAAAGGAGTTTCGATTGAACTGACTAGAGCGAAGACATTAGCCACGTATTTGACTCACCTCCCCATGTTTTCATTTAAGGCAGCTTCAGTCCTTTGTGTTCCCAGGGTGTGATGGGGCCAGTTCTTAGCACTTGGTATATTTGTTTCTTTTAGCCACTTATGTTCGAGCTTATGCACAGTTTGTGAATCAATTGAATCAAAGACCTTTCTGATCTAATCTAAGTAAAAAATTGAGTATTTTGAAATGCCAGGATACACTTAATCTTCAAAGAATATTGAGTTATTACAAATCAGTTAATGACTTAAACCCTCCTTTGGCCTTGACTGTGAAGGACTCATTTCAGACTAACATATTAACATCTCTGAAATCATAGACTTTACCTCCTGTAAGTGTTGATGGGGCTTCAACAAGCACTTACATTGCTATTGTTTTTTGCTTCTAACGCCTCCCTGCCACAACTCCAGACATTGCCAGATTCCTGGAAAGGATAGAAATTTTATTTTCTTCTTTATAAATTCCCTCTACTTCACTGTCTTTACTCCATCCATTCTGTCCTTAACTCTGAGAGTGAAAACTTCTGTTGGCTTCTTTTGCTCAGGAAAGTGTTTATGTATGAGCTGCCTGGCTTGTATAGTAGATGATGAATTGGCACCGGGCCCTTTGGCTGTGGAGCTGTCCTTTGTTCCCTGGCTCAGTTATCTCTCCTGGCTCAGGTTCAAGCATCACCATTGCATTTCCTTCTGTAGTGTGTCCTGTTGCTGCAGGTAAGCGTTCTCAGTCTCTGGCCCCAAGCCAAGACACTCAGCAGCAGTGGAGGTGGACCATTGGATTCCTTGACTTCTGTTTCTGAAGAAGCCCATCTTCAAATTCCCTAGTGTACAGTTCACCACCTCCTATAAGGGTTGATGTAATGGATAAATGTGCATGTGTTCTAGGTATTTTGAAGGGAAATATGCTTTGTGTGAATTGAATAGTGCTCACCTTTCTTTTGTTCATTGTAGAAAATTTTTAAAAAATCCATTTATGTTCTTTTAATGAATTTGAAATGTCATTTTAAAAAAACAAAGCATTGAAAATTACATTGTTGCTGACATAATGCTACACTATTAATCTCTAGGTAGAAATGAACTTCCTATGTCTAACTTATAATTAACAAAAGTGTATTAAAAGCAACTTAAATTTTTATATTATTTAAAATATGTACTTGCTAACCCTAGGTTGACCTATACCATACTCCAATGCTTGGTTTGTATGATAGTATGTGTTACTAGAGTTAAGAAAAGGTTTCTACAGTGATTTGAGTGAGAAAAAAACCCCATATTCAAGCATTTGATCACTTGATGCCCATTGGTGTTACTGTTTGGAGAGGTTGTGGGGAGGAGCCACTTTGCTCCAAGAAGTATGTGCCTAGGTCTGGTTCTGAGCGTACAGTGTTGAATCCCCTTCTCATTCTTTCTCTGCTTAGTGCTTGATGTTGAGCATGTGAAACCTCTGCTTCCCTCTCCAGCTGCCATACTTGTCCGCTGCCATGCCTTGCTGCCATAATGGATTCTTATTCTTCGAGAACTATAAGCCAAGATAAACTCTTCCTTCTATAAGTTACCTTGGTCTTCATAGTTATCAAAGTATCCGAAGAGTAACTATTACAGTATTTGAGATTAGAAAAACTCCCGTCGTTCTAGCAGCATTTGACCATAGGAATCATTGATTAAATTGTATTGGAAGATGTGGATAGTATATATTCTTGATTAACTTAAAAAATTGTTTAATCTAGTAAGTTCCCGTAACAAAAAATGGCCATTATAGGTAAACTTGGTGACACCAAGTGCATATCTTAGATGGAGGCTATGCTTTTGTACATGAAATAATATTCTAACCTTAATAATCTCTAGTAAAAGTAGCCCTTAACTATTTAAAAGATTTGTTGATTTAGATCAAAGTTTGACTATCATTCCTCATTTTATGGACACTGGTTTCTTCTCCCATGGATCCTATTGGTTTTAATATTGCTTAATTTTGCAATCTTTCTTTTTCTTTTCTTTGCTCTCCATAAACCCCTCAATTTGCCTTAGTTGCTACTAGCTGCTATGTTTGTCAATGACAGATGATGGATGGTTGCTCAGTTTATAAATGCAGCATGTCTTAGTGCCTTTTCATGCTTGAATTTCATCACTAGTGTTGACTGATGGCATATTATTTACCTGGCACTGAAAGATGACTAGTTTATAACATTCAAGGTAGGACATTTTAAGTAGTGTGCAGGGAGGAAGTTTCTTTCTCCTAGGGAAACTTAACCGCCTGCCAAAGGAGAAGGGGTAAGTAGATACTACAGATGGTTGATCCCAGCCAGGCACAGTAGCCCAGACTTTTAATCCTATCACAGGTGGGCAGGCAGGTCTCCATCAGCTCAAAGCCAGCCTGGTCTATGTAGTGAGTTCAAAGACAGTGAAACCCTGTCTTTTAAAAAACATGCTCAGATCAACTCGGGAAAAGATTTTATATATTTTTGATGATTAAATTAATAAATTGTCCTATATTTTAAACTATGATTCAACTCTTTGGAGGGAGAAACTGAAGTGTTTGGTCTCAAATGGTGACCTGGCTGAAGTACACCCATTCAAAACTTGTATTTTGCAACTATGAGCCTCTTTTTTCCCTTCCTGGTCGTGAATCTCCTTTGATAGCATCAGCTTGGATCCAGTGTTTCTAAGGTAATAGTTCTTAACCTGCGAGTACTCACCCCTCCTGGGGTCCAAAAACCCTTTCACAGGGCTTGCTGAAGACCATCAGAAAACACAGACATTTACATTATAATTCAGAACAGTAGCAAAAATTATAGCCATTAAATAGCAACAAAAATAATTTTATGCTTGGTAGTCACCACACATGAGGAACTGTATTATAGGGTCACGGCATTAGGAAGGTTGAGAACCACTCTTCTAAAGGGTGATGTTTTTACTACACTGGATGAAAACGTAGTTTCAATTTCATTTATATTCCGTAGAGAAGCCAATATAGTGTGGATTGCATAGTGCAGGCCCAAACAAGTAAATTGTAGCCATTAACTGAAATTCCAATTTATCAATCCCACTTTCCAACTTTTGAAGAAGTAAAATTTTCAAAATCTCACTTCAAAAGTGTTCTTAAACTGTTGAACTTAACTTTATATGATTCTGATGTTTAGAAGGTTAAAAATAAAAGCTGAGAAAAATAGAAAACACGTCCAGAGACGTGGAGGCACAGACTATTGTTGGGGTGTGTACAGGCGAATGTCATTTCTCTAAATCCCACTCTTCATACACAGTGATTTTGAATTTCATTGCGGTTGACATTTGAGTCATGGTGTAGTTTTACGATTTTTATAGTATCAAATTAATGGAGTATTAAAATTATTAAAAAAACTCTTGCATAATATACTTTAAAAACAATTTATATATTTATATTTATATCCCAACCTCCCTCTGTGGTGGTGGTTTAAATAGGAATGGCCCAATAGGCTCATATATTGGAATGCTTGATCATTAGGGAATGGCATTGCTTGAGAGGAAAAGGGAGGTGTGCCCTTGTTGGGATAGGCGTGGCCTTGTTGGAGGAAGTGTGTCACTGGGGGTAGGCTTCGGGGATTCAAAGTTTAAGCCAGGTCCGGTCTATCTCTCTTTCTGCTGCCTGCAGATGGGTATGTAGAACTCTTATCTTCTCCAGGCCCGTGATGTCCGCCTGCACACCTTCACATTCCTCACCATGATGACAACGGACTAAAAACCTTTGAACCTGCAAGCAAGCCCCAGTTAAATGCTTTCCTTTATAAGAGCTGTCATGGTCATGGAGTCTCTTCATAGCAGTAGAACCCTGACTAAGATACTTTCCCTTCTGGTTTCCTTTTCTTCCTCCCTGTGTGTCAGTCTGAACTTTTTTAAAATAAAGAAATGACAACGAGGACAACAATATCAATTAACAAGAGATTTATCTATGTTGCCTTGGCTGGCCTAGGACTCAGGATCCTTCTACCCATACTGCCTAAGTGCTGGGATTATAGACATGAGGTACTACGTGTCGCCGAAGACTATTCTGTGCAGGCTGGAGGAGATGACTGCTGAGCATTCTAGTTACAGCTTAGGGTGCCACGTAGCATGTACACAGTACAAGTACAGAGACTAGGAGTTGAGAAAACACTGAGCTAATGTAGTATGAATTAGTCGTCAACTTTGTGAAATGAAGAAACTCCCCTCTCCCATTCCCATGGAATTTTAAGGGAATCCTATCATAATTTAATGACGTGGGCAACATTAACGCAACATTCTGGAAGTAAATGGCCGAGTGTGTAGTTACAAGCTCAGAGAGGACTAGAGAAGAGGGCACTTTCATATACTGCATGAGAATTTAGAGCAAGTTCTGACAGCGTAGTTAACTGATTTAAAATACCTAATAAGGTTGCTGGATTCATTAATGGCACTTTTAAGAGAAAAATTGGCAATAAAACAATAGCATTTGTTTAAACAGGAAAAAAAAATTCCCCTGCATTCCTTCTTTTGAAAGGTAACTGCAGCAGTCTGGGTGTTCTCATAGTTTTTTTGTTGAAGCAAGGCAACATTTCAAAAACTGTCAAGTTTAGTGTTTCAAAGACTTGTCGAAGAATTAAGAAGGGTGTGTGTGTGTGTGTGTGTGTGTGTGTGTGTGTGTGTGTGAATAAAGGCACTGATTGCCTAATACCTTCCTCTAGTTTTGCCTAAGTGATTTCTGGAGCTTCTGGAGGAATAGGATTTTTTTTTTTTTATATTCATGTCAGTAATTTTCCTTTCAAAATACCATGCAGAAGAAGTGATCTAACACATTTCCAATGTATGGGCAAGAATTCTGGCCAACTCACATGACACAGACATACCTATTTTACTGAGTTTTCTGAACAACACTTTAACAATTTAAAGTCATTTCCACTGAGGTAAAAGATCCCCATTGAAGTTATGTTCAAAATAGAGGAAAATGATGTTATCAATCAAAGATGATTTTTTTTAACAATACTTACTCTATTTCCAGCTTAGAGTAAAAGAAGTTGAGAAGTCATGGATTCTGAGCTTTTATTGACATAAAGTCAGGCTTAACAGGTTAAAAAAAAAGGATTATTTGATGAGTAATTGTTAGTAGAGTTTGTGCTTTGATCTGAGTTTGAGTTGGCTTCATTCCCTTCCTGTTGCATCTCAAGAGTTAAATAAAAAGTGGAAAAAGACCAGTATGCAAACAGTAAGGGCAAGTTCTTTCTCTCCATTGTCTCTGCTGTCAGATATGTTGACAAATTTCAACTTTTTGGCCACGTAATTGAATTGAATTGAATTGAAGTTTTAAACAGACCATTAAAACTAAATTGGGGGGTGGGTATAACATAGGAATGAGATTACAGATAATATGCTAATTCTGTATTAAATTTGAGATAGAATCAAGTATTCTCTATGATTGCTATACCATTTTACATAAACAAAATACAAATAGTATATAATTGCCCAATTTCTCAACAGTTTCTCTGGTATTTCAAGATGAAGGTATTTTGTTTGATTTTTGCATAAGGATCTTAGTTTGGAATTCGCAGAACTCTCTTCATTTCTCAATCTTCTTATAGGCAACTTCACCATATTTAGGTTTGATTTGTTCTTACAGCCATGCTGTAGGTATTACATGGTATTTCTTGGTGCTTTTTAAATTTGTATATCGCCACTATCTCATAATTTGGGGGTATTTTTTCTTGTGCTTATTGAGCATTTGTGTGTCTTTTTTTGTCTTTTGATTGTTGAGTTGTGACTTTTTTTTAAAAAAATTATATCTGTAGTAAATATTAGACCTCATCAAATACTTAATTTACAGGTACTTTCTCTTATTCCGTTTGCTCTCTTTTTTGCTTTTTTCTCCCTGTCTTGTTGCTCTTTTCTTTGATACTAATCTTTAAACTCCATGACCAAATCTAATGTCATCAATATTTATTTCTTCATATTATTCAAAGTGATTTAGATTTTTAACTTTTATGTTTAGGTCTTTGATCCACAATGACTTAGTTTTTTACATCTGTCATGAAGTAGAGCTTTAATGTCATTATTTTGTAGATGCATGTCATACTGCCTTTGTACCACTTTTTACAGAGGTATGCCTTCTCATTCCTATCCTTTTGCCTGAACTATATTGGGCTGAGTACTCCAAATCTGTGCACTTTGTAATCAGCATGTCTGTGTTCAATCATGTTGCCCTGTTTTTGTAATATTGCTTTGATTATTTAGGGTCCCTAGAAACTTCACAGTGATATAGGATGTCTTTCTGTATGCTGTGAACATATTGCTCTCATTTGTTGATAAATAAAGCTGCTTTGGCTTATGGCAAGGAAGGATATATTTAGGTGGGAAATCCAAGCACAGAGATACAGGATTAGAAGGGTGTAGACTAGAGAGATTCCAGTAGCCACCAAAAGAGCAAGATGCCAGAGCACCACTCAGCCACGCACATGGTGATACACAGATTAATAGAAATGGGTTAATTTAAGATATAAGAACTACTTAGTAATAAACCTGACCTTTTGACCAAACATTTAAAAGCACTACTAAACCTTGAAGTGGTTATTTGGTAACTGATGAGCAGGAGAGAAACCGCCAATTACAAATCAGCTTTTCTATTTCTGCCAAAAAGACCATTATGAGTTTTACAGAGGTTGTATTGAATGTATAGATCTTTTTGAAATCATTGCCATCTTGATGTTAAGTTTTCCAATCCATGAACACACATTATACCTTCATTTCTTTCTGTCTTTGATTTCTTTTGCTAACTTCCTGTATTTTGAACCAGAATATATCCCTGCTTGCTTAAATTTGTCTTTTATATTTTATTGCTTTTCTTCATGCTCCTACAAATGGTATTGCCTGCTTAATTTTAGTTGTGTTCTTTAATTCCTAGTTTGTGGAAATACAACTGATTTCTTTTTTGATCTTCAATTCTACAATCTTACTAAATTTGCTGTTAAAATTCACGTTTTTTTTTGTGTGGATTCTTTAATGTTTTTGACATATACATATTGCTGTCATATGCATACAGTGATGACTTGCATGACTTCCTTTCTGATTTGCATGCCTGCTAGTTCATTTTCTCATCTGAGTCCCTGGTCAGAGTTTGCAATGCAAGGTGAACAGCAGTCCTGAAAGCAGCATCTTTAGCCTGCTGATCCGTCCAGCAAATCTTTGAGTCTTTTGCCATTGGCTCTGGCATTGGCTATAGGTTTTCTTCATACTCGTTTTTTGTTATGTCCAGAAACTTCTCTGTTGTTTCCTAGTTCATTCTGTATTTTCAGTCACAAGTAAGCTTTGCTTTCCTTCAAATGCTGTTTCTGTATGAGTTGAGTCAAACCTGTGTTCCTCTTTGTTATAATAATGGGTTGTACTATATCAGTCAATTTTTGTTCATCAAGCTCCCTTTGTATTTCTAGGATAATTACCATTTTGGGCATGTTGAATAATTTTACTAACATATTAGTGATTTCATGTATTATTTTGTTGTGGCTACTTGTCATCTTCAGATGGGAACATTCCTCTGTAGTTTTGTGTGTGTGTGTGTGTGTGTGTGTGTGTGTGTGTGCGTGGTGTGTGTGTGTGTGTGTGTGTGTGTGTGTGTTAGGCATTTTGTTGGACTTTGACATTGGCCTAATTCTGACAACATACAATGATTTCAGAGGTAGCTTTCTCCTTTTGTTGGAAGAAGTTTAATAAAGTGTTAACTTGTCTTTAAATGTTCAGAGTATTACCAGTGAAGACATCCTTGGAATTTTATTTTTAAATATTATTAAGTACTGCAAGGAAACTTAAAGTCACAAAATCCAGGTGCAGTTCTCAAGAATCCAGTAATAATGAAAATGTGTAAGTGTAAAATGGATCCTACCCAGTGACTAGTGACACTTTCAAAGTTGCTTATTCAGAAATATGAGGGAGGGGATTAACAACATTTTCTTTTATTATTTCAAGATACATGAAAAAATTATATCAAGCATACTGTATATATTTAAAATGTGTAGAGAAATTGAGGAAATTATCTAAATTAAGAGAAACATAATTGAGATATTGGTTGGTATTCTATGTTCTATACCTTAGTTCTTCATTTTTTTCATTTACATAATCTTAGTTGATCTTAACAGGAAATTTTATTTAGGAAGAAAAGATTGTTTTCAAATCATACTGTAGTTTTATTTTTTATCAGACTCATGACTTTTGTCAAGCCATTGTTAAAAAGGAATCAATGTATCAAAATTATATTTTGTTAAGATTTCCTCTAGTACACACTTGCACGCACGCACACACATACACGCACACACACATACACACATACATACACAGGGGAGGGAGGGTATTGGTAGTTCAGATATTCATCAAACTAGGCTTAAAAATAGAAAACCATGCTTCATGGCTCACAATATAAATCTCCTGTATACAAATATTACCATCAGCATCATGAATATATTAGTTCCAGAAGGTATAGATCAGAAAGTGTGTTCAGAAAGACAGATTATAAGTAATGTCTAATAAGTTGTCTAGTGATGGTGATGAAGAGCTTTGAGAATCCTGAATTGAATATTCATTCATTTTTAGAGGAAATGATGCTAATGTTTAGATGGATCCTGTCAGCATTAAAGAGACAGATCGTCACAGACCAACCTTCAGAGACAGAGAGTTGGTAATTTCATTAACTCTTGAAAGAAGTACACCACACAAAAAAGTGTGTGTACTCTTATTTTGTACTTTTTGTCTGCTTGTAAATGTAGACCACAAGTACCCTGCATTTGCATGGTACTTGGGTTATGGGCAGACCTTTCAGAAGATGTTTATACATAGCTTCTGGGTGAATCATATGAGCTTTTTCCAGATAAGGCATTTGTAGCAAAGGCTTGACTCACTTGATCTTCCATATGACTGCCTGTTAATAAAACAATTCTAAAGGTCTTCTGAGCATTCATTCATTCCTCAGTTACCTAGCAATAACATATATTACTCCTTAGACTTTAAGCAGCTTACAGGCAGAATTTATATAATTGATTTGAGTTTCCAGCACATGTACAAGTGTTCAGTAAGTATTTATCAAATAAATAATCCTTCAGTAATGAAATGGATTAAACTGTGAATTATGTTCCTTTCTATGTTCAAAAGTTTAAAACCATTCTAGAAATTGTAACCCTGAGAGCTACAACTGTCACTTCCATACATGTCAGTTTTCCCGCTGTCTGGCCCTTATATCTCCTAAATGCCTTCCAGCCTCTAAATGATGTGATAGGGTTCAAGATCACACTGTGTATCTTTCCCACAACTTTGTTCTCAGTGCCTTAGAGGAAGTAAAGTACTAGCATTTGGGGAGTGTGTGTGTGTGTGTGTGTGTGTATGTCTCTGTGTCTGTGTGTATGTGTCTGTGGTTTTCTCGTCTGGATAACTATAAATGTCACAGGAGTGGGTCAGTACCTGAAAACGCAGGCCTCAAGCTCAGGCATTTTCTGCTTATAAGACATGGTTTCTGCTTTGAAGGATGTCATAATCTAATGTAGTGTAGGAGGCTCTTCTTTCTATGTGTTGCTTTCATTGGTCAAATAAAGAAACTGCCTAGGCCTTTAGATAGGGCAGAATTTAGATGGGTGGAGTAGACTGAACAGAATGCTGGGAGAAAGAAAGCAGAGTCATGCAGATTCCATGCTTCTCCTGCACAAGATGAATGCTGGTTAGACTCATGCCGGTAAGCCACAGTCAAGTGGCGATACACATTAATGGAGATGGGTTAAATTAATATGTGAGAGTTAGTCAATAAGGGCTGGAGATAATGGGCCAGTCAGTGTTTAAATGAATACAATTTGTTTGTTGTTATTTCATAGTACAAGCTAGCCAGGCGGGGAGGTGGGCTGTGGGAAGTGGCCTGCCACTCCTTTTTACAACACTAATGCACAGAAAGCAAATGTACACAAAATAATGGAACTAACATCAGAAATTTTGGCTAAATTAGATAGTGTTTTATAATTTCCTTGCTGAGAAAAGATTGACTTGACATGAATGAGTTATATAGCTCTGGGCCCAGCGATATTAGGCCTGGACAGAGGAGGGCAGCCAGGTCCCAGGCCACCTTGCTCCCTGGGGTAAGGCACAGTCATGATGAGTTTGTATGGGGTGGGTAAAGGAAGAGAGAGGCAGAAGGGATCCTGTGCTGGTGAGACAGGCCAGTCTGAAGAGGAGAGGGCTATGAGGAACGGGATGGCTTGAGTAGCATGCTTGTCCCCTGGGGCTTTGATGATGTCCTGACCTGAGCTGCAGCCAAAGGCTGTGACTGCATCTGTGGCCCTGAGGCAGTCCTGGTGGCCTGGGTCCATTGATGCCTGTGGCTCCTGTTACCACCAAGGGCCCTGCAGATGCCCAGGGCCTGGGATACCATCTGTGACTATGTCCAAAGGATGTACCCCTGCAGGGGTCATGCCACTATAAAAGGCCTACACTGCCACCTGGGATCCTAGTGTCATCTAGGCTGGACTGCTGCCTAGGGTCGTGTTTTGGTTTGTGGTCCTGTTGCAGTTGGGTTCCATGTTGATGTCTGTGGCTCCTATTGCCACTGAGTACTGTGCAGTCGTCTGAGCTGCCACTGGGCCCATACAGATCTGGGAAGCCTGTGCTGCCACCCAGGGCTATGGTGACATTTGGACTTGAACTGTGGTTGAGGGCCACGTCTGGGTCCATGGCTCTACTACAGCCAGGATCTGTGTTGATGTCCATGATTCCAAAGCCCAAGTCAAGCCCAATGTCTCTTTCTTTCTGCTGTCTGTGGATCTGGATGTAGAACTCTCAGCTATAGCGGTCTGCCTACATGCAACCATGTTTTCTGCCATGACAATCATGGGTTAAATGTCTGAACTATAAGCAAGTCCAGTTAAATGTTTTCTTTCTTAAGAGTGACCATGGTCATGGTCTTTCTTCACAGCAACTTAATTGTGACTATGACATATTGTAATTATAAAATATGTCCAGTAAAAATAAAGTGGCCCTAGTGAATTCTTTGTGTGTAGATTCTTTTCCTTAAAATTCTGCTCCTTTGAGTCAAAGCTTAGCTCATGTTAGTGAGTTTGTTGAAAAGGCCCGCTTGTGAAAGTGGGGTGGATTTACAAAGAATTCAGAAGCAGTGGGAAGAATTGTAAAGGCATAAAAAAGGAAGACTCTGAGCTGATCATCCTTTTATGCATACACCTTGGAAAGGAACGCACTGCTTCTCTGTAGAGAAATCGGAAGAAATGCTGTGACTATTATCACCATTGTTCTGTCAAATGCACAACATGAAGAGACAGAAGTTTGTGAGCTGAATGACTCAGGCTTTGGACCCTCCAGAGTCTGATTTCCCACTATTAAGGGTGATAATTACAGTGAAATTCTTCGCTAAAGCTGAGTCAAACATGAACGTGTTGTGTTCAAGCTCTTTCAGCCCTTCTCCTGTCACTCTGGCTGAATTTTCCATTGGTAAAAATCAATTAATTTTATGACAGTGGCAAAGGGCATTCATTAAATGTAAAGTAAATGGCAACTGAGTGTGATTTAACGTAGCCAAAGTGTGGTGATAACACTGAAAATTTGGCTTTAAAATATACCACTTAAAACAAATTTCGTTAAGGAGAAAAAAATATAAAGATTGTCAGGTCCTAAATAAAAATATTTCAAGAACAGTTACCAGCTTTCTGGGTAAGGAGAAGCCTGGCTTAGGGATAGTTTTTATCCTCACTTAACACTAAGAATCATCAATGGGTCCCAAATGCTGCAGTTAGAATCCAAGAGGACAATGCAAACAATACCAGCGCTGGTACAGAATATGTTACAATATGGTTTCACTTCTGGAGTTTGCCTTTTGATTCAACCAGTATTTGCACACTTTGCACACATTATCATGATGTGATAGAGGAGAATACGAGATCTGTGAAACAGAATTCCATTCTCGAAGGGGTTTTCCAACTGTGACAGCACTAAGTTTTAACAAAGAAAGGTGACAAGCAAATTGAGACAAAATCATCTTGCAAGGATTTTAAAGAGGATGGAGTGCAAAAGTAAAGAAGGGAACTTCGTGGCAGAGGAGGCAGCATTCATTTGGGTGCACAGGCAGAGCAGACTTGGCTGGGAAATACGGAAGATGCAGGATATTCAGTTGAGTATCTTATGACCATGCTGTGAATGATAATGGAAGGGAAAACGTGGGAATGTTTGGTTCTTAGTAGGAAGGCAATGGTTGTTGGAATATAGAAGAGTGAGAGCTAAATTGACCATGACAAACTGTGCTAAGTAGTATGATCAAACATCTATCTGACACCAGCACAGACGAATGGGCATTTGCTGAACTAAATGTAAACCTAATGTCGAGGACAGGAGTGATCTTTCCCACACTGAGCAGACTGCAAGGTCCTTTAGCTATTACCACTGACAGAGCCCTTTGCTGAGCAGGTAATTATAATCACAGAGAGTCTTTGCCACGCTCATAGCACATGCCAGGCATGACCCTATCTATCCCACGAGCAATACCCAATTTTGCTTTCACTATCGTCCTGTGATATATTTTCACAGACCAAGAAAAACTAGTCCCTTAAGGACTGTGAGCTAAGGTGTAATCATTTACACCAGCCTAGTAAGACTACTTAGTTTATTACCTAGGTACCTTTGAGAAAGAGTGGGCTCATAAATGTTTTGTAGTTATATTTGACATCATAGAATTGCTACCACATGAGATTCCTAAGTAGTTCCTACAATATATAATATTTGGTAACAAGATATTAATGACATCAAAAGCAAAAAAAACCCAACCAACCAACCAACCAAAGAAACAAACAAAACAAACAAACAAAAAACCAAAAGAAATGAGTGCCTGTAGTATGAATAATAAAACACAGAGACAGAAATTGGGGTTCAACCTGAAAACTAGAAAAGCAAAGCAGTCAAACCACTGGAGAAGTCTTACCCGCACCAAGACTGGGTCACTGCAGACTAAGCCTTTCCTCCCATGTTATATTCCCTTTAGTGCTGGGATTAAAGGTGTGTGTGACTTCCTAGGACTGGCATTAAAGGTGTGAGCCACTACCACCTGCATCTGTTTCTGTATTGATTTTGTGTTGCCCATGGTGGCCTTGAACTCCCAGAGATCCATTTGATTCTGACTCCCAAATCCTGGGATTAAAGGTGTATCCCACCATTGTCTGGCCTCTAGTGGCTTTAGCATTGCCTCTGGTCTCCAGGCAAGACTTATTTATCAAAATACAAATAACACACCACTACAAGTGCCATTAAGTTATCATAGATGATAATAATGAACTTCAAGTGTTGTCTATGCAAGTGGCATAGAAAGAATAACAGTCACACTGTGTATGGTCATCAGCGATTTCTCAAGATGCCACATTTCAAATTGGGCTATTAATCCCTTTCTTGTGCATCTCAGTCTCATTGCACAATGAGAAATTGCTGTGAAGCAGATGCTTCTCAAATATTATCCACCATATTATTTGGTCAGCGTTACTCGTTATTTAGTACACAGGCGTTTGATAAAGGATCAGTATGAAAGCACAGCTATTTTCTCTGTGGGAGGCTTCAAGCGGATGACCGACACTACTCACAAAGATTCCATGATGACTTTTCTTGACCCGTTCTTTTTCTTTATCTCCAAACCTTTTAACGAATAACGTTATGCTTTCCAATCTGAGGTTTCAAAACATGATTACTTATTGAAACGTTATCTGTCATTGTCAGCTCTTTAGTCAAATATGAAAAAATAACCTTGGTTTGGTCTGAACTCAGAAATTATTTTGTTTCAGCAACATTTCAATCCAAGTTGTAAAAAGACAGTGGAAAAATGTACAATAAAATTACAATAGATTTTTTTGTTTTGTTATGAAGAGCATGTTAGAATACTCAATAGAAGCAGAACCAATAAGGTGAGTGTGTGTGTGTGTGTGTGTGTGTGTGTGTGTGTGTGTGTGTAATAAAATATGATTAACAGTATACCTGCATGTGAGTAATTCTCATGAGGAGAAATCTATTCTCGGAAATATTGTCCTTTGTTCTTCAAAGCTATTTTATCACATTTTATGTCCTGAAATTCTGTTCTTGAATGGATGTTTTCAAACTCTATTATGCACAGCCACAGTGCTTTGTTTCTTCTTGCTAAAGACTTGCCCCATAGGTTCTTTCTCCTGGAGAGAATCTGTACATATCTATAATCTAGATTTAGATGGCCATATGTATTTTGCTATTTCTTTTTTCTGGGAAGGCGTATGTCTGGGTCACGCTTTGAGCAATTTGAGTATCTTGGAGGTTGGGAGCCAAGGTGGGGAGGCACAGTGGGACTGGTTGGAAGTCACCTCAGAGCTACCGGGAGAGGAGCAGAGGCTGTTTTGGGTTAGTGCAGTTCTTGTAAATTACACGCTGCTACCTTTGTCTATTCGCATGGAAACGCTGGCAGACTGCCTTACAGTAAAAGTCTTATCTTAGTCCTTCCCTCACCAAAAGCAAAGCAGCTTCATATTATAAGCTAAATATGACCATCTCCCCAAATTCCTATGTTGAAATCCCAATCCCTAGTATGATGGGGATAAGGAGTGTGTCCTTTGAGAGAGGTAATTATGAGTGGGGTTAGGAAAGTATGTATGGTATATGGGTCAATAGTGTTTGTATTGTTATAATATAGAGTTGCTGATACTGATAGTGGTCTAACTAAAATCAGCTTTATATGTCTTTATATTGGGACAAGGAAGTAAGAGTCAAGGGTGGAAAAGAGATGACAGAAATATTGACACTCAATTCCATTAGGGAAATGAGTATTTAATAACTAAAACTAGAGAAAATAACAACAATATGGAATCATAAAACTGTTAAAAGCTGAATGTATAAAGGAAAATGTGTCTGGGTTTATGCAAGGCTTTTTAAGGTACTCAGCAAGCCTGGATTTAGATATATGCAGGGAACTCTTGTCCCTTTGATACCAGAGGGTGATGGTGGGGGTCTTCGCAGTGTCATTTCTGTGGGGAACATGGGCAGTTCAGGGATGCCTGAGCATTGTTCTTATAAGATACTCATCGTCATTATTCTTAGAGCTATTTCCTCTGTTGAGATTCCCAGTGGACTCTCTCCATTCCCTGCCCGGAGAGTACAAAGCTAGCATATCTTATGTTTTTTTTTAAATGATGTTTTGACTATTTTATTATTACAAAAGGAATAGCTATTGGTAAAAATCAAATTTAGAAATATAACAAATGCAAAAATAAACAGATGTAGAGTTGTAGATTTTCATGACAATAAGACAGCTATTTATTATGATTTTTAATTTCCTTTTTATCGTCTATCATTCGAGCTCACAGAAGAGTAGTCACTAGACGCTGAAGTAAACCATGAACGTAAAGATCCCGACTGCGTACAAAACACATATTTAGTTGTGATTCAGTCCTTTAAGCTTGACCTCACCACACTAGATATCAGGGGATTCTTAAGTTATTGTATCTATCAGACTCAGTCGTTGGTGAACTTGATCCTCTGACTTGAGGAAAACCAGTATTTCAATGGGAAGTCTGCTTTTCACAAAATGAGAAAATATCACAAATGTTTTTTTTTTTTTTTGGTTTTTCGAGACAGGATTTCCCTGTAGTTTCTAGAGCCTCTCCTGGAACTAGCTCTTGTAGACCAGGCTGGCCTCGAACTCAGAGATCCGCCTGCCTCTGCCTCCCGAGTGCTGGGATTAAAGGCGTGCGCCACCACCGCCTGGTGACAAATGTTATTCTTGTGAACGAATGTATGCTTTGTCTAATAAAGAGAACTTCTGTCTCCTAGTGGGGAGCATCAGTTGAGGAAGGTGTTTTCTGGGGTTTAGAAATCGAGCCATTTCTTTGCACATGTCTTAGACCATCAGATTCGATGCTTTCATAGGAGACCAAACAGATGAGTACCACTCAAGATCACTTTCTTTCCGCTTCTCCAGGGCATTCTCTTGGATGTGAGAACCACAGACCTCCTTTCTTACAACCTTGCTATCCTGGTAAGAACTGAAAGGTCCAAGCTACAAACATTAGCAACTGGGAGAAGGGAACACACAGAAGAAAAGTCAGCTTCACTTCTGCCATGAGAGAACATGTTCAGTGTGGAAACTGAGTTTACTCTGGCAAAGATTTATCTTTATCTAAATAGTATGTTTTTTTTTTAATTACTGAGTTGATGTTCCCACCAATTCAGAAGAAAACAGAAGTGTGTCTTGTATTATTTTGATGTTATATTAAACTAACTTGCTTAGTTTCTTTCTAGGCCAAAGCATCCTATTATCAGTAAAGGATGTGTGGTTAAAAAGGATGCAGGGGTACATTTGTGTCATGAGAATAGTTCTAAATTTAAAGATTATAAATATTAATTATACATGTATAAGATGTCCAATTAATTTTTTAATGTATCTTATAATGTGGGCATTATAGTTATGAAATTATAATTTGGAAAGTTCCAGTAGAATGGAATTAATCCATTATATTGGCTTTCTAACCATTATAAAGTTTCTTGATGCATCTAACTCATCATAGCAAAGAGAAACAGAAAGTAAACAAAAAAACTACCTTAAAAAATCCTGATTCACCTTTTAGCAGCTTTTCAATTTCAGTGTTGAGAAAATTTGCCTCTTCATGTGTTTTACACATGTTCTTGACACTCATATATTGAAAAGGATCAAATTAACACCATGGTTTCATTTGCCTAAAATTAAAAATTTGACTCTTCCAAACTCAGAGAGATTTTCCTCTATGTCTGACTCTGGCTTTGGACTTAAAAATCTGTGAGTTTCCCAATCAGATGCTGTAGTACCTGAAAATGTCTGAGTTGTTCACGAGATGCTGTAGGTAGACCCTGCCACAGTGCGCTAGGGTTTCTTGCCAGTGCTGTGAATGGCTGAAGCTGGACCATCCCCCTCTCTATAGGCCTGCCTCTCTCGGCAGATGTTTCAGATTGATTCGGGTGATTTTCCTGCTGAGTTTGGTGTAGCTTTACAACCTTGCTCAACACAGGCCTGCAGGCAACAAGGGCACTTGGCAGGCGTCATTAAGTGAGTTGAAGCTGCATCTCTTACTGGATGGAGATGCTGAAGAACAGGGATCCACTGATTCTAGCAGCAGCACTCACTACACAAATATGGATCTTAATATTTATTTTTGGTGTAGACAAAAGTAGTGAAGACCATCTCCATGGTACCAATACGTCATGTAGTAAGTAATGACCAATGTTTCATTTACTTCGAATTTATCTTGATATGGATACAATTCATGAAAAACTCTAAAATACTGGTTCTCAACCTGTGGGTAGAGACCCCTTTGCAGGGGGTGGGAGGGCTGCCTGACCCTTTCACAGGGGTCTCCTAAGATTATTGGAAAACATAGATATTTACAATATGATTTGTAACAGTAGCAAAATTACGGTAATGAACTAGCAAAAAATATAATTGTTTTGGTTGGGGTCACCACAACATGAGGAACGGTATTAAAGGGGTCACATCATTAGGAAAATTGAAAACCACTGCTCTAGAATATTAGCCCTTCCATAGAAAGCTATTATTTCGCAGCCAGAAAAATAGCTACATGGACATTGAAACATAGTTAAGCATAAAACAATCTTCTAAATTATTATGCCAGCCTTCTTATTTTACATGATGGGAGTTTTTAGAGGAAAGTGAACAGGGAAAAGCTTCCTTTAGAGGACATATCACTGTGCTTGCCACATATCTTTAAACTGCCTTTGGAGAAATATTTAGAATATACACGCAGGATGTCATGGGTTGATATGTCTCAAGATTTTTATCAAAATCAATTTTAGATTTTATCTCAGAAAGATTTGATTTTTTCAATGCAAAAAGTGCTATTTTATAGAAATACTTTAGAAATAATTTTTAAGATTACAGGCACTTTAGAAAATGAGAGATAACTATAGTCAAATAATCATGGTAAAGATGCTGATTGAATTGACAAAGTAATTTCATGAGATGCTGCGAGATGCAAGGCTGCGTGCAGGACTACTGGAGAATACAAAAACACACTTCGAAAAGGTAGAGATAAATACAGGTAGCTAATGATGTTACAAATTAGCTTATGGTACATGTAAATGAGGGGGCACAGAACCACAAAAGCGAAAGTAATTCTAATTAAGACATTTTTCAAGATTCAACTAAAGCTCAAAGAGCTGCAAGGAATCCAACGCATTAACTATGCCTGTGACTTGAAATGTTCAAATTAAGTTCACGAGCACAACAATGCTTCCTGTGTTTAAGCTCAGAATCTTCAGAAACTTTGGCAATGACAGGTTAATGACTAAGACCAGTGTACACAACGAGGGTGGTGATGGTGGTGATGTTATTTTGGGGGGAGATGCTGGAGGCAGGGTCTTATTCTGTAGGTCTACGCTAGCTTTGAACTCAGTTTGTAGTTTTAACTGCCCTTGGACTTTTGACTCCTTCTTCAGCCTCTCTAGTGCTAGGATTGCAGACCAGATGGGAGGTACTTTGCTTGGCCAATGAATTTCACCTTTTTTTGTGAAAGAGTATAACATGGAAGTATAAAATCCTAGAACCATGTTCTCTTCAGTATGACTGGCTTGCTCTCCAGATTTACGTGTTCGATTAACTGTACCAGGCTTATTTTCCTTACCCTTTATCTACATTCATAGAGCATTGTTTTTAAATAGTATGAGTGAGTGAGTGAATGAATGAATGAAAGAATGAACACTAGAAGAGAAATAACACATGATCAGACCATATAGCATCCTGAAAAATTTGAAGTTCAAAGTTCACTAAAGACTGGTGTATTCAGGGTAAGGGTAAAACTCCAAGTCCTAACTTGCAGCTCTGTAGGCACAAAGGGAACCTTCCTTTTCTTTCTCCAGGACAAACTTCACTTTCTCTCCCTCATTCTATGCTCTGGGATTACCAATATGTTCTTTGTTCCTACCAATATGTCTCTTTAGTTTTTCTGCATGATCCAACCAGTAGAGGGAACCACTGGGAATCTCAGAAAATAATCTGGATGCATGTCTGCATGCAGTTTATGTCCTCCCCACCTGTTTTCTCTCCCCACTCTGGCGATTGCACCCTCCTATCTGCATCCTGATAGATGCAGAAATGATAATTGAACCTGCTATTCTCATCTCCAAAATATTGCTCTGCTCTCCCCAGTTTCTTAAAACCCCACCTTTTCTCTGTGAATGGTCCCTCTACTTTATCATTTGCCCACTATGTATCTGATAACATCTTTAATCAGTCAAGCCCTGTTATTTGGCCAAGGACTGGATGTAATTTGTTATGCATCCTTGAACTTCGAGCCACTGCTGCAGTGCCTTGCCAGGTAATCAGCCCCTCTGTGGGCAAGGGGAAGGAAAACAAACACTTCCTGTGCAAGAGCGTGATTTATTCAGGGTTTTGTAAACTAAGTTAGGATTTCCCAGAGAAATAATAGTCACATAAGGTTGCATGTACTGTTTACTAACAAATGCCTCAATTATATTCTATATTTCATAGTTCAGTTGAGCTGAGGAAATGTCAATAGTTATAGGAGAAAACAGCTTCAATTAAAGAGGCTTGTAGATCACTCTGAAGAAATTAATATCTCCCCAAATATAAATATATATTTATATATTTATCATGGATGAGTATTCACTTATTCACTGGTCTGTTAAAAATTGAAGAGGAAGGCTATAGTTAAACATCTTTGACATATTTCTAGAATTTTGAAGTCTTTTGACTACTTGGAAAATAATAGTATATGTAGTAGGAGACTACTTGCTCATTTCCCACCAGCCCAGACTCCCAAAATAACCACAAAGGAACTGTATTAATTAAATCACTACTTGGTCAATTACTTAAGTGTATTGCTAGCTATCTCTTACATCTAGAATTAACCCATCTCCATTATTTTATATTTTACCACGAGGTTTGTGGCCTACTGGCAAGGTTCCAACATGTCTGTCTCCTGTGGTGGCTTCATGGCTTCTCCCTGACTCTGCCTCCTTTCTTCCAGCATTCAGTTTAGTTTTTCCCACCTAGCTCTACTCTGCCCTATCACAGTCCTAAGACAGTTTCTTTATTAACAATGCTATTCACAGCATACAGAGGGGAATCCCACATCAAGTATATACTGAATTAGACTTGATGTTCTAGTTTCATTTTTACTGCTATGATAAAGACCATGTGTGGTGGTTTGAATGAGAATAGCTCAAAATCAGTTTACATATTCAAATGCTTGGTTTCTAGTTGGTGGAACTGTTTTGGGAAGGATTCAGAAGCGTGGCCTTGTTGGAGGAGGTGTGGTATGGCACTGGGGGTGGGCTTTCATGCTTCAATCTTCCTCTTTCTCTACCTCATGCTTCTGGATCAAATGTAAACTCTCACCTGCTTCTTCAGTAGCATGCCTGCTTGCCTGATGCCATGCTTCCCACCATGATGAAAACAAACCAACCCTCTGAATCTGTAAGCAAGTCCTCAATGAAGTGGTTTTTGTTATTTTTGTTTATTTGTTTTATAAGTTGCATTTCTCATGGGGTCTCTTTGCAGCAATAGAGCAGTGACTAAGACTCCATGACACAAAGCAGCTCAAGGAGGAAAGAACTTACTTGGTTTACATCCCCAGGGCAGAGTCCACGTTGTGAAGACAAGGCAGAAATTCAAGTGGAATAAGAACCCTGTGGCAGGAAGTGAACCAGAAACCATGGGGAAATATAGCTTACTGCATACTGGCTTGCTCTTTATGACATGCTCAACTCACTTTCTTATACAACTCATCTGCCCAGGGGTACCACAGCCCAAAGTGGGCTGGGCCCTTCCAGATCCATTATTAATGGAGAAAAATGCCCCATAGCTTTTTTTACAGGCCAACCTTAGGGGGGCATTTTCTCAACTGAGGTTCACTCTTTCCAGATTACTGTAGCTTGTGTCGGACTACAAACAAAAACAATTGCCATCAGCAGACTTGATATAAACATACAATATTATATTAGGTTGTTTGGTTTGCAACATGAAAGACGTCTGAGACCTTTAAATTGAGTATTTTACTTAATGATGAGAACGTATAAAGATTGAAGATATGGATCATATATATACATTCCTTCTTCTGAATCAAATGGATAAGAACATACCTTAGTCTAGTTATCCTTATACTTTGTAGATTACGATGAAAGGCAATTCATCCACCTGCCTCTGTATCTATAGCAATATTGCTTCTTAGTCAGTGAATGGGGATTTAAATTCCCCTATCCTCCCTTTTGGATCAATTTCAGGTGCATTTTATTTTTAAGGACTAGAAAGAAAATGGTGTTCTTCTGCTACGTGTCAAGATGGGAACTGATATTCTGTCTAGTGCTAAAATACTAATGCTTCGCTACAGTGCCTATAGTTCCTTATGTGTCCCTTGAGGCTTGCCCACCTTCATGTAATCATCCTAAGTATACATTGGATGTGGGCTCCTTCTGCTCCAGTGCAAAAGGCGTCATCTTCCCTAGTGTGGAATCTCCAGCACCCTTCCCTATCACATAACCAGTTCCAGCATGTCTGACATGGAGGGCTTGATGTTACTGCCCATAGAATCATGCCTTTGGCATTATATGTGCTACAGACGTTCTGTAGTGACTTGTGTCACCAGGCAGTTTGTTCCCATTCTAGCTCCACTAACAGGACTGAACCTTGTCTTTCATCATTAGCAGGCTTCTTGGAAACTAATTAGCAGCCAGTAGTGTTGGCCTATTCAACACCCTCCAGGAATTCACTTATTTGAGGAGGGGGCTTATCGGAATAAGTTTTGAGTGTGCACGTGTATGTCTGTGTGAGGGGAGGTTTACATCTGTGCACACACTGTGGAGCTGAGAGGCAGATATTGGGTGCTCTCCTCAGTTGCTCTCTAGTCTGCTATTTTGAGACAGGGTTTCTTGCTGATCCCGGAGCTCACTGATTCGGTTCTAGCAGCTGACCAGCAGTCCTCAGGGATTCCCCCATCTCTGCTTCACTAGCACTGGGTTAACACACATGCCGTTGCACCTGCATTTTATGTGGGTGTTGCAGAACTAAATTTAAGTTCTTATGTTTGAGTGGCAAACACTGTGCCTACAGAGGAGGGAGCCATTACCCCAGCCCCTGCAAACAACCTTGACAATAAGAACCCAGTCATTCTAATGAAGTAGAATTCTATTCTAGAATGCAAACTGGCGTGGGAATGGATTATATTTGTGGCGACAGTCACAGACAAACCGATGTTCATTAAGAATCAGTAAATAGTTGTTAAGCGAGTTAAGGAGAAAAGCAAATCAAACAAAACTCATAACAAAACCGACTACCATACAACTTCCTCCCTCCTGTAGAATCCATGCTGTTTTCTATTAAACCCCACAGTGCTTAGCCAGTTTTTTTGGCTTCTTTCTTTTAAGTTCGTGTGTATTCTCCCAGATCTCTCCCCAAGTTCACATTTGAACCTTCTGCCTTTATATATTGGAAAGAAAAGCAAAGAAACAACTGTGTTCATGTGTAAATGTGTGTGCACAAATGCATGTATGTGTGGATGTATATGCTTACTCAGGAAGAAAAAGCACACCTACCCACACCCGTGAGTCTACTACATGGTCTCTGAAGCAGCTAAACGTAGATCTGTGCTCCTGACGCTGCGTGCACACCTTCGCCGGTGTCCACCTCCGAAGGGTCTTCCAGAGTTTGTGTAGCCTTCCTTGCCGGGGCTGATTTCTCTTCTGTGGAAGTTCTTGCTGGGTGAGAGCTCGAGGGTTAGCCAGATGGTGGAAGAGGAGAGAGCTGATTCTTCAGTTTGCAAATTGCGTGTGTGAGAGTCTTCAGTGCCACAATTCCTCAGTCAACGTTACAGATATGGGCAAAATAATAATCTTTTTATCATTGCACAGGCCATAAAATGGATCCCTTCTAATAGTGTTGGTGCAATGAAAAGAAATATTAAGTTAATTGAACGGGCTTGGGTATTGGTCTCAGTAGCGCTTGACTGCACCGTGGTACAAAGCTTTAGTTCTCCTTAATGCTATTTCAAGGGACCTTTGCAGAGAACTCCAAATAGATCCTTGGTGAATTGAACTCCTTTCTCTCTCTAAACCTCTTGCTCCCTTCCCCTTCTCTTGTCTCCCCTCTCCTGCTCCCTCCCTAACTCTTCTCTTCCTCTCTCTTTTCCCCCACTCCTTCTCTTTTCTCTCCTCTTCTTTCTTCCAAAAATTCATCATCATCACTTACAGATGGGACTTGCGGATGGTATTAAAATGCTATTTCATGTCCCTCCATCACTTTCCAAACAGCCTTACTGAAATCTGTTTATTTACAAGATTTCAACACTCAGAACCAGCACCAGAACCTTATGGCACTAAAATCCTAGGTTTTTTTTTTTTTTTTTAATACACTTGCTTCAAAGCAAGCTTATATATTCCTCATGCCTTTTACTAGTGTTTCAGTCACCAATAAAATATAAGAGGAAGTGCCTGACTAAATTTAGAATTCCCTTCCCATGGATTATCTGGTGGTGCTCTTTAAAGATAAAGCATGCTATGCATTTGAAATAATATGGGGAAAACGCTTCTTAAAAGTGGGGGCTGGAGAGGTCAAGTCTTTCTGTTCTATATTCGGACTATAGATGATTGAGAGCACAATCTCTTTTTCTAGCAAATGCTATGTTCATGCTTCTCACTTTATTTTATTCCTTCTCTTTTATGATTTTGCAAAGCTGGCTTTCAGTTAACCTTATACCCTTGGAGGCTAAACCTTTGGTTGAAAGGCATTTGAAGGTTTGGACTCTCTGGCGTTTGTAGTGTACGTACTTGCAAGGCTGTCAGTGACCCAGCATTGGGGAGAGCAGCTTTCAGAGTCGGTTGACAATCGGTTCCTGGTCTTACAGAGTGCAAAGGAGGTCACAGCAAATGGCTGGGCATTGCTGTTTTCCACATAGCTCAGAGATATTGCTGGAGGATCACAGGGCCCTGGGACAATGCGCGCGTGGTTGCAATAGCATTCGGTGATTTCAGCCAGTTCAGCATCTGAGCCATCAACAACCCACATCTAGCCAAACCCTCCTGTGTCCACCCTGCCTTGTGTGGACACTCTGTCTCTTCAAGCAACTCGTTCCTTCCTATTGCTTTCAGCTTAACAGGTTATTTAAGGCTTTCGTCCCAGGTTTTGCCTCTATAGTGTTTAGTATAATTCTCACCAACAGCATTGGCTCCATTATCCCTTAATCTTCTGTTGTGATCACTAAACCAGTTCTGGAAGAAAACCTGCTGACCGGTTTTCTCTGATGTTGCAACACTACTGAAAGACTAAAGAAATTCTAGACATTGGAGCTTATAGCTCTGCCTCCTTCCCACTACAAGGCTGCCGATTGCAAGAAACTCTGTCCTCCTGTAATCTCTACCTCCATGCCATAACTGTATTCTGACCTCTACCCTGCTACCTCACTCTGAAGCCACTTCAAACCAAGACACAAGGGTAAAATAAAATTCATTAAGTGAAGAAATAAAAAGGAAAGAAAGAGGAAGAAAAGCAACGGAAAGAAGTTCTATCAAGTTACTGATCAGGAATCTGCCTGCATGCCCAGGGCTTTGGGTTAAATCCATAGAAATAAAGAGGAAGCAAAAACATGTTAATGAATTTTCTTGGTAATTAATTAATAACTCAAACCTGGGGTTTAGAATAGAATACCCCATAGTAAAGCCATCTGTGCCCTGGAGACAATTGTTTTCTTCAACATTGCTTGTTACACTTAGAGTGTTATCTGTGTTTGTACAAAAGCCAGGAGAAGGCTGGAGGGATGATTTAGCACTTTAAAGGACTTCCTAATTTTGCAGAAGGCCTGGGTTTGGTTGCCATCGCTCACATGGTGACTTACAATCACCTCTATACTGGTTTCAGGGGAACATGCACGCACCTGGTCCACATAAACTCACAGAGGCGCACACATATACACATAAGTTAAAAAGGCAAAGGTCATCCAGACTGGTTGAGGGTAATGTCTCTCTAGCGAGTACGAGTATGCACAAAACCCTTATAGTTCATCATCTCTTCCCTCAAAAGAAGGTCCTAAGAGGAAGACGTTTGTAGCCAAGAAACAGCAAACAGATTTGATCTATTTTAGCTTTTAAATTTCCGTTGTGGGGCCCAGCACTCAGACCCACGGTGTTGTTTATGCTACACCATCACTCTACCACTGAGCTAAATCATCACACCCACAATTGATATTAGAAGCCCTTTGTGTGTGTGTGCATGTGTGTACAAACACATGTGTGTGAACATGATGACGATACTTCTGTATGACTACTTTTTCTTCATCAGGAAGCCCAGAAGTGACAGTAGGAAACTTTAAGAAGAAACAAGCATCACCTTTCTACTTCCTTCTGTTCCAGTCCTTGCACTGATTTTTCTGAGCAGAGAGAGTGTATGACCTGAGTCTGTTGTTCAGGTTCCTTCTAGAGGTAAAGATCTGTGGTTCCGTACAATAACACTTCTTATCCAAGCAAACAACACTGGTAAGAATATGGCTAAAAAATTTGTTACCATTTTTTAAAGGATACATATGAAGTTATTATTTTATTAATTATATAAATGTACATATCATATATTGCCAACAAGATTACCCAGTGGGCAAAAGAACTTACTGTGTGCTAGCCTGTAACCTGAGTTCAAACCCTTGGAACACACATAATGAAGGACAGACTCCACAAAGCTGTCCTCCGACCCATGCATGCATGCTATGGCATGTACCCCTCTCCAATAAATCATGCACAGTACATGTCCCCCACCCCAAAATTAAGCTGCTCATCGTCTTCTGTTGAGTAACCTGTGCTTGACCAGTACAACCATCCTACTTAGTCCTGGGAGTTTTGAATAGAGAGCTAACCTTTGTGTGGCAAAAGAAAGAACTTGGCAGTGTTCTGGTGAGGCCAACATTGGTACGGCAGGCCAGCAACAGCTGTGTTTCCAGCGATGGTGGCATGCTCTGTCTGCTTGCACCTTTGCTCTTTGCTAATGTTTTGGATTCCTAGATTCTCACAGTTATACAACTGGTAAATACATAAATCAGGAGTATATGACAGCTTTACAGCAAGTTCAGTAGGCTACCCTATGTTCTAGTAAAGACTGTTCCTACATGAAAACACTAGGATTGGTTCTGTCATTTATGGATTAGAACCACTATACTTATAAAAGTGGGAAAATAAGCCTCAGCCTGCCATTTCAGTGTTTGATGAGCTGGCTTTATTCTCTCCAGGGTTCTACCTCCTTCTCTCAATCAGAGACACAGGAATCGAGGAACACCCGCCCAAACTAGTTAAGGGAGGGCAGCTAATTGTTAAAATATGAGGGTCAAGAAACTTCAGTTCCCCATGATAGCAAAATAAAGGGAAAAGTTATAAACTTATGTATTTTTTTAGCCATTTTAAAAGGATCTTAAAGGAGTTGGGGGCGGAAAATAATATGATTAAAATTTATCATTTTAGTTAGAATAATTATATTCATTGCCATTATATACCTTAAAGTGAATTCTTTTGTTGTGAGCTTTCAAGTGATGGACAGAGCAAATCTCTGATCCCTGGACAAACTGAGTCAAGTTAGGCTCTTCCAATTGCTCTCATTCTGGAGAATGTAGGAAGAAGGCTGCATTAACAAAGAACATAAAACAAAAGCCTAAACAGTCTCTTCAAGGGCGTTTTCTTAAGGAGTTCCAGGCAGGAATTCCCAGAGCCTCACTACACAGATGTTTCCATGTAACATTTTCTGTACACACAAGTCATAAGAACCATCCTCAGGTGTTTACTAAGGAAGAAGTGGACTATAATATCTGCATCTAAAGAGCTTCTTATGTATCAACCGCTGGTCATCAACAAATGTGCAGATTTTGTTGGAATGCTGGCAAGTGCTAAGCTAAAATGATGGATTGTCAAGCAGTAAGATAATGTGTATGTGTGCAATTCTTTTTCCTTCAGGGTCATCAAGGTCTTTCATCCAAGTCTTAAGGGTCTCTTCAAACTGGTCATCTTGGGAGGCAAAATTACCATTATGAGTAGAAAGTAAATAGAAACGACGGGACTCAAGGGTGAGCCGGACAGTTGGGGTGCCAAAAGTTGGAGGTCAAAAAATCTCAGCTTTCTCAAAGTCTCTCCATACTTTCTTTTATGATTACAGAGTTGTCTTTAAAGTGGTCCAAGAAAGTCCATGAGTAACTTTTCTCTTTTCCATTTAGAAGCTAAAGAGACAAACTGTCTTTTCTGCCATCTGATTACTAAGATCTGTGGTGCTCTTGGCTTGAGCTGCAGGGAACGCTCCCCTCATCCCTTCCCCGGTCACTGTGCTCTGTTGGCAGAGGCAGTCGGAGAGTGTTTCTCGTGTGAGCCTTGGAATTATTCATTTTGGACAAAATCTGCCTTTCATGCTTATGGAAGTCTCCAAAGGAGGGTCTGTTCTCCGTGCAGGTTTCAAACACAGCAAAAAAAGCCTTCTCCATGCAGTCTCGAACATCTCTAGGATGGAGTGATTCTCTGTGAGAACTGAAGGTTTTATTTCTCTGCTGTCAGGGGGAATTGTTTGTGACTGTTTATGCTTTATGTATAATGAAGACACCAGCTTGCTAACAACTGACCTGGGGGTAGTGTATCACAGTGAATTAAAAAAGTAGCCAGAGAGATCACAAACACAGGTCTTTGCTCATGGCAGCTTAACGGGCCATAACTTTCCTAAGTAGCTAAATTAACTTACAGATTTTTATGATATTTATTGCATTTCATTTTAATAAGAAGCTATTATAGTTGAATAACTAATTACTTTATAGCAGGTGTGACAAATATCACTGAGGTACCATCAGTAAAAATGCTTTATGGCTGCTTTCCCTTGTCACAAGGAAATAATCAAAGCCAGAGCTCAAAAGAAATACACCAAGCTCCATTAGTGAAACAAACGAAGATCTCATTTTCAGCGCCACTCAATATGCTTGATTGTTACCTGAGTAAGCCGGCCAAGGCCGGGAACAATAACTCCATTGCAGTGATTGCAGATTGTATCAAATCAGTAACTAAATAGGGGAAAAAAAAGACCATTTATGTTCACTCAGAATCTGGCCACACTTGGAGGAGGCCTATGTTTGGATTCCTTGTTTTTTTAATTGGCAGGCAGACTATATAGAGAAAGTGAAACCTTTGTTTCATCTTAATTTGGGTGATGGTACAAAGGATGCCCAAAGAATTATTATAGATTAAAATCAGAAAGTTCTTTTACTAGGTTAAAGAAATGTTCTTGTAGCAAGGTATAGTGGCTCATGACTATAATATCTGCACTTGGGAGCCAGAAATAGGATGGATAACTGCAAGTTCAAGACCAGCCTGGGCTATGCTCACAGCCAGCCAGGACCATGTAGTGAGACTCTGTCTCAAAAAAAAAAATCTCATATTTTTACAGGTATATGTAGAAGCAATAATTAAAATTTAAGACTAAAATTAGAAGATTAATGTATACTACTAAAATGCCTATAGCTAAGGATTTTGATTTTTAGGTTTTTTATTTTTGGTTTTTCAACACAGGGTTTCTCTGTAGTTTTGGACCCTGTCCTGGAACTAGCTCTCATAGACCAGGCTGGCCTGCAGATATGTTGCTTGCAAGTTTGAAGATGCCATTGTCTTTTGTTTTTGTTTTTGTTTTTTATTTTTGCCACTGAGTATTACTCCATTGTGTAAATGTACCACATTTTCCTTATCCATTCTTCAGTTGAGGGGCATTCAGGTTCTTTCCAGGTTCTGGCTATTACAAATACTGCTGCTAGGAACATAGTTGAGCAAATGTCTTTGTGGTACAATTGTGCATCCTTTGGGTATATTGCTGGGTCTTGAGGTAGATTGATTCCCAATTTTCTGAGAAACTGACATGCTGATTTCCTAAGTAGTTGTACAAGTTTGCATTCCCACCAGCAATGGAGGAGTGTTCCCCTTACTCTGCATCCTCTTCAGCACAAGTTGTCATTAGTCTTTTTGATCTTAGCCATTCTGATAGGTGTTAAGATGTTACCGAGTTGTTTTGATTTGTATTTCCCTATGGCTAAGGATGTTGAGCAATTCCTTAAATGTCTTTTAGTCATTTGAGTTTCTTCTGTTGAAAATTCTCTGTTTAGATCGGCACCCCGTTTTTTAAATTGGATTTTTTTTTGTATTTTGGTGTCTAGTTTATTGTGATATATATATATATATATATATATATATATATATATATATATATATATATATATATATAATCAGCTCCCTGTCAGATGTGGGATTGGTGAAGACCTATTCCCTTTCTGTGCCCTGTTGTTTGGTTTTATTCATTGTGTCCTTTGCTTTATAGAAGCTTCTCAGTTTCAAGAGGTCCCTTTTTATTGATTGTTGCTCTCAGAATCTACTGTTATAGGTGTTATATTTAGGAAGTGGTCTTCTGTGTCAATACATTCAAGGCTACTTCCCACTTTCTCTTTTATCAGTTTCAGTGTAACTGAATTCACGTTGAGATCTTGGATCCACTTGGACTTGAGTTTTGTGCATGGGGATAGATACGGATCTATTTGCGTTCTTCCACATGTTGGCATCCAGTTATGTCAACACCATTGCTGAAAGTATTTTCTTTCCCTTGTAAAATTTTTGGCTTATTTGTCAAAAAACAGGTGTTTATAGGTGTGTAGATTAGTATCAGGGTTTTCAATTAAATTCCATTAACCCATTGTCTGTTTTTATGCCAAAACTAAGCTGGTTTCATTACTATAGCTCTGTTGTAGAGCATGAAATCAGGGATGGTGATGCCTCTGGAAGTTCCTTTATTGTACAGGATAGTTTTGCCTATCTTGGGTCTTTTGTTTTTCAAAAGTATTGTTCATTTGAGGTTTGTGAAGAATTGTGTTGAGATTTTGGTGGCGACTGCATTGAATCTGTAGATTGCTTTTAGTAAGATTGCCCTTTTTACTATGTTAATCCTATCTATCCAAGAACATGGGAGTTCTTTCTATTTTCTGATTTCTTCTTCAGTACCTTTTTTCAGAGACTTAAAGCTCTTGTCATACAGGTCTTTCACTTGTTTTGTTAGTGTTACCCCCAAGATATTTTTATGCTATTTGTAGTTATTGTAAAGAATGGTATTTCTCTGATCTCTTTCTCAGTCGATGTATCATTTGTATATTGGAGGGTTACCGATGTTTTTGAGTTAATCTTGTATCCTGCCACATTATGAAGGCTTTATTAGGTGTGGGAGTTCCTTGGTAGAATTTATACTATCGTACCATCTGCAAATAATGAAAGTTTAACTTCTTCCCTTGCAATTGTCCCTATGATCTCCTTTTGTTGTCTTATTGCTCGATTTAGGACTTCTAGTTATATATTTAGTAGATATGGAGAGAGTGGACAGCCTTGTCTTGTTCCTGATTTTAGGTCAACCACTTTGAGTTTCTTTCCATTTTGTTTGATGTTGGCTGTTGGCTTAATGTATATTGCCTTTACAATGGTTAGGTATGTTCCTTGTATCCTTGATCTCTCGAAGAACTTTATGACCAAGGAATGCTGGACTTTGTCAACAGATTTTTCAGCTTCTAATGAGATGATCATTTTTTTCTTTCAGTTTGTTTGTATGGTGGATTACATTGACAGATTGTATGTTGAACCATCCCTGTATTTCTGGGATGAAGCCTATTTGATCATGGTGTATTTTTTTTTTTAACATGTTCTTTGTTTGGTTTGCAAGTATTTGTTGAGAACTTTTGTGTCAATGTTAATGAGGGAGATTGTTCTATAATTCTTTTTCTTAGCTGTATCGTTGTGTGTTTTGGGTATCAGGGTAACTGTAGGGTGTAAAAAAGAGTTTGGCAATGTTTCTATTGTGTGGAACAACTTGAGGAGTATTAGTATTATCTGTTCTTTGGAATTCTGGTAGAATTCTTCACTGACACCATTTGGCCCTAGGCTTTTTGTTTGTTTGTTATGAAAGTGTCTATTTCCTTTGGGGTTATAGGTTTATTTAAGTAGTTTTTATGATCTTAATTTAATTATGGTATGTGGTAACTATCCAGAAAACTGTTCATTTCTTTTAAGGTTTCCAATTTTGTGGAGTATGGGTTTTCAAAGTATGACCTTATGATTCTCTGGATTTCCCCAGTGTTTGTTGTTATTTTTCCCTTTTCATTTCTGATTTTGTTAATTTGGATATTCTCTCTCTGACTTTTAGTTAGTTAGGATAAAGGTTTATCTATCTTGTTGTTTTTCCCAAAGAACCAACTCTTTGTCTCATTGAGTCTTTGTATTGTGCTCTTTGTTTCTATTTTACTGATTTCAGACATAATTTGATTATTTCCTGTTGTCTACTCTTCCTGGGCAAGTTTGCTTCTTTTTATTCTGTGCTTTCAGGTGTTCTGTTAAGTTGCTAGTGTGAGAATTCTCTACTGTCTTTATGTAAGCACTTAGCAATATGAACTTTCTTCTTAGCACTGTTTTTATAGTGTCCCATAAGTTTGGGTATGTTATGTTTCATTTTCATTAATTCTAGTAAGTCTTCAATTTCTTTCTTTCTTTATTCCTTGCCCCAGTGATGATTCAGTTAAGCATTATTCAATTTCCATGAGTTTGTAGGCTTTCTACAATTAGTGTTGTTGTTGGATTCTAACTTTAAACCATGGTTATCTGATAAGGTACAGGGTATTATTCCATTTTTTTAATTTTATTTTTATATCTGTTGAGGTTCTTTTTCTTACCGAGTATTTTAGAGTTAATATTGGAGAAGTTTTCCTGATGTCCTGAGAAGAAGGTGTGTTCTTTTATGTTTGGGTGGAATGTTCTGTAGATGCCTGTTAAATCCTTTTGAGTCATGATGTGTGTTAGTTTCCTTCAGTTGCAATTGGGGCCTCTTTCTCTGGGTGCAGCTGGGGCTTGTGGCTCCGGTGGTCACTGTCCCTCCAGGTGCAGGTGGGGCCGGTGGGTCTGGTGGTCACTGTTGTGGCAGGCCATGGTTTGTGGAAGAGGGTGTTACCTCTTTGTCATTCAGGGTTCCGTGGGTCCTATTTCAAATTATAATATCTAATTAACACCTAAGTGACAATCTCGGTACAGATCCACTTCAAAATTTCACATTGAAATTTAATTTGCCCTGAAATAAAGTTTTAATTTAGCTACAGATTTAATCTTTATTTGTCATGGAGAGCTTCATTGACAGCATCATTCTGGGTTAACCCAAGTTGCTTTTCAAATTCCTGTCTGCTCGTGTAAAAAGCTGGACCATTTACATCAACAGTAGTGCAATCTTAGTCAGTGGCATACAGATCTCCAGATGATGCTCCAGGAGGAAAATTGGATGGATTCTTTTCCAGATGTTCTCAGGACTCTACAGCGTGGTCATGACTTGGGACATATGTAGTGTGAATTGTAATTGGTTTTAATAATAAAAACCAAAGTCAGATATGTGGGTAAATGCTGAAAGATCAGAGAAGTAAAGGAACCAGTCACTAGAGAAATCTTTTACCTCTACCAATTCCTCAGACCAAATGGCTGATCCTGTCCTTATGAATCCTTAGACTGAATGCACTGAGCTCCTGTCTCCTCCCACCTTAAGTTCCTCTCTCTGTTCAGCCATATCCCTTTCTGTTTTCCCCTCCTTAGTGCTGGGATTAAAAACAAGTGACTCCCAAGTACTTGAATTAAAGACGTGAGCCATCACTGCCGGGCTCTACTTTTCTTTTAGATTAATCTAGTACAGCCCAGGGAGGTCTTGAACTCATTGATATCCATCTGCCTCTGTCTCCTGAATGTTAGGATTAAAGGTGTGAGCCACCACTGCCTGACCTCTATGGCTAACTGGTGTCTTAGTTCTGCATTCTGATCTTTAGCAAGCTTTATTTGTTAGTTCACAAACAAAATAACACTACAGACATAGCTCACGACTAGATTGTTCTTTATTCCAGGTTCTTCTAGGGGGTCTACTGGGCTGAGACATCAGCTGCTGCTCTGAGGTGTTTCTGCTGTTTCTAGGAGAGAAGCGGTGTGACTATGTGACTCCCTGGAACTCAACACAGGGCCCCTGCTGCTCAACTTCACATGTCTATGTACTTACTGAGTCCTGGAGATGCAGCATACAGATTCTGTCCAACTCTCTTTCATTAAAATCATTTTTATTTTTATTATTTTTGTGTTTCTCTATGTCTGTATGGGTACCCATGGAGATCAGAAGAGGATGTTTGGCCACCTAATGTGGGCACTAGGAAGTAAACTCTAGTCCTTTAGAATGTCATTAAGTACTCTTAACTGATGACCCATAATTTCAACCTCTTTCAATTTTTGTATTATTAAAAAAATTTACCCTTTCATATTCCCCAGAAGTCCCACTTCTTTCTAGGGCAATTGGATACCTTACTTAAGAGGAGAGAATTATTCACCTGGTGCATTTGAAAAACATTCATACTTTTAATCCAGGCAGGAGAACCACTTAGGAGTATTTTGAGATGTATTTTACTTTCTGAAAGTTGGCAGGAGAAAATTGATTATCCCTGCTCCAATCAGTCACTTCTGTTTGCAAAGATATGGTATGGTTTGGTCAAAATATTGAATCCCTGTTAAGAAATGTTATTAAATAAAAGTTCAACTCTGAAACACAGATGAATATCCCTTCAGTTGGTCTTTCATATACCTCACTTTTCTATAAACAATTTTTTTCTAGGCCAGTGACATGGAAAATAATAGGTGGTTATCGATGGTCATTAAAAAAAATTCTGGAAATATTGGTATAGCTTAGGGTGACCATTAATGTTATGTTGTGCCGAGAAGGGTGGAATCAGAGTATTTTAAAAATGGAAGGGAATTTAGAAATGATTTTGTTCAACTCCCAGGTCTTGTAGATAAAAGTAGTCATGGAACAATTTGTCATCCTATACCCAATTTAGAGGCTCGTAATATTATTCTATAAAATGAAAACATACAATCAAATAAGGTGCCGTGGCTTCCAAAGACTATCAGGGCAGCACATCTACTCCATTTAACCACCACATTGGGGAGTCTGGGGCCACTTTCATCCTGGATATGCAACAACCCCAGGTGCATTTTAGATTCTAGTCATGAAATTATTGAAACATCCTAAAACATAATTCACCTTTTAAATAAAGAATTAAACAAAAATACCTTCACCACAAGGGAATATTTTGCAATAAAATAAGATTAGGTAGATGGAGCAGTTCTGAAAATACAGGGATTCCTACAAGACTGGTAAAATTGGTTGTAAACTGAAAAAAAAAATACATTGGAAGGCCAAAAAAGAATGAATCAAAGATACAAAAGTTTACTTTATATCTCCATGGATAATGTGAAACAATATTTGAGTTTTTGAAAATTCTATCAGAATGTTCAGTTTCATTTCCTAGTCAGTTGATGGCCTTTCTCCCCGTTGTTCCATTAAATCTGCTTTGAATCTTCATGGCTCTCCAAGGAACCTCTAACTCTTTACCCTTCCTAAGAGCCAGCTGTTGCATCTAAGTTCCCCCTGGGCCTGACATAAATATTTACATGTGAGTTCATCTCGGGGAGGAAGTGTGCCTAATAAATTGCTCGAATTTTGTACCGCCCATTGTGTAGTTACAGTTTATTTTTCTCCAGGTATCACCAGCCTGAAGCTAGCCCAGTGATTCCTTTGCTAATTAGTTAAACCATCTCAAATGGTGATAAAGATGCTTGTGGCCATTGATTACCCTTGATGGTCTGAACTCTTTCCACAGGGGTTGAAAGATCGCTTATCTAAACAAATAAAGTGGTCCTATGACTTGAAAATATTTAGACAATGTTCTTCCCATGAGCCAAGTTCTAAGGATGTAGCCCCTCGGGAGTGACTGTCTTGGCATGGTTTATGTAAGGGCCATCAAGATACCATTGACTAGAAGCAAACTGGTTATAAATTACTTCAGAATGCTGTGGTATCCATTTTCATTGTCTTCTGAAGTTGACTTATAAAAAAATCAAAAGAGTTTCCCCTTGAATATACTTAATAATGCATTCGAGCAGGCATTTTGCCAAATTCCTTTGAGACTATATTAAATAGAAAGATATTTTAAACATTCATGTTGATGAATGGCATGTGGGTAATGACCTTGTGCAATCTACAGAACCCTGTCTGCAGTAAAAGCATTGACTACCAGAGAATGTGAGGTGGAATTTGTTTTTAGTATACTATTTATTTATTTATTTATTTATTTATTTATTTATTTTGATCTTTATTTCAACTTTAGAGAAGTTTTTATGTTCATAAAATTAGCAAATGTTTGTTGCAAAAGCTAAAATGATGAAAGAAGAAATAAAGGCAAAATCGAAAATAATTTTCAGTTTTGAAAATTTCTACTGTTTTGCTACAAATACCAAAACAAATAGGTACATATAGGTACAAATACAAGTAGGTAAATTATATGCATGTATGTCTTATTTATTTATATACTTAACTAAGTATGTTTTTTTATAAATCCTAAAATTAAATATTATGTGCTGTTATCTACTATTTTCTGTCATATATCTAATATTAGTCTGAATTCTATGGAAGCATCATCAATTATTGATCTAGTTCTCTATGATAGGATATTTAGGTAGTTCCATTTTTCTTTCTGTAGTGATTCTTTGATGAGCATTTATGTACTAGAATCATATTAAACCCTTTGTCTTACAAGACATTTTACCATACCCAAATATGATTATATCATGTCTAGTTTCTAGAAGTAGATTTTGCATATGAAGACAAGAGATGGGAAATACTCCCATGGGGAAGTGTTCAAGTGGTTCTCCCAAACTTTGTCCCAGTTTTGACTCACAAGATCAGTTCAGACTGATCTGTTTCCCTCACCTCAATAACTACATACTCTAGCAATCCATCATTTAAAAACCTATGTACTTCTATGAGGGAAAACTATTTTCTAGTGATATGATGTGTACACCTTGTTTTAACCAGACTCCCAAGGTTGTGTTTGTATTTAGAGTGTTCAGAGCACTGTGGTCAGGAAGAAACAAGATTGCACTCTCTTCCTTTTTAGCTTCATAATCGAGTTTTCTCTTAAATACACTGTCTTCTGCTTACTGTTTTCTGGTTCTTGAATTTGCTCTTATTTCAGTTTCCCTGTGAATTTCAATAGTTCCCAGCTCTCCTGGTTCTCTTTCCCTCTCTTGAGCCTAATTTCTTCCTTGAACCAGGTGTGTCTACTCTTGTCATTTGTAGGGTGGTTTAGCCACCCCTTCTCTGGGTTCTTCAAAGTTGTGTTTCAGTTCATATCTATACACACACACACACACACACACACACACACACACACACACACACTCTGTGTTATGTGTCTTCTGTGTTATTTGTGTGTGTAACCCTGTGTTATATGTATGGTCAATTGTTCACATGTATATGAGTACACATTTGTGCATGTGTGTGTATGTAAAAGAGAGAGGAGAGAGAGGGGGGGGACAGAGAGGGGGAGAGGGGTAGTGAGGGAGAGAGAGTGAGCCTGAGATTGGCATTGGATATCTTCCTCAGGTGCCCTTCTTTTTATATTTTTCAGATTTAGTTATCTTGCTGAACCTAGAGGCTGCTGGTTCTGACTTGTCTAGCTAGCTACCTTGCTCCAGGGACCCTTTGTCTCTGCCTCATATACACGGAATTTCAGGTGTTAGGCTTTATGTGGGTGAGGGGGTGCCCAAACTCTGGCCCTCAGGCTTTCTCAGAAACATTTCATCCACTGAGTTGTCTTCCCAGGCTATACTAATTGATTGATAGATTGATTTAGGGTCGGATTATGGCTCCTTAGGATCCCTAGTGCTGGGATTTTAGGGCTATGCTACCACAGCTGGTGAATGATTAATTGGCTGGTCGCTAAGTAGACTATATAAGAATATAAAAGTATATTTGGACACATATATTTATAATTAATGGAAAAATACCAATCACAAAGTAGGTGGTGCATAAATGCTGACATATATGCCATTCCTTAAAGTCAGTTTCTAGATTAGGATTTTCTTTCTAGGACTAAGAATATCTTTCATTTTGTTAAGAATATTTACTTTCTTTCAGACAAGGTCTCGTTAGGTTGCTCTGGCTGAACCTAAATGAGTTATGTAGACCAGGATGGCCTCAAACACAGAGATCCACGTATTTCTCCCTCCCAAGTGCTAGGGTTAAAGATGTGTGTCGCTGTACCAGGCAAGGGTATTTCTTTCAACTTACTACAACCCCTTACTAGGTTTCAAACAAGCCTGAATAAACATCAGCTTTCCCCTGATTCTGCTTTTAATCTATTACATTATTATTAAACATAAACATTACTTAGCCCAAATATTAAAGCATGATCAGAGATAAGATTGTGTATATATATATATATATATAATATTTTATCAGTCTTACCTATATCTACCTAATGTATTCATAATGTATTATTTGTAAGTGGAAAATCATCTGACTATCAATTGAACAAAGTCCTATTGATGGGAAAAAGCAGGGGAAAACCCATGATGGGAAAGGGATATGATAGGGTTTGATCATCTAAATTGCTATTTCCTAGCTTTCCTTGGCATTTGACTTCTCCATTATGTAAACATGAACATAGCTTTTTGAAAAAGCACTTTCCACTAGAGGAAATCATTTAGTTAGCTGTGTTTTGTCTTGTCCATTTGGGCATCAAATCGTTTTGTTTCAGAATCTAATGCTATTTGCAGAAGCTGGTGTTTCTTCAGAAGATGGAGTGCTGACAGCACCTCCAGCAACGTGGCAACTGCAGAGATGTTCTCTGTGGCTATTGTTCTTCATGGCTTTAAGAACTCTGAAAAGCCAAGATTGGATAAATGGGTCAACTGTACTTCCAGCTCCGGGCAACCAAATGCACTCTTCTGGCCTTCTTATATGAACATATATACATCCATCCATACACACACACATACATATACACATACAAACAGATGGGCAGAAACACACTTAAAAAAGATTTGAGAAAACCTAAAATTTTAGTCACCTTAATAAACAAAATATATACAGTTAGTATACATATATTATATATAATATATATACACCTATACATATACATGCCTTTACTACATTCCACTCTTGTAATTTAAATATATATATATGCTTCACTACAAATAATAGTTATCATAAGTTTGGATTTAAGAGTTATCATATTTGTAAGGCCTTTATCAATTTTTAAAATGCTAATACACTTTGTTTTTTAGAATGCAATAAAAACCTCCCAATTATGTAAATGATGGTTAGGTAGGGTCTATGCTATTGGATTATAGTCTCCATTGACAAAGATATATTAACACTCTTTAGTTTTTCATCTCTTTATTATCATCTTTTAACCAACAAAGCTGATTTGGATGGTGTGAACCCCATTCCTTGATGCTTTTCCTTGTCTGTCGGGCTTTGTGTGTCTAATGACTACAGTCTCCCTTCCACTACAGAAGCAGGTGCCTCATGAATTATAGATTTTTGCATAGCCCAAGTCAATGGGCATGGGTTCATTTGGATTTTAATAATTCAGAACTAATCTGCTGTAGGTAGAGTGGAGCAGATCTACCTTTCATGGCAGACCAGTAAAAGGTGGGCATATTGGATTCATTTGGTTCCTCTGTAATACTTTAAATGTTTGAAATTGCATTCCACAGTATTATTCGTTTGCATAGACACTGTGATTCACATGGAAATTTACTTGAGAATTAAAGGATTTTTATATTTTCTATCCACAACAGTAATGGTATTTTTGCCTTTTTTTTTTTTTGCAGTTTGAGAATCATGCTATGTATACTTAAAGAATACAGAATGTCTACAGAATATGCAATGTTTTCCACCAAAGACATAATTATTTTATGGTTGTGCTGGGCTGAATAATGGTCTCCCCAGAGATGTCTGCATTATCATCCTAAGAATGTGCGAATGTTTCTTTACATGGCAGAAGGGATTTATAGGAATCTTAAAGTTAGGGATCTCTGAATGGTGATATCATCTGGTGTGTGACTTTACTTTTTGGTAATGTGACAAAATACTTGTGAAAATTCAACTTAAAACATGAGAAATATTTAATTTAGTATGTGGCTTAAGAGGTTTTATTCCATAGTTGGTCAGCTTGTTGCCTTGACTCTGTGGCAAGAGAGTATATCACAGCAGAAGCACAATGTGGGAGAACTGTCTATTCACAGTAGTGGTTGGGAAATAGAGAAAGGAAGAGTCAGGGTCCCCAGTGTTCTCTTTCACTGCATCCCTCCAACATCCTACTTCCTTTTGTCACTAAAGATTTTACACCTTCTAATAACATGCCATGTTCAACACTGAATCTGTGAATATGTGCCCTAAAGAAAATTTAGGACCCAAACCACAACACCCTAACACTGTTCAGGTAGTCCCTAAATCTAATTATATGTGTGCGTAGGAAACAGAAGGAAGATATCTGACTATAGAATTCAAAGATAATGTGATGGCAGAGTGATGTGTATGTGGTCATTAGAAGTTGGAAAGGTATGAATGGATTGTGTCTGTGAGAATCAGATAGGTCAACCCTCTTTGACTACAGTGGTCCATGTCCCACACCTGGCAGGATTGCTTAGGTTGGTTTGTTGTTGTAGGAGCCTACTTGTTTGTATCTGGCTGCTCAGTCCCAAAATAACCACACAGAAACTGTATTGATTAAATCACTGCTTGGTCTATTAGCTCTAGCTTCTTATTGGCTAGCTCTTACATTTTAATTTAACCCATTTCTATTAATCTGTGTATTACCATGTGACTGTGACTTACCGGCAGGCTCCTGACTGGCATCTGTCTCTGCTGGGACTACATGGCTTCTCCCTGACTCTGCCATCTTTCTCCCAGCATTTAGTTTAGTTTTTCCCCTGCCTAGCTTTATTCTACCCTATCACAGGTCAAGGTGGTATTTTATTTATTAACCAATAAAAGCAACACATATACAGAACAACTTCCCATACCAGCTTGTGACACCTGGACTCCCCATGCTCTCTGATAAATGGATAGGTGCAAGAAGGTGCATAGTTAATCCAAGAACACAAACTATATTCTTGAGTGAAATATCTACAAATTGAAGAAATTCCTGAAATCATTTTGTTACAGGATATAGATGTCAATGACGCTAAATTGTTAATCAATACATCATGAGCACTGTCACTGTTTGTAGATTTAAAGAATTCTGTGTCATGTATCTGTACTACTTTTTCCAATATTACAAAGTATGAATTCATTTGAAATGCTAACACATGCATATAGAAATTTTGCTTTTCTGTTTAACATTGACTCCCAAGTATGCTAATAGCAAAAGTAATGGAACATGTGGAATTTCTAGGAAAAATGATTTTTCTTTGAAAATCTTTAAGAGTAGAAATACAAAAGGTCTCCTGTCTTAGAAGGGTCAATTTTTTTTGATAAATGAATCATAACTTCTCCAAGTATAAAATTTTCTAAACATGCAACATAAAATTAACATTGGATGGATTTGGTTCATTTATGAAAACTTACAGCTAGAAATTAGACTATTTTGTTTCTCTGAAAGCTAGTTCATCATGCAGACATGGTTAAAAATGAAAGTATAAATTTCTATTTTTCTGTTTTAGAAAAATATTATTCATTTAGTTGATATGGACAAAAGAGAAAACAGGCTTCATAGATTCACCATTCATTATCTGAAATTTTAAAGAAGTATGTGATTTAAAATTCTGATTTCTAGAGAACAGAAAGAGAGCAGTCTCCATTTTGAGTCTGTGGCTTAAAGGTGTGGTGAATTAATCTGACTGCATGGACTTTCTCCAAAGAGCTTCATCCCATCTGAGTCATATGAATTCTTTCTTATCTTACATGATCTATACTTTATCTTCACCAGCTAAGATCAAACCTCTTTGATTAGGAGCTACAAAGTTCATTGACTTCATTTAAACTCACTGTCTTACAATTCTAACCCCTCACTGTTTTGTCTATGTATCAGAAAGTCTTTCACCACACTGATTTTCCTATTTCTAAAAATGAAGGGCACTTTCTAATCCTATTTTAAAAGCTCACAAGAAGCACAAAGGCAGTAAATTACACTGCAGTATCTGGAATAGTCGGATTTAAACGTGATAGAATCATATGAATTAGATTTAAGAAACACATAAGCTTACACATTAAAGACTGTAATGTGTCTGTGTCTAGATCCAGGAAGGGAAAACTACCTCTTTATAGGATGAATTTTAAGCTGAAAGAGCATAAGGAGTTGTTGGGGTTCTGAAATCATAAAAGGCCTAGGAAATAGTTCCTGCACAACACAGACAGAATTGCCTGCCCTGTCTTTGGTAACATGGCTATTAGTGCATAGGATGGCAAATGCATTCTGTATTAGATAGTGCTCAGCTGGTAACTAGTGTGTGCAAAACAAGAAATGAAGGCCTTATAAGAAACACCTACTTCTTAGCCCAGAAGGGAGTTTATTTTTATTTATTAACATCACTTGTTAAAGAGGCAGTGAATTCGATTGGAAGTACATCAGAACACTTGGAAGTCATGTGGTCTGAGGGCTACTCAGGCACTGCTGTTGACTCCCATGTCCCAGTGCATGCATCCAACTGCCTCCCTGGATGACCATTTAACACCCTTCAAAATGAAATGATGGGAATAAACGATCGCTTGTACTCTCTCAGCCCTGACAAGCCGTGGTCAGGAAGACATCACTCTTACTCCGCATGGCAGGAATATCACTTGCCCTTTCCAATACCCATCCGCCCCTCAATCCTCTGTACAAATAAATCCTGATGTTTTTAGCTGGACATATTTTTTTCCTAGAGTAAAAAAAAAAAGCATGCTTTGCGGTTTTCTCACTTGGCCTACTGTGGTAACATAACTAAGACATGAACAATCAGATGGGAGCAGACCACCGCGTAAGCCTTTTGGACAGGTGTCTCAAGAGTAGCCAGCCCACTAATTAGAGATGCACATCTCCTTGTCCTTTAGGTCCTCGATGCCCAAGGTGCTGGCTGGAGATACAGATGACCTTAGTGGGGGAGTTTGAGAAGGGAAATCATTTTGAAGATGATTTGAACCATTTGAAGTGACAGATATTACTTTATCTCCCTGTCAAAGCCATGAAAAACACTACAAATGTTCTATCATGGCTGCTCTGGGCTTTCATAACAGAAAATCCCAATTGGTACAAGCTATAAAATCATTACTTGTCATATGAAAATAACAATGGCAAGTGATTAGATGGAAGACAGTATTCTAAGTGTTTTCTGGACATCGTTTTATTTGGTTTCTATAATGAGGGCCATTATTCTTATCAGTTAAAAAACCTGACATGGTATCCAGAGAAGTGGGTAGATGTTAATTAATAGCCATGCATGGGTTTCATCCCTGCCTTGGATCACTGCATTTGAATAATTCTCAATCCTTATGTATTAAATGTAGTTTTATTTCCTGTGGGTGAAGAATATAGTGTTCTTGAGTCGTATCACTATATATAATGCATAAGGAACCCAGTGCTAGTTAAAATTTCTGGAGGACCTGGTAGAACTGTTGAGATGTAGTCACTATAAAATCTCATGTGGAAACTCTTTGCTACTCTAGGTAACTTAGGCATGTTCCTCTTGAGAATGTTTCATGGTTTTATATTTTAATCCTTTTTGACTCAGTTTTGCTTAATGAGCTTGGGTTGTAGTCTCTTTGTCTTGTTTGGAGGTGTTCTGTTGTCCTGGGTGCTGTTTGTGGGAAGGCTAGCTTTTCTTGGTTGTCTGCAAATTAGTCAAGTCAGTTGGGGATATTCTTGAAGTTAGAGATGCCATAGAGAATGTGTTCTTCATTGCTTTCCACTTGTTCTCTGTTCTCCTGCTGGGACCATGGCCACATAGACAGATAAGTCCTGAAATTGCATCGATACTTCAACTTTATTTTGCTTTTCAAGATTCTAAGTTTCTTTGCTTTTAAATAGTCTGATTAGAATACTCTCATTCCCATATCTACAAAGTAATACTGCTCTGATTTGACCAGATAGCATCACATGTATTATCTGATGCAGTTAGACACCTTTTCTACTGAATCTTCTGACCCACAGATGTGTGTCCATTTGTAGTCTTTGATTTCTTTCGCTTTGCAGGTTTCAGCTTCTGTGTGTTAAATCTTGAGTTAGATTTATGCTGAGGAATGTTTGAGTCATTGTATTTATTTGTTCTTTTATTTATTTTTTTATTTATTTTTATTTTTTTATTCAAAATTTCCATCTCCTCCCCCTTCCCTCCCCTCCCTTCCACCCATACCCCCACTCCACCCTTCTCCAAAGACAAAGAGCCATCAGGGTTCCCTTCACTATGTTAAGTCCAAGGTCCTCCCAGCTCCCCCTATCAACACACACACACACACACACACACACACACACACACACAACCACACTTGGATTCTGAAGCATAAAAACAGTTTTCAAAACTTAAGTTAAAAAACAAATGATCCAAAAAGAAAATGGACAAAAAAGACAAACATTTCTCCAATGGATATTGTACACGGACTTTTTATCAGATAAAATACTAAAAATCCAGCCCAATCTCCAAGGAATTACCCAGAGAGAAAAAAACCTGTAGTAGAATTCCTTGGAGAAAACATTCTCAAAATGACTATAGAACTCGGATAGCCAGGGTTGAAGGAGGGGCAGGTGATGTGGGATTCCCCTCTGTATTCTGTGAATATTATAGGTTAATAAAGAAACTGCTTTGAGCCTATAGCAGAGCAAGGCAAAAAGAGCTAGGCAGCAGGGGAGGGAAGATGGGGACAGACTAAACGGAATGTGGGGAGAAAGAAGGCAGAGTAAGAGAGAAGCCAAGGGAGCCAGACAGAACTTTACCCGGTAAGCCACAGCCACATGGCGATACACAGATGACTAGAATTGGGTTAAATTAGTAAGAGTTAGCCAATGAGAAGTTAGAGCTAATGGGCCAAGCAGTGATTTAATTAAAAAAAAAAATCTCATGTGGGTCCTGAACATGATCGGTAGCTAACATTCCTGTTGAAGTACAAGTACTGAGAACGACTCAAAGTCCTTACCTTACCAAACTAGCAATCACTTTGCCCTCCCATGGAAATGGTGAAGTGGAAACAGCATTAACTAATGTGTGTGTGTGTGTGTGTGTGTGTGTGTTTAATAAATAATGCCTGAGAATATTAATGCTTATAGAATCCACAGCAATTTGAGAAAACTTAGATGCATCAGACTGGCACATAATTTCTAGACTGTGGTGGTGATGTAAGCGTGAAGCAGTCATTTAACCTCTGTGATGTTCAGATCTTCTTGCCAACTTTATTGGATTTGGTATTAACTTTAGGACCGAAATCTACATAAAAGCCTGTGAGGGCATTTCCGCAGAGGTTTCATGGAAGAGAAAAGAGCTAGCATGAATGTAACCACCAACGTACTGTGGACTGAGATCTCAAACTGGAGAAAAAGGAGCAAGGAGCAAAACAAGTTATCAACGTTTCTCTCTGTTCTCTGACTACTAATGAAATATAACTGACTCATGTTCTTGCTGCTACCCCTTCTGCTACCATGATGGACCATATCCATTAAATCATCAAGCAAGGCAAACCTTTCTGTCTTAAGTTGCTTTCATCAGGTGTTTTGCTAGAGCAATAAGTAAAATCCCTAATCCAGCTTCTCACCAACCAGTTTTCTAAGGAGAGGGTTTCCTATTTTACAGATAGTGTTTTGCATGTTTTAGAATCCTAGCCAATGAAAAGAATGTTAACGATTATTATTATTTTTTTACAGGATTCTACTCAGTATATTTACCAACAGTTATTTTCTCTTTGGCCCTATCCACTTGCATGAAAAGGACTGTTCGTTTTTGGATTGGGGCCAGGCTACTGCAGTGTGTGCCCATAATTAAGACAGTCTTGTGGGTGGTTTGGTCAGTGGGAGATAGATAGGGATAGTGCTATGTTGTGGTAGACAGGACAGTGAGACATTTTTCTGCCCCTGCTCGATAGCTCTGGAATTCTGTTTCCTCCAATTCCATTCCTGTTCATGGTTTGCCCTATTTTTTTGTCTTCATGCTGTAGCCAAGACCACTGTGGCTTCAGGATGGCAGGAGGGCTGTCCAATGCTGATGAAAAACATGGAGCATAACCGCTGTGGGACAGGCAGCTCAGGACAGATGTTCCTCTGCGTGAAGGCTACTCCACATGAGGGTATTTTCATATATTTCTATTAATCATTCTCTTGGCAGATTTTCACTCTCCGACAACCTGTTTTATGAGAATCAAATAATGCAACAGCACAGGATAAAAATAATGTTTTCTTACATAATTGTCACCCTTTGGATTCTGACCCTAACAATTCATTTAGAGCTTTTGTAGAATGTTGTCTTCAGCTGTTAGGTGCTGTCACGATTCAAACCCCATGCATAGTATTAGATTAGTATTTACAATTCCACATCCCCACCCACTCTTTTCTCTGTGATGTCACTTTCTCTAGAGATTTTTGATGTAATGCCCTCCAAATTTGTCCTTCTCCCCAGGGGAAATGGGTGGCGGCACACTCCTGCTTCTAAGATGCTGCTGACAGGGAGGTCTGCGTGGATGAGAGGAAGGGGTTCACAATAGCTAACCTCAGACATCAGGCTCCTTCTTCAACTTCTTTCCTCTGGAAAGGAATGTTTTACCAAAGAGTGGGACAGGGCTGGGGAGGTTTGAGCAACAGACACTAGACTTTCTGTGTGGGCTCAGAGGATCTGAACTGAAGTCATTACACTTACTAGGCAAGTGTTTTACTAACTGGGGCATCACCCCACTTCTTGGATGGGTTTTTTAAAATAGCAGTCAGCAAGAAAGAGAGGGTTCATCTCTGAAAGTAGAGCAACGTCTGCCTACATGTTGATGTTGCTGCCTAGGATAACTACGTCGGATGGTCTAGAATCTGCCTACAATCAACCCACTGTGCTATGAGGTGGAAGGCAGAGACATGAATTCCTGAAAGTTTGTGGGTGAGCTAGCCTGCTCTATCTGTCAAGATTCTAGGCTAGTGAAAAGTCCTATCTCAGGCAATTGTTGAAAAGCACCAGAGGGAAGACACTAGAGGCTGTCATCTGACCTCCACGTGTGCAGCCATGAGAACTTCCCTGAAACACACACACACACACACACACACACACACACACACACACACACACAAGTGAGTCCACGGGTACAAGAAGGAAAGCCTAAACAAGAAGCAATTCTTTTTCAAAAGGAATCGGGTTTGGGGGTTGTGCATATTGAGGAGATAGCTTGGGGAACCTTTCGATTGTGGCATTTGAAATCAAGGCGAGTGATCTTTGATGACAAGATGATGTACGTGCGTCAGAGAGGCTGGGGAAACGATGTGAGGCCTGGCTGCTTTAATTGTGCTCATGTTCTGTTTCTCATCTGCATTTTTTGAAGGAAAATGTCAAGTTCTGTTTGGGTTTGGGGATAAATCATTTCAGAAGACCTGCTTTACTGGAATATGTCTTTCCCTCTGTTTCTTCTCTTGCCAATACCCCAGAGTTCCGCATGAGTCCCTGTGAGCGTGGCAGCAGAAACAGTGCTGATGTTAGCTTAAATGAATAAGCAGACAAGGCTGCTGGACTATAAAGTCTTCAGAGTTCAAATTTCTCCCTGTGTTCAGTTCCACACCTGCCTTTATTTTGAATCTTGTTAGTGGCTTGCCCCTCTGATTACTTCTTCCTTTGAGCTCTCATGGCAATTTCTACATATCGCTATTGCAGAACTCATCAGATTGGGCTATAACTGGCTGTTTATATGTATTCAATACAAATAACTTTTGATAACAGGAAACACTATTTCAGCAAAAATTTTCTGTCCCCAATGACTAGAATAATGTTGAATATATATATATATATATATATATATATATATATATAGAGAGAGAGAGAGAGAGAGAGAGAGAGAGACATATGTAGTTCTTGTTTCCAACTTAGCGTTTTTAAGCAATGTTATTACATTATGCATGTGTGAATGAATGGGTAAGTGATATCCCAGCCAAGACAATCACTTAGGAGACAAAAACTTGTAGCTTAATAAGATTTAACATTGGATCTTTTGGGAAACAGTGAAACCATGATGTGCAGTAACCAGCATTCCCCAGTAGTGTAGTGTTGAGTGAGCTAACGTGAAGCATCAGTGTGACCTGAACTCAGACTACCACTTCATTTCAATAAAAGCAAATAACCCTAGCAGCACTTGTCTGAGTGTGGTGACCTGGAACAACCAGGCGTTGAATCAACTAGATTTTTCCCCCCACTCTTCTCCTTTAAGGTGTTCTTTGAGGCACTGTGGTAAGCCTATGGTCGCAGAGAAGGCTAGATATCATGCTCCTCTGTGGAGGACCTGTTTGAGCATGGGTCATCAAGCCCACAATGTCCCTGATGTATGCAGTACGGACATCTGGAGCTGCCCCATGTAATTCTTGTTTCCACCTCAGCATCTTTAAGCAGTGCCATTTCATGGGTGGGACATTGCTTCTTGAAGATGTGAGTCAAATAAAATAAGGACTTCCATTGGCTGCTGGTGCTAAGATGGCTATCCAGAGAGTCTCCAGCTCACTCAGTGAGCCCATCTCTGCTTGGCTAAGTCAAGGTGGTCTAAGCAAATCCAAAGAAGGCAGAGTGTTCTGGAATCTGTGAGGTAGCACTAGCTACTCTTGAGGAAGGAGGCACTTATTCTGATAGCTTCTAGACGAACCATTGGGAGATAAATTGTTTCTAAGTCTATGCTGTGGCTGTGCCACAGTCCGCTCATTCCATGCACCCAGTATCGTCCAGCAGTTCTTTCAGGAATGAGCTTCCTTTCCCAGTATAATTCCTTGAACAAATCTCTCTTAGATCTGTTTCTCAAAGAAACTCACCTCAAGCTGGTAGCAACGTGAATCTTCTTGGACACCTGGACTTCAAAATGGATTTAGTGGAAGAAGAAAGGGAATGAAGGCGATACTTTTGAGACCCTTGATAATTATGTCTGCTGTATTTGCTTGTTTGGAGGTCCAGAGTCTTCAAGCTTTGAAAAACAAGACTCTGATATCAGCTGTAGCTTAAGCTTTCTATAGGGTAAAATCATTTAGTCATGACCACAGGAAACTTCCTCTACTGATGTCTGTAAAACCTTTGTAGAAATCCAGATTTCATGAATCCAAGAAGAAAAAACAGAAACCAAAAACAAAAACCCAAAAAGCTTTAAAGAAATAGGACTTGCTTTTGAAATTATAAAGTTAATGATACTAAGTCATTTATTTTATAATTATGACTTAAATGAGTCCAGCTATTATTTAATCACAAGAGTTTAATAACTCGTGTGACGTTTATAATAGAAAATTTATGTGAATTGTATAATACAATGCCTGACAGAAAGAGCACAAAGGATTTTAAAATTGAGAGTATACAACCAGCTCTCTACATCTTCAAGTAGCTTCCAGTTGCTGTTGATTAAAAATATCTTTTTAAAATTGTGAGAAGGCTATAGTTGTGTGCCCCTGTAATCCTAAACACTCCAGAAACTGAGAAGGAATGATCGTAAGTTTGAGATGAGCGTGGGTTACATAGCAAGATGCTATCTCAATAAAAAAAAAAAAGCAAACCAACCATTTTGTCTGTATTGAACATGTAGAAGCATTATTCTTCTGTGTATCCCCTAAACAACATGGCAAACAACTAGCCTAACATTAGTGTTGTACTAGAGAATGTAAATACTCTCAAAATAATTTGCAGCATTTTTGAACTTCCTGCTTTATATTAAGCACCGTGGCCAAATTATCTAAGTTAGGAAGAAAAATGCAGAGGGTGGTGGCACCTGAGTACAAGAGACTTGTGCAGGACACATAGGTACCCTCTATCTCACATCCTCAGTGACCCTTCCAAAGCCGATGAGAAAGTGAAAGACGATTTGCAGTATGTAAGAAGTGCTTGGTGAGATGACTGGGAGGGTGGGAACATTTATCACCAAGCCTGATGACCTGCATTAAATCCCTGAAACCCATGTAGAGGAAGGGGAGAACTGACTTCCCAAAGTTGTGCTCTGACCTCTACACATGTGCTGTGCTTTCTGTACACTACCACACACAACATGAAAAGCATGCAGGAGGGTACACATAAGATATATGTAGGCCCTATACCATTGTTTGCAGGAGACAAGCAGCTGAAGACTTCCTTCGTGAGGAATAACTTCGTAAATTAATCTTAGTTAAATGATCTTATGAGATACATTGGACAATTCCCACCCTGAAGTAGCTAAATTTAAACAGTTGTTACTACAGAAAACTTTTTTGTTCAGTGCACCTCAAATTTCCCGACAGTTTCTGTCCCTTTGTCCTGTACTGCTATCCACGTGCTCTTCTAACTCACTGGACATTTTATCTAGACTAGAATTATGAAGAAGGACATCCCTAGTGAATTCCCCAAACGCTGAAGACATTTCCATTTCTAGTCTCTGGGCCATGTTAAACATATTGAAATGTTTTGTGGTGAAGTACGAGGCAGCTTTAGTTTGTAGGTTGTGTCTTAGTCAAGTTTTCTATTGCTGTGAAGAGACACAGAACTCTTATAAAGGAAGACATTTCATGGGGGCTGCCTTCCAGTTTCAGAGGTTTGGTCCATTATCATAGCGAGAAGCATGGTGACATGCAGGCTGATGTGGTGCTCGAGAAAAAGCTGATAGTTCTATGTCTTGTTCCTCAGGCTGCAGAAGGAGACCATGTGCCACACTGGGTGTAGCTTGAGCATATGAGATCTCAAAGACCGCCCCTACAGTGACATACTTCCTCCATCTAGGCCAGACCTCCTAATAGTGCCACTTCCTAGGGGCCAATCACTCAAACACGTGAGTCTATGGGGGCCATTCCAAACCATCACAGGTTGTAACAAATTGCCGCACACTAAATTACAAATAGCAAACAACAGAAATGCAATGACAGGCAGGGAAGACCCAGATTAAGGTGCCAACCGATTCGGTGTCTGCTGAGGGCTGCCATCAACTTTCAAGCAAAGGCCTCATGAGGTGTTAAGGTGGGCAGCTGTCTGTGCTGGAATGCAGAAAGATCAACTCCCTTCCTTTGAGGCCTTTTGTGGGGACATTAATCCCATCTGTGCAGATCATAATCTCTTGACCTACTTAACCTCCCAGGTGCCCTACCTTTTAGTTCTATCACCGTCAAGTTCAACTCCCTAAATAGAAATTTTGGAAGAACGCAGCATTCCAGCTGCACCAAAGCCAGCCCTTCTCTCTCTCTGGCCCTACCCTGCCTGTTGTGCAGGTGGAAGGTGACCAGGGATATCCAAGCTAGCTTTTTTTTTTCCAGCAATTTTCTCAGAACTCTGCTTTATTATTTTTTATTTTTTGTACACCCTAAGACTATCCACAGAGTTTTGCTTCTTCTCTCCAAGGGAAGCCCAACTCTGCTTAGCTTCATATAACCGAGCAGATCTGGTATGGTCAGAGGGATAAAGCCATACATCAAGACATAATCTTCTGTGCCTATTCACAATGCCCCATTTGTCCAAGCCTCGTGATGGTCATGTCCGTGCAGCCTGTCCCCAGGCCACCTGCAGATGATAAAGGCCCACACGTTTTACACGAGTGTGTAACAGTTTCTTCTCTCTGCTCTTGGTTATGGGTTAACTGCAGTCAGTGACCTCTTTCCCCTTGAGGACTACATTCCCAAATTGCCCCCACTTTGCCCTCAAAGAAAATTTCCTCTGGGTTGTTTGGTCTGGGTTGCTTTCTGCTTTAGAGTGCTAGGAACAACAGACAATGGCATCTCCTCAAAGGCTCGTTCTGTTCTCCTTGGTGTTCCAGATACACTGGCGCTGTAGACAAGCTGGTGTATCCCATTCCCGGCATGCTCCAGTTTAAAGGTACAGTACATGTCATGTAAAGAAGTAAAATAAGCAATATTTATGCTAATATCTTTCCAGTGGGGTGGCAAATGTGGAGGAAATGAAGCATAAATATTTAGCTCTGACCTCGGTTTTGCCTGTTTCATACATTTGTTTCCAGGCAAAGGTGGGAGGAAAGGCAAGGAGGAGGGGGTGGCACCAAGAACCAAGAGAGCCATTCTTAGGGAATCTCAAGGTCTGGGTTGGAGCTAAGCTGGAGCCTTCAGTTAAACTCCTTAGATATTCAAAGACTAATGTTTATCTCCCACTGCCTGAGAGAATTTAAGTCAGCTCCATTTCTACCCCACTCTTTCAATTTTATGTTAAAGGATTTTTTTAAAATTACAAACTAAAGTGGAGAGAAATATTCATTTTTATTAAGTGAGTTCTGTTCATGAAGTCAGTTAGTGCCCATTACCCACTGAGAGGAAGATAGTTTAAGCTAATGAAGATAGTTTAAACCAATGAGATTTGGTTTCTCAGGATGATGGGAATTTGAGCATTTAAAATTATTTTAGAAAAATTTTGATTTCCTTTAAATTATAATATACCCAGAAGCTTATTTATACTTCACATGCGCGCGCGCACACACACACACACACACACACACACACACACGCACGCGCACACACACACACACACACACACACACACACACACACGCACGCAGGCACGCACGCGCGCACACACACGTATGTCTTTCTGTGTATATATATGTACATATGTATGTAAATATGTATTAGCTTGGTCTTTCTCATTTTAAACCACATGTGAAGCTGGCCTTTTCATTTTGCTGAGCGATGTTCTCTATCTCAGAATAATAATGAAAAATACTCCTTGAATACCTTACCTCTCTGAGGCTATCTCCCACTAGCAAACCCATAGTACATTCAGTGTGGCAGCAGGGGAAAAGGATAGAGGATTCCAGGAGAGACAGTTCTTAGCTTTAGCTTCCTTATGTTTTAGTGCCTTTATTATTGTTAAAATTTCCCCAAATTAAAATGCAGAAGCTGAACTTCTAGGCTGGGCTTGCTTATCCTCATAAAACAGAGGGCGCCATCCATTAGTCAGGGATGCCTGGCAGTGCGTGAATTTTGCCTTCCACTTTGTCTTTTCTATTTCAGAATAAGATTTCTTGGATCTGGTAAAAAGCAGACAATAACGTTCCCATTATTTCTATCACATTACTATATAAAATGGATTTCACAGACGCAGTACATGTCTTAAGGGGCAACAACTCCTGTATCCTCTTCTGTGGAAATTGTTAAAACAGAATCCATGTTCTCTTGTCTGGGAGCAGCTCAAGTATGGCCTGTTTGGGGCAGAAAGATGGTTTCACTGACCCATTGATGTGGCTTTAAGCCCCGCAATCACTTAAATGGAAATATTTCTCTTTCTCCTTGCTAGATTTAATTTGTCACAACAATATTTTTATGGATGTAGCAAACCAAAACTCAGTTGCAATCTTCTTATCCATTGTAAAGTAATAAAAAAAAACACTTAAATTTCACCTTCAATATAAAATCTAACCAGGAACACATCTGACATTGTCCCTTCCTCAAATTCCTAGGAAAGGTATTGAAATGGGATAATAGTACTCTATTTGAAGAGGGTCTTTAAAAAAACCTGGACCAAGTCAACAAAGTTGAACCATGTCCTGCAGCAGGACCACCCAGTGTTCCTGATGTGAACCTAGAGCTGGCCACCAAGTCAGATGGCCCAGACAGGGTGGTTGTGGGAAGGGGTGGGGTGGAGGACCACTTTACAGGTATATGTGTGTAACCTGTATCAGCTGCCATGCACCCACCATTGGTCTCCTCACACGCAGGCTGCTACAGCCCATGTTATATGATCACCTGCTGTCCTGTATCAGCTGCCATGCACCCACCATGGGTCTCCTCACACACAGGCTGCTACAGCCCATGTTATATGATCACCTGCTGTCCATCATTCTCCATCACTGTGTTCAGTTTACACAGAAATGCTACAGCCAAGGTCACTCGTCACTGAGCATTCTAACCATCCTTCCTAGGCACGCAAACGTACGTGGACATGGGCTCTTGTGCTCTCACCCTTGCTGAGGTAGGTCAGTATATATACACAGTGTGTGTGTCTGTGTGTGTCTGTGTTTGCGTGTGTGTGTACCCTCAATTTTCAGCTAAAGTCAGATTACAAACCATGGTTACTTGGGCTTTTAAAATTCCCATTTCTCCAAGAAAGACTCCAAAGATTGTTTGATATTTGATAGTTAGGGTTTATGGAGACATTATTTGTGTGAAAATCCATCCATTTGTGCCAACTGATGTTTTTAGGTTTTTTTTTTCCTCTAAATTGTGTCGCCATCACTGTGGTCACTCTAGGTCTCCTGTGTCCATGGGCAGCCAATCTCCACCCCATCCCCAGTCCTCAGCAAACACCACCCTTTTCCTTTATAAACCAACATTACTCAAAACCACACGAACTCTTTCAAACGAGTCTTCTACTTAGCATGATATTTTTGAGGTTCATCTCTGTTGTGGCATGGTCAGTAACTTGTGCCTTATTGTTACCAAATAATGTTTCATAGTATGGCTCCAATGCACTTTGGAACAGTCCTTTTGCATTAGATACCATCTGGCTCATGTCTAGTTTTTTTGCACTATGTACACCCTGCTGTGAGCTCTCACTAGCAAGTTTTTGGTAACTATAGGTTTCCATTTCTCTTTAGTCTATGCTGTGCTCCACCTTAAATTTGTGCTTAAATTTTCATTTGAGAACAAAAACTAATGTGGAGCCACGCTTATGCAAAACAGAAATTATCTTCTGAAAGGACTGTTTAATTTTGCTTTCATCAACAAGATTGGTATGTTCCAATTTCTCCATTCCTTCAAATATTATTTCATGAATTTGTGTTGTAGAAAGGAGCATTCGTGGTGGGGTTTTGCTGGGTATTGCATTGAATCTGTAGATTGCCCTCAGCCATCTCTACATCACTTATTCTGCCAACTCACGAACAAGGGAAGCATTTGCATCTTGTAATGTTTTCTACAATTCCTTTCTTCAGTATCTTAAACTTCTTATTATAGAAGAACTTTGTCCCTTTGCTTAAGTTTATCCTTGTATATATTTTTGTTTGTTTAAGCCATTATAAATAGAATTCTTTTTCTTGACAAGTTCCTTAGTGGTTTGTTCAGTAACTGCTGGATTTTGTTTGTTAATTTTATATCCTGCTTTTTCGCTGAAAGTGTTTATCACTTCTGTAAGTTTTCTGTTGAAGTCACTTAGGTCTCTTAAGTAGAGGAGCTAGTCATCTGCAAACAAGGATACTTTAGCTTCTTCCTTTCTTATTTGTCTTTCTGCATTTCTCTGTTATCGTATTGCTTTAGTCAAGGGATATTGATATTGTTCATGAAGGGGTATTGATCTTGCCACAGACCTTTTCTTTTTAAAAAAGATTTGTTTCTATTTCTCTGTTGGGTATATATGGTTCTGTGTATGGTGCCTGTAGAGGCCAGAGGAAGGCATTGGATCCCCGGGAACTGGACTCACAGGCCATTATGAGATGGCAGATATCAGTGCTGGGAACAGGATTGCACTCTCTACAAGGGCTCTTAACCACTGAACCCTCTTTCCAGCACATTTGCCACCATACCTTTTATTTTATTTTTTTTTTTTTAGTTTTCAAGTTTGGGTTTTGCGGGAATGGAACTTGGGTCCTTGCATTTGCAGCACAAACACCTTACTGTCTCTCCAGTCTGCCACGTACCTTCCCCCAACCCCACGTTTATGGGTTACTTACCTATCATCTATGTAGAATGGTCCTTATAACTTATTTCTCATTTTTGACTTGGGCTGTTTTGTTAATTGGATTATGAAGTTCTTAATAAATATATATTTTTAAAAATGCTTCCAGTTTATAGTCTGTCTTTTAATATTAATAATCTATTTTGGAAAGAAGAAAATTTTAATTTTGATAAAGCTTGAATTGTCAATTTTTCTCTAATTAATCACCAATTTAGGATCATATTTAAGAAACCCTTGCCTACATCATTGTCTGTAATATTTTATTTTGTGTTGTCACTAGAATTATTGCTTCAGCTCTCATATTTGGATCTCTGACACACTTGAATTGATTTTTTCATGTGAGATGGCATGGGATAAGGACCCTAGGTCGTAATTCTTTTTGTTTGTCCATATAAATATGTAATTGTAATGATCTCATTTATTGAATAACAACAACAAAAAAACTTCTCCAGTGAATTCTACTGACTGCTAAAAATCAATTGACACAAGCGTAGAGGTGGAGTTCTGGATTTCCGTATTCATTTCCAACAATCTGTAGGTCTGTCTACATTCCTAGTAGTAGTTCCTTCATTACTTTTGCTATCTAGCAAGTTTTGAACTTGGGTTGTGAGAGTTCTTCTATTTGTTGTGCCCATTTAAGAGGCTCTCAATCATTATCTCATGGTTTCTTTCTCTGTAGACAGAGTTTAATTATGAACTTTATAATGAGGTGCTCATCTTCACCTGTATCTTTTTGTGAATGTGCAGTTCTTATTGCTTCTCACACGGGTTAATCTTTTCTAGGAACCCGACCCACACAATACTCGCAATGTAAAAAAGGAACAGCCACTTCCTTCTTTGACAACTGTATGTGTCAGCGATTTGGAATGTGCTTAGCTGAGCAATTGTTCTTTTGGCCTCAGTCATGTGTCCATAGTCAGCCGTCAGTCTCCCTGGCAGCTCTGCTTTCAGGGCTCGACTGGGTGTCAGCCGGGGCAATGGAGAGAACCGAGCCATGTGTTTATCATCTATCAAGCTAGCTTGAGCTCATTCCCATGACAAGAGGGTAGTAAGATCAGCAAGAGGAAAAGCTTTTCCAGTCTCTGCTGGTATCTCCTTTGTTGAGGTCTTCTTGTTCACTGTATATGACAAGGCCAACATCAGCATCAGCTTGGGAGGAAGCAAAGACATGTAGGAGCTAATTGAAGTCATCGCTGGGATGAGTCTACTACAGTGTCTCATAATCTGCATGGTTGTTGAGCGTGAGTCAAACCAAACTTTCACAAGTTAGCTATTTCAGAGCAACAGTTTAAGGTGATTGGTGTGCCAGAGGTGAGTAATTTATAGACATCCATGTATCCTCTGAACATCCTAGTCACTAAAGTGATGGGGAAACAAAGCTATGGCCTATCATTATCCTTCAGAAATGAAAAGAACCAAAGTATATTCGGAATTTAAAAAAAACCATAAAGTACTTCTAACTCATTCCCTTTCTAGCTGAACATGGTCAGCCTTTAAAGGGGTATTCTTGGGGGTTCTGTTCATCCAGAGCAAACATAGAAGTTGTACATTAGCCACACTAACAGTCCTTTTACATGACTAAGTCTGGTCACCAGGGTATCTCAACATTAAGAAACACTCATCATATATGAATCATTTAACTATAAAAGCATTTAAAAAATTATTATGAGCCGGGCGGTGGTGGCGCACGCCTTTAATCCCAGCACTCGGGAGGCAGAGGCAGGCAGATCTCTGTGAGTTCGAGGCCAGCCTGGTCTACAAGAGCTAGGTCCAGGACAGGCTCTAAAAAAGCTGCAGAGAAACCCTGTCTTGAAAAACCAAAAAAAAAAAAAAAAGTAAAAAATTATTATGAAAACACTGAGAGAGGCAGGGACTGGGACTAAGTTCGTAGAACACTTGCCTAGTTTGCCTGGAACCCTGGCAATTGTTACGATTCCCAGCCTTACGTAACAGTGCGTAATGGAGCCACTCCCTAATCTTAGCACTTGGGAGATGGAGGCAGAATGATTAATAGCTCCCGGTCATTTTGACTACATAATGAGTTTTTGGCGAGCCTGGGCTACATGAAAACCTGTCTAAAAAATAAAAATTAAAAAACCCAAAATGAATAGTTTAGAAAATGGGTAATCTTGGAATTAAATGAGGACCCAGATGTGTTCTGGTTCGGTCTTGGAAGAAACATGGACTTGCTTCTGAGATGTAGTAATTCAGGGAGTAAGTTTATGACCAATATACACGGGTCAAATATGCTCTTTGAGACAACTGGGGAAAGACAGCTTCCAGGTACATATATTGGAAGAAATAACTTTTTTTTTTTTATACTTTTATTTTTTTTTTATATTTAAAAATTTCCATCTCCTTCCCTCCTCCTCTCCCCTCCCTCCCCTCCTTCTCCCCCTTCTCTCCCCTCCTTCTCCCCCTTCCCTCCCCTCCCCTCCACCCATACCTCCCCTCCCTCCCTCTCAAGGCCAAGGAGCCATCAGGGTTCCCCACTCTATGCTAAGACCAAGGTCCTCCCAACTCCCCCCAGGTCCAGGAAGGTGATCGACCAAGCTGAGAAGGCTCCCACAGAGCCCGTCCATGAAGAACAATCAGAGCCCAGAGCCATTGTCCTTTGCTTCTCAGTCAGCCCCCGCTGTTGGCCACACTCAGAGAGACGGGTTTGGTCGCATGATCCATCAGTCCCATTCCAACTGGAGTTGGTGATCTCCCATTAGTTCTGTCCCACCGTCTCCATGAGTGAACGCACCCCTCTCGTTCCTGACTTTCTCCCTCATGTTCTCGCTCCTTCTGCTCCTCATCGGGACCTTGGGAGCTCAGTCCAGTGCTCCAATGTGGGGCTCAGTCACCTTCCCCATCTGTCGCCAGCTGGAGGTTCCCTCACGGTCCTGACTTTCTTTCTCATGTTCTCTCTCCTTCTGCTCCTCATCAGGACCTTGGGAGCTCAGTCCGGTGCTCCAAGGTGGGGCTCTGTCATTTTCTTCATCTATCGTCAGGTGGAGGTTCTTCTTATTATCTTCTCAAGGATCCCAAACTTATAGGCTCGATGTGCATATGCTCATCTATGTTCATAGCAGCATTATTTGTAATAGCCAGATCCTGGAGACAGCCTAGATGCCCTTCAGTGGAAGAATGGATGAAGAAACTGTGGAATATATACATGCTAGAATACTACTCAGCGGTAAAAAACAATGACATCTTGAATTTTGCAGGCAAATGGATGGAAATAGAAAACACTATTCTGAGTGAGGTAACCCAGACCCATAAAGATGAACATGGGATGTACTCACTCATATTCGGTTTCTAGCCATGATTAAAGGACATCGAGCCTATAAGAAATAACTTTTGAATTTATAAATTCATTTGGACCCTTTAGTTATTTTAGAATTTAGGTTTCTGTGAAAACTATAGCAAACATCCTAGCTAAACGAAGCGATTACCTCAATCAGTGCAATGGGGCTTTTAATTTTTCCCCCTAGATCTCATGGGTTTATTAATTGATGTGACTACTATTTTGGTATATTATGTTGGGGGCACAGATACAGAATTGTGTCTGACAAACGTAAGTTGCAGAAGTCCAAATCATTCAGGGACTGAAAGAGAACCGAGTCTTTTAGAGATGGTTGTTGGGGCAGCCACCATCTAAAGACATTTCTGAGGAAGTGAAGGGTTTTCTATGGTCAGATGGACGCATTATGTGACTGACACTCAGGCACCAGGTTTTGTTTAGATTTGTGAAGGAAATAAGAAAGAGATGCCCAACAAGGAAGAGTTGCTTTGTTAATTAAATTACCAGTGAAAATTTTACTCGCTTTAATTAGAGTGAAAATAAGCCACAGAAATAAAGATAGCGATTAAAGAATGCTAATCTGATTCAAATCACAATATGCATTGTTCAGGGTTTCTTGATAACACAGAATCACCAGCCTAAGGCGAGACAGCCACAAGGACCTGTTCGAAAGCAGAGGACTCTACAGACAGGACCCACACCCGCAGCTGCCGCTGGACTGCCAGATTGTTCGGTGGGGGGGGGGGGATATGGGGGGGTGGGATTATGCTTGATAAATTGCTTCGGAGTTACGGGTCATGGCGAAATTGATAAACGCCATCTAAGAGGGAGGATTTAAAACTGCATGACCACCCACAGCGCAGGGATCTAAAACTAACTTTCTAAAACTAACTTTAGTGTTTCTCCTAGCTGAGCAGGACTTTAGCCCCGCGGCGTCCCAGCTGTTCAGGAATTTCCAACTCACAGTGTGCAGAGTAGAAAAACCCGAAGACGTCTGTCTGGGTTTCTTTCTCCTGATGCAACAAAAGTGTTGTCTGAGATATTTAGCAAAAGGCACATCAGTATATATTGACAGAAATCTTGATTAAATTTAATACAGTTCAAGCCCCGTCTTCAAATGATCATATACATCCTCCCCAGGGCTCAGTGACTTGGTTTCAGGGCAGAATTACTTTCAGCTCCTGATATGGATGAGAACTGTCCATTGATTGTCCATTAGTGTTTAGCCTCTGCCATTTCTTGCTTTGTAAAATTTCCAATCACCTGAAGGGCTGACTGGTAAACCAGGACATTTGTCTCTGTCATTTGCAATGTGTATATACCATGCATTTATTTATGGCACTTTAATAATATTTAGACAGCCATCAAACCAACAGAATATACCACACACTTCACTGTTAAGTTGCAAAGGTTTTTTTTAGGGGACATTCAATTATAAATTAAATAAAAATTGTGCTGCCGTTACTGACTTCTTTGACACTAGCTCTTTTAAATGTTTATCCCTCCAATAGGGGCTTATTGTAAAAATAGATTTTCTTTCAGTTTTGCAAATACCAAGGCATAAGGAGAGAGTCACTTTAAGTGGCTAGTGTAATAATGGAACATTATGGCTGTTGCAAATCAAATCATTTACAAAAAATAGACATTTTATTGTCAATTTGAAGGCATAGATTTCAGCCACGGTTGTGCCATTCTTGCCTATTGCAATGATTTAGTTCAAAAGAAAACATTATTCAGTATGGATTTTTCATTAAAAATTATGAAGAGAAAGAATTTTCTTTCATGCTTAAGGCTAGAATACAAAAAAGTAGAGCAAATAATTGCTAGAATATACTTAGATTAAATTTATTCACCGACTCCCTTAATATGTACCCAATTCATTAGTTATAAATCACAATAAAGAATATATAGCTGTCCCAAAATTATATGTGGAATTCAATTGCAACTGAATTGCTATATATGTGGCAATGCAATTCTGTAATTTTTCCATCAATTACTACTTGCCGACTATCCCAGAAGAAACATCTTTATGTCCTGTGTGCTTGGGACCATTTTAAAGGAGTATTTACCACCCAGTGAGTAGGGAGGTGGCCTTTCCTAGATGTTACTACAAAGTTTTTAAAAGGTTTTTTATCTGTAGGGTGTGTGTTTGTGCGCTGTGTGTGTGTCTACAAGGGGACATGTGAGTGTCTGTGCCCACAGAAGCTAGATGAGGGCTTTGGACCTTGAATTATTAGTGGTTGTGCTGAGATATGAATTCTGGTCCTCTGCAAGAGCGGCAGGCTCTCTAAATCACAGATTTTTGGGTTCAGCCTGAAGATCAGAAAAGCAAAGCAGCCAGCCACTGACTCTTACCTCTACCTCAGACAGCAATGGCGGTCCTGCCTTCACAAATCCCCAGAAAGAGACTGAGCTGAGACCTGTCTCCTCCCATTTTATATTCCTCTTTAGTGCTAGGATTAAAGATGTTCTCTACCACCGTCCAGCTTCTATGACGAACTAATGTGGCTACAGGGGTTAAAGGTGTGTGCTACCACTGCCTGGTCTGTAAGGCTGATCAGTGTGACTGTTTTACTCTCTTATCTTCAGGCAAGCTTTATATATTAAAATACAAGTGAAATATCACTATAGGAGAAGGTAAGGGAGAAAATGTCAGTGAACTCTATGGTGTTTGATTAGAAATACAGGTATTGGTTTAAACACAAGGTTTTCAATATGTGTTATAGATGGGTTAATATGTATGAGATAAGATTGCTAATGATGTGTTGTGCACATTTACCTGTGTGAACCTGTGTGGACTAGCAGACAGTCACCAGCTCTAACAGATGGGAGAGCTTGAGAACAATGACACCCAGTACCAAGTATTCCACCAACATTCAGGTACAACCATACAAAGTCCACACCATGGTAAGAACTGGGAGTCCTTAGCTAAAATCCATGCTGTAACAGCAGAACTTCTGACTCCAGGGAAGGGATAGGGTTACTCTTAAATAAAAATTAGGCATGTTCCATCAGTCCCATTCCAACTGGAGTTGGTGATCTCCCATTAGTTCTGTCCCACCGTTTCCATGAGTGAACGCACCCCTCTCGTTCCTGACTTTCTCCCTCATGTTCTCGCTCCTTCTGTTCCTCATCGGGACCTTGGGAGCTCAGTCCAGTGCTCCAATGTGGGGCTCAGTCATCTTCTCCATCTGTCGCCAGCTGGAGGTTCCCTCGCGGGGCTGACTGAGAAGCAAAGGACAATGGCTCTGGGCTCTGATTGTTCTTCATGGACAGGCTCTGTGGGAGCCTTCTCAGCTTGGTCGATCACCTTCCTGGACCTGGGGGGAGTTGGGAGGACCTTGGTCTTAGCATAGAGTGGGGAACCCTGATGGCTCCTTGGCCTTGAGAGGGAGGGAGGGGAGGTATGGATGGAGGGGAGGGGAGGGAAGGGGGAGAAGGAGGGGAGGGAGGGGGGAGGAGGAGGGAAGGAGATGGAAATTTAAAAAAAAAAATAAAAAAAAAAGAATAAATATGCATATCTACATAAAAAAAAATTAGGCATGTTATGATGAAAAAGTAAACAAAATGCTCAATGAAAGATGGGAATATTTAAAAGGGTAGAACATGGCATGGCCAACAGACAATTTTAACATCAACACAAAGGGTGGTAAGTCTTTTCTATGGAATTTTCTTAGGAAAATTATTTGAATTGAAGTGACTATGACTATTACCATTATCATTATTTAGTCAAGGAAAAAAAAATAGAGAAAAGAAAGCCACCATTCTGTGTTTGCTGGAAAGTTTGCCTAACTTGTTCGATTACCTGAAGTTGATACTCAATAATGGAACATGGGGAAAGGAAGAGAAAGGGAGGAGAAGGATCAGGAAAGAAAAGAAAAGATGAAAAGAAAACAGAAAGAAGAGCCAGCCCATAGTTCTCACAAGAAACACTATAGTAACGGATCCTGAGAGACACAAACTTGATCAGGAGCTGACGGTGAAAATTGCGAAAGCATCAAATACACTTGAATGACCCGTGCCAAAGTGACTTGTTTATGTCTTTTGCCTCAAATGGATGTTCACAGTGAACCTTGCATGGAATGATAAATGTGTATTAGAGGGCAAATGTGTGTGTTATATAAATATACATACAAATAATACATTTAGTATTTTTAATTGTTCTATTGATGATCTGTAGAAAATACAGTCTGAAATATGTAAGCAGGAAATGGAGTGTGGAAGAGTAAAACAGGTTCTGAAATTTTGAAATTGTTTCAAAAAAAAAAAAAAAAAAAGGAAAGTCGACACCAGGGATGTGAAACGCTGTTTGTTTTGTGCTGTGAGCTGACTATTTCTGTTGGTTTGTTCCTTGAGATAAGACTTCATTTGACCTCAAATCTTCCTGCGTCTGGACTGTAAGCGTTGGGTACCAAGCCCTCAACACTAAGATGGGATGGCCGGATCGTTTCATGATTACAAAGCACAGTGAATCCTATTTCTCCACCTCATACTGAGCGAATCAGAAGAAACTTCCTTAAGATTCTTTTGATATCAAGTATTACAGAGTTTCAGCTCACAATCAAAATAATATATTTCATGATTAGGCAAGGGCAGGAAATACTTAGACAGCTTTCCGGTGTCTGTGCTTCACAATAAATCCCATGTGGTGTGAAGCAGGGAATAAAAGAGTCAAAAAACACAAACAATACAAAGATTTTGAAGAAACTTATGAATCAGCAGGAGACAGGTTCCTGGACTTCTTCAGGAGGTTCCTTGGTCTAGCAGGTACCTACCTCGCCTCTCCTTCCTTTCTCTCCTGTCTGTTGTCCCCTCTATTCTCCTTCCAAGTTACAAATATTTCTTAGGCACTTCCTATGTCCACGGCCTTTGGGGAAACAAAAAAATTGTCCAACTCACAGTAACAGAAAAGAACACAGACAACAAAACAAAAAAAAAAAAACAGCTTCCACTCCATTGCTTGTCCTTAGTTTAGTATTCAACCTCCGCCCCTCTGATGGTGACAATTAAATTAGCCTCTTAATCAAGTGTTACTCCCTGGCCCCAACTCATTCTTTCTCCTTATTTGATTCTTTTATAGACCAGGTGACATATGCCCCTTTTCATTGATAGCTGTAAATTTTTATCAGGGGAAGGAAATGCTGTATTCAACTGAGCAGGTCCCTAAACACTTTATCTGCCTAGTGACTAAAAATAAAGCTGTTGCTTTGATTACTAAATCTCAAAGAAACCCTGTTTTCCTTTTCCCGTTACAGGGAAAATTCTTATTAGCAATTTATGGATGAAATAGGCAATTAGATTGATGCAAAATAATTAAATACAACATGCATTGAGCTCTTAAAGGCATAAATTGCTTTTGTAAGTTAATAAAATAATAGATGTATTAGTTTACATAATTAGTTAATATAACATAATTATATTAATTATCATATTTATAGTATAAAAATAACAGTTATATTAATTGTAGAGAGTTTATAAGTATACAGTGAACATTACTGTGGGGAATTTATCTTTAAAAGCCATGTTCTCATTTTGGGTTGTTTGGAAAAGTTCTGGAAATTCTTGATGTTTGAATAAAATACCTTACTTAATTTTTTTCTTACTGGTCATCCTTGTTTATTAAGCTTACATAGACGAACGTACTAAGGGAACCACCCAGGAGTGGCTCAATGGTTCTCTGTCTAACGGCTTGACCACTGTTCCTACCAATAATGTGTCTATTGTCTGGGAAAATGCTAATTGTTAAATTGATTGTGATATTCATGTTCTGACAGTCCAGTTAAACACTGCACAATGTACCACGTGAGGAAGGAAAATAACTTGCTGTGTGTGGCGTTGTGAAAGCACCTCAACTTGAAAAGTTTGACCCTGTGTACCCTGATGTTTTCTAGAAGTGAATAGCTCAAACCAAGAAAGGGCAGGACGAGATTTTAGCTTAGTTGTTCTTTTCATTACTCAAGTTCCCCAAAGTAAGATGCTGGTAAGGTAACTGCATTTTACATGTGTAGAGGGGGTAAAAAGGTTATGAGGATGTTTGAAGAGTCAGTTGAGTCCATCAGAGAGCATGAAGCTCAGAGTGGGGTACCTGGTCTCCTTCACACTGTAGGCACACTCTTGCTTCATGTAACCAGTACAAATGTAAAGAAAACAGTATTTCTGAGTCCCTTTTAAAAAATATAATTATTACTGTGCCAAAATTCATGGTTGGCACTTGTTAATTATAGGAAGCTCACAATAAATTCCAACTAGTCTTTGAAGGAATAGTTACTGAGACCCTTTGATCAGCCAAGACTGTGCTTTTAGCAAAAGCACTGATTTTAATTACCTAGATAGCTGGTTAAGACAACATGTGTCACCAAAAGTTTATAATCTAGTCCGATACAGGAGGGGTGACTAAAAATAAATGCAGCTAAACAAAGTTACCCCATTATTGTGGTAGAACTGAGCATCATGGAAAGCTTTGGATGAGATTCTGACTCAGGGAAAATGCTCCCAGAAAGAGCCCTGTTGGGAAGGTAGCATTGTGTCAATGGAAAGTTTACTGAATGCAATCATGGCATTGTGGCAATTTAGGATATCTTTGTTGTTAGGAGATATGCAGAAGGTTGGGGGTCATGTTCTTGTAATTTACTCCCAAATAATTCAGAAAGTGTGTGTGTTTGAAAGAGAGAAAAAGAGAGAGGCAGAGAGAAAGAGAGAGAGAGAGAAAGAGAGAGAGAGAGAGAGAGAGAGAGAGAGAGAGAGGAGGAGGAGGAAGAGGAGGAGGAGGAAGAGGAGGAGGAGGAAGAGGAGGAGGAGGAGGAGGAGGAGGAGGAGGAGGAGGAGGAGGAGGAAGAAAGAGGGAGGATATGTTTGGTAAAAGTTGTATATGGGTATTTTGTTTCAATTTTTATAATTTTTCTGGAGATTTGAAACTTTTCCAATTTGAAAAGAGCTGTGGGGTAGTAGACTATATGAAAGATACAAAGCAATTTTATTGCAGATAATTATAAAAGATGGGTTCAGTGAAATGCAGTGTTATCTAGTTTTATAAGTTTGAGGCTCAAAATAATATCTCTGTGGGACAAAAGCTAAAAATTCTACAAAGTGACACAAGTCACACACCTCCAAATGACCAAGCCCACTTCCTCAGCCTCTTCCAGCACTAACTGGAGGAGGAGAGGGAGGGTCTTATTCTGAAGCACTGAATGGTTATCCTTACAGAGTCAGTCACAAGGATAAAAACAGAGATAAAGCACAAAAATTAAATATTTTATTCCTCTTGCAATGTGCATAAGTTGTTAACAGAGATGAACAGATGCTCAAAGTGCTGACAACAAGAGATTATGGAGTGCTTATCCCTAAACAGAACATTTGATTCTCCCTGCTCAATGCTTATGGAAAAGGAATAGAAAGAATGTTAAGAATCAAAGGTCATGGAGGAAGCATGTAACAGTGTCTTCTGGATATGATACAGTCATTGCATGAACTCACTGGACGTCGGTTACCTACACAAGCCTTCACAAGATTGGACCTGACACCATTTCATCAGGTATGGTGGAGGGGCTCATGGCTCGCCACTCCTCACCAGTTAAAGGATGCTTGGGGAGAGCTGCCATTTTCCTTAGAGGCATAGCCGCTAATAAGCTGTTATTCCAGTTAACATCCCCTACTCATGCGCATGCTGAAAACTTTAAAATCAGTGAGAAAGAAAACACAGAAAAGTATGAGGGGAATTGTTTGGAAGGATCATTGCATCAAGAGTGAAGATGGCATGAGATATGATAAAGGAAAAGAGTGGAAAAATGCCCCACACTCATAAATGCACATGTGGAAATGGCCAAAGAGCAATGAAAAAGATACCTTTCTATATGACTGCCTCTGTGTATCCTTTCATAATCTTGCTATGCACATTATGCTTATTTTTTCCACCTAATTTTTCAATTTTTATTCAAAATAAAGTGTTCAGAGAACCCAAATATGTTTGCGTATAATTATGAGTGAAAAGTCAAATCGCAACTTTGCTGAACTGATTACATGTGTAGCCAACATCATTAACTCCTCTTATCTCTCCTTCGCTGTGTCTGCAGTTGGTGATAGATGTCACGCCCAACCACCGATTTGAAGACTTTCATAACAATACAATCTCTGCTGCAAATTTCAACTTTAAAATATTTTTATGTTTAAACACATATATTATTAGTATATATTACACATATATTAAAAGAAATAAAAAACAACTCAATTCATTAGAATGATGTTTTATAATGAAATGAGTGAATTGGCCATGGTGGTGCACACATGTGGCCCCAGCATTTGAGAAGGGCTAAGACAGGGAGGTTATCAGTTCAAGATCAGTCTAGGCTGCAGAGTGACATCCCGTCCTGAAAAACTAAAACAATACAAGATGAAACCCCTAACAGCAAGAAGGATGAGACATCATCACGCTTCATTATCAACTTGGGAACAGACATTTAGGTTCACCTTAGAAATGTGCCTCTGGATGTTTCCAGAAATGTTTGACAGACGAGCAAAGACTCACTCAGAATGAGGGTAGCCCCATTTTATGGACTGAAATCCCAGACTGGATAAAATGGAGAAAATAATCTCAGTGGTAACATTCCTTTCTCTCTCTGCTTCCCGACTGTGATGTCATATGAGCAGCCATCTCAACTCCTGCCCCTTGCCTTCAGACTGAGCCAAAGTATCTTCCTTCTTCAATCTGGCTGTGTTAAGCATTTTGTCACTGTAGCTAGGAAAATAAGTCAGATAGATCATGCTGGGCAAGGCTTCTCTAAGTCGTCCTTCCATTTAGGGCTTAGGAGAATATAAATATTTTCTTTCCAGATTCATGAGAAGCACAAAAAACAATCAGTTAGACAGGGTTTTTTTTTTTTTGTTTTGTTTTGTTTTTTGTTTTTTTTTTTCCCAGAGAAAATTGTGACCACGGAAAGTGGCCTTATAAAAAGTTGTATTAGTTGGCAAATGATGCACTGGGAAAGTAAGGATTTTAGCAAAAAGCTAGAGTAATCTTGAGGCTTCTGTATTAACCTGAACCAGCCTTGCTTCTTATTCCTTTGGTGTTTGTTTCTTTTTACTGTGAAGATTCAAGTTTCAAAGCAAAATCTAACAGCCTGTGCTCTGCTAATCTGGCCTTCTGGGAGATGGTACTCAGTGGAATAATAGCCCCAAATCTGTCTGCTCTCTTTCTCCTCTGTATCCATTCATCTCAATCAGTCAGCAGAGACATGAAATGAGCCTTACAGAAGTATGTCTCACAAAAAACTAAATAACGCTACTTTTAAGATTTTCTTCAAGTAAAATTTACTATATTAACCATGAGGCTTAATAGAAAGAATTTCGCATTTTGAGAGGAGGAATTAAAATGTAAATACTTTGTAGAATTTGAATTATTTAAATGGGAATGCAGCTAATTTTGTGTCTAAAGTAGTATTATTTTATGTGTCAAAAGGAGAAATAATTGTACAGTATCTCAGTCAAAAACCTTGAACAGATTAGTAATGAGTTATGTAATTATTCACTTATATTTAATATATTCCTTTTGGTATCCTATTGGAAAGCATACAAGCTTTTACCATATGGATTAACCTTTAATTATATTTCATTGATTATTTATTATATGCTTACTTTCCTTTCCAATTATTTGATGTGCAAAAATGATCTATTTTTTTTTTTTTTTTTGCTTGTGAGTCATGCTAGGGCCCAAAAGAAGTGGAGGAAATGAGCCATAGAGTGGAAGGAATTGGATTCACTGCAGCGATGGCTCTTCACAGGGTGTCTATAGCTCTGATGGAACACCTTGACAAATGCAATGTAAAGAAACAAAAGCTTATCTTGACTGACAATCCTAGCGTGGCTGGAGAGTTAAGGCATTAGGTGCTGGAGGGAGCTGGTCACATTGTGTCTGAGCCAGGAAGCCAAGCACTGTTGGCTACTTGCAGCCCAGGAGCTCATTGAAAAAATGGCACATGCACAGTGTGTGTGTGTGTGTGTGTGTGTGTGTGTGTGTGTCTTACCTCCATTAACAATCAAGATCATCCACTGCAGGTGTGCGCAGAAGCCTGTATGCCAGGAAACTCTAGATTCTGTCAATGAATCTAGAATTAAAATGAACACTAACCACCTCACCAGGGTATGCTAGCATTTTGAAGAATAACCAGGGAGCGGTGGTCTCCCCAGAGACCTTGATGCATTTTCTGGCAGGGTTGGTATCTAGGGTGGAAGCTGTTGGCAGGGACGTCGAAGTAGAGAGGCAGTAGAGTGGAAACGCTGTTAGAGACCGGTGTCATATCCATTGCAGAGAAGTAAAGGGGCTTCTATCAGGCAGACTCCAGAAGGTCATCTGAGAGCTAATGGGCTGTGTCCATCTACTGAAGGAAACTTGGAGAATGTTGTGAGTCCAGAGAACAACCAAATGGGCTAAATTTCAGAGCGGGACTCCAGCCCCAGCAGCATCAATATTGAGTTCTCTCAGGAATACAAGGGAACAAAACAGTCAATAGGATGGAGTTCAGTGAGCTCTTCTCTCATTCTAAATCGCCACAGGAGTGTGAATACTGGTTTGGGGAGAAGAGAAGCCAATTAAGCTCTATATTCTGATAGCCCTAGGGTGTATTTCCAGACAGGATCTATCCAGGTATTTGGTTAGGCTAACTTTTCAGATAAAGAATCATGGCATCTAGACTGAGCATCGGGACCCAGATTCCGATAGATTGCAAGATTTAAGAATCAAGGTATCTGTCTACTTTTCATTCAGTATCCAATGTCTGGCACATCATTAGCAGAGCACCTTAGACGCTGAAGTAGATGCTGTGTTGCTATTTGTACCCTGTTCGATACCATTCCCTGTATACCTAAGTAGTGAAAAGCCAAGTAGAGAATGCCTATTTCATCTGATTAGCTTGGTTTAAGGAAATACCCATACTGACAGTCGAGTTTCTTCTCTTGGCTTTAGAAGTTACCTTTAAAATTATTTCCCATGAACATTTCATGGACCACCCCAACTGTCACATTCACCTTCTTGAAAATCAACATGAACACCGTACTTATGTGTTTACATTTGTTGCTTGGTAGTCAGTGGCGGCAAAGCCTGCCACACAGAAAAAAATTAGCATCACTGAGTGTATATGTCTGCCAAGTTCAGTGTTATTGTACAACTCCCATTATTAAAATAAAGTCTTTTTCTTGCACACAAATGATACTCCGAAGAACTCCTGAAAGAAGAGCTTCTAGCACAGTAATAGGCAGGTTTGTCCTGTCAGTCAAATCCCCTGAACTCCTTGCCTTATGAATGATGCATGGGTTTACAGTCATTGGTGAATTTCGCCATTAGTGGATGGTAGACTTCATTCCATTTGCCCAGATACAGGAATGCATAATTCAGTATAGTTAAGCACACACGTTTTCCTGCATATGTATTGTATTGCAAAGGGGCTCCGTGAGTCATTTTTCTTTAAAATATTTACTTTCATAAAATTCTTTAGCAATTATGAAAGTTAAGACTCTTATTATGTATTTGAAAATAAAAACTTGGAGGGATGAAATAACTTTGCCTGAGCTCAAGCAGTTGCTACTAGGATCTTATTAGGCTAACTAGCTTCTTGGTTAAAAAAAAATAAAAGTATCTGTCTATGCTTAGAAAACCATTGAAAAGTTGATTGTTGCCTTCTTTGGACACACTGTCTCTATCCAAAAAGCTATTGCCTGCACGTACTTTCTGAGCTTTCCTTATATTATCCATGTAAGACTTGTGCAGCTTCTCCTGAAGCAATGATCAATGGATGCTTTTATTAAGTTTATTAAAACTCATCTTTCATACTACTACATTTCATACAATGAAGCCCTATGTTCATTTACATGAACATAACATTCTCAATGTTATCTTTAGGTCTGTATCATCAATTACTCAATACGATTATCTTTCCCATTATTAATTTAAGGCCATAAAATGGAAGACGAGCAATTAGAAATTACTACCAAATAATATGGACCCAGGGCCATAAAGTTATTAACATACATAACCCTCTCTGTCCTTTTCTTTTGCTAATCATTTAACTGATATTATTAAATATACAGAAACTGAGAATTGCTTTGTTTACAGTCATATTTGTATAACAACCTGGTTAGAAATAGCTTTGTTTATGCAAGTCCTTGGCAAGTAATGTTGAAATCAGCACTTGATTTTCAGTTTGCATTGTAGGAGTACTTCAGGGAAGCTGGGCGTGGCAGCTCACTCTGTAATTCCTGCACTTGGAAGGCTTAAGCAACAGGATCACCCTGAGGCTGAAAACAACATGGGCTAGTTAGTGAGGTTATGTCCCAAAAAAACCAGAAAAAAGAAAAAAGAAAAAACAAAACACAGGAACCAATAAACAACAACCCTCAAGGAATTGCATTGCCTTATGTATTTTATAAATTATCCCTATAAATATGACTTTTGCAAAGTTAGTTTAAAATAATTATCCTATGTTGAGAAATAAACAATATTTTAACTAGTTAGATGATATATACGTATAATTCAATTATATATGTGTGTGGCGACTCATTTACTTATACATACTCCTCTTGTCCATATATTAACCCATTTTGCTTAACTATTTCTTGAGTCTAGGTTACAGAATAAAGCGAAACATAGAATCTGTCCTCATAGGTCTTGTTTAGCATGGGAAATGCAGCCAACTGCTACTCCTGCTCTCTTGGCATGAATTACTAATTAACAAGGACAATGTCATATGAAACCTTTTATTTTTGTTCATATTCCCAGGCACTGTGAATGACTCAGAACTGGCACGGGGGTTACATTACTGATGTATTTACATGCACAGATAACTGTTTAGAAAGCTAGATATTTTAGCTTTGATAATCCAAAAAGAGTTGATAACGGACATCAAACAACTTGGCACAGACCAATAAAATGATCTTTTTATTAGAAAATGGGTAAGATGACTTTAAAAAAATCTTTTCGTTTGTTTGTTTCTGAAATTGTAATTTAGTAACATTTCTCCTTTCTCTTTCCTCCCTTAAATCTTCTCACATACCCTTCTCTGCTCTCCTCTAAACCCATGGCCTCTTTTTACACCCATTGTTATTGCATGCATATATTGAGTTGTATATACACATACATTGTTAAATACAATCTGTTGAGTTGAAAACATCTGTAAGTGTGTTTTCAGGGCTGATGGTTAAAGACTGGACAACCCATTGGTGTGTCTTTTGCTGGAGAGGAGCACTTCTCTCACTCCCAGCTTTACTCAGTTGCCTATAGTTCCTTGTTTAGGACTGAGGTCATGTGGGCTTTTCTCCTTCCAGGTTGATGCATTTACTGGTGTCATCCTTGTTTGGCTCATATTTGGGTGGTCACGGTTGTCAAATTTTATGGGTATAGCTTCTGATGTTTCTAGGACACACATTGTCACAGCAAAGTTCCCAATCCTTTAGCTCTTATGATCTTTGTGCTCCAATTCCACGATGTTCCTTTTGTGTGGGTGAGTGTTTTGTAGATGTATCCATTGGGATTGGGATCCAAAATTCTCCTCTGTATTTTGTTTGGTTATGGTTTTCTGTAGTGGTATCTATTGTAAATAAAAGTTTCCTTGATGAGAGGTAAGGGTTACACTTGTGTCTGAGTTCAAGAACAAATGCTTATTAATTGTTGTTAGGGATTATGCTGGTTTAGTAAATTAGGAGTTGGATATTCTCCTCCAATAGCCATGATTTCCACTAGCATTGAGTAGTTAACTAGGTTTTAAGGATCATGTATGGTATCCCTTTTCTTGAGTGTGTCTTAAGACCAATTAGAGAGCTGTTGGTTACCGCCAAGTTATACTTGCCACTGGTGCACCTGTAAAGTTATGGTGCCTAGTCATTATTGTGGTTCATCTTAGCTGGGTAGGACTGCTGTTTGCCTCTCCTCTATGGAAGCTTCTGTGGTGACTTCTGGTCAACATGACTCAGGAATGGAGAATTCAGGTCAGTTCCAGCTCAGATGTCTCTGGCCCTGTTTCTAAAGTGTCTTTAGCAGTAAAAAATTACCTTCTGCCTGTGTGAGGAAAACAAGAGCAATAACAATAGTCTGTATACTTTGTGAATCTCTTATACAGCCCTGATTAACAATTCAAAAGAAGGATTCTCATGTCTAAGTAGAGTAGTAGGGGTTTTGTTGGGTGGTCTTTGGCTCTTGCAGAAAGCACCATCCGCCTAGGTGAGAAAAGTTCATCACAACTATATATGTATTTCTATAAACAAAATCATGTGCATTATGAGTATTTGTGTGTGTATGTCTGTGTGTGTGTGTGTGTATGAATAGTTAATAATATGATTCCTTGTAGATTTTTCAGACATCCATGGGTGGTGTGATATTTGATTATCTTTCCAAAGTACTTCCACCAAGACCAAAAGCATGTAAATATATTGGAACAGGATTGCAAAGTAGTTTTATTTTATTTTTTTAAGAAAACTATCATTGTGTCCAGGGCACTAAGAGCCAGATTCTTTTTAAGGAGTCATGCCCTCTTCACCCAGAGCTATTGACATGCTTTCATGGAAGACTTGGCAAGCTTGCACGGGCCTCAAGGGATGTGTGCCACCGTCATGCTTGAGAAAGCTAAATGACTTGTGTAGAAGAATTTTCTGTTATGGGAGAAAATGCATGCTCTCAGTGCAAGCCAGTGAACGGATGAACACTGGAGGCAGCGATAACTACTCATTTTCAAATGAATCTTGCTCAGTAAGTTTTCCTTTAGGCAAAAGAACCGTTGTGGGAACAGGCTGGTGACATGATTTCCATAGAAACTAAATTGAGATCGAAATCAAGGCGAGGCACTGCTCAGTGGCAAAGTACTACAGCTGATAGCATCCGGAATAGAGAATCTCAAACAACACCCAAACGCACTTCACGAACAAGTCAGCCTGATGTAGACAGGATGGCACATATTAATGATAATAAATTTATCCACATATACAATTTTAAATTGTAATAGTTCAAAAAATGCCTTCTCTTCTACTCAATATTACAACCATAGCCAAGTTTCTATCCTCAAGTTTTTTTTTAAAGATTATAATGATGTAATTTAGGCTATCACTTGAAATGTATTTCAAGTATCAGAATATTTATATGTGATTGGTGTATATGACTTTACATATTTGTATGTATTCATACATGTGTGTTCAGGTGCATATGTATGGCGATAAGAGGACCATGTTCAATGTCCTCCAATATCAATTTCCACCATAATTTTTGAGACATTTTCCCTCACCAGACTTGAAGTTCACCAGTTTGGCAATACTAGATGGCCAGGTACTCCCAACAGCAATCCTTTGGTCTTTGATTCTTAGTGCTGGGAATATTGTCATGTGCTTCTTTCTTTGCCTGGCATTTTATATAGATGCTGAGGATCCGAACTTATGCTTGCGTGGCAAGCACTTAAACAATAGAGATAGCTCCCCATTCCCTCAAATTTCAGTTCTGATGGGTATAATTTCATCAGTGTTTAAGTTAATATAATTTATCTATTATTAAAACTCAATTTGGTTTAATAATACTTACAATATACTGAACTTTTTACATCTAAGATTATTGATAAATAAGCATTGTTTATAATTTGTGTGAGTTCAACAAGAATATTCATGCTTTCTTACTGTGCTCCAGGGCCAGGCATTGTACTTCTTTTCCATTTGTTTGTTTGGTTTTGTTTTGTGTGTGTGTGTGTGTGTGCTAAAGAGTAGCTAATCATCTATTCTGAGGAGTGATGTATGTAGGTTTGCATTTTGCTCTTTTACATTCCCCAGTATGTGTACTTGCTATTTCAGTAAAACTGATAAGAGCTGTAGTGAAGGTGCAGGTAGGTGGCTACCTATTTCCCCTTAGCTCCTAGTCGCTGCTGAGTTTTTATTAGTCACAAAACAAGCACTGTGACCCGAGACTAGGGTCTAGGGGAGGGCTGAGCATAAAAATAACTGTGGCATCAGGAGGATTGTAAGTGCTTATGTCATATGTGCAAACTGTGAAGCATGGGCGTTAATCCTCAAGAAATATGTGGCAATAAACCACATATCTTAAAATACCGATTAAAACTGTCTGTTTAGTCCAACGATAAACGCTCTAGAGGCATTAAATTGAACTCCCAAAGAATTATTATCTACTTGAACCTTTTTAATTTCTCAAATGCCTCTAATATATTATTTACCACTTGTTAGTTTTTGAAATCATAAATTATACCTTTTTCACATTGAAGATACATATAGAGCTAAAATAAATAAAACAATAAATCTTTGCTTCCAACAAACCACCCTGCCCCCCAGCCTTCTTTTATAGTTCAACGGTTGTGCAGGAGACACTGCAACAGTAAAGGTTGATCTCTTAGTGTGTGTTCATGCACACTTCCCTCTGATTCTCAGTTACAGTGAGAATCCCAAGGGTCATAGACATAAAGCGTGTCTTCTATAGGAAGAGTGTTTGCTCTCTGCCCCACAGAGGATATTTATGCATAGAAGGAAACTCCTACATGCAAAGCCTAATTCAGGAAAATAGAAACTTATTTGTTATGGGACCAGGAGATTTAAGAATAGAAAATATTAATGGAACTTGATTCCATTTTATTTTATTTTATTTTATTGGTTTTTCGAGACAGGGTTTCTCTGTGGCTTTGGAGCCTGTCCTGGAACTAGCTCTTGTAGACCAGGCTGGTCTCGAACTCACAGAGATCCGCCTGCCTCTGCCTCCCGAGTGCTGGGATTAAAGGCATGCGCCACCACCGCCCGGCTTGATTCCATTTTAAAGATCAAGGCTCTCCCTACAAATCATCCGTATTATTAGTTTCATAACTATGTTTAGGAGGCTGTGGGTCGGTTGCACTCAGAGTAATTGGAAATTCTATTCCTCACAGGTTTTGGGGGACCGTGATGTATTCTTAGCCACACTGAACACCAGCTCACATCAAATAGAAGGGGTCGGTTGTGTACACAGGTGATCATCTTTGGTTAGGTATGGCTGTTTTGCCATATCCTGCCATATCTTTTCTTCTCTTACACTTTGCCTTAATCCCATTAATACGATGGTATCAGGGAATCAGAGAGGGAATTGTGAGTCTTTGGGAGAGAGATGGTAGATGGGGGTATGTGTAGAGAAGGAAGTGATATGTAAGGAGGCAGAAGAGTCACAAAATAAGTAGGCACAGGGAAGTAGAATTCTTGTCTCTTCAGACACTGCACTTAAAGGTTTTTAAAATTCATTTATGGGAGCTTTTTGGTTTTTAAAAGTGATTGTAATTTAACTATCTGAAGTAGAAAAACAATAGTTTCATGGTTGCTCTATAGTTTGAGAGCGAAAGAGGGAGGGAAAGGAAGGAAGAAATGGAGGGAGGGAGGGAGAGAGGAAGAGAGAAGGAAGGAGGGGGAAGGGAGGAAGAAATGGAGGGAGGAAGAGATAGACAGAGAGAAGCGTGCGGAACGGGGATTTGTAAGAGAGCGAGGTTGGGTAGCTAGCTCTCGCGCGCTCTATCTCTCTATCTCGAGAGCTCGATGCGAGAGATAGGAGAGATGAGAGGAAGACCGCTAGCCTTGCTCAGGGTGTTAGGTCACCTCTAAACTTGTGTGGAATCTCTGCAATGTTCTAATCTCCTGGGACAGAAGACAACACGATGCCTCTTGTTTCTCTTTGTCAGTCCGTTCTGAAGCTTCTTTATGAGCTCTTTCCTAATAGCTTGTTAATCAACATCTTAATCCACATTAGATCCTAACAGGTTTATCCAATGTGTGTCATCAATTCAGTACCTCTTCTCAACTGGCATCAGATATCTTTCTTTAAGCCATTTGCCTACCATCCCTCTCTCTGCACAGTATTTAGTCAATGAACCATACGATACAAATGTAGAATTTACTATAGAGTTAAACTGCGAATCTTAATATGTCGGCAAGTTTAGTATTCCAGGCAAATTCTGCTAGTAGAATTTTATTGAAATGTATAAAAAGAAGACTATCTTTCAAATGAAATCCTGTCTCTAAATAATATACTTTATTTATATTTAAAATGAATAATTTCATAGAGATCCCTTTCCACCACTAATTACGCACACACACACACACACACACACACTTATCTGAAAATGTTCTAATGAGTCTATCTGGAGCGATCTCTGGGATACACAAACATGACTTTTCTTAGAGAAATGTTCATCTCCATATCTGTGTTGCTCTTTAAAATAATTTTTGACCTCCTGAAAATACAAGATGCTAGGTAAAATTTTAAGAGATATACTAATGTATTTAGATATAGCATGAATTCTAATTAGTCTTAATAATAAAAACACAGAGTCAGATATTGGGGTAAATGCTGAAACATCAGAAGGCAGAACAGCCAGCCATTAGTCCTTACCTCTAGTGAATCCTCAGACTGAATGTGGTGAGCTCCTGTCTCCTGTTGTCTTATTTTCCTCTCTCTTTCCAGCCACATCCCATCCTGTTTCCACCTCCCTAGTGTTGGGATTAAAGGCATGTGACTTCCAAGCACTGGGATTAAAGATGTGAGCCATTGCTGCCTGGCTCTGTAACTCTTTGAGACTGGAAAAATTTAGTGTAGCCCAGGGTGACCTTGAACTCTCAGAGATCTGTCTGCCTCTGCCTCCCCAGCGTTGAGATTAAAGGTGTGCGCCACCACTGCCTGACCTCTATGACTAACTAGCCTCTCGCTCCACACTCTGATCTTCAGCAAACTTTATTTGTTATAGTACAATCAAAAAAAATCACCACATTTAGAACTGCATGCCCATATACACACAAGTGTTTGTTCTTGCTGGTTCATTTGTAATTCCGTGAAATGCAGAAATTTCACAAATCCACCAATCGGCTTGGATGGTTATCATTGTTAGGTCTCAAATTTAGGACCCACAGCTGAGGTGCCTATTTAACAAACCAAAGTGATGCTGGCACCAGGTTCTCCTAGCTTCCCTCAGTCCAGACCTGTTGCAGGGCTCTTCTGGCTGCTATATCCTATCCCCCAACCTAAACTTTTTCAGCCCAGGGGCTGGGCTGTCCATACCAATATAACCCAGCCATTTTGGTTACCTGGTCTTTTGGTCTACTCTCTTGGCCAGTCTCCTGATCCAGGCTGCCCATCTTGGTCCAGGCCCATCTTGTTACAGGCTCTCCCCTCCCTTCCTCCCTCTCTTCACACAGCACAGTTCAGTCTGGTCACGACTACTCTAGAGTCTCCCAGATGTCCCCACCTCTGGATATGCTCTCTCTCTCTCTATCTGCAACAAACATTCTCCTCCATCATACCTAGAAGCAATCTGTCTTTCCCTTTCTGTATTTCTTTTTTTCTTTCGTTCAGTTACCATCAAAACATCGCCATTCATTTCTTTGGTTGATTTACATGCTCAATGAATTCTCTTTTATTTGCCTTTAACCTTTCATGGTAGCTTCTCTCATTTTTAAATTATGACCTCTGAAGGAGAATATCCTCTGAGGACTCACAGATTCTTTTGTCTTGGTAGAAATCCCTTCTCAGAAGAGAAAAATGAACTGCGTAGTGGAGATCAAACAAGGAATCAGGACTATAGATGTGAGGGGGAATGCTGGCAGGGACCTCAGGACCTGAACTTGTGAACTTTTATCCCTCACTGTGTGCCCTGTGTGGTGTGTTCCAGGTTCCATTGCTTCCTCTCACTTGTCAGTTAAAAAATAATAATAGTTGTAGCCCCAGCGGCTTGTAAAGTCATCTATTTTCAATTCCTACATAATGAACCCTATTCATAATGAAGCCTACATTGCTACTAAGTGAACAGGCACAGTGAAAAATTCCCTTCCCAGACAGAGAGCCTGTGGGACAGCCCCTGTTTCCTGTCTGTTCAGCTTTACCCTTTACATTGCTTTACACTGTCACCTACAGGTCTGAAGGCCTTGGATTTGCTGTCTTAGCCTGGATTGATAAAATCCCTAGTTTCAGTTTACCCATCAAAGTATCCATGCTTTAATTTCTTGTGAAGATTTAACTTGGGGATATTTAAGAAATAAATATGAAATCTTCTTTTGTCTGAGAGTCAAACATTTTATTCATAATGTCTGCCTTCTAGAACATGACTATTTAACAAGCAGTAACAGAGAAGACACTGTTTTCTGTTTTTCACTGTCGTCTTCATGGTTTACGCGTGCCAGGAGACCATGCTGTCCTTAGCTACTCTGTGCAGAAAGTGATACGCATGGACTCCTGATTAATTACATCTACCATCCCAGAAAATATCTGCAGTTGATACCCACTGGCAGAGGAAAAATCAGTTTTCTTCAGCGGAGTCTCGCTGGGTACATTAACCGTACCTTAGGGCAGGCCGGGTGCCCATGATCTCAATGATTCTTTTGCTGGCTTTTTGTCTCATTTTGCTTTGTTTGACAGGTTTTTTTTTATTGGTCTTATTCATCCTTTGCTTGTTTATTTTGATTTTTGTTTTGTGGAGGTCTGCTTTGTCTGTCTGTGTATGTGTTTCTTGCTTTCTTTTCTTTCCTTGGTTGTTACTTTTAAAGAAAGAGAAAAAAAAGAAACAATTTTTGTTGAGTAGCTATGTGGAGAGGACATATAAAGAACAGGGGAATGTAAATGTCATTCCCCATACAAAATACATTGTATGGGTTCTTAAAAAGAAAAGAAATCTGGTCATTTTGTTATTCTTATCTCCCACCTAAGAGAGAATGTGTATCCCAAAATAAAGATTCTAACAATAAATCAATCTTCATCATTACTCATAGATTTTAAGTAGGCAAGAGCTAGATTTGGGTACTATTTCACTTATACATGTTCTTCATTCTTACTAACCTACTTTTTTTCCTTTTTTTTTTTTTAAAAAAAAACTCATCTGCTTTCTTTAATAATAATGAATATTAACTGTGGTTATTGATGTTAATGCCATGATTTCAACATTGCTATTTCCTACATAGAGTCAAGCACTAAACTAAATATTCATGTGTATTCTTTGCTGGAAGGTCATCAACAACCCTGTCATATGGGTCTTGTTACCATGGATATTTGGATGACGGAAAAAGTGTTCTCTAGCTTCAGTCACAGGATTTGGTAACAATGATTCAAACCTGGATGTGATGAGCTCCAAAATGTTTTATCTTCATTAGATAAGTAACAGGATTCAATATTTGCTAAATGCCTCTCAGACAGCTATTTATAGTTTTAGGACTGAAATTGTTTCATAGATTGGATTTTTGATATCATCCACATGATCACTGCATTCTCTAAAACTTACTAAGTGTAGAAAGAAGGTAGAGACACATCCATCAGCCGCCAGGTCTGTGGGAAAAACACAGGTGTTAAAATGTTCTGTTATTACTTTCTAATTACAGCTTCTGAAATGTTGGCAGCTGTTCTTTTTCATATTTTTTTTAAAAAGTAGGTTAATTCTCATTATTTTTTCTCTATTCTAAAATATTTCCCTTGTGAACATGAATGTGTGGATGCATGTGTGCACACACCCACATACATGCATACAGGAGTCAAGGTGGGTGTGAGGTATCATCCTTGATCATTGTTTTATCATATTCACTGACACAGGGTTTTCCAGTCAAAACCAGAGCTCTCTGAGTGGCTTCACCTGCTAGCCAGCCCTCTCTGAGGATTCCGATCAGTCACCTGAGGCTGGAGTTACAGGTGGCCCCAGTGCTCACCAGAATTTCTGTTGGGGTCTAGGGACCAGAGCTCCAGTTTTGATCCTCATACTTTAACATTAAGTACTTTACCCACTGTCTCCTGGGCCTCTATTTTCCTTTGTAAATTAATTTCCATTCAAGTAAGCCTTTTATATCATAGAAACTTCAATAATAAGCCCTAGTTACCCATAATCAGAAATGTCTGCCTCTCTGTGCTCCTTCCCCTGTCTTGGATTTTTGTACAGAAGAAAGAAACAATACATTCTTCGGCTGGCTCTCTTTGTGCTAAACTTCATTATTACCATATAATAGGATCACCACTCCATTACTTAGCCTTTTAATGTGTGACATCCTTTATATCCTTTTATAAGCAATATGAATATAACTATTTCATAATTTTGGAGACATCACCAAAACTGATTGCTTTGTCTTAGGAAAACATCCTTGTAATTTCTAATGTATAATTTTCCTCTGCATATTCTGGTTTCTTTTTGTCTCAAAGATGACTCATTTTAGGTTATTTTTTTTCAGTTTTACAGCTTTTCTTCAGATTTTTAATTACTTTGCATTCTTATTTGTGTATTATTGGAAAGATACTATGTACCTTTTATTCTTATAAGCTTTTCTTCATGTCAATTTTTATGTCCCCATTTCTATGTATTATTCCTTGAACTCCAATTATGTCACAAGGGAATGTACTCCTGTATTGTTAGAAGCAGTATCTTCTCTAAACACACGGAACCATTGGTTGTGAGGTTCATTTCTTCTCTGTATATGTGTGTGTGTATTTATATATACACATATACATACATATATATGGTATTTTTGCCTTTGTGTTTCATTTCCTTTTCTCTTTTATATACCATGTCTTTTCTTGTCTCATGATTTAGACTTATTTTCTTTGAGCAATGTAGTCTGAGGCTACACTTCCACGTCTCAACCGCTCGGACCTCAATAATCACACAGAAATGATATTAATTACAACACCATTTGGCCAATGGTTCAGGTGCATTTGTAATTAGCTCTTACATCTTAAATTAACCAATTTCTATTAATCTATGTATTGACACGAGGCTATGGTTTACCAGTAATGTTCTTACAGCTTTTTCCTTCATTGGTTACATGCATCTAATTGACTCTGCCTACTCTCTCTATCTCTATTCAGATTTCCTGCCTGGCCTTCCTCTGCTAAGCCATTGGCTAAAACAGCTTTACATAAAATAAGAGCAATGCATACACAGAAGGGCATACCAAATCAGAGAAAGACATGAAATCCTGTTTAAGAGTTTCCTTATGGCAAGGGCATTGATCATTTGGCAGAATTTTAGAGCATGATTGGGCTCAGTCTATCCTTTGTTGTGGAGACCTCTCTAAATCCATGTCTAAATGTCTCCTGCTCTTCTGCCTTGGTGCCAAGGAAAGCACCAAGAAGTCCCACCTTGACAGATAATATTCTGATCAAAGACAAGAAAAGGGACATGAGAATCTTCCAGTTAATTTCCTGCATTTTGTCCATTGCTCATACAGGTGTCTATCATGCTTCTATTCTCTAAGTGGCAAGACTGCAGTCTCTGGAGAAGCAGGCATGTCTTGGAGGAAGCTACTGATATTGCTGGTGGATGTACAGAGAGTTGGTCACTGTAAACACAGACAAGCCAAAAAGTCCTTTGCATAAAGACATGTACCTCAGTGCTGCCTCTGGCCATGGCCAGGCTCCACAGATTCTGGGAATTTTGGAGTTCCATGAGGCCCTATGACTCACTGTTCATTTTATTCACATTTCACGTAAATAGGATGTAATTATGTGTCTCCTTTATTTCTCAATTCTTCATCTGTGTTCTTTCTCCCAAGCTAGAAAGTTTCCCATCTGCTATTTTCTTTTCCCACTGCTTTTAAGTATTCAGAATTTTCTATCTCATTATTTTCATTTAAATTAGTTTGACATCAGAGAAATGTGGAAGAATAATTTTTAACAATAACCGTAATTTGTTTACTTATCATTTGTCATTTGGTTATAACGGAATGTTTACTATAGTTCTCAATGTATTACAGATTATCATTTTGAATTAAACAAAATTTGTAATCACATAATGAATTTAACAGTTCAATGAACATATTACTTCTAAGACATATGTACAACATTTTGTAAAATTATATGACTTTTAAGTAGATATGAAATAACACAAAATTTTTCCATGTGTTGGAGCACAAGGAAACTTCAATGGCTCCCATAAGTATAAATAATATAAACTGCTTTTTGGAATATAATAAAAACATACAAAATCTACAATTAATAAATAGTGAAATAGATGTGTTGATGATGGTAAAAAATAAGACAGAGAGAAAGTGAAACAAATATTGTGATATTTTTGGTTCAACTTAGTGTAAGATGGATGAAATTGATGATTTGCTAGATAAACATAAATTAATATACTGATCCCACACAATAGAGATTATTATTAGTTCATTTATCATAATGTAAGCACACTTTATTTTAAGATATGAAAATACATAATTTATTCTCATCATCCTGTATTTGAATTTTACAAATAAAATATCACTATATTTTATTTCATTTATTTTATCACTATAACCATATGTAGTCATTTTGCTTTGGATAGTGCTACCAGTTTCATTTAAGAGAACACATGTTAAAAATCAATTTTTAATATTCTCCCATAACTTGTGACATGTTTCTTTAATATGGTTACTTCTTCTCCAACCACAATTCATGACTAACAGCATCGACACCAAATGGGAAGTTGTAGGTTATGCAAATCCTTGAAAAGTACCCTTGAGGGGCAACTGAACTAGAAACGCTGGGGGTAGAGATAAGCGGTCTAGTGCTTTCTAAAGCTCCATGACTACTGCCTAGAGTGTTATCAGTTAAGTCTGAAAACAGAATTTTAAGCTTTCTAAGTACGTATATACATAAGTGTGTGTGTAGGTACATATGTACATACCTATTATATCTATCTATCTATCATCTATCTATCTATCTATCTATCATCTATCTATCTATCTATCTATCTATCATCTATCTCTATCATCTGTCAGCTATATCTATCTATCATCTATCTATCTATCTATCTATCTATCTATCTATCTATCTATCTCTATCATCTGTCAGCTATATCTATCATCTATCTATCATCTATCTGTCTGTCTGTCTAGCTGTTTTTCTGTCTTCTCTATCATCCATCTATCTTATCTATCTATCTATCTATCTATCCTATCTATCTATCTATCTATCTATCTATCTATCTATCTATCTATGTAGTATAGTACGTGGAAATACATCAAAAGACATGGAGGCTGGATCAAATGTATGCATAATATGTATTAGTTGTTTATTCAAGTTCTTAAAAAATTATTTGATTATGATGCCTACAATTATTGCTTGCCTTCCAATGGCTATTACTGACTTGTATTCTTTGGTACAGTTCCTGAAGATTAGAGTATTATGCAACCTTAGAAGTGATAGAACATGATGCTTATCCATTTCTAGAAAATTAGAAAAGTGAATGAAAGTAGGTGTTGAATTCATTCTCATGCAGTTAGTTCTAAGCATATGGTAAGTTTTTCAACGAAGAGGATACAGTTGTCTCATTTCCTACCCATCTCCTCCTGGAAGTAGCAGGGATTCTTACTGAGTCTTTCTTGAGTGCTTGGCATAAGTAGAGGCAAACCTTGCCATCCCTATCCTCTATCATCAGTTGAATAAAACCACGATTATAATTTTTATATTTTGTTATATAGTGATGTATCATCTCTCTTTGTAAACCTGGAGAGAGGAATTTGAAGAATCTTTAAACATTTTCTTACTTTCCTTCTTTCTTTTTTATTTGGTGTATCTGTATGTGCTGAGGGAGCACACATATGGATCATTGCATACATGCGAAGGTCAGAGGACAATATGAGAGAGTTAATTCTCTCCTTCTGTTGTGTAGACTCAGGGACCAAACACAGACCACCGGACTTATTTACACAGGCCAGCTCACTGGTCCCAAGATTCAGATCCCTAACAATACTGTGCTATTTCTTTTAGGGCTATTTGCTACTGGATTACATTGGCATTCTAATTCTGAACAACAGTAATTAAATGCATAAAGAACCTTAAGCTGAAAAGATGCCCCTGGAAACTAGGTTCGCTCTGCTGACCAGTAACACAGAACTCTAGTGATTGTGCCATACTCTGTCCTTCTCATTTTATAAAATATCATGACTAGTGGACTTGTCTTTTTCTCTTTTTTTTGCTCTGCCAAAACTGCACACTCATTTTGGATTTACTCTTTCGAATAGACTTGATCTAGAAAGGTGTGCTCGGTTAGAGGGTGGAAGTTCTCCTTAGGAAAACTGCCCACCAGGATGTGTCTGCTGTGGTTCCTGCTTGGTCTTGAAACAACTGTGTCTTGTTGGCTAAAACCTTGAGGTTAGATGACATTGCCTCAGGCATGCCCACCGCACAGATAGATATCCAAAGGATGCTGTGGGAAATGCCATGATAGTTTTCAGTAGGCAACAGACAGCTTAACACTCTAATTTTGATTGAGAAGAGTGAAACTATTTTGTATAGTCCAGTATGCTCCAAAATTTTTATTCTCTCCAGACCTTATTCTCTGGTTATTCTTAATTTAATAAGTAATACATACATACCCCTAATACAAAAGGCAATTAGATGTTAAGTAAATATATAACAAGCGAAGTATTAACAATACAACTGAGAATATAGCTTTTCTTATCTTTTCTTCATGGCAGGTGATATTTCCTGCAAATTCTGTGTAAACACACCAATATGATCTTCTTCTGAGGGATACAAGGGACAGGGGGTCCCATTGACCACTCTAATGTAGGAAATGATTGGGGGCCACAATAACTTAATTCTACCAACAGTTATTACTAGAAGAAGCAAATTCAAACCTGAGAAAATCTCTGAAACATATACGCTGCTTTGAGAAGAATCACTTTTCTCAAATTGTATTTAATTAAAGAACCCCCGTCGAGTACTCAACATTACTTTAACAATGCTTGCATTAATAAGATCCAGCACTGTGAAGAGCAGCGTGTTGACATCATTTCTTTGTGAAAGGCTTTTGAAGCCATGCTGGGACATCTATGAAGTTCTTACTAGCCGAGGATCTCTATTCTCTTTCCTGTGCATCCAACCTCTAGACCAGTTTTCTATCTATCTGTATCTCCTGACTAGAGTCTAAGAGCCTAGCCTTAGTTGATTTGGAAATGACCTACTCTTTTCAGTGCTATGGCTCTGTTTCAGTAATATGGGACCATAATGCCTTTCTAATATCTTTATTGTCTTTAAGTCAATTCCACACATTTCCCATGATCTATATCCCCAGAGCCCATATCCAATCCCTTCATCAGCATACTTCACAGCCCCTTCTGCATGCTCCACTTTGCATGGTCTCATTCTCTCTGAATCATAAGTCATGAGGAGGCAGGGGCATTTCCAAAATCAATTCCTAGCATGTGAGAGAAGGGCCTCCATGCATCAAGAAACCATTTCAAAGGTTAACAGTTTATCCAAGAGCATTAATTAAATGTCTTTCATAAATAAGGGCTCAGTGCTGTCAAAAGGTGGAGGGCTTGGAGAGACAATTCAAGGCTACTGCTTCCTTCACAGGACGGAAGTGCAGCTCTTCACAGACAAAGCCATTAAGCACATTTGCTTTCAGATTGTTAGATGTAACAAATGAGGGAGAAAGGCAGGGAAGGGGTGCATAAAAGCCTTTAATTTAGGGCAAAAAGGAAGACGGTTTTGTTCTCCGACATTGTGGCACTGTGTGAGAAAATTTCTAAGGGCAATGAAGAGGAAGATAATTAGACAAATGATTGATACCAAACCAAAGTTGGTGTTTGGTGGTTCATTTGATATCCATTTCCTGTCTGTTTCTTCCTTTTGGCATTGATCTCTGTGTGTAGTTTTAAGAGTGACAGAGCCATCGCTAACCAGCTGAAAAGAATTAGAGAATTATCTTTCTGAGGATCTGACAGATGGGAATGTTGCTCGAGTAAATGAAAGGAGAAAAAAGAAAAAAATTATAGAATTAATTATTAATTATTATTTTGTTTTTAGGACTGCTACAAACATTTGACAAAATAGCAGCAAGGGCCAGGGGACAAACAAGCTGATGCTTGCTGTTACACAGGTACCAAGCTGTAACATGATGAAATGTCGGTCTTAGAAAATCATAGAGGAATGGAGGGCAAACGGAAACATGGACCAATTATCGACTCACTAGATGTGCACTGAAGTATCACACATTATTAAAGGGAGAGGGAGTGACATGGTACAGATTAGAGAGAAAACCTGAGGCCAAAAGAAAATCATCTTCCATATTTTGAAACATTCAAATGATTGTCCAGATTATTCATTCTGTCATTAGGTAGATAAGATTTTGAAAGTGTAATTAACACTAGGAGTAAAGCATTATTTAATCCCAAAGCCTTACCATAGGACTTTTTTTAATGTCAAACCTCCTATTTTAATTAACTTATTTTTTTCAGTTTTATTAAGTTCTACATTTTTCTCTGCTTCTCTCCCTTCCTCTCTCCTCCCCGTAAACCCTCTTCCATGGTCCCCCATGATCCTAATTTACTCAGGAGATCTTCTCTTTTTTTGCTTTCCATGTAGATTAGATTCATGTATGTCTCTCTTAGGTCCTCATTGTTGTCTAGGTTCTCTGGGATTGTGATTTGTGGGCTGGTTTTCTTTCCTTTATGTTTAAAAACCATTTACGAGTGAGTATGTATGATAATTTTATTTCTGGTTCTGGGTTACCTCACTCAAAATGATGTTTTCTAGCTCCATCCATTTGCCTGCAGATTTTAAGATGTCATTGTTTTTTTTCTGCTATGTAGTACTACATTGTGTAAATGTACCACGTTTTCCATATCCATTCTTCAGTAGAGGGGCATTTAGGTTGTTTCCAGATTCTGGCTAGACAAACCATGTTTCTATGAACATAGTTGAACACATGTCCTTGTGGAACAATTGAGCATCCTTTGGATACATACCCCAAAGTGGTATTGCTGGGTCTTGAGGAAGGTTGTTTCTTAATTTTCTGAGAAATAGCCATACTGATATCCAAAGGGGCTGTACAAGCATGCATTCCCATCAGCAATGCAGGAGTATTCCCTTTACTCTACATCCTCTCCAGCATAAGTTGTCATCAGTATTTTTTATCTTGGCCATTCTTAATGGCCATAGTTGTAAGATGGAATCTCAGAGTTGTTTTGATTTGCATTTCTCTGATGACTAAGGATGTTGAACATTTCCTTAAGTGTCAGCCATTTTAGATTCCTCTGTTGAGAGTTCTCTGTTTAAGTCTGTACTCCATTTTTTAATTGAATTATTTGTTCTTTTGATTTCTTGAGTTCTTTCTATATTTTGGAGATCAGACCTCTGTCTGATGTGGGGTTGTTGAAGATGCTTTCCCATTCTGTAGAATGTCATTTTGTCTTGTTGACCATGTCATTTGCTTTACAGAAGCTTTTCAGTTTCAGGAGATCCCATTTATTAATTGTTTCTCTCACTGCCTGTGCTACTGGGGTTTTATTTAGGAAGTGGTCTCCTGTGCCAATGCGTTCAAGTATACTTCCCAGTTTCTCTTTTATAAGGTTCAGTGTAGCCAGCTTTATGTTGAGGTCTTGATCCATTGGGACTTGGGTTTGGTGCATGGTTATTGATATGGGCTTGTGTTTTCTTTATTGTCTTTATTTCAGTTTTCAAGCCTTGAATAGATTCTTTCATATATTTGATTATTTTTTTTTCTTGGCTTTCTTTAAAGGATTTTTTTGATGTCTTCCAATATTTTGTTTGTCTTTTCCTCCATTTATTTGAGGGAACTTCTTTTTTTTCTCTTTAAGGGTCTCAAACATTATCCTGAAGTTATTTTTTAGGTCATTTTCTTCTGCTTCATCTATATTTGATTGTTCAAGTCTAGGTTGTAAGGTCACTAGATTACTGGTGCCGTTGTTGCTCTTTGTGGTATTGCATGTGTTCTTACCTTGTCTACTCATCTTTTCTTCTAATTGGTGTAGTTGGGGCTGTCTGTGACTCTGGTGATTAAACTTCCAGGTGCCAGTGGATCCAGTTGCTCCTTGTGGTGCAGCCAGTGCCACAGTTACAGTTACCCCATTGGTCACTCTGTATTCCTGGAGGTTGCTCAGTGCCTAGTTTCTCAGAGGTCACAGACTCACACTGGGACCTGCAGGGTTCTCAGGTATACTCCTTCGAAGGTCCCAGATTCATGCCCAGACCCACAGAGGTCTCTGGCTCTGGCCCACTTACTCAGCAGTTGCTTACCTATACCTGCCCCTGTGGAGTTTGCTGTCTCAGATCTGCTCTGACCCAGGTTGCTGGCTCAGTCCTGCTACTGTGGAGTTCGCTGCTTCAGGCCTGTTCTGGCCTAGGTCCTGGATCAGTCCTGCTCCTCTTGAGTTTGCTGCCTCTGGCTTGCACTCACCATGGGACTTTTATTTTTAGTTAGAATGCTTCTCTACCATTTACACTCAGCAATGATTATTTCTTGGTTTTTTTTTTTTTTTTTTTTTTTTTTACCTGTCGTTTCTCTGTCTCAGTGTCTTATAATTCTTGATGTCTCAAATGTGAGGAAGCAAAATAGAGGAAGCTGAGGGCATCATATTCTAGGAGGACACTGCCAGACATGACTGTTTTTATATATTGGTTGAGTATATAAAGAACATGAAAGAAGACCGAAGGCTCTTAATGTTAGACAGTTTGCTAATTAACTGTGTTGCTATAACAAAATACATGTGATAATCAATATAAAAGGGAGAAAGGCTTAATGTGGCTCCCAGACTTGATGGTTTCAGTTTGTGTTCAGTTGATTTTAATGACTTTGGGCCTGTGTTGAGGTTGTACATCACAGCGGCAGTTCATGGAGAGCCTGGAAAATCAAGATCCCATTCAATGATGTGTACTCATGTAACTAAGAGATTCACAATGAAGTCCTACCTCTTAATGGTTCCAATGTCCCAATAGGTCTATTGAGCAGTGACCTTTTTTTTTTCACTTAATGGAACATTGAAGCACCCTGAGACAAACTATTGTCGTCAAGTACCAGTGGTGACCATCTCACAGACGCTGAAGCTCCTGAGGCATGGAAAGGACTAAGGTACATGGGAATTGAGTAGGAGATAAGCAATTAGCTCCCACAACTGACCTACAATTTCTCCCATCCTGAGTGGACATTTTCAAACTGAGAAAAGGTCATAGGGATAAACTATGCAGATTCTTTTATATGAAAGAGGAGGTTGGAGTTATATGTAGGGCACAATACTATAATAGTGGGAAGTAGTTCATCTAAGAAAATGAAGGGGATCAAAGTCCAGAGAGAATAAGGGGCTGAGGAACATGTAGGATACCAGACCTCACAATCTAGAGGAAGGAATGTCCCTAAAATAAAAAAAAAAAAATGCCTGGTTGGGAGGCAGAAGTTAATTTCAAGACTCCAAAATCACCCCCCCCCATAAAAATACATAAAAGTAAATATTCCAGAAAATAGGTGAATCTCTGACCATCTTGATCTGTAACAGAGATGAAACATTTAGTCTTATTTGTAAAAAGGACTGTGTCATACAAAAAGATTAAAAGGATAATAACAACACCATAGCAACTGTGTTTCTGACAAAATACAACTGGCAGGGATGGTTTAAAGAGGAACAAAAACCTCAAAATGCCTTGTAACCCTGTAAGAAATTCAATTAGTAGCTCAAATCTTTCTTCAAATGAAGTGGTGGAGTCAGACCGTTTTATAGGGAGCTAAATGTTCAGAATGCCAAGTCCCATTTGCACAAGCTTTTGTCCACTAGAAAAGGAATATTCAGCTCATTCTGAAAGGAAGCACGGTTATAGCATAAAAAGGCAGAAAAAGTTACAAAAGAGAAAATCAGAAGTCATTTCTACCATGCAAATATTTTAAAAAATGAAAGAAAGAAAAGCAAAAGAAAACTTATCAAATCCAATTCAACATCCGCCAAGACTCAACTGAGCTCATCCCAGGCACCCAAGGTGACTTAACATTAAAAATCAAATGTAATTTATAGTAATAACTTTTTAGAATTGAAAGTAAAACAACACTGAGTATTATCTAAATAAACACACAGAAAAATCTTGATATACAGAAATACATTATAATATAACAGGACTGTTTGGGGAAATGAAGCAACAGGAAGGGTGTAGGAGCAGGAGAGGGAAAGATATGACTATGAGAAAAATAACATGTATAAAATGTTACAGTGAATCACATTGTTTTTATACAAAGTTTAAAAGTGAATAAAAATGTTATTTTGTACCAGGCATGGTGGTGCAAACCTCTAATCCCAGCACTTGACAGGCTAATCTTCATGAGTTCAAGGCTAGCCTGTTCTACAAAGCTAGTTCTAAGACAGCTAGGACTGTTATACAGACACACACACACACACACACACACACACACAGAGAGAGAGAGAGAGAGAGAGAGAGAGAGAGAGAGAGAGAATGTTAATTTGTTTAACTTAAACAATTACAATAAATACTTATATAATTACTTGATATTAAATACTCCTAAGTAAAAGCAATGGCGTGTCTAATAGTCTCTCAAGATACAACCCACACATTTAACACCCCTTTGGAACAGTATGACACGATGTGTTGGATGTGGCTCTGGGGCAGGTGTCATGGGGTGTGTATCTTGCCCTTGTGCTGCTGTTAATAACACAAATGACCTTTAGACATAAATCTATCATAACTTTCTAATTAAATAAAGTTGGATCATATCATCATTCAATTCTTTTTTTGTTTGAATCTAAAATAGCCCCAATAGCTTCACATTTTGAGTGTTCATCAGCTGGGGAGGCTAATTAGGGAGACTGTGTAAGTTGTGTAAAGGAGGAATTGATTGCTAGTGGGGACTTCGAAGGATATAGCTCAGCTACTGACTGTTCAAGCTTTCTGCTTCCTAGTCTGGTACCATGTGAGCAGCCTCCACCGCACACTCCTATTGCCACGCCTCTTCCGCCACACACGATAGATGAGACCTATTCAACTCATGAAGTGAATAAACTTCTCCTCTCTGCATTCTTTTGCAATAATGCAAGAGTTTCTAATATAATCTCCTTTACGTTTTGAGTTGCTCTAAGCCAGTGGTTCTTAACCTTCTTCATGCTGTAACCCTTTAATACAATTCCTCGTGTTGCGATGACCTCAATCATAAAATCCATTTTCTTGCTACTTCATAACTGTAATTTTGTTACTGTTATGAATCATAATGTAAATACCTGACATACGGTCTCAAAGGGGTCATGACACACAGGTTGTGCACACGCTGCTGCTCTAAGTGAAAGAAATGCAATGCTTTATTTATGATTTATAGTTGGTTTTGTGTTTGCTGTAGTTTAATAAATTTAACAAATAAAAAGTCTTTTATGATTTTGATAATGGTGTAACATCAGTTTTCTAAAAAAATTCAATGCCAACAATGGAACCCCTGCCCCACATCATCATCCTGAGGCCACCAGAAGCAGAAAGGCATAGCCCTGGAGAGGGCAGCACTTTGGCAGGAGCCTGTTCTCAGTAGGGAGCCACTGCAATTTAGATGCTGATTGTTATACGAGGTAGTTTGTGTTGATATTCTCACTAATTGAATAATAACATAACACACCTTCGACTTATTCATTTAAAAATGTCATCTTTGTCGGTGTGCAATAAAAAATTCCTTTCATCTCTGACTTTCACCTGGAATCTGAATGCCAGTGTCCCTGAGCTAGTCAGTGTCTCAGCTTCAAAATACCTGTGGCTGCGAGAGTTTCTAACAAGCTATACACATGGAATAGTGAATTCTGAAGGATAATGGGTGCTCCTCAGTACCAACAACCTCTGCTGGCTTCCCTTCCCCACTGTGGAGAATGGGAACATTCTCCTCCCCTGCCTCTTTCTCTCCCTCTTACCTTCCTTCACTCCTTCTTTCCTCCCTCCTTCCTTCCTCCATGCCTCCTTCTTTCCTTTCTTCCTCCCTCCTGCCTCCCCTTCCCTCCCTCCCTCCCTTCCTTGTAAAACTCTCCAGTACTCAAAGAAGCACCATTCCACAGTCTATGAATCAACATAGTTGATGAAGACAAAGATCAGTAAGCTAACACAGATCTTCATTAGACACAGTGTCTGTTATAGGATTTGCACGCACATGCTAAGTATTTTTACACTCCACATTTGTATAAGGCAAAGAATAAAAGTAATAGAAGACTCTGATAAAGAGGAAAAACACATAAGGAAGTTAAGATAGCCTCTTATGTGGGTTTTAATAACCATGGCACACATGCCTTAGTAGTGACCTCCCGTTTCAGATAAGGAAGGTCCAGGGGCTTACTTTCAATGTATAGAACATACCAAAAGTGTTACAATGACATTGCAAGTCAAGTTATAAAAAAGACTTTCTGCTTACTCTCTTGCTTTCCCATTTGCGTCCTCAGTATGCCTGATGGTTTACCCTAGAGAAAGGTCTGACCAACAGTTAGAAACAGGAGACTTCAGTCCAGCATCCTTTGAGATATCAAGGCCATTCAACTACAACAGGCATGAGCAGGGAAGAGGATTTTCTCTTCATTCACCCTTCACATTAGCATACAAACACTCACCATGTGACGGGGACCTTGAGAGAACTCTGACTAGATGTAACCAGCAAGACTGAAACCAAAGAGAAAGTGTGAGACAATAAATGCTTGTTGCTTTAAAGCCTTAATGTTTGAGTAATTTGTGATGCAGAAGATAATTAACATAGTCAGGCATGAAATTAACATCAAACATCTACTGATAGAACATCAAGTTTATATTGGCACTGCATGCTTGACATCACAGTTGCTAGAAGGAAGTCAAAATCTTGTTACTGACTCAACATGGAGCCAAAGCGGGCACCACCACTTTCAAGACACTGTGCTGAAAAGGTGGGAGTAATTTACATCTCAGGTAGGAGAATCCTAGCTCTTCTTCCTTTTGGCACGGGGAGATGTGTTTTCTAATTAACCTTGTTAAAGTGATGGACTAGCGTTGCCATGCAATCCCAAGAATAAATAGTGGTCCATGGGAGTCCACTCGATACAGGAAGGTAAAGTTTTACTTGTATTTTTTATGAGGCTACAAAAACAGTGAAAACATCCACTATTCTGATAGACGAGATTGACCTGAGAATAAAATTGAGAAAGTAAAGGTGTGTATAGGGGGGAATATATCCTAGGTAAAGTCTTCTTGAGAGTAGGAGAGCTCAGCCTCCAGGGTCCTAACTGAAATTACCTGACACGAATGAGAAGGAAACACGGAACACAAACAAACCCACTTAGGAGTTTATTAGAGGGGGTGTGTACAGGCCTGGGGATCACTGTGCAGAGAAGGGGGGGGGCACGTCCAGCTTTTAAAAGCTGCCTAGCACATGTGCACAGGGAGCTGGCTTGATTACGTTATATGCTGATGAGATGGGCGACTCGCGCATGCACACAGGGTTTTAGCTGAGTCATACGTGGATGAAACCACACATGCATGAACATGGGTCATGCGGGGCCCATTGTGCCCGAGGGCCTGTCCGCACATGCCTGCTTTTTTTTTTTTTTTTTTTTTTTTTTGGTTTTTCGAGACAGGGTTTCTCTGTGGCTTTGGAGCCTGTCCTAGAACTAGCTCTTGTAGACCAGGCTGGTCTCGAACTCACAGAGATCCGCCTGCCTCTGCCTCCCGAGTGCTGGGATTAAAGGCGTGTGCCACCACCGCCCAGCTCATGCCTGCTTTTAGAACCCGGAAGTGCAGCCTTATCTGTGGCTGAATAATTACACTAATCAAAATGCAATAATCTGGTATTTTTGTTCCGTTCTGAATAAAGCATCATAAAACAAAACAAAATAAGGCAGTAAGTAATATCAAATCCCAGGGACTTTTTTCTAAAATTCAGCACAATATTTAAATTTTATATTTGTCTATGGGTCTAGAAAAAGCTGTCATATTAGACGTAGCTTTAGACAGTGGGGGAAAGAGAAGGATGGTGAACTTGTTTGTGAAGTACAGTAGGTCCACAGCCGAGTTTCAAAGCTATAGAGTCTGTCATTTCACTTCTTGGGAAGGGTTCTCCTTGCAGCATCTCACTGAGAAACAATTGTACGATGTATTCAGAAAAGAATAGCATATGTATGTCCTTTAATCATTGGCAAGATTCCACAGCTTTGAATTTAACCACCCATGGATCATAAATACCGAGAGACATCTTACATCTGTAACAAACATGGGCAAGCCTTCTTTTTTGTCACTATTCTCTAAACAACACAGTATGACAATTGTTTACATGGCATTTACATTGAACTAGTTATTATAATAAAAAAATGGCCTAAGTAGAGCACAGGTATAGAGCCATGTGTATAGGATGTATTCAAATATATTGCCACTTCATATAAGACATACATTCATGCAGTTTTGTACCTAAATAGGTCTCAGAAATAACTCCTTGCAGATACCAAGGGACAACTGAGCTTTTTCAGAACAGATTTCCTTTCTGCAAACCCAAATAACTTTAAAACAGGGATCCTCATCCTATGGCCTACTAATAACTACAAAATATTTTTTTATTTAAAAGTGGTTTTGTGCAGCTCGTGGGATGACTCAGGGTTGAGACACCTGATGCCGAGTCTGGCCTGAGTTTGATTTCCAGATTCTACTCTGCCAAATTATCTGTTGACTTCCATATGCATGCCCTGACTCCAGCATGCCAACACCACACACACACACACACACACACACACACACACACACACACTCCCTAAATACACTAAAATTAATAAAAAACAATTTGTTAGCAGCTTTTCTCATTTTTAAACTTGATTGATTTGTTTTTATAAATTTTTTTTCTGGCCATATCTTGTTTTTGAGCATCAATACCCTGTGCTTTCCTGACATACCCAGAACAAACTCCCTGTTTATCTGACTAACAAAGTGGAGCTACTTTTGGGGGGTGTTTTCAAGACAGGGTTTCTCTGTGTAGCTTTGGGGCCTGTCCTGGAACTCACTCTGTAGACCAGCCTAGCCTCGAACTTACAGAGATCCGCCTTCCACTGCCGCCTGAGTGCTGAGATTAGAGGTGTGCACCACCACTGCCCATCCGGCCTCATTTTCTACACTGCCTTTTTCCCTGTCTAGTCAAAGGGACCATGAAAGTGTGGGGATTTATCAGAGAAATGTTTGTCAGTCTTTTAATATCAGCTTGGACTGTGATATATAAGATGGAATCTGAGGCTTCCTTTGAGAATGTTAGATCAGACATGGATAATATGTTCTCAGTATAATCCTGTTACGGGCATTAGAGAGTTTAGGATTCTACAATAATGTTTGTTTTGTGTAAATCCAGCTTCTAGTTCTGACTTCTTTATTTAAGCATTTTTGACCTGTTAGGATAGAATGTCTTTTCACATAAAATCAAACAATATGAGGAGCGCTGATGACATCCTGCAGTCACTTTAATAGATGCAGTTGACTGTCAGGCATGGACTCAGCCACCAAGACCATCAGTGCCTAGAAATACAAAGTTGTGTTTGTGGCACAACCCAGTAATCCTAGCACTCAGGAAGCTCAAGCAGCAGCATTACTACAAGTTGGGGACCAGCCTGGCTCCAAAGTGAGTTCTAGGCCAGCTGGGGCTACTGTGAGAACCTAGCTCCAACCCTCCCCTCCCAGCAAAGGGAAAAAGAAAATACATGTACGTGGCCACGCTAATAAAGTCCTTGGTGACCTAACATAATCTTATGCAACGCTAATTATGGTACTCCAATTTTTTTTTTTAGACGTCACCCAAATACAAGAGCAAAAGTAAAAACTGTAGTCCAAATGTGATTTTGAGTTACCATCCAACTTCCTTAGCTTACTTGATAGTGTAAGGTGAGGACACCGGTCTCATACCAAGGTGCCGGACATTCTGCTATTGCCTCGCCTGTGAGGACAGACGCATCATTTTGGCGAAGGATTACCCCAATAATGAAAACTCAGCACCGCTGTAGAATGGCTGCTTTGCCCTCTACATCTCAGTAGTGTTATATGTCATTTTGAAATGGTTTTTTTTTTTTCTTAAAAACTGATCTGGGCTATTTAATCATTTGCAGTAGGGCTACTTATCTAACATAGAATAACAGCAAAGCTGTGCTGCCGGGCGGTGGTGGCGCATGCCTTTAATCCCAGCACTCGGGAGGCAGAGGCAGGCGGATCTCTGTGAGTTCGAGGCCAGCCTGGTCTACAAGAGCTAGTTCCAGGACAGGCTTTTAAAAAGCTGCAGAGATACCCTGTCTCGAAAAACAAACAAACAAACAAAAAAAAAACAAAAAAACAAAAACAAAGCTGTGCTGTCCGTAGTAATTAACTTGAGTAGGAAATAAAAAGAAGACAACACTTGTTAGGGGTGGCTCAATACTTTATTTTCCGTTAATGCCTGTTTGCTAAATATGGAATTTTAATTTCCTCCCTAATTATCAAAGAATCTCTTGCTAAGTGGGCCTATTCCCAGACATAATAGGTTATTTTCACTATGTATTTTTATCTCACTTGTGAAGTGTGGTATTTATGAGCTTGCAAGATGATTCACACACGTTTATATTGGAAAAATGTAAAAAAAAAAAAAGAGGAAACAATATTAAACAGCTAATGAATTGCCAAGCCTCTTTCTGGGCACCAACTCTGGTGTTGTTCCCTGTGTTTTCAAGAAAGGGCATAAAGGGGATGGTCCTTGCGAGGAGAAAGCAAACTTCTTAAGGTGACTTTCTATGACTCCTAGATGAAGTAGGTAGGGAGACCCAGATTTAATTTTGGTTCTGAAGTCCCAGGATGCCCAGTAGTGTTCCTATCTCTGCTTTGGCTAGAAAGATTAGTATTGAGGTTGCACGCCTTTTCCTCTGGGGAGTGGTGTTTGCAGATTCTTTTGAAGTCAGATGCTTTCCTTTATATTAATATCAATGATCATTTTCAGTAAAGAAGAAAACTTTAAGTGTAAAGTTGTCTGCACAGTGTGTCTATCTGAAGTATCCTATCAATTGGGATAACGATTGGCCATTTTGGTTAAATATCTGCACTGGTAACTGATAATAAAGATGATAACACTAACATCACTTTACTCATTGTGAAATATATTCCTGGGTTTTAAACACACAGAAATTGTAGTGAGTTGATTATAATTACATAAGTTGTTTAAATAAGAAAAATATACTAAGACAATTTAAATATTGAAGTGCTTATAACTGGTAAGTAGCAGGGATGAATTAATATTTATACTCATTGTCCGCCATCTTCGTTTGCTTTAGCGGGTATAGATTATATAAAATTTTTTCTCTTAATATTGGCCTTTGATGTGGCAGTTGTTAAGTTAGAAAACTTTGTTTGGTCTGTCAAGAATCATAGTGGTTAATGCAGAAATGATTTTGGAGCCAGGAATTATGCTTTATAAAAGACGGATGTTAAAAACCTATAAACTTTTAATGACATAGATTTCTAAGAAGGTAAGATTGGCTTTCGCACTCATACCTCAGAACAGCTGTGGCTATCTGCAGAAGATCAAGCCAGCCAAAACACCAGCGTGGACTGTAGAAGTACTGAGAGGCTATTGGTAGTTGGTGGCTTCTGAGGGAGGCAGAATAAATTTTGGGGGGAGTGTTTGTTACCACTGGTAAACTCCAGTGGATGCCCTGCAGCCATGTGCAGCTGAGTAGCACTAATTGGATGTCGTTGGTTATTTTTTTAAGAGCATATGAATATGGATGGGCTACATGTTGAGAGGGAGGTGGGTGTTCTAGTTTGCTTTCTGTTGCTGTGAGGAAACCATGACAAAACAGCTTCCGGGATGAAAGAGTGTATCCCATCTTTCTTGTTGCGGGCCACCATTGAGGGAGTGAGGCAGGAACTCATGGCCTCAGCTTAGGACAGAACCGTGGAAGAATTCTGCTTGTTACAAACACACACAAACTTTCTTTTTCCCTCCCTCCCTCGTTCCCTTCCTCCCTCCCTCTTTCTTTTTATTTTAAGACAGGATTTCTATATGTAGCCCTGGCTCTCCTGTAACTCACTCAGGCTGGCCTCAAACTCAGACATCTGCCTGCCTCTGCCTCCTGAGTGCTGGGATCAAAGGCGTGTGCCACCACCAAGCCAATTACACTCATTAATTCTAAATTATATTCTCTTGTCCTATGAAGTGAAGTGAAAGGTAGAAAATAAATATAGAGGAAACAGGAACCCCCAAGATTTAAGTCAAAAACAGAGGAAGAGAGAGTGAAATGGAAACAGGAAGGGGATGTCGGGTTTATCCATTGGTGGGTAAGACAAACTGAGGGCCAGATGTTAGGGTGTAAAGCATCCAGTAAGCCTCCTTCCATTGGTACCTTCCAGTGAGCTGATGGCTCACTGTGCTGGATGCATAAATTGCCCAAAGTGCTACTGAAGTCTTTTTCTTAGAGGATCCAGTGATGTGGCTTTTAAAAAGGAGCCTAACACCTGTGACAGTGACAAATATCCCTTGCAGAGCACTGGGAGGTGGTAGAAAACTGTCGGAATCCAATGTCTTGTCATTCATGCACTGCAGAATACATATGCCTATTGATTACTTCTTTTCTTCTGAAAAAAAAAAGTGCCTTTTGGTACATTCTGGTTGAAGAACAAGAAAGCATGATTTTATTTTGTTTCTTTTGTTTGATGTGGTTTCCAAAAGAGTATCTGTAGACTCCACTGGGGCTGAGTGATCATCAAGCCAAGTACCATGCTCTGTAAGTTACCTGTGATTTACGACCTCTGTCACAGGAGGGACACACACAGGTCGAGGATCAAGCTTTTTCTCCTGGTAGTACAAAGACAGTCACCAAGCCCCAAACTAGAAAATGGTAATGATAAGCTTCACTATGATCGATACCCTCATTTCCATACATGACAGTAGTGCTCATGAAGACTAATTATTGATGGGATCCACCTCTTCACTGTAATCCTCATAAATTAAAAATAAGGTCAATTCAAAAGATACATATTTATACATAACTCTTCATGATTGTTTAAAAGAGTCTATGCTATATAATCCTTTCTATCTTTATTGAGGTATGATTGAAAAATTACGTATTTAAGGTATACAGTGTTATACTTTGATAAGCATACATTGTGATTACCCCATTTAAGCTAATGAATATCTTCACTACCACCCACAGTCAAGATATTTTTGTGTGTGAGTAGGCTATTGAAGATCCAGTCTCAGCAAATTTCAAATAAGAAACATATTATTATGAAGTATAGTTTCCAGGATGCTCTTATCTCATATATGAGAGTTGATCTCTTCTTCTTGTTCCTTCTTTAATAACCGAAAATAAATGATTGAAGGCTAAGGTTTTCCTTCAGTTGTAAAAATGTAGTACAGATGGTCAAAAATACAGCATGCATCTATTTCATAAATACTGAGATTATATAAAAGATTTATTAAAATCTGTGCACTGACCAGCTGTTTTTAAACATCTGTTCCTTCGATGCCAATTGAGCTTAAAAGGAGAAAGTAAAGAAACAGATCTGCATTCTTATCTGAAGACAAGTGTTCTCAGCTTTTCAATGGTTATCTACACAATGATGAATTACAGTAGCAAAGGCTGTAGCCACCATATGTAAGTGACTCCTGCAGTGGTTGTGTTTATCGTTATCCTTTGAGCCCTCATAGAGTCTAGTGTGAAATCAATTTTGTCTCACTACTAGCTGTTTTGAATGTATTTTGCAGTTTATATGACATAAATTGTGTTAGGAGTTTGTAATCCAGAAAGTGTTCTTGGTATCTTGGGACCTTTAGGGATACACACACACACACACACACACACAAACACACACACACACACACACACGTCTCTATATATTATACCAGGATTATGTTTCCTGAAAAGGATAAGGTTATGATATTACCTATTTTATGTATTTTAAACCTACATATTGAAGTGATGTAAAACCTAGAATATGTGATCTTATTTAATTTCAGGTCTTCCTTGCATAGTTTATAGAAAAACTGAATAAATCATTGACTATCTTTCCCTTTGTCCCTCAAACCGGGGATGGCATCATCTAATTCTACTGATTTTTTTTTGGAAATGTTAATCATATAAAAGAGGATTAAAATGAAGCTATCTCATGACAGTAGACTTTAGAAGTAAGACTTTACTGAAAATTGAGAAGGAAATTACCTTTCAAGTCATTCTCTTAATTTTTTTTATTACTTGGAGATTTACAGTTACAAAAGAATAATAAACCTTAGAACAGAAAAGCCATTAGAAACAGTCTATTCAAACATATAGACAGTTAACAGCAATGTAGTGAAGGGACAGGTGTCTCCCAGATGAATTTATCCTCTGTGGCTTCCAAGTAAGATTGAAAGTGAGCCGTGCTTCACGTCTACGCTGAGCAAACTCCACTCCCACCTTACGATTTAGATCTCCAGGAAGACATTTCCACATCCTTCCAGGACCCTGCCTCTGTTCCAGGAGCGTGATGAACTTGGCATGAGGATACAGAAGGACTTAATAATCATGATTCAGTTGGCTTGTACTTGTTAAATGTTTACCACAGCTATGTGGGTTTGGGGCCCTAGTAGATATGAGCTGGTTTACAGTAGTGCTTTGGGATACTACCAATAGTATCTCACTTTCCAAATAAAGGGACTGTAATAGAGAAGCTAAATACTGAAAAAAATTGCACAATAAGGAAGGGGCAGAGTTGTCATTCAGTGTGGCTCTTGTTATGTTTACCAAGTTGGTACAGAAGTAGGGTATTAATAAAGCAAAAAACCCTCATTCTTCCTTCAAGTAGTCAATATATAAGAAAGTTTTTGATAATATCAAACATGTATACTAACAATAACAATTGAAAATCTTCTTAAGTGTTAGTCATTCACTCATAACAATTGTTTTCTTTCTAAAGTTCAATGTTTTATAGCCTACTCTAAATTGAGTCAGAATGTTTTAATCAATGAGAAAATGATAATTTAGAAAAAAATCAAAGCTTAAAATATGTGCATTAAATAAATCATATGAAAATTCTATTGAAATAATGGATTTGGACATTAAAGGCAGGCTCCTAATTCTAGATCTCTGGTTTTCTTACAGACCTGTAGCCGGAGGCTACTTGTTTGTTTCCTGGCTGCATAGACTCCCAAAATAACCATACAGAAACTGTATTAATTAAATCACTGCTTGGCCTATTAGCTCTAACTTTTTATTGGCTAGCTTTTACATCTTGATTTAATCCATTTCCATTATTTTATATTTTACCATGAGGCTTGTGGCCTACTGGCAAGGTTCCAGCGTGTCTGTCTCTGGCAGCAGCTCCCTGAATTCTCTCTGTCTCTACCTCCCTTCTCCTAGCATTCAGTTTAGTTTTTCCTGCCTACCTCTGTTCTACCCTATTAGGCTAATCCAGTTTCTTTATTAACAGCATATAGAGGAGAATCCCACATCACCTCCCCTTTTCTGTTTAAATAAAAAGGAAGGTTTTAACTTTAACATAGTAAAATTTCATATAACAAAACAGGTATCTAGCAAGAACTACAGTCACAATATTTATATCTACTTTATCTCTTATCATAACTAAGGAAAACTATAACTATAAATTTTCAACTCCATCAAAGACTCCAGAAGGATATAGTATTACCTAAGAAAACAGGAAGTGCAATGTAAGCTACTTCCAGAACTTTAGAATTGACAGTGACATCTCACTGCCTGAACAGTCACCCAAGGTTTTTCTGTAACATTGGGGCATCCATCTTCAGTTTATTGGTCCATAGTATCTGGCAGACTTTTCCATAAAGTGTTGGGGTCTGGTGCTAGCCCAGACCATAAGTTATTTCTCTGGATCAGACTGTAACATAAACTATCTCTCTCTGGACTGGCGTTGAGGCGTGGGAATAAAGAAACAACTCACATGGCTTCATTGGGAGGGAGATTCTCAGTGATCCCTCATAAAATCCTGAGCTCACATCCTGAAGAAAATTCCTTTGTTTATAGTCCAAACTGTCTTTATACCAAAACATAAACTGAGAGGGAAATACATTAACATTCTGTTTCCTAGGTAACCAGCTGAATGGCTTTTAGTCACTACCATATCTTACCTGTGCTTACTGTCACATCTTCCTGGTCAGTATTTTAGCTAGTCACATAGGCTTAAATTAGCACCTCTACTCAGATATTTTCCAAATTACAAAGAAAGGAACAAAACAACATCCTTATCTTTTGCTAAGTTAGCGACAGCCTGTCTGGAAGGTTATGTGACCACTTCAGGTGTGGCCTATGGCTTTTGAGCCTGGCTGCCATACCATATAGAAATATGGGCCTACAATAAAGCAGGAAATTTCAAAGACAGTTTCACCTATATTGGCAGTTTGTCAGTCACTTGTGTCCTACAGAATATCTGTCAGACTTTTTCATGAAGCAGGAACCCTAAAGGATTGTCTCACCTTTAGGCAAGTTCAGCAGTCATTTCTCTGTGGGTCCTGCATGTCCAGTTCATCAAGCAGTTCAGGCAACAGCAGTTTCTTGCCTAAATGGCTAGCAAACTCCATAAGGAGCCTCTTTGATCCTCTTGAAGTAGATTGGTGCTGCTAGGAGCAGATGTGTCTCACTGTCATAAAAGCCCTAAGTTCTTAAACATTTTAAAAACCATATTCTGTAGTCTTTGAAAAAATTTGAAGAATGCCTATCCATCTGAAATACATCTCTATATATCTAGAAAATCTAACTAACATGACTATAAGCTTGACTATAATAGATGATTATCTATTAATCTATATTTCTTAATTATACATTACATTTTAAATGAGCTGCACAAACACAATACCTTAATCAAGAGCAGAAATACAACAAAATTGACCTTAAGTTTGTATCAATAAACCAAGATCCATACCAATGCAAATCTCTATAGCATATCCCCCTTTAAATGTAAACAAACATCTATAGACTATGTTTGAGAACATGGGCAGAGTCCTCTCCAAACTGCTTCCTACTTTTTGTTGGGTGAAGTATTTTCTTTTGGGGGGCATTCAAGGTAACCTTTCAGGGGGTCTTGATCCATCAAACTACTTTAGAAGGATTCCACAGGTTCTCATCTCTGTGGAAACAAAAAAGAACCTCTTTTCCAATGCAATATATATTTAGACCCATATTTTGAAGTCAAGAAATTTTTAAAATATCTATACTGGTTTAGCTTATCAACCCATGTAATAAAATGTCTCTCTGTACTTAGCTCATTCACAGACAAAAAAATTCGAAGAAAACACAATACTATTCATAATCCAGACTCTGTGCCTTTTCCATTTTTAGAAGGCTTATTTTTTTACTCTATTACTTTTTAGTATTTATTTTGTTATCTTTACTCCTCACTTCCTTTTATGACTCTCTATGCACTTTATCTTCTCTCTCTCAAGCCAAAATATATAGTTTTAAAGACACTGGGACCCATTTAGATGTCTTTTATGTCTTAATTTGTCTTTATTGTGTATCTTTAATTTACCTTTTGACCAGGAGCACTTTTTTATGATAAGTGGGCATGGCTAAGACTGACTCCACAGTCCTGCCTGCTTGCTCCATGCAGTCCAACATGGTGGAGACATGTTTGCTGCTTCTGAGAACCATGCACCTTGCCCTGTTTTCAGACACACAGAGTCTATGTTGACATTAAGCAAGTTGCAGCACTCTGCTCACAAAACTCATTTAAATGCCGCATAGCCAGATCTTGTCAGAGTTTGTCCTGAAAACATGGCCCAGGAAGCCACCATTGTAAGTGGCATGGCTTTTTTTCTGATATTGCTGAATCAGTAAGACCTCTCTCAAAGGAGCTGCAGCATGCTGCCAGCAAGCAAAGCACATTCAGAAAAAAATACGGCTAAACTTTGTTTTATTAGTGTCTAAAATTCCTTTCCAAGCCCTCTGAGGTTTTAAGTGGATATAGCTGACCATGTTGGAGTGCCAGTTTATAGTAGGAGGCCACTTGTTTGTTTCCACAGCCATCCATACTCTTGAAATAACCACACAGATACTGTATTAATCCAATCACTGCTTGTCTATTAGCTCTAAATTCTTGTTGGCTAGTTTTTTACATCTTAATTGAATCCATTTCCACTATTTTATATTTTACCACGAGGCTCATGGCCTACCAGCAAGGTTCCGGCATGTCTATCTATGGTGGCAACTTCATGGTTTCTCTCTGACTTTACTTCCCTTCTCCCAGCATTCAGTTTAGTTTTCCCCACCTAGTTCTGTTCTACCCTATCAGGCCAAGCCAGTTTCTTTATTAACCAACGGTATTCACAGCATACAGAGTGGAATCCCAAATTATAGGCCTCTGGGAAAAATGTCATTCATACACAAATTAGTTCTCCCTTTAGAAAGCAAAGTAAATTACAGAATTTATTCCCAATGAATTGATGAGCAGTCAAACTGAAGCCTGAGCTGAAGCTTATGAAAAAACTGTTATTCCTCACAAATAAATCCTTCTTTTGATTAAATTATATGCTTTGGAAAATTTATCCAATTCTCTTCACATGAGCACATATCATTGTATATAGTCCAGCTAAACCACAGTGATTCATGGAGAGAGCAATGACAGTCACAGAAATCTGTCTCAAAGATGTGCTTCCAAAGCTCACAGTAGGCATTTGAATAACTGGTGGTATGTTTGTACCAGTATTGCTATGGGTTGGTTTGTAATTGTGGTCCACTGCACTCTATTCAAGTGAGTTAATCTCAGGCTTCAAAAATAAAATTCCTTGAAGGATAGATTTCACAGAAGTATCATAAGGACCTATAAATAGAGAATTATATATACAGCTCTAAAGTTCTTAGCATTTCTCTTGCTCCTGACATTGATAGTACTTTTTAGTCATCATTTGCTGATCATCTCTGAACAAGGCTCTGGGCCTATAAGAAATGAGTGAGTACAAGAGAAATGTAGATTCCATTGCAACAGAGGTATATTTTTCATGCAAAGAAGCAGAGCATTGACACACAAAGTCTTACATAAGAAATTCTTAATTCCTTTGCTATTAGTAGTCAATATTCTTTATTATTTTGGTGGATAAATCCATATAAATTTAATTGATTCAAAAAGTGTAAATTCTGCAGCTTCCCACTGGCTATTCTAAATATACAGACATTTACTGGGAGGAGATTTTGGGTCTGGCAAATCTCACTGCAGAATGTTTTTTATTGCAACTACTTTACAATAGAAATTTAACTATTTTTTGATTTTTTTTTTAAAACTGTAGCTTTGGAGCCTGTCCTGGAACTAGTGCTTGTAGACCAGGCTGGCCTCAAACATACAGAGATCCACCTGCCTCTGCCTCCCGAGTGCTGGGATTAAAGGTGTGTGCTACCTCCATCTGGCTTTATTCTTTTATTTTAAATTATGTCTCTGTGTGTGAGCATGGTAGGGGGGTATACATTAGTGCTGGTTCCTGCAGGGGCCTAAAGAGAGCATTGAAACCCCTAGTACTGGAGTTACAGGTAGTTGTGAATAGCTCAGTGTGGGTATTAGGAACTGAACTTGGATCCTCTGAAACTACAGTATGGACTTGTAACCACTGCACCATCTCTGTAACCCCTCAATATTGATTTTATGTGAAAGACACACAATTGTCGAAACTTGGGTATATAAGGAAGAAAGAGTATGGAGAATAACAGAATGCTGCTTGCCTTAATGCTGCTTGAAACTTACCAGAACTAAGTCTGAGCATCTCCAACCATAATGCATTTGCCTATAAAGTGTTTGTTGATTTTTGAAATGTCTTTATGCCTTTTCTTCTCAAGCATTTCAGATGATTTAAGTATCTGTGATGATTTAAATTGTAACTTCATAGATTAAAGTCAGCTAATGACCTCACCAGTCACTTAGCCAAGGACATCAAATCTGCCTAAACTTACTTCTGTTTTCTTATGCTTCACCTTCCTTCTGTGATAGTAAGTGAGGACTCCTGATTAAAAGCAATCCCTCTAGGCAGTGATGCATCTCACCGTTCTCCTCTCCTTACAACTTTTACTAAACAACTGATGCTCCTTTTTCATACCCCCACTTGTCCCTGTCTTCCAAATGATTCTCACTAGCTCACTCTGGTAATTCATGGATTAGGAGACTCATACCATGAACATATTGAACATTACTTCTTATGGCTTCTACCCCATTCACCATGACTATTTACTAGAGGTCTTCTTTCATTTATAAAATCCTTTTCTTTGACTTCCATGTCGACTATACACCTGAAACTATGTGTGTCACCAAATGCATCAAAGATCCCAAAGCATTTAGTATTGGTCACTTCGTCATCATGTCTGTTGCCAAACGTGTTTGGCATTAACTCCCTTCTTGAAAGGTCTTCTTTTTCATCATGCCAGTTTTATGTTTTTCGTTTCCTTCATGTATTCCTGCATCTTTACAAGTCTAAATGGTTGACTACTATTTTTGCGTGCCTTGATATTTATGTCTCAAATATAAGTCCAAGTCCTGGGACTCTCAATACCCAAACTCTGTCTGTGGAGCAACTCATATTCTGCTGAGATTTTCTCCTCTTTTTGGTGGGGGTATTGAGACAGGTCTCTCTTCCTAGCCTTGGGTGTCCTGGAACTCACTAGGTAGATCAGGCTGTCCTAAAACGCACAGAGATTCCCCTGCCCCTGCCCCTAGAATGCTGGGCTTAAAGGCATGTGCCACCATGCTTGACCCTTTGCTGAAATTTAAACAGTACTTATTGCTTAAGTACTCTAGCCATTACTGCAGTAGAATAATCTGTCTGCTGTGAGTATATATTACTTTGATTGGTTTACTAAAGAATTTCTGACCTATAGCTAGGCAGGATAAAGTTAGGCAGGAAAACAGACTAAGAGAATCCAGACTAAGAAGGGGGAGAAGTCTCCGAGTTATGAGTGAGAAGCAAAGGAAGCAGGACGTTTATAAAATGAGGCAAGAAGCCATGAGCCGTGTGATAGTAAGTATATGGATTAATTTAAAATGTAAGAACTAGTTAATAACAAGCCTAAGCTATTGGCCGAGTATTGATAAATAATAATGCCTCTAAATGACTATTTGGGAGTGGCTGCCAAGACACAGAAAAGCTCCACTTGTAATCTGCACCCCCATCTCCCTCTCAGCAGATCCACCTGGCCGCCTACCTACCTGACAAATGTCACTTATCTGTCCCGTAGACACCTTAAAATTTATTTGTTTAAAAAGAAAACTCTGATTGTTCCTTTATCCCCCAATTCATCTATTCCTTTTTTTTTCTTTCTGTTCATCTAGTTTCTTAAGACTAATATCTAGAAGCAATCTTTGCTGAACATCTTAATATTATGGCCTTATGTGGTGATTATAATTAAGAGTTGTTGATTCTATAGCCAAGACATAATCTAATATTGGTACACTTTTCATCTCTACTGTAATCTTAATGTCCTACTTAACCATCACCCTCAAAAGGCAAAAGTTTTATGATTCCTGAACAAATTTTTATTATTTAAGCTAATATAGTTCTTCTATTAGCTTTAAGATCATGTTACATTTGGTCCCTCATCAGATCTCTCAGTAACTTTGCCTTTTATACCCAACAAATGGGTCAAACTATAGCTCCTCACTATAACCTATTAGATGATTGTTGTCTTTTCTTTCTAGCTCTCTCTCTGCTGGTCCTTTCTCTGTAACTACTTTCTTTCTTTGTGTTCTGGCCATCTTGTGACATTGCCTTACCTTCACATAAAGACAATGTAAGTTCAAGTAATTCAGTATTGCTCTAAAATACAGTTTATTTTAGCCTTGCGTATTTTTCCTTTAAGTTCTTTACTCTTGTATTAATCACATCACAAAAAGTGATATGTATAATGACGGCTATTGCCCTAAACTCCCCAACACAGTAGTTCTTAGCCATATCTTTAACTGTAACAGTAATGACAAAAGGCTACCCCCCAAAACTGAGGTAAATTTTGCTTCTTCAAACAGACAATAAGAATAGTGTATGAGTATACCAGTATTTTATTTAAATAATTAATAACGGGGACATAATGCATTGGCCTCCCTTCCTTCCCACCCTTTCTCCTTCCTTCCTTTTTATCTATCCTTTCTTCCTTTGTTTATTTCCTTTTGAAGGGCAATCCTAGGAACTGAGCCTAGGGTATCCTGCACCCTATGCTAGGGAAGGACTCTACCACTGAGCTACAACCTCAGTCCATTAGTTTTCTTATGTGGCGAATGCAAGCTCTGATAGATCTGTTCAAACGCCGTGTAATGAGTATCACAGTAAAATGTGTTTTTTGCAAAGATTCTCCAGATTATACCTGTAAACATGTCATTATCTTTTTTTTGTAAAAACAATTTAAGATATAAGACTACACATAATTAGACAAAACCGCAACATTCCTCGTCTTTCAAACAAAATCCTCCAAGGAGAATAAACTATCTTAAGACCAAGGTCCTCCCAACTCCCCCCAGGTCCAGGAAGGTGATCAACCAAGCTGAGACAGCTCCCACAGAGCCTGTCCATGCAGAAGAGTCAAAGCTCAGCGCCTTTGTCCTTGGCTTCTCAGTCAGCCTCCACCGTCAGCCACATTCAGAGAGTCTGGTTTGGTCTCATGTTCCATCAGTCCCAATCCAACTGGAGTTGGTGATCTCCCATTAGTTCTGTCCCACCGAGGGAAGGGGGAGGAAGAGGGAAGGAGATGGAAATTTTTTAAATATAAAAAAATAAACCAAAAAAATTCTGTAACTATCCTAATATGACAATGTTCAGGGAAAAGATCTCTGATTCTCCAAGCATGGGTCCAGAATGTATTTCATAAAAGGAAGTGAAGTTCAGATTTACTAGACAACAAATTTCAGAGAATTCCTGAAGAAACGGTGGCTCCTGTGAGGAGGGGTAATGTTCAGGCAAAACCACATTGCCTTCTCCTCCCCTATGCCTATTAACATCAGATGCACTGTAAGAGAGTTTATGCCCAAGTAGAAAATTAGTATGTGATTTAATATGTCAATCAAAGTAGAGAACTATTCACAATTCACTTCTTAGTAACTAAACTCTTCCTTCTTTTGACACTCATAAATGAAGCCATTCATGACTCTGCTGCTTCTCAAATATCCTACATTTAATATGATGCACAAATGCTGAATGACTATCAACATTAATATGATAGCACCATTTTTTCCCACGATGCCTACATTCCTACACAGAGTTCCCATTGGAGAAATCCTCTAACCATTTTTCAGCATTTACAAAATCCTTCTCCATCGAAATGTACAAGAACAATCAAAACTTATTTTTTTTATCATGGCTTTGCATGCTGTTCCTTCTTATGCTTGTATACCTGGTTAGAATGGGATCTGTATAAAAATAGAAATCATGTTTTATTTATTACTAAATGCTTTATGTCTGGGGCAATGCCTAGAACATTGCATTCTACATTTCAATGAAGAACATAATAAATATCTGTACCATCTGTGTTTAATGTGGATGTCATGATGGCTTCTCTTAAAATTATTCGCTTAATTATTTGGATACATCCTTCGGCTTGAACAGTGAAAAAATCGTATTAATATCCAGAATCCCTTGGCGTTCTACTTGATGGATGCTCCTCTTTTGCATTTTTTTCATATTACTTTGTGATATTGAGCTGAATAACAGCCATGTATGTATAATTAGTAAAATATGCAAATATTTCATGTCATTATATTTCAGTTTAGAAATCAGAATTAAAAATTATTATACTTAACAAGTTTAGTAGTGAAACTTTCTTCAAATGCCTATCCATGTCATGGTCCTTGCCTAGAAAATTAATTGTTTATCAACTCTGACTGCTTGATTTATTCATCAAGTATTTTTTAGTAGACATACAGCTATCGGTAATAATGGATCTTCTTTTTGAGAATGCATAGTCCAATAGGAAGCAATAAGAAATAATGTTGGGATTGGTTTTCTTTAGTAGAACTTTGTTTCTAGAGTAATGGATTGCAACTGCAGGTCCCATGGAATTTCTTTATTGGAAATCATCCTCAAGTGATTGGGTCTGGCTTTCCTTTTCGTTGTGTGGAGAAGATATGTGAGAGGGCTCTGGTGGGAACATGTCAATCTTTGTGGAGAATAGTTTATGCACAAGGTTTAAAAAAAAAAAAGAGTTGACTTTCCCAACACTGAACAGTTCCTCAAGGGATGAAGTATGATTCTTGCTTTTCGAATCTGATGGAATGCAAAGCTGGTTGGCTGAGATTCAGTACAAGATTGATTAAGTTTACTTTATTAAGTAAGTTAGTCTCATAGGCTTCAGACTTCAGGGAGCTGGCTGCTGAGGAAGCCAGCAAGCATTCATCTTTGTTCCATTTTGTCTCTTTCTATATGAACGCCTGGTTATGTCTTGGATTTGCAATGTTGTCTATAGACACATGTTTTGAATGCGCATTTATCATTGGGCGGCTATGTTTTGAGAAGCTGTGGAGCCATTAGGTAGCAGGAATAGTCTGGTGAAAATAGGTCACTGGAGCTGACTTTTGAAGGTTTGGCCCTGGCTCTGGCTCTCTGGTTCCTGGTCTTCAATGAAGCAAATGGCTGCTGATTAATGCTCATATTCTCAAAAATGGAGCAATTCCACCATGCCTTACCTTGGTATCATGACATATCTTAGAGATAGTGAGCAAAAATAATTTCCTGTTCCAGTAAGCTGTTTTCATCAGGCATTTTGGTCACAACGATATGAAAGCATCCAATCAAATGCTTTTATTTCTTTTTTTTCTTTTTTTCTTTTTTTTTTTTTTTTTTTTTTTTTGGTTTTTCGAGACAGGGTTTCTCTGTGGCTTTGGAGCCTGTCCTGGAACTAGCTCTTGTAGACCAGGCTGGTCTCGAACTCACAGAGATCCGCCTGCCTCTGCCTCCCGAGTGCTGGGATTAAAGGCGTGCGCCACCACCGCCCGGCTGCTTTTATTTCTTATGATCATCTGGGAGTGACATTTACTCTTTGGGGAAGTAGATGCAGCTTTTCAGTTGGCCATTGTCTAAGCAATCTTCAAATATAGTTTTCCAAATAACTTGGACTTCGAAAAAAGGAAGGCAATATTTATTTTAGTTAGTCTCTTGTCTCTGTAATACAATTTCTAAGATCAATGTCTATGTGAGGGAAGAAAGATTTATTTTGGCTCATAGCTGATTCCTATTCTATGATGATTATCTATGGATGTTCCTGGATCTGGAAGTCAGGCCAGTGGGCATGCCTGTTTAGAATATTCCTAATAGGAATATTTAGTATGGAAATACCCACCCAAAATGTGTGTGCCGCCTTCCAGTGGCAACCTGCTTTTCCTTGCTTGCCTTTATTCTTATTGGCAGTTTCATCTACCCTGTGGTTGCCACTGCAGCATCCATTTGCCAGTCTAGGAAACAGTTTCTTAGGGCTTCCAACACTGGCTTAAAAGCAACAACTTCCCAGGAATCATCCAGGCTTGTTGTGTGCCCAGCCTTATAGAATGAACAACTACCTAATTTGGGCCTTTCTGTTGATGGAAATCCACAGAAATATCCAGACTCTACTGTATAAACCAACCCAATAAATAACCTCCAAAAGGCACTAACTAAAGCAAATAGTAATGCAGAAAGATCATGGTAAAAAGGTATGGGCAAAGGAAACCTACTTCGTGGCAGTTAGGATCAGAACAACATACAGAAAGGATAGGCACAAGATTTACATTTAAACACAACCCCAGTGACCTAAGTTCAACAATTAAGAACAAGCTCCTCTTTTTAATGTCTAATAATATTGTCAAATTATGATAACATCGATGAATTGATCTTTTGACTAGTTACTGCTGTAGGAGAAAGTCTTTAGGGTCATGTGATATACAAGCCACAACAATAATTAAATGACATTCATATTTTCATCATCTGTGCTCTTTAGGGCAAATTCTTTAGGCAATAGCTATGCCTAAAGACTCATGAATTTTGTAGAACTCTAAATTAATTGGCTGTTTGTATGTTTGAAACTGTGACCGGCCAAAGGTTCCTGTATTTTGTCTCAGCTGGAGCCATTTTAGTTTAACTTGAAAACTGATACCCACCCCCGCTTCAGTCTTGTGTGAAAGTACCTAACGTTGTTCTAGAAATTCAGAATCCAAGTGCCCCAGCTATCTGCATGGTTTTGGCTTCGGTTAAGCTGCTTGCTTGATTTACTCCCCCCTGCAACTACCAACCCAAATGTAGTTTTTCTGTGTTCTTTCCCATGAAACGTTCCTGTAGAATGCATTTGCGGCTGCCCCGTAAAGACCGTTTCCCTCAAAGCCGTCTCTCAGTTCGCCTTTGATCATGCTGAGTGGTCCGGGTCTCAAACCTGCATCAGAATCACTCTCTTAGTTTTCAATTTCTCCTTTATCATTTATCCTACTGCAAACACATATTTGATTGTAGTCCCATATTTATTAATGTACTTGTAGAATCAAAATGTCTAAACCATGAGCAATTCATTAATATTTTGTCCATTGAATTGTCTGTTTTCTGTTGCATGTGACTGGCTTAGTGATGAGACTCTTCTCCTTCTATACCCCCTCCCCACAACAATGGACACACAAACATGACCCAGTAGAACCAAGTCTCTACTGAGGATATAGGCCTTTGCCTAAGACTATCTTCACTTACAAAGCACAGAAAATTACTTGAAAGCCTTTTAAGTCATTTGAAGTATGAGAATTAATGATTTGTCCTCTGGAGGGAACGAGAGTCGGCCATTTTATTACATCTAACTGCAGCTCTTGGATAGAGCTATTATTGTCTGCTAGGAACAATCATCAAGAACAAAGCTAAACTTCCTTCCCTAGAAACTCAGAGACATTATCTCGGTCAGGTCAGGGTCTTTTTGAAGAAAGAGCATGCCTTTTCTTTCTTCCTAACATAAGAATACTATGCCACACCAATATATTTTTTAAAAAGATTTATTTATTTATTATGTACACAGTGTTCAGCTTCCATGCCTACAGGCCAGAAGAGGGCATCAGATCTGTATACAGATGGTTGTGAGCCACCATGTGGTTGTTGGGAATTGAACTCAGGACCTCTGGAAGAGCAATCCGTGCTCTTAACCTCTGAGCCATCTCTCCAGCCCCACACCAATACTTTTAATGATTAAATTTACCACGAATAATGATGGTTTTGAAAAGCACAGTTTTCTCAAATCTAGACAACAACAGGGACTGGTAATCTATTTATCCTCTCCAGGTACAGTTAAGGAAGGCTCCATTACACAAAGTGCTCAATAAACCAACTGTTTCTTAAGCTGAAAGTGTGATCAATGAAACTACTGGGTTTATTCATATAAATGAAAGTAGAGGGAAAGAATACAGATTGCTTATTTTAACTTAGAGAAATTTTATAGACCTTTGGATTCCTTTAAAATATAGTGTGTGTGTGTGTTTGTGTGTGTGTGTGTGTGTATGTGTGTGTGTATCTGTTGGTCTGTCTGAAGGATAAAGGATAAAGGCCATTCATTTTTCCACATAACAATATGATACATAGAACAAACACTTCAATGTCATCTTTGTCTTTGGTGAAAAGATATCTACCTCCATTTTGCTTCTAGTATTTGAACATTTTTTCCAGATAATTAATCGGATTTTGTGAGTTTTGTATAGCTTGCTGAGTTTACAGGTAGCTGTTATAAGTAATGTATATTTTCTTTGAATTCTGAATGCCAAATAATTTCTTGGATATTGTTCTCTAAAATTTGGCAATTTCTAACGTTTGTTGTCTCATAAATATGAGGGCACTTAATACATGATGAAAAGTTTTAATGTCTTTGCTGAATAGCAATAACATAAACTTTGGCTCTCTGAACTTCAGTTGATCTTGTGAAATTCTGTTGACTTTATTTATAAATCAAACAGTCTTGTACCTTTGGAAAATTCACCTGACATTTTCCATATGCATCCTGGCAAAAAAAAATGCAATACTATTCACTAAAAGTCATACTTTTTTCCTTTCTGAATGAGAGATCTCCAAACTTTAAAAAAAATCAAGCTTTAAATAAGTTAGAATAGAGTGAATACTAAATACATATAATTCATGTATATGCACAGAAGCTTGTCTGTAACTGATGTATTTATGACATGATGTGACAATTTGGACCCTGTGCCAATCAGATGATGAGGCATAGACACAAAAAAGTGATTTAAGACAAGACTATCTGTGCCAGCACAGGGATATTAAAATATCTTTCCATATCCAAATGAAGTATTCAGAATGTTGGAAGGAAAAGAAATCATTTGTTTTTATGCTTATCTTCTATCAAGTTCCAGAAAAATGATAAATTGTCAAGAAATGACTCTGAGATTGTGAAGTCTATCCTCAAATGATATAGTATCTTGGCTGTGATGATTGTCCTCTGTTGATCAGAGCAAATTACTTCTAGATGGCAAGATGTTCCTCAACAGTGAATTAGGCACTTAGGAAGACATGCACAATGCATAGGCTTTCCTGAAGAGGTTCAGGCATGTGTGGGTAGATGTGATGCAGTGGTGGGTGTTCAAAGCACACCCCCATGTCCTGCTCTGTCTCCCAGTCTCCCCAAATGCCTCGTGCACAGACTGAAGTGTAGTTATCATGCCTCATGGATACACCCAGCGTGTGGGATTCTGCAGGCTGTAGTCCTGCCATGCTGGGAAGTCTTACTTATTTCAGGGTACCATTTCAGTATCATACTTTGTGTCGGGTCTAGGCACAATAACAAGACTGATGTAGGTGTGTCTTCTGTCTATCTGATGATTTCATTGGTTAATTAATAAAGAAACTGCTTGGCCTGATAGGTCAGACCATAGGTGGATGTAGTAGACAGAACAGGATGCTGGGAGTGAGGCAGATGCCTCCAGCAATCGCCATGCCTCTCCTCTCTCTGGGTCAGACACCATGAGCCAGCTGCCAGGTCAGACATGCTGAATCTTTCCTGGTAAGACACCACTTGTGGTGTTACACACATTACTAAATATGGGTTAAAGCAAGATGTGAGAATTAGACAATAAGAGGCTGAAACTAATGGGCTAGGCAGTGTTTAAATGAATACAGTATGTGTGTTGTTATTTTGGGGCATAAGCTAGCCAGGCTGTTGGGAACTGGGCGGCAGGAACACAGCCCGCTGCTCCTCACTACACAAGACCATCCTTGTACGTGATAAACCTCTTAATGACAATTCTGTAGCCTGGGTCTTCAGAAACAGAGAACAAGATAATGTAACTAGCAAGAGGAACGTCCTTTCTGTATTACAGAGCTTCTGCTGGTGTGCACTTAGAGTGGTAACAGGAATCTGGGTGTTTGGATAATTTGAGGGGTTTTCATTTATTGCTAGTTCTAGACATTTACATATTTGTTGTCATATCAAATTCTTCAAAAGTGAGAGTTCTTAGTGGGGAAGACAAATTGCGTCTAGAACTTTCTATTTCTTACCTTGTCCTTTTCTACTCTCTCTCCCTCCCCCCTCTCAAAGTTTTATTTGGTTCAAAAATTGTCTTTCCCTTTTTCTTCTCTCCACCCATCCTGCCTTTCTTTCCTTTTCACCCTCTTCTTTCTGTGTAATATTTTAATGCTCATGGAAATAGAAAGTTAAGTTCTAGCTGTAATGGGATATGTTGTTCCCAATGTTGTGCTGGGGAAATAAATTTATTTCTAAAGGTCAGTTTGAGCACCAAAGTTGTTTGAAATATAACTCTTTAGTTATATTGTATCTATGTACATGAAAAACATTATTTTCTAACACGTATGCTTGCTGGCATTCTGTTTTAATTTTTCTTACACAGAAGTATGATGGCTTCATGAATTCTTTTGCAACAAATGATAACAGTTTATAGTAGTGGTAAGGAAATAAAATTTTACTCTATGTTTTGAGTTTCTCAACAACTCGACTGACTTTAGAATCACCCAGGAAGTACACCTTCTTCTCAGTGTATGTGTGAATGCACTTCTGAAGATGTTTAGCTGATTAGAGAACACCTACTTTGTATGTGGGGAATTCTATTCTGTGGACTGGGGCCACGGGCTACAAAGTACTGGTGTAAGAAGTTGGCCACAGGGATGAGTGCCTTATCCCAGCACGTGGAAGTAGAGACAGAGAAAGACCCCTACCAATTTCTGGCCAGTTCATCTAGCTCGACAGGTGAGCTCTTTCTCTAAAATTAAATCAGAGAGTGATGGAGGGAGACACTTGGTTTAGAACTTAGAGGTGTACCTTTACACACACACACACACACACACACACACACACACACACACACACAGTTCTTTAAAAGGGAGAGAGAAATTTAGCACTCATTACTGTCTAGTTCCTGACCGAAGATTCAATGTCTAGTCCACTCACAGCCCCTCCGCCATGCCTTCCCTTTTCTTTACCTTATTGAAACCATGAACCAACACAAAATCTTCTTCCCTCCGTAGCTGTTCTCATTTATCTTGTTATAGCCAAGAGAAAAGTAATTTATGGAGTGTGCCTTCTCTGACTTTGGCAACTTATCAGTATAAATGGCGAAACAGATATTGCCCAATTAAAAAAGTTTCTGTAAGAGAGGGAATGCTTTGGTGCTCAGTCTGATCTCAGCTCCTGATTTCTGTTGTGTCTGTCAGTGAAGTATTGACTATGCAAGCAGGAGGACCCAAGTTCATGTTCACAGCACCCACGTAAGAAGCTGGCCATGGTGATGAGTACCTGTATCTTAGCACTGTGGAGGGAGAGACAGAGAAAGACCCCTAATATTCCTGGCCATCCAGTCTAGCCTAACCAGTGAGCTCGAGGTTCAGTGGGAGATTCTTGTCTCTAAGTGTAAAATAGAAAGTAATGGAAGAAAACCCCTCATTAACATTTTGATAGAATTCAATGTGTGCTTTTACAAATGCCTCCATGTGCATACAAACCCCCCACACACACACACACACACACACACACACACACACACACACACACACACACACACCGTTCTTAGCAGGGTACTATGAATGGTCTCTGTGGAGCAGAGAGAGAAGGGAACTGTATTTTGCCTCCTTCTGAATGTTCAGCATTGTCTTGGGGTCCACCCCTTGTTTTACTCTGCAGTAAATGCTTTCTGTCCAAGGCTTCCTTGTCAGCCCTTGGGCAACCAACTGCAGTACACTGCTTGAGCAAGGTGGCAGGAGCATAGGAAACCTCATAATGCATATTTTCTGAATTTCAGATCTCGAACACCAACTATACCAATTGTCTGCCCTGGGGTTATCTTCCGTAATAAAAGTTTTGGGAACAACAAACAACTTTTAAAAACACACCCAACTGACCAAGGCATGCGTGTATTCCACTGTCTTGTGTGTTTTATCTTATTACTATTTCCCCCCTTTGAATTATACTGTTTAGTTTTATTGAGACATGGTTTCCATTTAGGAATTTCATAATTTAAGATGCAACAGTCTATGTTTTAACTTTACTCGATTTTGTGTATTTTTGGTTTTATATATTTTGTGTTAGATGAAAGGAAAAATTAGTGAGGGTCCATCTGTGTCATCAAAGAATAAGCAAGTTATACTGGGATCCTCCTTCAGCCCTGCCTTAATACCTAGCATAGTGAACTCCCTCCTCAGGAGCTGCTGAGACTTGACCCGCTCAGTGATGGCAAACGGAGGCAGCAAGCCCCGAAGCTGAAGCCTCGCAGTTCCCTGAGACCTTCCCGCTGGAGGACTGACTGTGGCACAGAGGTTCTGTCCTCTAGCCGTATTGGCACCCTCACCTTCAGCAGTATGGGGCACAAGAAGATAATGGGTTGTTGATGCTGGCCCCCACTGGCTGCTCTCCCAGGCCCTGACCGTGCAAGAAGACACAAAACAGAATCCCCACATGATCGACCCTTGGGCATTCAACCCCTGGCCATTCAGCTTCAGAATTTCTGGAAGGAGACCTGGAACACCCTCACCCCATGTCACCAGTTCTTTGAGATGGCCAGTTAAGGACCCCAAATCCCATCAAGTTATAAACCCTTTGCTGTGATGGTCTTGTGACTGTCACCTCCTTCTCTCTAAGCTCCTAAGCCAGAACTTGACTGCAGAGACCATTGTTCCCACCTCTGCATCGTTTTCAAGCCAGCTGCAGGCAGGGCCCAAGCTATACCAGGCGCCAGACCCGCAAGGAGTGGGGTGGTTGCAGAAAATACCAGAACTGGCCCTAGCATTCTGGGTCAATGCCTGGTGACTCCTGCGGGGTTGGCTGTGTGCCATCAGAAGCTGGAAGACTCTGGGAGGACTGGGCATGTTGTGATCAGGCCCTGCAGCTACTGGTAGACAAGAGACTCCCAGGCTGACCTAGCACCCTTTGTAGAATCTCATGTCTTGGCTCAGTTGGCTTCTGGGTATGGTAAAATGCCAGCCAGAGGACATGGCAAGCAGCCAGGAGCCTGCAGAAGCTGCTGGAAATCTCTAGAAGTAGTTCCACAAAGACTTTGCATCAAACTAAGGAGATTTTCTTCTTCTGAGTTGATCTCTAGTCAGGCTTTAGCTGGGGTCACCCTAGGATAATACAAGGATAAAATTTTGTCCTAATCTTCTGAGCACAGAATACAGCCAGGACCTCATCTTAATGTCACAACTGTCCAAACACTGGCCCTCAAGAACCATTTGCAGATGAGGACAAGGGCCAGAGTAGCCCTTCTGCTTCAGCACAGACAAATGTGCTTCCTGGGAAGGGGGGTTGGTACTGGGCAAGCCTGTACCACACAAGGGCACGCTGGAACACTGTAAGTGCTCCAAAATGTCAGCCACTCTTTGTGAGCCTCTTGCAAGCAGTTATTAGGGACTCTCCCCACAGGAAGCACACTTGACAGTTTAAAAGCACTTTGGCATGCCTCTTCACTTCCTCCAAAAGACTACAGAGAGAGAGATGCTCTGAGGATGTTCTTCAACAGCTTGGCCAAACAGACAGCTACACCTCTAGCTGCTTGTGTCTCAAGCCCTACCTGCTCCTTTTATCATAAACCATTCCAAGTTCCTGAAGTTTGCAATTCACTAGAAACCCCACTATGGGGAGGGAGTGGTTGAGAGATAACCTGAGCCACCAGATGGGGGCCCCTTCCTTTTCCTAGAGGCTCTTTCCCCTGTCTGGCTCTGGGTCTGAGTTTGATGCTTATGGAGGGAAGAGTTTGCTTACAGGGAACAAACTCCCTTCAGTCTCCCAGTAGCTGCATAGGTGGCTTCATTTGCAGCCCAGTTTTCCAGACAGCAGCGCTAAAGTACAAAAGGCTCAAGAACTAGATCTTGACGATCAGATCAAATCTGATCTTAATGCAAGGTTTGACTTTACTACTATGTTGTTAATAGTACTTGAGAGCGCCCCTTCCCTGACCATAAAGCATTTTGTTAAGATCTGTTGTACAAAGAAAGGTTATTCAAACAAAACAACAGTGAAAAAAAAAAAAACAAAGCATAAGCAAACCAAATATGTCACCAGAAAAGAAATTCTGTAAAATGGGTGCTCGCATAAACAACTTGCCATGAGTATGGTTTTGCCCCTCCCTAGTTTTTTAAAAAAAATTATTTTGAAAGTTTTCAGGTGTCAATGATGCAATATTTAACTTTGGAAAAAAAACACGTAGAATGATTACTCAGAATCCTAATGTCCTGACCCTTCAATAGTATCCCAATACTTTAATATTTATTATAAATTCTATATGCCATTTTTCAAAATTATTATGTAATGTTGCTGGGGGACTTCTTGGCATTCTTGCTTAACATAAAAAACTGCAAGCCAGTGGCTTAAGCATTTGGTCTCTATCATGATGTTACTAAATAATAAAGCCAGAACAAAGGGACACTTTCCGTTTGTTCTTTTGCATATTTAAAATTTATTAATCATTAATTTCTTTTTCTCACAGATGTAACACAAGCTACGTGAAAATTTTCAGACTTTATCATTAGTGTTGACCCTATGGCACACGGCCCTTGCTCATCATCATACCAATCCGCCCCTTGTATAAAATATGTCTGATAAGGGAGTTATGTCACCAGAGTAAATTGTAGATGTTTAAATTATCTGGTTTCTAGAGTCTCAGTAGACACAGACTGATTCAGGGACATTTTGTTGAAGGTTTTGTTTTGGGCTTTACTATGAAGTATCAGCATATCATTGCATTCTTCCTAGACTAGGGAGTAAATAGACCTAGGGCGTTGTAGCTGCTGACTTTGATGGGTCTAGAAAGGACTGTGTCAGAGAAAGCCATCAAACCTTAGGAGCATTTGTTAGCTGAAACATGCCACTGAGAAGGCAGTCAATGGTTTTTCTGACTGTGCCAGTATTGCAGCTGTCCCACTTTCTCAAGGAGATTTATGAGACAGTGGGCTTGATGGAGTCTTGGCCCTTGACTGGGAGCAAATCATAAGAAAAACATGCACGCCCGAGGGTTGTGACCCTTCACAGCGAGAGGGCGAAAGCGCAGAGGTGAGGAGGGTCCTCAAAGAAAACAGGTTTCAAATGTGGATATGGATAACTGCATGCTTGGGAATGGGCACCCAGGCAGACACCAGCACATCATAAGGCTGATCTTGGGAAAGCTGATTCTTTTACATTTAGATTTACACCAAGTCTGTAGTAAAAATGTGACTGTCGTATTGAATTGGTTCTGGAGCAGACATAACTCAAGACTAGTGCTTTCTAAATTTTGCTTAGTTCCTTACATATTAAGGACTCCAGGTTGAATTATTTCATGTCCTGTTGGCAATTATTAGATTAGAAAAACACTTTCATGTTTGCCTTCCTTCCTTCCTTCCTTCCTTCCTTCCTTCCTTCCTTCCTTCCTTCCTTCCTTCTTTCCTTCCTTTCTCCCTCCCTCCCTCCCTCCCTCCATCCCTCCCTCCCTCCCTCCTTCCTTCCCTTCCTCCTTACCTTCCTCTCTTCCTCCTTTCTTCCTCCTCCTCTTCTGCATGGTTAGCCAATATTAGGATGTTACAAAGACTAAAGATAAAAAGGAAAAGAAATTAAAAATAGAAGCTAACCCCAAGTGTGTTATTATCCTTAACAAAAACTCTGAAGAGAAAAGCTTCTCACTATTGTGTTTATCAAAAATAATCAAAATAAAATGATCAGAAATGGATATATTATTATCAATAAAGATTAATACCAAAACAAAGTAAATGTTGTAGAGAATATGACATATATATGATTAATATACTTACTTGAGAGATAACATATGGAAACAGCATAACTCTTTCTTTTTTCTTTTTAATTGTTTGTTTTGTTTTTTTGAGACAATATTTCACTATATAGACCAGGAAAACACTAGACTTGCAATTCCTGTACCTTCTAAGCACTGGGGTTATATGTGTGAGCCTGTAATAGGAGGCCACTTGTTTGTTTCCTGGCCACCAGACTCCCCAAATAACCACATAGGAACTGTATTAAGTACATCATTGCTTGGACCCATTAGCTCTAGCTTTTTATTGACTAACTTTTACATCTTAATTTAACCAATTTCTATTAATCTGTGTATCTCTACGAGATTGTGGCTTACTGGGTAAAGTTCCGGTATCTGTCTCCGGTGGGTCTACATGGCTTCTCCTTAATTGGCCTTCTTTCTGTCAGCATTCAGTTTAGTTTTTCATGCCTATTTATATTCTGCCCTGTGCAGGCCTTAGACAGTTTCTTTATTAACCAATGGTATTCACAGCATACAGAGGGGACTCCCACATCATGAGCCACTATGCTAAGCTAGTAAAACAATAAATTGTCTAAACTGGGGAGTCAATTAGCATTTTATGTTTCTATTTCAGTCACATGGGGCAAATTTTACATGTTAGAGTATAGGCTGGGAGACACATGTGTAGTTTAGTGTTACTGTTCTATCGATAAATACCTTAACTCCCATAATTTATTGATTAGAAACACTACAGGAAGTGATTCAATGGAAAGGCTTTGAACGTCTTCAAACAACTGGTTACAGTCTTTTTGTCTATTAATATTGTGCCCCTTGACCCTTTCCTTAGCCCTGATACCTTCTTGCAGGTGGTTTCCGAGCCATTGTGTGCAGAGTGCCCAAAACAACCCTCCCATCATTGTTCCATGGACTTTTCCAGGAAGGCAGCAAAGGCTTCCAGCTCCCTCAACTCTGAGTTCAGTCCTGTAGCCTGTGACCCTGGAAGCAGGTTTTGCTTTCTGGCTACAGAGACCCACCTTCTTCACACACACACACACACACACACACACACACACACACACACACCTACATTATCTTTTATACTAGCTAACAGAACATAAGATTTTGGTAGGTTCTTTCTCACAATCCAGGTGCCTGAAATTTCCCAAGGGCTGTGTTTCATTTTTCCTCTTACTCTTTGAGTCTTAGTGGGGAAAAGTAGTCTCATCCAAATATGAGAGACAGATTGTTATGTGTGTGATTATACAACATAAATGTAACACATGAGTGTGCAAAATTAAAACAAAATCAGAAAAAAATGTTAAAATCTGGTGAGTCTTCCATAGAAGAAACTCTCCTAGAACTGCCCAGGCTCTTCTTTGGAAACGCACGTGTTCTCTGAAGCTCTGGACATGTTTCCTGTCTCTCCGATTGACCTCCACCTGACAGCTGCTGATTCATGCTCATAATGCTCAGAGGAATGCTAATTGCTGATTTAATCTCTACCGGATCCTGGGGAAAATATCAGGGTAGTGACACACAGACATCTAAGGATGCAAGCACCACAATCATGGGCATGTTGTAGACACCTCTTTGGGCAGGAATGTGGGTCTTCCTGACTTGTCCATATAGAGGCTTCTGAGGCCTAGATTCGGTTATGCAGAGGGATCAGGAAGATGCTCTCATTTAGGTAGAATCTATGCTAACATCTGTTCTCATCAAGGTGAGAAATTTGAAGCTTGGAAAGGTTTATCACAAACATTAATAGTTTAGTGGAAAAGAAAAAGGAAAATATGGATTTTTACCTCAGGGTGCAATAAGAATTTTAAACTTTTAAATAATCTTTCTTTTTTTCTTGTTGACATAAAGATACATTCACCCTTCCCCCTGTCAGAATCTGCAACATGGACCAAATGCCACCCTAAAGGTACTGAGATTCTGTCCCCTGTGTACATGTTTAACTCAAAGGAAATGGCTTCTTCTATCCTTGTCGTCCCGAATTTTGTAACTTTCCTGAAGACATGCTAAATTCGGGAACAAAAGCATCTCCCTCCTCATGACAGCGGCACTTGAGGAGGGCTGAAAATGCACCTCTCAAGGCTGAGTTATTATAAGAAAAGAAGAAGAGGAAGGAGAAATGTTTAGTTTCCCAGTGTGGACGACAGTTTGTCAGGATGAGAGACAGACACGTGGGACATGTACAGACTCGCTCTTCTATCCCAGGATGAGGAGCCTAAGTGCTTCATCCGCCCTGGCTTCAAAGCACTGCCTGGGATGCAAAACGGCAGGGCTTTTCTGGAATACAATTCCATTTGAGAAGCCAAAGAAAGGTGAGAGATTTGTAATGCACATTTGGCGCCTTCAAGGTCTCTTTCTGTAACTGGAATGGAGACATTCTTGAAAAGCTGTCTAGAGAGAAAAGGAGCAATATGGTTGAAATTTCATTATGTTTTTTTTTTTTTTTCCTTTGGCACACATTGTATAATTGAAGATGTCCTCAAAACGGAAACAGAGGCCAGCTTTATGGAGAGGAGGAGGAGAAGCAGACACACTGCAGAGGAGCAGCCAAAACCTGTTGCCCTTTCTCATGCAAATGCACCGTGTTCATTCTGAGAGTCTTTGCTGTCTGGCGCCTTCATACAGATCACTTGTCAGTCTTCCTTCCAGCACGTATCTTCCTAAATTGTTCCGATCTTGGTGCTATTTTAGCACTTGTTTAATAAGTAATTCGGATTCAGTAGTATTCATTGTTGTTATCCCTCCAGATAATTGAATCAAGAAATTGAATCATTTCTTCCTCAAGAAATCTCATTCATGTGTGTATGTATACATATATACTCATGGAATTAAAAATATATGTTTGCACTCACAGATATATTTTAATTCCATATACACTTGGTATAAATTGTATTATTTATCTGGAAAGTTCTGACCATTCTTTCAAAGTTATTTCCAACCTCTAAGTCTGAACTAAAATCCCCTATCTACTCACTGGAAGTTCCCTGATGTTCTTTCATGCTACTGATTTGGCTGTGCAGTCAGGACCAGAACCCCAGATGTCTGCCCTATGCTATGACACAGGTTTTAAACCCTGATAGGGCCCACTCGATTTAATGTTTAATGGATACCAACTTAAAATATAGGCAAGGGATGTTTTCATTTTGTGCTGGACCCACAGAATATACAGTTGGACCTTCCAGAAGTCATGCTTACAAGTTTATTCCTCTGCTCCACACCATTGTCTTAACCTTATATTTGTGGCTCTACTACCTCTTTCTCTCCCTCACACATCCTAGTAAGGGTGCTCTGGAAAGCCAAAGACCTCATTTACTGTTCTTTTAGGAGTATCTGGAAGGGACAGTTCATAAAGATATTGATGGCAAGGCTAGAATCCTTCTCAACTCATATCCTTATCAAGCCCAACCTGACTGCCTGCAAAAAACAAAACAAAACAAAACAAAACAAATTTCCATCTGCTGAGATTAAGAGTGTTATGATCCCAGTACTTATATCCCTACAAAACATAGACTGAAATATCATCTTTAACATTAGTATTAAAAAATGTGGCTTTGGGGAGGTAATGAGGTCATGAATGCTTGCAAATAGAGTTAGCACCTTTACAAAGAGAGCTCAGACTTGTTTGTCCCATCCACTGAAATGTGTACCTTTGGAAAATGCCATCCATGAGAAATGGATCCTTAACAGACACCAAATTGGCTGGCACCTGGATCTCGGCCTTCTCGGCCTTCTCGGCCTTTAGATTTGTGAGCAATAAGTTTCTGCTGCTTATGAGGACACACGGTATTTTGTAATTGGAGTCAGAACAGACTAAGGGACATGGTAAAATAGCTAAAAATTTGTGTGTGCTTATTATGTGTTAAGCACCACATCCTGCACAGAACAAGCAAATGTAGCCTAGAGTCCCCAACATGAGCAATAGCTAAGACAAAGACTTCATTTTCCAGTGAGGATTAGAGGGGGGGAAATGTCTGAAGTCAGGCATGAAGGGACAGAACCAAGAGTCCAAGCCATGGCAGGCTTTCATAAAATCAGAGTCTATGTTACTAGGTAGAGAACTGTGAAAATTCGTACATTATAAAAAATAATAAAATAAAAGATAGGACTTAAGAATGTTGTTACTTGAAGCAAGACCAAAATAGTAATGTTATTCTTTCCTCTGCTCTTAACACTCAGTTTATAGAATTTGTCTCTGTCACCCAGGGATTCAAGCTTTTATACCAATAAGAGAGAGGGAGGGAGGGAGGGAGAGAGAGAGAGAGAGAGAGAGAGAGAGAGAGAGAGAGAGAGAGAGAGAGGGAGGAAATTTAGTTTATGTGGACTTTTCACTGTCTGCCTGCATCCCCCAAACCATTTCTTCCTTCAGCAATAAAAATTGTTTTGAACTGGAAAAATTTATGTATAAGTACAGGACTAATTTGGAGACCAAGGAAAGAAATCTAGGAAGAAGGTTATTACAGAACCTTTTGTAAGGATTAGGGCTGGGGACCAAGTTCCTGTCAGCTCCCCATGGCGAGGATCTAGGGTTAAGATGCATACACAGAGAGGTTGTTTTCCAGCCCCTTGCTAACGGATTGGATCACATCAAACTCAAGGAAACTGACTACTAAGGATCCTTATATCTGTGAGCGAGAGCTTGTATACACAGAGCTATGCCTTCCCAGTGTTTCTCAATGATAGCTCTCTCTCTCTCTCTCTCTCTCTCTCTCTCTCTCTCTCTCTCTTTCTCTCTCAGTGTGTGTGTGTGTGTGTGTGTGTGTGTATGTTAGTGGGGGTTGGACTCACATGTTCAGCCATCATGCTACCTTTAAGCTTAGAACTATGTCTCCAGACCTTAAATAGTCTTCTTGTTTGTCATTTCATTGATTTTATTTGAGATTTTATTTATTTTTATTGTATGTGTAAGAGTGTTTGCCTGAATCTGTGTCTGTGCTTCACACATGTGTTGTACCGACGATGGTCAGAAGAGGGTGTCAGATGCCCTTGAACTAGAGTTACAGATGGTTTTTGAACTGCTATTTGAGTACAGAAAACTGAACCCTGGTCCTTTTGGAGAATCCTTAGTGCTCTTAACTGCTGAGCTCTCCTCTCATTTCTACCCTCTGCCATTTAATATTTTTTGAGCCACAATTACACTATATCTCAACCCTTAGGCTCTTAAATCTTCAATTGAACTGCTTATTTCCCGGCTTTCAAGAAGACTATGCAGAATTTTTTGCTTTTCTAGTTGACGGAAAGAGCATTGATTCAGCCCGTGGCTACTCTTGTAACATCACTCCAAGTGATCTTTACCCTGTTTGTGAGCATGAGGGTTTCTTTCCACAGTTATGTCTGGATCAGAGGACATAGATGTAGATGTTGTTCTTCTCCCATGAACATTAATATTCTTTGCTAATTGTGATATCTAAGTAATTCAGAAGACACATTGCTCTGTGATTTGGTAATCTATTTGATCTCCTTTGAACATATTTTTAACACTGATTCTTAAGACTTACAAACACACACACACACATATAACATCTGGCAATGGACAACACTTACTAAACTATAATTCTTAAATGCTATAAGGTTGTGTGTATGTATGTGTGTGTGTGTGTGTATAAATTGGAGAATTTATTATAAGTATCACATCTCTTTATTCCTAAAATCCTGTCTAGGTCCTTTATACTTTTTCTAGATAATCAACAGTTTTGAAGATGGGTTTATTTTAGTGCTTGAGATGACAGTAAATGGCCTGTGACCTGTGGAAGAACAGTTAAGGTAATTGTCTAAATTGTCATCAATTCCAAGCCAGTTGTAAGTCTTACTATATGATTAAGTTTGGACACACACTTCCCAACAAGACCATTCCCCAGTCAACTTTATGCATCATTTTAAGTAAACCACTTTTTAAAAGATGTATTTATTTTTATGTACATTGATGTTCTGCTCCATGTATGTCTGTGTGAGGGTGTCTGATCCCCAGAAACTGGAGTTACAGACAGTTGTGAGCTGCCATGTGGGTGCTAGGATTTTAACCCAGGTTTTCTGAAAGAGCAGTCAATGCTCTTAAGCGCTGAATCATCTCTTCAGCCCTGGTAAACCTCTTTTGACACATGAGAAGCCATTCCAACTTCTTTGAAATCCAAATGAAAAATGAAACAAAATAAAAACCAAGTAAACAACACCACCAACAACAAAATTCCCCACAAGATTCTATGTTGACAGGATCACCCAGAAGAAGAAAACATAGCTGTCACTTTATTTAACACTAACCTGCACAGTTCCACATACGTAGATGGTAACTAATTTAACCTTTGGAAACTACAGTGACTAGAACGCCTACTTCTTTTTGTGATTAGAGAAACCGAAACTACAGAGCTACAGTCAAGCGGCAGTCCAGGATAGAATGGTCAAACTGGTCTGCTGTTGCCAAGACTTAGTTCTTCTTGCCAAACATGACAAGAAGGAGTTTGATCTTAAAATTGTTTCAGGCGGCTGAGAAGATGGTTCAGTGTTGGTAAAGTATGAGGAATGGAGTTGAGATTCCCAGAGTCTATATAAAAGGCTGGTGGGCACAATAGACTGACTGTAATCCCCTGCATGGGAGGCAAAGGCATGTGTTGCCTCAGTAAGATGGCTAGCTGAACTGGCCGAAATGTGAACTTCTGCGTCAGTGAAAGACCCTGCCTCAGTAAACAAAGTAGAGAACAATGAAGTAAGACACTCAGCATCAACTCTGGGGACACACACGCACACACCACACACGTGGACACACACAAATACGCATGTGCCCCCACAGAGATACAATCACAAGTATAGATACCTGTACATTGTCACACATATTATATGCCAAAATTGTTTCAGTTTTTTATCATGTTGATGTTTCCCTTCATTAATAAGCAATAAAAGTGATATTCTACATATTTTAATCATTAAATGGCAAATAATACGAAACATCAATTCACCCATACATGATTAACTGAAAGGAGTTGTGTCAGTAGTATAATTAATGTAACTGGTAACCCAACAATAAATAGCCCTGCAAAACTTCAGACAGTTTGTGCTTCCCTTTTAGACATTTTATCTATCGTGTTATTTAAATTGAAGTTATCTCCAGATCTTACTGGGAATTAGATTGTACTTCAAGGCAAAATAAATCAATCATATCAGAAGGAACATTAGCAGTCACCTTTGCTAAGACCAACTTTAGCATGAGTTTTATTGTCGCGGTTGAAAGAGAACCCACACTCAATTTCCAATATCTGACCATCACGCACACTCTGCAGGGAGCCCATAAAAGAAAGCAGAGGAGGCAATAGCCTTACTACTAGGAAAAAAATACAATTTTGATTGTGTGTGGAAGGCATCAATTGAATTTAGTGCTGGGTATTGACTCAAGATGCCAGCCTCCCCCAGCATTCCGGCTGAACTTTAATGTTCTGTCTTTGGAACGAGCACTTCACCCCTGTGGCAGTCCGTGCTGGGGATACAGAACTGAACAGGTGCTGGCCTTGGGGGAAGCATCTGGTTTGGTTTCTTCAAATTAAAGGAGATAGTCTCATGAGCAGTGTGGAATTTCGTACAGCCAAGAGGAATGAGGTTTACATTTATTTTAACTAATTAATTTGATTCAACAAAAAAAGTTGCTTTTCAAAATCTTTTCCGCTTTATTTCCTCAGCTCCCCTTATATTTTAGCTCTCTGTCACAGATTCATTCTCCTCACTTTTGCTGCTTTGACTTTGGCTCATGTTAGTCATGCCCAGAGTAGCTTCACAGCAGGGCACCTGCCGGTTCGGTGGCGCCATGCCTTCAGTACTCCCAGGCTGAGGGCATGATGCACTTCACCCTGTATGTAGGAAGTTTGAAAGCCCAGCAAGTGATGTTGAAAGGACCAAAGTCGTTGGAATGAGTTGAAGGTGTCCCAGATTTACTTCGAAAGCCTGCAGATTGTATCATTATACAAGTGCAGAGAAATAGGGCACTCTCACACAAAGGATAAGCTGCTATTTGGACCAGTCATTATCTCTGACCATATGCCAATAGTTTACAGTTTATGTGGATGAGTTGCCATAGTTACAGTGTTTGGGGGCAGCACATTTGTTAAGTGGACAAATGAATGAGTAAGGCTATTTTGGTTCCATATGTAAATGCACTTTTATAGATAAAATCAAGATACAATCTTTCATCACTATAAGGAAAACTCAACAAAGCCTGAACAACCAAGGAGAGCTGACATGCCAATTGTTTTTCATGTATTATTAAAAACACAACAAATTTTTGGTCAAGGACAGAACACATATGTAATGGTACATTTCATGAGATTATAATGGAGCTGAAAAAGTGTTATTATGCAGTGAAACCATAACACAAGGCATTTCTTATCAGCCTTGCTTATGCTGGGATAAGCATGCTTAACTATGCTGCCACTCATATGAAAACTTATCGCATGCAATTATATACAGATAGTTATAATAAATGACATTGGCTCTGGTCTGTGTATTTACTACATGATTTCTGTCATCATCTTAGTACTGCTGCATTTAGAGACAGGAAAACAGGACCTGGGGGGATAGTTCAGTGAGATAGCTCAGTCAGTATAGTACTTACTATTCAAGCATGAAAATCTGAGGTTCATCTCCAGAACTTACTTTAAAAAGCCAAATCTGGTTGCATACACTTGCAATCTTAGCACTAGGGAGTCAGAGATGGGGGCATTCCTGGGACTCAGTGACCAGATACCCTAGGCAAATTGGCAAATTGAAGAAGGTTAGTGAGAGACCTTATCTCATAATAAAAGGTGTGCGGTGACTGAAGAACGACCCTTAAGCGTGACCTCTCGTCTCCATATGCACACATGCACATGAATACACACACATTGAAGCACACTCAAAAACAGGCTGAGGGATGCTGATGGCATCCTTCTTCAGTCTGCTTTTACAGCTTTTTATTTAATTGTATCAGGAGGGCACCCCAAGTGACTGTCACAGACCGTCTAGCAATATGTATGATCTTTGCTATTCACACGTCGACAAATGTTTTCAAGAAGCACATTCCATATTTAAACACCAATACCCATCCTCTTAAGGATCTTTTAATGGGCAATTTATTTAGAAGAGGGCTCCCAAAGACTCCATCTCCTGGCATTTGTTCCTCTGTCCACTCTCCTTTCACAGAGTACAGGGAACTTGGGTCCTGCAGAACTGATTCTTTCCAGGTTACATCCTGAATGCTTTAAAGCTTTTGCTTTACATTTTCATGGATCACAGTTTCTGTTCTTGAGATGCTGAAGCAGATCCACAAAAAGGAATATGTGTTGAGCATCAGGACCTCCTGTCGAGAACCTGTATTAACTTGTCAAGGTGCCTGAACCACCTAGAAACAAGTCATAAGGCTTCAGTTAACCTTTGGGTGTCTTCAAATTTTTTTTTTAAAATCAATTTCCTCACTACAAGGTCAAAGACACACCTCACTAGTAGACTGGTTCTAACTGAACCAGAGTTATCCAGTAAACTGTAATACTAGCTTTCTGTCCTCCAAAGCCATGTAGAACAATACATTTATGTTGTTTTATTTATTTTAGCTTTACTTTTTTCTCTTCCTCATCTCTCTGTCTGCTTTTGTGTCTGTGTCTCTGTGCTTATTTCCCTGTCTCTATCTATCTATCTGCTTGTGTATATGTGTGTGTGTGTGTGTGTGAGAGAGAGAGACAGAGAGAGAGACAGAAAGAGGGGGGGCGAGGGAGGGAGGTGATGAATGTAGGTGAACTTGTGCCACAGTGCTCAAGCAGAGGGCATAATGTCAACTTGGTTTTCCCCTTATGTCTTGTCTTCCATGCTGTATACTCCAGGCTAGCTAGCCCGAATCCTTTCTGGGCAACTCTCTTTTTGTGGGATATTTGATCACACTGTGTGAAGATGTCTCTGTTGTATCTCACCTGCCTCAGATATCTTTTGATTGGTATAATAAAAAACTAAACAGCCAATAGCTAGGCAGGAGAGGATAGCAGGGACTTCTGAAGAGAAAGAGGTTCTTGGGAGAAGAATCAGAGAGGCAGGATTCATCAGCAAGACAAGGAGAAAGTTGGACATACCTCACTGAGGAGAGGCAAAGAGTCATGTGGCAGAATGTAGATTAATATAAAAAGGTTAATTTAAGTTTTAAGAGATATTTTGAAACAAACCTAAGCTATGGCCAAGCTTTCATACTTAATAAGAAGTCTTTGTTGTAGTGTGGAGCTGCGGGCTGGCTTCCCGCCGCCCTGCTTTCGGCCTCCTGACTAGCTTATGCCCCAAAATAATTACACAGAAACTGTATTCTTTTAAATACTGCCTGGCCCATTATTTCCAGCCTCTTACTCACATCTTGACTAAAGCATATCGAATAATCTGTGTAGCATCACAAAGTGGTGCCTTACCAGGTAGATTCTAGCGTACGTCCATCTTGGGCTGGAGCTTCATCGCGTCTCCCTCTCTGAGCAGAGGCATGGCAGTCTGTCTCACTTAGGAGAGGTGTGGCATCTGACTGATCCTTCTACCTCACTTCCTCTTCCTGTTCTGTCTACTCCACCCACCTAAGGGGCGGTCTATCAAATGGGCCAGGCAGTTTCTTTATTAGTTAATGAAATCAACTCAAACAGAAGACTCTCCCACATCATTTCCCCTTTTTCTGTTTAAACAATAAAAGAAAGGCTTTAACTTTAACATAGTAAAATTACATATAACAAAATAGTTATCAAGTAAGAATTAGTTACAATATTATATCCATTTTATCTTTTATCATAACAAAGGAAAACTTTATCCATTCTTCAACTCTATCAAAGACTCCAGAAGGATATAATATTACCTAAGTAAATAAGAAATAAGCAACTTACAAAACTCTAGAAATGACAGAGACATCTCGCTGCCTGGACAGTCACCCAAAGTTCCTTTGTACTGTTGGGGCATCCATCTTCAGCCTTCAGGCCCATAGTATCCAGAGACATTTCCATGAAGCAGGAAATTTCAAAGGCAGTTCAGTCAGTATCTACTGTGTCCTGCAGAATGTCTCACAGACTCTTCCATGAGTCAGGAACCCCAAAGAATCATCTCACATTTAGGCAAGTTCAGCAGTCCTCTCTGTGGGTTCTCTGTGTCCAGTTTATGCAACAGTCCAAGCAAGAGCAGTTTCTTGCCCAATGGCTATCAAACTCCATAAGGAGCCTCTTTGATGCCCATCATCTTCTTGAAATAGATGGTGCTGCCAGGAGCAGACAAGTCTCATTGTCATGAAAAGCCCTAAGTTATCAAAACATTTAAATTCTATATTCTGTAGTCTTTGGAAGATATGAAGAATGCCTATCTAACTGAAATATATCTCTATATATCTAGAAAATCTAACTAACATGACTATAATCTTTACTATTATTGACTATCCATTAACAACCTATATACATTACATTTTTAAAATGAACTACACAATCACAATACCTTAATCAGCATCAGAAATACATATACATAAAACAAAATTGACCTTAAATTTAAATCACTAAAGCAAAATCCATATCAATGTAAATTATTCATATCTATATCATATCCCCCTTTAAATGTAAAAGAACACTTATAAACAATATTTGGGAATATGGGCGCAGTTATTTCTCTCCAAACTGCTTCATGCTGAATGGGGGCGCTGTTAATCAGATCTTTCATGGTGTAACCTGTGTGCCAGGTTCATCTCAGTCATCAGTTGGGTAAAGTAATTTTCTGAAGGTGTTCACAGCAACCTTTCAGGAGGCCGTGGTCTATCATACCATATTGGGATAGATGCAATCCATAGGGTCTCATTTTCTGTAAAAATAAAAGAAGAATCTCTTTTCCAAAGTATCATATCCTTAGATCCAAATTCTGAAGTCAAAGTATTTTCAAAATATCTATCTTGGATTAGTTCAGCAGCATTTATAAACAAATATCTTTTAGCAGCTGTTGCTCCTTCCTCAGCATTCAAACAATTCAAAGAGAGCACAATAGCATATAGTATCAAGATTCTCTGTTTATTTTCCATCTTTGTGCAGCTTTATTTTAACCTCTATTTCGTTTATTTTTACTTTTATTTTTTGAGACAGGTTCTCTTTATATCTTTGTCCTGGAATAACTCTTTAGACCAGGCTGTCCTTGAACTCACAGAGATCCACTGTCTCTGCTTCCCAAGTGCTGGGATTAAAGGCGTATGCTACCACACCTTGAACTCACAGAGATCTGTCTGTCTCTGCCTCCCAGGCATTGGGATTAAAGGTGTGTGCTGCCACACCTTGAAGTCACAGAGGTCAATCTACCTCTGCCTCCCAAGTGTTGGGATTAAAGGTGTGTACCACCACAACAAACTACTTCCTTTTTTTTTTAAAGAACTTTAACCTTTAGCCTGCATATATTTTTAACACATCATAAATCATTTAGACATTTTCTTCGACTTTGAATCTTTCTTTTACTGTATATCTCTCTTTTTCTGACGATTTGAGTCTTTAATTTACCAAACTATATCGGTAGGACTAAAGCCGTGAGTTTGGCGGTTGGATCCAGCCCATTCCTTAGCTTTCTGCGATCACAGCCTTGTGGCTGAGATACCGGCTAGAGCCATGTTTATCGCCACAACTCTATTGCATTTCAAGGTCCCTGCCAGCAAGCAAGCTGCAACAGTGTTAAACAACACCCCAAAGCTCCGTAGTCAGGACTGCCTGCTTGAAAGAGTCAGAATTTGCCCTGGCAGGATGGCCCAGAAAGCTGGCATTTTAAAACGGCACAGCTTTTTTTCCTGCTACGGCTAAAAAACAAAAAACACACATTCAGCTTTTCATCAACACCATTTAAGTGTTTCGTGGCAGGACCTCTTAAAAGAGCTGCACGGTTTTGCAGCTGAAGCTGAGTCAGGAAGCCTCTCTTAGATGAGAGCGCTTGCTCAGACCCGAGAAATTGCTGTTATCAAGAACACATGCTTTACTCTAGTCTTTCCCAAGCTTTCTCAGGCTTTCTGTGGATTCAGTTATCCACGTTGGGTGCCATTCTGTAGTGAAGAGGTGCAGATTGCGTTCCTGCGGCCCAGTTCCCGGTCTCCTGACTAGCTTATGCCCCAAAATAATTACACAGAAACTGTATTCTTTTAAATACTGCCTGGCCCATTATTTCCAGCCTCTTACTCACATCTTGACTAAAGCATATCGAATAATCTGTGTAGCATCACAAAGTGGTGCCTTACCAGGTAGATTCTAGCGTACGTCCATCTTGGGCTGGAGCTTCATCGCGTCTCCCTCTCTGAGCAGAGGCATGGCAGTCTGTCTCACTTAGGAGAGGTGTGGCATCTGACTGATCCTTCTACCTCACTTCCTCTTCCTGTTCTGTCTACTCCACCCACCTAAGGGGCGGTCTATCAAATGGGCCAGGCAGTTTCTTTATTAGTTAATGAAATCAACTCAAACAGAAGACTCTCCCACATCACTTTGTGTCATAATTTGGGAGCTGGTGGTCCACCGAAAGTCTAACTACATTTGATGTCCAATGTGACAACATGCAAGTGTAAGGCCTATGAACAGCTGGCATGCTGCTCCATGGAAGACTAGAGATACAAATGCCTGCTGAAGTTCAGTCCAGCAACTTCTTAGTGCTGGAACAGGTAAAGAAGGTTGCTGGTGCCTGCAAATGTAAAGCTTGGGTCTCATGGACCCAGGGGACACAGAGGCAGGTGCCAGCACCATGTGCTGAACAGAGCCACAGAAGGAGCCTGCAGGTGCACAGAAGGGCTTTGCGACATTTTTCCAGAGTCAGGCACCAGAAAGCTGAGTCCAGACAGAGAAAACCTATGAACAGGTACAACAGGCTTGAAAATGTGCTTAGGTGCTGAAAAAAAAGCTAAGAAAATGGTTATAGACATTTTACAGAAAAAATAACTAGAAAACAATAAAGTTTTTAAAGATAGTAAAATAATACAAAATAACAATTCATTAAGAATGTAAGATAGATTAGTCTTTGAAAGCTATTCTTGCAAACTGTTTAAGATAATTAAGAAATGCAGGTTAGTAGATAGTCTTCTATAACAATCAAACTTGTGGTTACATTATGGATGTTTCCAATATTAAAGAGATATGTTTTAGACAGATAGGTAGTCTTAAAATAATTCTGAGATCTACAGAATATGGCATTTAAAATGTTTTAATAATATAAGATTTTTTATGACAATGAGATACAGATGCTCCTCCACAACACCAATCGACTTCAGAGACGATCATGGGTATAACTCCTTATAGAGTTTGAGTAAATGCGGCAAAGCTATCCACTGAGCAAGAAACATGCCCTTTTCTTGACTGCTGTTCAAGTTGGACAAGTAGGAGACAAAGGAAGACGATTGCTGAACTTTGCTAAGACACGGTTGGCCAGTTCTTCAAAATTCCTGCCTCAGAAAAGTCTATCAGATATTCTAGGCCTGCAGGCCAAAGATGGATGATACAATGTTGCATTGGAGTCTTGTATGACTGTGCAGGCAGCCAGCTGTCATTGTCATTTCTAAAGTTTGGAAATTATTTGCTCTGAACTTCCTGTTTACTCAGGTAATAGTTTGTTCTTCTCAGGTTTCTAATGGGGTTGGCAACTAGGTAATTATATGTTTATAATTTTCTTTGTTACCAAATTTGTAAGAAACTTACAGGGAGAGAGGGGGAAGAATTGGAAAGATGGGATCCACCAGCAAGACACAAAGGAGGTTCAGTAAAGTGTATCCCTTGCTTCACATCCTCTCCAGAATGATCTGTCATTTGGGTTTTTGACCTTAGCCATACTGACATGTGGAAGGTGGGATCTCAGAGTTGATTTGATTTGCATTTCCCTGATAGCTAAGGATGTTGAGCTTTTCTTTAAGTTCTTCTCTTCCATATGAGATTCTTCTGCGGAAAATTTTCAGTTTAGAGTAGTATCCCATTTTTTAATTGGATTATTTGGTTTGTTAATATCTAGTTTCTTAAGTTCTTTGTATATTTTGGAAATCAATCCCCTGTCAGATGTGGGGTTAGTGGCAATCTTTTCCCATTCTGTAGGCTGACATTTTGTCCTATTGACAGTGTTCTTTACCTTACAGAAACGTTTCGATTTCATGAGGTTCCATTTATTAATTGTCAGTCTTAATGCCTGTGCTATTGGTGCTCTGTTCAGGAAGTTGTCTTCTGTGCCAATGAGTTTGAGATGATTTTCCACTTTCTCTTCTTTCAGATTCAGTGTATCTGGATTGTCTTGAGGTTTCTGCTCCACTTGGACTTTTTGTGCAGCATGATAGTCACAGATCTACTTGCATTCTTCCATATGCTGCCATCCAGGTAAACTATCATCATTTTTTTGCTTCTTTCTATTGTATAATTTTGGCTTCTATGTTTATAATCAGGTGTCCACAGGTGTGATCCTAAGTATGGATCTTTGATTTGATTCCATTGATCCACCCATCTATTTTTATGCCAAATCATGTGGGTTTTTTTTATTATTATTACTATTGCTCTGTAGTAGATCTTGAAATCAGGGTGATACCTTCAAAAGTTCTTTTATTGTACAGGACTGTTTCAGCAAGCTGGGATTTTTGGTTTTTGGCTTTACCTTATGAAGTTGGACATTGTTCTTTCAAGGCCTGTAAAGATTTTTTTGGGGATTTTAATGGAATTGCATTGAATCTGGAGATTGCTTGTTTTACCATGTTAGTCTGCTGATCCATGAATATGGGATATCTTTTGATCTTCTGATATCTTCTTCAATCTTTCTTCAGAGACTTGAAGTTCTTGTCATGAAGGTTTTTCACTTGCTTGGTTAGAGTTATGCCAACATATTTTATATTATTTGCAGCTATTGTAAAGGTTGCTTATTTTCTGACTTCTTTCTCAGCCTATTTATCATTTGTATATAGGAGGGCTACCAATTTTTTGGAGTTAATTTTATATGCAGGCACTGACTAAAGGTGTTTATCAGCTGTAGGACTTCTCTGGCGGAGTTTTAGGGTCTCTTAGGTATACTATAATATCATCTGTGAATAATCAAACTTTGACTTCTTCCTTTCCAATTTGTATCACCTTAATTTATTTTAGTTGTCTTATTGTTTTAGCTATAATTTCAAGGTCTATATTTAATAGGTATGGAGAAAATGGACAACCTTGTCTTGTTCCTGATTTTGTGAAATTGATTTGAGTTTCTCTCCATTTAATTTGATGTTGGCAATCAACTTGCTGTAAGTTGCTTTTACTATGTTTAGGAATATCCCTTGTATTCCTGACCTCCTCAAGACTTTTATCATGAAAGGGTGTTAGATTTTCAAACAGAAATTTTTTAAATTAAATATTCTAACAAAGCACAATACAAAGCTATATTAATCTGATGCCTGCATGCTGAGGAATGGGAGTACAGATGTATAAAAAAGTCTTTGTTTTCCATAATTAAACCAGTTATGTTTCTATAAGAGCCAAAGACTTCATATATTAAAGTCACTGTAGTGTACCATACAGTAGTCTCAAATCTGAGTCAATGTGAGTCAAGCAGCCTCTGTTGACCCTGGGTGGTATGATGTCATGCATAGAGCAAGGTAAGTATATTGTATGTTCAAATGTTCAAATTCAAGATTTCAGTTAAGTTGCACAATGCAACACAGGATTCACTGTCAAAAAACCTTGGACCCACTACACACTTGAGTTTGATTTTTTGGTTTTTGCATTCTCAGAGACCTTATACTGTTGCCCCATTTTTAAAAATTATCTCCACATTTAGTTATGTAAGCCCATATTCTGAGAAAGCTGAGCTTACATTAAGACCTTTAATTGGGGCTTCCTGATGGTATCGCTGTATCTTAAAATGTGAAACTTAGTTATTGATCATTTTTCTCTGTTTTAAATTTGTGTATTCTGCCTGCCTAGAGCAAGGCTGGTGTTCAGTGAACATTTGGTGAACACTTGTTGCGTTGGCATTAATTTCTTGGGAGAACAATGTTTTAGTGGATTTAGCTGTCATTAGTCACTTTTTAAGTGGGCATTCTCTTACAGGTAGAGTGATTCCATTAATGTAACTCATTATCTATTACAACAGAAGATCTTTAAATGTGTAATAAATGTGATTTTCATCTCAAAATCAAATTCATTTATATACACATACATTTGCATATATACACACATATGTATATAGAGCTGAATTTCCAAAGCAATGCTCAAACAAGGTAATAAGGACTTCTACTAGGATTTGAAGAAAGGTCATGAGATCCCCCCAAAATTTCCATGACCTAAAGGAAAATAAATCTTGAGGCTCACACACATGTCATAAGCAAGTTAAATCATGAAGGTTGACTTCATGTTCAAATAGGAAGAACAACTGTTGAGGCAACCCCATTGTCCTTGTTGGGATGTTCCATGCTCTTTAGTAGTTTCAAGTCTAGCAGTTAATTCCAAATTTGTGAAAAGGAGAAATTAGGCAGAGAAATTGTGACTGATTTTGAGTACGTTATAAAATGTTAAAGAAAATGTCAGATACCAGGTCCATTGAATGCCGTCTGGTCCAAAGTCTTAAAAGAAGCCCAGTGTATTGGAATAATGGCCTTCAGACACATGCACGTTGAGTACTCACACTTAGGCTCTGGCTTTCTCAGGGCTTTTCTGGTACACATTCTGTTTTTTTTAATAATCACACGATGCCTCCAAGAAGAAGCTTGCATGTTTGAGCACTTCTGACGAGGTGTATTTTACATGCACAGAAGGATCACTACATAGCAATTTAGAACTGGGATCCTGCAATCAGTCAGGTATCTCTCAAATATTAACTCTATCATTGTCTAGGTGGGAACTTCATCTGGAAATTTGGCCACATTGCTCATTCCTAAGTTTATTCAACTACTACATGGTCCAGTTAAGAACATTGACAATGAACATGTTGCTTGGTGGTGATAAAACAGAATATTATAGAATGATTTCTTGTTAATATAAAACTACTATATTACTAATTACTGTTATATTTTTATTTTAATATTTAAACCAGAATAGAAAGTAGCAGGTTTCATTATGACAATTTTTTTGCATGTACATATGTATAAGGTATACCTATATGGTATATGTAGGAATATTCATGTTCATATGTGTGTTGGCACCTGTGCTTGTGGTTCAAAGATGATGTATGGTGTCCTTTTGCAGTCATTTTTATTTATTGAATAAAACATGGAGGTATCTCACAGAAGTTATTTCAATAGAACCCAGGGTTCATGGATCACTTAGTTAATCTGGCTACTTCACTTGGGGAATCTTCTTTCTCTGCCTCCTAAATTCTGAGATTATATAAAGCACAGCCTCCATGTTTGCGTGGCTTCTTACCTGAGTTCCAAAAATCCAAATGCAGTCCTCACACTGGCGGGACAAACCCCTCTCCTTCACTCTCTCTTTTTTGACATTTTCATATACATGTGCCATGGTTCTTCATTCTTATTGCCAAGTTTTAATCATGATTCTTATTAGTTTCAAAATGCCATGAAGTCTGGGATTTAAGATAACACATGTTTTGATGGTCATAAAAAACCAAAAAAGAATTTCTGGCCAATTGTCGGTCAGTCAGTTGTACACCATCATGATGTTGATGATGGTGTTAAGATTCAGAGTCTGGAGGAGAAGGGTTGTCTGAAGCTTTGGCTTCTTTCCCAAGCTACTCCGGATAAGTCAGCAATAGACAACACCTAAGCCCTCTCTTCCTATCATTCAACTACAAGGGCTTCAAGGAAGAAATTCAGACCAATGGTCCTCAACAGGGGAATTAACTAAAGTAATCAAATGTTTAGCTGATGATGTTTTAAACATGGGGAGAGGAGTAGAAGGCTTTGTATTTGGGGAATAGAACACTGTTTCTGAGTTTGGAACAAGTGTTTATGGTTAACTACCAGAAAGAGGATGTAAGGTTACTCATGGCCCAGAATACTTCCTTATATCCCACGACACAGTCTGATCAGTGTATGTGATCCCTAGCATATGCACCATCAGTGGAAAGTGAAGGACGCTGGCTAAATGTGCATGTTGCACGGAGGTAGGGTTCTTAGATTTAGGTGTAGATATGTTCCCACTCACTTTTCACCAGAATGCAGTGTTGTTGGGGTTAGCAAATGGTCAGCTCGGGAAACCACCTGGGAATGGATTTAGCCACAGGAAATTAACAACGAAATCCCTAGAAATCAGCAGAGAATACTTTCCCTCCTTCAGACGGACCTCATTCAGAAACCTTAGAGGTGCGTGGGTGTGCGCCAGCGAGAGAATTGGTGTGTGCGCCAGCGTGACAGCACACCTGCAGTTAATTCTTTTCTCAAAGAGAGACAGTGGCGCTCTCACGTAGAGTGAGCCAAAAATAGGGCTGCGAGACAGGCCGGTGTGCTTCTAGTCTTGTACACACAGCACAGAATTTGTTAAAGCTCAATAGACCTGCAATTGACCTGCGCATCTATTATAAACAGGAAGACTCCTTTGCATACCAGATGGGCAACTAAGGTTCTATGCCTCAGTTGTAGGCTTTGAGTTGGAAATACATGCACGAGTGAAAGAGGACATTTCTCTAAGGGATGTTTCCATCTCGCCATTGTATCGGCCTGTACTGTACACGCTTGGAGTTCTCAGAAGAATGAGTCACTAAAAATGTTCATGTCCTCATCTTGAATTTGAGAATTGTGGGAGTGAAGGCTGCAGGTGGAATTAATTAGCCTTCTGATTTTGACATAAGGGGGCTGACCTTGTGTTAACCTAGCAAGCCCTGTGTAATCCGAAGTTTCTTAAGGGTGAAGGGGAAAGATGGAAAGAGAGAAGAGTCAGGAGCAGAATGAGAGACATAAAAGGGCACAGATTGGTCCTGCTGTCTCTGAAGAAAAAAGGACTGCGAATTAAGGATGTAAGGTTGCTGACAAAAGCTGGAAAATGGAGTTTTTCCTCTGGAAGGAAGAACATCCCATCCCACCAACACCTTGGTTTTTTTTTTTTTTTTTTTTTTTTTTTTTTTTGTCTCCTTCAGGCTTCTGATGTTTAGATGTAGAAGAGAATACATATTGTTTAACCACTACATTAATGGTAATTTTCTTTCTAGAAGAAGTAGGAAACAAGTCATTTCAAACGTTGAAAAACTGAAGGGAGGCTTCGGTTTATTGTCTGACAAGTCCCATTTGGAGGTTGGGTCACAGAGACACCCCCCAACACACACACACACACACACACACACACACACACACACAGAAATCAGACTCTCCTGAGTCTCTTTTGGCAAGCTGCATGTCATGCCATGCATTTCCTAAAGAACAGTATTTACAGTGGTTATTTCTGTCCAAATGCTCTTTCCTACAGCCATTTGGTTCTTTATTTTCTGTCTTTAACACTGGTGAGTTAAAAGTAAAAAAAGAAGAGGAAAGAGGTGGGGAAAGGGAGATGTAATGCTTGGATAGAAACAGTCCTCGAGCTGGAGTACTTGTTCTCTGCTCTTCCAGAGGAAGTGCACTTGTTCCCAGTACTCAGGGCAGGCAGCTCATATTTGCCTGCTACTCTGTCTCCACGGGATCTGATGCCCTCTTCTAGCCTTTGCGGGAACCTGTGTGCATGTGGTACACACACACACACACACACACACACACACACACACACACCAGTCTCTCACACACATAGTCACAACACACTCAGACACTCACACACATTTACACACTAACATACTCAGACACACACTCAAACACACACATACATACAGACTCACCCACCTGTACTCACACAACATTTACAACACTCTCATACACTCACATACACACCCACTCACACACACACCCATACAGACACACACAAAAGAAATTTAAATATAAGATGGTAGCCTGTAGCTTTCTGCTCAGTTTGGAGGGAGAAAACAAAGATTATAGATAAATTTCCAAGTGATACTCTGCAAAAATTCTGCCTTTGAACATGAGATTTGATGTAAGTAAAAAAAAAAAAAAAAAGCCCAATTCTCCATGAATACACAGTGTGTTTTCTCAATGCTTAAATAATTTCCATGATGGAAGGCTAAATCATAAGAGCTCACTCAACAAATCATTGCACCAATAATTTTTAGGTAAATGACTCACAGTTATTACTATCAGTACCATTTTTTAGCATAATACCTCACAGAATTACTTGCCTCCACTAAGCAGACAGGAAAATTATAAAATCAGTCAGTGTGAGAATTCAAAGCTCTACAAAGAAGTGTCAATTTTCCATGATGGGATGATCACATCTGTAGCTTTTCGAGAATAAAACATTAATGCCGGCTTCCTTCAGGGACTCTCCTGTATTTAGACCAGCTGGAGGGAGCTCAGAGCAAGAAAGCACATTTTAACATTAGCATAAGCAAAACAAATCTGTTAGAAAAACATTCTCTCATGAAAGGTCTCTGGACCACCTATTGCTTTGAGACACTTCAGTCACTACAGGAAGACCATAAAACCAGTTAGATCCATCTTCAGCAAAGCACAGACATTAATAACAAAGCCAGAGTCAACAATATCTCAGCTTTCTACATCATTAGGCTAAAGGAAAAAAAAGAGTATTCATGAGACTTACAGTAACTACTGTTGTATACTCTTGTCATGCATTATTGATATCACTAATAATTTTCTTTCCATGTAACCGGTAACTATCTTCATACTATAAAATAAAATAATCTTCGCCATTCCCTATTGACCTTATGTGCAATGCTATTTCCTGAGGTTCATATACCCCTTGTATTGCAATCACTACTTAAATCTTACAGTATCTTTATGGAAATTAATATCCTAATGTGGTGTGGGAGGTCCCTCTGTCTATGTGTTGCTTTTATTGGTTAATAAAGAAACTGTCTTAGGTCTGTGATAGGGTAGAGTAGAGCTAGGCGGGAAAACTAAACTGAATGCTGGAAGAAGGAAGGCAGAGTCAGAGAGAAGCCATGTAGCCCCCACCAGAGACAGATGCGGATGGAACTTTTAGCTGATAAGCCACAGCCATGTGGCGATAAACAGATTAATAGAAATGGGTTAAATTAAGATTAAGAGTTAGCTAATAAAAAAACTAGAGATAATGGGTCAAACAGTGATTTAATTAATGCAGTTTTCATGTGGTTATTTTGGTACTGAGCAGCCGTGAACTAACTAGTAGCCTTCCTACTACACTAATGAAAGGACTTGAAGATATTATTTTGTATTTATGTAATAATTATGTACATATATGTAGGTAAAGCAAACATTCCTACTTTAGCTAAATTATGTAATGACAAGAGACCGTGTTCCATAAACTTAAGTCAAAAATTACTTAGAAGCCGGGCGGTGGTGGCGCACGCCTTTAATCCCGGCACTGGGGAGGCAGAGGCAGGCGGATCTCTGTGAGTTCGAGGCCAGCCTGGTCTACAAGAGCTAGTTCCAGGACAGGCTCCAAAGCCACAGAGAAACCCTGTCTCGAAAAATCAAAAAAAAAAAATTACTTAGAACAGGGTAAACTTGTACTGTATTTATATTCCATTCATAAAATAAAACCAAGGAGCACAAAGTGCAGCTTAGATATAATGTGGTGGTCACCAAAACGCGTCTTCCCTCTGGCCCTCTTGTTTCTCACCAGAGCTCTCTTATGGCCTAGGAGCTGTGCTCATAGGGTAGCTGGTTCTAACTCTTCTTCAGAGATTGGAGTCATCTTCATCCAGCTAACTAGTTAGGCCACTAGTTAGGCTTAAAGGGGAGGTTGTTAAGGTTTCTGTGACATTTTGCCTCCTTACCCAAAAGGAAAGGGTAAGAACCCATTTCTCCCTGTTGCCTTTGAATGCTGTGTGTGAGATCATGATTCTTGGGTTTGCCCCTTCTGTCTAGTGACCAAGAAAGTGACAGAATTAGCAATGGCTGCCTGGTTCCAGGCGAACTGTTCAATACTATACAAACCACTGATGCTTCTGGACGGTTGGCATGATTCTGGTATTTTCAGCTGAATGTGGTGGTAGTAGGGAGTCCAGAAACTTATCACTGTCAAATTGTTGGTTCGGTGTGGTTAACGTGTGCTCAAAGAGAAACTGGTATTTTGATGAGTTCCTGAATGGAAGATAGAGAATACCACGTGAGCATATTTTGGAATGCTCCATAGCAGTGTGGCCAATCTTACTGGACCACGATGGGTTTCTATCTTTGAACCTGAAGCATCTGGACAAACGTGACAGAATTTCACTTCCCCACAGTGGAAAGCAATAGCCTCTTCAGCACAAAGAGGAGAGCAAATTTGATGCACGAACACCTAGAGCCTTCTGCTGAGAATCATGGGGTGTCTAATCTTGCTAAGTTTCCTTGTGTGCTATTGGATTCCATGAGACCTGTAGCCAAGGCAGCTCGGGTTTAGTCTGGCTTCAGCGTGAAGTGTTCTGTTGCTAACTCAGAGTTTCAAAACATCTGTGGCCTCTGTGGGATTACTTCCTAAGTACATTCTTTTTCCTAAGAAAAAGTATATTTGTTCAGATTGAAAAGTGGTGGAATATACCTACCTACCAAAATTAACTTGCTGTTTGTTGACCAAAATATTGTAATTTGTTTCAGCATGTGTGGCTAGGTTTAAAAATCAACTAAAAAACAAACAAATAGACAAATAAAAATAAAGAATACATCAACTGCTCTTGGACTTCTAGTTCAGGTGACAAAGTAACATTAAGCAACTCAGTGTGTAGATATAATGGGAAGAGACCAAAGGACACAGGACAAAAGGTGTGTGGAGCTACCTAGACCTTCCTCATTCCTCATCCTACAGTATAGGATTACACTATATATATATATGTATATGTGTATATATATATATATATATATATATATATATATATATTTCTGAATGCATCCTAGGCATTGGCCCAGTGTTCACCTTGTCCCCCAGGGCAGGCAGGGTCCATGATTTAGAGTGGTGTGCTACCGAAGCAGCCCCTTCCACACTGCGATACAGCCCTGCTTGAGATCATCTAGGGACACACTTTGTTTCCCTAATGGCAAGAAACTTACTGAGGACCAGTAGAGTCAGAGCAGTTCTAGAACATCCTGTATCAGCATAGTGTGTTGATGCTATTATATTCTAGGGTTGGGAGAAAACAAAGTAAGAGGTAGGAAAGGTGAGACTCACTCAAGGACACATGGTATCTGGTGGTGTGCCATCCTTTGGGGACAACTTGCTTTTTTTCTCAACCTGTTTCATAATGCTTCATTTTGAATCCCAACCTCAATATTCGTAGAATGACTGACAGTGTTTGTTATGGATTCTGATACTGAAAAGAATATGTTGGAATACTTTGAAATATTAGAAGTAAAAGCACACACACATAAAAGAAGTAACAGTGCTGAAAAGAACTACCCAAGAATACCCAAGATTCGACCAGGACTTTGGCAGTGACTAAAATACTACAAAGTTAGGAGGTATGGTTTTGGTAGAGATTGTTGCAAAATAATGATGCAAAATAATAATTACTTATCAAATGACTGATTTGCTCCATTACACGTGAACTTGGGATGTAACTTAGTTCTACCTGTCCCCAAGGTCATGCCTTCCTTCCCATATCATATCATAGCTCAGTGTTTTCCATGCTAGGAAACAGAGAATGAGGGGGAGAATATGCAAACAGAAAAAGGGGGAAAGGGTTTTCATTTATAGTCCATCAGGTATCTCGCTTAAGTTTTCAGTTCAAGGTTTAAAAACATCAGTGCAGTATTGCCACTGAATGTCATCAATATAAATTATTTTAAAAAACCAAACTTTTAAACGTGAGCTAAAGGAAAAGTTTCATGAGATAGTATATGAAAATAATATTCTCCATTTGATTGATTTACCTTTCAAGAAAGAAAAATCAAACTGCATTCATTAGAAGTCTCACATTAACAAGGAACAGTGCAGAAGGTTGCACACAGGATGGGGTTATGCCACCTGCCTTTGTGGAGATAGATTATGTCCACATGCCATAAAGTATAATTTTCACAGTACTGTTCAAAAGGTAAAAACAGATATTAATTTAAGAACAGAAAATATGAATTCAAGATCAATTCTCATTTTGGATCACTGGCAATTAAAGTTGGAGTTAATTAATGACTGTGGGAGAGTAATCAATGTTTAGCTTAAAAAGAATTTCAAATATATGTTATTTGAAATACGGGTTCAAAAATTTAAAATTATATGTTATATTTAAAGCGGTATTATTTTCCTTTTAGTTTTACATTATTTTTGAATAGTCTCATTAACCAAAATGGTTACATGATCTCAAATACCTGATAAAATTTTAAGTGATTTTGGTAACATGGAAATCTTCTCTTTAAAGGGAAGTGATCTTGATCATGCTATGACCTACAATGTACTCATTTTCATTGCTTTATACAAACTACATTAACATAATTTTGATTAAAGTAAGAACATGATAATTTTTTTTCTTGTTAATAAAAATGAAACAAAATTGTGTCCTAGGTAGGAGGAGAAATAGAGTAGCATTAATAAAAATACCCTGGGTCCTCGGGGACTTAGCTCTACAATGAAATTAAACTGGCTAAACTGGCATGTTTAAATTGATCCTGTTTGCTTTTCTCTGGTAACATTTAAATGCTGCCACGCGACACATGGACGGAGTGGCACATAAACCTATGCAGAAGTATGACTTTACTTCTAGTAGACCGCTGACCACATCACACTTAGAGTTACCAATACAAACCAGCATGTCACGTTCTCCCTTTTTATTTTTTATTTATTTTTCCATTCGAAAATTTACACTTCCTCCCCTCCTCCCATTCTCCTCCCCCTCCTTAAGAGAGGGCAGGGAACCCTGCCCTATGGGAAGTCCAAGCCCCCCCCCCCCCCCCACCAATCCAGGCCTAGGAAGCTTTGCATCCAAATAGACTAGGGTCCTAAAAAGCCAGTACATACAGTAGAAACAAGTCCCAGTGCCTTTATCAATGGCTTCTCAGTTCGCCCCCATTTTCAGCCACACTCAGAGAGTCCGGTTTGATGGCATGCTCATTCAGTCCCGGTCCAGCTGGATTTGGTGAGCTCCCATTAGAACAGGCACACTGCCTCAGTGGGTGGATCAACCCCTCGTGGTCCTGACTTTCTTGCTCATCTTCTCCCTCCTTCTGCTCTTCAACTGGACCTTGGGGGCTCAGTCAGTTGCTCTGATGAGGGACTTTGTCTCTATCTCCATCCATCACGGGTCAAAGACTCTACGGTGATATTCGAGATAATCATCAGTGTGATAGTGGGGCAAGGCCAGTTCAGGCACCCTCTACTCTGCTGCCCAAGGACCAGCTGGGGACATTTCCGTGAACACCTGGGATGCCCTGCAAACGGAGAGAGAAGGGAAAAACGTTCTCCCTTTCTTACTCCAGAACTTTCTGCTTTGGAGGATTGGATCATAACATCCCTGTCTCCTGCCTTTTGTACTCTCTGAATATTTCTTTGTTGTTACTGAGGACTGAACTAGAACCTCAAGAACACTACAAGCTTTATCTCAGAGATATACCCAGAGCCATTCTCTGAAATTGTTAAATATCGAAATATGTACACCGCCCATAATCAGGAAAAACAATCAAGACTTCTTATTGTGAGGACAATCATTTTCTCACTAAGAAATCATCAGAATGAGACAGGGTCCGGGCTACAATCAAAGTCCGTGAAGGCTGACCTGTTTGGAAGAATTCAGTCCGAGCCCTGGAGGCCTTTAAGTAGGACTGCACTGGGTCTGTTGGGGAAGCTGCTCACAGGTGCCCAGGAGTGAGTGCTGGGGCTCTCATCCCAGCTCTGTGGCTTGCTGCTACCCATTTCTTCACTGTCTTTCCTCTTGTAACTGTGGGTTACAATACTCCTTGCTACATAGGGTTGATAGAAATGGCCTATAAACACAAAGTCCTTACAGTGACACCTGGTACAAAGTCACTCCTATGGTGCTTGCTTGGGTGTTAATACAAGCTGCATACTAAGGACGTTACAATACCAAAAGTAACTGGAAATTTAGTGTCCCAGGCCCATTTGTCTGATTGGAATGCAGGTCTGATTGGAACGCACAGCTGAGAGTTTGTCCGGAGTCCTGGGAGCACAAAGTCTAAGATGTACAGGCTGGATACTGGGTGATTTAGATGAAAGGAAATATAGATGGCCACAAACAAGGAAGGTTTTCACCTTATTAGTAATTAAGGCAGTGGAAATTAAGTAAGGGTGTGTTATGATTCACTTACCAAAATGAACAAAGATCACAAATTAAAGACTAAACTCCAAGGCGTCGAGGGTCACCAGACCTTTTGTGTGTTTGTTTGTTTGTGTTTTGAGATAGGGTTTCTCTGTGTTGCTTTGGAGCCAGTCCTGGAACTCGAGACCAGGCTGGACTTGAACTCATAGAGATCCACCCAGAGATCCACCTGCTTCTGCCTCCTAGTAGTGGGATTAAAGGTGTGTGCCGCCACTGCCTGGCACAAGATCATTTTTACATACTGCTAATGGAGCAGAAACAGAAAGAAACAGTTTAATACTCTGCAAGAAATTTAGTGACTTACACAGAAACTATAATGTTTAAACACTTGGCTCAGTAATTCCTTTCTAGAAAGTTTGAGAACTGAAGTTATGCATCCTTTGAAATATAAGAATTTGAAATAATTTGAATTTTTGATTTAATTTAATCTAATGATTAGTTCAGTGAGTTCACATATCTACTGATGTGTATTGTATGACCATCTTTCTCCAAATGGTAAGTAGTTTGTTATGGTTTAGCTAATAGAATGGAAGCACACTTTGTCCTGTTGACTGTGTAACTTGCCTTCGTGGCCTTTCTAAGACCCATGCTGCCTCACCCATACTGGAATATTTAGGACTGCTGAAGGATGTAATGAGCATTGGGAATTGATTGCTGGCCAGACTTTCTGGTCTCTGCTTCTCCCTAAGGACAGACTTCCTCCAGAGCCACTGTCTTTCCACCCTATCCAGACCTGTATAGCCAAAGGCACGGTTGTATGTCAGCCTCCCGAGATTCAGCCAGAAAGATTGTTTGCTTGCCACACTTGATCACACAGTCTAGGTTAACCTTAATCAATAAAAGTAGGATATTGCTTTCTCATCTCCCAGCCCTGTTTTATATCTTCTTTATAGAATTGGTAGCAAAGAAAAGTGCTACATTTGATAGGGCTCGCCGAACACTTCCACACTTGAAAATGCCCATAAATAAAGGCAATGCAACAGTTTATGTCAAAATGCAGGAGCTGTTTTACATGGACATGCATTTACGTCTCACGGTTTCTGAGGGCCAGGAATCTACAGAGAGCTTTCCCAGGTGCCTCATCCTGAAGGCTTCTCATGAGAATGCAGTCAAGTTGGGGCAGGGGCTATAGTCACACAAAAAGCTCCACGGGGGATAATCCCTTTTCAACCTCAATTCATGCTGTCTGCAGGGGAATTTTCTTCCGGGTTGTTGATCCAAGACCTCCCTTCCCTGCTGGGCCTGTGGGCCTTTTCACTGGATTGCTCAGATTTAGCATCTGCCGGCCTTCAGAGTGAGCTGTCAAGACACTAGAGAGCAAGCACACAGCTGAATCCGCAAATGCTTAACCTGTTCTGTCTTGGAAGTAGCCTTGCCGTTGCTGATGTCATGTTCCATCCCTAGCAGAGAGTAACAGTGAGTCTAACCCAAGGGAAGAGATTGCACCAAGGCATGAATACCAGGAGTATAGGTTCATTACAGAGGGCACACCCTCCAAAACTAACATTTTCCACAAAACTGGCGTAAAGATTATATCATTTCATCTTCATAATAACCAGATGGGTCAGTTAATAAGGTTATCCTGTTTTTTTTTTTAATATTTATTTATTTATTTATTTATTTATTTATTTATTTATTTATTTATTTATTATGCGACATTCTGTCTGTGTGTATGCCTGCAGGCCAGAAGAGGGCACCAGACCCCATTACAGATGGTTGTGAGCCACCATGTGGTTACTGGGAATTGAACTCAGGACCTTTGGAAGAGCAGGCAATGCTCTTAACCTCTGAGCCATCTCTCCAGCCCCGGTTATCCTGGTTTTTATATGAGAAGATCAGGTTTGAATATGACCAGCTCTTGGCTAAGAAGCTGGAAGGTAATAAAGTGTCTATGGCAGGACATTGGCTTTAATGGTCTACTCACTAATCTTGTACTCTACGCTTAGCTGCTTTCTTAGAACTTAAGAAAACCAAGTTGCAGATCTGTGAACACCATCTCATATTCTGAGTTTTATTTTAAAACTTCACAGAAAAAGTAGGAAGCATCACATTGAAATATTAGAAAAATATCTAAAGTTTTAGGAGAAGGGATTATGGGAGGCCATTTTCTTCTATTTTTCCTTATTCATACTTATTTTTCTAAATGCCCATGTTGGCCTTTGCCCAAAACGGGAAACAAAATCATAACCAAAGCATAAAGTTCATTCTCACTGGCTACGAGAAGGAATAATCTCCATTGATTGCAGACAGAGAGGGATGCATTGTCTGTAAACAATTATGCATATATAAGTTATTACATATACAATAAAATAATATAAAATATATGTTTATTATAATATATGATAAATAAAATACAATAAATTACATATAATTTATTAAAATTTGTTTTATGTACTTTGGTGTGAAGGTATCAGATCCCCTGGAACTGGGGTTACAGTTGTGAGCTGCCATGTGGGTTTTAGGAATTGAACCCAGGTCCACTGGAAGAGCATCCAGTGCTCTTAATGGCTCAATTATCTCTCCAGCCCCCTTAAAATAAGTAGTAAGAGGTCAGTCACATCATAATTTATTTATTTAAAAAATTTAATTGTCACATAAAATGGTACATATTTACATACTGTCATATGATGTTTAGATGCGGGCACTCATGCTAAAATATTCAAATCAGGCCCAGCACTTCTGTCTTCTATCTATCTATCCAATAGCTATCCTTGACACGTCACTCATCTCTGAAGAGTTACCCATACTCTTTCCTCACACAATTCTTTTCAGCTCGTACTCCTGTTGTTCTTGATATGATTTGGCTAACTTGATTATATCTAAACACTTCTGTGTGTGTGTGTGTGTGTGTGTGTGTGTGTGTAGCCATGACAAATAGAGTGAAATTAACTCACTACAAGGCAGAGTTCTTTGTTAACAGGGAAATCAGTAAATGACTCTCCAACAGATGTCATACAAATGGCCTCTGAATGACTGGAGAACTCATACACTGTTTTTATCATCAAACAAATAAAACAATTGCTTGGGTGTGCCAGTGTAGTGAACTATCTTTGATACTGCTACCACTCATTCATTTAGTCATTATTTTGTTCATTTTTTTTTTTTGGTTGCCTGCTGGATATCAAGAGCTGGATTATGTATTGAGAATCTGAGAGTAAAAGAAGCATAGATATTTCTGTTTTTGTTTGTTTTGGAATAGAATGGGAAACATTATTGTCAAACAATGAACAGTTGATACCGGAGACTTGACATCAGTATTATAAAGAAAATGTATGCAATTTCAAGAAGGAATAAAATATTACAGGGGATCAATGAATAGTCTGACAGATCATAGTATCCATTGGTATCGACTTGGGAAAGATTATATAATAATAAAGAAAAAAGTGAAGATAAAGAAAGAACTCAAAAACAATGATCAAAGATGGAGGATGACCTGCAAGGAAGATTGGGGCCAAGCAGCCAGAAATGTGGGAAGAGGCTGAATGGAAGACTAGGGAAGAGAGCTTTTCTGGATGGAGAGGGAGAGGGCCATGCTGTGGATAAGGATATGGGATTAAGTGAGGAGAGCATTGTGAAATCCCTTTGCTGTTCAAGAGGTGGATATGAATAAAACCAGAGACAGCATCTAAAGACCAGGTGGGCGAAGCTAATGAGGGAAGACAAAGCAGAGTCACATGCATAAATAACTTTTAGAGGAGATTATAACTAAGGAGGAAAACCTAGGTTTGTAGCTGGAGGGAAAAGCACAGTGGGCTGTCTTCTGTCAGAAACACGGGGGAGGGGGATTCTAGATTCTAGATGTTGAAATTTTGAAGGGTTTTTTTTTTTTTCTCCAGGCAGGAAGTAGGATAGCTGGGGATACAGAGTATTAAAAAGGGGGTAAATAGTTCAAACATAGTGGCCAGTTCCTGAGAAGTTTTTGGGAAAGGGATCCAGAGCAGTGGAGAAAATAAGTCTCCTTCACCGTCCTCTGAAAATCTTATTTCTATAGCCTGATCTTTCCAGGAAGAAAAGGGACATTTAATGTAGTTTAAGATCTAGAGGATTAGAATTTGGGAGCCACACCGTGTAAAGCTCATCCATCCTCCCAGCTCTTTTCATTATTCATCTCATTTTAAAAGCACTTTTATATGAATTCATAATTTGTATTCCCATGACAACTTGGGGAGGTTGTCAGGATATGCCAATCAATTCAAGTGACTTACCTGTGGCTGTGTGATGTCAATCTTGCTGTTTACAAAGAATCAAATGACCCAGATCTTAAGTGCTGGTACCAATGCATTGCAAAACACTACAGATCCTTTCTTTCCTAAATTCATTAGGATAATTGTAAAGTTCACAGCTTGAATGTATAACTTGAAGAGAGACATAAAACATCAGAAAGAAAATGTGGTTGATTTGCATCTTCCGGTACAATTACATATTTCCTTTATTCTCATGTGAATAGAGTGACTTCGAAGATAGCATACAAAGCTGTTCTTGTGAAATACACATGCACTGTCTTCCATATGAAATGAAGCACCCGGTACATAACTGTGCATAGGTCTGTTTTCCCAAACAGATTCTCTCTGCCTCGGGATAAAACTCAGAACCTCTTTGCTCCACATAATAAGAACAATATAGAATTCAGCAAGTTTGTGTGGTTTGATACAAACGTAGAGTGCATGTCATTTTCATTTGGTGTGTGCATGTGTGCTTGCCCCCACATACATGTGTATAGACAATTTTAATAATAATCACAGTTGAAAGATACATAATAACAATGTCAGGCATCATCAAAGCCATCACAGGGCATAAGTTTATGGTTGGCATAACAAAGTGAACTAAATAATATTAAATAACACTAATTCTAAGCAGTTATTTATTTCCCATTTTGAATAGGCTATGAGGACATTGTCTAGTATTTCTATTATTATTCCATTTTAAATGTGCAGTCAAGATCATAGCTTTCATCTTATCACAGAACAAGTACCAGCCCCTCTTCAGTCTAAAAGCTCCTTGAAGCAAACATATACTGATTATTGTTGAACTGTCAAGTCCTATCATAATGCTGGATGAAGCCAGCATGCAAATGCAGGACTGTCACTTAATCTTGTGACATTGCTTCACTTCCTTCCTTCTCTGCATCTTTTGTTTCCTTCCTTCCTTCGTTCCTTCGTTCCTTCCTTCGTTCGTTCCTTCCTTCTTTCCTTCCTTCCTTCCTTCCTTCCTTCCTTCCTTCCTTCCTTCCTTCCTTCCTTCCTTCCTTCCTTCCTTCCTTTCTTTCCACCGTATTTCTCTGTGTAGCCCTGACTGCTCTGGAACTCCCTCTGTAGATCAGGCTGGCCTCACATTCAGAGATCCACTTGCCTCTGCCCTCTTGAGTGCTGCGATTAAAGTGTTATACTATCACTTTCTGGCTTCTCTCAGTTCTGAAATGAATCCCATTTACTTTTAATCTTAAGGAATTAAACTCTCAATCAGAGCAGGGGAGTTTTGACCATCCTGTAGACTTTTTCTTTAATTTTGAGACTTTATACATATATACAACAAAATATAATTGTAAACACCCCCAAACTCTCTCCTCTAATTCCACCCATATTTTTTTCAAAAAACATTTGTGGCTATCAGAGCTGGAGATGGCTACTGGCATTTGCCAAGTGGAAGACTGTCTAGCTAGTGAAACTTCCATAATTCTCAGGTCAGAACCTGCAACTACACTTACTTGTCTTAAAACATTAAGTGTCCACAACGATTAGAATATTCTGCATTGAAATTCCTGTTAAATTCTATTGGTATGACTTCATTATTCGCCCGGTGCTAACTCCTCAGCTCTTTTCATTTTTACTTTTTTGTGATTATAAATAATATATATATATAATATAATTCCAACATTTTCCCTTCCCCTTTCTACCTTCAAACTCTACCATATACCCATTCTTGCTCTCTTTCAAATTCATGGGCTCTTTTTCATAAAATGTAATTGCATAAAATGTGTGTGTGTATACATATATATGTGTGTATGTGTGCATAAACATACACATTCCTAAATAGAACCTGTTTAGTGTGTATAGTATTGCTTGTATGTATGTTTTCAGTGCTTGGTATTGGATAACCAATGGCTTTCGGGCTTTTCTCATTTCACAAACCACATACCCTACTTTCTAATTTAGTGACTATGTGGGGGAAAGAAACAAAACCAAGTATGTGAGGAAAGCGTGTTAAGAACGCATGGGTACAGATAATCCATTCAGAATCCCTGTGAAGTCAGACATCTATTATGACTGGAATAATTGCTCAACACTAATATTCTGAAATGGCCCCACAGGAAATGTTCCGGAATGCTATTAGAATCAGGGTTACCTGTAAGAGTTTGATACATTTGTTTCCTTTCCTCAAAGCAAAGCAGAAATAATGAGATTTTCTTCTTTCTTCCTAGCAGGTTGGGAATGACTTCTGAATGTTGCTTCACTGTTTAGTCTTCCCAACAAGTGTAAGGGTGTGTGCTCCAATTGCTCAAAGTGCTTGAGAATATACTTTCTGTAAGCACAGCTTGTCTGAAGAGCTCACTCGAAGCTCAGGCGAGGGTCACTCTGTAGCTGGGACATTTCAATCCTGACTTTTGAAAATAGAACTAAAACCAAAACAAAACAACACAGCCAGAAGGCAGCCTTTTACCCGTATAGTATATTATGTTATTGCAACTTCGAGTTGAACATGCAGGTGATTTTATGATTCCATATACCATGTTGACTCCCTTTTGTACAATTCAGTATCTTATGAGGGAAGGTCATGTCCTTCTACCCACACTGAGTTTTTCCTGATATTAGAACTGGTGCTAGCTCCACTAGACAGCCACTGGTATGAGTATACTTGTAACAGTTAATCTGTTTTTAGGGACTAGACAGATGGTCAGAAGAGTAGCTTTCCTAGACTGCAGATGGAGAAATAAGCGAAGTACTCTGTGTGTTGTTGCCATGTTTTCATATTCACAGTGAGATACTTTCATAAATAAATAGTGAAAAATTAACTCTGGAAATGGAGATAATGGACATTAAATTATAGAGGAAAGCCCCTGTAAGGCACAGCTTCAGGACTGGCTTGATCCAAGAGTTCATTCCATTGCTGGAAATGCTGTTTTGGTCTCTTTGTCCCTTCTCTGTTTTCTGTAGATTACATAGATCCTACCACGTGATGGCTGAGAGAGAAACACTACCGTTCTAGGCTGTGATCTATACATCATGCCAGATAAAAAGAGGAATACTGTTACTAGCTCTTGAAAATAGAGATATTCTTTTCTGAAGTTCCTAACAAAAGTTCTCTTATATTTATGACCCTGAAAAGCTTCGTGCTCTCATTTTGCAAACAATGTCTGACCTGAGGATGTTCAAAATAGAGGGACTCACAGTCACTTACTCTCTAGCGCTTTTACCAGTTTTGAGTCTTTGTGTTAACCACTGCTCTGGGCAATCAGAATGTTCTCTAACCAAGTCGGAGGGCAGCATGGACCTTTGCATAGAAACACTATTACTTAGAAAGTAATTTGGCAGCATGGCCATTTTATGTGGAACACGTATACCAAATAACCTCCACACAAGACTCTGGAAACATCATGGAAGAGGGAACAGAAAGAACGTAATAGCCAGAGGATGGGGAAAGTGTTGGAAATGCAATCTTCTGGACATCACATGATCACTGTGATCCCGAGCTCAGGGCAACTGTTGCTAAGCTACACAAGATCCAGCTGGTCAGCATTCCAGCATGCAGAGCAGAGAGAGGTTCAGGAGGCCCCACTCCTAGCTAAGGAGCTTTTATTAGCTGATGGCTTCCTATGAAAGGAGAGTCATGTGGCTTTTGAGATTGTGAGCTCTGGAAGATTACTCATAGGGGCTACATGGATGAACAAAGCACATTGTATTCACACATGAATTCTCAAAGAATAAAAATATTAAGGCAAAGATTAGAAAAGATTAAATACCAGTATGTCAGTGTTATCTATGCCTAACATATGTATTTTTCAATAAAGGTTAGTTGTAGTTTCCAATTGTTTTTCTTTTGTACCATAATCTTTGGACAGTAATGATGAGGACCAATCTTTTCTCTTTATCACAGCATTGCCTTAGTACAGAATGTGTTTCTGTTTAAATAACCTAATGTCCAGATTAGTAGAGACATCTTTCTTTGCCAAATTCCAATCCATCTGTTAAAACCTATGAAGTTCTCTCCATCATTAAGATGGTCATATTATGAACGTGTCCCTCCTGAGATATCTTATGAGGCATCCTTTTTTCTCTGTTATGTGCTGTAGCACTGCAAACCACAAATCAATCCAACTTCTGCTCTAGAGTTCTCTCATCTGGGTTTCCAAACGTAGCCTCTGCTCCAGTGAATGTGAGTTTTCATTATATTCTAAAAATAAAAACGTCTGTGCTTAAAGCCAGGGTAATGGAATCAGCTCGAGAGAGTAGTGTTATTAAGATTGAACTGGCCCCACAGTTTTTACCCCTAGAAATGCATCCATGTTCTATAGTAGACCCTCTTGTTAGATGTCTACCTTGGGCCTCACATTTCCTGTCTCCACACAGGAGCAAATGCTCCTTTGCATCATAGATGCTAACATGCATGCTCGGTGTAAATAAAGTCGCGGCTTTGGGATTGTTCTCTTTCATTAAGTCAAGATTATCCTTTAGGCGCTTGCTTTATACCTAGTGTAGTGAAGACCCTGGGGAAGAAAACTGTGGCTCCTCACTCAGTCCTGCTTTCCAGGAACATACAGTGTAGTAGAACATTAAGGTTGGAAGGAGAGCATGTGAGCCATTTTACCAAAGTGTAGTCACTGCAAAGTATGCAAGGGGCTTTATAGGTAACACATTTTGGGGGGTTTTAGAGGTATGAAGGCATCTCAGAGGAAACAATATATCCGTGGAGATCAACCAGTATAATGAAGGTTTGTCAAAACAAGGGAGAAGAAGGAAGGAAGACAGGAAGAACAAAGTTTAAGATGTTTATAATTTAGTTTACAAAACCTGTGGATGTGACATGGTATTGTTTATCTTTGACCGAGGCAACCAATTGCTTCCTCCAGGAACTTATTGCCTTAGAATGTTCAGTAACAAGTACATATTAGGTGGGTCAGGTCTACAGGACCAGTTCCTGCCAGTGTTTTAACATTTAAGTCCTATACACAGCAGAGATGTTTGTTATTTGGGAGAATGACTGTGCTATATTGATAAGTTGTCAATTTGGCAAGTGAACAGGCTAATTCCAGGACTTATGGTAGTTTTCAATTTTGTGGTGGAAACACTCCCAACATGGCTATATTAGCTAGATTATTTTAGTAGCGACTCAGAAAATTCCTGCATATTTCTTTTTTTATATGGTTTATTTTTTATATTTAAAAATTTCCATCTCCTCCCCTCCTCCTCCCCCTTCCCTCCCCTCTCCTCCACCCATACCCCCCCCCCTCTCCAGGCCAAGGAGCCATCGGGGTTCCCTACTCTATGTTAAAACCAAGATCCTCTCAACTCCCCCCAGGTCCAGGAAGGTGATCAACCAAGCTGAGAAGGCTCCCACAGAGCCCGTCCATGCAGAAGAATCATAGCCCAGTGCCATTGTCCTTGGCTTCTCAGTCAGCCTCCACTGTTGGCCACATTCAGAGAGTCTGGTTTGGTCGCATGTTCCATCAGTCCCATTCCAACTGGAGTTGGTGATCTCCCGTTAGTTCTGTCCCACCGTCTCCATGGGTGAAACAGGCTCTATCATATGAAAACTCCACAAGAAAGAGGAATGGCAAAGAGATATAAAAGTATAGAACACAATTCACTAGGGGCTGTCCTGAGAGGTAGCCAGATCAAACGTATATCACTGAAATGTAAGTTTGAAAGGGAGAGCATATATTGGTTAGGACAAATGTGAATTCATTCAAGAAAAAAATAGACTTATTTTATCACAAGACAATGGTAGTCAGTCACATTCCTCCAGCCAGGTGCCACTGTAAAATTCCACATACTCTCTACCATGGCTTGATCTATTTATAGCATACTAGGAAAGTACACAGGAAAAAGTGACGAGGGTCATTCTGAGGCAGTCATGGAGATTACAACTCAAGGTGGTGGATCCATATGTATTTAATCATTGACTCTTAAGAAAACAACCATCCGAGTTTAACTCATGCCTATACTATATCTGCTTCCGTGGTTTTTTTTTTTTTTTTCCGCAGACCAGTGCAATAATAGAAAAGAAGTGCAGGTTTAGTCTAAGGTTGTGGTTTATTTAGGCGATCGGTCTGAAAGGAAAACAAAGGCACAAAGAAGATAAAGTTTATTGATAAGATGGTGTTTCATCGAGGTGATCGCATGTAACCTAGATTGGATACACACAGCAGGGACTGAAAGGCTTAATGAAAAGTTCTCCATGAAACTGGAGAACAGAGGGGCTGGGACAGGTGGATATGAACCCTCATGCTTGCAGGGAAGTGTGGGCTGGGAAGGAAGACTATGAAATGGATGGAAAACTACTTGTAGATGGAGAAGATTAAGTAGAAAGGAAATCTCAGAAAGTCTCCTAGTACCAGTGACACTTACTGAAAGCAACACTACTCATCAGGCCGAGTTGATGGATACCCAGGGATGAGGGGAAGAAGTGCATATAATGTACCAGATGACAGAATTGATGAATTGATGGTTGTGCTGGAACCTTATACGGAACATCTCCTTGATTGTTCTGGAAGCCAGGTCTCATGAAAGAGTTCTCAGGGGGGCTAAGATTTCAAAGCCCTACTCCCCTCCAAGAAAGTCTCAAATCCTTAGTAGAGGCGGAACCATCTATAGTCTGAAACATTCTGGTATTATTGGTTTATTTCCCTCTCCATTTCTTATCCATTTCGCCCCCCTCTCATCTACCCGCCTAATCGAGAACATCCCTTTTCTTTAGCACATTTGAAGTAACCACAGTGTCACCTTATCATTTAGGGCCTCACACATCCTTCGCCCATCATTTGATAACATGGCATGTATAGACTGACTTAATCCATAAGCCTTCTTTTTCAACATGTTCCTGTACTAGACAACTCCCCCTAGTTTTGACATCCCTAGAGTTCGGTGTTTTTCACTGTGATAATAAATGTAAATATTATTCATATCCAGTTCTCACTTTTATAATCTATCACTAGACTGTCATGTCTTTGAAGGTAAGAACTACTGTCTTTACATATAGGCAGTTACATATGTATATTATTTCCCTAATGCCACCCTCTCATCTTTGGAGGAAACGTATAAGGGATTTTTGAGAAACACGGGAAGGCGGCCAGGAGGCCATTGCATATTCTGTCATGCAAAGATGAAGCTGCTAACTGATTATGACACATTACTGAGCTGAGACAAAATCCTCAGGTCCTTTCAGCAAAGCCTTCCAAACCATCACAACTAATAGTCTTAGATCAGGATGCAGGATGAAACCTGTCTGCCTGTTTCCACTCAGAATTCTTGTTCCTCATAGTTGGCTTCTGCAATAATGAGAGCCTCCTCCCTTTGCCTTTGTTTCTCTGACCTTGTTCTAATAATGTCAGACGCCTCATTTACTAAAAAATAAAGCCATCAGATTTAATTTCTATCCAACCCTCAATTATAAAGCATTGCATCTTCAATTAAGAGTGCATTTTGATACTTTGAAATTATTGAGATTGTTCCAGGTCTCTAGGGATAGTGTAGAAAGGCCTCTGAGCTGGCTTTGGTGACAAGAACTTTAGTCTCAGCTACTCAAGAAGCTGAACCAAGAAGATCACAAAATGAAAGCAAGGTTGGTGACTTAGTGAAGTTCTTTCTCAAAATAAAATATGAAAAAGAGGGCTGGTTTGTAGCTGAGTGGTAGAGTACTTGTTTGGTATGTGTGAAACCTTAAGTATATCACTTAGTACTGATAATGCCTTCAAAATCTTTTTCTTATGTAATTTTATTTTATTTAAATGTATAACACAGTCCAATAACTAGATTTTTAAGAGACTCTTATCATTCAAAGAAGAAAATTTGAGTTTCATGTGTACCATGAATATCTTACTATAATAACTTTGTAAAACTAAATTTTGAAAAATCATCACTGGATAGTATGTATTTTAATAACACTGTTTTCTATTTTCTTTTCAAATATTTATGAAGTTAAAGTATTTGTTTGGCTCTTAGGCATTGTCTTTCCACATTTTGTAACTCTACCACTTTTGCCTCTTTCACATTTCCAATTTCATTGCCTTAACTTCTTTAGGAGTCCTCAAATTTATAAATTATTCTTTCTATTAATTCATTTATTCCAGACAATTGTAAGTTGGTATCTTAGCCAGTCTTTGATGTCTATTTCTTTTCTATAATATAATGGTATATTTTATTTAAAGTTTATTTAAAGTTTAAGTAACTAGAAGCTACTTCTCTAGATTAGCTCTTGCGTTTGTATGGTAGGGACAATATATGTGTGTGTGTGTGTGTGTGTGTGTGTCTATGTGTGTCTGTGTGTGTGTGTGTGTGTGTGTGTGCATGTGCTCACATACATGCATGCATGGAGGCTAGAATTTACTAAATGGTGTCTTTTTCAATCAATCTCTGTCTTATGTTTTGAGACAGGGTATGTCATGGAATCTAGGGCTCATTAACTCAGCTAGCTGGCATTCCAGCAAACTTAGGGATCCTTCTGTCTCCTCAGGGCTGGAGCTGTGTCTTACTGTCTCTGTTTTTTATGTGAATGCTGAATATCTAAACCCTTTGCTCACTGAGCAATCTCCCCAGGCCTGACTCTTTCTTCTGTGTCAGATAATCTTTGATGATTCTTTTATTTTACTTTTTAACTCTTTTCAAATTTCTTAATACATCTGGTGAATGAGTCACGTTCCACTCAGTGAGAAGAGGGTTTATTGTGTGAATTTGTTCATCGGAAATAATTAAGGACAGAAAATTGGAACCCTGCAAACCTTCCAGGAATGTCAGCCATATTTTGCAAATTTCTGGCAGGTTTGTTCCTAGAATTCTGGGAATCTATAAACTTAGGAGCTATAGGTGACATCTGGAGGATGCGTGGTCATAGCTTCCGGGGCAAATTCACCGATGCTGCCTATGACACCTCTTGGACTCCCCACTAATGCAGGGTTCAAAACAGTTTCTTAATTTGCCTGCTCTGCAACGTGTGCAAATGCCTAGTTTAGAAAATTCAGGTTCCAATTGCATATTAACAATTTGCAGTTAATTAACATGGTAATTAACAGGAGTGTTGCTCAGACATTCTACACAGATGCTGCCTAACCTACATTTGCAGTACAAGGGCTGCTCTTTGCTGGACAGGTTCACACACAGCTGACAGCTACCACATGGAGGTATATTAAGGGCAGTGCTGGAATGGAGCATTCTCTTTGTCCCTTTGTCACAAGTAGATCGAGGAATTGTCTGTCAGATCAGTAGTGAGAAAAGAGTTTTCTTGTTGTTGCTTTTCTCCAGATTATCAGCATGGTGTTAGGGACATCAGCTTGCAACCCCTTTGTTTCCCTCGGTGAAGGGTTTGTCACAGGGACAGTGCTAGCTTCTACAGTACTTTCCCCCCTCCGGTTCACATCTGTGTCACTATCATGCTTAGATGTACCCGGGGATCCATCAGGATTTCACCGATGGACAGGGGTCCCACCTCCTTCCCAAGTCTCCACAGGACAGCAGGACGGTCTGCCCTCACTTACTTTGAGACATCTGCCGCAATCACTTTTTCCTTAGTACTGACCCTCCATCCTCATCATTGTCTCTCTGATGGTTTTAGTTCATTCCTCATTGTAGCCCTCTGTGCTTTCATCGCATTGAAGACTTAGTGCAAACTGGGGACAAACACATATGTCTAACCTGCCACTTAGAAAGCTCTGCTTGCTGTCTAGGACTTATGTGAGTCTCTAATGGGAACATCCATACGGCATTTATAGATTAACTCACTGTAACTGTACACATTTGCACAAAATCCCATGTTCCCATTCAGCAATAACCACCTCCAGAACAGTTTCTTTATAGATTTGGAGGCCCACTTTCCTAGTTTTCTCCTTCTGTATTTTAAATCCATCAGGACCAAATTATATGCTGTTTCTCTCATTAAGTTTAATCCAGTTGGTTGGAGCCTTCTGCCATCTCTAAATATAACTGAATAATTACTATATATAATATACTTTAGTATATTGCATATTTACACACTAAAGATGCTTCTCTGCACTTGAAAAGCTGACACTACATGCATTTTTAGGAACAAAATTACTCATGTGTTCTAATCAGTGCCTTACTAGAAGCTATAATTTGTTTAATATCTGCCATATATATTTCTCTCATGCATATATAGTTGAACAATTACATTTAATCTGCTAAAAATAAGTCACAAATAACAGCACTGGAGAAAGAATAAAATATTAGTGTGCATTGTACAATTAATTAATTATACAAAATTTATGGAACAAGGACCTTCTCTGCCCCCTCTTTTTCTTGTACTCATAGGTACTACTGACATTCCTTGTCATCTATCTCTTTATTCCTGATGGCAACACTGAAGACGTTATGGAATAGTAACAGACAGCATGGCCACTAAGTGTATATGATCTTTATTGAGAATATAAGCAAACTATAAATGAACAATCAAGGAGTTTTCTATAAGAAATCTGTACAGTTAGGTGCTGGATTTGCAAAATCTAAATGTTTAATTGTTGTTATAGTTTTTCCATTGCCCCTGACGTGCAAGGGTAACCATTAGCGATTACACCTAAGTCCCCCTTTGTGCGAAAATGTTGTTCTATCACTGAACTATATCCCAAGTCCTTGTTATAGAGAGTCCTCACATGTACATGTTGGAATACCCAAGTGGCTTGCATTTCATTTAAGTTTCTAACATTAGATGCTATACACGAGCATGGTCCATTAGTACTTTCTGCAGTGGTAGAAATGCTTATTTATAGCTGCAGCAGCTACTAGATGCATGTGGTTGCTTAACACCAGAGATGTGGCTACTTTGATTGAAGAATTAAATTTTCATCTTCATTTAATTTTAATTCGGACAGGGACATATAGTTAATGATAAAATAAGCCCCCCCCACCCCCCGTCTATTAAAGAGCGAAAAGCAAAGTACTTCCATGAAAAATGTTCTTCAGTGAGGACTGGTAACTAAAAAAGATACTGTAAAAGCAATCTGACTCAATGCCTTTTAAGGGAAGCAGAAGTCATAAGGACTCATCCATCTAAAAACAGAAGGAAGTACATGGTAAAGGGGTTATTTTGAAAAGAAGTCCTTGCCATGGTCTTAGATTCACCAAAGTGCTCACAACACTCGTAGCTGTTGTGTAACGGATAACAGAGTCGGAAACGCAATAACTCTGCCTCTTAGAACCTTTTGATTACAGTAGCTATAATAATCTTACTAAAGGAGCTCAAATCTTTGTCCCCGACCACTGATATCAAATAAAACTTTCTTGTTTTATTAGCAAATTAACAGGAGAGAGGGAAATTTAATTTAGCTGGTAGAGTACCACGCACCAAGCCCTGTGTTTGGCTTTGAGCGCGAACTAAAACCAACAGCCATGGTGTGAGGCAGGAGGATCAGAACTTCCAGGCCATCCTCACTCGCGTGATGAGACTGAGGTCAGCTTGAGCTACGTGACATCTGCGTGCACAGTCCAAGGACAAACATTTGACTATGTTTCTAGATGATCATAAGTATCTTTGTGTAAAGGGTGATTCTAGGAAGGGGAAAGTAAAAGGAGGAAGGAAAAAGAAAGGAAAAAAAGCTACATTTGATCAAGAGTTGACAAAGCCAGTTGAATGCACTTGGGACACTGCCATAAATAAGAGAGACAACTTGGACAGAATTATGAGTTGTGTTACAAAAATGTATTTGTGGAACTAAGTAGAAATGGAGTGAGCTGCATTCAGAACAACGAGGCGCTGGTTCCTGGTGCCCTAAACAAGTTTTCTGATTGCAGCTAAGACTATCATTATGGGAAAATAATATGAAAGAATTAAAAAGAATTTCCCATTTTCTTATTGCTGCAGTAGTAGTTTCAAGATTTTGTTGCTCCAAGTATTTGTAAAAGTGTCCATAGACCAAGAGCACTAGACAAGGAGATTGGTTTGTTTTTAAATCACCTTCTTTCTACCTCTGGGATCTAATACAAATATGGCATTGGGCAACAATTTTTATATCCCATAGTATGAGAAAATTAAACATACTGTACATTTCATGAAAAACTTGTTCTCTAGAATGGAATGAAAGGTGCATGTGGGAAACATTTCGGAACTTCTGGAAGAGATTACCACAACCAGGTTGGAGAGAAGCACCACAGCTGAGAGCAAAGATTGCCCTTTCAGAGGACCAGAGTTCATCTCCTAGTACACAAGTCAGGTGGCTCACAACTACCTATAACTTCTGCTACGGGGCACCTGATGCTTGTGTTCTCCTTGGGCATTCACACACACACACTTATACACACGCTCATACATACATATACATGTACACAGCATATGCATATATAGATACACACATGTATGTATGTACACACACAAGCACACACACGCTCATACATACACATGCATGTACACAGCATATGCATATATAGATACACACATGTATGTATGTACACACACAAGCACACACTCGCTCATACATACATATACATGGACACAGCATATGCATATATAGATGTACACATATATGTATGTACACACACACATGCCTCACACAAAAGAATGTAACCAGATCTTTACCTTATCCCAAGTAAAAAAAAAAATCCCCAAATGAAAATTGAAGATCTCAGCATAAAAGGTAAAATGGTTAAATTTTCAAAAGAAAAAATTGAAACAGTAGCTTTATCATATTGGATTTAGTAAATGTTTTTTTTTTTTTCGATACAAGGCCCCAAAACAGAGACAATGAAAGGAAGCATACATAGCTGGGCCATTTGAAAATTTCAAAGTTTGGGTCTCAAAGGATATGACCAAGCATTCAAAAGGCAGGTCACACATCAAGTGGGCAGCACACACTTGTAATCTCAGCAGTAGGGAAGGTGAAGGAAGGATGATTCAGGAGAATTGGAAACCAATACCCGTCTAGGAAATAATGAAACTGTGTCCAGAACAAACAAATAAACCACACAGACTGAGTTAAAGTATTTAAATTATTCATACTCAACAGCAAAACACTAAGCAACCTGATTCAAAAAATATTAAAATTACACGACATTTATCCAAAGAAGATACGAAAAGATCCATTGAGCTCAGAAAATGATACCTGGCTTCACTCGTTGTCAGGGAAATCAAATGGCAAGGAGAGCTCACGACTGGGATGGCTGCTCAGAGTAACCAATGGGCAGTATTGGTAACAGAGGTGATGTGTCAAACAGTATGTCAGTTCATCACGGCTAAAACCAGAATTGTCATGGATGCATCCATTCTGTTTCTTAGCTTTTGCCCCAGAGAACTGAGTCCTCAAAGAGATGCTTACCCAGCCCTCTTCACAATAGAAAAGGGTGGAATCACCTGAGGTGTCCATGCATGGAAGAAAGGATAAGAAAAATATGGCAACTGTATCCGTGGAATGCTGTGTAGCTTTATTGAGGAGCGTAATTCTGATACATATTGCCTTCTGAATGAATGTAGAGGACACTGTGCTAAGCTGATAAGGCAGATGTACAACAAAGGAAGTACTTGATTATCTCACTTTTATGAGTACTTAGACTCATATTCATGGAGATAGAGATAAAATGGGGGCTGCATGCTGGGCATAGAGTTTCATCTCCAAAGAGCAAGAAGTTCTTGATAGTGAGGGCAGTGGTGAAGCACAATGTGATTCTGTTCTGTTTGCTCCATGGAATTCTACACTGAAGGGTAGAAGATGGCAGAAGACATGCCATGTGCATTCTGCCACAATTACAAGCGGAAGGTAGATGGTGAAAATTAACCTTGTCATGGTTAATCTTGATTGTCAACTTCATTGGGCTCTGGATTCAATGAAGAGACAGGCCTCTGGGTTCATGTGTGAGGAAGAAGCCCTTCCCAAGAGAGGGTGGTATCTTTGGCAGTGACCAAATACAAGGAATTCAAAGGGAAAATCAGTTCTTGCTTGGTGATGCAATGCAACCTGTCCTCAGCCACAGTTACTGCTGGTCCTACCGTCCTTCCCTGATGACAGAGTCCAGCTTTGTACTTTCTGACATGCACTTAGGATCAGCAACTTCCTCAGAATCTTCTGGATATTCAACACCAGAATTGGACTACTGGGTTTTGTGGATTGAACACTCTGGGGTTTTCAACTTCTCCCGTATGCTAACAGCCACTGTTGACTACCTAGCTCTTATTAGTGATAAGCCATTCTAACAAATTCCCTTTTACTATACTATATATATATATATATATATATATATATATATATATATATATGTACATGTGTATATTAGTACATACATTTAAATTCTATCAGTTCTCTTCCTCTAGATCAATGGTTCTCAACCTGTGGGTCACATATCTTTGGGGGCATCAAATGATTCCTCCATAGGGATCACATATTAGATATACTACAGAGCAGATACTTGCATTATGATTCATAACAGTAGCAAAATTACAGGCAGCACCAACCAAATATTTTATGTTTGGGAGTCACCAGCACATGAGGAACTGTACTCAAGGGTCGCAGCATTAGGAAGGCTGAGAACCGCTGCTCTAGACAGCCCTTGGATTGTGTTTTCTGTCCTGTCATTTTGTCCAGTGAAATGGCTTAGTCAGTTTCAGTGACCTCCAACTGGTAATCTGCAAAGGAAAATAGAAAAACCTATCAAATCTGACAATTCAAATGAACGATTTTTGGAAGCCAATGAAATTAAGGAGAAAATACTTTCAGAAGCCACGTCACTGGGCTACCTCATTCCCAGCACTCTAAGTACGGACAGTTTGGTTTGCAATATCAGCGATGCCTATGTGGCTGAAGAAAGCATTCTTGCTGCATCTACCACTCCTGGAGCCTATTAAACAAGATGTGACTGTACCTTCTTCAGAACCCACAATGCTTACATTCGCATCCACAAGGCGAGCAACCGTGCAGTTCTTGATACTCATGCTTTCTTGGCACAATTCCCGGTTGCTTGGCCTCGATTTGCATTCACATTTGCGTCTGCAAGCTTGGATGTTCAGCCTCATGTTTGGCATATATCGATTCATATTGGTCATGCACAGCAGCTGTTCTGGGCTACACGACTGATATTGAGAGCCAACATTTGCAAGTCATAGCCATGAACCACAGTGTCTCTTTTGTGCACGGGTGGCCTCTCTGCCCAGCCATGGAACCCCGCTCGAGGAGCACAGGTGGCTTCAAGTGGGGAATGTTTTCTTCAGTTGACTGCAGGTGGCTTGACTCTGGGAGGTCAATTACTCAGGTTACAGAGGAAGTTTTAGTAGTTTGTGGTCTGATCAGAGATACGGAAGGAGAAACGAAGCCAGAGCCTCTGTTGTGATGTTCCAGGCCACAGCCTCAACGTGGGCCATAGAGGCAGAGTGGGACAAGGAAGAAAACTCGGCTCTGGGTTTGGAGCTGGCTCCTTTAAGAGCTTTGCAACCTTAGCTCAGTTAATTGCGTTCACTGTCTTGAAACCTCCCGATCTCCAATTTGGAAAGAGTAATAGATTACTATGGAAATCGTGGACAAAACACTGAGGAGGTGCCAGGTGTGAAGGGAGTGTCGAGCGAATAATTAATGACACATTTAATTTTAGTCCTATTGAATCCGGAAAGGATTTGGAGGTATGGTTCAAAGTGATCCATTCACAGCGTAATTGGTGAACCATAAAAGAAACTGGTGTTTCGATCTCTATTAGCAGTGGGTCTTCAGCCGCGCATTTGGTTGAGATGGGATCTTAGTTGTATCTTTGATAGTTTGAGGACATGCTGACAATGAAATGAATGATACTCCAGCCACCACCCTCTGTAACTGGATTCGTTACAGAGACTAAATCCAAACTTTGAGAGCACAGATCCGAGGCTGTTGGTATCATTACTATGACCGCTATTCACAACTTTCCCAAGTGGAGTGAAGTGCACCCTGCTAATTGAAATGAAACCAACCCCCGAGAACTCTCAGTCCGAACAGCCTGTGTGTTTTGTGGCTGAAATGGCATGAATATGTAAGCACAAGGCTTTACACAAACTCTGCTATGGAGATTTAAAATTTATCAATCCTCTTAGTTTTGCGGCTTTTAAGAGCACACAAAAAATGGCCTGTCTCGGAGAAACCTTGCATATTGCAATTCAGTTTCAAGACGTGGCAGGGGCTCATTCACAGTGGAATTTATTTCACATTACATTTGGGGCTGGCATAAGATTTAAAAGCAATGCTTTTCCCTCTAAAGCACTCACTACAAAAGATATATCACACATTTTCAGGCTATTTAAAACTCAGCAAGGGAAATATCAACAGATTTTTCTCCAAGCACGCTCTCTGATCAACTGGGGGGAATAAAATATTTCTTATGAAATGCAAGGAATAGAAACAATTTTGGTGCAAGGAAGCCTAGTGCTTTCTGTCTTGCTAAGTTAGAAACTTTGGCAACCTCAAACATAAGAACTGTGTTTCTATAGGTGTATGTGAATATGGTGTTCTTTGTTCTTGCAACTGGTTTTATATGTGTGTGTGTGTGTACTCCTTCAGTGGTTATAAGAATTACTTGTTAAAAAAAAGAATTACTTGTTAAGGAGCAAGACAGTATTAGTTATTTTTTTCTTTAGCTTGAAACACGTGTACACCAATCGAGGACCTCTCAGTTGTGTGAAACAAAAATCAAACAAAAGATGTTTTTCTTTCTTAAAAGGCAGATCCATGGTCTTTGCAAATGGAATAGTCAGGGTTGATGCTATCAGATTGGAGAAATCTAATTCAAAATTACAAAAGAATATTATTTATTTTTTGACATAATCTGGCTTAGGAAACATAACTGACATGTTTGTCTATTATGTCTATCATCTATCTAGCCAACTATCTATCTATCTATCTATCTATCTATCTATCTATCTATCTATCTATCTATCTGTTGTTTCTTTCATCCACTAAGAGAACCTGAGAGATTGAATTGAATTGAGAAGCTGTAGACATGGAAGATCTGCATTGCCTAATAACCCTTAAGGCAAGGTGGGGTAGAATCTTTTTACTAGTGACTCTCAGTATTCAGCCTTGTTTTCTTTGTTCTTTATGTCTTTAACTGATTAAATGAGGCTCTCCCACCATACCCACATATTGAAAATGATATATTCAAAGTACATTTAAAGTGAATGACATTAAAATTATCTATTTAACAAACACCTCTTTAGGCATTTGACAATGGCACAATGGGCACCCTGACTCAGCCACGTGGGCGTATAAAATTGATCCCCACTTTGCCATTATGGGCATGGTCCTATTTAATAATCACATAGGTGGTGATTCAAAGCTGAAGGACGTACTGGGTTTTTTTCTCTCCTGCCATCCAGGTCACAAATAATAACATGGAGGTTTCTTATTAATTATGAAAGCTCAGCCTATAGTTTATGCTTGTTCCTAACTAGCTCTTGATGGAGGCTTCCCATTGGCTAATAAAGAAACTGCCTGGCCCATTTGATTGGCCAGCCCTTAGGTGGGCAGAGTAGACAGAACAGGAAGAAGGAAGGGAGGTAGATGGCTCAGTCAGATGCTACGCCTCTCCTAAGTTAGTCAGACCACCGTGCCTCTCCTCAGAGAGAGAAGCCAGATGCGATGAAGCTCCAGCCCAAGATGGACGTATGCTAGAAACTAAACGGTAAGGCACCACTTCGTGGTGCTACACAGATTATTAGATATGGGTTAATCAAGATGTGAGTAAGAGGCTGAAAATAATGGGCCAGGCAGTATTTAAAAGAATACAATTTGTGTGTTGTTATTTCGGGTTTTAAGCTAGCCGGTGGCCGAGAGCAGGGCGGTGGGAAACCGCCCGCAGCCCCTCACTACAGAAAGCTCTTGTAACTTAAACCATTTATAGTATTCTTTGTACTATCACAAGGGCTTACTTCTCTTCCATTTTGCACTTCTTGTTTCCTCTCCATGTTTTCTGGCTTGTTCTGCGTTACTAGATTCCTACTGCTTTCTCCCCCTCGAAATTCTGCTTATACCTCCTGCCAAGTTATTGGCTGTTCAGCTCTTTATTATACCAAATCACTGCAGTACAAATTCACATAGGGTACAAATATCCCTCAGCAGGAAGATCATAGTGTCTCAGTTGGTCAGTTCTCACAGAGAGACGAACAGTCCACTGCCTGTCTTCTGGTCCTCTGACCAGGGTTTCTTCTTTGGCTTCGCTCACGTCTAAACCAAAATGTGGAGCTGGCAGCTAACGTTTTGTGTCTGGAAAAACTATTGCCTCCTTTCCATAGTTATTAAAGTAAGGTGTAATCTGTCAGTACCTCCTTAACTACGAGGAAGAATTTCCTCATTGAAAAGGCCCAGCCAACAGAAGAACACTGGCAAACAAGCTGGGCAGGTGAAAAAAATTACCGCCGTCATTCATTCATGATCTCAAACTAAGGCATGTGAGTGGAATCCAGTTCCCTGCCCCATTTTTGTATGAACCTTGAGCAAAGATTGGTCTATAAACTGCAAGCAAAGATTGGATTTTCTAGTTTTCAGTTTTTGAAAAGTTAATCAAAAGGAGAGTATTTCCTGGCCTATTAAAATGATATAAAATTTATGTTTCGGTGTCTATTAATAAAATTGCATGGGAACACAACCATGCCCTCTCCTAATGTGTTCTGTAAAGTCACCTCCATCCTAACCCAGAGTAAGGTAATTTCAACAAATACTCTATAACCCAAAACACTCCACTTAGTTACTGTATAGTCGTCTTTCACAAGAAAACCTCTCTGGCCCTTGTGCCTTATCATTGCACCTATAGCTGGAATGTGGAATACTAATCTATGTTAATTCATGTTGAAAATATTTGTTTATATGTAGTGTTATTATTCATTCTGAAATTAGTTTCTTCCAGAGATTATCCAACATCTGACTGGTAAGGAAATATATAAAGTAGAAATGTTAACTTCCCCTTTTCTTTGTAATGCTCCTTGTACTATGGAATCTCTTACAGCATTACTTTCTCTTTGTCTATTCTGAGACAGAGTCCCATTTTGTATAGTGAGCCCTGAAAGTTACTGTGTTGTAGAAAATTATTTTAAGATGTGTTGCATTTGTTACATTCCATGCTGTGGAATATTTGTTTTAATGATACACAGATGTGTTGCATTCGTCTGTGTTGCATTTGTTTACCTCTGTGAGGCTAAGTTGTTTTGCCTGTCTAAAACACTTGATTGGTCTAATAAAGAGTGTAATGACCAATAGCTAGAGCAAAGAGAGGGATAGGTGGGACTGACAGGCAGAGAGAATAAATAGGAGGCGAAATCTGGGAAGAAAAGACTGAGAAGTAAGAGCCGAAGGAGGAGGACACCAGGGGCCAGCCACCCAGCTACACAGTCAGACATGGAGTAAGAAGTGAAGAAAAGATATACAGAAATAGAAAAAGGTAAAAGTCCAGGGTCAGAAGGCAGATGGACTAATTTAGGTACAGAAAAGCTGTCTATAAACAAGCCAAGCTAAGACCAGGTGTTCATAAGACAGAATAAGTTTCCATCTATATTTATTTGGGAGCCGGGTGGCAGGCCCCCCAAAAGAACAAAGAGTACAAAGTAACAACCAACAATACTGTGTAGCTCAGGCTGGCCTGGAACTCACTATGTAGCCTAGACTTGCCTAGAACGCTCAGTGATCCTCCTCTCCTAGTCTGTGGTGGAGGGCATAAAGTTGAGAAACTGTATGTTCATCATTTAAACAGTTAATCCTTTGGGACGTTATGATCGGCATTCAACATTATCCCCCCACCTTTTTCTGTTCAATATCATTAACATAAATGTATGGACATCTTAGTGCACTGAAGGTGTATCTCTTTAGTGTTATTTGGTGGCTACGTTTACAGCTTCTTGGGATGTGTAACATTCATTTTGGCCTCTGGAATGTAGAATATGCCTTGTCAAGGAAGGGACTCAGCCCTCCCTCCACCTCAGCTCTTTGTTTCTTCTAGTTCCTGTTCTTAATAAGTTTGAAGACTAGAGACGTTTATACTCCATCCCGAGAAATACATTTCATATTCTTTATCTATAGGGGCAACTAAATTTTCACCTTATTCAGCTACTGTTGAATTCATTGCTCCAAAGACATGCATCCTTTTACAGTGATGTCTGTGGTTATAATTCTCTTCTCTGTTTTTCTCTTTAATTCCAAATAAAGGGATCTTTTTAAAAAAGATTTATGTTTTTTTTAGTTTTTGAAGATTTAAATATTTTTTAAGATTCTAAATGGTGTTAACTGGATATGTATGTGTCTGAATATGCTTATGCATGTATGCATCCAAAAGAGCATATTGGTTGCCCTAGGAACCAAACTTGAGCTAGAACAGCAGTGTTCTAGCTTGGTTTCTATTGCTGTAATGGCTACCGTGACCAAAAGCAACCTGGGGAGAGCTTATTTGGCTAAAACATCCTGATCACATTTCATCATTCAATGAAGTAAGGAAAAGGACTTAAACAGGAGAGGCAGGAAAATGGCAGGAAAAGCTGTGTGTCTTGCTTCCATGCCTTCTTCAGCAGTCTCCTTTATGCAATTCTGACCAGAATTTTCTTTCTTACAAAACTCATCTCTTTTTTACTTTTTCTTCTCTCTTCTCCTTTCTGTCTGCCTTTCACAGTTCCTATACAAACCTTCAGAACTGTCTTCTCTATGAAACTGCAATGGTTAATCTTGATTGTCAACTTGATTTGATCTGCAATCAACTAAGAGACATGTCTCTAGCAGGATCAGAGAGGGCCCGAGAAAGAGGGTTGGGAAGGCCTGAAAGAGACTGGGAGGACATATCCCAGAAGTATTTCCTGAAAACAGGCCCTCCCTCAGAGTGGGGGGGGGGGTCTCCCACATATAAAGTGGTCTGAGGAAACAGTGCCATCTGCTTGCCTTCACTTCGTGCTGGTGATGACACTATCCCATTCTTCTTACTGCTTCTATCATCCTTTGCTTCCCTCAGGTGTTCTGGCCTTCAGGTATGGATTAGAGACCAGTGGCTGTCTCAGAATATCCCTGGCTTTCAGCACCAGATGGGGACTGCTGAAACATCTGCTTTCATAGATGGAGGCGTATAGGGCACTTGGCCTCTCCAGTGTACTGACCGCCATTACTGCATTACCTACCAACACTGTGAAGGCCTATCTAATAACTCTTCTTTTATAGATAATATTTTATATATTAATATTTTAGATAATATAAATAGATAATATTTAATCAGTTCTGGTCCTCTTTGGAATTCTAATATAAAAGTCTTTGCTGATTTACTGAGTTTTAGGCTGGGCATTCCTACTACACTAAGGGCATGCTTCCACTATATCATTTTGTAATAGTAAAAACTCTCTGTTCTTTCCTTGAAGAGTCTCAGAACAAGGAACTAACTTCAGTGCCCAGAACGTAATTGACCTTTATAATACTGATATTTGGATTACTTAGTCTAAGGAAATAGCATATGAAAGACCACCCCCAACACACACACACACACACACACACACACACATCACTGTAGGCTCTAAATTCTAAATATGTATAGAAAATTAAAGGCATGTAGTTGTATTGATAAAGACACAGTTGGTCTATGGCTACTACTATTATAGCAAGATAATACCCTTGGAATGATAAACAGAAAAAATGAATTGAGCAGTTCTCACCTCTCTGGGATTGTGCTGTTGCTAGAGGGTGGCCCACAGAACACTGCCTTTTGAAACCCATTCTTTTCTAATGGACTATTCAGCACTATTTTCTTCCTATTGGGAATAATTTTAAAATGCACTGGTAAAAGAATAAAAGCAATATTTGAAATCTATTATTGATCATTTTTCATATTTTTATTATTCTTTCACGTTTGAGATTTTAACATAATTATATCATTTACTCATTCCCTTTTCTCTCTTTAAAGCCTTCCATATATCCCTCCCTGCTCTCTTTCAAATTAATATCCTAATTTTTGTTCACTGTTGCTGCATGCACGCACACACACAAGCACACACATAAACACACACAAATGGATTCCTAACTATAACCTGTTCGGTCTATATGATGTTTACTTATATGTATGTTTTCAGGGTTGACCATGTGGTATTAGAGCCCTTTGAATACTGTTACTCCTACTACAAAATTCCTTTGTTTACTGTAGTTCTTTGGGTGGCGCTGAGGCCATGTGGTCTTTCTCTATGTTTTTCAAGTCTATTGATATTTTCCCTGCTCTGTTCATGTTTAGGAAGTCACATTGGTGAGACCTTTGTTACAGGGAGCCCACCACAAATGACCTCTCCCACACAGTTATAGCCAGCTGAAAGTCTTTATTCCAGCCCTTTGGGCTACACTTAAGTATTTGAGACCCAAGTTTATCTCTGAGCAGTTAGGGGTTTTTAGAGATAAAAACTGCATCCTGGTATTTCTATCTACAGCTGCAGAGGGAGGTTTTGCACAAGCAAGAGATTTGACAGATGTTTACATAAGATAGTTGGAATATCTTGATCTCAAGTCCCTAGAATAGAGTTGAGTAATTTTCATTGGATTTCTCCATCAAGTAGATCAAATTCTAGTTAAGGATGAAATGGCATCAGCAAAAATACAAGATGGAATAAGTTCTGCATGGTCTTGTCCTGTCACACTTTATGTGTGTATCTTTTTATTTTACTAGGGGATATAATTTCACAATAGCCCTCCCTCATCTTCTGGCTCATACAGTCTTTCAGCTACCTCCTCCATACAGTTCCACAAATCTTAGAGGCAGAGTTGTTTTGTCGCGAGATCCCTTTGGACTGGGATCCACAGCTCTGCATTTTGATTGGCTATGATTTTCTGTTATAGTATTTGTCTGTTGCAAAGAGAAGTTTCTTTGATGAGGGGTAATAACTACACTAACCTGTGTGTATAAGACCAAATATTTCGACGGTGGTTAGGGATTCTGTTGGTTTTTAGCAAAGTAGTGGTTGTGGGTTCTCTTCCAAGATCCATGACTTCATTAGCGCTGGGTAGTTGACTAGACTTTCAGTGCCACGCATGATTTCTATCGCATTGACTGGGCCTTATATCCTATTAGAGAGCTGTTTGGTTACTGCTATGGTAGATGTGCCATTACTATTCCCTCAGGGTTCTGAAGCTATGCTGGTTGTTGCTATGGCTCATAGGTGTCATTTTAAAAGGACAGTAACTGGCTAGTGTTTTAGAGAAATTGACAATGGGTTGTTTTATTTCATGAGCTTTGGGAAATGGGCCAAAACCTGCTATTGATTAGCACCCAAAATTGTAGGTCTACCCACGAGAACGTCTACATTTGAGAGCTGGGCCTCCAAGTCAGTGCTTTCTGTGAATATAGCACCTTCACTTTTATTTCTGTGTCTATCCTAAATCATCATGCAGTTTTATTTCAACAACATTTTAATTAATTTTTCCTCCACATTTTTCTTTGTACACTTCATGTTGTTCCAAATTCACATATCCAAAGCAGAGAAATAATTATAGGCTTCTCATTTTATTCTTGGAATGATGTGTAAACATCTCTGGGATGTATCTAAATTCTTAACAATGTATTCATTGATATTCCACTCATCTTTATCTCTGAGTTAGTTTCCTATGGCTGCTACAACAAACTGCCCAAAACACTCTGACTCAGAACAACACAGACTTAATATCTTAAAACTGTGTAGGTTAGAAGTCACAAGTAAATCTTGCCAGGATAATATCAAGGTGACATCCTGAATGGATTCCACCCTCGAGATCTGAAGACCTACAGGCTTTCTTATCTGTCCCCACTTCTAGAGACACTTGCATTCCTTGGCCTTCGGGCCTCCCTCCTGAAGAAAAGAAAAAAAACTATGTATTCATGTTCTTACATATCATGACTTTGACTTCTTAAGTCTCCCTCTTCTGTTTGTAAGGATCTTTGTAATTATATTAGGTGCATGCACATGCAAACATTTCCCTACAGGTAACACAACTGGCAATCTAATTTCCTTCGTGACTAGAAAGGAAACATACACAGATCTCAGAATTACCACCCAGACATGATCAGGGTTCCATTATCCTATCTAACACAATGAGTTTAATCCCCAGCACCGTGAAATAAAATAAAATAAAACAGAGAAACAAACTTGGTTGCCACCCTCAAAAATTCTGGGCAATTGAAATTCATGAATTCGTGAGTGGACATGCTCATTTCAACTTGAATAAACTCTTAGGTCTCAAACTCTGTGTGTTTCAATTTGTCAACCCTTTTGGGGTAGACATCTGAAAGCATCATTTACATCTAGGTTTCCCTTTGATCATCCTGCTCCACTCCCATTCTCTATACATTCTTGGAGTCTCAATGTGTCATTCACTCTGCGTCCCTTTTCACTGCCTCGAAGGATTCAGTGGTCCTTACATTATCCTTCCTCACTGCCTTATTGATAGCAACTGTTTTCTGTTGACTGTACTGTATGCTGGCTTCTATTGCTATGAAGAAACACCAACACCACAATCATGGCAACTCTCAAAAGGAAAGCATTTAATTGGGGCTTACTTTCAGTTTTAGATGCCTAGTCTGTTATCAACTGATGGAGAGCATGTTGACATTCACAGTCCTGGAGCAATAGTTGAGAGTTATGTTCACATCCACAGGTTAAGAGAGAAAGAGAAACATTGGGTCTGGTGTGGGCTTTTATAAACCTCAAAGACTACCCCAAAGGACACACATTCTTCAACAAGGCCACACCTCCTAATCCTTCTAATTCTCTGGAGGATTTCCAATCCCTGATGATGAAGTATTTAAATATATTAAAGCATGGGAGGTCACTCTTACTCACATGATCACACTGAGTTGACTTCTCCCTCATATTTTAGTTCCTTGAAGTTTCTCACTTCATTTTTTAAAGGTCATAATGCTAAATTTTATCTATCTATCTATCTATCTATCTATCTATCTATCTATCTATCTATTTTTCATTCAAAAATTTGCACTTCCTCACCTCCTCCCATTCCCCTCCTGCTCCCTCACTCACCTTCTTCTCTCCCCCTCCCTCCCTAATGTCTTGTTTAGGTTTATAAAAATCATTCACATTCAAAATGCTAAAATATATATGATAAGAGGTGTAAATGTTGAAATTGTTAAATTTTAATAAGGAAACTATGGTTTATAGTTAAATAAATAAGGCCCTAAAACAGTAGATTTTATGACTATTTCAGTAGTTCTAGGTATCGATTCCAAAAATTGGTGTCATTTGGCAAAGAAATCAATCATAACAGGGATTGAAAATCCTCCAGTGAATTATCCATGGCCTTCATGAGATGGAAAGAAAAGAGTCCTTGCCAATCTCAAATCTCTAGAGTCTCCTTCATGTTGTTTCTGGAATCACATTACATTCAAATGTTTAAAAAGTTACCTTTATTTTGAAGAAAATTCTCAAAATTAGACAGCATGACTGCTTTTAAACAGGAGGCTGTATATTATAGACTTTTCAGGGTGAAAATTTTATTTCCCTATTGTTATAATTGACATATATACACTAAATATATAATATACATTTTTACAAATGTAATATAGAGGCCCTTAGAAGCACAAGTATGAGGGACTTTAATAATTTTAATATAATTATAATTTTGTATATTTATAATATAAAAATAATTATAATTTTCCAAAAAATAAACACTTTTTTCTACTTCTCAATAATATAGAAATGTTAAATAAGTATTGCACAGCTAGCAATGTGAAGGATTTAAACATATCAGTTCATATAACTGCTCTGAGATCCTCATTAGATGCAGGAGAAGAAACCTCAGGGAGGTTAAAGGCTCTTCCTATCGTAGTCTAGCTCGCTGGCATTCGAATTCCCATTTTCATTTTAAAACACTTGTTATTTTAAATAAAAGGATCTCAGGTTCTAAGATCATACATAGAAGGCATTACACATTTGTTTTAAAAATGCATGCTTCTGAATATCCATCTTGAAATTTTCAATGTTGTGAAAAACATATACTATTGGGAATAAGTATAGAGTTATAATGTTTAGAGCCTAATGGAATGTAGGCTGCAAACATTATTTTAAAAGCTGATTTTTATCCAAAATGCAACTATATTCCATATATAGATTGAAGTTTCTTTCTTTGATCATTCATCATTTAAGTATAATGGGATATATAGCACTTTAAAACTCTCTAATCATTTCATCATCCTTTTTTCTCTTTTTTATTAAATTATATAATTTTACAAATTTTCACCTCCTCCCATTTCCTTTTCCCTCCCCCCACCCCCTTCCCCTCTGTCACCAGTCCAAGGAGCAGTCAGGGTTCCCTGCCCTATGGGAAGTCCAAGTTCTTCCCCCATCCATCCAGGTGTAGGAAGTTGAGGATCCAAACAGACTAGGTTCCCACAAAGCCAGTACATACAGTAGAATCAAAACCCAGTGCCGTTGTCCTTGGCTTCTCAGTCAGCCCCCACTGTCAGCCACGTTCAGAGAGTCTGGTTTGATCACATGCTCCGTCAGTCCCAGTCCAGTTGGCCTTGGTGAGCTCCCATTTATCATGCAATCAATTGTTAATAAGCTTCTAAATAACATGGCTTTTTACTCTATTAATTAATTTCAGGAAATACTGTGGAGCCTCCCCTTTGCCAGTTATTGCAGCGTGGAGAAGCACTTGGTAATTTTAACTTTTCTGGGTTTTAGTTCATTAGAAATCATAAAGACTATCTCACCAAAAAAAAATTAAAATCAAATGAGAAAATTCGGTTGATTTATTACCTCCTGTTCCTTTTCCTGCTGGAGAATTTGCGTGAACCAGACTGAGGTGTCTTCAAACTTGCTGTCCCTCCTCTTGTGCATATTAAGGATGACAGTGCCTCTTGAGTCAAACAAACACCAGATGTCCTTTAAGACACAAACATCTGCTGATTGTCATCCTCATGGGCAAATTATTGTAATCACAAGAAACTGTAACTGACAGAAGATGTCTGAGTGGAACTGTTTCATGATGAGAACAGAGAAGGCTGCAGTTGGGAGTCTTGGGCTCTGGTGCTGTAGGAAGGTGACTTCCCTGGGGCTGACATCTGTAAACCTTTTTTGCTGGTCATGTTGGAGAGAACAGAGAGCATTTCCTGTAGGAGCTGGGGACAAACATGGCGTTTCATAAACAGCTCACATCTCTGAAGAGCAGCCAGTTCGGATGGGAGAATTGGAAAGAAACAAAGTTGTTGTCTGTCCTTCATCTTGAACTATCTGGTAGGAGAAAAGGAAGTAGGGGGAAAATGAACAGACAAGGTATTTCACACCGAGCATGTGTCTCGTCCCAGACAGGAAATCAGTGTCCCCCTGCTGACCCTGGCCTCTTCCCAAACCATTCCCAGTCATGCTCATCGCCATGCCCATCTTTAGCTCCAAGAACCTGTGAGCCATGGAGAAATATTTAAACTTTGCACATCCATCTGTGGTCTTACCAACGCTGAAGTAAATAACAGTAGATAATTTTCTGGAAGTTTCCTTTGGAGCCCCTCATGGGTCAGTAGTTTTTATGTGAACTGTGTAAGCTTCTAGATGGACCATTTTCAAGAATCAATATATAGTTATTTCTAAAGACTTAAACCACATTTATCACAAAATATTGCTAATAGGCTGTAAATATCATTTTAAAAGTTGATTTCATCCAAAAATGCAGCAATCCCACATATGCTATAACTTCTCTCATTGATCATTCATTGCTTTAAAAGTAATGAACTATATGGGATTGTACAGCAGCATCCTGGTCATTTTACCGCTCATTTCATCATACAATCAATAACTAATGAATTTCTAAATAACATGTTCCTTTTCAATACATGAATTAACTTCAGGAAATAGTGCGGAGCCCACTTTGTGCCGGCCATTGCACAGGGTGAAGGATCAGCAGTGAACAAAACAGCACAGGATCCCTGATGTCTTGCAGTTTACCTAGAAAGTGTCTTCAAGGAGTCTCCCTGTTCTGTCTACCTTACCATAGAGGATAAGTAGGATTTAACTCTTCCATTTTTGTGATAAACAATGAACAAGCAACCAGACGGAGAATATCAATTGCAAATGAGTTTGCTTCTTTAGGAAAAGAAAGTTCTGATTGTATGTGGAAGCACAGATTTTCCCCATGACAACAAACAGAGGAGTATGGAAATCCAACATTAAGTTCTAGTGGCAGGTTTACCTTCTTTGTCCTCAAAACCTTCTTTAGCTGCCGTCATTGTCAAGAGAATTCTATTATGATCTAAGGCAGTGGGTCTCAGCCTTCCTAATACAGGCACCCTTTAATACAGTGCTTCACACTGTGCTGACGCCAACTACAAAATTATTTCTTTGATGCTTAATAGCTGTATTTTTGCTACTGTTGGGAATTTAAAGTAAATATCTGATATGCAGAATATCTGATAAGTGATCCCCGAAGGGGTCATGACCCACAGTTTGATAACCCCTGGGCTAAGGAGAAGGTAACTGGTTTTAAGCTCTAACTACCCATATCTTTGTCTTCTACAGAAAGTCTGTGATATCTGGGCTGTGGAAGCAAAGCCTCTGAAGGAATTCTTAGCTGTAGGGAAGTGACAATGCCTGATAAGAGGTGGCACACCAAGCATTCCTATCTGCTGTACCACCACTTCTATTGTGGCGTTTTGGCTGCCCTGTCCTCATGAGGGAAGCTAGATTTGCATTGTTTCTGTGGTTCTAGTTACAGAACCTGATGTGGGACTCTAGCTCAGCACCTCCTTCTACAGAGAAGAAACAGCTGACTAAAGAGATAAACACGTGCCCAAGGATGTGTGGCCAGACATCTGGATCTACGTAAGGTTCCCACCACCCTGCACTCTGTGACCTTTCACAGACGTCTGCTGTGGTGGCAGAGCTTCCGGGGTAACGGTGTGGTTCCTGTGGGAGCAGGCAGGCTGGATATGCTGAAACGCTGCCGAGAATTCAATTTGGCAAGTCTTTAAGACCTCAACTAAAAATCTCCTATGAAAGAGGCTCCAATTCTCTCCATCCATCAACTTTGGAGTGTTTTTCATTATGGCTACTACTGGGCATTCTTTATTAGGAAATCTAATCAGCAATAAAGCGCCTGACTGATGGATGGAATATGAATTTTACTGCTGTGTGGGGACAGGGTTTTATTTGGCCATCCGGGAAAATGAGATCTAATTGGGGAATGAGAGACTTATAAGCCTGCCTACATCATTCTTGATGTCCATTAAGGTGTCATTCCAACTTCTGAATTCTCTTAGGGTGGATCTGGTTCCTCAGCTTTTCCCAGTGTCATTTGCCTTCGGTTCTAGCTCTGACACAAGCCTAATATGTCTAGCACACCCTTTGGCTTTCAAATGCTTTCGGAGAAGTTCCACTTGACTTTCCTTGGCTGAAGGTTGTGGAGAGACCATCCCCCACAAATAGTGGGCTTGAGGTTGTAGCGGCAGTAAAGAAGTGTGCTTCAGATTGCCAACGCAGATAAAGGAGCAATGACTCAACAATTGAACTTTAAAAATACAGTCCCAAATGTGGAGGACAATGGCTAAGGTGATGAAGTGCCTGTTGTGGGGTGCCCAGTACCCACACAAGAGGCCAGCTATGGCATCATATGTCTATATCCCTAGCACTGGAGGTTGGGAACCATAGACATGCAGATCTATGGAGCTGGTGGCCATCTATTCTAGCCAGTTGGTGAGCTCTGGTCCAGTGAGGGACTGTCTAAAAAAGAAAAGACAAGAAAGAGGACATTGGCATTGATGTCTAGTCTTCACACACATGCAACTACATGTGGACATGCACTCCTATACATGTGTACACACACGTAGATACAGGGATACCCCACAAACACACAATTCTACTCAATTTTAGGTCGATGTTAGCCAGAAGTCATTCAACTTGATGACAAGAAAATGATGCTAGCTTCACATTGTCATGAAAGCCTGGGCGTACATGACCGCGCTTTTATATGTGGGCCTGCTGCATTTACCCACAAAAGGAGATAGAAGAAATGTGAGAAGAAAGTCAATCCCTTCCCAAGGAAGCAGACTTTTGCCCTCTTTTCTCAGTAGATGCAGTGTTAAATGAAGATGCTCTGGAGTAGGACAGGTTATCATATGCCCCCTTTTTCCGGAAGCAGAGGCCCTTAAGTGGCTTCCTTTACACTTGATCCCTGCACAGTGCCTTCACGCTGATGGACCAGCAAACTGGGCTTATTTCTTTTGGAACCTTTGCCTCCTACTCTGCTGGCACAGGATATAAATATGCTGCATTTTATAGTTTGTTTTCCAAGGATCTATTTTTAAACAGCTATGTGTTTATTCATATGCTCATCTCCGAGAAGGTAAAATGTTGATGCGGTATTGGTGGAAGGAGATGATGAGAGGTAGAACATTTGATTTCAAATTTTGGAAGATGAATTAAACCATCTAATCAGGCTTGGTCAATGCAGAACTCTCTGGCTGAGAGACTTCTGTTTCCTATGTATGATGTAGAGTAACTGGGCAGGTTTTTAAATCAAGTGGGAACAAAGAGGGGAGAGATGTCCAAGTGTGTCTACAGAAGAATATCAAAGAAGCAGATGTGTTTTATACAATGAAAGTGCACAGAGAACCTTGGAGACCAGACATGACCGTCTCCGGAGACTTTGAATTTCCTCATTGTCAAGTGGAACAGAAAGACTTTTTTTTTTTTAATTTGGTAAGTACACTTAAACATTTGGTAATGTAATAAACAGAAAGGGACATTTCAGCTTTTAGACTAAGGCAGAGTAAACAAACGCGACTGTACGGACTATGTAACCTGAGCCAGTTGTAGCCCAGTCTAGGAGGTACCATGTCACCTAACTCTGGACCCAGCAGAGACTTGCAAAATAAAGGTAGTATGAGTCAGAGCCAAAGGAAATTGCTAGTCTGGGAAAAGAAACTGAGAGAAGGGGCCCTGCAACTCCTTCATGGAAGTATACCTAAATCGAGGTAGCTAAGTGGTGTGTAAGAAGCTTTCTATACCATACTTCTGTTCGTTTGGGTTTGCAATGCAGACACCACCACAACAAGACAAATTGCCTGTACTCTTGTAGAGTCATGCCAAATTGAAACAACTCTCATAGCAACTTAAACGTTGGGCATAGACACATGTATTGATAAATGTCCCAGGAGTTAGAAATTTAAAGTAGAAAATGAACACAGTAAAAATAAAACTTACTGCAGGGCTTCTGCTGTTGAGAGATCGTGTCAGGCCATTGGAAGACACCAACTCCTATTCAAGAGCTCTGCAGAGGCTGGTGGTGATTTTCATTTCAATACTTCATCTCTGGTTCCTACAGTCCTTATCTGGGAGATAAGTCTACTCCACTCTCGACTTTCTCCACAGTTTGGATTGTATAACTGAACAAATATTGGATCAAGTTTAGGAAATCTACTATAGAAACCTATGATCGACCTGGGATAGGAAGGCTAGGCTAAATATACAGAATATGCTCTAATATTATACATTGTTCGTGCAAAACCACAGCTCAACTCAAAGGAAGCAAGACACGCATTTGGTTCCAGGATGGACTGTGTCTTTTTACGTTTGAGGTGAGTTACCAAGAAAGAGATTCATGTTACTCCAACTTTCATGTTCCAAGTTTAGGTAACAGTTGGATGAAGTTTTACATAACAGAATAAATGAAATCATTAGTGTAAATATTAGGTATGTGAATTAAAACAAAGTTGAGAAATCTCTGCTGTAGTCCTCAGCCCCTCTCTGAAGACACTTGACCTTTTGGCGGGTGGAAGCTAGCGGTCTATGAAATTAATATCTTCTTAAAGGTTCCACCTGTTAGTCATAAGATAGTAGATCCAGCACAGAGGTGGAAAAGGGATAGCTGTAAATGAGGCCAAAGAGAACCCATGATAAATTGGATGCATCGTGATGAATTGTATGGTCATGGACTCACAAGGTTCCAATCTCTCCACAATCCTTAAAGTTCCAATCTGCTAACCCACTTTGCAGAAGCTGCAGAGAAACATAGTTCTTTTCAGGAACTTCAGTTACAGCATCATTGTTTAAACACAAGCTGAAAAGTAATGCAAAAAAATAAATTTCTCAAAATCATTCATGAAATTGAATTCACTTGCGAAGTCATTTTGCGTATTGTTGATATAAATGGAACACCAACTGAAGAACACGTGACACACTTAAAAATAGTAAATAGTAGAAATAGTTCCTTAAATATACATGCAACTATCAAATAACTACAACTAACAATCAAAATAACATCTAAAAGTGTGCTCCGCACAAAGTAAGTGGTCAGTTAAATTATCGTGTGTGTCTTCAAAGTTTTCGGAATTTTGGTCTCCATTATGAGTGGGGTTTCTTCAAAGATACCTTCATCTAAAATAAATTTTATGAGAGACAAAGGAAATTTTTTTAAATAACATGGGATTCTAGTGGAAAAATGAATAACTATTGTCTTCTCTGACCTTGATGAGCCATCCTTGCTGTCCTCTCAAGGCCTCAACTTTAATGTTTGCATCGCACCACATACTAGAAATGTTGATCTTAAAGTGTCCACGCAGGAGACTTTTCATTTTTTTGTCTCTAGTAAACAAGAGTGTAATTACAGAAGCTGCTTTTCTAGACTTTTGATTATTTTTTCCTGAAACTTGGAGAACTTGAACGCTACCTTCTTTCATGCACATTTTTTTCATTTTTTAGGTTTTATTGTTTTTAGTGAGCTATAGATTTTTCTCTCCCTCCGTCCCTTCCACGCCCTTATATACTCTGTCATGATGCTCACACTTCCAATTTACTCAGGAGATCTTGTCCTTTTCTACTTCCCATGTAGATTAGATCCATGTAAGTCTCTTTTAGGGTCCTCATTGTTGTCAAGGTTCTCTAGGATTGTGATTTGTAGGCTGGTTTTCTTTGATTTATGTCTAAAAGCGACTGATGAGTGAGGACATATGATAATTGTCTTTCTACGTCTGGGTTACCTCACTCAATATGATGTTTTCTAGATCCACCCATTTGCCCTCAAATTTCAAGATGTCATTATTTTTTGTCACTGAGTAGTACTCTATTGTGTAAATGTACTACATCTTCTTTATCCATTCTTTGGTCAAGGGGAATTTAGGTTGTTTCCAGGTTCTGGCTATGACGAATAATGCAATCATGAACAGAATTGAGCACATGTCCTTGTGGTATGATTGAGAATCTTTTGGGTACATACCCAAAAGTGGTATTGATAGGTATTGAGGTAGGTTGTTTCCCAATTGTCTGAGAAATCAAGATACTGATTTTCAAAGTGGTTGTGCCAGGTTGCATTCCCACCAGGAATGGAGGAGTATTCCCTTTACCCCACAACCTTTCCAACATGTTATGTTTTTTTGATCTTGGCCCTTCTTAAAAACATAAGTGGAATTTCAGAGTTGCTTTGATTTGCATTTATCTGATGGCTAAATATGTTGAGCATTTCCCAAATGTTTTCCAACCACACTGAACCTCATAGAAGAGAAAGTGGGAAGTACACTTGAACACATTGTCACAGGAGACCACTTCCTAAATATAACTCCAGTAGCACAGACACTGAGAACAACAATTAACAAATAGGACCTTCTGAAACTGAGAAGCTTCTGTAAAGCAAAGGTCACTGTCAACAAGACAAAATGGCAGCCTACAGAATGGGAAGAGATCTTCACCATCCCCACATTGGACAGAGGGCTGGTATCCAAAATATACAAAGAACTCAAGAAATTAGTCATCAAAAGAACAAATAGCCCAATAAAAAAAATAGGGTGCAGACCTAAACAGAGAACTCTCAGCAGATAAACCACGCACATTTTTACTAAGCATATTCATTGTATATTTGTGTATTTGTATTATATAACACCTCAAGACATGGTTTCTGTCCAGAAGTAAAATTCTTTGTTTCTCTTGATGGGATTTTTCATTTGCAGAGAGCCATGATTGTACTGTTTTACCTTGACTTATTGGACTGGTCAGTGCGGAGAGAAATAAACATTTCCAAATCTCCTCTTTGAATAAAGAGAAAGCCATATGGAAACCTACAGTCTTGTTTTCAAACTTTAAAAAAAAAGTTTGAAGGGAAATCCCCAGCATGGCTAGAAAAGCTCCTTGAAGTTATCAATTACTAAACAAAGTGTCAGATGCAGGCAGCTTCTGAGATGTTAATCAAGGAACCTCCAGAGGTCCAGAAAACAACATAGGCTTTTGCTTCTGCTCTTGATTGCTTAGCAGAACTAGATGGCAAGACCCTATTGCTGAAGACACAGAACACCTTGGTTGCCTCATATAGAGAAGTCAAGTTAAACCTGAGCTGTAAGTCTCCGTCTTCTATTTACCTTCATAGTCAGGCAAATTGCTTCAGGAGAAAAGGCATCGATCGTCTTGCCTAGATGTGAACCCTCCCAATTATAACATCCTGCCAGGCAAATGTGTCCACCTGTGCAATAGTGGTATAACTTTTTTATATAATTTATTTTATTTTTAAAAAGAAAACGAACTCTCTTTGTTCATTTTAATACACCAATTCCAGTTCCTGCTCCCTCCACTCCTCCTATTCCTTCCACCTTCCTCCCCATCTTAGGCCCCACCCACTCCTCAGAGAGGGAAAGGCACATTGTTTTGGTGAAGGTCCAAGTCCCTCCCTACTATATCTAGGCTGAGAAAGGTATCCATCCAAAGAAAATGGGTTTCCAAAAAGCCAATGCAAGCAGTAAGGATAAATCCTGGTGCCACTGTCAGTGGCCCCGCAGTCTGCCCCAGCCATACAACTGTCACCCACATTCAGAGGGTCTAGTTTAGTCCTATGCTGTTTCCTTTACTGTCTAACTGGAGTTGGTGAGCTCCTATTAGCTCAGGTAAACTGTTTCAGTGGGTGTCCCCATCATGGTCTTGACCCCTTTGCTCATATTCTCACTCCTCCCTCTCTTCGACTGGACTTTGGGAGCTCAGTCTAGTGCTCCACTGCAGACCTCTGCCCCTGGTTCCATCAGTTGCTGGATGAAGGCTCTATGGTGATATTTAAGATATTCATCTGTCTGACTACAAAGCAAGGCTAGTTCAGGCACCCTCTCTATTGCTTAGGGTCTTAGTTGGGATCATCCTTGTGGACTCCTGGGAGTTTCTGTAGAACCAGGTTTCTTTCTAGCCCCATAATGACTCCCTCAGTCAAAGATGAGAGCAAGGAAAGAAATATTTTTTTTTTTTTTTTTTGGTTTTTCGAGACAGGGTTTCTCTGCAGCTTCAGAGCCTGTCCTGGAGCTAGCTCTTGTAGACCAGGCTGGTCTCGAACTCACAGAGATCCGCCTGCCTCTGCCTCCCGAGTGCTGGGATTATAGGCGTGCGCCACCACCGCCCGGCTGGAAAGAAATATTTTGATTGAGGGGGGCATGGCTTTTAAGAAGGGTAACTAACCACTATTAGATTTGAGACTTACTAAATAAAAAGGAAACCATACTTGGCACCATAAACCCATCCCATGACATGAAAACATTCAGCTCCGTTCCTTCAAGTTTTGAGCTAGAAGAGGCTACATGTGCCTAAACAAATAAGAATACTACATTCTGAGATTCCACTTTAGGATGACCATATTCCTCTGTATTAAAGTCACACCATAATAAAGGCTATTATCTGCCCTGCATTTGACTAACTGTTCAGTTTGTATTTTAAAATATGATTTTATTTATTTTTTGATAATTTTATAGATGTAAACAATATATCTTAGTAATATCCACCCTCTCCTTCTGCAAATCCTCCCATGATCCTCATTATATCTCCCTCGAGACTTCTTGTCCATCCTTTATAATTTATTATTTTATTACCCATTGACTTTAGTGCTGCGCATATGCCCATGGGTATGGAATCTGACTATCGCATATGGAATGTACCAGTAGCCACATTCTTAAAGAAAATCGATTCTACCTCCCCCTACAGCCATCAACCCCCAATAGCTCCTTAGATAGGGGTGGGTCTTCAAGAGCTCCTCCCAGCACCATAGTGGAAGTTTTGTTGGCTTGATCTTGTGTAAGCCTTGTGTAGGTAACCGGAAAGGCCATGATTTCAAGTATGCAACAGCTGTATTCAGAGGGTAGCATTTCATGATATTCTTCCCCATCCTCTGACTCTTACAGTCCTTCTGCCTCCTTTCCTATGATGGTTTTTGAACCTTGAGGAGTGGGGGCAGGGTGGATTAGATACCCCATTTGTGGCTGAGCAGTCATCTTTACTTAGTCTTAGAACTTTCAACAAGAATATGTCTCTATATTAACCATTCCTTGCTGTAACAAGAAGCTTCTTTGTCCAAGGTAGAGAGCATCACAGATCTATGTATATAAACAACATAAATATTAAAAAGGCTTTTTGACAAGAGGACCATTTAGTAAAAGAGCATCAATAGGTTCTATTGACTTTCTGGGACCTATGACTTTTTAAAATTCATTCCAAAATGTAAGTGTGTGTGTGTGTGTGTGTGTGTGTGTGTGTGTGTGCCCCAGTGTGTTTTAAGTAGAACTCTCCTACAAACTCTAAAATTGCCATCATAGTTCCAGTCATATATGACTAACAAAAATAAGGGAGCTACTGAAGAAGGGAGAATTATACTTTTGGAAGGTGTGGCCACTTGTAGGCTTCCCATGTTCCAGTGGTGGTCCCACCTTCATGCGTGTATGGGCAGCTTTGAGTAGACTTGGTAGGTTATGAAGAAGAAGAAGAAGATGCGGAGGAGGAGGCCATGAAATTGGGAAGGGGGTGTATTGTAGAGGATACAGGAATAGCTGGGTGTGTGAAATTGAGAGAGGATATAAGCATGTTTAATTGTTTATATTTATGAAATTCTCAAAAATAAAAATCATAATACAATGAAAAGTTTAAATTTTCTTCCATTAAAAATAAAAATTAAGATATATGGGCATGTTTTTCTAGATCATTTTTACACCATCTGTATTGTATTATGTACATATACCTATTCTCCAAGACATAAAGTGTTAAATTATATGATTTTTCAGCTCTCTCTCTCTCTCTCTCTCTCTCTCTCTCTCTCTCTCTCTCTCTCTCTCTGTGTGTGTGTGTGTGTGTATATGTGTGTGTTTAAAGACTAGGAAAAGAAATTTTCTTCCAAATATATAACATGCATATTTGATTATGAATTATAGGACCATATTTTAGCAAATAATTTCTAATAAAAGCATGCTTGGAATGGTCAAATATACAAAGATATTTACTTTGAGGGTCTATATATAGAACCTGAAAAATTTTCTAAATTAATTCAGCGAGTTATAAGGTTAATTTTGTGTGTGTGGGGGGGGGGGTAACTTTTACAAACAATCAACACAGACATCATCTCTGAACTTAATTCTGGTGGAATAAATTTGAATGGAATGATGCTTTCAAATATAAATCCCTGTGGCACATGATGATGCTTTCTATAATATATATAATCAGTCCTGTTCTTTAAGACTATTGAATGATTGTCTCTCAGTTTCCAGAGTTTGCCAAGAGGGAATAAGAAAAATAATCCAATAACAATAACTACAGAACAATAACTCTCTTGTCCAGCAGTCCTTCGAAAGATCTAGCTAGCTTCCTGTGTGAATCTTGCCTTTTGCTTCTTGCATGAGTCCTTCCAAGCAGAGGTGCTCAAGCTAGCTATGAATGAGAAATACTTATGTATACGGACCACCAGTGATTTTGATTCACATGTTGAGGTTAGGTTTGACTATGGGTAATTTACAGCCTATCTGTATATAATTTTGTGAAACAACAGAAGTTGTGTCAGTGCTGGAAGCTTCTTGAGCTCCTGTTGGAGGAGTAAGCTGAGGATGATTCTAGATTCTATTTGAGGAGCCCAGAACTAGATTGAGAAATTCCTACTATGTGTTTATTCAAGTCTCCTCCTGTATTTGCAAATTCAAGGGCAGACCAGTCAGCAGTACTCCCATATAGAACCCAAGAATCTAACGTAAGACTAACACTTTTCTTTGGAATGTCAACAATAACATACTTGTAGCTTGAGATGACTCATTTGTATAACTATTAATCACTGTTGTTATTTTAAAGATTTGTTGTATTTTATCTCTCTGGGTATATGTATGTCTGTGTGTGTGTATAAAAATACATATAGTCTTCCGTGGAGGCCAGAAAAAAAAAATCTGATCTCTTGAAGTCGGAATTTTACATGACTGTGAGCTTATTAACGTGGGGCTAAGAACCAAATTCAGGTCCTCTGCAAGAACAAGCATCCTTAACTATGGAGCCCGGTCACCACTATTATCAACAATTCTTTTTCTAAAACTTTTCATCAAAATAGTAAAAGGAAACTCACGAATTCCTTTAATTCTTTCCTCTGCAGATGGGAGGCAATTTCTCCGATTCTGGTTTCCTTGGCACATGGATAACACATGGGTGTGGCAGGAGATGTTAATTCTAATTCTTTCTCGGGACTTGACTCACACCCATAGGACGTATATCAATAAAGAATTTATTAAGTGGTGGCACAAATCATGGGATACTACAGTGGTCCAGGGCACAAGTACTTCCTGATGACTGGCAGCTTGGAATTGGCAGCGGGATGACGAGGCTATGTTGCTCAGGATTAGGATGTAGTTTCCCTGTCTCGCTGCCGAACGCATCCTGCAAAGACACCCTTGGAACTTGTGGTTTCTTCAGGGAGGTATGTTAGCTAATCAGATTGTCCTCTGTTGTGGCTTTGGAAGAACAACTGGGTAGAGTTACTGTGTTTTCAAAGAAGACATTTGTTGGTCTAAATACCAGTGTTCTTTTCTTAACCACACCTACAGTTTAGTACCCCAATTCATTTAATTTCTAATTTAAACTCATATTATTGCCTTCCGTAAACTATGCCTAGAGACAAGAAAATTACCAGACCTTTGCCATCCCTTTTTCTAAACCATCCAGTGAGAGAGAACTGCTACTGAATTAGCGCACGACTTTAGAGAAACCACAAAAGTCTGAACATACTAATTTTTTCATTAAAGTTCCAGAAAGCTCAACTTAAGTTTTAAAACAGTGGCTTTCATATACTAGTAAATTCTCTGTAATAAGCAAATTTTGGAATCAGGATGAAAGCTAATTATAGAAATCCTTTGCCATAGTTGTTTCTATTTACGTCTCTAAAAACCACAGAAGCAAATACCTTCTTGGGCTTCCTAATGCGTCAGCATCTTCCTGATTCCCGAGCTCTTTGAAGCTGCCCTTATATCTTCTTGAAAATGTATTGTGATTGCAGATTCCTAGCTCAAGGACAGTTTCCCAAGTACCCAAGACTCTTGCACTAAAAGTAGATGGGAGATCAAAGCTGTTAAATACACACAGTGAATGTCTGTGATTTCTTTTGCATACGTTTAATGTTCTGTGATGACTGTCTCATCAGTAGCAGCAGCCCACGGAGGAGATGTACAGTAAGAAATGGGAAATGTTTATAGAATATTCTTTTCAGCCACCAAACCTGAGGTATGACTTTGGGGTTAGCATTGAGTTCATAAAAACTTTTGAGGGAAAGTAATTGTCTCAGAACATAATTCTTAAAGTAGCACAAAGGGTGTTTTGGCTTTGCTATCAGAAGATTTTGTAGACAGTGCTTGCCTATGGCAACTGACTCAGGTGCCTGGGAGGGCTGACCCATTCTGAAAGCAATTCTCCGCAACATTCCGCATTGTAAGGCACACTCAGTTGACCCAGAATTGACCAGTATCCAATCTACACCACTGCTCAGTCCTGGCTTTGTGTTAGAATCACCAGGGGAGCTGTTAACAATGCTGATGCCAGGTAATTAAATGAGGACCAATTAAATAAGAGTCCCTAAGGGCGAGGCCTAGCTATCTGCAGCTTTTAAAGGTTCCCAGGTGATTCCACTGGGCAGGGCTGGTTGTAAAAACACCACTCCTTATCTAGCCCACGTCCAGAAGGTTCCAATTACCTCAGCATTTCCCTTCTTCAGGTCACCAGAGTGGGGTAAGAGGCTGCTGTGAACTCCTAGAGAATTTTCTGTTAAAAAAAGAAATCCCCAAGTTTAAAAAAAATAGCCAATTAGAAAACAAAATACATAGTGTTTAGTCTATTAAAGATTTGTAAGTTCATGAATTCTGTCTCTTAAGCAATTGAACTATGTTGCTCTAAATTCTCTATAGTGAAATTATCATGGCTTAAGGCAGCGGTTCTCAACCTTCCTAATACTGCAGCCCTTTAATACAGTTCATCAAGTTGTGGCGACCCATAACCACAAAATTATTTTCATTGCTAATTCATAACGGTGATTTTGCTATTGTTAGGAATTGTATACAAATGTCTTTTGGTGACAGAGGATTTGTCAAAGTTGTCACGGCCCACAGGTTGGAAACCACTGATTTATGGAATCTGGATCAGAGAGGATTTGATTCTCAGTGCTTTGGAACTGTATGTTTATGGATTTTGTCATAATGAAAACATTGTTATAGCAGCTGAAGATTGGTGATACTTAGCATGTGCTGCCGTGACTCAGGGTTCTTCCTAAGTCTCCGACTTGTGATCTCAGCGGCTCCTCATAGCAACCCAGTCAGTTGTGTTCGTGTTTATCTATAGTGCTATACTCAGCGAGTAGATCAAGGAGGAGGAGGTCTGAGTCACCGCCCTGAAGTGATACATTGTGAAAGCGCCAGCACCAGGACTCCAAAGTCAGTCCCTAGCAGACACAGGACAGAGGAGACATGGACACTTGGTGACTCTAGTCCTGGCTGGAAACCTCGAGAGCAAAATATTCACCGGGAACTTGTCTTAAGAAATGTTAAACATTATGTAGATGTATGACAAAATAATGGCACATTGACAAAAATAGAGAAACAAGTTTTGGTGAAGTTGGTCACATCATGGACATGCAACACGGCCATATGTTTTCATAGAAACGGGCATAAGTGGTTAACACTTCTCTCATCATGGAACCTTTAAAGGAGTGAGGTTTCTCTTTTGTCTTACCACATAGTATTTATGAGAAGTCAAAATGGACAGAGGTAACTGTTCTATTAGATGGAGGCACAGGACTACCTAGCCACAGCAAGAACTGAAAGGATCAATATCCTGACATGGCTACCATCAACTATCAGTTAGAAAGCTCTCACGGACAGGAATATATTCTGCCATAAGAAAATGATAAGGATGCTCCATAACATATTCTGGATCTATAACTCCACCTACCAATATTTTCTAGTTGTTTTCGGGACTATAACATGACAAGGCATCTATACTGACTGGTAAATAGCCACTTCACAGAGAGCCCTTCCTCTAACGTCATCTCGCACATGGCAACGTTAGATGATGTCAAGTTGAAGGAACGGTCTGGGCTGGTGGGTGAGTGCAGGGGAATTATTCTTGAAATTCCTCTCCACCTTCAGCAAGCATTTGTTTGGATTGGTTTGTACCTAAGCTTTTCATATGTTTTGATGAGACTCATTCATGCATATATGAATACACACACACACACATACATAGAGGCGAGTTTCTGGAGGAGCACCTCTAACAAGGCTTAATGCTTATTTGACAGGTTTCTCGATTTTCTTCTCATCTGTTTTGATCGGATATAGGCCATAATTAGAAAAAAAGGAAAGATTAATACTAGTTCTAAAAATGATTTTATGACTATGATTAATTTCAGTCCTTAAATGTTAATAATTTTCACAGAATTGTCTCTGGATTTCTAAGCAGCAGGAAGCTCCTAACTGCCAGACATAAACTCCCTATTGACCAGGACTAAAATAATACTGTATATCAGTAATACACTCTAAGTGTGAATCCTGTCCTTAGTGTTCAGACACCTCATTTTCATGTAGAGCCCAGAGAGTGAGAGGCCTTTAGTAATAAAACTGAGATGAACTTTTCAAGTCAGATTATTTTCATTTAAACACAGTAAAAGCGGGTGATGTAGCTTCTACCTTTAGGCTATAGGTCAAGGTCTCCTAGGGGTTCATAGCTGACTTTCCACAGGCTCAAATCAAATGGCTCTTCTGACCTCTGGTGTGGCCAATGCTGCTGGGAGCCAGGGTCAGTGCTGCTGTCACTGGGTCAGAGAATCCAGTTGTCTGCCTGAGAGATGCAATTAGATACAGTTCAAGGATGCTCAAAATGACCTCCGCATCCAAACATCTACTCTGCCTGCCTGGTATAAGGAAATTCTACTTCCAGAAGGCTCTGTTACAGCTTCAATATGACTTAAAAGACTATTTTCATATTGTGATGAGTCTTTAACTCTATTCATAATAAAAATCCTAGCCGTTTTTGGTCTGTTAGACAGTTGGTGCCGAGAAAAACTTCTTCGTGTTCTTGCAGCAAACAGCAGTGCCTGAGATCAAGGGTTGAAATTGTAAATGTGTTTTCTGTCTTTGGCTCTCCTCCTCTTCTCGAGGTGCTGCTTCTTAGAGACTGTATGCTGCCTCGACTGCCTCTCCTGCTTGTTCTTGCTCCCAGTTTCCTCTGATTCTCTCTTCTCAGAACATCTCAATTTCCCGAGTCTGATTCCTCTGGGGGCCACATCCTCGGGAAACCAAGAAGCAAAATGCAAAGAGAGTTTTAATCAAGAGTTTGGAAACTCTGAAACTGCCAGAAATGCACCTGGAAATGCCACGAAAAAACCCAAGGAATGAGTTGGTTAAAGATTAAGAGAAGCCAGGCGATAAAGTCAGACTTAATAAAAACTAGAAAGAACAACTATGTGTAGAATACACAGGAATTTCAAATGGTGAATAGCAGAAACCGCATAAAAACTTGATTGATAACTAGGTAATAGACCCAAGTAGTCACTTTTCTCAAAAGAATGTGTATAAATGACTGGCAAGTATGTGAAAAATGCTCATGATTACTAATTATCCAGGAAATGCAAGTGAAACCTGCAGTTATATATCACCTGGCTGCAGAGACAGAGTGCCTATCAAACAAAACATCAACCAACCAACGAACAAATAACAAAAAAAGCAAAAGAAAAACAAACCAACTAATGAATAAGGAGAAGCTGGGCGGTGGTGGCGCATGCCTTTAATCCCAGCACTCAGGAGGCAGAGGCAAGTGGATCTCTGTGAGTTTGAGGCCAGCCTGGTCTATAGAGTGAGTTCCAGAATTAACTCCACAGCTACCAAGACACCCTGTCTTGAAAAACCCGTAATAATAATAACAAGAAAATGGAACACTTACATAATCTTTGTGGAAGTAAAAATTAGTACAATTATTGGTTCTTCCTTAAAATAGGATACAGTTTCCTAAAACAATAATTAGAATCACCTTACAATTTAGCAATCCTACTACAGAATATGTAACTAGGAGAAATGAATTCAGGTATCTCAAAGAGTATCAAAGCAATCCCCGCATACCCATGTGTGCTACAACTTCATTCAGAATAGACAGGAAACAGAAACAACTCACGTGTGCATTACCTGGTACTGGGAAAAGAGAGTATGTCATAAGCACCCGAGGGGCACTGTTCCACAGTAAACAGGATGCAATCCTTTTCGCAGTGATTTGAACCAGTGTTGCTAAACTGGAGATCACTTGCTAAGTGAAATAACCCAGGCATTGAAAGGTATGCGCAACCCGATCTCGCTCGCACACAGCATCTGAAAAACTTGATTCTGTGGAAATAGAGAGTCGAGTGCCAATTTCCATAGCCTGGAGAGAGAAGAAGGGCAGGGGTAAGGCCAGCCAACAAACAGTAGGTAAGAGAGGGGACTACAAAGTTCAGTGGTGCTATTACAATAGGTGGCTTAAGATGACTACGTGGGACAGGGCTCTCTATATTTGCTTCAAAGAGGAGGAAAAACTTGAAGAAATGAAGAATTTTGAAAGGTTATGGCATGGAAAAATGATAATTGAGGGGATTATGTGTTCAAGTTGATTTAAATATTACATGATGCATGCATGTGTCTAAATACCACATGGAACTCCACAAATATGCACACTTCTGTTTCTTTGAGTTGTCACAAATGAAATTTAAGCCAAGGAAAGGAAAGTAAGAACCTCAGTTCTGCTTCAGACTCTTCCTGGAAAACAGGATTTTTCCTTTTGAGAGATACGGCCTTGTGGCCATGACCAGCACCCAAGGTATAGGTTTTTAAGAGAAGTTGGGAACTTAGACTGTGTGTGTGTGTGTGTGTGTGTGTGTGTGTGTGTACACGTGTGTGCACGTGCACACACGTGCGTATGCCATTTAGATATGTACAAGTTCCTGAACTAAAAGTACATATACTTAGATAACACAAATGACTTTTGGAGGGATTCTGCTTGATTGGCTTTTTTTTTTTCATGAGTTCATTTATTGATCCATGAATCCACAAGGAAAAATAATTTGAGGAAAAATAATTATATTTGGATTTAGTCATATTTTAATGTCTTTAATAATATTGGACTGGGCAAACATGGTACAGTAAGGATCTGTCATGAAAGTGTTTTCCAGTAGAAAGAAGAGCTCTTGGGAAGTAATGCCAGAAATATCTTTCTAGGACCATATGAGGGAGCCTGAGGCAGATCGTGATTTATATGATTAGAGAGAGCCAGAAAACTTGCCTTTGTAAACGGAGCATTAAAGACTGATAACAGTGCCCCTGTAAGAATACCAAAGTTGTTCAGTGAATGATGAGACATAAAGGAGAAATGGTTTCTAGTGAGAGGAGTCCCGTGCAGATAGGGGCTTCTGTGAGTCCTTAAACTTCACCTTCCAGACCGACAATTTCCTTCTCTGTCCACAGTAGTGGTGATGCACCTCCCCAGAAGCCCCTGCATCATCAGAGGTCCAAAGAGTCCTCTTGATTTGAACCTGTGGAAAAAATAAAAACCCTAGCTATCTAAGTAACCATGTGAAACTTTGGTCTATAAGTTCAAGGTAGAAGACATACTGTCTTAGTAAGGGTTTCTACTGCTGTCAAGAGACACCATGACCACTGTAACTCTCATAAAGGAAAACATTTAACTGGGCTTGGCTTACTGTTACAGAGGCTTAGCGCTTATCATCATGGTGGGTGGGATATGGTGGCGTGCAGACAGACATGGGGCTGGAGAAGAAGCTGACAGTTCTACATCTTGACCCACAGGCAGCAGCAGAAGTCTGGGTCCACACTGGCCGTAGTTTGTCAATAGGAGACCTCAGCACCTACCCCCACAGGGAGACACTTCCTCCAACAAGGCCACACCTCCTAATAGTGCCACTCGCTATGAGCTTATGGGGTCCATACATACAAACTACCACATACTATATATATATATATATATATATATATATATATATATATATATATATAATGTTTTATGTACATATAAAACATTATTGTTTTAAAATTAGATAATTTGATTGTAAAATTCCATCTTGTCCACTACTGCAACATCTCCCCATCTTTAGATGCAACATAAATATAATAATGTCTATAGTTTCTAAGAAATGAGAGAAGTACTTTTATATTTTGAGTATCATGTAATATTTGTAATTATTTTTTCAGTTCAGAAAACTAGTCATTTATTAAAGTATCATAATGTGTTGTGACTCTGGATGAAGTTAAGCAGTTGTGTATTTTAACTTTCTTCTCTCCCTCTATTCCTTTTCCCCCTCTTCCTGTCTTCCTCTCTCCATCTTTCCTCTCATCCTTTCTGTCTCCCTTACCACCTCTGTCACTCCTCCTATTCCCTCCCTTCCACAGTGGGTCTTTTCATACAGCTAGTTTTGGGGTTCTTTGGATGCCAGGAGACAGGATACCCACAGTTCATTCTTGTTTGCTGTTAAGTCTATGCAGCCATACTCCTCCAAAGTCTCCCCATGCCTCTGGAAGTGTCTCCTAGTTTCAGTGAGGAAGGAGAGTCATATCCCCAAACAAAATGCCAAAGAGAGATCACAGAATTTGGCTTGGGCATTTAGAACAATTCGTTCCTGTGAAAATTAACTCAAGGCCCCATGACAGCTGCTTCAGTTCACACTGAGAGCAGTGTTCGGTGCAGCAAGTATTTCCAGTAACCTCACCTATTAGAAACCCACAGCATCTCCAAACTGCACACTGTCAATCAGGTTTCTGTCATAAGACCTTTAAGAGCAGAGCGTGTCCAAACCTTTGCACACCTCCCGTTTCTATACACACACTACTCTGTGAGACTGACTTTGCCTTAAGGTGAATCTCATTTTAATATGGGAATTTATTCACATTACTCTTTTGCTATCACTCAGCTATCTGATATTCTGTACTAATGATATTGAAATTAAGACTTTCCAGTTCGGTAGTTAACATTTGGCAATTGTTTCAAAACCTCCAAAAAGCTTTTGGTTTTTGTTGTTGTTAGTAAATATTACTCTTTGAGGACCTATTTTCTGATGAACATATGTCTCAATGATGATTCAGTTTTCCTTGTTTGTTTCAGACAGGTAAAATTTTGTTTTAAGGAAGAATGAAAGTCACATGTAGTTTAAGAACTTAAATTAAAACCTGCTTCAGGGAGTGACTAGTGTTGTAAAACAGAAGTCAGTAGAAATGATGCGTGCCTGAGTTTCCCAGGAACGGCTCGATTCAACTGTGTGTGTGTGTTATAGATTCATAAACAGCAGGCACTCGGCAGTCGTAATCCTGTAGCTATGCTTCTTTTTGAACACTTCCTAGGACGACGAATACACATAGCTGCTCACTATTTACATTTGAATGGATATCTCAGACGAATGGCGTCCAAGGCTATATTTGACTAAGGGAAGTGTCATTACAATCCTGCGCTAATTTGGAAGTTGTTTGTCAGATGACTTGGCCGTTTGGAACAGAGCTGAGAGCCCAGAAACTGCAAATCAGATGTCTCCACACACTTCAACAGTGGTTGTTTTGTTTGGAAAAAACATCGTTTTAGTCTGTTTCCCCTTATGTACATGAAGTTCAAGTCAGCCAAGGTTTCTTGTCTTGTTTGTTTTCCCTTGTGAGGAGGCACCTTACATTTTGAAGCCAAGAAGGACTTGATATTAAATTAAAACCAATGAATGAACTCTTCCAGACCCATTTTCCATAATCTGCAGAGCAAGAATGATCACGTTTAATGATGTGGTTGTATTAGGAGTTCTGTCATCTAACCCAGGAAAGGAATCCAATGGAACGTGTTGTGTAGGAAGCATTCTTCAATAGTAGTTCATTTTTATTTCCAGCCTGGGGTAGGTCTTCAATGGGAATTCATCTTTATCCCTCTGCCTGGGGCAGGTTGGAAGCTGGGAAGAAGAGGAGGTTTCAAAGATGGATTTGCCATTAGTCACAAGAGATAGCAGCCTCAGCTGAGGAGAGATCAAAACAGCAAAAGTAACTCAAAACACCATGATTATTTGGAGCTCCTGAGGCAGTCACTGGTCCCAATAACTACAGACGTGTGTACAAGTGGCCTGTGCTTGCTGTATTTCTCAAAAGATCATGAGACAGGAGCCAGACTTTGTTTCCAAGCATTCTTGTTTCTTTCTCTTTTTTATTTCTCTTTTTCTGTATTTTTTCTTCCTTTTTTTTTTCTTTTTGAATGCTGTGGATTGAAACTAGAACATTTCACATGCTAGGCCAGGATTCTACCACTTAGCTTCATTGCCAGCCCTCTTTATGTTTGTCTTTTACTTTATGAAAGGACAATTGCCCAGGCTGGTCTTCTACTCACTTTGTGGTTCTGCTGGCCTTGAATTTGGAATCCTCCTGCCTCGGACCCTGAGTAGTTATGATTAGAGGCCTGCTACCAGGTAGTCTTAAAAATATAACTCGTAATTCATACGTTGTACTAAGAAAAGTCACAGACTGCATTTAACCCACATGGCATATTTGGCCAACATTGACCACTGGAAGACTGACTGCAGAAGAGAACAGATTGATGTGTCTTTTAAAACGTCTTGTACACATTAACAAGCAAGGTGTAAGTTGCAGAAAGTGATTTGAACTGTGTAAAAGTATGTAACATTTTTTTTATGCTGCACTGCATTGGTTTAATGACATAAGGATGTGTGTTTAATTATGTAAAGATGAGTTGCATTTGTTTCACCTTGCCTGCCTAAGGCACCTGATTGGTCTAATAAAAAGCTGATGGCCAATAGCTAGGCAGAGAAAGGATTTGTGAGGCTTGTGGGCAGAGAGAATAAGGATGAGGAGGAATATAGGCTTGAGAAGGAAGAATGGGGAAAGAATGAGAGAGAAGAAGGAAGAGCAGGAGAGAAGAAGGGAAATGCCTGGGACTGGAAGCCAGGCAGCCACTTGAGACAGCAAGAAAATAAGAAAATGTTAAAAAAAAAAAAAACCTGAGTCAAAACAAGGTAGATATGGAGAAACAGCTTAATTTAAGTTGAAAGAGCTACACAGAATCGAGCCTTAGCCAGGCTGAGCATTCATAACTATTAAGTCCTCCCTGTCATCATTTGGGGTGTAGTTGGTGGCCCAAAAGAAAAAGAAAAAAACCTGGGATACGCATATGTGTCTGTGCGCAAATCTTTAGATTTAGAACTGAAACTGCATTTTTCCATTTCAAAAGTATGTTCTTGGGACTTATTTCTTTAGACTTACCTCTTATGAACTAGGATCTTAACTAATCAAAGCAGTAAACATTGGCACTAACACAATCTGTGTCTGGTAACTAGGGAAGTATACCACACTGTAAAAGCTACTAGTTACTGTGTAGGTCACTATATCTATCTATTTATATCCTTATTTATAATTTTTTTATTGAATTATGTGTGAAAAGCCTGTGTTAAACTCTAAGCCTCACTATGACAGCATTAGAAGTTTAGGTCTCTTTTCTTTTACTTTTTTTATTCCCTAACCATGTTTTTTATCTTTAATGAAATGTACAACATCTCACATGTATCACTCAGACAAAATTTTTAAAGGTGTGCACTTCAATGGCCTCAAAACCCATCACATTATCGAGTAACCTTCACTACCATTCATTTCCTTTTTATATCGTAAAACTGAAGCTCCGTATGTCCTGCATAGCGTGGGCATCTGCGTGAACTCCGGGTCTTTGGGGGGATAATCAAGGTGAAATGAGATCACACGAGTGTGTGTCTTCAAGAGGAAAGTCATTTCTGTTATTCAAGCCACTCAGGGGCGTAGTCTGCCATGGAAACTTAATGAGATTAATACAGGATTTTTGGGGGGGTAATTCCTAAACTATCTTCACAGGTGAGGTGTTATCATTCTGGGATGAAAAATCTGGAGACATTGAATGATGTGGCATGTCCATCTCCCGAGGAGCTGGAGAAAGGATTTGCACCCAGACTCTGACGCAGGGCTCCTGCTGTTCTGTAGAAAGAAGTCTTTCTACCCTGGTAAGATATCATGATGAGTTTCTCCCTCTCTTTGTGTTAAAAATGACTTCTTATTCTAAGAAACAGGAGCCTTAGGAGCAGCTATTGCAAACTACGGATTCTTAAAGTGCTTTAGCATGTGCCCACCAGGCGACATCTACAAAGCACACCCGCACCAATTTTACTGCTTCCAAGGGAGCGAAACAAGACAGAGATCGAATGGCTTATGGCTGGGTGGGGTGAATGTTGGAAACTGCCCAAGGGAAGAAATACTAACCATATTTTATTTCTTTCCCCAAGCCTTATATAACACATACGCGCTTATAAAGTACACTGTGGCAACTTTTGTATAGACATTTTCATGTAAACCATGCTCTTTTTTCCCCCAAATGTAATGTGTGCTGAAGGAAAGATTAATTTTCCAAAATAAACCAGTCTTCCAGAACTTTATAGATGTGAGGGGAATAGAGCAGACGTACCTTTTAGAGCCAGCCTTTGTTTTGGCAGTCCTCTCTTACTCTCTCCTTGCTCTGGGTTGCTCTGGAGAGCTTCGATCCATCCTTGGCTAATCCTCAGCATTGTTCTGCAGGAGACGTGCTCAGACACAGGCCGGAGATTAATTCTAAACTGAATTGAATTCTAGCTGATTGCACACTGGATTGTTGCAGTCGTGGGAAGACAGTCGCCGAGAGAGAAGGGAACAGCCATTGAGGAGTCCCAGTTTAACAATGGCATGATCTGCAGCTTACTAATTAAAGACTATGGTCTTGGTGGTGTGGCGTGTGCTCTCCTGAATGTTCCTAGTGAGTATCACCAAAGTATGATGGCTCAGGAGGGCTTGAGAAAGCTTTCACGTGGAAAATGGGTCCTTGTTGTGCCCCTAGGACGTAAAATGACACTTAGTTCTTTGAGTGTTTAAGAGCCTGGAATTTTAGTGGTATGGAAGTGAGTTTTTAAATGTATCTATGCAGACATTCTCAAGTTCTGTTCTAGGCACCATGTACTGAACGATCAAATATTCAGCTGGATCTTGGTGGGGCCCAAAGCATAGAAATTAGACCTAATTATTTACTTGGCCGGAAATGTTTTTGAGAAAAACATATTTCATAAAATTGATTGACAAACAGTACATTTATTTCCCCAAATCTTAATACTATGAATGTGATATTCTAACAAGTGACAGTAGGACAAGACTATATTCCCTGATCCTGAGGTTCTTATATAAAGCAGCTTGAGGTATTCTGCTTGGTTGGAAAGGTTTAGGGTCAAAAACGTGTCAAGTGCTGTTTTAGTTACTCAGAAAACACTGATGGAGGGACTGGAAATAGCTCAGTCAATGAAATGCTTCCCTTGCAAGCATGAAACCCATGTTTAATCTCCAAACCCTAGAAAGAAAGAAAGAAAGAAAAAAATTCAGGCATGGTGGATTACACGCTTGTAATCCCTGGTCTAGTAGGAGCGGAGGAGGTGGAACTAATGTAACTATAGTGATCTTATATGGAATTTCCAAACAAAACGTTAAATTAAATATATGTGAAATAAAATTTAGAGAAACGCTAAATGGACTTTATAATAAGGGAAGGCATAGTTAGTGCTGCCAAAGTTGAACCGTGACAATGCTGGCAACATGCTCTGTGACATGCGCCAGGTAAATCAGACATGGGGAAGTGGGTAGAGGACCGGGCACCTGACACAACCGTGAAAACATGCAGTGGTGGCCATTTGGAAGAAGACCGGATGGATCCTAAATCCACTTAATGACTCACCCTTCAGAAAACAAACCCAGAAGGAAAGCAAAATATAAAATATCCCACACAGTAAGAACAAATATGCATGGGTATTGGTAAAGTAATCAGTATTTAGATACGTCTGGGTTGGGGTGAAATTTCTTTACTGTTAGAGTAAAATTAATTTTTAAGAGATGGAACATGCCTGACCAAGCTTGTTTCCAGAGCGCATTGGGGCTAATCCAACATTTTTGTTAAATTAAAATCAAGGCAAAAGGAAAAGATCAATTAATTTGTAACAAATGCCAGCCTTCCTTTGGCTGTCATGAAAGACGTGGAGAGTAATAATCTACAAATCCTTTCAGCCCCTTAAGGATGACAACAGACCACAGACCCAGGAGTCAATAGTGACAGAACCTCTGAGACAGAGCTTTATTAATACAAAAACGACAGAGATGTTTTTTCAACCTTCCAGGAAGCATTTAAAAAGCACAGGGAAGAGGTAAAATTGAGTTTTGCCTTTTCCCTTCCCTCCTGTGGTGTGGCGCATGTCAGGGCAGGACAGACCATACTTCTTTGGCTGATTAACCAAGATATTATATTGGTGGGTATAGGCTAGAGTCCATATTTAGGCTTCCAGCTCCTTTCTCCCTTTTTGCTATTCCATCTAACAGTATCTTGTCTCAAAGGAACGATGCCTTTGGAAGCTGTAAGTGAGTTTGTCATGCTTGTCCCGTGAAGAGCATGACCCAGGCTGAGCTGTACAAAGACAGTTGGGCGTCTTGGAACTCTGTCTGTGTCGTGGACTCTGGCTAATCTCTGAAGGGTTCAAAGTAAGGAATCAGTTTCAGAACATCTTCCTTCTAAAGAGGCAGGTTAAATATTTATACCTGAGCTTTTTTTTTTCTTTCTGTCTTTCTTTATAAGCTTTTTTTGGTTGGTGACCTTCTATTTCCTAAAAAGACCAACAGTGGGTGTCTCCTTCCACAGAGAGCTTGGAGTGCTGTCGTGCAAATTTGAGGAGAAAAAGTGAAAGTTTATGGTTTTGTCTTTGCACTTGGGCTTCTGAAACTCAGCCTCCCCCTCAAATCAATATGTTTGAAAGATGAAACACTCTGTTTTATGAAAGACATTCCTGCTGAAAGCCGTTCCGACGCTTTAATGATGAGAGATTTACAGCGAGACATTTCTGTTGAGAGGCTGGAGCGTGAGAGTGCAGGGTTGGGAGGACTGTGCTTTCGAGGAGGCGAGGAAAGGAGAGGAAAGGACACATGGACTGGCTGGAGCTGGGGATGGACCAGATAGGTGGGGTTGGTGGCCACATGCAGAATGATAGTCATTGTGGAAATTTAAGCATAGCTTACCTATGGCTCAGAGAAGCCTACAGAACTTAGGTTGAGGGAACACTACAGTTTACTCTGGGAGAGAAGTCATGCTCTTTTGGCTCACTGGTATTTGGAAAAGCTGCTGAAAGGTTTTTGGTTTGGGGATCAAAAGGGACAGTAAACAGATTGACTTTTTACATAGAAAGGACATTAATGCTATAGGCAGACAGCAACAATATAGGCATGGCTCTGAGGACAGATCGGGGCCCAGTGGCAGACTGTGTGTGTGTGTGTGTGTGTGTGTGTGTGTGTGTGTGTGTGTGTGTGTGAATGTGTTTGTGTTGTGAGTGGGGGATCCCTTCTTAGTTTTCACAGGAAGAAGACTGAAAGATTTCCTTTGGTGAACATTCCGCTGTTGTTAAGCGTAAACATTGAATGCTTTTAAGTGATGTGTAAACATCTTTCCTGGTTGAACTTTGCTGGGAGTCCATGAGGCAGGGAAGACAAGAATCTAGAGAAACTGGTTACTTTAGTTAGAATTGCAAATTGCTGTAGTTACCGGAACTATCAGAGTTCCAAAAAAAAAAAAAAAAAAAAAAAAAAATGGACATCACAAAATGATACAGCCCTGGCTAAGAGCTACTATCTAAACGTGATTCTTAGAGTCAACATTGGTGATACAAACTGCATCGACTTTTCTTTCAGTTTGTTAAAGCCCACAAGGGCTTTTGATACAGACTGTGGGATCTTTGAAGTATTAAGGGGTAGCATGGATGGGAACGGCCTTACTCCATAGCATGAGAACTGTGATGTGAGGATGGTATACTGAGCACCACCCAGGCCACGGTGACATTTGGGCACACAGGGTTGAGGAGAAGGAAAATAATGGGAGTTTGATAAGTGACTATGAGGCCTTAACAGAGGCAGTGGGAAAGTGGGGATGACTTATTGTTATTCCGCACATGCATCTTCTGGAATAGAGTACATTCATGCGAGCAGCTTACTAACTTTAAGAAATTCATTTGAAGGTTTTAAACTCTAGGTTGCTTCACTTCTGCTTAATGCAGAGTGGCTTTGTCATTGGCGTGGGAATTTTTTTTTTAAAGCAGCCTAAGCAATGCATAATTACAAAGACAAACATATTTGTTTATTAATCATATGATGTATGTAAAAGTCTACCAGAGTATGTTTTCCTTTCTGCGCTTGCTAGTATCATCTGTGTTATAGCGATGAGTTCCCACCCCTCCCTCCTAGACCTATTAGAACAGATAATTATGAGTTGATTAGATGCAGAGAAGAGTCCAATTAAGCCGTGATGTAACTAGTGAGAGACACGCTAACTCCTTCCCACTCAACAGCTGATTCTCTGATAGTCTCTTTATTAGGATGGTGGTTGGACATGTTTTAGAAATACAGGCCTAATTAATTTCTGTCAACCTGGATAAATATTTGCTGCCTGAACACAACAATATCTACCTCCTTTCGTTCTTTCTTCTTCCACCCTTCTTTGTGGCTTTGCCATTGCATGAGGGTAGCTGGCTTTCAGATTTGAGATTGAGGTTTTGAAAAATTCTTCATGAATCACCGTTGGCACACTTGGGGCATTTCCAATATTCTGGGAGGATTTATAAGCTCCCTTCCAGGACATTAGCCCCATTCTGGTCACTCAACAAAAGAGTTGCTTGGAATAAATATAAATCCCATCTGGGTAATTATGCACAAATTTCTCTGAGGCATTTGCTTTTTTAGTCTAATAGTTGGAGAAGGCAGGCTGGGACAAAAGTTCAAGTGGCAAAGTGGTTGGGATTTCTGTCATTCAGAAGAAAAAAAAAAAAGAAAAGCTACATTCTGAAATTGCAGCAGTTTATGGGAGAGGGTACAGGAGAATCTATGGAGCTCATTGGCCAGCCAGCTCAGACAGATAAATGAGTTCCAGGTTTGAAGACTCTAACTCAGAAAGTAAGGTAGAGAGAGGTAGAGAACAATGAAAGAATTACCTGACATTGATCTGTGACCTCTACCAGCCCACATACACACGTATACACACATGCACACACTTATACCACACACACACATCACAAGTAAACACATGTTTGTGGTATACTCACATGCACAAGTACACACATATGACCATGTAACACGCACACACACAAATTGGAGAAGGCATGCATGAAGCTTAGCTTTTACATGCCGTATGATTTCCATAATACCATCTTGTTTCTTTAAAAATAATGATGTTAAGCACGTGTAGCTTCTTCAGCTACAGTTTTGTTTACATTACTGCTTAGGCTTTGAATGGATTCTTGTTGCACTCAAGGCCCCTGACAGACCTGCTTTTTGAAAATCTTCCAGTAAAAGATTGACTGGACTCGAGAATGGAAAAGCTAGCTTACATTAGTACCATGTTTTCCTAAAACATTTTCATCAGTGGAATCTAGCAGTTGGGAGATAAGCGTGTGATATAAACAGGGATTTATCCACTTACTAGCAAAACACAATGAAACAATTGAAGCAGCTGAATAGGTAATAATAGGCAAGTGGCGAGGATAATTATGGTACAACAACTCGGTTGAATAGAATTATTAAAGAGAAGTAGCAGTTATGAAATTACACAGAAACAAAAATTTTATAATACTTGAAAAGAAAGCAGAATAAAAGCTACTTTAGGCTGAGTCATAAGTATTTGAGATCATAAATTAGAGAAACTAATTTATTTATCCCTTGGGATTCAGAACAGTTTTTGAATGGCTTCCTTAAAAGTTTACATTAAAGCTCTTGCTGCTCTTGCAGTCCTGGAAGATTACCACTACCCACATTTAGCGGTTGACAACTGCATGTAACTCCAACTCTAGGCAATCTGATGCCCTCATCTGGCCTAGGTGGGTGCTTACATGTGCATGTAAACAAACATATACTCAAGACACACATAAAACCATTTAAAATAAATGAACCTTTTAAATGTTTGCATTTGTGTGCCCTTGTGGCAAGAGCTAAGAATGCAGGATGATTTCTGCAGGTTCCCAACCAATAACGCATGGACCAAATTTGATTATCCTGGTGCTTTCAGCACATCCAAGATCAGGATCTTACAGCAAAAATATTTGCCCTGTACATTTAAAAAAATATCGAAGCCATAACTGAAATTTGGTCTTATGGTATTGACCAGATACTATCCAATTGGAAAGCAATGCAGTAAGTAGCGCCATGTGAAAATCCAGAATCAAAATACAATATAAAGGTGTTGAAATCACGAAGAAAAATTTTCAGAGTTTAAATATTTGACCATCTTTTTTGATTCTGTATTTTAAATTGTGTAATTGATTCTGTATTGCATTTTATTTGTCATTGTTTTCCCCCTTTAAGCCTCACTCTTTTTCCTTCCAGCACCCTTCTTCTCAAACTCCACCCCCCACTTCTATGTGTTCTTTTCTGTGTGGCCCACTGGTCTTAGAGTTACTTGTCTAAATATGGGTGGATAGTTACCCAATGCAGCCAGAGTAAGTTACGTGTGGCTATAGCATTTGAGAGAGTGACACCTCTCCCCCAACAAGCATCAAATGCTGATACTGTCTCGATGGTGTGGGGCCTCACTGAATGTTTCTTTACTCAATTTTGTTCAAGTCTTGTAACAAACAACCATGACTGCAGTGGGTTCATGAGTGCCAAGCCGATTCTGTGTCCAGAAATGTGTTTTCTGTTTATCTCTCCATCCTTGGATCTTATCTTCTTTTCAACTTCTTTCCTGAGATGTTCTCTACGCCTTGGAATGGTGTGTACTAGCTATCCCAGTAGGGGCTAAGTACTCTATCAATATTTATTCCAGGCACTTTGACGAGCTATGGGTTTCTGCATTAACCATCTTCTTCTTCTATAAGAAGTTTCTCTGATGAACCTTGGTGTGTGCTTAATCTATGGATACAAACATGAATATTTAGATGGTAGTTTGATTACATTGCTCATAACATTTAATTTAATTTATATTTTAGAGAACTTTATAGTTAACTCCTTCACTCCTTACTCTCCCTCTCCCTTAACCTCTCCCCTCTCTCTGTAGACATAAGTTCCTGTCCCACCAAGTCCCATAGTCATTGAGTCCCAAATAAACACACAGAGGCTTAATATTAATTATAAACTGTTTAGACTATTGCTCAGGCTTGTTATCAACTAGCTCTTCCAACTTAAATTAACCCAAATTCTTGCCTATGTTTAGCCATGTGACTTGATATCTTTTTTCAGTGAGGCATTCTCATGATGTTTCCTCTGTCTCTAGGTGGCAACTTTCTGCCTTTCCTCTTCTCAGAATTCTCTTAGTCTGGTCACTCCACCAATACTTCCTGCCTTGTTACTGACCAATCAGCATCCTATTAAATTAATATAAGTGGCAAATCATTACAGTGTACAGGAGTATTATTCCACAGCATCCCTCCCTCTCAATTTCAATACTTCTTAATTATTCTTGCTATTGATCGATATATCATAATTTCACTCATGTATATAAGTATATATGCATAATATCAACTTACTGAGTTTATTTAGCATTGCTTGTAGTTTCATGTATCCAGGGTTTGTCACAGTGGACAACCTGTGTAAATGTCCCTAAGTATCTCCTCATCTAGGGTTCCTCCCTTGTAGAATTTCCCCCATCCACACTGGTTTGCAGGTCTTGTTCAGGCAACCATGATGATAAAATTTCTTCGGTGCAGTTTCCTCATATCTGGAGAACATGATCTAGAAACATGAATTCTAGTCAATGGGGTTCTTACAATCTTTCTGTCCCCTTCCTATGATATCCTATGAGCCCGAATGGGCAAAGCTTGCCTTTGTAGATGTATCACTAGGGGTTGGACACCCCAAAATCAGCTACTTATTCACTGAATTTTGACCAGTTGTGGACCTCTCTATTAGACTTCATCTGTTGCAAATTCAAGCTTCTTTGATGAGAACTGGGAGCTACACTTACCTGTGGTTATGAGAGTAGGTATTTAGAATACTATTAGCAATTATTTTATTTTTGAAATAAAATGGCATCATTAGGTTTTACTTTAGGGTCTGTGACCTCCCCAGCCATTGGTAGTTGAATATCCATGGCATACAAAGAACTCATAAAAGAAGCCAAAGAAAGAATCAACCTGATATTTAAAAAAATGGGTTTTGGATATGAACACAGAATTCCCAAAGAAATAAATTTAAATGGCTGACAATATCCTTATTAGAGCTCAACATTGTTAGTAATTAGGAAAATGTAAATTAAATCTACTTTGAGATTTTTATTAATCAGTCAGAAGGGCTCAGATCATGTAAGCAAACAGTATCAAGTACTGGCAATGATGCAGGGAAATGGAACCTTCATTCACTGTTGGCAGGATTTCAGATTTATGCAGCCACTCTGGGAATCAGTATAGAAAACTTTCAAAAGCTAAAAGTAGATCTGCCGTATGGCCTATCCACACCACTCCTTGACACATGCTCAGTAGGATGTCCCAGTACAGAGGTACTTGCTCAGCTGTGTTCTTCATTGCTCTATTCACAGTAACTAGGAAAAGGAAACAACCTAAATGTCCTTCAGCTGAGGATAAAAATGTGGTATCTTTACACATTGGAATTCTAGCCAGCTATAACGTAAAAATAAAGCATGCAATTCTCAGGTAAATGGCTGAATTTGGAACCTATTAAACTGCATGAGATAACTCAGACCCAGAAAGGCAAAAGGCACATGTTATCCCTTATGTATGGATCCTAACTCTGAAACTTTTGATCTGAATATATGACCTGAAGTAACCAAAGAGGGCAGGAAAGTCAAAAGAAACCATAGAAGAAAGGAAATCTAGAGGGGAGAATAGCAGGATACAGGGTTTCTGAGGGGAAATGGTAAAAAAGGGGGGGCAGTTAATATTTAGTGGTGGGGGAAGGAAAGAAGTAGTGGAAGAGAGGGGTGAGAAATTAATAACATGAAGGGTGCTCAAAAAAACCATAAGGAACCATATTATTTTATAAAATCACTTAAATGTATACATTTATAATATATATGCATATTATTTGAGCTTTAATGCTGTTATATTAGATGGGCCACCAAAGAGCCATGGATTAGCTACCTACCAAAAACCTTAGTACCAGGCATAGGAAGTCTCCAAGTAAGGAGAATGAATATAAAAGACTCCCAAAACAATATGGACTGTTGCCGTTGCTCTTGGCTGTCTTCCAGAACTCAGAGGGAAGCCCCTATTGCTGAAGTCACTGCATTCTTCAGACACAGGGATTGAAGGCATTGAGCTGAACTGATATGGCAGCCTCCTCCCTGGCTCTCCTAGACTTGGGGACTGGCTCTCATAGACTTGTCAGGTGCTCTTCATGCTACCAAGGGAAAGGTATACTCTGCAGTCTTGCCCAGCTCAGTAACATGTACAATAGCATAAAAGTGGCACGTTTTCTCAAGAGCAACCAACAGCTCTCTAATTGGACTTCAGGCCTGATCAACTATGTGTAACATGACTCTTCAGCAAAACCCAAACTGTAGGTTCCCATGTAGGACCTCTGACCACCCCAGCGTGATTTATTGAGATCGAGTAAATCTCTATGCAGTTATCCTATATTTGTTAAAATTATAGCTATTAATGTTTCAGAATATCCAAGCATAGAATTATAATAGTCCAACAATAGTAAATAAATGGTTGCAATTTTTCTTCTTAGGTGTATTCTTAGGCTGGCTTAGGTGTATTAAACTTGTAGTAATTTTACAAGGGCTACAAGGAATACCTCTTTGTTAGTAAAATAATTATAACTTTGTATTTTCACATTATTTTATGAATCTTGGAAGCCAAGGAAGCCTTGGGTGAATGGCTATTGTTCGACATGGCCGCAACCATGTCGAGGACCTTAGGTTTCAAATCCATAGGCATGGCAAAGCTTGTCCCAATATGGGCCATTCTTGGAGTTGGCAGAGCCTTCCTCTGGTCCAAGTGACAATATTGACAGCATGTGTAAGCGAAGTGTTTTCAAACAATTGACCAGTGAGTGTGAGAACTGAACTGCAGCCTCTGGCTTCCAGATGTTTTACAGCCTGAGTCCGCTCCCTTACAGAGACCTTCTAGCGAGACTAGTTGACCCCAAGCCCCACGCTGTACATAAAGAACACCGAGGTTCCAGGTTGCTGCATACAGCTTCACCTTAGCACAGAAGAAAACATCTGTTTACCCTTGAGCTAAAAGCAAGAAGGAGGAGCAGCAAGTCTGCTATTGATTTACTTTAAGGGACCCTAGAGGACAAAGCCCACCAAGCCCTCACCCTTCTCAGATGGACATTTCTATATAAAAGGGGCATGGGGAGGCCATTCTTTATTTTGTCATATATTAAGTAAAATGCAGTTGACATTTTCCTTTGTGTGCGCCACCTGACTCTTAAACAGTTTCTAATAGTGCCTCTACAGCATGACAATTAGGCTTCAATAGAGACATAACTTTGTGTGGATGGATCTAATTTCACTTGAGCTGTAGCCAAGAAAAGTTCCATCTGAACACGGAATGGAAAAGGACGGCTAATGTTTTGTTGCGTCCTCCTGGATTACCTGTAATTGAAGGAAAGGCCCCATCACCCGAAATGACAAGCATCACAGCTGAGATTGTTTCCAGGTTGAGATTGTTGGCAGGTTCCGTTTACCACTGCAGGCTCCTCGCGCTCGTCACGTTGAGATGAGCCATTCAGAGATGCTATTAGGAATTAGACATTGGGCTTGGTATAGAGGGAAGGTGATTTGGTCTCCACAGGACCTCAGACTTTGATTTCGGCCTCACTGTGGTAGCATCAGTGAGACTAATGAACCCCACTCGCTGTGCATTCAGGAAGCGATGATTGTTACCAGGGCTATGGTCCATCATTTAACGCTGTAATCAGGGTGCCTCCTCATTGCTTATATTTGATCATCAAAAAATCATGTCCATTCATGTCCTTATCTATGGTCCTATATGTATGCCTGTCATTTGTCTGTTCAATGCATGTGGACCCCATAGGTTTATGTCAGCTCCACCAATTTAAACACATATTATAAAGTATGTGAACTTGCCTGGAATCCTATTCAGTGACATTTCCACCTAAATCTGTATTTCTAGTAACATGATTAAGTTTATTGCTATTAGCATATATATATTAAATGGTATTTTGTAAATATAAAAAGTATTGCTTTATTTATTGCTCAGGAACACTTGACTGTTTTGACCAACTGCTACCTATAGAGATGGTATTTTGTGTTAAGTACTATGCCATATGCTAAAAAGTGGCAAACATAGACGTAGAGAAACAGGATTTTGAGAGGAAGTGTAGAAATCTATACTCGAGGTATCTGTTATGTTGATTTTCCTTGATTATGCAGACGTTGGTAGAATTCCTTTGAACTGTGGCTATTTAGAGAAAGGTATACACCCCACCCTCACACATACTTGAAAATAAAGAATTGAAGTGTCTCCTGATCCCTTACCTTGGTAGAGTCTGATTTATGAGCTATGAACTGATCCTTCCTCAACCATATGCATTCTATAGAAGACTATACATTACGTATAGGCATATTATGACTTTCCAGTAGAACAGAATTATCCCACAAAAAGTCAATATTAAGGATCGTCACAGGCAAAACAACACTCTCTCGTTTTCAGTTTTCGCACTTAGTTAGATCTCTGCAAATGACACAGGAGTTGTTTTATGAACTGGCAGACTGTAGGGAATGGAGGGAGCACCAAGTGATTGAAATCCTGAGTGAATGTGTACTGTTGACTTGGGCTCAGTCACGTTGAGGATTCCAAGGCGTCAGACCCATGGGAAACTGCCAACACCATTACCCGCATGGGTCAGACTCAAGATAAATGGCGAATACTTTTCTCCGGGGCCTGAGTGTGTTTATGGATAAATGATCAGTGTGTGGAAGGCTGGCAACTCCAGTTTCCTCCTCCTAGATCTCCTGGATGCTTACAGCGAGAGACCGTTCTCCTAGAGAGGCCTTCTCCTACCAAGACTAGCTAACAACCCCCCCCCCATGCTGTAACCAATAAATACTCTGAGTTTCCAGGTTAAGGTGGAAGCAAAACCCCATATGATTCTAGCATCACACCACTGTATGTGTTTCTGTATGTCTGTTCTTTCTTATTTCATCATCCCATCAGGCTTCCAGGACCCAAGCTGTATGCGCTAGGGCAGTAAATATACATTAGTATGATGGTACCATAATGCAAAAGTGTGAATAGTATATAAGATGCATTATTTGGTGGTCAGTGAATGCAATCTAAAAGAATTTCCCAACTCACAATACTTTTAAGGACAAGTGGAAGTTTATCTATCTAGGCCAAGTAAAAACTGAAATAAAGAAAAAGAAAAAGAAAGAACACTGATACAGAACAGCTAATCAACAAAGAATAAATTCACCATGAAAGAAATGAGAACAAATGGGGAAAATGATGAAACTTCAAGATTTCTTTCAAAAATGTATAAACAGCCTAAATTTGCTTTTCTGTTTGTTTTTGAGACATAGTGCTGTTGTTGTAGAACTTATCATGTAGGCCAGGCTCACCTTGAAATTACAAAGATCTGCCTGCCTCTGCATCCTGAGTGCTGGAATTAAGGGGTGCAGTACCATACCAGGTCTCGTCTATTTTTTAAATATTTTCGTTTTCCTTTTATTGAAAAACGACTTCTTTTTTGTCACACAATACAATCTGATTGTTGTTTCCCCTCTCTGCACAACTTCCAGTTCCTCCCACCTGAGGATCCACCCCTTTCTGTCTCTCATTAGACAATAAGCAGCCTTCTGAGGGATACTAGTAAAATAAAAAATGATAAAACAAAAAGTAACACATTAGAGTTAGACAAGAGAGACAAAGGGAAGAGCCCAAGAGGGGGCACGAGAATCAGAGACCCACTTATTTATAGACTCCGGAATCCCACAAAAGCACTGAACTGAGAGCTGTGATCTGACCCATGTAGACCCTGTTACTACTGCCTCAGACTCTGTGAGTTCTTTTTTTTTTTATTTAAAAAATTTCCATCTCCTCCCCTCTTCCTCCCCCTTCCCTCCCCTCCCCTCCCCCATACCCTCCCTCCTTCCCTTTTCAGGCCAAGGAGCCATCGGGGTTCCCTACTCTATGTTAAGACCAAGGTCCTCCCAACTTTGCTCATGTTGTTTTAGAAGGCCTTGTTTTCTTGGTGTACTCCATCCCTTCTGGCTCTTAAATTTTTTTCTGGTTCCTCTTCCATAGGCTTCCCTGATGCCTGAGGGGAGGAATTTGATAGAGACATCTCATTTAGGGCTGAGTGTTCCAAGGTCTCTCAATCTTTACATAATGCCTGGCTGGGGTTCTCTATATTTATTTTCATCCGAAGGCTTCTCTGAGGATGTCTGAGCAAGATACTGACCTATTAGCTTATTAAAATATTCTTTATTGCTCTGTTGTTTTGCTTTTGTTTGTTTGTTTTTAAAACAGCAGTATTTGGATGTGTGTTAGGTCCTAGTGCTGTCTGTCTCTCGTGCTTCGTCACTCAAGCAGTGTGCAGCATCAGCTACATCTCATGGAGTGGGCTTCAAGCCAAATCAGATATTGGGTTGGCTACTCCCAGAAACTGTGGACTACCAATGCCCTAGTGTATCTTGCAGGTAACATACCATTGTAGATCAAAGGCTTTGTATTTAGGTTGGTGTTTAGGCTTCTTTCTTGGTAATGTGCTGTGTTGTCTGAGTTTCTGTCCCACCCAGTCCCCCAGCTGTTTAGTCCCCAAAGAAATTACACAGAGGTCTACATTAATCTTAAATTGATTGGCCCATTAGTTCAGGCTTCTTATTAACTCTTTTAACTTATATTAACCTATTATTCTTATCTATGTTAGCCACATTGCCTGGCACCTTTTTCAGTGAGGCAGTCACATCTTCCTTCTTCTGTGTCTGGGTGGGACTGCAGAGGAATATTCTTTTCCCAGAATTCTCCTGTTCTCATTGGCCCACCTCTACTTCCTATCTGGTTGTCCTGCCTATACTTCCTGCCTGGCTACTGGCCAATCAGTGTTTATTTAAAATATAATTGACAGAATACAGAATTGTCCCACACCAGTGCTGCGTAACTTCTTGTACCCAAGATACTAGAACACAGGGCTTAGGGTTTTATGTAGGCACCAGCTTGACTTCTTCAAGATCAATGAGTGGTGTGGGTGTCATATTTAGCAATGGGGCCTTGCTGTCAGTCTGTGGAGAACAACACATAGTCTTGGTAACAAACTTGATTGTTTGGCGGTTCTCATGGGACCCCTTTCTATTTGTTAATTCCAAGAAAATTTCTACTATATTTACTCAAGAATTTAAAATACTGTGAAGAACACAACACAACACAGTGAAGAAGAAATATCCACAACTAGCTCAAACCACTTGAAAAGGAAGCCCCATCTATTTTATAAAGACATATTTTAAAGCCACATTCAACAAAGAATTGTATCAGCAGCTTGAGGATCTGATTTTATAAAAAGAAACTAGTAAAATATTTGACCAAGCATCAAAAATCAATGGGAAAGAAGAGAGTATTTGTTAAGTCAATTGATTTACAGTGTTGAGACAAAAATTATTTTGATTCTTTCATGTATTGTATTAAAACTGACCTTAGCTTAGTAGTGAGGTCATATAATTCAACTTGGAAAAGATGAGACGGGGCAAGAAAGTGAATTCAAGGCCAGGCTGGTCAGCTTAGAAAGACCTGGTCTTAAAATAACAAAAAATGTTTTTAAAAATGGCTACTGATATAACATTAACTGAATACTTGCCTAACATGGCTTAATTCTTAGGTTTAAACCATAGTAACAACAACAATAATAACAAATATAATAGCAATATTAAACTCTATGTGGCTTCTAGATCTAAATGTAAATCAATGACAATGAGAAAAAATAAAAATACCTTGTGGTTCAGCAAGTAAGAATGGGAAATGTTCTTGAAATAATTGAAAACTACATTTTATAATATACAGATGTTAGGTTTTGTTTAAGAAAGGAAACAATTATGACTATATAGTTGGAGATGTTTCTGCCATTTGAAGCTGGTTGGCCTGTGGACAGGAGCTGTATAGATGTAGTGAGACAACAGAAGACTCCTGGGATTGAGACAAAGGATTTGGATATTTAGGACACAGCAGAAATGGTCAACTTCATATCTGTCTTGGTAGCCTGCCCTACCACCATGTCTTCCAAGTTCCACTGGAGAAATGCAAATGAGCCTTGATAGATGTTCCACAAGCAGTGGGTTTGCATCATAGCCAAGAAAATCCCATTCCTAGGAAACCTCAACCTTCTATAGAAGGCTTCAAGCAAACCTGTCCAGGGTTTGTAACATAGGGAGTTACTATCTTTATTATACTGGATATCAAATATTCCCTTTGCTCCAGAAAATGACTATATCTTTCTGGGCTATTCACTCTACAAGCATCTGTAAAATAATGATCATATCCAAGGCTGTTAGTGGCTCAACATCCAGAAGATTGGAAACTGAGAGACGCATACAGGGTTGTCTGCCAAAGGAACTGCCAAAGCAAGTGAAAAAATTATACTCTGAAGGATTTTGTGTTAGAATGGTGGTTTGCAGAGATGGCTCAGCAGTTAAGAACACCATCTGCTCTTACCGAGGACCAAGTTCAATTGCCAACACCCACATAGTATCTCACAATCCTTGTAATTCTAGTCAAAGGGAATCTGATGTGGGATTCCCCTCTGTATGCTGTGAATATTATTGGATAATAAAGGAACTGCATAGGCCTATAGCAGAGCTATAGAGAAACAGAGCTACATGGAGAAAACTAATCTGAATGCCGGGAAAAAGGAGGCAGAGTAAGAAAGAAACCATGTAGCCCCACCAGAGACAGATGCCAGATCTTTACCCGGTAAGTCACTGCCATGTGGTGATACACAGATTAACGGAGATGGGTTAAATTAAGATGTAAGAGTTAGCCAATAAGAAGCTAGAACTAATGGGCCAAGCAGTGATTTAATTAATACAGCTTCTGTGTGATTATTTTGGTTCTGGACAGCCAAAAATAAATAAGTAGTCTCATTACAACAGGAATCTGACACACACGTCTGGCTTCTGTGAGTACCAGAAACACAAGTGGTGTACAGACATACATGCAGACAAAGCATTCATATACATAAAATAAAAGTCATGTGTGTGTATAATATAAGAAATGTAATATGCTATATAATTATTGCATATCAGAATAAACAAACAAACAAACAAACAAACAAATAAGGCAATTCAGATGCTCAACATTCACCTGCCACCAATCCTAAAGTCCTGAGTTTGGTCCCTGGACCCACGTGATGGAAGGAATTGACTCTTGTAAATTCTCTTCCACCTCCAAATGTGAACAGTGACATCTCTTACTCTCTTACACACACTTTAAAAATAAAATCATAATAGGAACGAATTCATATAAAGTGAGCAGAAGTTTTGAACAAGAAAGTCACATTGTCAACCTCACAGAATAACATGTACATGAAGAGAGTGTAACTCCTAATTGGATACATAAAATACAGTGGAACATTTGTATTTGTACTCATCAAATTGGAAGAAGTTAGGAGCAGGGATGAACAGGAACCCACGTATTCTACTGGGAACAATGTATTAAATTAATTTGCTGAAAATGTTTTGCTGTACTTTGAGATTAAACAATTGCATTCCTAGGACTAACCCTGGAAGAACTTTGCACAGATGTATGTGAAGATGTTCAACTCAACAATGTTGAGTTGGAGACTAACTAAATGCCCATTGAAAGCAATAATAACTATGCAAATGGAATACATATGATTGGGTAACATTTGATAAGCAGAGACAGAACACAAGACCTACAAAATGTAACATATATGTTAATTTATAAAATAAAATATGTGTGTGTGTGGTATGTGTGGTGTGTGTATCTCTGTGTGTATGTGTGTATGGGGGTGTGTATGTAAAAAGACTGAGTAAAAACAACTGTTATCTTCAGTATAATGACATTAACATTGAGTTTTAGATGCCTATACAGTAACTCAATCTTATGTATACCGATATTCCCCTCTTCTCTCAGGTGTTCTTTACTTTCTTTGTCTATTTTTATAGCTCTTTTCATTATCTGAATTTTTATTTTTATTTGGAAAATAAAGTATCTGACATTCATCAGGCAGATATTGGCCTCTGACCTTCTGTGGTTTAATGCATTCTTGTCTTACTTGGTATCAGAATAATACTGGTTTCATAAGGTGAGTTGGGGGGGCATCCCCTCCCTTCTTTTCTTAACATGGAATGGTTGGTGGAGGATTGGTGTCAGTTATTTAACAGGAGAAAGAATTCTACAGAGCAGTCATCATTACCTGAGCTTCCTTTTGTGTGTGTGTGTGTGTGTGTGTGTGTGTGTGTGTAGGTGCAGGTGCATGTGTGTGCATATGCATGTGGAGACTAAAGGCCATCCTTAGGGTGTCTCAAGTGCTATACATCTTATTTTTTTTTAAATCCCTGCTGCCTCAGTCTTGGGATTATAACCATGTGCCACGACAGCTGACTTTTTAATGAGCAATTTTGAAATTGAACACATTATCAGGCTTATAATGCAAGACCTTCCTGACTGAGCTATTTTCCTAGTCTTGGGTCCGGGTTTTCCTTGTTGAGAAAAGTCTTATTATGGTCCCCAATATCATTCCTCATTATAGTCTACTTAAATTGTTTATTTCCTTTTGACTTAATTCTGACAGACCATAAATGTCTAGAAATTTATCTATTTCTTTTAAGCTTTCTAATTTATTGTAATGTAAAACTTCAAAGTATGTCCTAATGGGCATCTGAATGCCATTGGTATCTGCAAAATGTCTCCTCCTAATTTCTAATTTTACTAATTTGGATCTGCTTTTCTTCTTTCTTTTAGTTACTTTAGGTAAGGGCTTACCAATCTTGTTTATATTTTCTCGAGAAATAACTTTTTTGTGGATTTTCTCCTGTTGTTTTTGTCTCACCAATTTCTTCTCTGATCATTATTACTTCCTTCCATCTACAGATTTGGCATTGACTTGCTTGGTCTTCTATTCTAAGACACGGAGGTGCATTGTGTTTGGGATTTGTTTGTATTTTCACTGTGAGCCCTTATAGCCACAAGCTTCCCTCTTAGAAATCTGACATTGTATTCCGGCAATTTTGGCATGTTGGGCTTTCAGTTGCTTATTCTAGCCATTTTGTTTGGGGTATCTATAAAAGGCGGTTTCTGTAGGGCCCCATATTATGTATTTAGTGACATACACCGCTTCCATTTGCTTAGTCAAACATATATTTGAGTTACACTATTTTCTCTGAACTTACTTTCACAAATAGAAAGTGAATAATGAATCACTGCAAAGTAATTGAGACAAGATAATTATTTCACTCTTTGTTTCTATTGATTAAATTTATGCTTTGATAATCTTATTCATATATATATATATATATAGCCTCTAATTACTTTAATTACTTTTACTCTCACCTTTCTTATCTCCCTCCAGTCTTCCCCCTTCCCTACCAACACCCTCCTCCCTATAGTACTTCACCGTGTTCATGTCTTTGTTTTGCTTTATGAGCTATGGAGTTTAATCAGGGCTATCTGTGTGAGTATTAGGATGAAGTTATCTGATGGAGACTGCTGAAGTCACCAGCGAATGGAGGTACATCTGTGGAGAGCAGTTCCTCTTCCCCTACAGTTTATTAGAAGCCAATAACTTGTGGGTAATGGGGGTTAGGCCCCATTATCTCCTTCCTTATCCATGACGGATTCCTCCCAGCCTTGTGCAGGACCAGCGCTGTGAACACACCTGCTGTGGGTTCAGGATTACAATGACTGTTAGTTTTTCTCCCGATTTCTGGCCCCAACCACTTGTCATTCAGTGGTGTGTTATTCATACGGTAGGAGTTTCTACTTTCTGAAGCCTCTCTTCTTCTTGAGGTCTAGTTTTTTACACTGTGACAAGATCGACTGCAGGAAGCTACTTTAAATCCCATACACTTAAGATTTGCTTTGTGTCTTAATAGATGGTTGAAAATTCCATGAACAGAATATATGCTCAGCAGTTGTTCGATGCAATAGTCTGTTAAATCCATAGGCCTATAAAAAGGGACGTGGAAAATGAAAAATACAACAGGTGGATAGGAATAAGACTAGAAATGAGAAGCTAATAAAGAGCTAAGGAAAATGTAAATTGTATTTGACAAGATAAAGAGAATTGACCTCCCATCTCCACAGACGTTTCTTTCCTGGATGGGCACATAGGCACCTGGAGTCTGTCTGTTTGCTGTCCTGCCTTTTCTTCTCTGACTGTTGGGGTTGGCATTTTCTGATGACATGGAATTTTTGTGGCACAGTACCTTCGACCCTAGCACCTGGAAGCAATTGCCACCATTTTCCTCTCTTCTGGGGAGGTAGTGAACTTCAGGCCAGTCCGACTCAGGTCGTATTTCACTCTTTGGTACACTACATGATTTTGACTTAAGAGATTTTCCCTTCTAGATTGGAAGCCAAATCTCGGAGAGTAGTCTCCTGATATTTACTCTGGATGCCTAAAATGAGCTGCGAGTAAGGGACTTACTTCTACATTAGCGACACTTAGCCACCAATTGAGCAGGAATTGCTTTTGTTTTTTGTCTTAAGACAAATGAAGGAATTATATATTTTTTGTGTGTACTTGTTTCAATATAACAAAATGAGAAAAAATCGTATTTAGTGAGTATAATTACTAAAAATAATCATAGTAAGACTATAGTCCTGGAAGGGTCTTCTGACAAATTAATGGGTCACTATATTAGATCTTTCATGAGTACCAGAATAATTTTAGATGCAGTTATATTTATTGCACATGTATCAGTGGATGAGATTATCCCAAAATCATGTGAAAACTCCCGATGCCAATGCATTTTCCCTCCCTGATAGCAACACTAACGGGCACGCACTCTGTTAGGGAGACTTTAGAGATTTACTCATGTACACCTCAAACGCCCCCATATAGATGGCCCCAAAATAATATGAATTGTACAGATAACAGTTATGCTCTCCAATGTTTGCACTCCACTTGTCCTTTTAAATGGGAAGGACCACATTTTTTTGAACAATCATCCTCCAGTTTTTTTGCTTGTTTATTTTTGAGATGTTTAGTTTGTTTACAAAATTTCTTATTTCCCTTTTCTTCCTTCAGATCCTCCCATATTCTCCTCCCGGCTCCCCTTCAAATTCCTGACCTCTCCTTTTACATCACTTGTTGTTGCATGTACACATGTATCTGTCGATACATAAACATTTCCAAATATCACCTGGTGGGTACATACTTGTACAAATGTTTTTCAGGCTGACTGTCTGGAACTGTACAGCTTGCTCGCTCCTCCTGCGCAGGGGTGTTTTAAAGAAAGACTTCTTGTCGCTGCTATGGTCAAGTGCTGAAGAAAGCCTTTCCCAGCATCTATATGATATGTGTACCCCAAAAGTTTTCTGTGTGGTTTGACTACAGTCTGCATAGTGCTAAGACAAATGTTAAAGATGCTTTAGGGTCTCTACTTCCACCCCTGCACCCCATTTGGTCTCTGCTTTTCATCAACTATAAACTTTTGTATCTTGTATCCCCCACCATCCTGTCGTCTAAGTTATTTGGTGATGGAAATACATTCATCTTTTCAGAGGCTGATTCTTCTTTATTTTGATTTTTCAAGACAAGTTTTCTCTGTGTAGCCCTGGCTGTCCTGGAAATTACCTTGTAGATTAGGCTGGCCTCTAATTTACAGAGATCCTCCTGCCTCTTCCAAGTAATGGGATTAAAGACATGTGCCACCATTGCCTGGCTTCACTGGCTGATTCTTTTTTTAAAAAAAAAAATAAATACAATCTATCATCTATCTATCTATCTATCTGTCTGTCTGTCTGTCTGTCTGTCTGTCTGTCTATCTATCTATCTATCATCTATCTATCTATCTATCTATCTATCTATCTATCTATCTATCTATCTATCTATCTATAAAACAATCTTTTCTCATTTTACATACCAATCCCAGTTCCCACTACCTCCCTGCCTTCTGCTTCCCCCACTTTCTCCCTACCCCACGCCCGCATCTATTCCTCAGAATGGGTAAGGCTTCCCGAGGGTATTCAACAAAGTCTGGCACATCACTTGGAAGCAGGCTAAGGCCCTTTCCCCTGTATCTAGGCAGAGCAAGGTATTCCTCCAAAGAGAATGGGCTCCAAAAATCCAGTTCAGGCACTAGGGATAAATCTTAGTCCTACTGCCAGTGGCTCCACAGACACAGACAGAATGTGGCTAGCCACATTCAGAGGGACTAGTTTGGACCTATGCAGGTTCCACCAGTGTCAGTCCAGAGTCAGTGAGCTCCCATTAGCTCAGGCTAGCTGTTTGTGTGGGTTTCCCCATCATGGTCTTGACCCCTTTGCTCATATTGTTGCTCCTCATTCTCTTCCACTGGACTCCAGGAATTATGCTCATTGCTTAGCTGTGGCTCTTCATCTGCTTCCATCAGTTGCTGGATGAAGGTTCTCTGATGACAATTCAGGCAATCAGTCTGATTACAGGGGAAGGCCAATTCAAGCACCCTCTTCACTATTGCTTAGGGTCTTGGTTGGGGTCATCCTTGTGGATTCCTGGGAATTTCCCTAGTGCCAGATTTCTTACCAGACCCATAATGGAATCCTCAATCAAGATATCTCTTTACTTGCTCTCCCTCTCTGTCCTTCATTTCGGCCATCCAATTCCCCCATGTTCTCCTCCCTTCTCCTTCTCCCCTCCCACTACCCTTCTACCTTCATTTCTCCCACCCCTCTTAATTTTCTCAGGAGATTTTGTCTATTTCCACTTCCCAGGGCATCCATGTATGTCTCTTAGGATTCTTCTAAATGAACAATTCCCCACTTCTGTAGTAGTGTTACTCCCTAGGCCCACCCTGCTCACACTAGAAATGGCTTTCTGGCTTTCTGTTCCACATCATAAAATCCCTGCTCTCTTTGGTACTGAAACTTCAGCCATTGCCTTTCCTTCGCCACCATCCACTTTGGAGGATGGCTGCTTTCCAACTGACCCTGGCTTTCCTTCAGAGATTCTGGCAGTTGCTATGGGTGTCATCTGCCATCTTTCTCCCTCCTGAATTTGTATTCTTTAATTAATCTGCTTGTTTACAGTCTGCATTGCTAAAGTGAAGCTATGAGGGCAGGGCTAACCATTTTCCTCAAGTGGATTGCAGCTCTTATGACTTTATATGGCATGTAATGCAAGCTCCCAAATTACGTTATTGACATGTATATTTTTATGGGCATACTTGTCTGCCAATAAATAAAGAGGAATAAAATATTTGGTGTAGTTGAATGTCTTAATTCCTCTTTTAGCTCACATAATTGATAATTTTTGCTTTAATTTTGTTTGGTTATACAAGATCTGTAGCTCCTTAAAACTCAGCTTAAGCACTTCCAGTCACATTATGTTCAGATATACTCATCTACCAATAGATTTCATAAAGAATTTTTGTGTTCTCTTGAGTTTTTTTTAAATCTTTTGCTTGCGAAGTTCCCTAGAAGGTGACTGAGACCTATACTTTCAAGTGGCATATGCCAAAGCTAATATTCTGGATGCTCTTAAAGCTCTCATGGCCGAGACAGCCTCCATACAAGGCTCGAGATAAGTATGGTTTGTTGGAGAGCACTTCGCTTCGCAATCCACATAGTAATTAGTGAATCTAAAAGAGGTTGAAGCTGTCTCCTTAACAAAGCCAAGCTATATCATGCCTCACATCTTTCTCTAGATAAACAGAAAGATAACAAGTTTGTTGTTTTTGTAGCTCTGGAAGCATAAAAGGGTACAATCACATATAAGAGGCGATTGAAGATGCTCTTGGTTATGGGAATTCAAGATCTGCCTTGGTGCCTGTGTATGAGGATGGATATGACATCATTCTTTTTCTTTAATTCAAAAGGAAAATATCTCTGCTCTGTCAATTACAGTGAAGAGATTTCTAGTGATGCCACTGGCCCTAGTGATGCAGGCACCGGAGCTCTGCATTATAACTGCCCTCAGTGTGCTCCCACTCAAAAGGAAGCAAGAACCTCAAAGAAACTGGACAAGCCTGTACAAATAAGAATAGGCACTGGGTGGTAGTGTGAACACCTTTAATCCCAGCACTCCGGAGGCAGCGACAGGCAGATCTCTGTGAGTTGGAGACCAGTGTGATCTACCAGAGCTAGTTCTAGGACAGGCTCCAAAGCTACAGAGAAACCCTGTCTTGAAACCCCAAAATAAATAAATAAAATAAAAAGAAAATAGGCATTATGGGATACCAGTAGGTCTGCCATTTTCTGATCCATCCATAGTATTAGACAAAGTGGTGGACAGGGACATAACCCCAAAGTGCCCTAAGTAATTGGGATGCTCTGTAGAGCTGAGCTCTGCAAAGAGGAAATTTCTGCCTAATACTGTAAAACCTATAGAACTATTAGTTTTACTTTTCATTGAATTGTTTATTGTAGATGTTCCTATAGCCAAAGACAAGCATGGAACATTTTTGGGTTATGGTCTCTGGGCATAGACTTTCTTTCTAATAAGTACACATGACAATCAGTGCCCTTCCCAGTGTCTTAAACAACATCATCTGAATTAATAAAACAGACTCCCACAGTCCAGGCTGTGCTAAAGAATTTCTGAAGGTATAGCAACCCTTCCACTCTTTCCTCCTAATTATTGCCTTGCTATCTCCTAGGCAAAGTGGGACTATTGTAAATATTCTTCACAAAGGATCTAGAAACCCAAGCCATCTGGCTCCATAAAGGAATAGGTCATAACAAAAAGTGGTTTATAATTTTTTTGTTTTTTGTTTTCCAGAAGAGTTGAATATATTCTTTATTGACCAGAACTCATTCTTAATTGCAGTGTTCTTATTATCAGAACTTAGTACTTTTGAAAAATTTTGTTAGCTTGCTGTAAAAAAGACAAGATAACCAAACCCAATATTCCAAATCATAAGTCAGATAAAAGGTGACATTCTGAGTGTGATTACTATGGATAGAGGGTTCAGCCTAAGTAGCTTGCTATCTTCAAATACAACGATTTAATTGAACAACAACAAAAAACCAAAACAACAACAACAACAGAAACCAAATAACTCTTTCCTCCACTTTTGGAGGCTGGAAGTATGAGAGGGTGACAATTGTTTAAGCTAATATTTCTCCTGATTATGTTCTACATGGTCTTCCTTGATGTGTGAGTAATCTAGAGAGAAGTAGAGAAAAGCAGAGGTGAAGAGAAGGAAGGAGAGGGGGGAGGAGAGGGGAGGAGAGAGGAAGAGTGAAGAAGAGAGGGGAGAAGAGGGGAGGAAGGTATGGGGAGATGCTATATCTCTCCGCCTTTCATATAATCTTACTGTGAAGGTGCCACCATCACGATCAAGTCTACCCCTGTTCATTACTGAATGACTTCAGGTCCACATACATCAGAAGGCATGATAACACATGAATTTGATGAAGAAACACTCATTCACTCTATAGTACCCATAGTCAATTTTAATTGAGACCCCAATTGGTTTTGAAAAGGTCTATTCTCACTGTCCTGGCATTCATGAGAAGATAACTTAGAAAAAAAAAGACTCACAGTGCAGATGATGACACATATTTCTCATATTTCTCTTAATAGGTGAGCAGATAAAGTCTAATTATGAAGTTTTCAGAATGAGAATGGGCTCTGTGTAGAAGTTTTCAACACCATATGTTTAAATTTTAAGGTATTTTTGCCAGGGATAGTAGTTTTAGTTGTGGAAAAAAACGTGAAAAAGCAACTCAGGAAATCCAAGTTCCCTTCAATTTCCAGAAGTTCATTTTGGGGTTAAAACTGCACACATCCTTCCCACTTACTTGTCAGTCTTGGGTTTCAGGAGACTGTAGTTTGGACTAAGCATCAGTTGGCATGTAGCTCTTAGGAGGACAAATAGAGGCTTCGCTTCCGTAATTCTCTGGCTCTACAGCGAGGCACAACAGAAATGAACACATTGGGAAGTGAAATCTGCTCATGATTGGCAAGCATTGCAGGGTGGGACACTTCGGCAGCCTCCTGCATCCCCTGAATGTAAACACACACAAAATAAGCAAAGCAGTCCACTTGTCAGTTTGCTCAGCACTTATGTTAGTGTCCTGCTTGCTTGTTTGAATTCCTATCCACCCATCCCATCTCTATGCTCAGAAATTCGACCAGATTTTGTATTGCCAATTAAATGGAACATTCGCCATAAAACAGTTTCCTGGGTCATAAAGTAAATATATTTCTGATTTATGCTTCCAGTGTCTTTGCACACACGCCTTTTAGTGCTTGGTGGTCCTTTTCTTATGCCTTGGCTTTTTCTACCATCTAATACTTTTACTTTAAGGAATAGCTTTTTCTTACCGCTAGAATCTAAAGTTTTGCACACAGAGATTGTGTCTAATAGATTTTTATGTTCACTGAAGTGTCTAGTACTCCATAGGCAGTAAATCTCAGGAGACAGATATTGAATGAATAGATGAGCAACTGGAACATTCAAGATAGAGGAAAAATGATGAAGTCGCCTCTCTGGAAGATCCCTCACCCTTTTCCCTTATAAGTCTGAATGGTTCTTTGTTTCAGACTGTGGTCTGAAAAATGACAGGAAAAAAAAGCAAGACAAGGTAGAAATTTGGGTAATTCACCCAGGACATGTGACTTTGCACTTTCAAAGATAAGGTTAAGCTCTTTATACATAAAGGTACAGAAAGTGGTGTGTGGTCCTAAAATGATGTGTGGCTGGGCTCCCGAAAGCAATGAGTGAGGCAGGTTCCTCCTCATGAGAGGTCTGCTGATATGACCTAATGGAAAAAGAGTTTCCTTTAGAAGGTGAACTTTGTCAATAGCATCAGGTAAACTACAGTCGAAAACTTGGAGTTTGAGGAAGCTCGGCTGATTTCAAGTAAGTTGAAAGCAAAGAAAAGGCTCTGTGAAACCCGATTGACTTATTTCCACGTTCCCCACTAGCCTCAATCTGTAAAGAAAAAATTTCCTTGTATTCCATGGTAATATATCTTCGTTTTTAAAATGTACAGGAACTGCCAGCCAACTAGGAGCTAAAAGCGGAGACATTGTACAGCTACTTTGGCACCATGTCCTTAATATATGTTCAGTGGGTTAATATGCAGTAAAGCAAAGCATGCGACAGCCAGATATAACACTCACAATCCTCCTGACGGGAAGGAAAGTAGCCTGCCAGGGAGCTGAGACACGGTTTCTCCTGTCATTATTCTTTCCATAAGGTACATCTGAAACACACCTTTCCAGCACACTAGTCATTGAGTCCAATTATATATTTTTAGGTACCATTAGCCATGCTCCCCCACCTTACATTTCCAGAAAATTCTGCACATCTGGAAAGAACAGCAAAGAACAAGAATGGGCGTTTGTGCTTGGCTCCTTCTAGACATGTTTCACTTAATTTCCTCTGCTTTTACTACACTTTCCTGTGCGGCTCCTTCTAGACATCCAATAAAACACCTCGCCACGTAGAAACCATAAATGATCTAAGGTGAGCATAACTGACATTCTAAGTGTCTGATTATCAGTAGGATGTGGAAACTGAATCGGGAGCAAAGGCTCACATTGGTAATGAGCCCATCTCTGGGTCCCTTCTTGGGTTGTGTGTACAGACTCTCCTGCTTCCTTGTCCCTCCAATCCGCTGACAGACAGACAGACTGTCCTACCTGTGTTTGTCTTCTGTAATTTTCTATGACCTTCTCAGTGTCACAAGAAAGAAGAAAAACAATTATGCCTTTAATTCAGTTTTCCACTCTTCAGCCATCAGTCTCCAATGTTTTGCCAGTGTACAAAGGAAAAATCATTACTTTGCTTTAAAGCATTTTAGTCATAGAAAATGAAGAAATAGCCATGGGAATCACTTAGCTCAAGGTCACAGTGTGATAGCGACCTGAAGGAATTAGCCGTGGGTCATACAGGTCAAGAACTGAGTCATGCACTAGGCTTTAAATATGATGGAGAAATACAATGAGGCTGAATTCTCTGGGAAACCATTTACTTAGACAAAGATTTGAAGTAAATGAAGATGACTACATGCTTAGGCTTTAGATCCTGATTTATCTAAGACATATTGGCTTTTATTTCTTACCATACATTGGCATGGTTCAAATCCTTGCCTAGTAGCTGGATGCAAGGTCAAGAAGTTTATCAGGTAATCAGTGTTTGTAATGTTTGAGCATGCAGGAAGACAAAATGAAGATGTCTAGGGTATAGAAGTTATTTGGATAACTTAATTTTCAGCATGTCGCTTCTGGGCTATTTGAAATATTTTAAACTAATATATCTCTTCCACTACTCCCCTCCCACAAACATGATGTCAACCAAAACTATATAAATGCTGAATCATATCTATATTGATGGGGGGAGAATGAGTCTTTTTGTTTAGAACAAAACCTTCCTTCCTTTCTTTTTTCTTTCTTCTTTACTTTCTCTTTTTCTCTAGTTCTTAGTTTCTAGCAGGTGCTGGTATGAACACTGACATTCATACTTTGATGTAAGCAGCAGTCTAGTAGGGGATTCAGGAACTATAGGGAAGTTATTAGAAAAGACACAGGGAATGTCTTAGTTCTGGGTATTAGGACAAGAGCAATTTGGGAAAAATGTCTGGTTGGGTAATAGGTAGTAAGAATTTGGAGATTGAGTAAGGTGAAGAAGGAGGAGGTCATGGGGTCACTAGGGGCTACTGGCCAGAGTAGGATGCTGAGAGAACAAAGGGTTGGAAAGTCCATCCACATCAGGGAGGGGGATGAGTAGGAAGATGCACTTCGATTTCCATTTGGGTACTGTGTTAGTCAGCCGTTCACTACTGTGGTAAATACCTGACATAAATAACATGCACAAGGAAGACTTATTTTGGCTGATGTTTTCACATACCATTGCCTGTGGGTTTCTCTTAAGACAAAACTTGGCATCAGAAGAGGGAGTGGTAGGAAAAAGCTTCTCACTATGTAACATCCAAAAACCAGGAAGACCAAGAAGAAAGAGGAAAAAGGGACAGGAGTTGGCACTCAAATATCCACCATCAATGAACAACTTTCTTCAATCCTCCTGATTTCCACAGTGTCCCAATAATGTCATCAAATTTTGAGGCGATTAGTAGAACAATCCATTGATTCTATCATAATTGCCATTAATTACTCATTTCCTCTGTAACAGCAGGGACTGAAGACTAAGCCTTAAGTATAGGAACCGATGGAGAGCATTTTATACCCACACTATACAAATATACATGAAAGGAATGAGCAAATAATTGTGTGTGCTCCATTCATTCCTGAATGATATAAAGTGTCACAAATATGGAAAAGAGAGAAACTGCAATGAGCCTCTGACTGTAGAATTAATAATGGAAATATCAGTGTTGACTCATAGTTTTCAATAACCAAATATCCAACAAGATAGATAGATAGTTAGCTAGAAGGAACATTAATGCAATTATTTACACATCAACTTATGTATTTCTTAGTTCTGACTCCTTAGAGATCCTGGGGAAAGAGACAGAGATCTCAATTGCAGAAAGCACACTTTTCATTTCGTTTATTATGTGTTTAATTTTTCACTGAGCATCTGTGACTTCTTAGAGAAATTAATTATTTCTAAGGAGAGTAAGGAGGGCCAAAGCATTGTTTAAACAAATAAATAATAAAGTACTACCACCCAAGTACAAAACCAGGTGTGGTGATGTGCATTTTAAGACTAACACTGAGCAGTCAGGGACCGATGGATCCGGAACCCGCTGGCTTCAGGCTAAGAGTATTGAAAACAAGGTGCATTGCTCTCAAAGGGACAGCTCTCCATTATCTTCCGTATACGTGTGCTGCATACCTGTACATGAAGAAACACCATTCACATAACTACCTGTACACACAAAAGCTAATAAACAGGTAAGAAAACAAGAACGAAAATAAGAAATAAAGAAAGAAACCACACAGACCAGTGTGAAGGTCTGTCTCTCTCTGGTTGAATCTGGTACTCTTCTATTATTAACATAAGCAATGACAATAACAGATTATAACACTGAATAAAAGAAGGACTCATGAGCCCATTCCAAATTAATAAGTAAATTAAAAATATGATTTTTTTTCCTTACCAGGGAATGTCAACTAACTTTTTATTTTTTTATTTATTTTTTATTTTTTTTTTTTTTTTGCTTTTTCGAGACAGGGTTTCCCTGTAGTTTCTAGACACTGTCCTGGAACTAGCTCTTGTAGACCAGGCTGGCCTCGAACTCAGAGATCCGCCTGCCTCTGCCTCCCAAGTGCTGGGATTAAAGGCATGCGCCACCATCGCCCGGCTCAACTAACTTTTTATAAATGTGTCAGAAGATTCATTTACAGCCATCATAACAAAAAAAGAAATCAACAGGAAACATCGATGCATAGTAGATACATGGGTGGAAGTTTGATAATGCAGAAAGTGCTTGTGGAGTTGCAAAAATACTTCTGCATGGAAAAGCTGTAAATTAGGAAGGTGCAAGTGAGTCTCTTTACTTAGAGAAAACCCAGAAAGAGTACTTTAATCAAATTCTTATGGTTAATTTCACCCACAATGGAATAAATTGAATTTGGTTCTGATAAAATAGAATGCAAGAACAATCATTGTTCTGGTACTTCTGCTCAGAATTGTTGACTCACGTCATAAGCAAAACTCAGGCAAACCTACATTAGAAGGCCGACCACGAAATAACAGACTTGCAATATTCAGAGGTTTCAAGGTTTTTGTACAAGGCAGGATAAGAGGGAGATGTGCATTCACTCTGTAGGAGACTAAACAGAATTAATGACAGAAGATGAACCATTTCTGAAGGCAATGATATTGGGAAATGGTGGCAATTGAATAAAAATCTCTGACTAGATAGGGTTAACAGGTCCATTCAATTTTTAAAGTTTATGTTATAGTTATATAAAGCAATGGCCATATTGGTAAGAACTGTACAATAATATATTCAGAAAATGAGAGGGTATACATTTACCAACACATTTTACAATTATTTGAGAAATTTTTGTTTTAAATTTTACTTTTAAATTTTGTTAAAATTTAAAATTATTTAAAAACAAAAATCTGAAAATGCACATAAAGAAAATCAGAAAAAAATTCACCTGAGATAATCTGAACAAAATCTGTGAAATTTATCAGTATCAGTAGAATGTCCAGGCTGTCATATTGTGATAAAGTTACCACTATATTTGTTATGCACAACTCCATGTTGCTCTACAAGATATTCTAATTACAGTAATAGAAGTAGAGTTGGGAAGATGGCTCATAGAGTAAAGGTACCTATCTGCTGCTAATGCTGATGACACTAGCTCAGTCCCTGGGACCTGCATGATTGAGAGAACTGTCCACAAATTGTCTCCACCTCTGCTCACACACCATGTCATGTCCTGTGCCACCCCCCCATATGCTCATAGAATAAATAAACATGTAAAGAAAAATATGGTGCCTGAGTAAAACTATTTACCAAGCATAGCTACTCACTGAATCATCTACAAACTCTAAGACATTGGTATTTATGTATGCAATATTAAGATTGAGAAACTAAGGTAGAAGAATTTAAATTTAAGTAATTATACCTTTCATTTGACTGTTAGTAAAGAGAAAAGATGAGGTTGGATTCAAAGGTCTGTCTGAGGAGAGGGAGATGACTCAGTGTGTTGACAGAGATTTCTGTCCCACCTGGTCCTGCAGCAATTTAGTTCCAAAGAAACACAGAGATCTACATTAATTATAAATTGGTTGGCCCATTAGCTCAGGCTTCTTATTAACTCTCACATCTTCAATTAACCCATATTTCTTGTCTGTGTTAGCCACATGGCTTGGTACCTTTTATCAGTGAGGCATTCTCATCTTGCTTCCTCTTGGTCTGGGTGATGACTGCAGATTGACCCTTCCCTCTTCCCAGAATTCTCCTAATCTGGTTGTTCTGCCCATACTTCCTGCCTGGTTGCCCCATCTATACTTCCTCCCTGGCTACTGGCCAATCAGTATTAAACCAATACAAGTGACAAATATTTAGGACTTGTGGGGCAAGCCTGAAGACCGGAATCTGGAAAGTCACTTCTGAGGTAAAAGCAAGGTGGTATGATGGTGTGCACCTGTGACACTAGTGTTGGGATGACAGAGGTAGGCAAATACCCAGGACTTGTTGTTAACCCAGTGTAGCTGAAGCAGTGAGGACCAGGTTTAGCGAGCAACTGTCTCAGAAGCTAAGATGAGGTGTGATGAGGGTGGCCAGTGATGTAGGCCTCTGACTTCTCTACAGGCCAGTGTATGAAAATGTGCACTCTACACATGTATAGACACATGTGCACTCACACTTGAATGTGAACTTACAGATACATTTTCTCCCTTGACCTGTCTAATATTCCAACTAGATGAACTATGATAAAAAGAGTACAGATGAAAGATTCTCAATACTGTCAATTTTTGTAAGTAATGGAGATTATTAAACATACACTTCATCAAGTAAAGTTAGTGAACTTTCAGATTGAAAATAATAGGTACTAAAATCTTTTCAGCCAATAGAAGGAAGAGAATTTTGGTAGTAGGATCCCACACAGTTCTTAAGCCTGAAAATAGCCATGTTGCTATTTATCTAATAAAGCAATACTCAGTCTTCAAATGTCTACTAGGAATGCCTTTGAGATTTTCTTCACAGAATTTTAAGAGTTTATAAACTGAACAGCAAAGAACAAATACAAAGCACTTAAAGGACTCTCAGAATGTAGGAGCAGACAAAAGATAAAGGAACACACACACTAAGATTTGATCTAATACACAATCTGTGGGAAGACAGCTTCTCTGTATGGGACAGCACCAGGGAATCAATTATTGCTGGCACTCTGTTCTCTGAAACAAAATGACTTCTAGTGCTGCAAGCTAGAACTTTTGAGACAGCTTTGAAAGTAAGCAGAATGGTAGAAATAACATCTTAGGAATGTTGTAAATGCCATTTATTTGTATGTGGAAATAGATCAGGAGACAAGCAATATTTGATACTATAAGTAGTTTTTAAAATATAATTTTCTGAGAGTAGGTCTTTTTATGGGACATAGTAGGCACATTTCTGATGTTTTATTTCTTTTGCCAAGTGAAGAAGAGGAGAGGAAGGAAGGAAGGAAGGAAGGAAGGAAGGAATGAAAAGGGAAGGGAAGGGAAGGAAAAAGAAGGGAAGGGAAGGGAAGGGAAGGGAAGGGAAGGGAAGGGAAGGGAAGGGAAATGAAAGAAAGGGAAGGGAAGGGAAGGGAAGGGAAGGGAAGGGAAGGGAAGGGAAGGGAAGGGAGAAAGGTAGGAAGGCATGGAAGAAAGAAAGAAAAGAAGGAAGGAAGGAAGGAAGGAAGGAAGGAAGGAAGGAAGGAAGGAAGAAAATGAGAGAAAGAAAAATTATGGCCTCTGAAACTGTCTAGGAAAAAACTCAAGAATGAAATCAACATTTCAGTCCAGCCTGACAGAGACTTTAAAATATTTGCTGCATGGCTTTTTATGGGCTGGCTGCTTCTGTTTATCCCAGGCAAAGAGGCAAAGAGGTAAAGGCACACTCAAGAAACTACTCCTTGCAAGTCTAGCTTGGTGAGCCAATGGCTTTAAGAGGAGTTATTTATGGGACCATGGTCAACTAAGAGGGAACTGTGCTGTTGAAGAGTCTCCATCTTCAGAACTAGAGGCATAGCCTCAGTCTTAACTACTTGCAAGATAAGTCAGGAGCCTTGCTAGTTCAAGGCTGACAGGGACAACTTAGAGAGACACTGTGTCAAAATAGAAAGTAAACAGAAAACAATAATAACAAAACAAAAACCACACACACACACGTAAACACATGCACATGCACGCATACACACACACGCACATGCACAAACCCTCTGAAAATCTAGTTGTAGCTGCTGCTTAGAGACAGTGCCTGTCTAGCATGTAAAAAATCTAGGTGTGATCCAGGCACTACCACAGTCATAAAAGTGCATGCTTGGCGGCAACCGTTCCTTGTCTAAAATTATCTACTGCTAGTTGCCGGACAGAAGCTGACCATAGAAGCATTTGACAGGAAAGATGTTTCTTGATAGCAGTTTAGAAAAAAATGCCACACTTTCAACAGTATCCTCAAGTAGTCACATTAGGACACATTTTTGGAAAGGTCACTCTTATTTACACTGAAAATATAAATGGGTCTTGATGAAAATATTAAAAAACAGAAAACAAAACAAACAAAAAACCCTGGATGTTTTCACACTAACATTCAAAATATTCTCAAAAGGTTTCAGCCAGACATAGTGATGCTCTCCTTTGATCCCAGCTCTCAGGAGGCAGATCTCTGTGAGTCTCAGGTGAACCTGGTCTAGAAAGTGAGTATCAGGACAGACGAGGCTGTGTCACAGAGAAGCCCTGTCTAAGAAAAGAAAATGGTTTTGAGATCTGACTAAAGATTTTTTCCCCTTAACTTCTGAGAGAATTAGTTGAAATTCCTGTATTTTTCCACTGTGTGGAGATGACAGGGCTATGTCTTCATGTTAACATTTAGGCTTCCCACAAGTATGATTAACTGAGATTTACAGCAATGTCCTTTTCCTACTTTTTTTTAAACATACGGCGCTTGTAAAAAACTCCATATCGTGTCTAATGGAAAGACTACTTACTGTACTTACAGAATGTACATTTACACAAATGATATATAATTCAGCCTCAGAAACTTTTTTAAAAAGTAAAGTATGATTAAATACATTTTCCCCCTGAATTGCAAGTATTAACCATGCTGCTTTCTCCTTATTCTCGTGTAAAACTAGATCATTTCAAACTTTTATTGGGTCATCCGTGATTTTATGGGACTTGTCACCAGCTCCTCATCTGGGAGTTAAAGAACCTTACTCAAGTATCAAAAATTTTATAGCCCCTTTCTCTATCTTTTGTAGACTTTCATTTACATTTATTATTTTATTAAGAGAGGCATAATTAATTTTCTCGCAGTACAGAGTCATAACTTGCCTTCCTAGTTCTAAGTTTTCCCTCTCCTGTGTCTTGTTCCTTCTGTTCCGACCAAAAACTTACTCCACAGTGCAGATGTAATGATGGGGGGAAAGTACAATTGTTTAAGGATTTTTACACAAATGGTATTTTCATGAGTATTTAAGTTTTGCTGTTCATGTTCTCCCCAATCAGAGAGGTCACAAGTTATTTTTCTTTACTTAGTACAAGAAATGTCTTAGTAACTTAGAATATGTTAAGAAAGTAAGTTGGAAAATGCAGCAGGCAGTGGTGGCAGATGCCTTTAATCAAAGCACCCAGAGGCAGATGCAGAGGGATCTCTGTGAGCCTGATCTTCGAAACTAGTTCCAGGATAGTCAGGGCTATAGAGAGAAACTCTGTCTGGAAGGAAGGAAGGAAGGAAGGAAGGAAGGAAGGAAGGAAGGAAGGAAGGAAGGGAGAGGAAAGGGGAGGGGAGGGGAGGGAGGGAGGGAGGGAAGGAGGGGAGGGGCAGGAAGGAAGGAAGGAAGGAAGGAAGGAAGGAAGGAAGAAAATTTGTTAAAGTGGCTCATGCCTATAGTCCTAGCAGCTTGTAAAGCTGAGGCAGGAGGATCCATGAGAATTCAAGGCCATACTTCTCTACAGAGTGAACTCTAGGTGAGCCTGGCATACTGAGTAAGATAGCCTATTGAAACAGCCAAACAAGCAATGAGCAAGCAAACAAATAAACAATCAGAATAAGCTAGGAAGTTCTCTTTCAAAAGTTTGTATTCAAGAAAGGATGAAGGGGAGAAAATTTACAAAATAATCGGCTCTCTGAGAAGAGTGCAAGAACATCATAATGCAAATATGGATGGTAGATTTTTCTATTTGCAAATGCTGAATATATCTGTTTATTCTGTGGCGCTCGCTCAAGAGAGCCCCTTGTTTGGAGGACACAGATTGTTAGTGTACAAAAGTTCTGCTTATACCTGTAGGCAGTGTCAACTCATCAGGCAACAATGGAAGAATCAAAAAGACTGCGTGCTGCTGTTTACTCCTTTCTTTTGCTTTCGAGACTGAATAGAGTTGAGAAAAGCTAGGCTGGCACTCAAGTCCTTAAAAGTAAGAACCTGGGTTTTTTATTTCTGACTGAGCTGTAGCATAATTTCTGAGGCTTCCTTAGTGTTCACTTTAATTAACATCTAGAGGCCAGCTAGAAGAATCACCAGGCACAAGCCAGAGCAAGAACAAATAGTTGTATCTATGCAGATATATCCTGCATTCTGTCTGATAGCAATGACGTGTGTTGAGTCCAGTCAATGCAATGAAATGATATCCTAGGAATTCCAGGGAATTATGAAGGAATGCCTGGGAGGGATACATTATTGTCCATAACAAATGTAATAGGTTGTTTTGCATATCAATGATCTCAAACAAAATTTTCCCATAAGTTGTATTTTAGGGTCTCATTTCTTTAGATGTTAGCATGAGATGCCAGAAAGTAAAGAGGCTTATATTACAGTAAACACAACATCCACTGAGAAATGAATAGATAAAGGCTATGAGGTTGATTCAGATTTAGAATCCTGGAGAGAAGGAACCAACACAACAACAAGAATAGCAAAAATTTCTAAGACTTTCTGTTGATTTGGACTATGACAGAGAATCTTAATAATCTAATGCTCAAATCAGTCAGGAGCCTTACAAAGTAATAAAAGACTTGTAAACAAAAATCAGGTGTATCTGCATCCTCTAAATATTTAGTGGTCCATGTTTGTCACTATTCATGAACATATTTTATTTACTTATAATACATTGGTTTACTCTTTTTAAATGTTTCCAACTTTTTTTTAAACAGGTACATAATATTTGTGGTGACTTTGGGATGTTCAATGCATACATGCATTGTGCAAAGTTTAAATCAGGTTAAACATACCTAGGTCCTTAATATTTATCAATTCTTCATGCTAAACAGGCTGCAAATTATAAAAAATAGGTACTGGAGATATGGCTCACTTATTAAGAAAGCTCTCTTCTCTTCCAGAGGACTCAACTGCAGTTCCCAGCACTCATTTCAAGTCCCATGTAGAACTTCAGAGGGTCCAGGACCATCTTGCGACCTCATGTTGGTCAATAAACATAGATGGCATACACTTAAACACACATGTATGCGCACACACAGAAACACACACACAAATAAAAATTTTTACATTTACCTATTTTGCATGTGCACACACTTGCCGGCATTATTGCACACACATGTGAGAAACATGCTGGACTCAGTTCCTCTTTCTGCCATGTGGGTTCTGAAGAACTCAGGAGTCTGGGCTTGAAAGTGATATACTGGTGCAGAATTGTCTGTATTCTGTCAATCATGTTTTAAATAAACGCTGATTGGCCAGGCAGGAAATATAGGCGGAAAACCAGACAGGAAATAGAAATGATGTAATAAGAACAGGAGAATTCTGGGCAGGAGTGGGAGGAATCAACTTCCTCCTTCCCAGAATTCTCCTGTTCTTATTGTATTATTTCTACTTCCTGTCTGGTTTTCCCGCTTATAGTTCCTGCCTGGCCAATCAGAGTTTATTTACAACATGATTGACAGAATACAGACAATTATCCTGCACCACTTCCCCCTCTTTCCTGCCTAGATCACCGAAGCAGCAGGATGTGATCTGCCCCACTGAAAAAGGTACTGAGCCACATGGCTAACATAGATCAGAAAAATGGGTTAATCAAGATGTGAGAGTTAGCCAGTGAGAGGCTAGAGCTAATGGGCCAATCAGCTTATCGAGACCTATGTGTGATTTTCTTTGGGGCTAAACAGTTGTGGGGTATAGGGCGGGACAGAAACCCCAACAAGCAGGCCCCATTCATGCTGCAATACACCTTTCCCTGCTGAGCTCTCTCACCAGGCATCTTCCAGATTTCAAATACAAAGTACATTGTCATTGTCTACAGTCACCCTTACCTCCAGTAACACACAAGAATATTGTACTTCTAATAACTTGCCCATTGAGGAATACATATTTTTATTAACTTTTAAATTTTTACATAATATTTCTTCTTTCATATGCTAGTATAACCAACAATTTTACAGAGGATTTTATTATAAGTATTATAAGTAGTGTATCATAATATTTTCCATTTAGTTTGATTTTCAACAGTGTTGCTACATGGGACCAGATTTTCTTGCACAGAAATGGGAGATATTTAATTTTGTTGTTTTAGGTAGCATTGTATTTTTCAGAGATTTAATTTTCAAGTCTCAACTGTAGAATATGATGGTAACAAAATTGCATTTATGCTTCTATGCAATATCTTTCAATTTAGGATTTATAATTTTTATTTCCTTGCAAATTTAAATAAATTACAAAGATTGTTTTATTCAGAAGATTATGACTAGTGACTTCTATAGTTGTGTGTACATATTCAAGATCAAGATTTTCATCAGATTATTACATACCCTTTCCTTTACATATGTCATTAAAATCTATAGCAGATACTCATTTCCATTTTATGATACTTAAACATTCATTAGCTGCTTTTCTTAATGATACATTTTCTTAATAACACAGCACTTATTTCCCGACCAATGCAGTCTTTATTAAAGCCCAATTATCTGGAGCTCCATAGTGACTAAAGACAGTAATCCACAAAGAGCAGGGACACAGAAGTAACATATTTCCCACTGTATTTGCTAAACTATGTGAGCACTTACCCTTCATTTTTCACTTTATGGGAGTATTTTAATTTTAAAAATGAATGAAAAATGTTTAGTCTCCAAACCAAAAATAGATATCCCTGTAAATATGCATTTCTTGTGTTTACTTGTATCTATTATGAGAATTTAAAACTTTTGGACTCAATCATAATAGATCTTTTAAGATATACATGGAAACATGTTGTTTTAATTGTTTCTATGCCAAGAACATTTCAAGTGTCTGAATATTTTAAAATATAAGTTAATATCTGAGAAAGAATAATTTTTTATCATTCAATGCAATAAATTTCAAATACAAAACATATAATCTACTTACTAGACTGCCATCCATTATGAACTAGCAAAATATTATTCCTATGATTTTATGTATGTATGTATGATCTATCATCTATCTATCTATCTATCTATCTATCTATCTATCTATCTATCTATCATCTATCATCAGTCATCTATTTAGTCTAGAATTATATTTTTGTCTGGGTCATTGTTTTTCACACTTATTTCTTATACATTCACTTGCTTCATATGAATTGGTTATTAAAATGTAGATTTCTATATCCCAACATATCTATTCAATTTGTTTCTGTGATGGATCAGCCTCAGGTATCTTAATTCATAACTAGTTTCCTTGTTGATTCTTATGCATACTCAAATATGAAAGCCAACACTCCAGGGTTTTTCATTTTCTAATAATTACAGGAAGGCCAAATGTAATGAAAGTTGTGAGGGCAAATTGGAGAACATTTAAATAGAACAACTAACACTTAAGGGTACAATATCAGTGGCATTTCCACATCAATGACCTTGATTATTTAATATCTTCCCAACATAGATGAAATCAGTTCTCTTACCTAAAGATTGCAAAGAAACAATTTTTAGGTTTATTACTTAAATTTCCTTAATTCATTTATTTCTTGATTGAATGCAATTTACTATTCATTGTATAGCATAAGCCTCTAGCTCAATAAGCTACCATTTTTCTTGAGTTGTATTTGCTTGCAAAATTATTGTGATTGAGCGTATTGACTTTTAATATTCCCACACACAGAGAGAGAAGGGAGAGGTAGGGAGGGTCATTGGACTTTAGTAGAGTATCCGGCTACTTCTTCCAACCCGTTGTGTATGCAGTTCTACAGTAGTCACATTCAAGTTTTGCGGGGTTAGCAATTCTTCTCAACCTGTGGGTCATGATGAATGACCCTTCCACAGGAATTGCCTAAAACCATCAAAAAACACAACTATTTTCATCATGATTCATAACTAGCAAGATTAAAGTTATGGTGTAGCCACAGAAATAATTTTATGGCTGTTGGTCACCCCAACATGAGGAACTATATTAAAGGGTACCAGTGTTAGGAAGGTTGAGATCTACTGGGTTAGAGTACACAGACATGTAAGGAATGTACAAAGGAGCCTCCATCTGTGCACCTACAGGGAAATGGTTGTCAATGCCTCGTGCAGACCTTCTAGAGTGGTTGCTTTAGGGTTTCCCACACTCTGCCCATGACCTCTCAGCCATGGTCTTTAAGTAACTAATACATTTATTGATACCCCAAGACAAACCAGTAAAATCGAACTTTGGTGTGTTTTTGGGACCCTCCTGGAGAGGGGTTGATGTTGTCTATTTAGTACCCTAAAGGATAACATGCTCACAATTTTTTTATTGAAGAATTACATGCATATAGCATATGCTCAGAGACTAAACAATGACAAGTTTATAAATTTTCATTAGGTGAGTGCACTGATGTAACCAGTACATATCAACAAAGAAATAAATCTCCAAGAGCCTTTACCTCAGTGTGAGTCACCACGATCATTCTTGTTCTGATTTACACCCCCCCCCACACACACACTCCCAATTCTATATCACTATAGATTTGTTAGCTTAGGCTTATTTTGAACTTTACACACCTATATACCTTTTATTTTCATTCTTCAACATGATATTCCTGAGACCCAACTATGCTTTTCCTTCTTGCATTGTGCACTATTTCATTGTATTGATATCTCATAACACAGCACTGATATAAATACTTGGCACAGACCAAGATGGTTAACAAGGGCTTCTTAGAAAAATGACAAGAGTCAAACACACCTATATAACCTAGAGAACTAATAGTAGTCATGGTAGCCTACAGGGCCTGAGAGCCTAAAAAAAATCTACCAAACCTGAGTGTCTGAGGAATCTACCAAACATAGAAAATATGACTCTCTAAAATTAATGTGGATTATGGGCCAAAACAACATCCCTATGGATTTGATTTGATAAAGCAGCAGTTGTTTTAAATGGGTGGAATGTAAAGAGTGGAGGGCTGTACAGACCAGTTTATATTTGGGTTGAGACAACATGACTACGGCTAAATATGAATTGCAGAGAGGAGGGAGGCTGTGCTTTAGAAAATGTGACTGACACCTGACGTCCAGGGAACCCAAAAGTAAGCAGTAGCGTAAGATCTTATATAACTATTCCTTGCAAAAATTCACTTCTGTCTGACTCTGTGTAACTACAACCTTGAAGCCTTTAGTTTTCACCTTTCTCTGCCTGCCTGAGTGTGTCTGCCTGCAGTCGGACTGTCTGCCTTCCCCTGTGAAGACTGAGAGAGAAAATCTATGTGTGTGGCTGTGCCTGCCTGTGCATGGCCCTTGTGTGACAGTGTGTGCCAGCCCAGCAGTTCATTGTGACAGCTTTCTTCTGAAAACTGATGAATAAGGTATGATTTTTCTCTCTACGGTTCTGTGCCTTTTCCTCAATGGCCCAGACTCCTATATCTTTGCTTTTTTCCTTAGTTAGCATCGAGGCTTAGACTTCAGAGTTTTTACACTTGGCTTCAGTCAGTGATTCCTTCTCATTATTTTTTCAAGTGAGAAAAAAAAAATCCAACATCTATCATTTATCAAATTTTGTGATGTAACCATTCCTACATTTGCAAACTTCAAACAATCTATGGTGTATATCTCCCTGGTTGATAGAACTCCTGCATACTTACCGAACATACTACCAAACAGATCTCAGGGACTCTTAAAAACTACCTGTGTGTGTGGGAGGGAGGGTTCTAATGGTCCTGTGTGCAGAGCGTTTCATTCATATTAGTGTGCTTGTTTGTAGAAGTGTCAGTCGGGATTCTATTGTGGTTTCCAATGTGCATTTCCTGATGACTATTGGTATGCAGTATTTCATGTATTTATTGGTCACTGAAATATGTACTTAGGGGAAGAGCCTATCTGAGTCAACTATATGGTCTTTCTGTTAGTTGCCTGCATTTTGAATTTATCTGTGTGAGTTTTCAGCAAGTAACTATTATGAGCATCTATCTTGTTCCTCATCAGATAGTTGCTAGTGGAGACTCTCAGAATGTGTGGTGCTGTGGGGCAATGCTCTTGTACACTGTCAAGATTTGTCTCTCGAATTGGCAGGAAGTATAGGTGGGGCAAATAAACAAGGAGAATTCTAGGAAGAGGAAAGGCAGAGTCAGGAGTCACCAGCTAGCCACAGGGGAAGCAAGATGAGGATGCTGCACTGAGAAAAGGTACCAAGTCACGTGGCTAATCATAGATAAGAATTGTGGGTTAATTTAGGCATAAGAGCTAGTTAGTAAAAAAAAAAAATGAGCTACCAACCAAACATTTATAATTAAGATAAGCCTCCTGTGTGGTAATCTGGGAATCAGCTGTGCAATGGGACAGGCCAGAAATTCACCTCCGACACAGAGTGGTTAGTTGCAGGCAGTTAGAACCCACTAGCTCTCACCAAGAGACAATTCCGTTATTTCTAAAAGCATCCATCAGAGTTGAACACCCTTTTATTAAAACCCCTTCTAATTTTTTTTAAAGCTATTCATTACTGGAAACTGAAAGTCTTTACCATATCAGTGAGGTCTTGCCAGGTTGTCCCCTCCTGCACTTCACATACAGGCTTCTGTCTGTATAGCACAACTGAACCTACTGAACCTATTCCTGCCTCAGGGTCTTCGACCTCTTTTCTGTGAACGGAATGATCTTCCCTCAGGTTTACACATGGCTCTTTGCTTCTTTCCAATTACTTTTTACTAAAATTTCCCTGGAAAGGCCTTTCCTGGACACCTGGTAAAGGAAGCCCACTCTCTTAGAACTCTGTCCAAGCCAAGTCTAGGGACAAGGGCCTTGAGCTTCTTGAGATGTTGAAGCAAGGTGATTGCAAGTTCAAAGCATGCTTGAGTTACAGAATGAGTTCAAGGAGATATGGGAAACTTAGTGAGATCCTATCTCAAACAAAGAATTGTAAAAAGTGGCTGAAGATGTAACTTAGGGTGGGGCACTTGCCTGGTGTAATTGTGTGATCACAAGTTCAATCCCATTCTATGGAAAGCAAAGATATAGGAAATACCCTTCTTTGTCCAATTACTTTATTGTGATCACATTATACTGATTACTAATATGGGTGAATGATAATATTTGCTTGTTTATGAGAACATTTTGTACCTACCATGTTTCAAACATATTTTGCTAAGATGATACTTGATCTGGTGTCATTGTCACAACATCCATACCTCACAAGTGACACAAATCTAGGTTTAATCCACTAATGCTATTGCCAGGCTGAGATCTGCTGGTAGTCTAAAGGATTCTCAAGTATAGAGATACATATTTATGTCTCATATTTTCTATACATAACTGTGCAGTTTAATAGGCAATTCTATAGCAGGACCTTGGAGCTGTTCAGATGACAGAGTTGTGTTACATTTGTGAGCCAGGCGCTTGACAAATGTGATGTCACATGGCAGGAAGGGATTAAGACAGAGTAAGAATAGGTAAATCAGCCTGCAGAGGAATTTGAGAATGAATGTATTTGAGATCTAGTGATTGGTGTTTCTCTTTCTACTAGGTGGATGGCACAGAAAATATGACAAGGTCAGGTTTACCCTTGGCATTGGTGTGTTCCCTGAGCCCTTGACATTGGTGGAGGATGGCTTTTATTCTAATTTTACTGGTGAGAAGGTGATCAGAACAACTTATTAAACTTGTAACCAGGATATTATATAAATACTGTTTGTCCTTCCATGACCCAGAACCTGCAATGTCATGATCAAAGAAAAACACGGATGCTTTAAGGACTATGCAGAGACTTGTTTGTTTTATTTTGTCTTATTTATTTATTTATTTATTGGTGCCTGTTTGTTTTCTTATGAGAGAGACAAAAAAATGTCATATTGGGCAGGTGGGAAAGTGGGGGAGAATCTGAGAAGTGTCAGGAGAAGGGAATCAAGGTCAGAATATATTGTATGAAAATCTGTTTCCAGTTTAAAAAATCAAATAAATAAAAAATATAAAACCAGGCATTTAATAATAATAGAATAATTTTTTATACCTGTGTTTTCACAAAAATAAAACTTGAAAAGAACTTAGTGTCTAATAAGATCATCATGAGTGAAGGAAAGTCACACATTTAACAAGAATCTCAGAAGCACACTATTAAGCAATAAAAGAAAACCACAGTAAATAACATATAAGTTTGATATGACTTAATAGTGTAAACCAAAAATCAAGTTAATGGAATAACGATTGCTTTGGAAAATGAACATTTTTGTATGAAATCAATGAATTCAATATAATAAAATGTGAAAGGTATCAATAATGTACACTGGTAGCTAAATGAACATTTGTCTTATTTTTAATATACTATATAGACATTTGACATGCATTTTTAAATAGCTGCAACATGGCAAAATTGAAATTAAAGCATGAAAACTTCTTTCAGTAAGACAGACTTCAAGTTTTCCTTTTCTCCTAACCTAAACACACTATCTCGCATATACTTAAGATACCATATATAAACTCATGCTGTTCTGGTTAGACTACTGAAACTTATCTTAAGCAGAATCTCATGCTTCCTGTATTATCTGATTTTTAAAAATCAAACTCTTCTCCATTTCATTGGGTCTTATTTAATTTTTGTAAAGAAATTTAGTTCTAGAAAGAGTAAGTTACTCTAATATTTATCTTTAATTTTAAAAATACACTTTCTGATAAAGTGTTTAGTAGAACAGAGGGTCCTAAGCAATAGGTGGTAAAGCAATGAATGGGAAGGGTCAAAAAAGGCCTGTATGGAGGCTTATTCTTCATGGAGGAGGTTGCTGGAATGTTTTGTCTGGTTTCTCCTTGCTCAAGCCAAGGCAGACCGGGAATGGGGGCAGACAGCAAAATAGACTCCCACTCCTCATCGAAACCATTCAACAGGTTACAGCACTGACCTGTTGACCCAGGGCACTAACCTGCACTGGCCAATTTACTGCCTTGTGTTTCAATTACTCCAGGCTTAAGAGAGAAGACCTTTCATTGAAAACTGGATGTGACATCTAAATTAAGATTTAAGAGGATGACTTCTTCATAATGATCAGAATTAATGGGTATGCAAATCCTCAATTCTACAGCCAGGGTCACTGAACATCCACGGTTTTTGTTAAGTCACTGCTTTTTCATGGTGGCCATTGATGGCTTCACAGAAGAGCAAGTTACACATTGAATTACATTGACATAGGCTAATGATATCTTTACTGTTTTTAAAAGAATTAGGAGCACACCTAATATCGATAAGGAAAAAAATGTGATAAGAGAAACACACACACCATGATTTTCTAATTTTGACACCCCGTTTTATTACTGCAGGCACATGGTGTTATTGCTGAGAATTCCAAGGAACAGTTTATCTTTTAAAGTAAGAATGAAAACATGAAAAAAGAAGCTAGACAAAGAAGGTATTAACAGATCTTTAAAAAAAAAACAGACAAAAATTCTTTTCTATTTTATTCAAGGAGTTCAGAAGAAAACTCCTTTCTGAGATAATGGGAGAGAACAGTTTGATGTAGCTAGAAACATTACTGAGTGCTCATTCTTTTTAACTGTGCAATTTAAATACTCAAGTGCATCAATGGAAAGAAGTCTTAACTAGCAAGCCTCATTGCTATCTGCTCGTAAAAGAAAATGATCCCCACAGATTATCACGTTTTGTTAAAGTCAACATGGGGCTGGATAGTGATTTTGCAGTTTGGGAAGAAGGGCATGTGGGGAACCTGAAACGTGAACATAACAACAGTTGGGCTTTCTCACATTGTTTATTGGTGCTTCGGGAATTCTCTGCAGCATTGTCTTTCATGGCTGCTTAATAAATAAAAATACAGTGCCTAGCTTACAAGCTGGGGATGTGATTCACCGAATGGTAGTCATTCACCCAAGGGCTCCCACCTGATTTAGTCTGGGGAGCATATCTAAGCATCTGCAGCCACTCTGACAATTTCCCCCAAAGCCAAGGGCTTTGCTATTTTGCCAGTCATTTACATAGACTACTATAAATTATGCAGCCATCTGTATCCTTGTGCACCTAGATTGAATCAAATGAATTTACAGTCTCCAAAGCATTCATCCTTACATTCTCCTTCATGCTGACTTTTCAGAACAGCAGTGGAATCGGAGACGTAACCAGCCCTGTTCTTGAGAATGTCCACCCACCCTCCTTCTCCTTGCTTCTCACTGCTAGGTCTTCTCTACGTTGCCCAGTCTAAACTACGAGAATTATTGTCAGTTCCTGGAGTCATCCTGCCTGGGTGACACTCTCCTCTTTCCTGGCTGCTCCTATGTAGTAGCCTTGGCCCAGTGACTTGCGTTTTCTCTTCCCTAACCCCTCATTTCTGCCAGTTCTGAGGAAGGTTTATTCTTATGTGGCTGCAGTGAGGATGAAGTGAACTCAACACACAGGCTTGCAGTAAATTCTCAGTAAGGGAGAGGTGTGGTACTCAGTCTCGCATGGCATTCGTTCTCATTCGGTCCTACCCCAGATGCAATAGCTCCTCGCCTGACTGTGATGAGCGTCATCAATAAAGGACCCAAGGAACCAGATCTGGTAGGACCCAGTGTTTCCCAAAGGAGAGGAGTAGGGTACTTCAAATGTGGGAATGCTTAAAATGGTATTCATAACATTGCAACTATGGGAATGCCATCTGAATGGCAGGTGAAATCTCACTGAAACTAGAGTGAGAGAGGGGTAAAAGGAGAAAATTGAAGACAGATGACTCCAAAGTATGCAGTTTTACAAAGGGAACCATCAGGGGGGCATCCCATTGATGTCTGCAGGGACAGGAGATTTGGCTAACAAGGGGAGGGTGGCAACCTATCACGGGGTTAAAGGACTGCTGAGTTCGACAGAAAGAAAGTCAGTGTTATGCAAACATATGACAGCCTAACCCTCAGTCGATTTTAGGTCATATGGAAAAAAATGACTCCATTATAACATGAATTGCAAACAAGATCTACAAAAATTCTAAGAATGCTGCTTTTTGTGTGGGAAAGACAACTGTGTTGTTTGATAATGGGCTGAGGAAAGTAGCCAGTACGGTTCTTGGAAATGAAATTCATAGGAGAATTTGGGTGGCCCTGATATATAAGGTATCTTCAATTAATTTAAATATTTGTGTTGTATTTAGATAGCAATGGGAATTTTTAAATAAAATATAAACGCTGAAGGATTACACGAAGTGACTTAAGCCCAACCCTGTCATCATATACTTCAGTGGTATACAAGCTGGGGCACAACAGGGTAGAAACCATGACAGTTGTGTTCTTTAGTTTTTGATGGTACTAGGCGCTGTGCATATAATATGGCAAAAGAGAAAGCCTAACCCTAATATTTCATCTGTTCTCCGAGTCCAACTCATCACATCCGAGGTTCTTTGAGAGACTTAGTGCTGGGTATTTTGAAATTTGGATAATGTCTGTGAAACTGCAGGGTTTTTATTTTTTTTTGTGGGAATGAGAAGTTGACCAGAATACTCAGTGCTCAATGTTATAGCAATGTTTTTTTTTTCAGTTTTTAGATTGTTTAAGAATTTTGTAGACATGTACAATGTGTTTTGACAAGTTCATCCTCTCTTTCCCTACAACTCTCCCCACCACAGCCTCCCAACATCATGTTCTCTTCCTCCTCCTCCTCTTCTTCCTCTCTCTCTCTCTCTCTCTCTCTCTCTCTCTCTCTCTCTCTCTCTCTCCCTCCCTCTCTCCCTCTCTCCCCCCCTCAGCCTACTGAGGACATTTAACTCCACTTAGTGCTTCTGTTATGTATGTTGGTGTAGGGCTATTCAATAGAGCATGTCCCTGAACAAAGGGTACTCTGCTTTCCCCAGAAACCATCAGCTAGCTGCACATAAATCCTTGAGCGAGACTTCATGGTTTTCTCCCCTGTTCACGCTGGCCTTTTGGCTGCCTTGATATTGTGTAGGTCTAATGAGAACAGATCACCAGATCAATGGGCCACAGAAGTGTTGAGAAATATAGTGCAACTGTAAGGTGGGGAAAACGTATAGAGTCATGCTACTTTTGAGCTTGGTCCAGGAATTCAGTAATATGTACATTCCATCTCTGCCTTTGACACTGTGTATCCTATAGATGGCCTTGATAAGCTAACTGGAAAAACAAATTTCCAATTTTTCCATCTGAAGACTAGGTATTTAAAATTTTTATTGTGGTATGAAGTTCATATTAGCAATTGTTATTAGTAAATTGATTAGTAAAAGTGTTCACAGCATAATTATCTTTGGAAGAGGATAAAGAGAATTGGGACACTAATACATAGGTCATAGATACTCCTAAAACCGATGGGAATGTAGAGATTTTTATAGCCATTGTTCATACCTCACATTATTAAACGGGTAAATTGTGTTTTTCCAACTGTGTGTGATTTCACTAAGAACACTTTGTGGTGCCCAGTGGCCATAACCTGATGTTAGCCCTGGCAAGCAAGTGCTCAGTTGGCTAGTTAGGTATTCCTCACAGCTTTATAAGACAAAAGTCAGGCATACTAACATTGCCATCCAACTAATTTTTTCTCCTAGAAGTCGTGAATTGATAATTTGGTGTTAGGCAATTAAAAATCTATTATAATTTTAAAAATGCTGTTAAGTCCATGGATATATACACAATTAAACAGCTAATTTTTTTTAAAAAAATATGGCTAACAAAATCAACAGAAAATTATAGAAAGAAATAAGTTGTCTAGATTTCTCTTTAAATCTTCTTGTCCCCTTTCTCTATGTATTTCTCTCTCTCTCTCTCTCTCTCTCTCTCTCTCTCTCTCTCTCTCTCTCTCTCTCTCTCTCTCTCTCTCTCTCCCCCCTCCCCTGTCTTTTCTTCCTCCCACCATCAAGTTATTTCTGAACACATATATCTCAAACACTTGGCATGAGTAAGCATGTTCTCTGAGCAGGGCATTTGTAAAACCAAGTGTCCCTTTTATAGTTCACATTAGTCATAGCTTTGGATTTAATTGTACTGGATAATGCTATCCCACTGAACTGAATATCACCCTTCAATATCTACTCCGGACTGAAAGCTCTGATATTGAATTGGTGTAATTTAACCTTCTGGGAGAAATGGTTGGTATGGAGTTTCTGCCCAGCCAGTACATGCTTTGATTTTTCAGAAGCCTTCTTTGAAGAGTGTCTGATTACTTTCAGGGGTGAGCTCTGTCCTTTTGTCCTTACAATGTTCACTTTTCCATGCTAGCTGCCAAAATTTTTGTCATTGTGAGATTTTACACATCGTTGATTGGAAGTCAAATTAAAGGTCTTAGGCAATTTCAGCTTAGAAATGCCCAGGCAACAGAAAGAATTTAGTTTAAGACAGAATTTTACCAGTGAGCAAGTTAGGTCAAGCCTCGGGTGCTGTTGGACGAAACCAATTGTTTAGAGTTTTTAATTTATTTTTAAATGAAGAAGAGACAGAATGTTCCTGTTGTAAGAGGATCTATTTTGCAAACATCACAAGACTTCTGAGTTTTTAAGAAATACAGTGTGTGTGTGTAATTGAAGAGTCTAAAACATAGACACCTTCCTGTTTTAGAGACTAAGTAGAAACAAGTTTTCTAATTATGCTTCACTCTCTATTTCATATTTCTTCAATATTTCACCCCATTGCCACTTCATACAATATTTCACTTGCCAGCCAAGGTCTGAGTTGGCTGGTGAGCAGATCACGGTAGAAAATGTCATCCTAGCGGCCAAGGCTCAGGTACTTTCCTCCTGTCCCATCCAAAGCCACCACTACAAGTCTGTGTTTCCATTCATGAAGATGCTGGAGCTTGACTGGTAGACTCTGCAAAGGTGTAGAAAGAGTAAATGGCCCAAGGAGAAGAAATATTGGTCAGACATTCTTACAGGTGGGTGGAAAATGAGGAAAAGGATAAGAGGCAGAGTTCAGAAAACTTAGTTTGCACACTCAGTTTGCCAAAGGGCAGTCTGTCTATCCTTGTAACGAGTGAATAATTTTTCTCTACCCCTAACCCTCATACCTTAGCCTGAAAGAGCAAAAGCAGCTGTTTGGAAAAGAATGAGAATAAATGAAAGTTGAGAAGTTGATGGTTTTCCTTTGTTTGGATTTATGATGGGCAAAGACTTACCTGTGTGTACCCATCAAGTGTAATTTTATGGAACTGAAATTCTTAGTTTTTAATGTGTAGTTTGTGTTTTTAAAATCACCATAGGGCTATAGATTACCTAGAGGGTGCTAGGAACAATGCATTTATCAGTGCCCCTCCAAAAGAGTAAAGTAAATCTCTAGAAAATTTAAGATAAAGACTCAAATGAAATTGCTATGAAATAAAAATCACACAGAGCATCTTGACTCACTCTGGTCTGAAAGACATAGACACTTCTACACCCTGAATCTTCCAAATCTAGTTTCTCCATGAAGACTTGGTAAAGTATAGACATGTCTGACACATTTGGAGGCCTTTTTCATGCTTCATGCTGATGTATGATAATGAACATCATCAATGACCCCTTCATCAGCAATTAGTAACCATCAGCAATGCCATGAATGATGATTCCTCTTGTTGGTTGATGATTTCATTTGTTCCTGTTAAATTTATTTCAACCAGCAGCACCACTCTATGCATAAAATTTGATTTTGGTACTCAAATTATGACAGTGAAAAAAAAGAAAAGAAAAAGATTTGATTTTGGTTCCTGTGAATGTAAGCTCTTTAAAGAGAAAAATGTATGACTGGCCCCTCTCCACGTGTACACGCGTCTCTGTCTATCCCTGTCTCCTTCTCTCCCTCCCCTCCTCCTCCCCTTATCCTCCTCCTTTCCCTCTCCCTCTCCCCTTTAATAAATGCTTAACTTTATGACTAAAAAAAATAAAGAGAAAAATGTATAAGTCCAATCCACCCTGTTACCATTATCCCAGCCAAGATAGACTTTTAAAAATTAATTCCTTGATGATTTTATACATACATATATTACATTCTCCAACATCTTGTCCTCCTATCAACCTTTTATACTCTTACTTTTAATTCCTCCATTCCACATTATGGTCTCTGCCTTTGTTTTTGTCTCGGGGTCCACTGGATTTAACCAGGGCAACCTGTATGGGAATAAGGGTGAAACCGTCCACTGGAGCATGAGTAGCCCACCAGTGACCACATCAATGAAGGCACTAACTTCTGTAAGTTTTTTCACATCTGAAGGTTTCTTATTTTTTCTTTTTAGATTCTGATTTTTGTAAGGGTGATTTTGTTGTCTGTGGACTTTGAATAAATGAGTCACATGCTTTCCTTGCACTTTCAAACTTCTTTCATGTGATATGTGAGTTTTAGTCTGGTTAAGAATCCTGATAGTCATGGACCTTTCCTAAACAGAAACAGTGGAGAGGGTGTGGGAAGCAAGGGGCTGGGATGGGGAGGGGCTGGGAAGAGAGGAGGGAAAGGAAACAGCATGTAGGATGTAAAATAGATAAATTTATTTTAAAAGACAATTCTGATTGTTAATCCTAACCCTGGAGTATTCCATTCTTTAATTTTTTTTTAAAGATTTTGGCTTGGAAAATTTCATATGCATATATAATGTATATTTTGGCCACATGCATTCTCCCACTCCCTCCTTCGAGCTCCTCTTGCCCCTCCCATTATATTTCCCATCTCCTTCTTGCCTTAATATCATATCTTTTTAAAACTCACTAAATCCAATTAGTGAGGTCCATATGCACATGTCTGTGGTGTCAGCCACTAGGGCATGGGCAGACTATCAATTCTCCCCCCACAAAGAAAAACAACCATTCCACAGTAAGACATAGGACATCATTAGTGATCCCCCAAGCATGATAGAACTTTTAAGTGGCTTTTATGCATGTTGCATGAATAAACTCAAGAGCTATGGTTTATGCATGCAATAGTCATGTCATGTTCTGAGGACAGCCTGATATGTCTCTCCATCTTCTGACTCATATTTTGTCTGTCCTCTGTTCTACATTGTTCCCTGAGTCTGGGAAAGAGTTTTATTGTTAATATCAGTCTCCCATCTATGGTTGGGAACTCACTATTGCTGATTTTCATACCTTTGAACAATTAGGAGTTATTGCATTAACCAATAACTTCTTCAATAAGTAGCTTCTCTAATCAATGTCTATAGATATAAATATAAGTATTTAGAAGGAAGCTTGGCAACATGATCATCTAGCAAAACAATATCAGTAGATTGTCTCCTAGGACATTGATTCTGTTAGCCATGGGTTACAAGGATCTTGCTTACAGTACCAGACATGAGTTTTCTCCCATGTAGCAGATCTCAGAAACAATCAATAGAGCAGGTGGTTATGCCCACAATCCGTTTTGCCATTATTGCAGCAATGGCTACATCATCCTTGGTAGGTCATTGTTAAAGCATGCAGAACTGTGTAAAAACCATTAATTCATTTCTTCCCCCAGCACCTTCATAGAACTTTGCAACATTATTGAAGCTAGGCAGCAGAGAGTTTCCTGGTCAGTTCAAGGTTGATTTCTTTGTCCCCTGCAACCTAAGTATGTGGCAATAAGGTCTTTCTAGGTAGTAATGATAGGTAACCCAAACCAATAGCAACAGCCTGCCTTCTAATGGGTGCTTCTGGGGTCTCCCTGAGCAATAAATCCTAGGGAAGAAACCTGTCTGACACAGAAAAAAAATTAACAACTCATGCCTTCTGGGAACAACATTTTTCACCCTTGATATGATACCACTCCTCACATTCCTTAAGAGCTATAGTTCAATTAGCTTGCAGAACAGAGAAGTTTCAGGAAAACTATTCTCTTTCAACCCAAGTAAAGATATAATAAAATGGGGTAGTGGAACACATGTGATCTGAAGAAATGGCTAGGGAAATACTGAGAACTAAAGGTACAAGAGGGAATCAATCACACCTTGTTTATTCTTTCTTCTGATGTTTCGATTATTTCCAGGTCTTAATTGTTAATAAGGCTGTTCTTAACACAAGTGTACAGATATTTTTCTTCAGAATATGCTCCCATAAAATATATTTTACTTTATCATTGAATGCTTTTATAAATGGGATTCCATAGATGTACAGATGTATAATTTTCATAAAATTATCTATCTTTAAAGTTTACAATGTGGTGTTTGATATAAATATACATTGTGAAATTATCACAACATAACCTAATTAATGTGTATATAGCCTCATATGGTGGTAAGAGCTATTCTACTAGGTATTACAAAGTGACTTATTAAATTTTAATTTTCAGTTACTTGGTAATTACTTTTAACACACATTTTCCTGTTACACATTTATGCCATCTTTAGAGAGATGTCTGTTTAGTTCTGTTGCTTATTTTATAATGAATCTATTGGTTTCCCTGCTGTGGATATGTTCAGTTCTCTTTTATGTTTAGGGTATTTTTCCATTATCATATGAATTGTTTGAAAATATTTCCTTCTATTAGCCAGGTGTTATTTTTTTCTCTGTTGACCTTTTCACTTGCTGTGTAGATGGTTTTAGTATAGTTCAATCCTATTTGATGGTTTTTGTTATATATACTTTTGATGTCTTACAAAAAAAGACATTATTCTCTAGTCCAATGTCAAGATTATTTTCCTAACCTGGATATCCACATATAGAAGAATGAAACTAGATGTCTATTGTTTATGGTGTACAAATGCATACAAAGATTAAATTTTTCAATATAAGACCTGTTAGGAAAAAGCACAAGAAAAAAAAAACCATATCATGATAGGCACAGGCAAAAAAATAATATCAACAGTTTGCAGGTGGAGCCTCAGAAAACTATGAAACTTCTGCAGAGCAAAGCCATGATTTAATTAAGAGAATAGATAATGTATAAAATTGGAGAAATCTTTCCCAGCTATGCATTGGATAACAGATTAATGTCGAGAATACACTGTGAACTCCAAACATTTAACCGAGAGATCCAAACACTAAACCAGAATTCAGAGAAATGCAAATTAAAATGACCTTGGCAGTCATTAAGAAAACACATAGCACCAAATGTTGAAGATAATGTAGAGGAAGTTTTTATACACTGCCCATAAGAGCATAAGCTAGCAGTATGGAAATCATCATGGAGAGTCCTCAAACCAAACAGACAGACAGAAACAAACAAAACCCAAACCAAATCTGCCATATAACCCAGGAGTATGACCCTTGGTTAATAAGCAAAGGACTCCATATCAGCATATCATAGAGATATATGTGGACCAATGTTTATTATCACATTATTCACAATAGTAAAAATCATGGAACTTACCTACATATCCATCATAAAAGACTAGATAGAGAAAATATGCTATATTCACTCAATGGAATTTGCTCAAAGCTGGGTCCTTTTAAGGAAAATGAATGCCCTCCAGACAATTGTTTTAAGCATGTCAAGTCACTGCAGAAAGAGAGAATCACTTATTTTCTCTCATCTGTTTTTCCTATATTATTATAATTTTATATGTATGTGTGTATTGCATGCATGTTTGTCTGTGTACTGCATTAGTGTCTAGTGCACAAGGAGGTCCCAAGAATGCGTAAGATTCCTTGAAACTGGAATTACATGTGATTATGAACTGCTATGTGGGTGGCGTGAGTTGAACCCAAGTCTCCTGGTAGAGCAGCAAGTGCTCTTAACCACTATACCGTCTTTCCAGCCTCTGTTGCTAGATTTTATACAGATACATAAAATCACGTATGCAAATATAATGGGGATGTAGAAATGAAGCTGTTGAGGATAATTATAAGTGGGCAGGTAAAAAAAAAAAACCGGCATGTAGAGGAGTGTAGAAAAACATGCTGGAAGTACATTGTCTATATGAACGTGTCCACAAGTAATCCAGTACTGCGTGTAACGAATGTGCACCTATAGGGGAACAGAATATTTTCCTGCATGTTCTTGTTCTGGTAGTTTTATAGTTTCTTGTTTCGCTTATGTTTTTAATGAATTTAAGCTGATTTTTACATAGAATTTGAAGCAGGAATCCAGTTTCATCCTTCTGAATGTGAACACTGGTTTCCCATATGATTTATTGGAGCTGCTGTCTGACGTTCACCAATGTTCTCCGCGCCGTTGACAAAGTTCAGTTGGCTACAAATGTGTCAGCTTATTTCCGTGCCCTCTCTGATATGCTATTATCCTGTGTATTCCATTTTATTCCACCTCCACGATGTTTTGAATACTATAGCTTTGTAGTATGTTTTTAAAAATAAGGTGCCTTTAGTTCTGGCCGTCTGTCTCAAGAGGGTTTCAGCCACTTGGAGGTTTTGGTACTTTCATGTAAATTCTGGGGTTTTCCCTCCATTTCTGTGAAAAATAGTGTGGAGATTTTACGGACACCGCTTATCATCACTTTCAAGAGCATGATCATCTATCAGTGAATCTTTGTTTCTTTACGCTGCTGTTTCCTCTCATGGGTTAAGTTTATTCCTAGGTGTTTTGTTTTTGTTTTTGTTTTTTTTTTTTTTTTGATTCTGCTTAAACAAAAGAAGTCATTTTCTTAGCTTTGTGAGCCAACAGCTCACCGTTGTGGTATAGACATGTTTCCGATGTATGAATGTTGAATATATATCTTTTAATTTTACTAAATTGATTTATTTGTTTTACCTATTTAGGGGTGGATTCTAAGGTATTGTGCTGGGTACATTTTGTTAGCTTGGCACGAGCTACAGCCATCTGAGAGAAGGAAAAAACAGTTGAGAAAATACCTCTACAGGACTGAACTTCAGCCAAGCCTATAGAGCTGTGGTTCTCAACATTCCTAATGCTGTGGCCATCTAATACAGTTCCTCATGTTGCAGTGGTCCCCCAACCATAAAACTTTTCTTTTGCTGTTTCATATTTGTAATTTTGATATTATTATGAACTGTAATATAAATATTTGATATGCAGGATTTCTGATATGGAAACCTCCAAAGGGTTCTCATACCATAGGTTTTAAATCACTGTTATAGAGCATTTTCTTAATTAGTGTTAGGGCCTTAATATATGTTAGGGCCTAGATCATTGTGGTTGTTACCAGCCTGGGCTGGTGGCCCTGGGTTATGTAAGAAAGCAGGTGAATAAGTGACAAAAAACAAACCAGTAAGCAGCACCCATCCATGGCCTCTTCATCAGCTCCTGCCTCCAGCTTCACTGTAGATGGAAGTTTCTATCTCACCAGAAGTTCCTAAATAAGCACACCGAGGCTTATATTAATTACAAATGCTTGGCAATTAGCTCAAGCTTATTACTAGCTAGCTCTTACATTTTAAGTTAATTCATAGTTCTTATTTAAACTCTGCCATGTGGCAGTACCTTTATTGGCATGGCACATTCATTTTCTGCTCCCTCTGCATCTGGCTGAGGACTCCAGATTCTGCCCCCCTTCTTCCCACTATTCTCAGTTTGGCTTTCCTGCCTAACTTCCTGCCCAGCCCCCACTCTGCCCGCTGTTTATTAACCAATAAGACTAATACATATTCACAGTGTACAGGAGGATTATTCCACAGCAGTTCACACCTGGTTTGAGCTCCTCTCTTAGCTTCCTGCAGCAGGACTGTGACGAGAGAGATGTAAGCCGGATAAATCCTTTCCTTCTCAAGGTGGTTTTGATTGCCCTGTTTCAGCAAGCGTAACCCTAAGCAGGGAATTATAAACACGTGCTCATAGTCTAGGAACAAAGACAATGTATCGATCTGCATGACCTTTATGGCTTTCTCTTTTCCAGTTTCTCTATACAGAACTTCCAGCACTCTGCTGTCTTGTTCCTGGCCTTAGAGGAAAAGTGTTCAGCCGCTCACTGAGTTTGATGTCACCTGTGGGTGGTTCCACGAGGCCTTTATTGTGCCACACGGTCCCTTCACAGCTACTCTACTGAGAATAGTTTTTATTTTATTTTTTTTTATCATGACAGGACATAAAGTGTTCTCACCGTTTTTTCTGCCTCTGTTGAAAGTTTCACAGGACTCTGAATTCTGCTGATGTGTAATCTCATTTATTGCTCTATCTGTGTTGAAACACTGTTACATCTCTGATATAAACCCAACTCCAATATAGTAAGTGATCCTTTTAATGTGGGCCTGAATTCAGTTTGCTCTTCCGTTTTCGAATTGTGCTTCTGTTTATAGGGATATTGTGCAGTCATTTTCTTTTCTTGGAGCATCTTTCTCTGGTTTTACAACCAGAGCACTGCTGGCCTGGAAAAACTAAATTAGAAGGGTTCTTCCTTTTTAAGTTTTTACTTTTGGATGGGTAGAAGGATTTTTTTTACAGATGTCTTGAGGAATTAGACACTGAGACAGTCAAGTCCTCAGCTGAGAGTCTCATTGATGAGAAGTTTCTCTTTACTAACTCAGTCTCCTTTTAGTCTGCTCAAGCCTCTTTCTTCATAATTCTGTTTTGAAAGATTGCATGCTGCTAGAAACATAGCTTCCTTTCTTATGTATTATTTGACTTTTTTCCTCCTCTGTATTCTTGTTTGTTGTAATTCCTCCCAGAAGTTTTGCTGTGATTTCACTCCCGGAATTGATGGAGGACTCCCATTGGCTAGTAAAGAAACTGCCTGGCCCATTTGATTGGCCAACCTTTAGGTGGGCGGAGTAGACAGAACAGGAAAAAGGAAGTGAGGTAGATGGATCAAAGAATTGCCCCACCTTGCCTCTCTGAGCAGACTGCCATGCCTCTCTTCAGAGAGAGAGATGCGATGAAGCCAGCCACCAGGTCAGATGTGCTGAATCTTTCCCGGTAAGACACCATTCATGGTGTTACAAAGATTATTAGATATGGGTTAGTCAAGATGTGAGTAAGAGGCTGAAAATAATGGGCCAAGCAGTATTTAAAAGAATACAATTTGTGTGTTGTTATTTCGGGGTATAAGCTAGCCGGTGGCCGGGAGCTGGGCAGGATGAAAAGCAGGCCTGCCCGCAGCTCCACACTACACGGAATCATCTCTCTATTTTGTAGTACAGGAAAAGGTTTTTCAAGTTATTGTCATCATTATTTTCAAAATTTATGTCTATGGTTTTGTTGTTATCTTCTGTTTTCTCTCTGGCCTGCATTTCCCCCACTTTTACCTTAATCTCTTTTGCCTTTTACTGAGTTTGAAGTCAGATGTCCTTTTGCATTTCTTCGTGGTCTGATATTAGCAGTTCCTCAGACGTCCTTCCTCTAGGTAGGTGTAGATGGCAGCAGATATCTTGGAGCTATTTTCTTGTCCTATGTTATGTGTTCACTTTCCCTTTTGTAATTTTTTTCTCACCTTTCTTTTATTCTTTTAATTCTTCTCTTGGGCTCATAGTTGCTTCCAGATATAGCTTTTTATATACTCAGTTTCTCCAAATTTCCTATTATTGACTTCACATTTCATACTGTTATGGTTGAAATAGATGGTGGATGTGATTTTTAATATTTTTGAATTGTAAAGTCTTGTTTTGTGCCCTCCAATACGATCTATCCTGGGAAAACTTCTATGTGTGCTCGAGGTGAAAGAATACACACTGCTGTTGTTGGATGGAAGATCTTGTATTTGTTTGCTGGCTCCAGTGGGTCTATAATGTTATTTAAGACTTATCCCTAACTAGAACATAAGTCAACGGGATATATCTGCCATGATGCCAGAGTCTCTGTAGTGGGCTTGGAGCTGAAGTATCTCTGCCAGACTCTGACCCAGAAGAGCTATTTCCCCAACCAAGTTTCTCTAGTGTTGGGTAGGGAGGATAAAGAAAGTGTTCAACTTAATTCCTACCCTTTTGATGTCTACATTTTATTATTTTAAAAAGATATATTTCTTATTTTTTTAAATGATATGTCAGAGTCTGTGGGTGTGTACTAAAGAGGGCAGGTACCTGCAGAAGCAGTAAGTGATGGATCCTTGGGAACTGGAGTATCAGGTGGGTGTGAGCTGCATGACATGGATGCTGGGAAGTGAACTTGGATCCTCTGCAAAACAGTATTGCCCTTCACCACTGATCCATTTTCCGAGGCCCTGTTTTATTATTGCTATGCTCCACTCTTACGTTGTATAACCTGTCAGCTTAATGTCTTCACTCTTGGGGAAGCCTTTTGATTTGATGGTATTTGTTCCGGTTGAACTGACTTTTTTTTATATCAAGAATCAGGTGCTGGAAACACCTATTGTCTTGCTGATGTCCCCTCCCCTTGGGTTCAGCGTGCCCTTTCTTATAGAGACTTCACCTGAGCATCTTTAAAACAAACGGGATGCATGCACGCCCTTTTTACAGCTCACACAGTTGGCAGTCTGTGACTCCTCCTGGTCTTTCCAAAGGAAAGTCACATTCAGGAAGAATTTAGAGATCAAGATGGCCCCCATCATGCAGAGGAGGATCAAGGAAGTAAGAAACATTATAGACGCGACTTTCTAAGGATGGGTGCCAATGACCCAAACAGAAAATGAAGACAATTAATTCACAACAGTTTGAATTAATGTGCCAAAATGGAAGGTGAGAAGTCCACAAGGCCTCACTTTACACAAAGAAACATTGGCAACCGACTAAAGCTGGGACTAGGAGAGGTGTTCTTCCTGAGGGAAACTCATGTTGATTGGATGTCCAGTGTCAAATGATCAGTACAAACATGCATGCAAGTGACATTACAAGGATGGAACAGAACATATTTAGGAATACGTGTATATAAAAATACATATATGCATGCAATTGCAATTACTGAGCAAAGAGGTCATCAACTTGAAGGAGTGCGGGGAAGACTCTGTGGGAGGGTTTGAATGGGGGAAAAGGAAAGGTGGCATGCAATTAAATTATAATTTTAAAACAAAAAAGAGAAAAAGTTTTATATCAGTTTCAGAAATAGTACTACTATTATAGTGTTGATCTGACAGTTAGAGATATCAGTGATTGAGTTAACATTTAAACACATTAAAACATTTAAACCTAAAAGAAATGTGAATTGAAGCTGCAGAAGAGGTACATACTTTGGGACTAAGTAGAAGATGCTACTTCCCAGCTGGAATTACAAGGTGAGGTTAGAAACCCTTCCAAGTTAGGAGGAGGATGAGGAATTTTAAGACTCAAAAAAATGGGGTTTATTCCTTATAAACTTTGTAGGTCTTACAGAACTTAATCATCACTAATAAAAAATAAAAGATAATTTGTAAATAGATATGGGGCAATTTCATATTTGTGTAAAACATACCCCCCTCTCTCCCTCTCCCTCTTACACACACACACACACACACGCACACACACACACACACACACACACACACACACACACTTTGGAGAGTATGAAATGCCTTCGAAGACACAACCAGGGACAACAGGACACAACACAACACAACAAAATACATAATAGCATTTTCACTCTTGAGGGATCATATGATGTAACTTTCTTTGTAAGAGTGCATTGCTTAAAGACATTGTAGCTCTCTTAGTTTGTGTGAGCACATTCTGAGATATTCAGACAAGTATGACGTCTCTCAATGACTAGTTTTTCAGACAGTACCCTCATGGTGAGGTGGTGCAGAGCATTAAAAATTTGAAACCCGGAATGGTATCTTGGAGCGGTAGTACATGCCTTTAACCCTAGCATTCACTTGTAGGAGGCAAATCTCTGAGAGTCTGAGGCTAAAATAGTCTACGTAGAGGATTCCAGGACAGCCACAGCTAAACATTGAGACCCTGCCTCAAACAAGCAAAGTAACAAACAAAAATAAAAAGAAAGATAAAGTTTAAAAAAGAAAAAAAGTCCCATTAACTTAATTTATCCACTAGAAAAATATATTTACTCTCATATCTCTATCTTGTGAAAGTAAAGATATCTATAATTAAAAAATAATCAGGTGATCTCACTATCAATATAAAAAATGTGTTCACTGGAATCTTTCCATGATAGGTTTATTTAATTTAAACTCATAGTAAACGTAGGAAAATGCCTAAAATGGATAATAAAAATCGAAAGCCCATTCTCCCTCTCTCATTTCATCTTTTTAATTCCTCTTTCCCTGATTCCACTTGTACGTCCTTCTGTTTTTCTCCCTCCTGAAAATACACGTGTTTCTCTAGTCAGTGCCTGTTCTGTGTGCTCTGGCTGCTGACAAGATTCCAGAGAGTATCAGGCATGCGCAGGAATGGAGAGAATGCTCTCTGGTTTGTGAGATGACAGTATTGCCTGACAGGTATGGGTCTTGAATAAACAAATTTCCTCTTCATCTGGGGTGACTATGGCTATAGGCAATGATACAAAGAGAGGTCTGAACGTAATGGTAGCTAATTTTGAAAAACACAATGAAAGTTCTTAAAAATAGGTGTATTAGGAAGGAAACAAGCCTCGTGTGTGGGCAACACTCATTTAGCTTTTTGAAGAATGTTCACAGCAAGGTAATTAATTTTGAATATGCAGATAAAGTTACTGTAGGGTTCTATAAGCTTAACTAACTCATAGCCAGCTCTTACCAAGAACTCATACAGTTTGAGCTGCTGCCTAGCATTTTCAATGAATAAATGGGGGCAGCCATAATATGTCCTTGTAAGGTACATCAAATTTTTCAAACTTCATCGTAAGTCTTCCTTGGGTATTTCCATATCAACAATAATTTAAATATAAGCAAAATATTTTTTTGTAATCTAATAAGTCAGTCGAGTCTCTGAAGGTTATAGGAAAAAAATTCATTAAATTTTTTAAAAAGTTAAAACATTGCTTAGAATACATGACTCTTAATTGAAAAGACTTTCCACAAAGTATTTTGAACTCACTCGGAAGTGTACATGTCTTAATTGCATAATTACTTGAGGAAAGCACTCCAATTCATCTTTTTCATTTTGAGTTTTTCTTTAAAAAGTCATTATGGCTTTGCACTGAGGAAAAAAATATGCAAACCAGCTCAGTGTTAACTGGGTTCATTCAGTTCTTGCCTTGCCTGTGCTCTTGTTTTCCAGACAGGCATAGCAAGACAGAGTATAAAAGCAAGTGTGGTCAGCAGCCTGCATGCTGCATGTGCCTTCAAAGGGTCGAAAGCATCCCTGCATCAGCTCTCTCCACAGCATGGAGGGCTTGCTGATTTTCCTCCATGTGGGAAGCTGGCAGCAAGGTACTGATTAGGAAGCCACACTTGAGAAGAATAATGTGAAGTGAGCCAATTCGGACAAGGTGAAGATTTATAGGTAGATTTATAGGAATGAGGAATTGTTGGGATAGGATATGGCGATCCTGTGACAAGCTTAATATTAATGTGAGCAAAAAACTCAGGCATAAAAACCACAGAGCACAAACGAGGGGAACAAAAAGAGGAAAAGGAAAACATGTTTTCGGACCAGTTCATTCACTACTTTGCCTTCACAAACGTTTTTAATTGTACTTTAGTAAGAGCATTTTATTCCTTCGGTTTCTATTTAAAAAGAAATGGGCAATTTAAGAGTACAGAAACCAGAGGAATATTTAAAGGTTTGACAACACAGGAGCCTTTATAAATAATAGCTGAGGGCACATAAGTCCCGAGAATTTCACTCTAGTCTGTAGCTCACCAGGAAAGGCCTCAGATCAAACAGTCTGGATTCACGGTTGGTATACAACTTAAAATATTTATATTAAATCTGTGAGCACACCTAGAAATATACCGCTTGTTAAAGCAGCAACGGAGAAGAAATAGAACCCCGCAGCTACCGGGGAGCACAGGGCTCAGTAGTCCCTGGGTGAGAAGTGAGAGCCATTCAGAGGTGGGAATGAGTGTGGAAGTGGGATCATTGTCGGAACTACGTTTAGCAGAGATCCTGTGGAACTCAAGTGTGTGCGTGATCTCCAAACCAGAGCAGGCCAGACACAAGATCAGAGTTACTCCAGCTCATTGATTACATACCATAACGTATTGTGTGCCAGACTTATTCTTCACAGTACCACACCACTTAACTACAGATTTAGATTAGAAACTACAGAGTGAATTCCAATTTTGTAGCACAAACATTATTCTAGTTAAGTTGAATATGTTCGTCTAAATTAAAGCTGAGTTTCTGGGCCACACAGATTAATCTTGATATTTTAATTTAAATATTTGTAACACATATGGCCCCAAAGACAAAGCCATAGCCAATATATGCCGCAGTGTGTTTAAGGGATTGATTTAAGCAGGTGAGACTCCTCTGTGAAACTGTCCCCCGTCTCCTTTCAGTGTATTTACTAACTAGTAAAGAGACAAGAATAAAATGGAAAGTACTTCCTTCTAAAATATGTCACTGTTCCAATTTGTACATCCACGGTATTTCTCTAAATGTTGCATGAGAGTAATCAATCAGTAGAATACTTAGAAAATTCTTGTTGACAACATCTTTCATGAAATGGATTGATGAATATCAGTTTAGTCAGATTTTGGCTCTGTAGAACTCATGTGTACTGCCTAACAAATTAGAATTCGTCGTTCATTTCTGTCAGCAGCTTATATTCCCTGCGCCTGCGCACTGCCCCGCATTTTGTGGGCACAGAGATTGAATCCTTTTGTTCAGTGCAATTTTTCCCCCATATAGTTTTGTCTTATAGCAAAATTCATTGGCAGATGTAGAGTCTCTCTCTAGGACAAATGGTAATTTTTCCTTAAATCCTAGTAATAAGATAAAATATTATTCCTTTAGAACAGTTGTTCTCAGCTGGTGGGTCACGACTCCTTCGGGATTCAAATCGCCCCACAGGGGTCACATATCAGATATCTTGCAAATCAAGTATTTACATCATGATTCATAACAGTAGCAAAAATATGAAGTAGTAACGAAATAATTTTATGGTTGGGGATCGGCACAGCACTCGGAAGTGTATTAAAGGGTCGCACCATTAGGATGGCGGCGAAGCGCTGCTTTAGAACCATGGCAGGCAGGCAGGAGGCAAGCTTACTGGCAAGCATAAAATATCTGGACTCCCCACGTTCAAGATTCCCTTTCTGTATCTTGGCACAGAGGTGAGTGTCTCTGTGAGCTATCCTTTGGGAATGATGCCGTGGAACTGCATCTAGAGGAGGCCAGCGCTCTGGCTGCTGCCATTTGTTGAGCAGTAGTAGTCCTTCGGCTCTGACCTGTGAGTTTCATTGCTTTTAACAGAATCCATGAAACTTTGGCAAACAGCCTTATTAGCCTCCAGGCAACATAAAATATAAAATCTCAGACTGTCCCTTGCTTTTGACATCACAGAAAGAGGGAAAAAGAAAGTGGAAGTGTTTTGCCTCCATATATACTAACTCTTGACATTTCTATAATTGTGTATGTGAAGTAAATCAATGTGTTTGTGTGTAATAATGTGTGTGCATGTCTCTCTGTGTGTATTAATCAGAGGACCAATTTCTGACAGTTGTTGCAAAGATTTAGAAGCATACATTTTCAAAACAGCTGGCTGATCTTTCACAGTGACTAAGATAAAAGGAAAGCCATGTATTGCTTTAACATTAGGTCTGTGGAATATTTAAGGAATAGAAAGATGATGTAGACTTCTGAATTAATTTGTAAAATAAACTATTTTTGGTCATCTTTGCCTTTATGTATTATACTTTAATAAATCCCATTAGAACTTCTTTCAAATTCTCTGTGTAAAATGGGACTGGAGAGTTGAATCGAGGCAGTGTAACTTCTGAAAAAGGTGGATTATCCCCAAACACATGGTGTGCTTACGAGGGCTCTGGGAAAAAGTCTTCCTAAAATAATTGTTCCATTTGCTCTCAGATGCCTGGAATTCCTTATCATCAGAAGGAAATCCATTTATCCAATGTTTGTAGTAAAGGATTAAAATGAGCCTACAGGGGACAAAGTGATGCTCCGATTAAAGTGTCAGCATGGCATACATGGGTAAAATACTCTGGGGAGATAGTTCAGCAGGAAGCACAGAGACCTGAGTTCTGAGGTCCCTCACAAGCCGTGGGCAGATTAAGTGCATGCCTGTAATCTCAGTTCTGGGAAGATGGAAATAGGAGCATGCTAGTTCTTTTTGGTAAGCCTGTCAAGTGTCAAACCTCTGGTCTCTTTGCAAAGGACACAGGCATGGATACACATACGTGCGCACACACACACACAGATGCACACACACACGCACACGCACACACACAGAGAGGGGAGGAGGGAGGGAGGGAGGGAGGGAGGGAGGGAGGGAGGGAGGAAGGGAGGGACACGGAGAGAGACAGAGAGGGAGATTTTTTTCCTTTCCATATTAAACTTTTGGTATAATTTTATATAAAATAGAAAAGAAGCTGGAAGGATTTTTCTCAGTTAATATAATTACTATCCTAGCCCAGGTTTGGCAGGCAGACTTTATCTTCCACACAAACTCAACTTAGTTGCCAGTGATTTCCTAGGAGATTGTTTAGGAAGAATACTCAGACAGTCCAGCGTAGGAGAGACAGATTTATTGTCAGTTGGCAGTGGCTGCCAAGTGTATCCAAGGAGAGTCGGTGCACATGTGCTAGTTCTTTGCTGTCTGTGTCCTCCATTGCTTGCAGCAAATGGCTTACAAAGGACAGTTTACCATATCATCGTTTAGTGGTCAGGAAATGATGAAAATTCACTAATGGACAACTTTCTCCCATTTCTTTGAGTTTCCTTCCCTGCTGCATATGAACACTGATTTGATTTTTCCAGTTTCAGGGAGCCCAAAAACCATGGATTTTACTTTTTAATTTTAACATTTATTTATTTGTTTGTTTGTGTATTTATTTATTTATTCATTCATTCATTCCAAGACAGGGTCTTACTGTGTAGCTCTTTGTCCTGGAACTTACTCTGTAGACCAGGCTGGCCTTGAACTTACAGAGATCTGTCTGCCTCTGCCTCCTGAGTACTGGGATTAAAGGTCTGTACTACCAGTCTCTGCTACAAAAGCTGTGAATTTTAGATAGCTGATGATTATAGATGTATCAAATAAGTCAAAGAGTGTCTCCTATTGTATGCTAAACGTGGCTAACTTTATCCCCATTGGAAATGTTAGAAGTGCTATAACTGAAAGAAATCTGCAAATTGCAATATAAAATAGGCATATTGTAACCAAATTGCATAAAGAATGAGGGTATGTCCTGATAGCCTTCCAGAGCTATTGAATTCCATCAGGATGCCTTTGTTTTCTTTTTTTTAATTTATTAGATTTTTTTTAAAAAAAATACCAATCTAAATTTCCATTTCCTCCCTTCCTCGCATTTTCTCCATACACCCCTACCCCACGCACTCCAATCCTAAGAGAGGGCAAGGCACCTTGCCCTGTGGACAGTCCAAGGCCCTCCCTACTATATCTAGGCTGAGCAAGGTATGCATCCCAAAAGAATAGGATCCCAAAAAGCAGTACATGCAATAGAGATAAATCCCAGTGCCACTGCCAGTGGCTTCTCAGTCTGCCCCAGCCGAACACCTGCCAACCATATTCTGAAGGACCACTCTGGTCCTATGCATGTTCCTTTCCAGGCCAGCTAGAGTTGGTGAGCTCCCATTAGCTCAGGTAAACTGTTTCAGTGGATAAACCCTTCTTGGTCTTGACCCTGTTGCTCATATTCTCATTCCTTCCACTCTTCAAATGGACCTTGGGAGCTCAACCCAGTGCTCTGATGTGGGACTCTCCCTCTGTTTCCATCAGTTGCTGGATGAAGGTTCTATGGTAATATTTAAGATATTCATCCGTCTGACTACGGGACAAGGCCAATTCGGGCAGCCTCTCCTCTATTGCTTAGAGTTTTAGCTGGGGTCATACTTGTGGATTCTTGGGAATTTTTCTAGAGGTGGATTTTTTGCTAACTCCATTATGCCTCCCCCAATCAGGATATCTCTTTCCCTGCTCTCATATCTGTTCTTGCTGCATCTCGACCATCCCACTCCTTCAAGTTCTCCTCAACCCTCCCTCCCCTCCTACTTCTCCTCTTCCCTTCCTTCTACCCTCCCAATCCCCATGCTCCCAAACCTGTCAGGCGATCATGTCTGTTTCCAATTTCCAGGTGGGTCTACATGTGTTTTTTCTTTGGGTTCACCTTACTACTTAGCTTTTCTAGGATCACGATCCACAGGCTCAATGTCCTTCATTTACAGCTAGTATCCACTTATGAGTGAGTACATACCATATTTATTTTTTGGGGGGGGTCTGGGTTACATCTCTCCAGAGAGTATTTTCTAATTCCATCAATTTGCATGCAAAATTTAAGATGTCATTGGTGTTGGTGGTTTTTTTTTTTCCCGCTAAGTAGTACTCTAATATGTAAATGTGCCACACTTTCTTTATCCATTCTTCAGTTGAGGGTCATCTAGATTGTTTCCAGGTTCTGGCTATTACAAACAATGCTGCTATGATCATAGTTGGAGAAATGCTTTTGTAGTATGATTGAACATCTTTTGGATCCTGAGGTAGGTTGACTCCCAATTTTTTGAGACACTGCCATACTGATCTCCAAAGTGTATGTACAAGTTTTCATTTCCACCAGCAATGTTCCTCTTACTCCACATCCTCTCCAGCATAAGCTATTATTAGTGTTTTTGATCTTACCCATTCTGACAGGTATAAGATGGTATCTCAGAGTTGTTTTGATTTGCATTTCCCTGATAGCTAAGGAAGTTAAACATTTCCTTATGTATCTTTTGGCCGTTTGAAATTCTTTTGTTGAGAATTCTGTATAGTTCAGTACCCCATTTTTTAATTGGGTTATTTAGAATTTTAATGTCTACTTTCTGGAGTTCTTTATATATTTTGGAGATTGGTCTTTGTCTGATGTGGGGTTGGGGGTTGGTGAAGATCTTTTCCCATTCAGCAGGCTGCCTTTTTGTCTTATTGACTGTGTCCTTTGCTTTACAGAAGCTTCTCAGTTTCAGAGGGTCATATTTATTTATTATTGCCCTCAGTGTCTGTGCTATTGGGGTTATATTTAGGAAATGGCCTCCTGTGCCCATGCATTGAAGACTATTTCCCACTTTCTCTTCTATGAGGTTTAGTGTGGTAAGATTTGATTGAGGTCTTTAATCCATTTTGGACTTGAGTTTTGTGCATGGCAATATTTATGAATCTATTTTCATTCTTTTACATGTTGACATCCAGTTGCACCAGAAGATGCTATCCTTTTTTTCATTGTATAAATAAGCTGAAAGAAAAAATATGATCATTTCATTATATACTGAAAAAGCATATGACAAAATTCAGCACCATTTCATGATAAAGGTCTTGGAGAGATTAGGGATACAAGGATCATATCTAAATATAATAAAAGCAATATACAGCAAGCCAAGAGTTTACATCAAAAAAATGGAGAGAAACTCAAAGCCATTCCACTAAAATTAGGAAAAAGACAAGACTGTATACTTTCTCCATATCTCTTCAACATAGTTCTTGAAGTTTAAGCAACAGCAATAAGACAACATAAGGAGATCAACAGGATTTAAATTGGAAAGGAAGAAGTTAAACATCCATTATTTGCAGATGATATGATAGTGTATATAACTGACTCTACCAGAGAACAACTACACCTTCCGTGATGTGGCAGGATACAAGATCAACTCCAAAAAATCAGTAGCCTTTCTATACACAAATGATAAAGAAGCTGAGAGGGAAATCAGAGAAACATCACCTTTCACAATAGCCACAAATAACATAAAATATCTTGGGGTAACACTAACTAAGGAAGTGAAAGACCTATTTGACAAGAACTTTAAGTCTTTGAAGAAGACACCAGAAAATGGAAAGATCACCCATGCTGTTGTATAGGAAGGATGAACATATTAAAAATGGCAATACCACCAAAATCAATCTATAGATTCAATGTAATCCCCATTAAAATCCCAACAAAATTCTTCACAGACCTTGAAAGAACAATAATCAACTTCATATTGAAAAATCAAAGAACCCAGGATATCCAAAACAGTCCTGTACAATAAAGGAACTTCCAGAGGGATCACCATCCCTGACATCAAGCTCTATTACAGAGCTACAGTAATGAAAACTGCTTGGTACTAGCATAAAAGCAGGGAGGTTGACCAACGGGTTCAATTGAAGACCAGGATATTAATATACACACCTATGAACACCTGATTTTTGACAAGGAGGCCTTTGGTTTCTTAATTGCTAAGCTTTTCTTTCTCCAGTTAATTTCTTTTCTTTTTTTTTTTTTGTTTTTGACATGTGTTTATTTACAGAGTGTAAGTGCAGGCACATATTGCTGTAGTGAGAGTAGGGTCAGCAACTTGCCGTAGTTAGTTACTGCCTTCTACTTTGTTTGAGGAAGGGAGCATCAGGGTGACTCTCTTACTTACTCCCTCCAAATCCATTCCCCATCACCTTAGAGCAGCCCTGGGATTACAGATATGAATTGCCACATCTGCCTTTTTCTGTATATTCTGGGGATTTGAACCCTGGTCTTCAGACTTTTGTGGCCAGTGCTTTTATCCACTGAGCTGTTTCCAAGAGTGTAAAAGGAGACTGCTCTTTTATTTCTTGCCACACAGACCCAAATAATCACACAGAAACTATATTAATTAAAACACTGTTTGGTCAATGACCTCAGTTTTCTTATTAACTAATTCTTACATTGTAAATTAACCCATTTCTATTAGCCTATGTATTGGCATGAGGCTGTGGCTTACTGGTCCAGATGTGACATCTGTCTCCTTCAGCAGCTTCATGGCATCTCTCTGATTTCACCTTACACACTCTATATCTCTATTTGGGTTTCCTGCCTGGCTTTTCTCTGCTAAGCCATTGACTGAAACAGCTTCTTTATTAACCAATGTTAATAAAAACATATTCATAGCATACAGAGAGGAAACCCACATCATGTTCCCTTTTCTATCAAAATAAAAAGGAAGATTTTAGATTTAGCATAGTAAAATTAAATATACAAAGCAGTTATCAAGCAAGAATTATAGCTACAATATTTAGTTCATTTACATTTGACAATTTAAGGAAAATACTCTATCATCTATCCTATCTTTGTGAGTCTAAAGTTTTATATTCAATTTATCCTTTATCATAATTAAGGAAACTATAACTCTAATTATCTGTCTTCAACTTTTCAAAGATCCCAGAAGGATATGATATTACCTAGGTAATCAGGAAGTGTATTGTAAGCAACTTGCAAAACTAAATTGACAGAGACATCTCACTGCCTGGAAAGTCACCCAAAGTTCTTCTGTAATGTTGGGATATCTATCTTCAGCCTACATGCCTATAGTGTCCAACAGACTTTTCCATGAAGCAGGAAATTTTATAATGCCAAAGTTCATCAGTTGCTTTCTTCTGTGTCCTGCAAAATGTTTGACAGTTTTTTTTCTGTGAAGCAGGAACCCTGAAGTATTGTATCACCTTCTTTAGGCAAGTTCAGCAGTCATTTTTCTTGGGTCCTACATGTCCAGTTCATATAGTATACCATCAAGCAGTCCAGACAACTTGCCTAAATGACTAACAAGGAGCCTCTTTGATGCCCAGCATTCTCTTGAAGTAATTAGTGCTGCCAGAATCAAACATGTCTCACTGTTGAGAAAAGTCTAAGTTCTTAAAATATTTTAAATGCCATATTCTGTAAGTCTTTGAAGTGTTGAAGACTACCTATCTAACTAAAATTTATCTCTCTTCATCTAGAAAACCTAACCAACATGACTATAAGTTTGACTGTTACAAATAGCTATCTATTAATCTGTAATTTTTAATTAAACATTACATTTTTAAATGAGATGTCTAAGCATAATACCTTAAACAAGAAGAGAAATACATATATACAGTATAACATAATCAACCTTAAATTTGTATCAATAGACCAGATTCATACCAATGCAAAGCATTCATTTCCATATCATATCCCTGTTTAAATGAAAACAAACATTTATAAACAATAATTTTGGGAATTTTGGAGTAGTTTTTTTTTCCAAACTGCTTCCTGCTTTTTGTTGGCCAAAGTATTTTTAGAGTTCATGGAGAGTATTTTTGGGTATTGCTCCATCAAACCACATTATCCTGGAAGGAATCCACAGGTTCTTACCCTTTTTAGACATAAAAATAGAACCTTTCTTCCAAAGCAACATATCCATAGACCCAAACTTTGAAGTTGAGATACCTTTATGTTGGTTTAATTTAGCAGCCCCAAAAAACAAATGTCTCTCTGCAGTCAAAAAATTCAATGAAAACACAATAATATGCATAATCCAGAATCTCTGTGTGTATTCCATCTTTACATGACTTATTTTTTTTACTTTAATCTATGACTATCTGTTTTATATTTAAAACTTTTCTTTTTATAACTGACTATTCTCTTTTTTTCTCTATCCCAAGCCTACATACATTTATACAACACTGTGAACAATTCAGAGGTTAATTTTTGTCTGAATCTGTCTTTATTGCTTATTTGTAATCATTTTCTGACCATGGGCATCATTCTTTTTAAAATGGTAAGTGGGCATGGCTAGGACCACTCTGCAGCCCTGCTTGTTTGCTCCACCCAGCCTAGCATGATGGAGGCATGCTCACCACCTCCGTGAGCCATGTTCACCACCACAGCTCTAGGGACACAGAGGGTCTATGTCAACATTATGCAATTAGTAGCATGCTACTCACAAGCCCCATTTAAGTACGGGACCTTCCAAAAAAGCCAGAGTTTGTACTGCCAGCCCGAACCAGGAAGTTGCTGTTTCTTAATGAAACCACACAGGTTTTTCTGCTAATGCTGAGTCAGGAAGCCTTCTCTTAATGGAATCAAGTCTTTGTTTGCCTCTAGCAAACAGAGCCCACCTAAGAAAATGCTGACACCAAGAAGGTGTGGGTATCTCTGTTCTTTTGTGTCTAGAAGTCCTTCCCAAGCTCTGTCAGGTTTTATGTGAATGTAGCTGGCCCACATTGACGCCATTTGTAAATGAAAGGCTACACATTCGTTTCTTGGCCACTCAAACCCAAATAATCACACAGAAACTTTATTAATTACAATACTGTTTTGCCAATGACCTCAGGTTTTTTATTAACTAATTCTTACATCTTAAATTAACCCATTTCTCTTAATCTGTGTATCAGCATGAGCCTGTGGCTTACTGGTGAGGATTGGGTATCTGTCTCCTTCAGCAACTACATGGTATCTCTCTCTAACTCTGCCTATTTTCCCTGTATGTCTTTGTTTGGATTTCCAGCCCAGCTTTGCTTGGCTAAGCCATTGGCTGAAATAACTTCTTTATTAGTCAATGGTAATAAAACATGTTCATAGCATACAAAGAAAAATCACAGGAGCCCTTCTATGATTTTCTAAAGCAAATATCCCCTGTTAAGTTGACCTAAAAGACATGAGTATGTTTGGAGTGAAATCATCTTTTTCTTATTATTTCTAACTTTGCCAAGGAAGGAGCTTTTACTTGTTATTTCCAATTATATAAAGAAAAACTAGATGGTCAAGGGTCAAAGGCTTTTGATAATAGCATAATATACTGCAACTGACCTAACTTGATTCAAGGACATGCTTTCGTCCAGGCACATATATTTACGGTACACATTGGCTCCTTCCACAGCCATAATGCTAAAGTAATATTTCCCAGAAAACAAAGGAAAAAACAACAAAAAATACACAGTAATTGCTGGGAAATAAAAACCAATACTTTATTAATTCCTAGATTTCTTGGACAATTTTGGTGAGACATATGAATCTTATCTGAAGAAACTGAATTATATTTGTAAAACATAAAAGTAATTTTCCCCCAATTCTCCTTTAAAATTTTTAATAGCTTTCTGTCATCTGTGAGGAAATGTATATTTCCTTAGTGCTGCTGCAAGGCATTTCTGGTATAGGTTTCTCCCAGTTTTTGGAATCTTTTAAACTAGCATTCTACCATCACATTTTCTCTATTTAAAAACATTTCTCTAATTAATCATTGACCCATGGGCATTATATTTTCTGTGTTCATTCATCTTCTTTCTACCTAATATGAATTTAGAGACCTTGAATTTATCAAAATTCAGCTCAAAGATTTCATTTCTAGGGATACTCATATAGTCTGTTTTTACTCTCGCCCTACCTCTAAGATGACCACACTTCCTTATGGTTCCATTCCCTTTGGGGTTTATTTTATTTTAAACACTGATGAAGGACTCTCCTTGGTTAATAAAGAAACTGCCTTGGCTTTTTGATAGGGCAGGATTTAGGTGGGTGGAGTAGACAGAACAGGATGATGGGATGTTGCGGGAGCTCCTTCTGGTCCTTCAGCCAATAGCCGCTGAGATACCAGCCCATTGGGGCGTGGTCTCTCTTTTTAAAAAATGTGGCCACTTCCCACCGCCGCCCGGCTAGCTCAATTTTTGTGTTGTTATTTTAGGGCATAAGCTAGCCAGGCAGCCGGGAGCGGGGCAGCGGGAACACAGCCCACGGCTGTCACTACAAAACACCATATTCATTTATGTGTATGTAACAAGAACGAAAAAAATTAGGTCACAAATTTGAGAAATATGGGTGGAATGGGAAGGGTTATAGAAAGAGAAAATGGAAAAGGATGTGATTTTATTTTCATTTTAAAATTAAAATAAAAGAGAATGAGCTTGACTTTAGCTTGAAAGAGAAATTCTATAATTAATATAAAATATATAAGATTAAAGAATACTATTTCCTTTAACTTATATTTTTAACCATAGAGTTTGATTTTCAAAATAGTTACTGGTGTTTATTTCTTGAAGGTACTAATTTATTCAAAATTTCCGGATTACAGCAATTGTATCATAAGACTGTGACCTATAATAACATTTCTACATTTATTTTGAAGCAAAGCAAGCCATATTGAGACAGTCAAACAAATATGTCCCTAAAAGAATTCCATGAGGGAAAGAGAAAATTTATTTCTAACAGTGATTCTGCAAGAAATACACATAAGAACTTAGAAAATAGAAATACTTTGAGTTCAAAACTAGTTAAACTAAAAATAAAAACATTAAAGCAATAAAACACTTTCTGTTAGAAACTCACATATAATACTGTCTTTGTCATTGTCCATTCATTTTTTTCATGGCCTTCTCTTTTCTACATATATTTTCTTTCCTCGGAATATATATTGATTTTATGTATTACATAAGAGTTCAGCGGAACTATTATATCTATTGTTTTTCTCCCTCCCCCATGTATATTTTAGAATCTCATTCTGGATTTCAGGATGGCTTTGAACTCATGGTATAGCTCAGGTTGGCCTCAAACACAGGCCCCTGCTTCATCCTCTTGATTACTGAGATTACAGGAGTGTGATAGTATACCCAATAAACATAAACATGTCCATGCTTCGTCTTTGAGGGGCATGTGCAGCTTATAAAATCGTCTGCATAGATAAAGGCCTTTATTTACCTGGTGTCCTTCAGATGTCAGTCAATAACCACCTTTTATTGATTATCTTACTGAGTATTAGTGAACTGCAAATATCTGTGATGAGTGGCTAAAAGCTTCTTTCACTTGCTCAGAATCTCAGGTGTTGTCAACTGTCTTGTAAACATTTACACCTGGGGCAGAAGAAATGGCTCCTCGTGGTCATAAGCGAGTGCTGCTTTTCCTGAGTGGCAGGGTTTGCTCCCAGCACCCACACTAGGTGTTTGGACCCGGCTTGGACCTCCAGCTCTAGGGATCTGATGCCTTCTTCTCTCCTTGGCCAGCATCTGCACATGATGTCCACTCACACAGACACATAAAATTAAACATAAAAATGAATCTCTGAAAGTATCTGGGGTTGCCTGGTACTTGGTGATTGCTCACCATCATTTAAGTTGGCTTATACAGGACTCATACGAGGGATTCATGTTTCATTAGGAATCTTTCTACTTAATTTACAATTTCTGTTACTGATTGTTGGAAAATTGACATTGATTCTGTAAACAGATTAAGTGTCTGCCCCAAACATCAGCTATGCCAGCTTGTGCATTTATTAGCCAAGCTTTAGTATAAATTAGGAAACTCTAGCCTAGTTGTTTGAGAGTTTCAGGATGAACTGTTTTAGAAATCTGTCCTAAAGTACATCACATTAAAGAGTGACTGAGACTCATCTACAAAGAAGATAAAATGTTGAAATTTAGAAAACCCGTATCATCTCATTTCATGTTTATGTTCTATAGTGAAATGAACTCTGTTTCTAAAATTTCTTTAGCCTATTTTAACTCCACCCCTAGTAAGGGTTTCTCTGAGTAGCCCTGAGCTTGCTCTGTAGACCAGGCTGGCCTTAGACTCAGAGATCTTTCTGCCTCTGTCTCTGAGTGCTGAAGTTAAAGGTGTGCGCCACCGTCACCTGGCTACCTCTTTTAAAATAACAGATTTTAGAGGGATTTGCATGGATCCCTCACTGCAGTTCAAGATAAAAGTAAAAAAAAATTCCCAAGTAGCAAAATCAAACAATTCATAAGTAAAGTTCATCATTGTCTGCCCCTCTTGCCTTCATGGCACATATTAAATTCTAATGGTGTCTTTCTATATTAGGAAAAAAGAGGGTATCTCTAACATGATTACAGTTGGATGCTTCAACTTTTCAGTTAGTATCAAAAGTTCTGCCTTGTATTATGGGTTTTAGGCTAAAGTATGGGGGCAAATAAACACTTTGTATAATTATTAGTGAATTGTGGTTTGATAAAAAGCCTTCCATTTATTTTGTTTTTATAAACTGTGTTTACAACCTATGTGATAGCTTGTCTTTTTTGTTGTTGTTTGTTTGGTTTTGGTTTTTTTGAGACAGGGTTTCTCTGTGAGTCCTGGCTTTCCTGGAACTCACTCTCTGAACCGGGCTGACCTCAACCTCACAGAGATCTGCCTGCCTCCACCTCCTGAGTGCTGAGATCAAAGGTGTGCACCAAACACCATCGGGGCCCTATCATATTTTGTTGCAGAAGGATCAGTCATACCAAGGATTTTTGAGAATCACACAACTTATATTCTGGTTATAAGAAAGTGAAAATAAATATTTTTTTGAAAAAATTTTCTCTAAATGAGGATTTGAAATCAAATTAACACAGCATTTCTTAACAGAGATATTGAACTAGATATAATGTTGTGCAGCCTAGTTTGATTGGTTTTCCATGAATGAGTTATGAGGAACCACACTATGAACTGTTCTAATAGCTTAACCTGGCCTCAAACCTGGTGTGTAATTGAAGATGGTCATGAACTCCTGGATTTCCTTCCCCTACCACTGAAGTATAATTTATGGATATTTATTTATTTTAATATATAAATGCAGTTTCAAGAGATTTTAAAGTTGACAGGACCAGCGTGCCTCAATCTATAAGTATATGAATATATTAAAATGATTCTGATTCAGCTACCTAGGAAATTATTTTGAGTCAGTTTTTACTAAAGGGAGCTTGGTTTGTTGATTCTTTCTCAATACACTTTCTACTTGCTATTGTTATTTATGTAGTCCTCTTTGCATATTCTTTATACTTCTCTTGGGTGGCTAATACATAAAATTGCAGGGAGATTAATATCCTCAGGTCTGAAAGTTCAAGGGCTCAATAATCATTGTGCGGTAAACCATAAGTGCTTTCATGTGAAATTAGTCTTGGCCTTGGTTTGTGATTGACAGCCCTTTCCTTCTATTTGATCCTTTTCTTCACAGCAGGAAAATGAGCATATCACTTATTTATCCATTCAGTAATCAGATATTCATGAGAGCGTACTGTATGGCAAGCATTAATATGGGTCCCACAAACACAGGAGTAAAGCAGGGAGGATGGTACTCAGCCTCACACAGCTTACAGAATAATGGGGAAAACAGCCAGTTAACAAAGGAGCAATAAATAAATATGCAAGAGTTGTAGAGGCTAAATGCCGTAATATGGAAAGATGGGGTTGGAGCCCTGAGGAAAGGCTGTTCCCAGTACATGGTCTTTGGGCGGAACCATCAGTAATGAAGAATGAGAAAAATATACTAGGTTAAATTTTAACTTACAGAGTCTAGTAACAGTAAGACCCCATACCTGTGATTTACCACCCTTTGCAACTCCTGTGTTGGTAGAGGAGTTCTTTATGTAAATGCATTTTCCAAGATAATAGGGCATGCGTCTTCTCTTTCCTGTGGAAGATTTCTTAAAACAAATGTTTTAGTTAGTGTACAAAACAACATATTTCATGGTAGCATTTTCACACACATTTGTACACACACACACACATATTTCTATGTGTATATATGACATATACATATATCAGTGTACTTTGTTTATATTCTTATTAATTTTACTCAGAGTGTTCTGAAGTTCAGAAGGAAGAGAAATTGACATAGTCTAAATTTATCTGTAGGGATAAGAAACAGTATTTTATAAATCCAAGTAAAAGTTAGAGTTGAATTTACTCCAATTTTCAGAACTAGAAATGTCTTGCGATCAGTGGGGCCAGAGAGTCATTACAGAATGACTAACACCACACACACACACACAAATGGCTTTGGTGACTAAGAAGAAAAAGTGAAAGAAAAACCAGCCTCTGTTTTGAAACAAGAAAAAAAAACTATCCTGTTTCCTGTTAGAATCTTTGATTTTGAAGGAAAATCACTGAGTTTGTTTAGCGCCTGATTATCAGTGTTATGCCGAATTATCATTTCATGTCTATCTTTAGAAATGACTCCATGAATCTTTCAGAATAGATGTTTCTGATTACTGATCCAAGTATTGTCAGACTGGCCCCTATAGTTATAAAAAGTACCCTGAAGAATGGGTTGATTATGAAGCTTTGTTCACTTTTTAAGTGGCTTAAAAATTTGTGTAAGCTTTATTATAAATATTATATAATTTTGCACAATATGTTACATATGTATTTATATATACATTCACACACATATATATGTATGTACATACATAGAGATGTATATAGGGGTGGGTGGGTGCATGTGAATTATTGAGATCAGTTAACTGCCAAATCAAAAAAATACAGAATTAGGGTAATATCCCCTAAAACTGAAGCTAAACAAACAGTTTTATCTAGATATATTTTCCCATTCACCCTCAAGTACACAGCATACACACACATGCACACAAACACACACACAAAATTTCTCACATATATGGAAAAATAGGGCATTCAAATGCTTGCCTGGGGCTGTACATACTGGTGCATTGTGTGAGAATGGAGCCCAGACTCTGGACTATGAATTTACGTTCCCCCTGACAAAAACAACAAGCCAAAATGAAGTGTGCATGCACAGGGTGCCAGATTTTTTCTTTGCTCTCCTAATTTGATCAGTTTTCATTCTATAGCTCTTAATCAGAATATTTTTGGCAGACACTTCAAACAAAGAATGATAAGTAAGAATGAAATGGCCTGTGAGTGACTCTTCCACAAGACTGGAGAGCTATAGGCTGGGAGGCATCAGAGGCTATTGTTCGGTGAGAACCTATATTGCTGGTAACTCTGAACTGGGAAATATTATAGGACCAAACTGATTTAGAGTTATTTTATGAGGAGAAAAAAAAATAAGTGTTCAAAGCATTGAAGCTTTTGCTTTGTTAGACTTTGAAATAAATTCTTATTATTTATTTTTCTATTATTTTAATTCACTGAGTTCATAGCTGGGTAAGTATTGTTGATGACTGCCCCACTTCAACCAGGAAAAAGCTAGCATGGAGGAAACTTGCTGGTAAGCATCTCTTTGAATGCATTGCAACCAGATGCATGGTGTCTGGATGCAGGAAGTCCTTCTGCTATGTGTTGCTTTTATTGGTTAATGAATAAATCGGTTTTGGCCAGGGCCTTAGCAGATTCAGGAGTTCCAAGCAGATTGAGGAGGAGAGAGAAGGCAGAGTTAGGGAGAAGCCATGGAGCTGCCAGAGGAGAAAGATTTGAGCCTCCAGAAGGAACCTTTCCAGTAGGCCACGACCCTTGTGGTAAAATAATAATCGAAATGGATTGAGTTAACATATAAGAGTTAGCCAGAAATATGCTTAAGCCATTGGCCAAAATTAACGCAAATAATATAGTTTCTGTGTGATTATTTCGGGGCTGAGCAGCTAGGAACGGCTAACAGCCTTCCGTCAACAGTGTCTTCAACCACAGGGTCCTACTATGGTTGTAATGACAGTCGCATAAATGTTCTGGGATGTGATGACTCTTCTTGGCAGTCAGCTTGACATATCTGGAATTAACTACAACCCTTAAATGGAGGGCACACCTTGGAGTCTTGCTTAATTTGAAGTAGGAAGATCCACGTTTAATCCAGGACTTTGAGGTAGGAAGACATGCCTTTAATACAGATCTTGAGGCTGGAAGCTACACCTTTAATCCAGACCATTTGAGTTGGGAAAACCCACCCCTAATCTGAGAAACACCTGCTGCTAGAAGCTTATATAAGGTCATGGAAGAAGGAAGTTTCTCCTCTTCCCTTGTGTGTTCTCTCCTTGCTAGCAAGTACATTCCTTCACTGGCATTAGAACATACTTCGTTGGGATTCCAGAGTATGCTGAAGAGCACCCGAGACATACAGTCTCATGTGCTGAACAGCTACTGGATTCTTCAACTCTCCATTCATAAGCAGCCATTGCTGGATTAACTGGACCACAGCCTGTAAATCCTTCCCAATATATGCTCTCTCTATAAATATTGAGAGAGATTCATTCTTCAAGATCTGTTACTCTAGGAAACTCTGACTAATTTAGGGTTCACTTTCTGGTTGGGGTTAAGATCTGCTTCTCAGGAGGAAACACTTATCTATTACTGTAAATCTGACCAAAAACCAGTGATTGGATGATCACAAACCCCAGGAATGAATTTACTACTATTATTCTGCTAAATCGGCATAGAATCAAATTGCCCTCTATATTCTTATCTAGGTGACCATGGGTTAGTATGGTAACTAGACCTCATCAAAGGAGTTTCTTTCTATGATGGATGATTCGAATACAGAGATCGAAACTGGTCAAAACACAGGGAATATGTGTTAATGGGCCTCTCCGCTACAGTTGGACATATTTATCCTCCCAAGGCTCAGGGATCATTGCAGAGAAGGTGGTAAAAAGACTTTAGAAGGCAGAGGTCAGAGAGGATTAAAGTAAAACACCATCTTTTGGACATGACAGGTCACTGCATTCATGCTGTCATGACACCAGTAGTTACATGCACAAACCACCTTAAAATAAGCCAGTCAACAATTTGGCATTGGAGGGGGGAGAAATTTATGAACTCCCACCCCTAACTAAAGTTATACTGACAGTTGATAGCAACTATGGGAGGTATAATCGTTGTCCTTCAAGGGTGTGGCCTCTGGGAGGTCAACCATACTCCAGTGCATGGCTCCACACTCATGAATATATATAACAGGCAGCACAAACTGGATCTGGATTGTTTTTTAACAAGAGAAGAATAAGTTTGGAGTGGTGAGGTAGAGAGATATGAGTGGAATTGGGGGAGAAGTAGGAGGGATGTGATCAAAACATACTGGGTACATGTATTAAATTCTCAAGAATTAGTAATTTTATTAAATTAAAAGCTTCTATTATTAAATTTGAAATGCAAGTATATACAGTATTTTATAACATCAGTTTTTTTGTGAATGTTATTGCTGTTCAGTACAATTAAGTAAACAGTGGCAATTTTTTCAGTTGCTTAGTACTCTTTTGCAGACAATAATGCTTTCAGAAGCCAGTCTTGTTAGTGTATAGTCCGTTTAAATAATGATAAAACATATAGGCTATTCCATGGCTGATGTTATAAGGACTGCTTTTGAAAATCCTCTAGATTCTTGAGCCTGGAGCATCGGATACAATACCAGTAAAATTAGCCTTCACCACTGTCTGCCAAATCTTCCTCAGAGTGAGACTGACTTCCCAGTCTCTGAAATCAATGCAGCTTGTATATGGCAGATTTCAAAAGAAAGAAATACATGTATGTGTCATATAGGAGCTCTGAGAGGATTAGACTATAAAAATTATTAGCATTAGGGTGGATTATTCTCTGGTTGTTCAGCTCTTTACCACAGGTGATTGTTTTCCAATCTGGGGCAGAGTAAACTCAGTTGTAAATTACAGTCTTCTGGAGAGAAGGCTTGCGATTAGTTACCTTCTCTCAGTGCTGGCTCGAGCACAGGTTCTGAATAAGTATTTGCTTGATCTACAATCATACATGTCTTTTTCTAATGGGACACTGTAGTCAGGTAAAATAAATGTAGCTGGAAGCAAAGTGTCTGGCCGGATCAGCCACTTCATATATAATTTTGTGTGCCAATTCTCCTGCTGAGTTCTGTCAGAGTTGGTGCAGATGATGAATACCAAAGTCACTTCCCTGACATTGGCCAGCAATTTTCATTATATAATCACCAATCCTTTTATCTTTACTTTCAATACGTTGGATATCTAATCTTGTTTATCAAGTTGACACATGAAGGAAGAGGAAACCTCAATTTAAGATCACTGTCTCCATCAAGTTGACCTGTGAACATGTCTGTGGAACATTTTCTTGATTGTTAGTTGATATAGGGGCACTAGCACACTGTGGGTATTATCCCCCCCTTGGCAGGTGGGCCTGGGTTGTATCTGAAAGGAAGCTAAGCAAGTCAGTGAGAGCAATCCAGTAAGCCACTGTCTTCCATGGTCTCTGTTTCAGGTCCTGCCTCCAAGTTTTGGTCTTGACTTCTTGATGGACTTTAACCTGTAAGTCAAATAAACCTTTCCTCCCCAAATTGTTTGATCAAAATATTTTATCACTGCAAGAGGAACTGACCAGGATAGTGGTAGTCACATGGTTTAAGTAGAGGAATTGTCACAAATGACACCTCCACAATGTCCTGACTTCTCAGTCCCTGGTCTTCCTCTGCATGTACTTCATCAAACCCTCCCCAGTTCACCTAGGCAAAATTATTGCAGAGAATACACAGAATCAATTGGCAAGTGATTACAAGTCATTAGCTTCTTGCTGGGCTAATTAGAAGTCATTAACTTTAAGGGTTAGGACATAGAAAATACCCTTGCCTTGGGTTTCTGAGCCCAATTTGTTGCTGTACATGAAAGAGAATATATAAATAGCCTTGGCAAATTGCACTTAAGAAGTGTTAAGTGTTTATATCCTGAAGATCCCAGTAGCATTACAGAATAAACAAATAGATATATAAGGCTACAAACGCACAGTTGAAAAATATAACTATCCATTGAATTGGACTCTAGCCAAACATCCGCAGTGAGGCACTTTTGTATTCAAAGTTTTCCAGAAGGCAGTTGGGTACTAGAGTTCCAATTCTCTTGGCCTAGAAATGTCACCCCTGCGCCATATGCACCCTGTCTGGCAGAGCATATGCACACATTTCCTCAGCCAGTCACACTGACAGTCACTGGGTCCACCACCACAGACTCGCCTCCTTTCTGTTCTTTGATACTGGGATAATAGCAGGAAATGCAAAACTGAGCTCAAGGCTGAAGCCGAGCTTTGGATGGCAGTTGCTCGGCCAGATGTGGGCACACATGGCTGTAATCCTGACATTGCTAGGCAGGTGCAGGAGGGAGACTGAGACTCTGGGGCAGTAGACGCTAATTAATGAGACCCGACCAAATTAGCAAACAAAACCAAGAAGGAAGGAAACAAAGCTATACTCTAATCTCAATACTTAAATCTCTGCTTAACATTTGATAGTGCATGTGCTTACTCAGGCATAGTATGATAACGGGTTTATTTATTTAAATAAACAGGTTGTATGAAAATGATACAAATATTAGAAGGAGAAATGACGTTTGGTATATCGAAATTAAATATGAAAATTTCCAATGTTGGATTAGATACTAACCTGTATTTAGAATTCTAAAACTTGCTCTGTTCATATCTTTCTCAAAAATGAATTTGAGGGGGCTGGAGTGTAAGATGGCTCAGTGTGTTAAGCCAGATGACCTAAGTGTGGCGTTTGGGACTCATAGGGTGAAACAGACTAATCCAAGTCATGTGAGTTCATGCACATGCATGCAACACACAAGGAAGATGTGGTAACTTTCAAAATAAAGGTGATTAGCACACATTATTTTCTCGATGGTTAGAAATACATGCATAGCTTTTTTTCTTTAAATAGGAAATCAGAGTTAGACAACCCTGCTTTTAGAGACTTTCCTACCACTCAGAACCCTGTTGCATTGAAATTTTTTCCAATCTCAATTACTAATTGATTAAAAAAATTAATCATGTATAGATGATGTTGAAAATCAATTAATATGTAAAAATCTCTATAGAGTGTCTTGCATATTATAACTGTCATTAAATTTCAGTAGTAACAGGTATCTAATTCAATGGTCCCTTTTAGAGCTAACCTATTCTTTCTTTAAGTAGATATTTTATAGTTGGTCATAATTTTGGATTTTAAAACAGATTTGATTTAACCCCGAAATTAATATGGTGAGCTCTCATTAGCTCAGGTAAACTATTTCAGTGGCTGTCCCATCATGGTCTTGACCTCTTCCCTCCTAGTCTCACTCCTCCTACTCTTTAACTGAACTTTGGGAGCTCAGCCCCGTGCTCTGCTCCAGGTCTCTGCCTCTGTTTCCATCAGTTGCTAGATGAAGGCTCTATGGTAACATTTAACATATTCATCAATCTTAAATGGGCTGAGAAAGAAATCAGAGAAACATCACCCTTCACAAGAGCTACAAATAACATAAAATGTTTCAGAGTAACTCTAACCAAACAAGTGGAAGATCTGTATGACAAGAACTTTAAATCTCTGACGAAAGAAATTGAAGAAGACACCAGAAAATGAAAAGATCTCCCATGCTCTTGGGTAGGTAGAATTAACATAGTAAAAATTAACAATATAAAAATGGCATTAATATATTAATAAATAATATTATTATTGTCTTTTCATGAGTGTCCAATCTGATGACCTAAAGAATTTTTACTTAATATATTGGTTAACTTTCTATTACTATGAGAAAATCCCCAAGGAAAGCAATTTAATGGAGGGGAGATTTTCTTAGGCGCCTAATTTAGTGGTTTCAGCTTGTGCATAGCTGGTTCCATTACTTTATGGCATGAGGAGTACAAAGAGAGAAGGAGGGGGGATAGATAGCTGTCTTCGCATAGCCATATTCCAACTCTTACATTTCAACCCCTTTGCCATGATGCCACGAGACTGGGAATCAAGACTTCAATACACAAATCTTTCAGAGATTTTTAAAATTTAAGTGATAAATGATAGTGCAATTTAAAGTTCTGCACATTTGTGTTTAACCTTTTTACAGTATGTTTAGCTGACCCGTAAAGCTTCTTGCCTTTTCATTTATGTTCAACTTTTTCTTTTACCACTTCAACTTACTAAGGCACAATCTGTAACAATAATAACTGTGGAATATAGCCGGGCGGTGGTGGCGCACGCCTTTAATCCCAGCACTCGGGAGGCAGAGGCAGGCGGATCTCTGTGAGTTCGAGGCCAGCCTGGTCTACAAGAGCTAGTTCCAGGACAGGCTCCAAAGCCACAGAGAAACCCTGTCTCGAAAACTCAAAAAAAAAAAAAAAATAACTGTGGAATATGAACCTATCAATTTGAGGCTAAAAAGGAGAAGAAGATGGTAAGAGTTGGAGAGGAGGATCTTGGGACAGAGCTTGAGGGATTAAAGAAAGGGCAGAGTAATATAATTATATTTTAATAAAAATATTTAAATTTTCCAGTGGAAAGTAAACATTTTATAATCTTTTTTATTAACTGTTTTTTTCCTGATTAGTGACAATGAACATAGGCTTCTGATATTTAAATTTGTTATTTTTGGTTTTATGTAGAGTTTGAACAATTTTTTTTGAGTTTATAGTATAATTTTACCATTTGCCCCTTCCCTTTCTTACCTTCAAACTCTCCCATATATACCTCTCCTTTCACTTTCAAAATTTCATGGCTTATTTTTTCATTAATTTTTGCCATACATATATATATATATATATGTATGTATGTATATATATATGTACATTTCTATGTATTCATAAGTACAATCTGCTCAGTTGAAAAATTATTTTGTAAGTATATTATAATGATAAATTATAAAATACATGCATATAGTGACATATATCATCATTTTATATTTATATATGCATAGTTAATGAGACTATTTCATACTGCACTTAAGGAACACTAAATTTTCTTTCTAGGGAGCTAATGAATGGCTAAAAGTACCTCTTGATAATTTGAGTTCTAGTTTTAGCCCACTGAGAGACTATCTCCTCTACCATGAGAAATATTGTGTGGGATTTATTGCAGGTTGTAATTACTTCTGCCATACTATGTGGATTCCTAAGCCTCAACATGAATGGCCAAGCAAGAATCCCATCAAGTTGTTTACTCCTTCAGATGGGAAGTGATCCATGCAGAATTTCAGCACCTGTTCGTCTTCATCCAACAATGACTGAAGTACAGCAACTCTCTTGTAAGGCTCACAGAGCTTTGCCTGTTCCTCAGAAGCTAGTTCTTAGACAAGAAAGAGTCTATATGGAATCTCCATTTAACATCTGTCTCAGCTCTTCAGGATGGCTGCGCTGAACTCTGTTCTTTTGGAGCCATGATTTAGGTTTTGACTCATAGTAAGGAGAGATGCACAGCAAACCATGTATTCCTTTTTATTTGTAAATGAACCTAACTCTGCACCGTGCTGGTGACTGAAGAAATAACCTTCATGTTTACTTCCAACTTAAAAATCGCTTGCAACAAAATGGCACAAACAGTGCTCCCCACAAAGTCATGCCTGGAACTGGAAATACCTGTTTTACTAACAATTTCCATAAGCCTGAATAGAGTTGGTATGACTTCTTCTCTTTCTATTTCAAAGACAGTTCTCTTAATGGAAAATTTGTTATTTGAAGATGAACATAAAACTTTCTCTAAAATAACTGACATAATATCTAAGATATTTTGATCACTTATTTGTTTTTGAAATCATAACATTTCATTATTATTTTTCATTTATTATGTTTGCATCATTACAACCTTTTTTTTCCAGTTTATTTATTTTTTATTAAAAATTGCCATCTCCTCCCCTCCTCCTCCCCCTTCCCTCCCCTCCCCTCCACCCACACCCCCACTCCCTCCCTCTTGAGGCCAAACAGCCATCAGGGTTCTCTACACTATGTTGAGTCCAAGGTCCTCCCAACTCCCCCCAGGTCCAGGAAGGTGAGCAACCAAACTGACAAGGCTCACACGGAGCCCGTCCATGTCGTAGAGACCAAGCCCATCGCCATTGTCCTTGGCTCCTCGGTCAGCCTCCACAATCAGCCACCCTCAGAGAGTCCGATTTGGTCGCATGTTCCATCAGTCCCATTCCAAGTGGACTTGGTGGTCTCCCATTAGTTCTGTCCTGCCGTCTCAGTGGGTGAACGCATCCCTCATGGTTCTGACTTTCTTTCTCATGATCTCTCTCCATCCGCTCCTCATCAGAACTTTGGGAGCTTTAAAAACTTTTTTTGTCGATGAAAATTATAGATTTTTTCTATTCTTATGAATGACTTGGTATGAGTTTATAATTTAAAATTTAAATTAACCTATTAAAGTCATTATAAGCCAAATATATAAAGCCTAAAGACTATGGACAGATAAGTCATCTGATAGGTAAAAATATATTCTTACAATTTTCACCACCTTTGTAAAGCAAAACAGGATTCTTTTTTTAAATTGTCATAATTTTAAAACTCAAGTTATATAAAATGCCAGGTGAGTAATATGCAACTCTGGATAGACTATTCGTATATAAAGAGGAAAGAACTGCTATAATAGCCTTCCAATATATTTTGATAAGAAATAGAAAATTTTGAAGTAGTCATTCAATTTCTCTGACCAATTTTACATTTCATAGTCAAAGTTATTTTACATGTATATGGATATTTTCTGCGGTTTTGCTTTAATAAAGTCTAGCCTTACAACTCCAAACCATGGAATTGTTGAAAAAGAATATGATAAATATAATTTTAAAATTCTGTAACTGCTGATTCATAGTGGTCTTCTATCATATATATATATATATATATATATATGATATATATATATATATATGATAGAAGAAAGTTGAAATACACACAAGTGAAGGATGGGGAGGAGAGTACTCTATTTGAGTAGAAATTATACAAAAAGGCACCCACTCTTACACGTGTGTGTGAGTGAGTGAGACATGATTGTTACTAAGCATCTCTGAAGAATGTGATTGGGCGTCTGAAGAAATTGAATGAAATTTCCATGTCTATTGTCCATCTTTTTGAACTTGTCATTTTCTGCTTTTGTTTTGTGTGTGTTAATTTTTTATTACTGTGTGTAGTACCCATGACAACATAAACCCATAATACAGAAGCTGGAAGTCAGCATAGCATGGTAGGCTTTGGCCCCACCAGAGAAGGCTTGTGGGAGAATTATATCATGAACCACGGGAGAGAAAAGGAGAGGGGACAGAGGGACAGACAGGCTAGACTTGCTCCTAGTTCGAAGGAAGTAGCAAGTGGTCTCCTGAGAACCACATCAAATCATGAGAGTCAGAGGACACCCACAGAGTTTCACTTCTTTTTTTTTAAAATTTATTTATTTAAAATTTCCACCTCCTCCCCTCCTCCCATTTTCTCCAACTCCTCATTTCCCCTCCCCCTCCCTCTCCAGTCCTAAGAGAAGTCAGGGTGCCTTGCCCTGTGGGAAGTCCAAGGCTCTCCCCCATCCATCCAGGAAAGGTTCCACTCCTGCCTAAGAGTCATCAAAGAACAATCTTTCCGACCCCACATACCCTCAGCGAAACAGTAAAATAGTCAGAAAGAGTCATTGTTTGATGTATTCCAACAACTCCTAACAATCTATTTAGTGGGAGAAAAGAAGGCAATGATCCAAATTAACAGACAAATACTAAGTCATCTAAAAGCAAAGAAAAGAAAATATGACCCAAAGTTCTGATGAAATAGAAATTTCCATGTAACATGTAACTAAGGACGTGAACAAATTTCTATTGCATTTCTATCATTAGATGGTCCCTCTATTCTAGAGGCATCCACAATTCATTTCCCTTAAATAAAATCTAAATCCTTCAGCCTTATCAAATGTATATTCACCCTGCTTTTGTGTTTTCTTCCCTCTATCTATTCGTTTTCTTCCAAGATGTAATCATGCACAACTTTTAAAATTCTCTTTGTCATTCTTCACCACACACTTTATCTCTTGTTTTCTTGAGATATGTAATTTTATTTTCTTTGTAATGCCTAACAGACTTCTCAGATTATGTTAAATGTTTCCAAAATTTTCTGTGGCCATTGCTAGTTACTGATTCTACTGTGCCAAACAAAGTTAACATCACACTTAAATTATATTTGTCTTATTTTATCTATTACACCATGAATAATCTGGATACAGAATTCTTTTCTTACTCATTTTATTATGCTTTCATGTAATCTCCGAGAGTTTCCTATGCACAGCAGGACTCAAGGCTACATGTTCAAACTATCTATGCTGGAGCTTCATGCTTCACTTCGTTTTACAAACACATATGCTGAACTTTGGGTGTTTTTTAAGGCCTTCTTTTGATATGCCAAAATTAAAACCATAACACAAAATCCCAAAGAAATATGAAAAATACACATAGATGGTCACAACCCTGATGCTTATATTCTTGTGAAAGCCTCTAAAAATAACGAATAAGTCATTCGATTTACATTTACGTTCAAATGCAAATGGCAGAGGTGAAGTAAGAAAATTAGAATCAGACAAAGTTCAGACCCTGAGATAGTAATATCGCCATAAAACTTTTATGCTTGAAAAGTAGTCAATAACATGGAGAATTGAAGATGAAGATGGAGAAGGAGGTATTGGTCAAATAAGATCAAGAGTATCATCCTGGCAAAAAAAGTATAGATTTTATTTATCCACATTAGAGAGATTTAATAAAGTACTACCTCGCCAGGGACAACCTTGTTTGCGTCTAGCTTTATGGGTGTTGCATCATTGGAGGCCAAAAAAATAAATAAATAAAAGCCAGGAGACAAGGAAATTGACACACGTTATTAATCAAATAGCTTGGTGGCCTGCATTGAACATGTAGTAGTAAATAGGGAGAGAAGTGTTGGCATTCTGAATGTAGTTCGAATATAAGAGGCAGAGGGCATGCTGAGAGATGGAAAATGAAATCAATCTGTAATGCTGACTGGCTTTGAGCTACAGTGGACCATGGTGACATTTACAGAGAGGATGAAAAATAAGGCAGAGGTGATGTGGATGTGGTTTTGTTAAGTTTGAATTTTACCAGAGAGACATGGCATTCAGTGAGAGATATATGGATGTGAATATCAGAACAGAGAGTAAGGCTAAAGAATCCTTATCGGAGATGTATTTGGACATTGAAAGTCTCTGTTATGGGTATGATAGAACGAACTTCTATCTACAAAATTAGATCTGTGGTAGACAGACAAAGAAAAAAAAGGCCATACCTGAGAAACAACTCTCTCTGGGACATGGTTATGGGAGAATCTAGAAGAAAAACTACCTTGGAAAGAAATAGTTTACCACATCAAAAGCTGAATAGAAGTTATCAGGGGAGTTGGTAATATGGAAGCCATTGAAGACTTTTACATCCGTCATTTCCATGGCACAGAAAGGACAGAATCCCAACTAGAGATGCTGAGAAAAGAGATACAGCCATAGAAAAGAGCTGGCATGTATTATTTGTTGTTCTGAAAGCAAAGCAAAGCGAAGAGGGAATATCTGGATCAGCATTTGGTGTGGAACAGGGTTTCTAGGTAGTGATAGCAAAACAACCTAATGTCAAAGGGGTTATTTCACAGACTAGACAATCTCCAAGAGGGGAGAATTCTATCATATAATTTCATGGCTTCAGAAAAACCATGCCCATCTTAGAATGCTATGTAAAGGAAGACAGGGAAAGCTGCATGGTCCATTGATTTTTGCCTTTGAAGTACCAAGTCATTCCCTCTAAGTTATATCACACTGCAATTTCTTGGGGTTTCAGAATTGTTACATAAATACCTTCAACTTTTCCTCACAAACTTGAAGTCAAGGATTTAGTTTTAGGACAAAAAGTATGTTCAAGAAGGAATCTAAAAAGATATGTACACAGAATGAAGAGGATCATTGAGCTCTGCAGAAGGTGGTGTATAGATAGCAGGGGAAAGGCTGTAATGATCACAGATCTAAATAAAATTCAGAAAATGGAAACCAAATTTCAGGAAAAGTGAACAATGAGTAGGAAGAAGCCATCTGTCATGCTGTCACCACACACAGGACATAGACACAAGAGGGGCAGGGAGTAGAGCAAAGTCACCCATGCTCACCAGTAAGTGTGTACTAAAATATACTTGCTGATATCTTGGCACAGACAGTTCTTACTTTTCAGTGAAAACGCACATAACCACTCAACATCATTGGTGGAAATGGGAAGCAGGACCATAGGTCCCTTAAACAATTCTGAGTATCTTCTAGTTATAAGCAGAGCCAAGGAGAGTGTCATGTGACATAGTATAACTAGAATAAAGGATGATCTCTGTCACAGAGGAATACTAACTCTGAAGCCATGGGGTTTATTATTTAGTAAGGAATGGGCTACATTTGAATATCAATTTTGAAGACTGGATTAGAATCTCAAGTGTCATGATTCTACAATTTTATTTCCATTCTTGAAGCATGTTGGCAGTTATTAAACCATCACTGGCGTCAAACATGGAGATCTATGGTGAATTTTACAAGCCAGAAGGGATGTTGTACACCACAGACACTTCTCATTTTTCTAATGGTTTGTGACACTGATACATCAGAGCAGGAGACTCGACTCTTTACGTTCTCTCAGTTCAAGATCTATAAATAAATGCACCTGTGCTGTTTATTGGCTTTTCATTTGAAGAGGTCTTTCAGTTTCTTTATCATTAGTAGCATGTGTGGACTGGAATGGGGGTTTATTTACTTTGTGGAGACCTAGGAGACATGATCTGATCATTTAATGCTTCTCTGAGTGATGCTGAAACTGGAGAATCGTAACCTACTATTTATCATTATCCAAATCTTGCTTCAAGTGCTTGACACAATCCTCATAATCTCTGCAAAGAGTTAGAATAAAGGTCAGGCTAACACCTGACAACTGATCAGCATTTCACTTGTTTTTGAAATAGAAGGCAAACATTCAGATTGAGTTATTGCCCTAGTCTTCAGAGCACATTAGTCATGGACAAACCAGACAAAAATTAGCATTGCTCAATACTATCATTTTAAAAAGCTTTCTTTTTAGTTCTTTAAATACATATCATTTAAATAAGAACACATGCAGACCGCCTCCACTTTTATTTATTTATTTATTTTTTTGTGCGCAGGCTTTGTAAAAGCAGCCACTAACCGGTGACTCCTTCAGTCACCCCATAAAGGAAGGCATCAAGAAAGAAGGTGGCAGACAGAGATTAAGTCTTTGTCTGGCGTCTCTCATCGATTGAAAATGAATTTCTGAGGAGTTATTCTGACTCTGAGGTAGGTTGCTAGCAATTATCACATAGCCTGCTGCAGTCTGCACAGTATAGGTCAATTGTCGTGACCCAGAGAGAGTGTGGACAAAGGAGAAATAGATAGCAAACCCCTGCACGTGCACTTTGTAACCACAACAGTCTGATCTCTAGAAAGACCTGTAAGAGTCACGTTTTTCTCCATAACCTTTCACACAAAGAATCCCAGGGCTCTGACTGGTGTATCATCTTTTCTTGTCCCCTTAGTAAGTTCAGTTGCATTGTTCTCTGAAAACAAAGTTATTTGAAAACAAAATGTCAATCTTAGAACTGGAGAGTTTTCAAGACAACTGAGGCATGATCTTCTAACTTTTCGCCACATGGCATATGTTTTCTGAAAACGTATTGGGGGTTTGTTCCCCTTGAGCAAAAGAAGTAGCCCTTTATTCGTGCAAGTGAAAAGGAGTGACCATGAAGTCACTGTAATGTACTCGGGGACAGAAGACAGCGCTTAGAGCTCCTGATTTAGCACGTGCACTGTGGGATGGCCTCATGGAGGTGAGGGATCGAGCCTGGAAACACCGTGCAATCAGGTAAGGAACAGAGCTGCAATGGGGACAATGTGCAATGGAACAGGAACTGAAATGGGGGATGGTTCAGAGGCTTCTCCCGAGTATCCCAAGGTGGAAGGAGTCCAAAAGCAGAGCTCAGTTGTTTTCACATCGACTTTCCCATTGTTCTCTGGGTTTACTATAAACGTATCTATAGTCCTTGCTAATGAGAGATCAGAATTGATTTATTTTTATAAGTTGGCTATGATTACTTCACTATTATTTAAACTTCCCAGGAGGCCAGTCCTAAGACTCCATCAGTGCCTCTTCCTTATATGTTTGCAAGCATGTTGCTCAATTTAGTTTTCTTTTAAAACACGACTTTATAACAAATTTCAAAAGGGTTTGGTGTTTTTTACCACATAACTCAGGGTGAACTAATGATTATAATTATGGAAAAAGTCATGAATTGACCTTGTATATGCTGACTAGTTTTAATCAGTTAAAGAATATACATTAGCCAAGCTCGGTCTACTATAAAATAGAAATGACTCTCATATTTATGAACTTCAAGGCTTTCAAATTTACAGTCACCTAGTAAAGTCGAGCCAGGGTTGAATATTTTTCTTTTTAATTATCACTTAATAATCATAATTCTGAGCCTATTTTTAAAAATAACCGAAAGATAACAGTGCAGAAACTTGTTGTCATGCTCTATCTAGCTTCTCTTATGTATTGTTTTCTTACAAAATTTCTGCGAGGAAATATCTTCCTAGATGATCACAAATTTCCTTTTCTTCTTGTCAAAAGTCTTCCCAACCCTATGCTGACATCACAATGAACCCTGAGCCATGCTATTTGCAGTACCCCAAGCTCTTGCCTTAAGCTTTTGTGGCCTTGTGCATTCTCTCCTCCCTTCCTACAGTGTCTTCCCTTTAGTCTTCAGTTTCAGATCTCATTTACCCTGGTTTATTTCTCTTCTCTCTTTTCCAACCCCTCTTACTTATACATGTTTCTTTCCGTATAAATATATACGTAGCAACTCTGGATATGAATGGACATATGCTTACATGTACTGTGTGTGTGCACATTAGCTCTTCCTCTTGCTGAGCATTTGCTTATTTCACATTCAGGTACCTATGGTCAGCTGTACCCTAAGACTACCAAATGGAAAAACCTAGCAATAAGCAATGTAATTGTTGTAAACTGTGGGAACTTCTGGGTAGCACGATGAAATATGTCACTCTCTGTATCCATTTCACCCAGATGAATAGCATCCTTTCAGCTCTCTTGGGCATGCTGTCTATGCTGCCCATACGGCAGTCATGTGTGACACCAGACTGCCTCAGTTTGGCCTTGCTCTGTCCCACTGTCCCTTACGTAATTTATGTCACAGTGCCGTTGCCATTGACCACACTTCATGTCATCACTTCGGCGCTGTGTCACCTCACACCATCATAAAGAGAATGAATAAAGTACAGCAAAAGAAATAGGGAGCATGAGCATGTATATAACTTTTATGATATTGAATTATTATAGTCACTATTTTATCATTCGTTGTTCACACCATACTGTTCACATCACATTAATTTGCAAGTTGAACTTCATTATATGTGCAGAAGATATGTGTGCTTATATAAAATGTGTTACTATTGGGTTTGGTATGCATGATTTCAGGTTTCCATCTGAGATCTTATATTATTTTTGTTGGTGAATATGAAGAATATTGCTTATCCATATAAGCTACATTGTTTCTCTTTTGCTATGTAAATAAGAAACTATAAAAGGTACCAAATATAATACTAAAAATTGTTGTAGTTGTTATTAAGCTATTTATACTTTGTTGGAGAAAGTCATATAAAATCATTATTACAAAAACTATTGCCAGGAGGGGTTGTTCAAGCCTGTAACCCCAGGACTCGGGAGACTGAGGCAGGAGGATTGCTGTGAGGTCAAGGCCCTCCTGAACTACAGAATGAATTCTAGGCTAGTCAGAGTTGCATAGCAAGACACGCAGCATCTCTGTAGTAAAAATGGTACCACATATGTTTAGAAGTAAAGTAACTTCAAGATGAGAAGTAAAAGACAATTGTGAGTTTTTCATTGGCAAGGAGATCTATAGTTGCGAACGACTAACAAAATGATGCTGTCTGCATCTTAAATCTTTGAGAATAAGAAACCATCAGAGGGAAATGGGACCCTGTTGAACAGTCTGTTGCTAAGAGTCTAATAGCATCAAATCATTTTTCCTTTTTTGATTGCATAGAAATTGACATAGATTTTTATGGGTCAATGTGGATTAATTTCCATAAGATTCTTCTGGGGACATATATGAATTATATACATACATTATGACCCTGAAACAACACAGGGAAAACAGATTAAAAATTATGAAAATTCATTTGGGGGAAAATAAATGTAGGTGAAATGCACTTTAGTAGGTACTTATAGGGGGAAAATAAAGCTGCCTTATTGATCTGTTTTGTGATGATATGGAAGCTTAAGACTGATTGTGTGTGTGTGTGTGTGTGTGTGTGTGGTAGTGTGGGTGTTTGTGTGTGTGTTTGTGCCCTTTAGCTTATCCTTGGATCCCCCTCATTTTCATTGACAAAGACTAGCTACCTATTATTTTTAAGAGATTATATATGGTAAACAAAATTTTAGAATCTGAAAGCTTAAACTTGCTTAATTCTGGATATGACTTTGCTAAGAACACATTCACACAAAGTTATTGTTATAGAAGAGCTGAAAATAAAATATCAATCATGGGTGTTTCAGGCTTCTGCCTAAAGCTCTGAATTATTCCTAGGATGTTTGATTTTCATATTCTGTATTACCAGTAATCGTGCATTTCTTTCTTAACTGATTAGAAGCATTTGGGATCAGCTCCTGTTGGATCTATGTAGTCTACCCAACTGGATATATGTAGCCAGGAATCGGTGTACTTGTATCTGAAGTAGGTGTGGGTCTAGGTAAAAAGCACAGATTGGAATGGGACAAAGGAAGCCATTCTGGTTTTTAAATTATCATGATTTCCTCTCACTTCCTATCAATGCCAGATCTCAAATCAAGGGACATTTTGAAATCTGAAAATATGCACTATTTGGTTTGGTTAGGCTGTGATACAATGACAACACTTCTCTTATTTTCAATGTGCAAATATTATTCTGATGATGTTATAATTGGACACATCTCAAACTAAATTCTTTACAGACTCTAAAATTTAGCAATTGTTTTTAGATAACAGTGTTATTTTTAGTGTTACTCTTGCACGTTCCGGATAGTGTCAAATGAATAACTTTCTTGTAATATAACCAATATAATATTTTGAAGACAGAATATTTGTGGTTGGATTAATCTTTCTTTGTGACTTATTTGAAGCAACCTCATGGCTGAAGTGTTTCACTAAATAGAAGGGCTGACGTTGGTTACATCAGAGTCTGCTATGATTTCTGATGTCCCTGTGGCTAAAGAGTCAATTCACTTCTACCAAGTTTTACTTTTTTGGACCTCGTGGCAAAGTCCCCTGTGATGACGTATAATTGGAAAGCTTGCTTGCGAAACTATCCCGTTTAGTCTGTGCACCTCATCCACCCTGGAGACTCCTGGAAGAAAGAAGCAGAAAAGAAGATAATAGGGAGAGGATCTGATATGTGAGAAATCTTCCCAGAACTGGAGCAAAAGAATGGAACAAAATCTTAGTAATAATGAGGAAGGGAAAAGGAAAAAAAATAAAGCAACAAAGTACCTGTTTCTCAATTTGCTTTTCTCAGATGAAAGCAAAAACGAATTTCTCAGGTGTCTGATTTGTTACCTAACCCAGATTCTGTGAGAGATTCCCATGTGCGTAATGATGACTGCAAGCTGGCTGCCATCAGCGCAGTGACAGTTAGGCCCAGATACTCCAGAAACACTCAGAGTTCCACAAATGACACGACAGCACTAAGCCAAAGTAGCCCCAGTTATTATTATATGTGCGGTCTGTGAAGAGTCCAGAAGCTGAAGGTTTCTCAGCTAAGGACCAACAAGTCGGTCACATGTCCACCATAATGAGAGACACAATACTTGGTGAGCATCTTCAGGGATGAAGCTGAGACTCGGCATGGTTTCTAGTGCAAAATACCAAAGCAAAGTCAGCATCCTTAACTTAAAGGATGGGATAAATATCTATTCTTTCCAGGTATATTTAGAAACAACGACAGATGAAGGTGTAAGGATGCCAGCTCCCTGACTTAAGACCTTGCTCCTCTTTGGCTGAAAAGGAATCCTATTAGTTAACTATATACATCCATTTCTTAGATGAGTTGAGTATATTCCTATGTCAAACGTGTGAGTATGTGTGTGTGTGCCTGTGCATACACCTATGCACATGTGCTGAGTATGTGCTTGTGGGAAGGTAACTAGGGCTGAGGTTGAAAAAACAGACAGCCTTTATCTGCAGCAGGTGGAGTTGATGAACAATTGTTTGTTAAATACTAAAATAATGACTTGCATTATTAATCAGTGTTTTAAGCCAAGGTCTCCAGAGAAAGAAAACCCAAGGATATATAGATATATGAGAGATTTATTATGAGAATTGGTTTATATAGCAATGGAGACTGAGAAGTCCCACAGTAAAGTCTGCAAGCTGGCCAACCAGAAAATCCAGTAGCACAACCCAGATAGAATCCAAATAGCTATGACCTAGGTAAGAGTCCATGATGACATTTGGGCCTGAGAACTCAAGAACTGGTGAAAGTCTATGAGTCTAAAGGCTGGAGAGATAGAAACACAAATATGTAAGGACTGGAGAGAACATCTCCCATCTTGCTGTCAGGCCTTCATTAGATCAGATCCCACCTGCCTACCCCAGGCAGAGCAGATGCTCCTTGTCTAGTGGTGGGATACCATCAGAGAAACACTCAGAAATAATGTTTTACCTATTAGTGTGGTATACTTCATTCCAATTAACTTGAAGTCTGAAGTTAACCTTTACAATGGGCCAACAAATGTTATCATTTTTCCCTCTAGTCAAATGACACCCAGAAGTAAGAATAAGATGTGATGTTTAAAAAGTAGGAACATTTTGCTTGCAAAGATGCATACTTTTGGAAGAGTGTCAACTTAGCCTAAGTTTACAAATATAAGAATTAAGTTTAAAGTTACATCAAAATATTGAATGTGCTTTTGCGAAAAAAGGGGGAATCCATTCCCACTGACATTCCTATTCAAGTTCCTACCATAACATTCAGTCTTCCCACGTAAATAGTTGTTAATATCTGCCAAAGGAATGAAGAAGGGCATGTCTGTCTGTGGTGAGGCTTTTGTTTGAGCCTTGCCAGGCTTTTATGAATACAATTTATCTTACCAAATTTGGACCTCCTTCAGGATCTGTTGCCTTCTGAAGGAAGAAGTGTGAATAAGACAAACTCTGTGGTCATGAACTGCCTGCCTTATTAAGGGAAATAGGATAGACACAGAAAAATCCATAAAACCAGGCAGTTAACGAGGGTGACTCCTACCCAACGAAAGGGGAAAGTAAAGTAAATGCCTCAGGCAAGGGGAGCTGAGTCTGAGGGAAGATACCTTTTCTGAAGCTTTATCAGAGGCATTATACTTGCAGGAAAGTGACACAGGGAGGCTTTTAAGATCAGAGGTTTTGGGAGATTCCTATGGAGCAATTAGTAGGGAAAAATGTGTTTCATACTTTTCATTCTAAAGAAACTATTTTCTCACAAATTTTCTCTATTTGATCTCCTATATTCCAGATTGAATGTGTTCTCTTTTCACTATTTTTTTTCTCGCTTTAGTCTCTACTCTTTCTATTCCTGAACTTCTCAAACACACCTTTAGTTATGTGAACAGTTACTGGGAGTGACATGAGAGTTCTCGCTTTTCTCTAACAAGAGGGTCTGAAATGACATGCAACTGTGATCCTTAGTGGCTGTAGGTTTGGCCCTAGACTCCCTCTAGCTGGCTAATTCTTGTTTGTCAGTGTAGTATTCTTTTTGGATTAGACGCAGGTCCTGCGAGGAATAGTAATTCACAGCATTATATTTTTTCCTCTGAGCAAGTGAACTAATCCACCTGGCAAGGGAGCAGGGGTAATAACTGCAGCATCATAACTAATGTGTTTTTGAATTGTAATTCCAGAAAGATGTGTTTTACAATTTTTAAAGCATATTATTTTCACAGTTGAAGCACTCAGTATGAAAGAGCATTTTAAAGAGATTATACTGTGTGTTTTATCAGAAAAACTCCCTCCCCATGATTTCATAGTCCTTCCCTGTAGAGAGGAGGAATACTTGTTTCTCATTCTTCATGTTCCTAGAGCTATACCAGGTCATCTTGGAGAAGAGAAAATCTGTAAAGATGGTCCAATCATTTATTGGCCAATGATCAAACCTTTTTCTCCCTCTTCATTTGAAGTATGTCATGCGTTGTAACTGAACCAGCATCTTGGCTCAGTGCCCAGTGGAAATCAGAAACAGGGGACAGTGTGTCTCAGCACACTGTTGCAAGTAACTCTTGTTGACTTCTTTAGGGAGATCAAATAGGCATTCATGTCAGACCAGGAGGTTACAAGATCTCCACGAAAGACTCCAGCTGAGTCCAGGTATGCGCCGTGAATATCATTCTGTCAACACAATTGTCAATATAATCAGCTCAACCTGAATGAGTCTTAACAGTTTTACAACTGTCTTACAATATTTGTCATCTATCAAGACATGCTTTTGGCAGTAGGGGAGACTCTTCCCAGGGTCGATTTATATCTCAAAAGTTTGGGACAGAAAGTTGAATAACAGTATCACTGTTTCAATGTATAATAATTATAAAATAAATACAGCCCCTTTTCCTCTTGAATTTTAGGCCTGCGTTGGATTTTCTGTCTCCTTCCACCCCTCCACTACTCCCTTTATAGCTGTGGCCACTGTAAATAAGTTGCAGGAAAATTACTTCTCTTGTGGTGCACAATGCTTCCCTTATCGGATGGCCACAGCTGTCACATACACAGATGCTCTTACTGAGGATGTCCATGGCTGCAAATGGCATTGCTTATGTTCTTCAGTTGCTGAGTAACATTAGATTAGTTATGAATTTAAGTCATTTCTCCTTTAGCTGTCAGGGTGGCCTGAAAGGCTATTTCTCAGGCATGCCTTAGCAGATGATCTTCAGCCTCTTCTGACTAACTAATTGTTCCTGTCTACCACTAGTAAGTGTTCCCAACTGAAGAGTCAAAAGGGATGAATTTATGTTTGTCTCCAACCTTATCCTTGATGTGGAACAAAATTGAGTGCTCATCATATTCAGTGCTAATAAGAAGTTTCCTCAAGGTCAGTCTTCAAAATATTAAAAAAGCAAAGGGTTCTCATTTACTCCTGCAGTTCTTTTGTTGTTTCCTTTAAGATTAGATATTTTTAAGATGTTCATAGGTAATATGATAGTGCTGAAAATAATAAACATGTATGGGCTTTAAGACATTGCATCATCTTAAATTCTGTGTCTTTATTTTATTTAAAAATTACATTTACTAGTTTTTTTAAGTTGGTGTTATCTATTTCATACTTTTCATTCTAAAGAGACTATTTTCTCACAAATTTTCTCTATTTGATCTCCTATATTCTAGAGTTATTCTGATATGAAATAAAGTAGAACAGTCTAATGCTGGATAACAGGTGATATGCTAATATTTTATAGTATTGTTTTACAAGATCTGGAAGGGCCTATACTATATAAATTTCATCAATATTGATGTCAAAAATAGCAATCCAGATTACTTTGATAAAGTTCTGAAGTAAGTAAAAAACAATTTCAATATTATTTCATCTTGTTACAAAGACTTAGTATCAGGCAACAAAGAATTCAGACTTCTTACAAGGAAGCCTACGAATTGAGTTCTAGGAAATAATGGTAGAATTTGACAATTCAGATTTCATAAATACTATATCAAAATCATTTGCTCAAGAAACATATCATCAACTAAGTACACACCAAATACTGAGTAGTAAATTAAATGACTTCGCCAAGAAAACAATATAAAGTTTGAAAATGTACCAATTATTATACTGAACATGCATATGTTACAGACGTTTTCTCACAAGTCTCTAACAACTTAAAAATTCATTGGAGTCAAATGGAAAGAAGTTTAAGCCCATCTGTTATTTTGATGAGTCAGTCAAATAAATCACTTTGTAAAATGTTGGCCACACCCTTTACTTTTTCCACAGTAGCCCTGTTCTTTAGTTGTTTTTACCCTGTTGAGTTGTCAGAATAACTTTGTCAACTCAAAGGTTTTCTCCTTCAGATCAACCGAGTTATTTCCACAATTTAGTATTCTCTGAGTATCTTTATGTTAGGTCATGATAGGTATAGGGTGACTTTTTCCTCTCTTATCAGAGTAACTATGTCAGGCAACTTAAAGCTAGGATAGACCATCTCTCAAAATAGATAAATGCTGGCCTTACAAGAAAAGACCATGTTAATGATGCAGGCAGAACTTGGGTGGGTCCTGAAAGGTCAGGAAAGAATGAAGGGTGTAGGTGTGTGGATGGAAGGGCAGAGGATGAAGGGTTTCTTTTATGGGAGCCAGAGGTCTCATTCTAAAAGCAGAAAGAGATTACGGTTATGTGGAATCAAAGGTTGAAAGAGTCAAATTCTGACTTTTTATTAATAGTAACGGGAAGCATCTGGAAGGTCTCTAGTGAAACAATGAAGTAGAAATTTCAAGATGAATTATTAGGGATGACACGAATGGTAACCGAAAGAGCCGAAAGTAATGACATCACCAAAGTACTTTGCACTTAATGTGTTCTAGGGCACTGGTTGAAAACGTAGGAGGATATGTCCAAAGGCATTAAACTGTAAAAGCCCATACAGCTGCAGATGATATCGCTTTCTTCCCTTTTTCTAGGGCCTGAGAAGCCTAGGTGATGGTATTAGTAAGAGGTCCTGACAGTTGGGCTTTTTTTTTTTTTGCATACTTTGATTTCCTTTTTATGAAACAAGCAGTAGAAGTGCACTTGTGAACCAGACTCTTGGAATAGAGAAGAGGAATGATTTTTTTTTAAAATTAATATGATGGTGGAGGTTGACTGAGAAGCCAAGGACAATGGCGATGGGCTTGGTCTCTACGACATGGACGGGCTCTGTGTGAGCCTTGTCAGTTTGGTTGCTCACCTTCCTGGACTTAGGGGGAGTTGGGAGGACCTTGGACTTAACATAGTGTAGAGAACCCTGATAGCTCTTTGGCCTGGAGAGGGAGGGAGTGGGAGTATGGGTGGAAGGGAGGGGAAGGAAGGAGGAAGAGGAGGGGAGGAGATGGAAATTTTTAATAAAAAATGAGGAAAAAAATTAATATGTCATCAAACCTTGTGCTTGGAAACCCATCAAAATATAAATGTTAACCTCAATATAATTTTAGAACATAATACTTGTTATATTTTTTGTGATGCATGGTATAAAATTTAAAAACGTAGAAGGAAATAAGAATGTTTTGTTTTTCTAATGGCATTCATTGTTTTGTGGCTGTTATTTTTTTTATTATTATTAAAAATTTCTGCCTCCTTCCCGCCTCCCATTTACCTCCCCTCCCCCCTCCCCTCCCCCTCTCTCGCCTGTCCAAAGAGCAGTAAGGGTTCCTTGCCCTGTGGGAAGTCCAAGTTCCTCCCCCTCCATCCAGGTCTAGGAAGGTGAGCATCCAAACAGGCCAGCGCTCCCCCCCCCCCCCCCGCCCAAAGCCAGTATGTGTAGTAGGATCAAAATCCAGTACCATTGTCCTTGGCTTCTCAGCAGCCCTCATTGTCTGCCATGTTCAGGGAGTCTGGTTTTATCCCGTGCTTTTTCAGTCCCAGTCCAAGAATTGAATTTCACACATGTCAAGTCTGTATTGCTTGTGTCTGTGTGTATGAGTGTGCATATGTTTATGTATATGACATGAAAATTTTAGTGGTACATTTTGAGGAAAGGAGGTGGCTGATGGAAAGGAAGGGAACAAAAGATGGTAATGAGGAACAACTGTGATCAATTTCCTGATAGATTTGAATGAAGATAGCTTTATATAATGTATTTGCTGTCGAATGAATAAAATATTTTTAAAGCATCAAGCTACAAGTCAGTTAAAACAGATATAAGCATGAAATCAATGAGGATCACATACTACAATAAAATCTAAGATATTATGAATTATTAAGAAGTATAAAATGGAATTATAATTTTCAGAAAGATCATTTTTTCTAGCCTTTTCACTGAAAACAACAACAACCCAGAAATGTTAATGTCCTTAGTGAGGCTCAGTATTCTTCACACCGAGAACTTTTTTCTTAGTTATTAGTTCACACTCTAGGTACCAGGAACAGATAGAAAATAATTAAATAAAAATAAAGAAATACAAAGGTGGTATGTTACCTCAGTTACATAAAAAAAAAACATTTAAGAATTTGTGGAATTCTGTTTGAAAGATACCTAACCCAGCTTGAAGGGCTTGCCTTAGCCTAACCTAAGAACATTCAAATATCAATAGTAACATAATACTATAAAATGCACAAGGTAAATATACATTGAGTCAATACTTGTATTGAGCAAATGAAAGTTAATCTAAGTGTTCAATGGGAACAATTTATCACGTTCTTCCTCTGAAAAGTTAGCAATTAACACATGAGAACAGAATATTCCTAGGTTTAGTTTAAGAAGAACTTCAGTCACAACGCTTAGAAAGTGATTCTAGTTGGTAAAGCAAGTTTTTGTGTGCTATTACTGTAAATGCAAAGGGGGGAGTGAAATCAGGAGGGCATTGCGCTAACCACAGTAAAACACCCGAGAGCTGTAACCGCAATGGAAACGACCCTCTCCTGGTAAAGCATTGAGAAACAATATCCACATAAAACTGGTTGTTTCTCAACAGATTGCTTGGAAATCACAAGAGCAGGGACATGTATTTATAAAGATCTGCTTGTCTCAAAATTAGCCCAGCGCTACCTGTTTATTAGTAGCAATATTTAGTGTGCTAAAACCATGAAACAAGAAATGCTGATTTTTTTCTATTAACTATTATTTTGCCAAAAGGATTTAATATATGTCTAAACATGATTTAATTTTAATTTCTATTTTATGCAATATATACAAACAGGGAAGAATATAAGCAAAAAAATGAAAGAAGGAAGGAAGGAAGGAATGAAGGAAGGAAGGAAGGAAGAAGAAAAGAACAAAAGAAAGGAAGAAAGATCCGCAAAAACAAATATGGAAACCCAGTGTAGGCAGAATGTATGAAGTCTTCATAGCATCTGTGGCAATGTCTTTAAAAAGCTAGTTTTCCTTTAGCAAACTCTCTGAATCTCTGGCTCTTGCCATCTTTCTGCCCCCTCGTTAATGTTCCCTGAGCCTTAGGTGTAAGGGTGTTATCTAGATTTATCCACCGGACCGGGATCCACAACTCTGCATTTTGTTTGGTTGTGATTTTGTGTCGTGTAAGAAAACATACCAATTGATTATCCAATACCAAATTGTTATTCCTGAATATATATTCCTGAATATATATTCAGGAATAACATACATATACATACATATATCTCAATGGCAAAAGGACCATACATTTGAATTAGAGTGGGAGGTGTATGTCGGAAGGTTTGGAGGGAGGAAAGGGAAGGGAGAAATATAATTATATTATAATTTCATATAATCTCAGCAATAAAAACATTAACTTTAAGAAAATAAAAAAGTAGAAATTATGCTTTTTTGAGCATATTAAGCATATTAAATAAAATCTTAAGAGATGTAACAGAGAAATAAATGGAGTGGAATTTTTAATTAAAATCTTGATTTTATTTTAAGTTGAAGGGTTATTGCACATAGAGAATTTGAATTTGAACGGAGACTCTGAAAGCATTTGGGAACTGCTGTACATTTTCTCAGGCCTTTTGCTTTGCTCTCTGTTGCTGTGACTATCATGACCAAATATACCCCAGACAAGAAAGAGTTGCTTGACTTTCAGGTTACAGTCTGTCATTGAGGCAAGCCAAGGCAGAGACTCACAACATAAATCTAGAGGCAGCAACTAAGGCAGAGACAAGGTGGGGAAGCTGCTTACTGGCTTGCTTCTCTTGGCTTGCTCAACTAGCTTGCTTCCTTAGCCTAGGGAGGGTACTGCCCACAGTGGGCGGGGCCCTCTGACATCACTTAGCAATTAAGAAAGTGCCATAAAGATATGATCACAGAGCAATCTGATCAAGGTCTTTCCAGGTTTCTATGACGTTGACTGCTGAATCTCTGTTACAGTAGGAATGATACCATTATGGTCACATGTGAATGTATTCCTTTCTTACTGAAGAAATGAGAGGAAAATGTCATGATGTCTTTAAATTACTTGAAGTATATCCAAAATTTATACAGATATATAGTATAAATATATAGATGATGTAAATCTACATAAATATAAAAGGAAAATATTAAGAACTATAGAATTTGAGTGGTGAATCTCTACATCTTGTTAGCTTTTTGATAGTGTATTTTTATTTTCTTGTTTGTTTTGAAATTGTGATTGTGGGACATTCTATTTTTTTGTTTGTTTGTTTTAGAACAGGTATGTATCTGTAAAACCCCAGAAGATATTTTGGTAACAACGATCAACAAAAGATACATTTGTCTGTTGTTCCCTTAATGATTTTACTGTGATTCAAATTGATTTTCAGCGATTCAAATGAAATTCAAAGGCAGAAAAAGCTCACCTAGGCAAATCAATGGCTGTTAAGGGACTTCATTTTTGCAAACCATGATACTTGGAAGGTGGACAGTATGGGATTCCTTCAACACATTTCTTTAGGAGTTTAGTGTTTTGATCCTGAAGGCTTTCTCACTGGAAATGTTCTGTGTTGGGTTAAAAGTGAGCAGGCTTGCTGGGAGGTGGTGGTGCATGCCTTTAATCCCAGAACTTGGAAGGCAGAGGCAGTCTCTGTGAGTTCGAGGCCAGCCTGGTCTACATAGCGAGTTCAAGGACTGGCTCCATAGCTATTGATTGGGAAACCCTGTCTTGGAGAAACAAAAATAAAAAATGAAAAGGAGCAGACTCAAACTGGATCTGTCACACTTTCTTGGGGCCTTTCTGAGGCCAAGTTGCATTTGTAGGATCTTCTCGATCATCACAGGATCCTAACTCCAAATCCAGAGATTTGTGTTCAGAGGAAATGAACTAACAGTCTTGGAATTTGCTTCAGGCTCTGAGCAGGACAGAGCCGCCAAGGATGCCTCGTGCCAGGCCACATCACACTTCTGGCATGTCAGGGCATCTCAGTAAGTGGAGCTGCTTAGGAATTCTCAGTTACCCTGCAAATGCCTCTCCTCCAGGGAACCTGTGGCAAACAGGGTCCTGTCCATAAGCTTCCACCTTGAGGCCAAATGCTAGAAATCAATTTGCCTTCCAACGCCTCTCTAACCATCCCAGTCTCATGCATGTTTGATGCACTTGCTCCTCCTCTTTGAATATGAATGTCAGTGAGTATCTGTTATTTCATAGAAAAAGTGTTTTAACCTAGGCGGGAAATCCTGTTCATCTGAGTGAAGTTTGAGCACAATGGTTTAGATATCCCCACTCTCTAAAGCCACAAACATCTACAGCATGGCCATCAACTCCAAAATGGCGAAAATGCTCTTCGAAGGAAGCATTTGGCTGTACTTAGGGAACTCATGAAGTTAGGGTTCACGGTGCCTTAGTCACAGGCAAGGTACACTGTTGTTTGCTCATGACAATCCTCACTGTTAGACTACCATCATGTATTTAGTTACAAATATTTATAAGGAAAAAAATGGAATTAAACCAAGTTAGGCCATTCTTGGCTTTAGTCATAAAATATTTACTTTGCTCATATCAGTTTTATGGTTGGTTTCTTCAAAACCTGAGTTGAGAAAGTTTGAGCAATGGTATGTATCCATCTAAAAATATTTTATTTTTTTTATACAGTGGGTGAAACCTTACCAAGTGCTATGTTTAGTTACTACATTAGCAAGCTATAAATAGACCTGTAACATTTCTGGCTTGTGTGTATTAGCATGAAAATAAATTCTGATTCTTTAAGGCCAAAGTAGTTGAGGTTGTAGTCTCAGAAAATGGATTTCAAATTATAGTTGGCTCTGCTTAACCATGGTTTCCTTATCCATGGTTGGTTTACCAATGCCTGGAAAAAAATGTTTGAAATTTCCAAAATTTCAAAAGACAGAACACAAGTTTTCCACATGCAGAGAACAATAATGAATCCATTGGGATGAAATGAAATGCTATATGGGCCCACGCTGCTGTGACGTCCTTCCATTTGACATACCCCCCAGCCCTTGTGAACACGTGCTTGTATACTATATAGTAAGGCTTTGGATGATTATATCTGTTCTGAACATATACAGACAGATCTTATTAGTGCTCCTTTTAAAATAAGCTTTTAATTGTAATTAAATTATTTTATTTATTATTATGTGTATGATTATTTTGCCTGCATGTATAATATGTACTGCACGCATGCATTGCCTGATGAGGGCAGAAGAGGATGTTAGATCAGGATCTGGAGTTATAGATGCTTGTTAGATGCCACGTGGGTGCCTTGAATTTAACCTGAGGTCTACAAGATCAGCAAGTGCCTTTTACCGATGAGCCCTCTCCCCAGCTCACTGTTAATACTTCTTTAACACTATAACATAGCAGAGGCCAATGGGATGACTCTGTGGGTAAAGATGCTGGCTTTCATAGCCTTTTTATGATAATAAGGTAAAATGCATCTTTTTAATATAAAAATAAAATACAAGCTGTTTTTATTTTTTGCAGCTTCTATTGCATACTTTTTCTCAGTTCTCATTCAGGTTGATGTGGGCTTAGGGTTTGCCCCATAACCTCTGTGAACATAGGTTTCATAGACTGGTTGCTTCTCAGTGTTCAGGGTGTCTCTGGTAGAGTAGTACTGAAACTCTGCATACCAAAATCCCTATACACACAACTCACTTATGTAAAATAGCCTTATAGTTTGGACTATATCTATCCTATCTGTTTAACCATTTATATATGTTTAGATGTAAGTAAGGTATAAGTAAGTATATTTACTTGTACCACAAAATACAATATAAGCAAAATGTAAGACTTTGTATTCCATCTCCCCACGTTGAGCGTGTGTGTGTGGGGAGGGGTTCCAGGGATCTGACTCAGGATGTCAGACCTGGTGGCAAGCATCTTTACCCACTGAACCATCATCCCATTGGCCTCTGTTATGTTATATTGCTAAAGGAGTACTAATAGCGGACTGGAGAGATGGCTCACTGGTTACAGGCACTTGATGATTTTGCAGAGATGTCAAGTTGTATCTCCTGCACTACTCTAAGTACTAGTGACGTCATTTTGGATTGAAATAATGAGCTATTATAAACTCATAGACTTAGCAACAACAACAGCCATTTATTTATTTATTTGCTTGCTTGCTTGTTTATATTATTTATTTATTAGCTTACATATTTATTTTACACTTTGGAAGTTAGTAACGCAAAAATAAGGTACCTAAGACAGATTCTGTGATGTAGTTCTGTGAAAAACTACTTCACAGCCTATTTTTCTCCTAAATTCCTATTTATTTTTCAGCTCTCTATTGAGCTATCCATCCCTCAGAGGTTCATTCCCTGTGAATATGTATTGCTGTTTTCTCTAGATCTTGGCTACTTCTGTGTGCCATGAAGAGCCAACTTTCTGTGGTAGTTTCTAATGCTTAATAAAAGCTCTATTTTCAGTTCCTAGCCAGTGACACTAGTTCATTGTGTTAGTCAGGGTTCTCTATAGTCACAGAACTTATGGAATGAGTCTCTCTCTCTCTCTCTCTCTGTCTCTCTCTGTGTCTCTGTCTCTCTGTCTCTCTGTCTCTCTCTCTCTCTCTCTCTCTCTCTCTCTCTCTCTCTCTCTCTCTCTCTCTCTCTCTCTCTCTCATTTATTAGAATGACTTACAGCCTGCAGTCCAACTGATCCATTTCTTCCTAGCTGTTAATGGGAAGTCTAAGAATCTAGTAGCTGTTCAGTTCCACAAGGCTGGGTGTCTCAGATGGTCTTCTGCATGTATTGGAATTCCAAAGATGTAGGCTCCGTTGGATGTGTTGGCAAGGCAAGGGCAAGCAGGCAAAGAAGGAAGGCTTCCTTCTTTCCTTGGCTTCCAGCAGAAAGTGTGACCCAGACTAAAGCTGTGTCTCCCTGCCTCAAGATCTGGATCAAAACTTTGTGCCTTCCAGCCTCAAGATGCAGATCAAAGGCGTGTTGGCTTCCTGCCTCAAGATCTGGATCACAGGTGTACCGCTGTTTCTGGAATTGTAGTTCATTCCAGATATAGTCAAGCTGACAACCGAGACTAGCTATCGCAGTCCTCCCCGTGGATTTGAACACAGAGACGCCTCTAAGGTGAAAAGAAGGCTATTGTTGGAAAATCCCTCTCCGAGCTTCTTCTCTGATGTTGCATGGCATTCCAACTTCAACACATTTAGATTACACCACATCTCATTAAGAACAAAATTAATAAACCTGTTAAATATATAATCTTTCCACTATTCAATTCATTTTATTAAGCTCAATGGCTCAGAGAACTCAGTTGGAAACACTTAAAGATTTTTAAGATTTTTTTTGGCTGGTACTACATTGGTTTTTTGTAATAAAAGTTTTCAAGAACTTTTCCATTTGTGAAAGCAAATTGAGGATCTTTAATCCTTTTGGTAAAGAGACTGTAACATATTTTGATTGTGCTGGAAATTTTCTCTTTCAGCTTTTAAATGAGCACCAACATAGTAGGAATCATTTGACATAGCAAAGTTTTGTTTCAACGTTATTTGTTTTGATAAATATTTATCTGTATCTAAGGTACCTGTCTGCCAGGTTTTTTTGTGAGTCTGAAATTTATTTATCATAAGTTTGTTAATGATCTCATGTTATGGGCATTTTGAACTAAAAACTTTTAAATGCTTTGCTTTTGAAGGGAAACTATGATACACATATCAGTAGTTCTGATAGAAATTTACACATAAATCAGTAGTTCTGATAGACGTTTTCACATAAGAAATACTGATTTATGTAGAGGGAATCTATAGTGTGGTTGACTGGAACATAGTCTGGTTTGTAAAGGAGTAATTCTATTTTAGAAACAATTTTAATTCAAGAAACAGGGTGATTCACAAGACACTGCAGAGACAGGAGCTGATCAGCGTTCCTTTGGGGATCTTTTTTAAGACAAAAGAAATTCAATCATTTTTGACTTTGGAATTAGTTCCCGGGAGTCATGGAGCAGTGTGTCATGGTAATTCTGGCTGAAGATGAACATCCACTGCTCTTTAAAAAGGATGAATGTTGACTTTCTAGGCTAGTTTTTTATACTTTGAGCAGCTGTTAGGAGACTGGCCGCCTCTCACTCACTTTGCCACTGTGAGGAATCTTAAATTCAGTTCAGGAATGTAATTAGTGATCATAGCAGTAGCTACTTACTGTTGGATTCAAATATCCCTCAAGTATTTTATGAGAATCTCATTGAGAACACAAATATTCTTGATGATGCACATAATTAATGGTATTTGGAGAATAGACATTAGAGAGTGAGGTGGAAGGAAGGGGGTTGGGGAGAGGGAGAAGAGAGGTTCCTTTTGATCACAGAATATTATAGAATTAATGATATTAAAATTTAATTAAGACACATGTAACTTTTTATGTGTTTTGTTATGAAAGGGAAACTTCAATGCACATAAGTTTCTCAAAGAAGTCACTGAAAGTCCATATGATGAGTGCTCTGAACTAATGGGACAAAGTGAACTATGTGAAGGAATGAACTTCTCAGGGTGTTCTCATGGCATTGAACCAAATACTCAAGTGATCTGTATAGGTCTAGAGAATGGAATATTTCTATGAAAAACTTTATTTTCTTCACTTTTGTTTTGCTTTTGTTTTGTTTATGGAGGCAGAGGCTTTTGTGGCCTTAGACTTGCTGTGTAGCTAAAGTGTGTTCCTTGATTTCTGTATCTGCCTGCTACCATGCTAACTATCACAATTTCATCTTTGGAGAATATGGATGGTAGTATACTATAGTTCATCTTTAGAGAAATCAGCTGAAGCCCCCAAAGTATATCAATCCTTAAATAACTGAAGAACTTACTTTGCTACTGCGATTTGATGTTGGCTTCGTTTCACTCTTATGACTTGCCATCCTTCCTGTCTGTTCTCTTCTAATGTGTCCCCAAATCTTTGATTTTCCTTGGGAAATTCTCTATAAAATAGGAATGACTGCTGGATGATCTTTGTCTGTTACTGGTCCTAACGTATTTAGTATGCAAATGTCAAACAGCAAGATTTAAACATTACAGCGCTTGTTTACATATCAGGGTTCTCCATTATTGTAGGACTAGAAAGCTCTTTCAATGCAAAGATTTTGCAGATACAGCAATGCACTGATCAAAACTAGCTGTTTAAAATTCATCCAGGGCCAAGGATGTAGGTCACTGATGGAGTATATGTCTAGCAGATGCCTGGCGTTGCAAAAACAAAACAAATGAAAAGGTCATGAGGAATTTTTTCTAATTCACACTTTTTTTCATGTGATTTATAAATACTTCAAGAAATAAACCACATTGCCTTGCACAATGCATGCTGCCACATATTTCTAAGTTACTAAGCTCTGCCATGTTAATCTTACATGACTGTTTGGAATTAAATTCTATTGATTTCTCATAAGAACCAAGGAATCAACAGTTCTATGTTGCAAATATTAAAATATTTTAATAGCATGTTTTAAGATTGGTAACTTCACCTAGATACAATAAAGGAAACAGAATCTAATCTATGTTTGTTCAACTTCAAAAACTATATTTATCCAACTAAGACAATAATAAAATGAAGCTAACTGTCAAAGAGGATGGTTAAAGAATTACTCCATAGATGTAAGTAAGATGATACATATAATAGTATTAGTTTGCTGCTTAACAGAAGCACATAATAGAATCATAAATGGCCACAAGCTTCATTTAACCGGTAACTTTGTTATAGAGATTCATTAATCTGTATTGTAGTTAATTAAATGCATACCTACAATATCAGGTATTTAAGGAACTAAAGGTTTAATGAATTCACGCACCCATAAAAGTCCAATGGTAATGGCGTTCCATCGTCAAAATGGAGGAAGGTTCTATTCAACATACTTACCCATAACATCTTTGGGAACCTTCACTGGAACATTCTATCTCTTATCAGCAGACAGGGAGTCACAGAACATCTCAGAGGATAAAGTCTGGGAATAATATGAACCACATGCACTTTGCACATACTCAAGTGCCTTGATCCTATCTGTCAGCACTGCTGGGAAATGGTCCTCTTGTGTGGACACTTAGCTCCATTCTAGCAAGCAAAGGGCATCACTTTTGAATATGAATTGGGACTGGAGTTTGGCAGTGACACTGACACCCTAGAGAACAGAATTGCATTAGAGTTCGGAAGACATTTCTTCCTTGGAGATGAAACTTCATTTTACTCCCCAAGTTATAAAAGGCAGCACCAAATTTTATACATTTATTTTAATATTAGAACTATGCCCCACTAGTTAGTCCTCTGTTGAAATGCCAAGTTTAGTGATGTCTGAAGATTTAATTACAATAGTGATTTTGTAGCAAATTTTAATAAAATGGGAGTATTTCATAAATTTCCAACTTATGACATCACTTGAAAGCACTATTAATTCACACCTTATTAAATGTAAAGATTATTAAATTAGAGCTCAATTTTAGCAATAAAGAACTAATTTTCTTAAACTTGTAAATCGTACCACACTTGAAAGGGAAAAGGGCTAATGACGCAGTCAGGCCCAAATGTAGTTGAAGCCACATCTGAAAAATTGTCCACTTCCAGCTTTGCCAAATGTGATGTCTGAGTTACCCATCACCACCCGATTTGAAATCTTTGGCTTGCCTTCAGCTGGAGGATGTATTCCCATTAAAAATACTGAGATGGAGTGGTCAATTGATTACAAATGTCCTTCCTTTTACCATGGAAATATTTTATTCCATATAAGTTTTTCCCCCCATTGACTGCAAATGCTCTTCCTTTTTCCATAAACTTTGTTCTATATACTTCTTTTTCATCATGAGACTGAGTTCTGAGACGGAGGCTATTTGATAGTTCTATTGTTGAACTTAGCTCTCCAAAAAAGAACTAGAATGGAATTTTTAATTTTAACACTGCTCCCATTTTCAAATGAGATTTAATAGTTCATTCACACATTCTTTCCCCAAAGAATATTTTTGACTTATCTACTCTGTGATGGGCTCAGGGAAAATTACCAGGGCAGATTCCGACTCCCCAGTTATATTCTCGCTGGGGAAGATGAGTGAATACTCACATAAGCAACATAAAATCCAGAGTGTGGATTTGTCTTATTTATAATGAAGGTAGATTTTTACATTTTTACATTTCACCTTTGAAATAAAGACAACCTGTATATGGATAGGTTTAGGATCCCGCTTTGAGGGTAGATGTTAGAAGAAATACACAGGACAAGAAAAATTTAGTCATCTGAAGAAAAAATAAGAAAACTTCAAGACCCTGAAAATGTAAAGTTGGTGTCTGATGGTACAGTGAGACAGTAATGGGGATGACCAGAAAGAAGGGCAAAGGCAAGGCCATGCGTGGTCCCCTCCTTTTCTTCTGAGATCTGACTGATATTTGTGAGTGTATATGTTTGTGTTGTATGTGTACACGTTTCTGAAGGGGTGTGTGTGTGTGTGTGTGTGTGTGTGTCTGTGTGTCTGTGTGTGTATTTGTGTGTATGTATAAGTCAGAGGTCAGTCTACTTGATTCTTTATCCCACGTCATCTTATTTTTCTGAAACAGGAAATCTCTCAAAGAACCCAAACTCATTGATTTGGAAAAACTAGCTAGCTGACAAGCTCCAGGGATGCTCCCCTCTCCTCATCCTTAGTCCTAAGATTACAGATACATGCCACTACAGTGTCCTTACTTTTTAAGTGGGTCCAAACTCAGGTCCTGTTGTTTATGTGTCTAGCAATTTATTAACTGACCCTTCTCTACAATTCCTTTAGACATTTTAATTTTTTATTTTATTTATTCAATGGGAGAAGAGATTTAAAAGAGTAAGGATAGCATTGGGAAGAATAATACAGGCAATGTAAATCTTTAGTTTGGATCAAGATCTAGAATGTATAGGGAGAGGAACATAATTACTAGACATAAATGGGAGAAAAGAAGCTACTCAGTGTAGGTAGGGAGGAAGAGAAAAGGAATGAAAAGCCACTCTGGTTCTTGTTTGGTATCTTCAGTGGATGATAGTACCATGGGTTGATATGTGTATGACTCAACCCATAGCATGTCTGAAAGTGTCCGACAATGGATCTTAAATTTATTGACATATCTCAAACTATTTGGTCTAGCATAACTTTCAAATAGGCAGTTGCATGTAAGCTTGGATCTAGAATGAAGGCGTGCACTAAAGAAATGGTTACCATTTATCAGTTTATAGATGGTATCTATATTTATAGGCAGGTGTGACCCCTACAGCATCCATATATATACACAGTTAATAAATTCTTAGAACCTACCTACGAATTTTTTACAAACTTCAAAAATTACAGAATTTTAAAAAAATAGGTGAAGAAGGAAGCTCATGCATAGATCTATAAGTAACGGGGAAGGGGCAGTGATTGAAAAGATTGCATTACAATTTTCCCATTGCTGGACACTGTTGACGGTGCATGCTTGAGTAACTAAAGATATGATTATGTGTAGCATCCAGTATTTGGGTCATGGTCTTTAAAGCAAAAGCCATTTTTAGGATGTAGTTCTAATGCAGTAGACTTCCCATCTAAAGCATCTTATCATGCCCACATGTACTAAGATTTTCATAAAACCTTTACTATTTTGTATTTATTTTGTCTAGATGTGAAGCAGACAGCATGTCACATTTCACATATTTCTAAAATTCCTGAAGTTTAATATATCCAGATTTGCGAGTTTCAAGTTCATGAATATCTTTAGGTTGGTTTGTTTTGTCTTGTTCAAACTCTGGATATGATGTTTTTGCAATTTAACATATTTCTTGAAAGGAAGGACATGTTTAGATTTCCAGCAAGATGTAAAATTGTCAGAATGAATAGAAGTTAAACAAAGGTAGCATGTCTTAGAAATATTAAGAAACCCTTTAAATAGTCTAGGCAAATCTATGCCGAGTGTTTTATTTTTCATGAAAGCTCAAAAGAAAAATTGCCTTTTTGGGAAATTCATGAACAGTGTGGGTTTAGACATGAGGTAATTGCTAGTCTTTTTATTTTTTTTAAGAAAGCATATATCAGAAGTTTTATTTATTCAAAAGACATTACAAGTAATATTCTGTGGAGATAAAAATATATACAGATATTATGATTTTCATATTTCAATTTTTTCCTATGCCCTTACCATAACAACCTGATTCTTCACACCTGTCCAGTTGATGAGCAAGGAAGGCAACCTGCCCTTGGATGCAGGGTAGCATCTTCAAACCCTTGAGTGTTCTATTAATTCAGTCCATTTTGAACGCTCCTGACATGCCTCATTGGGCATCAATTTCCTCATTTATTATCTCGGCATTTAAAGCCTTCTACAATCTTGTCTTATAATCTCTCTTTAAATCTACTCCTATTTCTCTTCCTCTTTTCATGCAATCTATATGTTACACCGCTGAGTAAATGACTCATGTTTTATTTTTTCGTTTTATAATAAGTATTGTGCAAGGATACCCGAGGAAAAAGGATAAAAGGATGTGTGCAAAAGAGAATTTATTGCACTGGCTCACATAGTCACAAAAGCTGAAAAGTTCTACAACAGCTCTCTGTAAAATGCAGAACCAGAAGGGCCTGTGGCTATTCATGCCAAAAAGTCAGAAGCCCTAGAAAAAAGGGGGTATTAATGATATAGACTTTGTCCAAGGCCCATGCCTGGGAGGCACCCTGGAGGACTCAGGTGGAAGATTGTATCTCCAGGCTGAGAAGTGGCTGATAGCAACTAAGAGTCAGAAAGTGAGTTCCCTTCTGCTGCAGTCTGCTCCAATCAGGCCTCCGGCCTTTTAGAGATGGTGATGATAATGACACCCATAACTTACTTAACACATACATTTCCTACTTGATTGCTGACACCCTCAGCCTACTTCTCCAGAAACAAACTCACAGACATTTCTTTAAGTAAACTTTACTAATTCCCTAGGCATCCCTTAATCTAGTCAAGGTGACACTCAAAACATTCTGCAATTCCTATCTTCAGTGACTTTCTTGGTACCTCACTCTGTATGTTGTGGTCACCTGTACATTGACTAAGAGACATGTATACAAGAACAGGGCAAAATCAGGAACTCCGTATTTTTTATTCCACCAGGTTACCCACCTTAGTCTTATATTATGCAACATTGTCATTAAATTATAATATGTTTTCAATAAATGCTTCATTTTGGACTGGATGATTTGTAAAAGAAAATGACCAGAGAGGCTCATGGGAGTGCATCTCAAGCAGAACTCTTAATTTGAAGTCTGTTTCTAGGTAATTACCTAAGCCAGACTATACTCTTAATATATGAGAATTAATGACAGTTCCTCCTCATGTGAATTTTTTCAAAGAGAAGAGATTTCTACAGATAATATTTTGAGCTTCTCAAGGTCCCATTTCTTTTCTATCTTTTACTTTCTAGGTTTGCTCAAGTTTATCTTGATGCATTAAAGATATGTTAAATGTTTTATTTAAAAGTCATTTTTACTTTTTTATACTTTGGAGAAGCAGTTCGACTTGGGAGAATATAGTATTTGACTTAGAACACTTGAGACAAGACTGGACCATATACTTTTGAGCCCTTCGATGTTTCTATGAGTCAAATTCTCCACTGAGCAATTGTCTAATAGCTCATCCTCTGCTGATATTGCAGAGGGGAGGAGACACATGTGAAAAATAAACATGGGAATTAAAAGCAGCTTATCATGTGTACACATAGCTGCGCTGGAAAGAAATGCTATCGGAGTCATCACTAAAGATTTTACATTCACGTCTTCAGCCTCTCTCAGATATTTTTCAATCTGAATATGTATGACTTTATATAAATTAGTCACAGAAGACTTTGGGAATTACCCATATCAAGTCTCCTTTTCCCACAGGAAGCAAAGGAATACCCCAATGCTGAGAAATTTACCCATTTCCCTAAAATTAGTTAGAAAACCAAAGGCTCTACATTTCTTTAACACCTAAAAGATTTTTTTTATTATTTTCTCAAGTTATATCTGAGATGTAGATCTATGCCTGCTGGTGTTCCTTGTTCAATGAAAACAATGTCTTTCTACATTGCTGCTCTAATAGTTTTGGCTTCTTTTTCATTTCTCTTTTGGTTTCAAGATATGCCATCAGATTGAATTTATGTTGGATGATACTAAATATCATCACTAAATACAACATGCAACCCTTCCTCAGGTTAAATTGAAATGGCATTAAACACAGAATTAATTCAGCAATCTGACAGTTCAGTTGATAGTCATTTACCTCTGTCACAAACTGATATGTTTCTGTGTGTGTTTATGTGTGTGGGAGTGTGTGAATGTACATTTTAAATGTGACATTTCCACATATTCACAAAAGCATGCTGTATAAAGAAAGCAACTCACATCTGAAAGGTGAAGAGGGAGCTATAGAGCTGGCTCTCACTTCACTGTTTCCATTTGTTGGTTGACGTTTTTGAAGCCAGGTTTGCATTTTAATAGAGCCGCCAAAATGACAGTTTTCAGCTAGATAAGCAACATACAATGATAGGGAAAGGAAATAAATAATACACATAAGGATGTTCCTATGTTATAAGGTCAAGGGGTCCTAAATGTCCAGTAAGTATAATTCAAAGCAGAATATTCTGAATAGCTGAAGGTAAGTAACAATTAGTATCTGGGTCCCAGATTCCAGTGTGTGTGTGTGTGTACATATGTATGCACGTATGTATGCATGTATGTGTATATTTCTGTATGTAAGTGTGCATATGTGTGTATATGTATGTGTGTATGTGTTCATGTATGTGTGCATGTTTGTGCATGTGTGTGTGTCTGTGTGTATGTGTCTGTGTTTTCTAGCCCTGGGATATTTGGGGTGTTTTCTAGCATTGGAGAAGTCTAAGTTAAAAAAGGAAGGTGTCTCCCGTGTGACTCCTTGAGCAACTGTCCCAGAAATTCTTGGTGTGGCCATGTCCCTGAGCTCTTGGGAAAACTGTCATTTGAGTCACACCTGTGGTCTGCACAGTTATCAGTACAGCTCTGATCTGACAAGATCTCGTAGAAAACAACAAGATTATATCAACTTTCATTTACTTCGATTTCTGCTTATTTTGAAGGAAAAGATATTAAAACTTTTTGCCATCCAAAAGATTTTTCTTGGATTTTAAATTTGTCAGGGCCCTGTTTCTTTGTTCATATGCAAGTAAAGACTTGGCCAATATTCAACACGATCTCAAGAAGTCAAGGATTTCAGTTTAGGTGGCTGTTTCTCTGTGAGAAATACCAGCAGGCCTAACACTGCTACAGGAGGTAGGAGGGAGACTTTGCTAGCCTTGGAATATAAAAATATCACGGGAAAATTATTTGTCGAGAGATTTAGTGGCCTGAGAAAGCATCGTCTATCTCAGTCTACTGCTGTAAGAATATACCACACACGGTGCTGTTTCCAAACAGTCCCAGCTTCTTTTATGAGGGCATTAATCCCACGAATGAACCGATGATCTCCTGGCTTCAAGTCCTCCAAAAGCTCCCCCTCCCAACACTACTTCAATGGTGATTGAGTTCCAAGAAGTGATTTTTGGAGGAACGCATTCCAGACATAGCAGCAGGCAGAATGCTGATACAAATCATTGTCTGGTGTGGAGGAGCACATTCCTAGATAATGCGAATATTCATTCCAGATTGGAGAGGCTATTTGAAGTAATCCGTTACAGAAAGTACAGCAAACACGGTGGCAATGCTTAAGAAGAAAGAGGGTCTTTACTTTTCATAGCAAGAATACTTGATTGGGAGTCTCAGTCTACTGCCATTTCTGGGCTAGTATGAGGAAGTTGGCAGAATTCTTGAGAACTAACCTACCTGGTCAGTCTCTAGACAACTGGACTCCAAGCCTAGATAATTATATTCCTTCTCCTTCTAAATGTGTGTCTTTTCAGAAAGGAATGTGACCTTCCCTGTCAGTGCAACCAAAAGAGATAGCTGGGTAGTAAGGAACCAGAGTTCGTAGGTTTCCCTAAACAAAAATATGTATTATATATATTTCAACTGCTCATAGTGCTTTCTTTTTAATGTCAAGCTATGCAGCTCAGTTGTCAAAGCAGCGAAGTGAAAATAAAATTTGAGGCCAAATGCCTACACCCTCTAGAAATGTCATGGAGAAGAAAAAATAAAGACAAGGTTTGCCTTATTATTTTTAAATTCTTAAATATATGAGTTTTGTTATCAGCCTTCTGAAAATGGAATCGGTGACCCATCAGACCAAATGCCTGTGTTCAAGAAATGCCTTGAACTTTCGGTAAATCCCATATTATTTTTGTTTGAATTAATTTACTTGCAGATGTATGACATTGCTTAGAAATAGAGACCCAACAGAAAAACACAGACAAGGGCAGGGCCAGAGCTCATTTTCTTATTATTCTGATTTTATTGAACAGACAGCAAACTCTTTAAAAGAAACATGAGCTTCTGTTTCTTACCTACTTTGGGGCAGGAGATATTAAAGTGAAGTCAGATTTCAGAATTTCCTTCAGTGACCACAAACCTGCATTTTAAACATTGTTGTGTTTTGATTTTGTTGCTGTTTTGATTTCTTCTCCCTAATTTTTTTCTCCACATGATTGTGGGTTCCTAAGTAGCCAAGTCCTGCTTCTCATTCCTGAACTTAAGCTCAATAACAAGTCCTTAACTACAGAATAGCTGGGGAAATTCATGCCCCCTTTCTGAACCTTCCCTTTTGCCTGTAAACAGAGAGGGTTGAACTTAAAATTTTCCTATTCCTGTGTTTGATGTATTTTCCAGGTCTATACTGTTTCCCCTCATGGGAAGACAAAAATGTCTTAGTATATCTCAAAAAACCAGTAGGCAGCTACTTAGCAACTGCATCCGAGGGCCATATTCCTGTTAATAGGAGACTGTACAGTGATTCCAGCTTCTGCCACCATCTTACCAGATGGCTTTTTGGTGTTTTGTTGTATTTACAATTACCATCTATATATTTCTGTTGCATTTGGAGTTGTATGTTAGGAAAAAGGGATAGTTAGTATTGAGGATGGTACTAACAGTTTAGATTTGTTTTAGAGTTTTTATTTATTTATTTTCTTGGTTTATCAAGACAGGGTTTCTCTGTAGCTTTGGAGCCTGTCCTGGAACTAGCTCTTGTAGACCAGGCTGGCCTCAAACTCACAGAGATCCACCTGCCTCTGCCTCTCAAGTGCTGGGATTCAAGGCGTGTGTCACCACCACCAGGCAACAGTTTAGATTTTAAATGTTTCCACAAAGAGTCACATGTTAAAGGTTTGATTGATAGTCTGTGGTACAAATCAATGAAGGAAGAACCTCTAAAGGGTGGAACCTATTCAGAGCTGGAGGGGTGGTTTGAATATGGTATTGGGACCCTGTTTACCACTCTGTGTATATTTCTCTATCTCTGTCTCTCTGTTTCTGTCTCTGTGTATCTGATTCTATCTTTCTGTCTCTCTCTCTGTCTCTCTCTCTGTCTCTCTCTCTCTCTCTCTCTCAGAAATTTGACTAACATGGATATTAGAAAATAATACTTCAAAATATTAAGTCCATGTAAGAATCTTTCCATTTGGGGATAGCAAGAAAATGTTCAAATTGAATGTTGAGTTACGGCAAACATTCATACCTACATTTATGATGAGGCTAGTGTTCCATTACATATTATCTCCTTGCTAAGATACTTCATTAAGTATTTTAACATTTATTACAATAATATATTTAATTTTCTTACATTAAATGTAATGATTATTAAGTTGTTCTAGTAAAAAAAAAAACCCACTACTATTTATAAGTAATTGCTATCTTAGTGAAATATATTTTGCTTATTAGGAAAATCTAAACATCTCTCAGGCTTATTCGAGTTCAGGCAAGAATGGGAGCTAAGACTCAGGAATCATTTTTGTTTCCTGGGGCTGTTATAACAAATCTCCACAAAGCAGGTAGCACAAAGCAACACCAATTCATTCTCTTTCAGTTCTAGAAGCCAGGTGTCAAAATCACAGGACCAGCAGGGCCATGCTGCTTCCTGCTATCCGAGACCAGAGTCCTAGCCTGGCTTCTTTCAGCTTCTGCGGATGCCCAGTCATCCTTGGTAGACCTTATCGTATCCACACATCACTTTGTCAGGTGATGCTTTCCCCAGGCTTCGCCCCTCCTTCTTGCCCTTGACCTGCTCTCATATTTTTGCCTTAATTATATCTATGGAGACGAAGATGTTTTTCCAAGTAAAGTCATATTCTGTGGCTCTGGATGGATGTGTTATCACTTTGAAATCCACTGTCCAAGTTGGCCCACGAACTATAAGTAAAGACAGTTGGGGCTTAATCATATGAAGTAACAGTTGGGTATCTCTTGTAAGTAAACTTCTCTTCATTCTGTTTGCTTATGTCTGTTCTATTACTTTGGTCAGTTTCCCTGAAGCCTGTGTCTCCCTTGGCAGAAAAGGAAACTTGTAGGACTTGGGCCTAGAAAACCAGGCCTCTTTTAAGTCAACAGAAACCAGAGAATGACTGACCTCACTCAGTCTTAACTCTAAATTTTTGAGAAAGTCAACTTTGTCGGCCAGTTCAGGAGGCCTTGTAATGAGTCATTTCAGCTATAGCAAGGATGCTTAGGAAGAGGAAGCCAATCTCAATTTAGCAAAGATATTTTAAATAAAACCACACTATTCTGAAGGTTAACTAGTGGTTTTATACTCTTTTGAAGGTTGGTGATTAATGTGTCAATTAATTGGTGACTAAGCCAACACTACAGTACCATCTAAATTTGCTTTTTAGTTAAGGTTCCTGAATATCGTTGAACTACATCATAATTTAATAATCAAGTTTAGGGTTCTACTATCATAATGACGGCCTGTTTTACTATAGAAAAGGCAATTTGCAGTAAATTTCTTTGAAAATCTTTAAGAAGATGCTCAACACTGACCTACTATGGTGAAACACTTTAACTACGTAAAGGTGTGTTGCATTTGTTTCTGCTGTGTTTGTTTAACTACATAAAGATGTGTTACATTTATTTATGTTGCATTTGTTTTACCTTGCCTGCCTAAGCCACCTGATTGACCCAATAAAAAGCTGAATGGCCAAAACCTAAGCAGTAGGGAGATAGGTGGGGTTTGCGGTCAGAGAGAATAAGGAGAAAGAATCTAGCTTCAAGAGAGAACAAGGGAGGAAAAAAGGGAGACACCAGGGGCCAGCCAGCCAAACAGCTGCCAGCCAACCAGACATGGGCTAAGGAGGGAAACTGGTCATACAAACTGAAAGAAAGGTAAAAAGTTCTGAGGCAAAATGTAAATGAAGAGAAATGGGTAAATTTAAGCTTAAAAAGCTAACCAGAAACAAGTCTAAACTAAGGCCGAGTAATCATAACTAATAAGACTCTGTGTCATGATTTGGGGGCTGGCAGTGTGTAAAAGCCTGTTACAGCCTAAAATTAGAATAACAAACTCAGCCCTGCCAAAAGGCTATTATGGGGTCAGGGAGATTGTCTGAATATCATTAACAGCTGGTCTTTAGGCTCTAAAAAAGATCATAACCCAGTCTACAATGTTCTAATGGATATTATCACAAGTAGCTATTTTATAATTACATAAATAAATAAATTTATAAATACATAGTTAATAGATGTATACATTTTCATGTTTATATGTGTGTGGGGGGTTGTGTGAGTGTCTGTGTGTATAATCAATACACACATATATGTATGTCTATATACATATATGAGTATGCATGTGTACATGGAGACCATGTACATGGAGACCAGACAAATATCTTGGATGTCATTCTTTCATATGGATACTGGGGCTTGAACTCCTCATGATTGCATGGCAAACACTTTACCAATGGAGTTACAGTCCAAGTTCTTACATATCTATTTATAGAAGGAAATTATCCTGTTATAGTTACACATTGTTAACATTACACATTGTAACTTTCTTTTTGAGTGTGTATGGTGTTGTGTAAGTAACTTCATTTTCACCAAATGTAATTGTGTCAGATTCAGAGACTAAAGGGAAAATAGGAAGAAAAGGCCAGGCTAGGGAGAAGACGAAGATCCTTGAAGATGGGAGAGAAAAGATCTTCATGCCATCGCTTGGTTTCCTCTTAAAGAGGTTGTAGCCTGTTGATAATTAGTGTCTGCTTATGGTGCTGGGGATCACAGCCAAGGTTTAATGCACATTAAGCAATCATGTTTTCACTGAGACACCACCCCAGCCTCTAGATCCCTGGTTTCGATCAAGAAACAAGAGATAACTGCCCATGACCACATGCACATTTGATCACGTATCCATGTAAAAATGCTGTTAAATGTTAAGTAACTGCTATGTGTAGATTCTTCAGAACACTTTCCAATGTCAACCATGTCGAACTTAATCCTTTGGCAAATACTTAGGGAACTTAATATCTCATTAAGTGGTTACTTATGTGCAGTAATTTCTATTTCTGAATTCTAAATATGCTGCATATACTATTCTGGGTTTTGTGCTGGAATTAAATACATTTTTAATGGCTGAGCTAAACCTGGCCACATTTTCATTGGTGTGTGTGTGTGTGTGTGTGTGTGTGTGTGTGTGTGTGTGTGTGTGTTGGGTGCCTGTATGGGCATATGTGTGCCATGACATATATGCCAAAGATGTAGGACAAGTCTGAAAGATTAGTTCTCTTCTTCTACTATGGGCTGCGCTGCTAGGGTTGACCTCAGGTTGTCAGGCTTGAGCAGTAAGCACGTTTTTTCCCCACTGAACCATCTTGCTAGCCCAAAACATGTTCTTGGGTTAATATAGATTATGCAGGAAAAGTTTATAAAGATGATGGAACATTTGATTTTAGTAAATGGAGATACTAACTTCCACAAGCCTAGGAAGATGTAAGGAGAAAGCGATCAAGTCAACACTAGCAGATTAATGAACAATGGATAGGCATTACAGTCTTGACATATGTAGAAAGTTTGCAAGTAAAGGACAAAAGATCAGGCTTCCAGGGTGCTTTGTAGAATTAACAGAGAGGAAGTCTAAAGAGGAATGATTGAATTATACATAATAAAAAGCTTACTGAGTAGCACTGAACAGATGTGTTTACAATTCATAGAGTCTAGCTCTTCTATTTATGACCTGGTTATAGCATATAGCTCTCAGACTTATCTTTTATAAAGTTAACAAAATATGCTTATCTTCAGAACATGCATATTACTTGCAACTAATTGAAAGTTACTTACAGGTAGAGACTCATGCCAACTTGTGTGATATGAATTGTTTGACTCAAAAATCAATAATGCTAACAGGTAGAACTTCCTGAGCTCTTTCCAAGACCGTAACTCAGAAACTACTCGCAGCCTTTTTTGTCAATAAATCAGGAATATCATATAATACCTAGGAAACTGAGACTTGAGAAAGCATTTGAAATTTGTCCAGCATCAAATAAACGAAATGAGGACCTGGGTAGCATAACTTTGGTTTTTTCTCTCAACAACTTTATCACACCAAGTAACACTATAAATTTTTCTGTTGGAATAACCTACACTGGTCTGGAGTCTGAAGCTTATGGTGCTAGTTTATGATACCACACACATTTTTCTTATGTTTTGAGGACATATATCTGATATTCTTCTGCAAATAGTGTATTTTTTGTCACAATGCCAATGTAGCATCTAGACATAACAACATGATTGCATTACCTTGAAAGACCCTAGTTTGGACAGTGGGATAAAGAGAACTATGAGCACACTCGTATCTCCCCCTCCACCAGAGAATGACAATGTTGATCCATAAATAACTCACAAGTGTTTTACTTTTCCTTGTATTCAACCCAATGGACAGAATGAACTTTAAAAAAGTGATGCTGTATTGGAACCATAAGGAGAAGAGGGTTGAATGTACTTGTTGGCTGACACACAAACTGAATGCAGAAACAAAACAAGAAGCCTCAAGTTAGAATAGAGAAGTGTAGTGGAGATTTGCTACAGCTACCATAGGTTGCGAGAGGCAGTCACGAGAACTGAAGCTAGCCACATACATCTTAAACATCGTTTGGAGGCAAAGGTCCAGTTTATGGGCTAGCCATGCAAATGTTCCTAGGAAAGGACTCTATTATGAAATCAGTGCTTACAGCAGCATTGGGGGAATCTCTTTTGTTCATCCAGCTCTCATCTTCAGACATCTGGAGTCCATACCACCATGAAACTATATGATACCCAGTGAAAAAGAAGGATGAGCTCATTGAGGGACTGCACTGCTGCTGGAGAGCTGAATGTTTGGAATTCTCTCCTTCATTTTTCTTCACTGATGTGTTTTCTGTAGATCATATGTTAAACAAGGGCATCTGACTTCTTAGGAACTTCTTTTGCTTCAGAGGTCATTTGGCAATTTTCTGCTTTTCTTGAACCAAAATCAATATTTGGCATCCTAGAAAATGGAGAACTAATGAGAAGAGAACCAGAGTGGAGGGTGATTTGATTTGAAATCATTTAAAATGGCTTTAGAGATTTGGTCCTTAGTCACTGGCCTTATCAAAGTACAATGTTTGCGCCAGAGACAAAAGACAAGACAAAAGAGTATAAAGAAGTGACAGGAGGAAGATGTGATCAAAGTTTAAATTCTCTGACAATCCAATAGGAGAAAAGACATTTTCATCTGCATGTATTAGTGCATGATTAAAACACCCACTCAGGCTTTGAAATATCCATTTAAAATAGCTTAATTAAAACTCAATTATAGAAACTTTCCATACTAACAATGAGAGGACTATTTTTATTCTCACTCTGCATATCAGTGGCCTTTAATTTTTAAATATGCCTTTTAGAATGAGCACTAAAGTACCAAATAATCCCAACCATTTCCAGCATTTTTGCCTTGATTATATAATAGAATTATAGCTTTAGTCTCTAAAATGAGAATAATAGAAAGTGCAGTAAACAAATTATCCTCATTAGTATTTATTGTGATTCAGGCAATATTAATCATCTTCTCATTATGAAAGTAAACTACATAATGTGTCTTTAGTTGGTTTCTTTTACTCTTTGGCTCTTATGGTGGCTTGCCACCCAGCTCCCAAATAAACATACAGAGGCTTATTCTTACTTATGAACGCCTGGCCGTAGCTTGGTTTGTTTCTAGCCAGCTTTTCTTAACATAAATTATCCTGTCTATCTTTTGCCTCTGGGCTTTTATCTTTCTCTATTCTGTATACCTTACCTTACTTCTTTCTCTGTGGCTTGTTGTGTAGCTGGGTGGCTGGTCCCTGAAGTCCTCCTCCATCTCTTGCTCATCCTTGATCTTTAGTTCCCAGATTTCTCCTTCTATTTACTCTCTCTGCCTGGCAGCTCCACCTATCCTTCTTCTGCCTAGCAATTGGCCACTCAGCTCTTATTAGACCAATCAGGTGTTTTATATGGGCAATGTATCAGAGCTTCATAGAGTTAAACAAAGGCAACATAAAAGAATGTGGCACATTTTTCATCATTAAATGAATGTTCCACAGCATAAACAAATGTAAAATATTTTTAATATTCTACCACAAATATGAGCTTAAACAACTGTGTAAAAAGTTAGTATATACATTTATAGATATAGTAATGTAATACCTTCTCTGCACTGTCTTTTTGCCCTATTTCATGTTAGCAGTGCAGAATTATTAAGATTGACACCAACTGTCTGCTTTGCTTTTGTTATTTATGTTTTAGAGTTAATCTTTAATAGTATCATTGTACAGACCACTGCCATTGTACTTTCCCTACCTCATTTTGCTCTAGTAATTTTTTTATGGTTTCAGGACTTACATTTAAGGCATTAGTCTACTTATCTTGCCTATTACATAGGAAATGAAATGAGCATGAGAAAAGAAAGGTAAGACACACTTATGGAAAAGAGACATACGGGTGGAAGCAGGTGCAGGAATTTTTTATAATAATTACAAGCTAAAAATCACAAGGAGAGAGGCTCCATGAGACTTGGTTTTAATAATAAAAGAAAAGAAAAATGTTGGATGAGATATGGAACAAGGGGAACTCTTTCTAACTGATGGCAGGAATATAAATTTGTAGGCGGAGACTTTGTTCATTTCCTGACTGCTCAGACCCGAATAATCACATAGAAACTATATAAATTACGGTACTGTTTGGCCAATAGCCTAAGTGTATTCTTACCTATCTTTTATATTTTAAATAAACTCATATTTATTCATCTATATATCACCACATAGCTGTGGCTTACTGGAAAGGTTTTGGTCGTGGCGTCTTTTTTCTTAAGCAGCTACATGGTGTCTCTGCCTACTTGTTCTATATATCTCTGCTCAGATTTCCTGCCTGGGTTTTCTCTGCTCATCCATTGGCTGAAACAGCTTTATTCATTAACCAATGGTTAAAAAAATATTCACAGCATACAGAGGGGAATCCCACATCAAAAATTAGTACATCCACCTGGGCAAACAAATAAAATTGTCCCCCAAAGGTAGAGTTCTCCGAGATTCAGGAATTCCATTACAGAGTTTATATCCAAATGAATGAAACCACTATTAAGAGCCAGGCAGTGGTGGCACATGTCTTTAATCCCAGCACTTGGGAGTAGAGGCAGGCAGATCTCTGTGAGTTTGAGGCCAGCCTGGGCTACAAGAGCTAGTTCCAGGACAAAAAAAAAGCTACAGAGAAACCCTGTCTTGAAAAAAACCCAAAAAAGGAACCACTATTTAGAAAAGATGTCTGGAATCTCAAGTTTATTGTAGCACCATTCCCAGGATTGTGTAAACAAATTGATGAAAAAGCCTTATATGTACATACTGTAGTTCTTTCAAACACTATAAAGAAGAATATTTTGTCATATGTTACAACACAAATGAATTTAGAGAATATTATATCAAACAAAACAAGGTAGACACTGAAAGACACATGCTGTTGTTGTAGAATATTATTTTAAGATGTGTTACATTTATTTATGCTGTGGAAGATTTGTTCTTATGATGTAAAGATCTGTCGCAGTTTCATATGCTGCATTTGTTTAACTCTGTGAAGCTGTGTTACTTTGCCTGCCTAAAACACCTGATCGTTCTAATAAAGAACTGAAGGGCTAATAGCTGAGCAGATTAAGGATAGGCAGGGCTTGCAGGTACATAGAATAAATATGAGAGAAGATAGAGGAAGAGCAAAAGAAGAAGGAAAAGAGGACTTGAGAGGCCAGCCACCTAGCTACCTGGAGTAGAAGGAAAGATAAACAGCATAGAGAAAGATAAAAGCACAGAGGCAAAAGGTATACAGGACAGCTTAGTTAAGAAAAGCTGGCTAGAAACAAGCCAAACTAAGGCCAGGCATTTATAAGTAATAACAAGCCTCTATGTGATTTATTTGGAAGCCGAGTGGTGGGGTCCCCCAGTGAGCCAAAGAGTAAAAAGACAACCAATGAGGTGCTATAAGACATCACTTGTCTTAAAATTTGTAAGTGGCTGACTTTAAGAGTAATCTTGGGGTCTGTGTTGTTAATCTTTATGGTAATGCATGTTCGGAGCTTACAGGCTTCACAAGAAAATCTGGACAATTCTTTTGTGCAATGCTGCCCCTGATACTTTTTCCTTAAAATACATATGTGTAAAATATGAATGCACAAGCACTTCAATGAATTCACGTGTTGGTCAACTGAGGTTTTTGTGTTGATGTTTGGTGTGAGGATTTCCCTCTAGTAAGAACCATTTGAGCTTTCTTTATTTTCTAAATCATCATTCCAAGCCTCATCATACTTGGTTCTACTAATTAGGCTCCACCCTATCCACCCAACAACATCTTCTTTGCTTATATAAAGTTCAAACTTTATTTAATTTTACTACCCATTAAACTGTGCCACTTTTGCTTAAACTTGGGTAGCAGTACTGTGAAGTGTTGTTCTAGAATTGGCATGTATTGGACTCATGAACTCTATGCATTTGTGGGTGCCTGCACAAGATCAACACAGCTAAATTTCCAGCAGGAAATTGGCAGGAGCCAAGGAAGCCCCACCCCTAACTCAGGAGAGCTAATGGAAATTGATAACCACTGGAGGAGGAAGCCTCATTTCTCTCAGGGAGTGTAGCCACTGGTAGGTTGCCCTTGCTCCTGTGAATGGCCCCATACCAATACAGATATGGTCAGTACTACTTGTGCTTAATAGATTATTAAAAATCAAAAGAAGAGGATATGAAGCTGAGAGAAGGTCTTGAGCAGATGTCCTAGGACAGGGGGGATGAGAGGGGCTGCATGTGAAAATATTTCATCGTATACACGTTAAAATTTATCAACGAATATACCTATATATGAACTGTATATATGTAAGAATGTTTTCTCAAATATAACATCACACTAACTCTCCAATGTGGTACTTAGTTGGGTGCTGAGGTATACATTATGTCTTTTGTATGATGCATTCTTTATTTTATAACTGCCACCCCATTTCTAGTAACGGTTATATGAGTGCAAGCGACTACACAGTGAATAGCTAGGTTTGATATCAAAAGCAGTGCAGACAATAGCATTTCCTACTTCAGAGTCTTACTGGGTTGGGATGAATAGGAGGAAAAAACAAAACAAAAACAAAAAAACCTCCAGAAGTAGCTGACTTCCAGCACGGATAGCAAGAAGGGTTTTATTGTACCAGTACCTGCAATCTAGCTGTACCCGACTGAGAGCAGTTTGTGCTTGCTGTCACCTTGTTGTCCTGGATGTATCCTTGAGAATGCACTGCTGAGGAAGTAACTTCAAGGAGAGCACTGCAATCAGCTTAGGATCTTACGTTGCTTTGTCTCATTACCTGAATAATTATTTTCAGAATATTGTTCAACAGAGCTGAGTCTCATCCTAATTTTTATTTTTATTTTTTTATTTTTTGTTTTTTTGAGACAGGGTTTCTCTGCAGCTTTAGAGCCTGTCCTGGAGCTAGCTCTTGTAGACCAGGCTGGTCTCGAACTCACAGAGATCCGCCTGCCTCTGCCTCCCGAGTGCTGGGATTAAAGGCGTGCGCCACCACCGCCCGGCTCATCCTAATTTTTAACCCATGTGTAAGAATACCCAATATTTGTGTATATGTGTGTGTATGTATGTATATCTCAGCTATATATGTTTTAAGTTGGATTGTCATTATTATAGCTTATAGAGTTCATAGCTAAATAAAACTCTTTGTGACTTTCTGTACCAACTTGATTTCTGCATGTTCTGTGACCAACATATATGCTGTCTTAAGCAAGAGGATCTTAACATCAAGTTAGGTTGGAACACTCAGAGCAATAGTAATATCCTGCATTATTTGGAAGTTGTTTGGGTACCTGAGACCACCATCTTGGTGGGAGATATCTCATTCCTGGCACTGGGATTTTTTTAAACATATGTCTTCTGGGAAGAGCATTATCTGAAGTGTAAGGATAACCCCAACTAAAATCATATATGTATGTATGTATGTATATATATATATGTATATATGAATCTATAAATAGGGAGGTTTTATTTGTTTGTTTTGTCTTTTGGTGTTTCAAGACAGGGTTTATAAAATAGTAGGTCTCCATAGGACTTTTCAAAACGCCCTTACTATTAGTTATTCCTTCCCTAACTCCTTCCTCTGTTCTACCTTCTCATCCATTTCTCCATTTAAATCTTTCCTCTCGTCATTCCTTGACAATATGGACCCATGGGCGCAATAGAGACAAGGATGTTATAGGAGATAACAAACCATGTTCTGATTGGATATCAGGCAGCTCCACTGGAGCAAATGCATGCCTGTTACTCTAAACCTGGTCACAAAGCTTTGGTTGAGATCACCGGCCCCAGGGATGGATCTCCTACTATTATTAGTTTTCTAAATGGACATAGCATCAGGCACCCCTCTAAATCTGTCTTTATACCTTTAATTAGTACAGTTATCAGGATTCACAAGGGACACTTCTTTGTGCAGTAGACAGTGGGCAAGACAGAAAACTCACAGCTCATCTAAATACAGAGAATGTCAGTTGACTGCTCAACCTCAAAGGAGACCACTATACCATCTTCTTCGACACAAAGTCTCAGGCCTATCTCAGAAAAAAGAAGAAGAAATGCTGTTAAGATCCAGGTGGGAAGCCGGGCGGTGGTGGCGCACCTTTAATCCCAGCACTCGGGAGGCAGAGGCAGGCGGATCTCTGTGAGTTCGAGACCAGCCTGGTCTACAAGAGCTAGCTCCAGGACAGGCTCCAAAAAAAGCTGCAGAGAAACCCTGTCTCGAAAAAAACAAAAAAAAAAAAAAAAGATCCAGGTGGGAGGGACTGGAGGACGACAGGCCTGCTGTACTGCCAAGCTCATGGCACCTGTATTGCCTATATAAAACCCACACTCGATAAAGGAAGTCAGTATTCTTGCATGGAGTTACATATATGCATATGTGTGTGTGCAGGCATGTACATGAATATATATATATATATGCATATTAAAAAGAAGATGAATTTGGGGAATGGTGAAACAGTAATGGATCTGGGATGATTTATGAGATAGGAGAACGAGTGTGGGATGAAAATGATTAAAATTATATCATGAAATACTTAAGAATTAGTAAAAGTATTATATTAAAAAATTGCATTTTCTGAAATCTTTTATAGAATATTAATAGAATTTTAGTACGTAAAATTTTAAGTAAAATTTGTGCTTATGAAACATATTTGTCATAATATTTATACAATCTTATAAAGTTAAGCACACACAGAAACACACATGTGCTCTATATTTATAGCAATTTCTTTCCATAGATCTACTCAAACAGATACCATCTTTAAACTTTTATATATTTTTATTTTTGGTGAGCAATACCAAAATGAAATAGGTCATTTCTTTCTGTGGTGGAGCGGATGGCTGAGTGCAAGCTGTGACCAAATGATCTCTCTTCGAGGCCAGATGAGAAATACGAACCTGGGCTTACTTCTCCTTATGTGTATTTCCAAGAGTTCATTAATAATTCTCCTTTCATTTCGATGAGAGCTAACTTTAAAACCATTTATTGTACATAAAGGAAGAGGGACTTAAAGAGAAACCCTTCACCTTTGGTGGTGGTATAAGTTTTCCTGCAGAATTTCAAAAGACAGTTATGTGTTTAGAGAAGATATGGGTACTAACTCGGGGTCCTGGAGTTAAGAAAGCTCCAGCTGTGTCTATAAATCTGTGCTCTGAAGGCAGCAAATACATCCCAACTCTTAGAAAGTCTCAGTTAAAACTAATACGTATTTTCTGCTCAAAGTCATTCATTTAGTTTATTAAAACTCAAAATCTTTTTTTTGACAGAGAGGAGGACAGATAAGCAATTCAGCTACACAAGAAACTCAGCGTGATAAAGAAGGTCCTTTCATGCAACTTCTAAAAAAATATATTGATGTGTATACCTGTGCAAAATTCTTTTTTTTTTTCTCTTTTTTTTTCCTTATGGTTTATTTTTTTTTTATATTTAAAAATTTCCATCTCCTTCCCTCCTCCTCCCCCTTCCCTCCCCTCCTTCTCCCCCTTCCCTCCCCTCCCCTCCACCCATACCTCCCCTCCCTCCCTCTCAAGGCCAAGGAGCCATCAGGGTTCCCCACTCTATGCTAAGACCAAGGTCCTCCCAACTCCCCCCAGGTCCAGGAAGGTGATCGACCAAGCTGAGAAGGCTCCCACAGAGCCCGTCCATGAAGAACAATCAGAGCCCAGAGCCATTGTCCTTTGCTTCTCATTCAGCCCCCGCTGTTGGCCACACTCAGAGAGACGGGTTTGGTCGCATGATCCATCAGTCCCATTCCAACTGGAGTTGGTGATCTCCCATTAGTTCTGTCCCACCGTTTCCATGAGTGAACGCACCCCTCTCGTTCCTGACTTTCTCCCTCATGTTCTCGCTCCTTCTGCTCCTCATCGGGACCTTGGGAGCTCAGTCCAGTGCTCCAATGTGGGGCTCAGTCACCTTCCCCATCTGTCGCCAGCTGGAGGTTCCAAAATTCTATAACTACAGCCACTCAAACTTCAGTTTACTTTGTTGAGGCAGGTACGGCCCATCTTCTGAAAGGAAGGAAATTTAAACTGCCAAAATGTCACAGTCATGGCAGATCAAAAGTTGACACAGAGATACCCAGATTCCCCGACTCAGTGCTTGTATTTACTGCTGTCTTCTTGGATCCTGAACCAAAACAGCTTTATTGGCCTGCTTAGCCTCACCTGGAATTAATTAATTAGTGGACAGTTCTATAACAATTGTATGGAAAGAAGCTGTGTGTTTTGTATGCATGGGGAAAGGCTTCTGGTCCTAACGGAACATGAGATGCATCTGGAAAAGAGAACTAGCACCATCCTTCCCTAGTGCACAGTGCTCATGCTGGCTTCCAGTGAGTGAGGGTATTTGGAGAAGGCGTTTGTTCATCTTTCTCTGAGTTAGCTGAACTTGATGTATCAATACATGCACTAGATTGTTCATATTTCCTTGTCTTCCTTCACTTTGTGAAAGGAACCTAATTCATTTTCAAAAACCTACCTATTCAGATCACACCGTCCTCAATCACTAAACAATAAATTCTACACTTCCTAAAACTGATGTCATGAATATTTTTGAAAAAAAAGAGGCAAACAAAACCAAATCCTCTCAAATGTTGTCTTTATTTTACATTATAACAAATAGTATCCCTAGACACAAGATCATACTAAGTCAGCAAATATAGTTCATGAAAATATTTCTAACAGTGGGAAACGTTTTTTTGTTCTTTGAATGGCTTATTTATGGATTCTGAGAGGATCATAGTCTGATTCTTTTCTTCTGTGAAGTACTTTAAGGTTTGATCTGAATATAGAAGTAGATAAAGAATTATATTGTACTGACAAATAAATAATAGGATTTTGAAGTTTTTCAATGGTGCCTGACAGGTTGTGTGTGTGTGTGTGTGTGTGTGTGTGTGTGTGTGTGTGTGTGTGTGTGTAAGAGAGAGAAAGAGAGAGGAGAGAGAGGAGGAGGAAGAGGGATGATCTGGGAGTAAAATACTGACAAAAGAAAACAGATATTGGGCAGGATGCTTGGACTTCTGGGAGCTGTGGCAATAAAATTTCTTCTATAAGGGAAAGACTAATAAATTTCCAGGAAGAATAGCCTTCTGCTATTTTATTCTAAACAATCTCAGTAAGACGTACTTGTGTTGATGACTGTTCGTGGAGCATGAGAGAGTTGCAATATATCCACGACTGTTGTCAGTAGCAATATAAATACAGGCCTCAAGGCAACATGCAGCAGTTAGTCAAGGGAGGAAAAAGGAGGATGACGTTTGCAAACCGGCTCTTGCACAGATGAGAGAAAGTCCCCCCTCCTGGCTTTACACATCTTAGAAAAAAGTCCCCGCATAAAGAGAGTCTGCTACAGAGGTGATTGCAGTTTGAGTTATATTTCAATGCAGATGGAAAAGGGTCTTCCACTGGGAGACCACTGCATATGAATAACTGTAGGTTCCTGCTCACTGGAGGCAGCATCTTAACTATGTAGCTCATATATGCCTTGACCAGGCTACCTTCCTGCCTCAGCATCCAGAGTGTTGCGAATACAAGAGTGTACCCCTACACCCAACATTATTGCGATCTCTCTGTTATCCCTGTTGAAATAATCCACTTTTAACTCTCGCCACAGTAGAGACTCAGTCCTTTGCCCACTCAGCCTGTTTTTCTATTAGTGTTTCTATTGGTCACTGTAAATCCCTTCAAGGACATTATAAAGAAACCTGTACTTTATTAAGCACCAGAAATATGGACCTTGGCTGTGGTCTCCATAAAACAACGACATCTTTCTCTTACTCTGTAAGTCAGCTGTGCTCTGTTCTACACTATTTACATCTTCTTTTCCTCTAGTGTCTCAGAGAGTGGCTTTGTAGACAGTTTGAGCAATTGAGGAGGAAAACCCACAACTGCCAGGCTGAGCAAGAACTGAAAACAGTTCCTGATTCTGTTGTTTGCTGCGTGGCAATGGGCAAACCTTAATTTCATCTTCAGCAATCATATCCCCAGCCCTTGCTGCTCAAGGCATGCTAGCCGAATGAAGGGGCAACTTCTCCCATTCTTTGTATATTTGCATCTTTCCTATTTTTCTTCACTAAGGAGCTGGCTTCTCTCTTTGTCTTTCTCCAATAATTCATTAAAAAGTATTTTTCCTACCACTTTCAGAAGTCTTAATCGTGCTATGCTTTCTCTGCGATCGCTTATCATAAATTGCTGTGATATTGTTCACTGAGAACTTTACACTTACTTTACTATAAGGCACTTAGCACGATTAACCTTTTCTTCATCAGAACTGTATTTTCTGATATTCATTTTCTCTCTCCACATGGTAAACACTTAAGGCACTTAGCACGATTAACCTTTTCTTCATCAGAACTGTATTTTCTGATATTCATTTTCTCTCTCCACATGGTAAACACTGAATAATTATAAGATTCATGAGTGAATCAGACACAGTCTTTCTCTTCACATTCTTTGAACATTTGTGAGTCATGATTCTACTCCAAAAAACATGTGGGCTCGGTTATGTCTTATTTTGAGAAGTTTTTTGGAATGAGATAAATTATTAAAATGCAAGGTTATTGGCAGAGGAAGGAAAGGCAAGATAGATTCTTCCATGGATAGATGAGAGTTTTGAAATATATCAGACACAGTTCTGTTTCCTTCTGCTTATAGAAAAGTTTGTTAATAAGAAAACAAAACTCCAGGAGCAGAGAGAACAGGACTGACATATGTATTTTTCAAAACCTTACAGTGTGGGTTCAGGATGGGTATTATCAATAATTAATCAAAGGTCTGACATTTAATAGTAGACAGAGGGAAGTCACTCTCCATGCTCTAGAATTTTTTTTATTTTCATTTCGCTTTTATAAAAATGTTTTTGACTCCAAGTGATCAATAAAGTTCAGCTTGAACCCATACAGACTCACAGATTCTCTGTCTTTCCCTTTGTTGGTCTTTCTTGTGACCACATAAGTTGCTCTTTCTTTGACCAACTTTCTCAAAAGCAAAGACTCAAGTGATTATTCCTGAAACAAGCAAACAAATGACTGATCCTGACAATGTAAGACATGCAAACAAAAGTAGAAACATGATTTGGAAGATTTGGGAGGCTTGACACACTTTCTCTTTTAGATTTAACACATCACTTTGCTTTACTAAGTTGGCCGTTTGGACTATGTGAAAATGTGATAGTCACAAATCATAATGATAAGAATGAATGTTTAGGGGCACAGCTCATGTTTTCAAACCATCACGAATCATTCATTTCCATATTCATCACCATAGAAAGTTCTAGATTTACCTTCCACAGCTGATCTGGAACACTGTGGAGCATGGACCATCTACAGGCAGAGAAAGCAAAACTAAGCAGATTTCATACTTTGGTGGGAATTCCTGTCAACTAGGGCATTTCAGGGAAGCTTTGCCTTGAGTCCCAAGCTACGCAATGAAGATACTATTGTCATGAAAATTCTTTACCTGTTACCAAACTTTAGGCACTCATCACACTTGTCTATTGTCTTAGTAAGTGAACAATGTCTATGCTTAGGGATATTTAAGTCACTAAGTAACCATACTACAATCCACTAATTTCTGAGGCTTGTAGATGTAATAAGAATAGATATTTGTTAATGTGAATCAATTTGCACTCCAGATACAGATAATGAAATTGAGCCAAGTGTGAACCACTTGGTGAAAGACACAATGAGATTTACATGAATGATAAAAAATTAAGTTCTTCTTAGGGAAAATAAGGCCCTTTTTGCTATGTGTTTGAATGGTCTTTCATAAATGTTAATTATGTATATTAATGCTTGACATGATAAATGAGGAAAAGTAAATAAAAGTGGTCTTAGGATATTTTTCATTTCAATGGTTTTACATGGATGCTCTCTTGACAAATCACAGTAATATTAAAGTTTATCTATTTGAACTAAAAGGCAATACTTTACATAAAATAATCAAATTCCCCTTTATTATAAGGGTGTCTAGAGTTCTTTGAACTGATTTTATGAACTAATGTGCCATGATATTTTCCCTTAAAGAACAGTTTTTAGTAGCACCAGTTAAATGTATGTGATGAATTATTTGCAAGTAGATCAAAGAGTAATAAGGGCCGAAAGTCACTTTTTAGTTTTGTCCTTAAAAGAAAGTAGAAATAAAATTGATTTCGAGAAAGCATCTTATAGCTCTTGCTTTGAATTATCATGCAATTTCTTTTCCCTGATCAGATGTCACACCCAATAAGTATTCTGTGGTTTCTAGTTGCTTTAGTGTTAGAAAACACAGCCATCCTTTTGTGTAGGCCTGCAATGGCCCATGCTCAAGGATGCTTGGTCACCTGAACTTGGCTTCAAAGATGTTCACCTTCTATAGTCGTGTCTGTGTTTTTGAAATTGTATCTTTTGAACCCGTCTTCAAAATACATTTCTCTGCTCTCACCTTCACCCTCTTCTGTCATTGACTATTTATGATCTTTCATCCAACTTAGGAAGCCACCTTTTTTTCCAGTATCCCTATGTCTTACAGTCACATAAAACCTCTTCACTATACATAGACACACAGTGTAACCACCCCAGGACACAGATGTCTTAAAATGAGACATCTGTTCCCTTATCTTTTATTTTCAGACTATCAAACTAAGGCACCTCAAGGAATTAGGATTTCCTTAGGAATCACATATTTCAGAGGAAAAAGTAAGTCCTGGTGTTAGTCAAAAGAGGAAGAACTTGTCTCTTCCGAAGAGATAACACATAATACTGGCAATTTATCAGTCTGTCTTGTAAAATTGAACAAAGATGGGCATAGCACACATTAACCAAGACTGTTTACCTATGCATACCTCTTGCCTCTATTTAAATCTAAACCTCACATCAGTACCCGAAGGATGGACTTGGGAGTTGTTGGATTTCTGTATTTACTCCTCTTACTAATGTAATATAAAACTACTGTTTCTGCTTTTAACTTTGTCTCCTTCAATGACTTATTGGAACAGGTAGATGAGCCTTGATTTGAAGGGCTGCATGGTTCCAGGATTTTACGCTGAAGACTCCAGTAACAATATGATTTTACTTTTGGTGGGAAGGCTACACATGACAAAATAAACAAATTAAAGGCTACACTAGTAATAGCAATGTGTGGCCCATTTTCATTCTGTAAAAAAAAGAGAGAGATTAGATTACAAAATTGTATCCACAATACAGTAGCCACACATGAACAAAACTTTATAAATAACTGTGGGAGAACATGCCTAGATGGACGGAATGTGGCTAAGATTTTAAAGGTCTTCTGAGATGCCAAGATAGAAGCTGTACAAAACTATATATATGGGTGTGAATATACATACATACTACATATTTGTCTGTGCGTATCTCCTTATAGAAACATTAATTTTCATTGAATGCATTTACCATGATTGAATTGAGGTCAGAGGAATTAACCACAGTTTCAGGGATGCAACTGGCACTGGCACTACCGTGCTGTCCAAGAAACATCAGTAATTAAGCTATATTCCTGTGCTTATGACATGAAAATGTTCATTTATATGAAAAATGAGCAAGCCAAAACTGGCAAACATCAAAGACCTATAAAACACATTCTTCACACATTGTTGAATTTTGTTACATTTGACAGAGATTGCTCTAGTTAATTAAGTATTTGATCATTTTAAAATTCTTAAATTATTGGCATAGCCAACTCTTCTAGAGATAAAGAAATGGAATGACAAATATAGAATTAACATATAATCCTCAAAGGAGCCAGCCCTTGTCAGATCCCTTCAGATGACAGCAGACGTAGTGAACATACCCTTTCAAAGCACACCAGATAGAAGCCAGTGAGTCAGCAATCCTGAATTAAATTAGCGCCAATCTTTTCCTTCCAACTGCCAAATAAAGGAACTGTGAGGATGTATTTGAGATACACAGTGTAACGGCATGCTAATGCTACTACAAATAAAATATTTATCATATTCAAAACAACAAATAACATCCTTTTTTTCTACTCCTTTGAACACAGAAATTCCCTGAAACATGGTGAGACAAGGCTTTAGCAGCCTTTTAGAAGCCGGTCCCACCCCTCCTCTAAAGAGCATTTGCTTATTGCCAGGTACTTTGCTCTTTTTGAAGTGCATCACACTTTGATTTATATTGATCCCTCCCTCTTCATCTACAAAGATTTTCCTCAGGTAGATCTGTGAAGTTTCTGAGTGGGATGTTTCAAGGGTCATTCTTTTGGTGTATTAACCAATAAGAACAAGCACACATGACAGAACACAGGTAAGCAGTTGTTTTGTGTGACGCTCCTGCTAGAGTCCCATTTGCTTTCAGAGTTAATTATCCCTGAATTTTGTTAAATTACCTTATCATATTCCTCCAGCCCCCAATCTACACATTCATTTTCTTTCATCCACCACTGCTCAAATAGAAATAAAGCCAGGAAAGAATAAATCTATTTGTGAATATAACATATATCTGGCACAAATGCAAGGATAGGGCTAAGGAGAGATTTTACTGTTCATAAAGCCAAAGAAAAGATCATTTGTGCTACTTAACACATCACCTTCCTAAAGAGCTAGTGCCCAGGCTAAAGCCTTACTGTGTATTGCATTTCAGTTAAACGATCCATTTGTTCAGTTTCTAGTCTTTTAAAATCTCTTCCTTTATAACACTGCTTTTTATATCCATCATCAAGTTTGTAGGATACAAAATTATACAAATAATTTCTTATCATATTTATTCATCTGTGTGGTTTTTCTTCTAGACATGTTGTCTGCAGAATTTCTATAAAATTAGACCATAATTATGGCTGTAGTGAAAGAGTATCACTGTTCATCTCTGGAAGGACTCATGCAAGAGAGGTCATCTCATTAAATCTGATCTAGCCTCAGGGTGAAAGAGCCTACCGTTCAAAGATTTGAAGTGATTTTTGCAAGTCAGAAAAAGCAGCAATGATGCCCGGCTCCCAGATGCTTCACTATTTGAAAAACAAACATGAAAAATGAGGTCAAATGTTAACTACTGAGTGTAAGTATAGGATAAGTATATCACATACTAGCATTGAATAATAAAATTACTAGTCAGAAAGTCTAAGTAAGATCACACAGAGAGACAAGCCCAGGGTCCCAATAGAATTTATTTGCAATCTTCCATCTGATTCTAATTATAGCAATCTATTTAGAGATGTACTGACTCTATCAATGAAATAATTTCCTTGGTATGCACCTATGAGATATTTAACTTTTGGAAACTTTGCAGGTATTCATTGCAAATAAAAGATTCTACATTGTCTGCCTGACAAAGATGGCAGGTATGAATTCCTGTTCACTCTATTCATACTATGAGCATGTGTGTGTGTGTGTGTGTGTGTGTGTGTGTGTGTGTGTGTGTGTGCAGACAGTCAGGCATGTGCGGAGAGCACACATTTTTGAGTAAAGGCAGGCAAGGGACAGAAAGTTCTGTTCTCTATTTGACTTTAAGTCCAGTACTAATTCAAGTCTATCGATTCCATCAAACTTCAAAAATCTTAAGCGTTTCACTGCTTTAAAAGAAAAATCCCCTGATGTCATCAAAATTATGACTATTGCTTTAAACTTTTTAATCAAAATCTATTTTTAGATATTATGTAAATCATAAAAAATATCCATATGAATGAAGATAATGTCTGCATCTCCAGCCAGGTGAAATATATCTCTTTCGTCAGGTTTTGACCATTATTTTAGACTGAAAACTTTCCAAGTCCTTTTTGGTCTTTGTACATTACTGTCAATAGTTACCCAAAGGCAGCAGGAAAGAACCTTCTCCTTTCTAAATATAATCTACTTCAAATTTGAGATATCTCTGTCTGTCTGACTCTGTCTCTGTCTCTGTCTTTCTCTGCCTCTCAGTCTCTCAGTCTCTCTGTCTCTCTGTCTCTCTGTCTCTCTCTCTCTCTTCCTCATGTGTTTCTCTGTGTGTGTGTGTATGTGTGTGTGTTGTGTTTTATTTAATTCGCTGATAATCATCATTGGATACTCATCACAGATATGTGTTGGAAGGTGAACAACTAAAAATGAGTAATAGCTGGACTTTGTGGCAGATTCTTTGGAGGGGCAGGAAGATTATAACTTTAAGGCCAACCTGGGCTGTAGTGTAATTTAAATATCAGACTAAGCAAATTAAGGTGCTCTTCATAACTGGTTGAAATGCAGAGAACAAATGATCATAGAGTGCTCATCCCCTGCTGATACATCTATAGTACATTTCCCATACAAAAGGCTCAGAGAGTATCTCAGAAAGAGGACAAAGATTCTAAGAGCTGGAGGTCCAGGAACTGTGCTGACGTTAGGTCTTCTAGCAGTTAGAGGGAACTCCTAATACCTCAACAGTAAGGTTGTCTAAACCAGACCTGAGCAATGGCAACACTAATAGACATGATGATGTGAAAGAGAACTCATGGATCCCCACCCTGAGACAAGAACTATAGGCAAACAATGATTGCTGAGAGAGGGAGAATGTATAATATTTAATTGGTTATTCAATACCAGTGGTTAGTTCTGAAATTATATATATACACACACACACAAATATATATATGTTTGTGTGTGTGTGTGTGTGTGTATATATATATATATATACACATATGAAATCATAAAGACAGACAGACACACATGTAAAAATGAAAAACGAGCCCCTAAGCTTGAGAGGGAGCAAGAAGGCCTGTGGAAGGGAGGGTTAGATGCACGAGAATGAGGAAGAATTTTGTAATTATATCTTAATTAAAAATTATAAATTAACTTCATTCCAAATGAGCATGCATAGAAAGAGTGTTAGGAACATAGATCAGTGGTAGAGTCCTCGCTTAGCATATGTCAAGCACTGGACCCAGTCCTCAGTACTATAAACTGAATAATTACAAGAAGTGAGCATTAACCTCCCTTTTTTCTCCTTGCTCCCCTATTATTCTTTTTCACCAGTTTCTGTATCTCTGAGTTCATATCGGCTAATAAAATGGTAGCCTTACTTTGGGGGACCTGGAATAAGACATGCTAGTAAAATTTAGCTGGCCCATTGCACTCTGGTCTATTGCCAAATTAATCAAAATAAGCACAGGAACACTTTGCATAGTGTATTTGGTATGCTAATTACACTCTTCCCTTTTGCATTGGAAGGTTTCCCATTTGGGCCATGTTATAGCTGAATACACCTCCTTACGTAGATGGAGAGAGTTACAATATTCATCTGGCACTTTTCTCCCACTGTGATGGCAAAACCAAAGAATAAAGGCACCTCAGATACTAACAAAAGAAACAGAAAATTTGAAAGGGAAAATGAAAAAGGGTTGATTGAGAACTGATATTCTGACAAGGACCTCAGGATTGGTGATCTTAGTCAAAACCTTCAGGAGACATACGCACATCTCCATAAAACCTGATCAGGTTCTTCAAAAGTTACCCTTTTCAAGGTTAGAGATGAGAACTATATCTTCAGCCGAGTAAGCCTTGCTCTCTGTGCTCCTCGGGGTCTTGGAATTCATCAGTACATTTGCATCTTTCTTAGAAATTTTCAGAATCTGGAACATCGCATTTTCTCCATCTGTAGCCTTTTGTGGAGTGAGGCAACTGCAGAAAGAAGAGGTCTCCAAACTCAGTAAGACTCCAAGCCTTGGCAGCAGCCCCCAAGGCAGGTGGTGCTGTCACTGCTGTCGGCTGGGGAACAGCACTGAGTCGACTTGTGAGCCAACAAACAAGGGCTAAAAATGTAAGCTCGCAACTTTGATTTTGGACAGTCACTCAGGTTTTCTCTTCTAGCCGTCGTGATAAAATACCTTGATGAGAACAACTTGAGTCAGGAGGTTTTATTGGCCTCACAGGATGGGAATATTGTCAGTTCATGCTGGCTTGCCAATAGAAGCCTATGCTGCTATTATGTTAACTATTTACTTAGTGTGTGCTTTATGCATAAATGTATTGTGTATGTATGTATGTATGTATGTATGTATGTGTGCTTCTTTGTGTGTATGCAGGTTCACATGGGTCTGTGGATCAGTGGAATACCTCCAGGAATCCTCAGTGTTTACCTTATTTGAGACCCAGTGTCTTTTGTTGGAGATATATATGCCTGTGTTTGTCACCCATCTCCCTCTAGGAGCATGTTGGAATGACATATTCATTTGAGCTACTTCCTTGAGTTCTTATGTGTGCTCCAGGTAACCATAACTCAAATGGACAGTCTTGCCTGGCAAGGAATTTTACCTATTGAGCCATCTCCTCGGCATCATGGTATCTTTAACAATACTGAGCATAGTTGCATGTGTGAGTGCTCATGTCTTCTAAACAATTTTTTTGAGTCTCTATTCCTAGGAGTGAAATTAAGCATGCTAACTGAACAACGTAGGCTTAGTTATAATGATAGACATATGTTCTTGGTTTATTCAATGGATGTGAATTCTAGAAATTCAAGTGAAGACATGTGCATACACATGATGAGCCTTTGGGAGAAGCGTCCACTACATGGAATGATGAGTGATTTTCTCTGAGGAAGAACAATAGAGAAGTCATTTAGTAGGAGAAAGACACATAAGAAATTCTTGGGAGTGATGGGAGCATGAGCTGGGTATGATGGCTCAGTGTTATTTTATTGCTTTACACGCATAGATGTTAACCATCAGGAAATTTAAATGATCACTTTTGATCTCTTCATATTCGTGCAAGGAGTGACCAAGTTCTATAAGACAAGAAATAGAAAAAGGATAAATGTGTTGAGGTAAGAAAAACCTGGGTGATATCATGTGTCAAAGTTAAAAAAGGAAATGCTAACAAATACAACAAACCCTAAAAGTATAAACTTCAGTGTTTTACAAGCTTCCTAAGCCATTTTAAGTTTTCCTATCAGTATTACAAAGATAAATGACTATTTTTACATTCTCCTGAGTCAGGTCAATATTGTATCAAGAATTTGTTTGTTAATGCTTAGCTGCCTTCAGAGAGTTATTGAAAGAATAAGTAAAATGATGGCGATCAACCGGCCTTGTAAAAACACGTGCACTGTAATGTGAGCTCTTACTGCTGTTACAATTATAGGTTAGGTTTTAGCACTATCTTAAGGGGGGTTCTGTAGAATATGAGTTGAAGGTAGTAGCCTAATGACAATGTGTGTGCTCTCAGAATCTCCTTTTAATCTCATTCTTTCCAGTCTCACTATTAAATACTTGGTAAATTGACTTGGGAGTTTGCTAATTGGATTTGGGGACAATCCACAGCCAAGAATAAATGCTTTAAGAGAGCATTGAAGTATAACATGATCCTGGCCAACTTTGGGCGACAGGCTAACTGTCCAGCAAATGAGATTCCCTAAAGGTGTCTACAAAGATCCAAAGCATTTCATAAAATAAAATGCCTAAAAATGACAAAATGCTCGCAGCTCTGAGCGACATCATGTGGTACACACCAAAGCCACAATCGTTTGCCTTTGCTTTTCAATTCCAGATTTTGGCTCATTCTTTGCTCTGGTACCTCTGAGCCCTTCCCCAAGGTCACACTCGCTGCTGCTGCTGCTGCTCTTCACACTGTTTGAGTGACAGTTGGAGTCTACATAGATTGGATTAGTTGTCATGAAGGATGTCATTGATTATTTCAAGAAAACCTATGTGGTTCTGTGCTTAGAGACTTGTAATGGTCCCACAGAAAACTTCAAGAAGTCAGTCCATGGAGGACACTGTGCCCACAGTGAGGGACAAGACTCCCTCAGTGCAGAATGGGAGATGAACTGAGGTGTTTAATCACGATTAGGTATTTTTTTCCTATTACAGATGCTATTGCATTCTGTGTGTTTATCTGTGTGTGAGTACCTATGTGTCTTTGAGCACACACACACACACACACACACACGTATGTACTCCCACATGGAGGCCAGAGACATCAGGTGTCTTCCTCAATTGTTTGCTTATTTATATGCTTACGATAGCATATCTCACTGAATTTGAAGCTCATGAATTTGGTTAAACTGACTGGCAGACAAGCCCAGGCCTTCTCCTAGATCCATGTCCTCAGTGCTACAGTTACAGGTATGTGTTGCCATGAACAGAACAGATTTTGCTTGTTTTGTTTTGTTGTTTATTTTTTTGGTTTATTTATTTTTGTTTTGTTCTGTTTTTTGGCTTTTTTTTCGAGACAAAGTTTCTCTTTGTAGCTTCATTGACTGTCCTGGAACTAGATCTTGCAGACAAGGGTGGCCTCGAACTCATAGAAATCCACTTGCCTCTGCCTCTTGAGTGCCGGGATTAAAGGTATGTGCCACCACCATCCAGCAACACATTTTTTTTTAAGCGAGTGCAGGATATTGAAATCTGGATGACATGTTGTACAGAAATCATGTTACTGAGCAATCCTCCATCCCCTCAGCTTTACTTCTTGAATCATCTCAGATTTTTTTCTTTAAGTCAAAGATTATTGTTGTGTTTGCACTGCTTGAGTTGGAGCAATGCTTGAAAGAGCAGAAGATGCTGCCACTGAATATGTAGCCAAACTCCCTAGTTGTCAGCTCTCACAGCATTGCAACTGCATTAGCCTTCTTTGGTTTCTTCACTTTTGTATGTGTATACTATACATCTTACAACATAACCCTCCAAAGACTGTTTTCAATGATCATCTTTAAAGTGCTTTTGGCAACAATATCTAACACTTGCCATTGTGAAACCATAGCCTCGGAAATAATCACTAAGTCTGTGTTCAGTCTCTCCTTTCACCAAACCTGTCAGATACCTCCTGTAATGATCTAAAGGCGGTGTTGACTGAAGCTGCTTGGGACTCATGTGTTTTCCCAAAGAGAACTCTGTTGTGAAACTAAATGGAAATGTGTAATAGACACAGAAATCCACTGAACATACTAACGTTAATAAACAGCCTTGATTCCTCACCTTAGAACACTAACATGAGCAGCCTAAATTCTTCACCTGAGCCAGATTTTAAAACTCACATCTCTTTAAAGAGAAGTGGGGGCTCCAAGATCAAGGGTCCTGCAACTCCAATACAAGAGGTGCAATAATGCATCTGTCCTCTTAACCCAAAGTTCCTATAGCTGTTTATGCCGAAAATATCCAAATCAGGGAAATGAGTTTCAAATAACTGAAGACCTACAGCGTCACGGAAGCGCTGTGGATGGACGGCAGAATGAAGGAGGAAGCAGCTAGCGTGTGGTGTTCTTCCTCAGAAGCTAGACTCACAGTGGGTCTGCACGGTCTGTGAAAACAGGGAAGAGTAAGGAAGCTTCCTTCGAATGCTTATTGAGACTGGCACGCATGGTATTGGATGCAGTCTCAAAGTGAGCCATTGCCTCTAGGTGATGAGCTGTTGTAGTGGAAATATCAGAGAAGACTTTTTTGACAATCATCCTGCCAAAAAAAAAAAAAAAAAACAAATTAACATTACTCTTGCATGTCAGGGTGAAAAAAAGACAGGTCAGAAACAAGTGCTTTTTCCGTACGTGTAAGATTGTTCAGCTTCTTTCATTCCTTTAAAAACCAGAAAGAACCCAAGCGCCCCAACCAAGGCTTCCATGACAGAACCTGCCCCTTTACAGAAACTAAGCTAAATGACGTCTAGCACTAGTCTGTGTTCTTGACTTGGTGGAGACGTTCCTCTCCTCATCAGAAAGAAGAATCAAATGAATTTGTATATTTGTGGTTAATATACAAAAATATTTTACTGTTTTTCCCTAGAGGAGCATAAGCTATCCTCTACCTGATAAAATAAAATCGGCAACAACTTTAGTTGTCTGGAAATTCAATGAAATACCATATTGATACACGTATACTGCTAACCATGCAAGATGTGTGAAAAGCATAGCTAGTGTGTTGAAAGGTTTGCTTAAACATGTGGTTTCCAAAGAGTGTGTAAAAAAGCCTATGAATATTCGGTGTTCCTTTTTTTGTTTGAGAATTTCATACATGCATGTGATAGAGGTTTATTATTCCTCCTCCTCCAATTTCTTCCCTACCCACCTCACCATTCCCTCCAAACTTTGTGTGTTCTTTTTGTCTTCTCTCATAATGACTTCACTTAGTGCTGCCAGTGTGTGCATGGATATAGGGCCATCTATTGGGGTATATGTAGCCTCCCAGGGGTCACACCCCTTTAATAACTTGACTCTCACATCCCTTAGCAGCCATCAATTACCAACAACTCCTTAGGTAGGATGAAATTTTGTGACCACCTCCCCATACATGCTGGGATTTTATGTGTCTTTTCCTTGTACAGGTCTTGGGCATGCTGTTACAGCCACTATGGTTCATACATGCATTTGCCTCATTGCATCCAGAAAACAGTGCTTCATCGTTGTTATCCATTGTCTCTGGCTCTTGCCGTCTCTCTGCTACCTTTCCTCTTGGGGTCAAAGGAGGTGTTGTACAGATATACCATTTAGGACTCAGCACTCTTCTCAGTTTCTTTTTCTCTTCATGCGGACCATGTTGTTGAGCTCTGCGTCAGTCACCATCAGCTTCTAAAAGCTTCTGTGATAAGAGTTGAGAAATGCACTAATCTAGGGGTAATAATGATAGATAACAGTGCCAAGAATCCATGGCAAGGCAAGTAATATGCCCTAAGAGAGAATTTATAACTATTATTCTGCTAAATGTCTAAACCTGCTTCTAAAGATTTACTGTTATATATAGAAGACTTTTATGTCACAAAATTATAAATGGTCTATTATCATAGATGCCAATAAAAAAAGTAAAAGATATGTGATGTACTGCATCTTGATGTTTCAGCATGAAGACAATGCAAGAAGTCTTCTTTGGTTAGTCTTTTCAGGGTTTGGAGGCTGCATATCAGCACCTGTGCATAATTCACTGGTCCGTGCATTAGCAACAAAAGGGTTGACCATTTAGAATATGTCCCTTGACAGAGTAGTTCCATTCCTTGGCTCGTACGTTCCATAAGATGCTGTGTTAGAGGTTTCTGCTGTAGGAACAAATTCTAGGAGGAATATATGAGAAGCTCCAATGAGAAAACAAAGCAGCAGAAATGTCTGATTCATGTCTGGGCCCTGATAGAAAGAGAGAAGCTGACTATGAAACATCAAATGACCAGTGTCTGGAACTGGGGCAGAGGAATACTGAAAAGGTGTCTACCATAGGACAGAAGTCATATGTTCACACTTTAATATGAGCAGAAATGAGGGATGCTAGCAAATTTCGTGATAAGGTACTCCAGATTCCCATGCTACCTGCAATCAACAGTGCAAAAATTCTGGCAGTGTGTGTGTATGTGTGTGTCTGTATGTGTGTGTGTGTGTGTGTGTGTGTGATGTGTGTGGGGGTATGGAGTGTCTTATAAATATATGATATGAGAGACAAAAGAAAAACCCGAGACTGATTATTAAAGTGGTTTAGTTGGAACATGGGTACATTCCAAAATTGGACAGCAATAGCATCTTTACTCCAGAATGCTCTTGGAAGACAATGGCAAGGAATTATTTCCACACTGGAATAAGCTCCAGACAACTAGAAAAAACGGTTCAAGGGTATGACCAGTAGCAAATGGGCAGGTAATACTATTCAGAAAATCCTCAATGAAAAGACAAGGTAGTGTCAGAATAAGCCACGTGAGTAGTCATCTGAAAGTGCCTACAAAATATAAAAATTTATAAAGTCATTTATTAAAATATATGAAGAGTCCATGGCTTTCTAGACCAGGGCTAAAACCCTAGTTTCCTAGTTGCAAAGAAATGAATCTCCAGAGATACACCCTGAATTTGGAGCCTCCTTAGTCTTTGAGAGTGTCAGGAAAAGACATTGAGCATAAAATCTGGTGACTCTAATTTTGTCAAATTGTTGGAAGACAGTTTGGTATCATTCTGAATGGTGTATGCATGCCTGTAGTTTCACCAATCAGAAGGCTGGGGCAGGAGGATTCCTGAAAATTTAAGGCCAACTTGCAAAATGAATGCAAGTCTGAAACGTTAAACAAAAAAGCAAACAAAGTATATGACCATAGGAGCAATGCTAGACACATAAAGTATAAGAAGTTTGGTAATTGGTACAAATTGGTTTCTATTTATAGATATAGCAGTTCTACCCCATCTTGAAGTACAAAATGATTACTATGGAAAAATTATACTGTATGTCTTGACTTCCACCTACCAAGACTGGTGAAGTTATTTCTTTTTACCCAATGTCCAACATATCAATAACAAACACCATCGCATTGACTTTGGCATCCTAGTTCAAGATCAATAGCCAGCGACGCTAAAAACTGGTTTCATCTCCTCACGATAGATATTCTTGCCCCCTTCCCCAGAAGTAGCCATGAGTCGGTATAACACTGTTTATAAGTGTTCCTACTTTATATCAAAGGATATTTGAAATAGGTATATTCGTTACTTTTCCTATATCTGTGATAAAATACATGAGAGAAACAAGTAAAGGGATAAAAGATTGGTTTTTGGCTCATAGATTTAGTCCATTCTCATGGGGAAGGCATAGTAGTTTGCATGACTTAGAATGTGATAGATGCTTATTATATCTTGGTGGATCATGAACCAGACAGTGAGAACGTGAAACATAAGTTTATATCCCCTTCAAGGCTATACCACAACAATCCTCTTCTGTTAGTTAGACTACAGTCCCAAAGGATCTCTAATAACTATCAAAAGAGTGCCACCAGTTGGGGACCAAGTCTTTAAAACATGACAACCCTATGGAGGACATCATGGTTAAATAGTAACAAGAGGGTACTACAAAGTCCACTGATCATATTACTTATTGTGCCCCTCAGGAGCTTAAGATATTAAAGAACATCAGGAGGTCTGCTAAAGTACAGATGAAGTCTGAGCTGAGTGGTACCACTTGATGAGAATGGACCCCCAAATCCACCAAACATGCAGCATTCAGCTTTCACGAAAGATTTGAAATAGCGTTATTCCAAATAGGTAGAAAATTAGGTAGGAGAGCCAGGTAAGGTGAAGTTAGGGGTTCCTGAATTTTCACTAGCATTTTCAGTTACTTTCTATCCTGGCCATTCCGGCTCCTGTAGAGGAAGGTGTCAAAGGTAATGTTGAAGTTTACAATCAAGGTGGAGCTCTCTGCCTACAGCATTATGGTTAGTGTCCGTGCAACTGTGCCTAAGATCCACTGCATACCTCTGCTGTCCACTTCGGCCTTGTTGTTCCAGATGCTAACCAAACTGTAAGAAGACAGTCTCTACTTGGTAATTTTCTCAGACACCGCTTTTGCGAGCCACTGCGCTCGAGATCACATCCTACCAAGTGACAGCTCACATGTAACGGCTAATGAACACGAGAGTGGAAATACTTACGCACTTTGACCCAGTATGGGACAATTATGATAGATCATTTTAGCTCCACAGTTCACTCCTCCACCCCCTGCTCCCTGCTGCTTTCCTTTCCCCTGATTGATGTGGGAGAGTCTTCTGTTTGAGTTGATTTCATTGGCTAATAAACTGCCTGGCCCATTTGATAGACCGCCCCTTAGGTGGGTGGAGTAGACAGAACAGGAAGAAGGAAGTGAGGTATATGGCTCAGTCAGATGCCACGCCTCTCTTAAGTTAGGCAGACCACCGTGCCTCTCCTCAGAGAGAAGCCAGATGCAATGAAGCTCCAGCCCAAGATGGAAGTATGCTAGAATCTACCTGGTAAGGCACCACTTTGTGGTGCTACACAGATTATTAGATATGGGTTAGTCAAGATGTGAATAAGAGGCTGAAAATAATGGGCCAGGCAGTATTTAGAAGAATACAATTTGTGTGTTGTTATTTCACGTGTAAAGCTAAGCATGCGGGAGCAGGGCGGCGGGAATCCTGCCCACAGCTCATCACTATCACTTCGCTCAACTGATGACTAAGATGAACCTGGCACACAGGTTACATTATGAAAGATCTGATTAACAGCGTCCCCATTCAGCAGGAAGCAGTTTGGAGAGAAATAACTGCGCCCATATTCCCAAATATTGTTTATAAATGTTCTTTTACATTTAAAGGGGGATATGATATAGATATGAATAATTTGCATTGGTATGGATTTTAAGGTCAATTTTGTTATATGTATATGTATTTCTAATCTTGATTAAGGTATTGTGATTGTGTAGTTCATTTTAAGAATATAATGTATAATTAGGAAATATAGGTTGCTAATGGATAATCATTGATAATAGTAAAGCTTATAGTCATGTTAGTTAGATTTTCTAGATATATAGAGATATTTTAAGTTACATAGGCATTCTTCATATCTTTCAAAGACTACAGAATATCGCATTTTAGATGTTTTAATAACTTAGGACTGTTCATGACAATGAGACATGTCTGCTCCTGGCAGCACCAATCTACTTCAAGAAGATGATGGGCATCGAAGAGGATCTTTATTGAGTTTGATAGCCATTTGGGCAAGAAACTGCTCTTGCCTGGACTATTGTATAAACTGGACATAGAGAACCCTCAGAGAGAGGACTGCTGAACTTGCCTAAAAGTGAGATGATCTTTCGGGATTCCTGATTCATGAAAGAGTCTGCAAGACATTCTGCAGGACACAGCAGAAAGTGACTGAACTGTCTTTGAAATTTCTTGCTTTATGGAAATGTCTGCTGGAAACTATGGGCCTGAAGGCCGAAGATGGATGCCCCAACGGTACAGAGGAACTTTGGGTGACTGTCCAGGCAGCGAGATGTCTCTGTCATTTCTAGAGTTTTGTAAGTTGCTTACTTCTTATTTACTTAGGTAATATTATATCCTTCTGGAGTCTTTGATGGAGTTGAAGAATGGATAGATAGTAAAAGTTTTCCTTTGTTATGATAAAGATAAAATGGATATAAGTATTGTAACTAATTCTTACTTGATAACTATTTTGTTATATGTAATTTTACTATGTTAAAGTTAAAGCCTTTCTTTTATTGTTTAAACAGAAAAAGGGGAAATGATGTGGGAGAGTCTTCTGTTTGAGTTGATTTCATTGGCTAATAAAGAAACTGCCTGGCCCATTTGATAGACCGCCCCTTAGGTGGGTGGAGTAGACAGAACAGGAAGAAGGAAGTGAGGTATATGGCTCAGTCAGATGCCACGCCTCTCTTAAGTTAGGCAGACCACCGTGCCTCTCCTCAGAGAGAAGCCAGATGCAATGAAGCTCCAGCCCAAGATGGAAGTATGCTAGAATCTACCTGGTAAGGCACCACTTTGTGGTGCTACACAGATTATTAGATATGGGTTAGTCAAGATGTGAATAAGAGGCTGAAAATAATGGGCCAGGCAGTATTTAAAAGAATACAGTTTCTGTGTAATTATTTGGGGCATAAGCTAGTCAGGAGGCCGAAAGCAGGGCGGCGGGAATGCAGCCCACAGCCCCTTCACTACACCTGATGCTGCTAGGATGGATGCTCACAAAGGAGCAATGTGTGTCCAAAACACCCTCTGAGGTGTTTCCCAAAACACCCATCTTGCAACAGAGATGTTTCCACATGGACTTCTAATGGTGATTTTTTTTTCTCATAAAATAAGAAAATAAATATGGATATTAGTCACTTTGTGGATGATATAATAAGTATTGGCTTGCCATGTGTAGTGAAATCACTCCTTGAATTCCACCTAATTCTGTCAGCTGCAAAGATGAGACAGCTTTAACTGGCCCTCTTGATATGGGCACTAGGACTGTAAATAGGTTTAGATACAAATACAGCCTGAGCATTCAACCCCAAACTTCAAGCACAATGATTTCAAAACTGCATGCCCTCTCAAGAGGGCTATTTCATCAACCACCAATTATTCCACCCTGTGTCACTAGTAGACTTTAAAGTGAGTCATCTGTCTAATATGTATCGCTATAGATCTGTGAAAATTCAGACTTCCACGCGTGAATACTGAAGATATATCTGAAGTCCTCTTTGAACACTGGTTGTGCTTTGGATCTTAAGTGTTCCCATTATTCTTTTATGCCGAAGGCTTAGTCGCCATATGACGGTGTTGTGGTGAGTTGGCAGAAACATAAATGAGGCCTGGTTGGCAGCGGTGAGGTTGCTGGGTGTTGTGTCCTTGAAGAAGATATTGGAGCTTAGAGATCTTCCTCTGTGTCTTCACTTCCCTGCTACTACACTTACCACACGTTCCTTTTCAAGACGCACTGCCTCCTTGAGGCCCAAAGGCAATAGCACCATCCGGCCATGGAGTGAAGATCTGAAATGATGAACCCAAATTCGATTTCTCAGACTTTTTCTCAAATTTTTAACAGCCACAGAAAGATAACACAACTCTCTCTTTCAAACACTGTGAACTTCTCTTTCCTGTCAAGGTTTTGGATAATGGAAGGACTTCTTTATTGAGTGTAGAAGGAGCTATATATCTCCCAGGATTAGATGGGTAAATGGCATTCAGCAGAGAGATGTGAATTGGTTTAGCATTCATAGGTAGTCCCCTGGCAGCTGCCAAGTTTGTACAAGGCTGGATAGAGGTGATGGATGACGCCAAGCAAACAGTGTCTTCCAAACACAACAGGACTTATGTACATCTGAGCTCAAAGAGAATGTGGCAGCACGTACAGAGCCTACACGGGTTCAAGCCAGACGGGATTCCAACACTAAGAGGAGGAAAAGGATACAGGTGCTCCATTCTGAAACCAAGAGCCTATGATATTCACATATAAAAGAAAACTTAGTTTTCTTCATAGCACCCCACTGAGTACATAAGCCGTAGTAAAGGGCTGGCTGGCCCCATGCCCAGCAGTAGGTGAATAACACATAACAAACTCAATGGCAGTTATTGTAGAATTTTTGTCTCATAACTTTTTCTTTGAGTATTTTTAATCTCAGTGGCCTTTTGCCTTGCATATTATGGTTTCCAATTTTGTGCTTTTATGTTTTTCATATATGTATGTTTATGTGTATCTTGTTTTTCTTTCTTTTGTTATCATTTGTTTTTTGCCTGTTATTAAAAAAAAAACAGGAAGAAGACTGGGTGGGAATGTGGGGAGGATCTGGGAGGAATTGAGTGAGGGAAAACTGCAGTCCTATTATCCTGCAAAATTTTTGTTTTTTTTTTATGATAAAGAGCAGAATTGGGCTTTGTGGTACATAGCTATGTGATTTTTTTTGTTTATTGTCAATATCTTTCTTACACTGGACAGTTCATATAGCATAGGCGTCTTCTGTGTCTTGTCCCTGCACCCAGAAAAAATCTTGCAAACTTCATGCATGGCCCACCTGCTACTGAAGTGTTTAGATAGATTCAAAATAGCAGTGTCAGAAACAGAGATCACAGTCCTGAATTTCGGAGCTGGCTAGGAGCTTAGTGGAATGTAAATGACCCAGAATTTTAGAAGGAACTGGGAAAAACATTTTATTACAGTAACTGACAACGTTTATAACTTAATTCCTGCAAGTTAGTTTTTGCAGGTGAACTTGAATTCACCCAGTCTCTCTCTCTCTCTCTCTCTCTCTCTCTCTCTCTCTCTCTCTCTCTCTCTCTCTCTCTCTCTCTCTCTCTCTCTTCTCTCTCTCTCTCTCTCTCTCTCTCCTCTCTCTCTCTCTCTCTCCTCTCCTCCTCTCATCTCTCTCCTCACTCTCCTCCTCATCTCTCTCTCTCTCCTCGTCTCGCTCTCTCTCTCTCTCTCTCTGTGTGTGTGTGTGTGTGTGTGTGTGTGAGAGAGAGAGAGAGAGAGAGAGAGAGAGAGACACCTAGAAAGCATTATCAAACTTTATTTTTATGTTCTTGAGTAAATATCCACTCAGAATTACAGTCACCTGTGATATCTGGAGAGGGAGGAAGTGTCCTCCTCCTTTTCCTCTTCCCCTCTGCTCAACACTAGACTTTAACACACATTTGCTCTCTCAGTCACCGTGTGCATTCATGTAATATCATACAACATTCTACAAATTTTTCTTTGGGTGTGTTCATTTCTTAGTTGTTAAAAAAGTACAAATTTGTGAAAATTCTCATCCTTTGCTGAGCTATTTTAGTAAAGAGAATTTTCATTTATTATTTTGTAGCAGTATGTTGGTTTAAAAGTGAAAACTCACACACAAATCCCCAAATTGGCAATGAAAAATACCTGTATTTTTACTCTCCAAGGGTATCTGACCCTTGGAATTTGTTGTATGTTTGTTGTATGTCTTTTCCTTCTCGTATGCATTGATTAGTGCATTCTAAGAAAAGTGGTATCATTTAATGAATATATTTCAACATTTCCCTGCATTTATCACCAGACCATCGGAATGAAGACATTTATAAAGGTTTTACATATTCTAGTTAGAATTCAGAAAAGAACAAACAGAATTTGTGCTTAGCTCACAGAGTTAAATCAAACTAGGAAAAGGCTTGATCAGTATTATTGGGCAGTTTCTAGATTAGACAACCAAAAAAGAAGTGGAAGCAGGACCCAAGGAAAATGAAGAGTAGGTTGCTAGTAGCCCTAGAAGTCAGGCCCAATATCTCCCCTTCTTGCCCTTGGACTCTGATGGCTTTGTCTGACTACTAAGTACAGTTAGAGATGAGAGTCTAATGAACAGCTACGTGGAGCTTATTGTACTCACTCCAGTAGTAAAAGGAATTATGCTTTGGATGCTAGAGGTGAATTACCCTTTCAAATGTCTCTGAAGATGTCTTTACGAATCTTTGGACCTTGAGCGCTTCTGTGTGTGGTGGTCTGGGAAAAGCATGACCTTCCTGTACACTGACCTGAAGTGAGTTACCCCTGAAGAATCCCTGTCAGTTTCCAGTGAGCTGGAGCATGTAATCTGTGTTCTATTTCTGGTCATCCCTGGACCTAACCTTGGGATAGTTCAAGGTAAATGAAAGCGCTTCTTTACCTGAGGACTGAGCGCAATGATGAGCTAAGAAAGATGCTGTTCAGCAACTAAAAGGAGAGCACTTAACTCCCAGAGCCAGATATTTTTCTCTCAGGGCCGATTTAAGTCTGGGCTGTAAAACCCTGTATTCATTATTGAGTAGCACTGATTAAATGTTCCAGTGTGCACAGAGCTGTTCTGAGAGCCACACAAAGAGAACTGCCCAGCCCTATAGGACCTTAAAAATCAAAATCAGGGATTTACTGCTGGAGAGGTGTCATTTTGCTCCTTGCATGTGATGCGAAGGGAATACTACAATCAATGAAGAATGCTTTACACTCTTGAGCACCTCTTTTATCTTGTGGCGCTCTCATGATTTTTTCTCTTCACCGTCATTTAACCCCATGACTTAAAAATAGTGCTGAGCATATGTTTAAAAGTGATTAAATGAGCACAATGCTTTGACTTTTTTTGTTTTAGCTTTATATAATGTAATATAAAAACATGTTCGATTTCTTTTGTTTGTTTTTTGCTCTTTTGTGCCGCCCCTTCCTTAATTTGGAGACAGTGTATCTTCCTGCATAGCCCAGGGGGGCCACAAGCTCATGATCCCTCCTGCCTGTCACGTCTTATAATTGCACCACTACCTTGGGTTTGTCTCTTTGGTTTTGAACCACATTTTCTTCTTCTTTAAACAAAAATTTTTAAATGAGCACATTTTCTTTAATCAATCACATGAAGTAATTTTGCATAGCCAGGCTGAGTATAAGGGGACATTCTTGAGCCTTGTACATTGTTAGTATCCACAGTCTCACGTAGTTTTTAACTTTCTGTTATTTGTGAACCATAACGGGAAGGACCTCCTGAAATTTTCTAGTAAACCTCTACATTATTTGTTGTATCCATAGCAACTGTACGAACTGAATATACTGGCACAAATCCTGGATCTTCTGAAATGTTGTCTTAAATTATTGCATCATCAACCATAATATTGTTCTGGAAATCCCATTGTTTTAGTACAAAAACATTGTTTTCTAAGACCTACGTTTGCTCTTGAAATATCATAAAACAGTTTTTATTGAGTGCCATGTCCTGATTTTGGTTTGGAAATGTGGGTTAAGCAGTATCCTTATTATGATTAGTATTCTGTCAATAGCCTCCTTCTGCCCCCACTGCACCACAGCATAAACCCCAACCTTCAGAAAAATCAATGCAACCAATGCACAAAAGACTAGCACTGACAGACTCGTGGTTGTCCAAGGAGATTTCAAGATGAGGCCGGCAAAAATAGCATTATAAGATTTCAATAAAGTTATTCTGAGAGTGAAACACTTCGCTGTGTTGCTGACTGCCCTTTTTGGGTGAGATATTTTATGTTTGTCACTGAGAAGTCCCTTAGCATTATACCTATGTATGAGGTGCCTCTGTGTCTGGTAGTGACAAATTGCTTGAGGTTTGAGATTATTGACATTTAAAATAATGTTTGCCTCTTATACCACTAGGAGAGGTCTCCCTGGCCTTTTATTCTAACTATAGAATATAGATAGAATATAGAGGGTACTACAAAGTTCATTGAGCTGAGCCAGGCAAATTTGTCCTGGAGAGGAGAACCTGGACTCTGCTTACCAAAGTTGAGTGTTAGAAATCATCTGACAGTTGGCACAGCCACTCCATCTGAAAAGCATAGATAGCTTCAGCCCAGTACACGTAAAAGAGAACTTCGATGTTATCCAATGGAGGAGATTTCTCAATTGAGGTTCTCTCTTACCTGGTGACTATTATTTATGCCAATTGATTAAAAACTCACCGGCATTCTCCTCTTTCCTCAACCACACCTTGTATGAAAATGATGTGTGCTTCTTCAGAGCCATATTCTAAGGTCTAAATTAGTGACTTGCCATCACTGGTCTCCAAAAACATCTCTCAAATGTAGGTTATTGACCAAGGATAATCCTGTATAGTTGCCTATTAGTGTTATTTTTCAGGTTTACTAGGTATATGACTAAAACTGCAATGAATAATCATTTTTAGGAAATTTCATTAAAATGAACTTTTTGATTTTACCTCTGCTTTAAGAGAAGAACGTGGTCTTTATCCTCAATCAGTCTTTCAATACATGCATTTTGTAAAGGAGGAATGCTATATATGATTATTTCAGGTTCTGTTTCGGCAGTTAAATAAACCACCATCCAAGTAGTTATGATGCATATCTGAAAAATTTCTGATTTGTTAAAACCCTATTTTAATTATTAAAAGACATTACCATTCATATGGAATAGAGATAGGCAGCTGATATCTGTGTTTAATTTAAGTGCATTTGTTTCTCTTACTATAGAGCAATTTACATGAGATTACAAATGTGCCTAAATATTCAGGAATTAAATATTAATTAGTATCTGAAAATCAGAATGAACTTTTATGTAAACATTTATAATTTGGAAATGCACCCCAATGTACTACCAAATGTATCACTGAATCTAATTGACTGATACTAGGACGATTAGGAGATAAATATAATTAAAACTATATATCATTTTATATAATTAGATAACTAAAGTATTAACATTTCTGCAGTCATGTTTTAAGGTGTTCATTATCACTGACAGAGTTGATCAGAAAATTAAACCAAATAATAAATGACAATAATTTTATAAATTTGCTTAAAGTTATCTTAATCTTCCAAATTAAGAAAGCAAAAAGCTCAATGTATCTGTTAAAAATTCTCCTTAGTAAACTAGTGGTAGATTTTAGGGTAATTAATTTGCTATTTTATTTCATGCCTATCTAAATTAGTTATTTACTAAGTCCCAGAAACAAATGCCAATCCATTAAAATACGTAAAAGTTTCATAGTGACTTTTGAAAGACTTTTATTCCTACTCTTAATTATTACACACACACACACAAACCCTAGTGATTATCAGTTGAAGCAGAATGTAAATTAAGTAAGTCAGAATATCACCATGCCTTATTTTCTATCCCTTTAATATTGGAAAATAGAACAAGTCTTATAATAAAATAGTAATTTGCTTAATTTATTTTTTCTGAATATGTGGGGCCCTAGAAGTTTCTTTATGTACAAAAAATGTTTGGGGAAGCCAAATAACATTAGATAGTTGTTAAAAGATTCATAATTTGTGACCATTATTAAAAACAATATTTTTATGTTTTTCATTCTATATTTCTTATTTCCTTATTTAATGTAATTTTAGTAAATACTTTTATCATGTTTTTCTCTTCCACAGCATCTCTTAGATGTTCTGCCCTTCTCCACCCACCCAATTTTATGCTTTTTCTCTCTTTCAAAACAGATGACAAAACCCACAAATGAAATTCAAAACAAACAAAACACCAGTAAGTCAAAAATTGCCAACACAAAACAAAATGAAACAAAACAAACAAAATCATTAAGTTCGTTTTGTATTGGACAACTGGCCCTGGGCATGGGACCTATCTGAGAGTCTGGTTAATATACCCTATGATGTGCCATTGGAGAGAACGTGGTTTCCTTTTGCCACAGGTTTCAATTGCTAACAGCTTCTTGTTTAGGGACTGGGCCACTTCCCCTGCTCAGGGTTGGGACCCTTTCTGACTTAACTCTGTGTAGGTCTTGTGCGTGCTGTCAGTCTCTGTGAGTTCATATGTGTGTCAGCCTTTATGCCTGAAAGATGGAAGACATCTCCTCTAACTCTAACAATCTTTCTGTTTCCATTTCCACATACATCACTGACCCTTGAGGGGAGGAATTAAATGGACTTTAATATCTTTTAGGACTGAGTGTTCTAATGTCCCTTACTCTCTGCATATCATCCAGTTGTGAGTTTCTCTTCATTTCCATCGATTACAGGAAGCTTCTCTGGTGTGAGTTGACCAAGGCACTGACTCTGGATGCCATACTCCTTTTTTTCATTCTATTTTTAATCATGAACAGTTAAATAAATGTACAACTATATTCGTCTAACAATAAATAAATTCATAGTTATATTCTTCTAACATAAATGTCTACTAAAGTCATAATCATGTGGGCAGAAGCTGAACGACATTTGACAGATAAAACATGAATCCCATAGAAGAGATGAAATTCTTTTTTTAATTTTAGACTATTCATGTTTCCTATATTGTATTCAGGTTGATACTCAATAAGAATAACAGTTGTTCTTGTACACGGCACTATACTAAATGATAAAAAATTAGAATGATATAGTTTCACCCTTCAACAACTTAAAAAATAATATACTCATTTTAATAGGAACTTTGTCTCTTGAATTAGAAAATTAATCCCACTGAGAAAAATTGTTGCAAAAGCTTACTTAATCCAAAGGACTATGAGTGTTTGGAACAGGTTTTTCCTGGTTATAAACTATGTATCACTTGTATAAAACTGAATTCTTTAGCCAAAACTTTAAGTTTGTTCTATGGGATGCACTTAGCCTAAGTTGTAAGAAATATCTTAATCTTTCAGACAAATCGAAAGTAAATGTTTGGATAATTTTGGGTTTGGCTCAAAATAAGATATGTGGAAAAGATCTTCGTCTCAGAGGTTTCAATTATCTGATGGATTTCGCTGCAGTTGGCCTCCAGGGCTTCTTGTGAGACAAACATGGAACAGACCCGAAGAAGCAAGTTCCAAGTTTTAAACTCCAATTCGTTTTTCAAGGACTCACTGGGTAATAATGGTAAAGTGGTTTGGTAAACTTGATTAGTAGCCGTTCCTTTTATTTTGGAAAATCAGAAGGAGGTGAAATAAAACAAGAAGTGACAACTATAGAATATGACCTTTCTACATTACAGTAAGATGCTTGAAATGAAGAGCCATTTTAATAAGCAGTGGACAGAGCAATGATGCTGTATGTATAAACACAGAAACACAGATGTAGATGCCTCACCTGGAAAGATGGCGCTGGCTTTGGTGCACTGTGGTCTTTCAAGTCACTGCAGTTCCTCCACACCTTCTCCTCAGGACTAGACTCCGGATTCATGCTTTAATTGCTACTTCTCTTGTCCTTCAGTCTTCTTGAATGGCATTCATAGCTTCTCCATAGCCCTTTCCCAACTGATTCGTGCACACACTACAAAATTATATATCTGATAATGCCAGTCCAAAAAGCAGTTACCTAAATTTCTGGCTGCTTCATACACCATTCCAATGGAGAGAAAGTAATATCAACTTCTTTTGGCATTGCTACCCCATCTCCAAAACATAGAGTGGATGGTGGATTTCAAATTGTTTGACCTTATTCTATTAACCATAAGTTTCTCTGTATTTCCCAAGGTTTGAGTGTGGATAGCTTTGTTTATACAGCTCTTCTTTTTAAATATATGTTTTATTGGTTCTTTGAGAATTTCCTATAATGAACTTTGTTCATTTTCACCCCTGCTCCATTATACAGCTTTTCTGATGATATTAACAAGAAGAAATCCATAACTTATATAAAATATATGACATTTAAAATGGATAGAAGCTTAAATGTAAATCTGAGAAAAATCTTATTTATTCTGAATTCTTATAATTTCTACAAAAACTATAAGTAACTTCATGTTCTAATAAAAATTATTTCTTAGAATTGAGATGCAAAATGTGAATAATATATACTATAGCAGCAATCATGGTTCCGATTAATAAAATGTATACATATAGTATTTATAATTACAACTAGCATATTCAGTGTAATATCAACCAGCAAGTTGAAAAATACATAATCATTCTGGAAGTTCAAAAACTTGGAGAATTATAAGTATTTTTCAGATTTTCTTCCATAAACTCTCTTACTTAGCTGTAATTACACTTATTTTTAAAGATTTACTTTTAGTATTTATATACTTATTTGTGTGCATATTGTGTATATATGTGTATGTGTGTGTATGCATGTGTGTGTATTTGTGTATGTGTATATTTATGAGTGTGTGTTTGCATGTGTGTGTTTATATATGTGTATGTGTGCATAGTGTGTTTGTGTATGTTTATGAGTGTGTGTTTGCATGTGTGTCTATGTGTGTATGTTTCTGTGTGTCTATGGAGGCAAGAAGAGGCTGTGAGATCTATTGCAGCTAGAGCTATAGGCATTAGGAGCCATGCAAACTGGACTCTAGAAACTAAATTGAGGTCATCTACAAAAGCTTCAAACACTCTCAAGGGCCAAGTTGTCTTTCCAACCCCATAAATTAGCTTATTTTCATTCCTGAGCAAAAAAAAAATGTATGAATGGTACCAGTTTTTGGCAGTGATTTTTATATGAATGAATGACACTAGGCTACCCTTAGGATATAGAAATGTACTCTGAGGTCACATGGAAATTTGTTTATTAACAATTGAATGAGCATCAGCTCCTAGAACATTGATATATAAGACAACTTGCCTGCACTTGAGCCACTCATTGCTGGGCCTTATTCACACTGACATTTAGAAAGGCTACATGAAAGCCGGGCGGTGGTGGCGCACGCCTTTAATCCCAGCACTCGGGAGGCAGAGGCAGGCGGATCTCTGTGAGTTCGAGACCAGCCTGGTCTACAAGAGCTAGGTCCAGGACAGGCTCTAGAAACTACAGGGAAACCCTGTCTCGAAAAATCAAAAAAAAAAAAAAAAAAAAAAAGAAAGGCTACATGATTATTTATGGACTTAAATCCACACTTTGTTAATATCTCATTAAAATTCAAATTATGCCAATAAATCCTGACATTGTTCTTATGGAAGATTCTGTTACATTTAAACCCAAATAATTTTCAGTCAGTTAAAATCACATCAATTACTGAAGTGATGCTTTGACTATTTTAGGAGTTCTGCCTAACTGGGAGGGTAAACCAGCTATTCTCGTAAATGACTTCTTCAAAATGAGCAAAGTCTTTATATGTAGTGTTTGTCGTATTCACATTAATGCGAACTGCACTTGATTTCCAAGTATTAAAAATTTCACAAACAGCTTGCAGGTGTTAATGCTCCCTCTCACAATCTGGCATTGGATCACTTTTAAACACCACGAGGTAAAGCAAGATACACTCTTCTCACTCATCTGGCGGAACCAGGAAGACTCCATGCAGGATTGCCTCTTAGTAAAATTCTACAGCACTAAAAGAAGATAAAATAACAGTGGTCCAGGGAAGCTTAAAGAGGAGGAGGTATTTGATCTGTGTATGAGGGATAAGGCTTTCCCAGGTTCCCTATAGTTCCCTGTGTTGAAGAAGGGAGGATGGGATATATTGATGGAAGAGCCGATGCAAGGTAAGGACAGCATGTGACTTTGTGTGAGCACATTTTGGGATGCGATGTCATTGAGAAAAAAGAAAATAGCGTGAGACTAGAGTGATGAACAGGTCTGATCATATGGATGCTGTTCACCCTCGGAAGGCATCCCAGAGACTTTGGAAGTTTCCCGCATTTCAACAGTGAAGCAACTCGACTGGCTTTCTGTTTAGGTACAGCCATTCTGTTTTAGGTACAGCAATAAAGGGTACATTTTGATGAGAAAAGTGGTAACAGGAGCAAAATAAGCACTTAGTAGACAAGCGAAGTCACTTATAGGTCGTGAGAACTAGCGGGAAACTGTTAATTTGGGAGTGTTTCTGAAAATTATTGTTTACAATATTTTTTAAAGGAGCAAGGAGGACCATATATTTCACAATCCCAATAATTTTTTTCCAGTTTATTTATTTTTTATTAAAAATTGCCATCTCTTCCCCTCCTCCTCCCCCTTCCCTCCCCTCCCCTCCACCCATACCCCTACTCCCTCCCTCTCCAGGCCAAAGAGCCATCAGGGTTCTCTACACTATGTTGAGTCCAAGGTCCTCCCAACTCCCTCCAGGTCCAGGAAGGTGAGCAACCAAACTGACAATGCTCACACAGAGCCCGTCCATGTCGTAGAGACCAAGCCCATCGCCATTGTCCTTGGCTCCTCGGTCAGCCTCCACCATCAGCCACTTTCAGAGTCTGATTTGGTCGCATGTTCTATCAGTCCCATTCCAAGTGGACTTGGTGGTCTCCCATTAGTTCTGTCCTGCCGTCTCAGTGGGTGAACGCGTCCCTCATGGTTCTGACTTTCTCATGATCTCTCTCCTTCTGCTCCTCATCAGAACTTTGGGAGCTCAGTCCGGTGCTCCAATGTGGGGCTCTGTCTCTATCTCCATCCATCGCCAGGTGAAGGTTAAGGCTCACAGTGAGCCCGTCCATGCTGTAGCGTTCACATTCATTGCCGTTGTCCTTGGTTTCTCAGTCCTCCTCCACCGTCAGCCACATTCAGAGAGCCCGGTTTGGTCCCCTGTTCCATCAGTTCCATTCCAACTGGACTTGGTGGTCTCCCGTTAGATCTGTCCCACCGTCTCAATGGGTAAACGCACCCCTTATGGTCCTGACTTCCTTGCTCATGATCTCCCTCCTTTTGCTCCTCATCGGGACCTTGGGAGCTCAGTCCGGTGCTCCAATAATTATTTTTAAGAATGCAGACATTCAACTTAGTATACCAGACTTTGTTGACTCTCCCCGGGAGGTCTTACCCTCTCCAAGGAGTGGATGGGAGAGAGGTGGAGACCTGAGAGAAGGGGAGGGAGGGTACTGGGGTTGTGTAAAATGAAAGAAAATTTTAAATTAGAAAAAAAAAAACAGAACACAGGCATAATATCCCCAATGTGCTTTTCTCTTGTATTGTGGAATGTTCTTTTGACAGTAGAAATACTCTTTCTTATCCATCTTTGTAAAATAAGGTTTGAACATTGTGTGAAACATTCCTTGTTCTAGACAATTATGCTTTAATCTCCCGAAGCTGTGCTTGACTTTAGATATACTAACAAATCAAATGTGGATACTGGTATATGAACAGAAGCTTTTATAGTTTAAGTGTACAATTCTGACTAGGCTTGCATTACAGAAATTAGGTATTTTATGTAAATTTAATATCCTTGTCAAACTTATGTGAATAAAGTTCCAATTCTACTATAAAACGTACCTTTTGTACAAGCAACTATTATTTTGTGGGATGAGGAACTGTGTGTTGGTGTGGGATGTCCTTCTGTATATGTGTTGCTTTTATTGGTTAATGACTAAAGCTGTTTTTGGTCAATGGCTTAGCATAGTAAAGCCAGGCAGGAAAATCCAAACAGACATGTAGAAAGAGAGTAAGGGGAATCAGGGAGATGCCACGAAGCTTGCCAAAGGAGAAAGGTGTGAGCCGTCATTCCACCTTTTGTTTGTAAAAGGGGTTCTCATTGATCGTGAACTTCTCTCAGTAGGCAAGATTAGCTGGCCAGGAGGCTTCAAGGATCTACCTCTCTTCACTTCCACCTTGCCTTGTATGACCGTGCCTACATTTAAATAATTTATTAGGTTTTAAGAGTTTGTATAACATGTTAGATATTCATCCAACGTTGTGTCTTTTTTCTCTCTTAGCTTGAAATAACATTATGTAATACTTGTTATTGCATTGAAATGATTTATTCAGCATTTATAGTCTTCATCATATCTTAGAGTAATGGGGGTGTCAGCAAACACAGAAGATTTCAAACTTGGAAAATGGTACATATCATCATGTCTTCTCATATCTTGTGGTGCTTGTAAGTGAATTTTCATGTAGAAATATCAGACCTTTGGTGTTTGCTATTTTATTTCTTTATGGCTTCCTTCCAAATTCAGATTTAGCCACACCATTTCTTATGAAATGAAAAAGTCTGAACACCAATGGTATGTGTACCTGTTTACAAAGCTGTTTTAGTACTTAAAAGAAAGCATTTACTTTGATTAAAGAAAGCAGATGAACCATAGACTTTTATTTGACAAGTTAATTTTAAGCCCATTTTAAAATTATTTCAAGGTCATGAAAATTTTAGAGCAATTAAGCTAATGAAGCAGTGGATGATAATATGCCCACAGGATGTTGACTTTCAATGAAAAAAATGTGTCTTGCCATCCTTTTTAGGTTAATGTTTAGTTGTTCTGTTTTTGTCTGTTCGCTGATATTTTTAGCAGAGTAGAGCACTGTTAGACAGGTAAAGCACTGTGAAACTGTAGTCCTGTCTGGAGGGCTCCTACCTCTGAAATTCTTAGAAGTTTGGATAGTCTGTGGGAATCCCCCAGACATTTGAAAGAGAATGGTATAGAATCATATAATCCTGGTTCAAATCTACAGAATATTAGAAGAAAATTCTTAGTGTAAGCCAGGTACACATGATGGCACACACCTTTAATCCCAACACTCAGGAGGCAGAGGCAGGCAGATCTCTGTGAGTTTGAGGCCAGCCTGGTCTACAGAGTGAGTTCCAGGACAGCCAGGGCTACACAGAGAAACTACCCCCACACCAAAAAAAAAAAAAATCATGACTATAATTAATAGTTCTTTTTATTTTTTCTTTTTTGTTTTATTTATCATAATCCATACAAGTTGTGAGAAAGCTTCATTATCATTTTGAAAAATATCCATCACTTACTAAGACTAAAACTAGTACTTATCGCTGGTCAATGGTGGCACATGTCTTTACTTCCAGCACGCAGGAGGCAGACAGAGGGCAGGCAGATATCTGTGAGTGTGAAGCCAGCCTGGTCTACAGAGCAAGTTCCAGGACAGACACCAAACCTACACAGAGAAACCCTGTCTCAAAACAAACAAACAAACAAAACAAACAAACAAACAAACAAAGACTAATACTTATCAGATATTATTACTGATAAATGCTATGTCAAACTAGAAGAGTTTGAACTCTCTTGATATTTTCAGAGAGATTACTTGTTTTGGTTATTCATTTCTCAGCTTATATCCCTTCCTCTGTCTTCTTGTGGCAATTTGGTTTAAAACATGAAGATTCATAGCTGAGCTGAGGATCTTGAGAACGCTCTATGTCCTGTGTTTTTACGGAAGTCTTGTCAGGCACCATCTCAAGACATGTGCTCCTTCTGCATCATCTGTGGTTCTTGGAAATAAAATATGTGCCAAGTTTATCAAAGGTCAATGAAGCAAAGAAATCAAAGTTAACAAATGGCAAACTTCATTGGGATGGACTGATTTTCAAGGAAGAAAATATGTGCATCAGCCACTGCTTAAAGGCAGCCTTGGTAGAGTCTAATCTATAAGGCAGTGGTTATTTTCCCTGTGTGTTTGGCAGATATTACAAACTAGTGAAATATTCTCCACTTTTTCCCCAGATGGGAACTCCTTCTGTCTCTAGGTTGCCAACACGCTCTTTTTTTCCCTTCCCAAATTAGTTCACCCTGCACTTTCTTTTTCCTAGGGCACTATGCCTTTCTAAACTAATTTCTCTTATTTTCCCCCTTGGGTTATTTCCCTGTCCTGTCTTAACTTTCTCATGTGCCTCAGGGAATCCTTTCAATAAACCTCAGAAGGGCCAGGTAGTCCAAGAACAATACTGACTTTTGTTTCTCCGAACTGCATGCTCCATCCAAATAGTCAGTCCAAAAATATGTTGAAGTTCAGGTTTACGAGGGTTGCTGGAGGGGAGAAAGAAGATTTGCCAGGGCAATTTCAGACACACATAGAGCATGAAGGCAAGCAGGAAAGGGAATCAGCTTGGGCTTCTTACCTCCCTCTGGACTTACGGATCCTGGCCTCCTGTGTCCTTGGTTCTAACTGCTGACTGACAACTTCATTCCACAGTCCTGCATCCTCCAGTTTCTTTCCTTTGTTTGTCCAAATGTCTAACCTTGTCTTTGTGTGGACAAGACGTTCACGTACAAAACCTTCTTGCAGAGGAAATAGATCCAACAGAGGAAAAGCTGCACTTCTTTAAAGAAACACCATGGCCAGAAAGTCAGGTCCTGACAGACTTTCACATTTGCTTTTGTGCTTCTCATCTCTCTCCCACATGGTGTCACCCTCTGACATCTCCCCAGCTAGCATCCTTTATTGGGACACGAAGGATTTTGTTTTATTTGGATTGTTCGGTTCCAAGCCCCACATCATCTTATGCTCCTCTAATGAGAAACACACAGGGAAGACAGGGTTTGTCTCAGATAGTCAGATCTTCAGGATGCTTTTTGCACACTAGATGGAAGCTGGTGTCAGGGATTAAGTCTCTTCAATATGGGTTAACTTTTTAGCTCTGAACGCAAAGCCCTTAGCACGGGAAATGTGCTATACATTTTAATTGGGTTGACTAGGACTGTCATTTGTGCTCTGATGGTAGTGAAGATAATAGAAAGTCAAAATCCATCCTGTTACTTTTTCTCATTTAAATTTTCATTTTCTTAAATAATTTCCATTTGGTCCTCAAGACAGATGTAGTGCTAAAAACGCATTCTTGGAAGTGAGGCAAGGAGTGTAAAAGTCAGTAGGCAACAGAGGATGGATCTCCCAGACTGTGAAAAGAGGGAAGGCGCTCTACACAAAAATTTGGTGCAGATCAAAGGCTTGCATGTACTGACACATACCCCAATCCAAGAAGGGCTTGTATTTCCAAGAGAAATTTGAGACTGCCCAATTCTTCACAATGGAGGAATAATTCAAAGAATGGGGTCTTGTCCCAGCTGCTGCTCGCCTGATTCCACAGTTAAGCATGCCATTTCTCCCAAAATTATTTTTATGTAATTTGAGATTCTAATTGTAAGAAAATCAACTTATAGTTTGTTGGACTACTTCCCTACCAAGTAGGTCTAACACCTGGCCTAGTTGAACGTGATCCAAATGTTCTTTTCCATTATTCTTTTTCCCAGCCGAGGGCAAAAGAACCAATGAAGACTAGATCTCAAAAATAAGGCAAATTCCAGTATTACTGCCTGCCCTTTCTAATTTTTATACAACCCCCTTGTTTTACTAAAGTTATTCTATCCTAGGAAAATATCATATCAGAGCTGCTCTTATAATAATTCTACATGTTTACCACAGTCTGAAGCAGAATCCTCTGAGCTAGGTGAGTAACGCTAACGGGCTGCAGCTGGGTCGATTCTCAGTAACAAAACTTTTACCAAAACTCCAAGGATGCTCAGTGACCACTTTTGTTATTACAGCTTGATATTTAAAATCTATTAGTCACTTACCATGTGTTTTAGTTGTCCATAGATTGCCTTCAAACTTTCTAAAGTACATCAAAACAGTGACGAAGATATTCTGTTTTATAAGAACAAAGTTTAAATTAATATCTTTCCATTCACAAGGTCTCTCTCAGCATTTCATTTATTGCTCAGAGTTTCCGCATGGAGTATAGGAACAATAGGAACAGGGTAAGTATAGTTTGTTTCTTGAATTTGTAAAGAACTGATTAAAATTATTTGAGAAGATTAAGATGGACTTTCAGGTTTGCAGTGTCCTGCATGAAATTGGTTTTCTAGGAGGAATTTGATCCAGAAGATTCTTTATATATGTTCCAGTACAGAGACTGGAAGGACTATGAAAGTAGATGTCTGAACAGACTATAGTTGGGCTGTCAGTAATTTGCAGCAAAGACACTGAAGCATATGCAAACCCCTTTGCTTTGCATGCCTTCTTTCCATTAGAAAAATATAAAGACTATAGCAGACACTCCGAGTTCATTATTCTGACCCCGAGAGTTTGACTGAATGTTGCTACATGTCATTTAAAGAATTTCAAGGATTTATTTATTTTTATTTTATATGTATGAGTGTGTTGCCTACGTGCATGTTTGTGTCCTGTGTGTACAGTGCCTGCAGTAGCCAAAAGAGAGTGCTGGATTGATCCCCTAGATTTGGAGTTTCGGAATATTGGGAGCTGCCATGAAGGTTCTGGGAACTGAATCCTAGCCCTCTGCAGGAGCAGCAAGTTCTCTTATACATTGAGGCATCTTTCCATCCCCAATTTAAAGTTCTTTTTTTTTTCTTTTTATTGATTTTTTTGCTTGTTTATTTTTTGGTTGTTTGTTTGTTTTTCAAGACAGTGTTTCCACTGTGTTGCTTTGGAGCCTGTCCTGGAACTAGCTCTTGTAGATCAGGCTGGCCTGGAAGTCACAGAGATCCGCCTGTCTCTACCTCCCCAGGGCTGGGATTAAAGGTGTGTGCCATCACGGCCTGGTGATTTTTATTGAGCTCTACACATTTCTCTGCCCCCCTCCCTGCCTCTCCCCTCTCCTTCAACCCTCTCCCAAGGTCCCCATGCTCCCAATTTACTCAGGAGATCTTGTCTTTTTCTACTTCCCGTGGAGATTAGATTTAAAGTTCTTAAACATCTTTTTTTTTTTTTCTAAAGTAAGTGGAGTAGGATATTGAAACAACCAATTTAAATGCCGTTACCACCCCAAAAGCTCAAAAGCTCACATAACTGGGCAGAATGGTTTTGAGCTCACTGCTGAAGGAGTCATTTTCTCTCGCTGCACCCTGCTCTTACCGGATTGCTGAGGACTTTTCATTTTAAATGTAATACACTTGCCAACTATGTGTTGTGCTTTGATACCCAAAGCAATATGATTGCCCTTAGTTCAAGGCTGGCCTGGACTACAAGCTGAACCCCTATCTCAAAATAAAGACAAGAAACAAATCCTTTGGCATATAATATGTATTTTTCTTTGCTATCGATTTAAAGTTCTTTGTATCTAAAGATATACATACTTTCTTTCTGAGACATATCTTTATATATCTACACTTCAAGAGTTAGAAAATTGGCGTGTGTGTGTGTGTGTGTGTGTGTGGTGTGTGTATAAAACTAAAAAGCCAAGCAAATCTAATTCATTATGTCCAGAGCTTTCTGAGGGTTTAGGTACCTGAGCACTAAGAGAAAATCTGAGGTCATTCAGTGTTCCTAACGGCAGGTTGGTGTCCAGTCTCCATCCTTTCAGGCATTTCTTTTAATTACTTTGAAAGTAAACACAGCTCCCTTTGAGCCATGTGCCTTCAATTAGCGAGATAACAGGGTAGTATTTACGAACATTAGCTGGTGTTCAGCGATAACAAGTGAACTGTAGAAGTTACACCTGGAATTAGCTTTCTGATACACACCAAGCACACAAGTGGAAGAGTGAAGTTCATCAAAGGAATAAAGAGATTTGGTTTCCCTCAGAAGCTACCTTCCAAGGGTACTTTAACTTTGCTTCTCTATAGAAGCCTCCCTTCCCTATGCCCATTCGAGTTTCTTGATTTATGATACAGTAGTTATAACAGTCCCAAGAGAAATGGTATTTTTCTCCTGTTAGAATGCAGCACATGGAGCCACCCTACAAGAGAAAATGGGACTCCAAATAGCTCTGGATTAGTGCTAAAGGCTTGGTCAGAAAAAAAAATTCTATAATTTTATATTAACCACATATACAAGTAAATATTCTCAAGTAACATGCTGATTGAGAGATTTATAGTCCAAATTAATCAGTAGACATCAGAAGAAATGTTTCCTGGTAATGTCACTTTGCTATAGTATTTGAACCATAGTCCGCTATACAATTTGTTATAATTTGACATGCAGATTGCTTAGTCAAAATAAAATTGAAACAATCAAGTGCCAGTTGTTTGCTTTGATGATGTAACTTGTATGACACCTGTTTCAATGGAGTATATAGTCCAGACAGGGACACCAACAAAACAGATCGGAACAATACTGTGTGCTGTGCTCAATTAGCACTATGTGAACATTCATCACAACATTGCCCGAGTGTGCCTGGGCATCTCTCTGAACATTTAGGCAAGTACTTCCTCAGTATTGTTTGTTTTGTTATGAATGGCTTAAGTTTTGTTACTAGTTAGAACTGTAATTGAGTTCTAAGTTCTCAGTTCTGCCACTGTTTAGAACTGTGATTGATAATTGAATTGTTATTGGTGACCTTAGAAGCCATGTGGAAACAGAGCCGGCATTAAAGTGGGTCTTGACATTCTACCATTGAAAAGTCTACATAGTCAAGTGACTCACTGTCAGAAGTCACATAAGACACCCGGATGCCCTCTGCAGGGAATGGGCAAAACAAAGATCAGCTTTCTGCTGCTGAGAGGGAAGAAAACGCAAGACTAACCCTGGGCAAGTGTTTCGCTGACACCCGCTTTCCATTCTTCTTCAAGAATGGCTCTGAGCCATGTGAATCATCTTACTTTTAATCATATATATATATGTCACTCTCCATTCAATTGTTAATATTCTGCCATATTGTACTTTGGAGAAACTGATAAGCTATACCAGAGATTTAGTTCAGATGACATTTAGCAGTTCTTATGGTGAATTCCATCTTTTTCATGAGATAATCCTTCTACATACCCATACACTGATGCGATGCATTGTTCCTAACAGATAAGCAGTGGCAGCTGCCCAAGAATAATGATGGATTAATTTGGAAACAAAATATAGTTTATGCTTTCAATGGAGAATTGCTTGGCCTCAGAAGTGGGCAGGTCCTGTCGCGTGCTGCAGCATGAAACAATTTGAATACATTCCGGTGCACAGAGGAAGTCCTGAAAATACAAATAGTCTATGCTTCTCCTTATATGAGCTATCTAAAGTCATTAGTCCAGAGGAGCAGAATACAGAGAAGCTACTGGGCAATGGAGGTGGGGGAAAGCAAGCTGTTGATGAATGCTTTTACAAGATGAAATTGCCCAGGACATCTATTTTTAGAGTCATGAGAATATACTTAGCACTACTCAACTGAACTCGTAAAAAGAGTGAAGATGATCAATTTTATATTACATGATTTTTACCATCATAAAAGGCCTAAAAGAGATAGTAAAAACACTGGATTTTTTTTTATTTTAAAACATCATTATATGAGAAGTCTTACCTAGAGCAATCCATAATATATGTAGATTTACTTCAGGAGAACCAGACTATCAAATAACAGTTCCTTGAACATATTCTCATCATGCAATTTTAAACTGATATACAGAGAAGACAGTACAAACAGATAAAATATAATAACTTTATCCTGGCCTGGAAAATAACTTAACTCTCAAGACTCCACCTTTCTGTGATTAAAAACCCTTGAAATCCCATTATAAAGAAAATAGAAGCTTAGCAAGGTGTATGAAAATCTGTTATTCAATAAATCACATCTTGTGATTATATCTGGGAGAGAAATGAAAGAAGAGGAAAATGCCACGGGGAGAAAAAGCAGGAGCAGCAGGAACGAAGGTAGAAATCAGGTCTCTATACACAGCCCAGTTCTTGACGTCAGCCTAACAATGTGCTTGTTATTCTCACATGGTGTGGTACTTAAAGAAAAAAAGAAACATTGCGAATGATGGGCAGCTGAAGATAAAGTGACAAGCAAACTTTCTGAGGTCTGAAGCTGGGCTCCAGAAACCCATGTATTTCTTTCCCTACAAACAAAAAGCGGGCAGTTATGATTCACGGCACAGTATCCCCCAGAGATTGAGTTGGCTCCAAAGGAGAAATATAGTGGCAGCTGACAATGATACAACTGTTGACTTTCAGACAGGCAAAGAAGTTTGCGAGTAGGGAAGAACTATCACGTCTCACACACCATGACCATTCCATTATCATTGCCATGACATTTGTGTGAGAGACGTTTGGTTTGGAATGAAAATTGCTATCATGAAACCTTCAGAAATGTCTCCAGACAATCTTTGAGCATACATGTATGGTATCTGTTGGAAACACTTTAGAATAAAAACAGGGAGAATTTGAGCGAGCTACCCATGAAGAATGCAGTGAATATCTGCCACACTCAGACACATTCAGTTCCCCTGGTGACCAACGCAGTCCATGGAGACTGCTTGGAAATTGCTATTCTTTATTCCACTTCACTCCACTGAGAAAGAGAGCAAGGAACTGGCCATAAAAAGTATGTTGATAATAAGTATAACCGAATATTGGCCAGACAGAAATCATATCTTTTAGTTGAGAGCTACAGCTCTGTGCATTTTTATGATGGGCACCGGGGATTCGAGAATTAATACATACCTCCTGGTGTTTCTGATCTGTAGATGCACTCTTCAGTTCCTGTTTTTCTTTTTTTTATAGTTCAGCAGTTTTGATATCCTTTCTTCTTTCAATTTTAGAAGTGATCTTTTCTCTATGATAAAAGAAAACTGCCAAATGATAATTTGGTTGGTTTTCATTTTGCTATAAAGACCTGCTGTGCCTATTGAGAAAACAAGGTCATCACTAGACATTTTCATGCTGAAGACTTAAACATTTGTTTTTGCCTGTCAGAATATCCTTACTAGCATTAAAACAGACCATGATTTTGGAAGCTATAGGCTCCCAAATATAAAGTGTGTAACCATATCTGAGGAAAAATATTTTATCTTTTTCTTACATCTAGAATTTTCATAAACTTTGCCTGAATGTACACTTTATTCATTTAACTGTATTGTCCTTGAAAAATATTATTTGCATTTCAAATTTCTCTTATCAAATATATGTTAATAATTTGGTAAAATAAACATCATTGTATAGAGGCTGTTTTGTAGATTGATTAGATTGCCCCCGACATAACCAACTTTTAATAATGGTTTTACCCCAGATCAAAATTTTGGAGCCTGGGTGTACGGCTGGGTAAAAGCAAGCTTTTCAGGTCTCATGCTGGAAAAAGAATATCTCAGGCTAACTCAGAGCATAAAAGATGCTTACCTTACAGCCATAAAACAAAAGATAGAAAAAAAGCAGCTCTGGGCACCTAATGCTTTCAAGCACACCTCTCCAGTGACTTAAAGATATTACCTGCTTCTTAGAGACTACTTCACCTACAAACAGCACCGAGATGGTGCAACACTTCAATGAATGGGCCTTCAGGAAACACTTAAGGTATAAGCTATATGACTTCGGTTTATATAAAATATCTCCCCATGCCCCCGCAAGTTATAGGAAAATCACCTGATAAACAGGATGCTTTCTAGTGTTTATTCTTAGGATTACATAAGTTGGACATATGGTAAAATTAAAAACATTTAAATGCCTCAGGGTGTAGATCTATGTGAACAGAGGAGCAGCCACAGAGCCCCCATGTAGGAGTAAGCATTGTGTAAGGTAGGAAGAGTGAAGAGGAGCAGGTCAAGAAAGGACACATGCTTTCATGGAGGCACACAGGTACCCAAGAAGTCTCTCAGGCATTTTCAGTCTGGCCTGGTCTCTTGAAGTTTGTATGTATCCACTGCCATTCATATTTTTGGAGTCGACCAAATTATTGCTCATTTCTCTCAGTTTTGATAGCCCCCTTGTATCTACAGGGGTTGCCTTTGCCTTTCCCCAAAAAGCTTAGCTTAGGTAAGAACTGCACTCTGGAGAAAGGAGAGAAGTGGTCCCTAGTGTGTTAGCTATGAACTTCAGCCTTGAGAAGTACTGTGTGACATGGCCTGCCCCTGTTGTTCCTTTGTTCTTGGATTGCCTGCTAATACCAAGAATAAAAGGACATCTGAGCATACCTTGATCCAATCTGAATCCAGCAGCCAGCATCCAGCCCAACAGAGCACAGAGTAGACCAGCTGACCTCAACTGACTCTGGATGTGTGGGAGGGATTACCAATTACTACTGGAAAGCCCTAAATTTGAGGTTGTTTCATAAATTTTTGTTTCACTAGTTGATACTCTAAGGCCTCTCTGCTGTCACAAAATACTTTCTAATCTGGCTTAGACTTTACATGTAGATATAAAAAGGTTTTTTGTTTTGTCTTTATGTCTCCATTTTGGACTCTGTTAACGTAAAGGAGGCTCTTGGATTCAAACAAAATCAGCTTAATTGTGTTCACTATGTTCTCTGCTCAGGGCTTGCTGTCATAATTTAATCACATCGCTCATCTTCACTGCTCTTTATCAAATAGAGAAGATAATAACTCTTCATTATTCCACATGAAATTCATTTGTTCATCAACTAGCTAATTCAATTAATGGCTATTGAGAGATACTTCTATTTTTCTAGATCGTGCAAGGATAGACATTAAAAAATCCTTGCTGACAAAGGCTGTTAATTTATTAGAATTATAGAAGAATGATACAATTACTTTCCAATATAATGAAGAATATAACAAAGGTCAATTCTTAGTAGTGCAATTATAAATAAGTACAAGAAGTATTTGGAGCTTAAAAGATTGGAGGGAAGGGAAGGGAGAGACGAGCATAAACCTTTAGAAGATTTCTTGCTCTAAGTTGAACAAATACAAATAAAAATAACTTTATATTAATCTTCCTAAGCAATCTTTACCAGTAGATCAAAACTAATATCTCTAATAACTAGGGCAAATGGAATTTCTTCTCATCATATGAAGCTCCGAGAACTCAGGATCAATTTCTTAGTGGGATCTTTTGCTAACAATACATAACTTGAACTTACACACCAGAAAAAGGAGCAGACAAACCTAAACTGACAGACATTTGAAAAAAAAATATCTTGCCCACACTCTTAAACAATGTCAGTGCTGTGGAAGAAAAAAAGAATACTGACAGATTGCTGTAGATTAAATATGCATGATGACCATAACCGGATGCATTTGCTATAAAGAATATAAGTGAATAGACTGTAGATTATATTACAGTATTGTATCAATGCTGATAGCCTCATTTTGGCATTTGTTTGGGTTTAAGCAAAAGAATATTCTTGTTTTGTGGTAAACACTGCAGTATTTGATGTATGCATAAGGAGTTGTCTTCCCCATCAGCCTGTTTTCTGGGACAGTCTGGCAAGGTATTGTACTTTTAACTCAATTCTAATGCTAACTAGAGTCAGTGTGCATGTCATCTATTAAGGACTCAGTCCCACAATACTCTACTCTAGTGCAGTCCCATAAGGTTTCTCCACTTTAGATAACATCACAATTCCAGTTCAGGACCTGTACTTCAGACTGCCAACTACCACTGCATGTCATATCTTCTTTTTGATTTTAATATTTTCCTAGGACAGAACTCAAGGAACCACATATGTGTGTGTGTGTTGTTACAATGTGTGTTGTTTATGTATCTTTATTTGTACATATACATATGTTCATTGATGGGGAGAGAGGAGAGGAAGTGGGTACAACAGAAGTGAGGGAAAATATCACTATTTGGATATTGTAAAGGAGAGGGCCTGTTTGCCACCTGGCTATCTTAGACCCAAAACAACCACACAGAAACTTTATTAATTAAATAACTGCTTAGCCCATTAGCTTTAACTTCTTATTGGCTAACTCTTACATATTAGTTTAACCCATTTCTATTAATCTGTGTATTGCCATGTGGCAGTGGCTTACCAGGTAAAATTCTAACCAATGTCCATCTCAGGCAGAGGATCCATGACTCTGTTTTCTTCCCCCCAGAATTCAGTTCAGTCTTCTCTGCCTACCTAAGTTCTACCCTATCAGGCCAAGGCAGTTTCTTTATTCATTAACCAATGAAAGCAACACATAAACAGAATGACCTCCTATGCCATTTAAAGAACCTAGGTAAACTCCTTCTGAGAATGCCATTGTAAATTTCTTGCAATATTTTTATCCTTTTTATTTTTTATTTCTGAGTTTATTATTTAATTACACTTCTCCTTTTTCTTTTCACACATCTAAATGCTCCTTGGCTTCTTCTTTTTTTCTTCTAAGTGTTATGGCAGGCATATATATGTATACATATTTGTACATACACATAAATTCCTATAGGAAAATCCTTGTGAATATTAATGTGAATCTGAAATTGTGTTGAAACAAAAATGAAAAGAAGGTTATAGAAAAGAATTCCAGGCAAGAGATCAGCCTGGAATACAGAGGAGAAACAGTGGCTCTCAAAACAGTCAGCTGGTGGTAAGGGTACACATCCAAGTTTGTTGTGGGAAAATAATGATCAGTGGATCCTGCCCTAAATTTTATCATTCAAACACCACTGTAGAGTCAGAGAATTGACTTTTCTACATAAAACTAAATCTCAGAAATTGCCATATGCTCTGTGGAGTTTGCGAATGTCACTTTCTTGGTTTTGATATGATTATTTCAGACGTTACCATTGAGAAAAATTGGGTGAAAGATACATAAATTGTTCCATGCATTGCTTTGAAACTTACCGTGAATCAATATTGATTTTAAATACCAAGAAAAATAAAACTGTTATTTCCCAAACTTCATGGAGTGATTTCATATGTTAAGAATTTTGCCTCTAAATAAAATCAAGAATGTTTAATATTTATCTGAGCAAGCCTATCATAAATCTTCTGAGCAATTTCTCCAGTATTCCTATTTAAGATGAGAAAGGTTCTTGCCTGTGGAAAGTGCAGCCAGGTCCCCTTGAGCCTTTTGTGTAGCTAGACTCTAGCCTTGACCTATAGAGACTCAGGCAGGCATGCATGGATACAGCTTCTCACAGCTCGCGGCTTTTGATTCACATGACTTTATCCCTACCGTAAGTGCTTCTTTGAGAAAAACCTAAATCTGCCAGAACAGCTTATCTTTCTGGAAAACAAAGGACGGCAGGACCCCCTGTTTCTGTCTCTATGTGAAGATAGGGCCTAACATTCAGTACGTGACAGCAAAATACAGATGGTTGCTATGGAGACCATATATCACCTTAGCTTTTGGTAAATTTGAATTATCCTGGACTTTCACCTGTTCACAGAAGGGATTACTGATTAAAATCACTGTGTGTCGCTTTGTTTTGCTGGCCTTTGATGAAAAGTATCATTTCATTTTTTTTAAGATTTATTTATTATGTATACAGTATTATGTCTGCCCTACAGTCCAGCAGAGGGCACCAGATCTCATTACAGATGGTTGTGAGCCACCATGTGTTTGCTGGGAACTGAACTCAGGACCTTTGGAAGAACAGGCAGTGCTCTTAACCACTGAGCCATCTCTCCAGCCCCGTGCCATTTCATTTTTATCTGTTCTGCCATGATACACATTTGCCACAAGCACCATGGGATTTAAAAATGACTAAATATATGAGAAAATCTCAAATATAGTACAGCAAAAGCTACCTCTCCTCTGCTGCGTGCCAAGAATTCTGTATCTTCTCTGTTCTGTTTCTCGTTGTAAAATTGAAAAATATAAAAGAATAATCAACAATAATTAAGGTGATTAAGCATTGTTCATGTGGGCACAAAAAATGGTGTTTGGAATATGAACTTACAGTGGCAGCACAGTGTATATCATATCACTCTGCCTTGCCTACCAGGTTGACCTAAAGTGAATGCTTTGTAAGAAACAGCTACCTCTATTCTAAAAGGAATTTCAATGAGCAAAGAGAAACTCTATTCCCAAAGGGATTTCTAGTTGCACAGAGAGATTACTCTGAGGTTGACTATAGCAGAACTTGATTTAAATTTTACAGTTGGCCACTGGTGGCTTTGGAATATACATCTTTTTTTCTTTCCTTTTTGCCCAATATTTGGTCAATTGATAAGCACGTGTTCTCTCTTTTGATATCAACAGTATGCACTCACACAAAGGAACCCTGCACACATTCCTACCTTCATCTCCAATTAAAAACTCAAGCACCTCTCTTTTTTTTTCTACACACTCTCCTTGCTTATCAATTTGCTTGAGGAATCATCTCCTCTCAAGATATCTCACTACTCAGAAGATATGTCATTTGTTAGTTCTCATATGTAGGCTACATTTTATTTGTGTGGGGCCCATTGTGTTTACTGAGGGTGGTCATAATAAAAATAGATTATTGAATCCATAAATTTAAAACACATGTTTTGAAAGTGAATTTTCTCTTAGTAATAAAACACATTAATTTATCTCTCAAAAGGAGCCTAAAGTGAATAGATCCTTAGTACAAACATACTAAAACTCACTGTGAAAATTGATTCAAATATTTCCAACACTATCTAATAAGTAGAAAAATCCAACTCTCATTTTCAAACATGCAAGTATTTCTGGTTTGTAAACATGAGTTAGAATGTACTCCATGTGAAAAATCTCACATTTACAAAAACACATTTGCTGTGTCTTTCTCTGGGAGAGAATGTATTTCTTTAGAGAGCTTAGAAATGCTTATAAACACAGTATAAAATCTGTCAGTCTTCTATTATGGTCCTCTTATAACTCCATCCCTAATAAATATTCCACATTCATTACTGAGTTTTGGCTTTGGGTGTCATATAAAGAAAACATAAAAGCATGTAATGGTGGTTATAAATTTCAATTTTAAAAGTTGCTCTTATGTTACTTTGGAATAACATCTCTCCTAATGAAAAGCAATAGTAAAGAAGTTAATTTTAAATTGTTAAAAAAAAATACCTACTGCCAGAAAAAAAATCAAGATTCGCTCAAATTCTACCAAGAAATGACAAATTTTTATATACCCTTTGTCTTGCAATTCTCAAAAATTACGTACTTATTTTCCTTTTAAGAAAAATAAGTTTGGGATCTCTGTGAGTTCGAGGCCAGCCTGGTCTACAAGAGCTAGTTCCAGGACAGGCACCAAAGCCACAGAGAAACCCTGTCTCGAAAAAAAAAAAAAAAAAGAAAAATAAGCTTGACAGAATAAGAAGGAGCAAAGCAAATTTTTATAGAGAAATGTAGCATTTTTAAATGCTGTCAAAAGACTTATCATAAAATTACCACGCCATATTCAAATATTGAACCCAATAAAGAGAAATGACAGTGGTCAGACACAATATAACAGTCGCATGCTTTAAGCCTGCTTTTCACAGGAAGGGTTTTGATTGTTCTCTGAACACATGGAATAGTAAATAAGGTATGGACAATAATGCACCAGATGACAACTGGGTATTTAAATTATTATCCTCCTGTTACCTGTTGAAGCATTCATGTCTAGTACCCATACCAAAAATACTGATAGTATTCAATTTCTTCTCTCTGGTAGTTAAAATCCACCATATTCAGATATATATGTTGAAAGCATGGTAGACACACATTAAAACATCAAAGAAATATATATATATATTCATACATATATATGTATATATTAATGTATTTACAAGTGTAGAAAAATAGTTATTGCTAGACAATCTTTTAAGTCAACAGGCTACGACTATTTACAACTGGTTGTAAATTGCTTTGAATATAAAGTAGATGATCAGGAGTCTTCCATTGGACAGTTATTGCATAATTATTATTAGGGTCTTTTTTACATGTTTGAGAGAAAATTGAATAGAAGAGGTTTGAGATTAAGAAAATATAGTCTAGAAGACTGAAAGTCATATCTGAAATTCATAGAAAGATTATTAATAACATTAAATAACACAAATGCAAGAGAAATAGTTTTGCTTTAATGTCTCCCAAAACACTGAAAACATTTAAATTGGGTGGAGAAGCAATGGAGGCAAAGAGGAGAGGAAAGTGGCTGTCACATATTAAAGAGCAAAGGACATGTCCAGGGGACAGGAATATAGAAGAGTTGGTAGATTCTTCAAGGTGTAATGAGAATGCACATCCTGACAAAAATTCTAAGAACTGAGAAAAGCCTAGTAGGAGAAACACACCATGGAGGGTCCCCGTAATTCATATTCTATAAATAAGCAATGAAGGAATGTATTAATCTATATTCAGTGCAGGAGCCAGAAATAGCTGCAGGTATTTTAAATAGAAGGACGTTTATTATGGTAAATGAGATATTTTCCAGATCTGTAGAAGACAGACAAAGTATATTAGGTCTAGTCTTGGAATTAACACACAAAATGTCTGAGAATAGAATAATAGAGGTACTTGTAACTATCTCAGAGGCTACCATGCTCAAGCTCAAAGTAGAAAGTAAGCGCTCAAATTGGCTGCTCTGCCACCCTTGTCTTTTAGTGTCTAAGAGACTATATATTGGACAGAGAGTGGCTACTGGAGAGAGCTGATATTTACACGAGTTTGCTTGTTAGTAAATTCTTCCTAAGTTAGCAGTAAGATATATTCCCTCGCCCTATCCTCTTCCAAATTTATTGCATGTTTTCAGTCTAGAATCGCTGTGCAAGGAGGTTGCAGAAAGTGTAGCTTTGAGTTTTCCAAATTCCCTACATAGAGCAAAGGTGTATGGAGAGCAGAATGAATAACTATAAACTACTGTGCTAATTTGAATGTAATTGGCCCCCAAATCTCATAGGAAGAGGCATCATTAGGAGGAATGGTTTTATTGGAGTGGGTATGGCCTTGCTGGAGGAAATGTGTCACTGTGGGGGCAGATTTTGGGGTTACCTTTGGATACCACCCAGTGTCTCAGTTGACTTCCTGTGGCCTGCCTATCAAGATGTAGTGAGCAGCATGTCTGCCTGTATGCCTACATGCTCCCCACCATAATGACAATAGACTGAACCTCTGAAAATGTAAGCAAGTTATCCCCATTAAATGTTCTCTTTATGAGTTGCCGTGGTCATGGTGTCTCTTCACAGCAATAAAAACCTTAAGACAACGACCCAGCAGAGATACTCAAGAATTATATGCAAAAGTGTGCGTGTTTGAAATCTTGCACTTCCCTTGTTTAGTCAACATGGAAGTCTATCCACATATAAATGTTATTATGACAACAAAGGCATAAAACAAAGTAGAAAGTTTTCTAAGTACATTGCCAACTTATGATGTTATTTGTAAAGTGGGAATAGGTTGCTGAGGCAAGGGGAAAAAAGAGAAAGATGTGTTTGATTAAATTTGAAGAATTAAATATGAAAGACATTTTATGTCACCATATTTCACACAGCTTATGAAAGATAGGAGATTCTGAGGACCTCTCCAAAGAGACAAGAGGGGATGCTGAGCAAACAAAGAGTGATAATTTATGTCAGCCCTGGAGACTTGTATTTGGGAAGAAAGGAAAGAAGTTTATACTTTGGAATAAAATAAAGGAATCATAAAAATAACCTTGCCTGGCTGAGTGTGAAAAAGCAAAAGAATGAGAGAAAAATGGGACAATCCACTGTGTATGGATTTCATAGTATATAAAAGTGAGCATTTGTGCTCCTAAAGGGAAGATTATTTAAGGCTGTAGATAGGGGAAGATAGAACCTATCTCTTGAGGCTATGGGAACTGAGGCATGGAAATTGTGTCAAGATCATTTATGGAAAGAATGTGTCAGCTGGATAGGAATAGCCACCTTGTTCAAATAAGCACAAGTAAGGTTTTTTTTTTTTTAAAAAAAAAAAAAATCCTAGCACAGTCTAAGCAGAAGTGAATCCAGAGACTCACTAGAGACTATACTCTATGCAACCAGAATGCTTTATGAACTTCCCTAAGCCTTCCCAGTGCCCTGACAGTATGTGCATGCGTTGCTTGCTCTTTGTTAGGAAAAGGCAATGAACAGTTTTTGACAGTTTGATAAGCACCAGAGAGCATGCACTTTGAGTAGAGGGAAAGAGAGGGTGTCCTTATGTACATGTGCATGTTTGTATCCTGATTTGTATATGCTGTTTCCTGATGCCAATACCAAAATTTCTGTCTTCAGGACTATACTGTGTTTGAAGGTCCAGAAAAACGAAGCTGAGAATGTGATACTGATGAGAGAGGAGCCGTGAGGCTGGTGTTCTAAACCACAATCACCTCCATCTCCCGCAGGTGTGAGGGAATCCAAAGATTGCTTAGAGATACTGAAACAAACCCTGAAGACTATTCTATCTCTAAATTGCATGTGTGTGTGTGTGTGTGTGAGTGTGTGTGTGTAGTGTGCTTTGCTTGCATGATGTCTGTGAACCATGTATATGCCTGGTTCCCATGGAAGACAGAAGATAGCATTGTACCCACAAGGACTGGAATTGTAGAGAGTTACGAGCTGCCGTGGCAGTGCTGGGAATCAAACCTGGGTCCTCTGCAAGGGCAACCAGTGCTCTTTGAAAAATTTCTGCTCTCTTATCAGCCTCTCCGCTGATGTAACAATACAAACCAGACAAAATCAAACTGAATTAGAAAAGACCCAGGTTTTATGGATACAGTGAATCTGGATGATTTGCCAGCCCCGCAGAGAGGAGACAGTAAAGGAAGACCAGAAAACCAACCACATGTCTGTTTTCTTGGGGCAGTTTGAATACCCTGTGGGAGTGGTCTTAGCATCTGATGAGGGAGAGGTTATCATTTGCCAGGCTTCCTGAGATGCAGCCCGGTTTGGAAAGAGATGGGGGAGTGAGCTTGGAGGGGAGCTTCCACCCAAACACTCTTAACCAATGAGATGTCTCCAGCCTCTCCTTCAGAATATTATCCTATCATATGCTACCTCAGTAGGATTTACCCAAACCCAGGATAAGAAGGAAAAACTGACAAGTGGAGTTGAAAGCTGATCAGGCAAGGAATCTCAACTCTCCATGTTAGCTTCCTAACATAATCCCAACCACATGTTTACATGTGAAAGCAGTTATGTTATCCTCCACGCTCCATGCAACTTTCAGCTCATGAACTTCAGCTCATGAATCAAGCTTTCAGATAGTTCCAATGAAATGGATCTATGTTTTTAATGCCTCTCCACAAGGATTTGCAGAGGTTCGCATGTATTTGGCAAAGCTGCGTGGAAATAAACATCAAGATCTCACGGTCACTCTTCTTGCTCTACAAACACAAAGACGAGTTGTTCAGTTGTTTTATGACTATTTCCTTTTATCAGTCTCTCCATGAAAACTTGTTGTTACTGCTCCATCTCAAGAGCATTTACACTCCTCATGCTTTTATTTTAAAAACTTATTTATAGCCTTCTACTGTGGGCAATGCGGTGTTTGGAACAGAAGACCACGTTTGGAATGGAACCTGCCATTACGACCACAATAAATAAAAGTGAGATAATAAAAACGTTAAATTTGTAGGATAATAAATGACATATTCTTACTTCTACTTGGAAAAATAGGATAATTTTCCTTTTTCCTTAGAGCAATAAAGGGTTGGGAAAATTTAAACAGGCATATAGCCTAGTAAAGAGCCAAGGGAAGACTGTGCCATTTGTGGGTATGAAGAGCTTTCCTGTTTTCAGTAGGACACTGGAGGAGGAAGAACATCATGAAGCCCTTTGGGATGTCTGCAGGTAAGTGTTATGTTGCTGGTAGATGCCAAGTTTCTAATACTGTGGCATCATTTTTTGGAAAAATGTATTTTATATTTTAATTGACACAGATCATATGTATTTGTGAGGTAAAGTGTGACATTTCAATATACAAAGAGTATAATGATCAGATCAGTATAACTGGTATATTCTCCATCTCAAATATTTGTCATTTATTTGTGTTGGCAACATTCAAAAGTCTTTGTACTAGCTATCTATTTTATATGCATATATAATTAATTATAGTCAGTCATAATTATCCTATTTTGTAAAGCAGTTGATGGTCCTTCTACCCAATGGCCCGTGTTAACCATTCCTTTTATACCCCTCCCTCATCCATCCACTTCCCACGCTCCAGTAACCAATATTCTATTGCATTTCTATGCAATCTCCCCTTTGTTTAGTGTCCTATGCATGTGCTTTGGTAAATTTTAAGGTAGCCCAGTGAAAAGAGGGTTCTACACAAAAGAGATAACCGTACAGAGTCTGGAAGATATTTCCCTGCTAAATTCCTGGTCTGATTTGTTGTGAAACCACACTGAACTGGTGTTTGTATAAATTGCCCATTAGTAGTCATTCACCTCTGTATAATATTTCATCTGGTGCTCAAACTTAGCCTTGAAAAGGATTCTTAAGATGAAGAATAAGACTAATGTCTCTAGAGTCAAGCACTTCTGGCTCAACCACTTTAAACTTCATAGTTCTGAATAAGACATCCCCTTTTCTCCCATTTCATTTGCCAAAAGAAGAAAATAGAAACTATGAATCATGGAGGTATGGAAAATTCATGCATAACTACATCCATCCATCCATAAACTATTAAATATAAAGTGATTGATGCTGGATAAAAAGCACTATGGATAATATCTATGAGGGTGACGATGTTGATGACAGTGGGAGAATGATGATGAAGATGATGCTGAAAGGGATGCTTATGGTGACTGGTACTGGTGGGAGAGAACACAGATAAACATGAGAAGGCCCAGGGCCTAAAGAATCACCTCAACCTCTTTGAAAACTCCCAAGAGCAGACCAAGACTATTTCCATTTTGCTGGAGAAGCTGCTCTCTCCAGCTTCCAAGTATGTATCTTTATGAAAAAGACCCGAGCGTTTTGCTTGCATGACTATTGTGTGAGACACAGGTAAACAAATCTAGGCTGATATTTTGTAGTTTCTTGGGGAAAGATGGAAGATTTTGTCATATGATAAAAACCTACTATTTGTTGTTTCCCTTAATGTACAAATGGAATTGAAATGAAGCTTGCGTGGAATAAATAAGCTAACCTGAGACCTAGAAAGTTCAGAAGCAAACTTTGGAAAAATTCCAAGTATTGTCACCCGAGAATTTTATACTCAGAATCCCTCAACCCCAACCCTTGCTTTTCTGTAACTTTTGCACAGGGAAAGGGAAAGACAACTTGATCCTGCATCATATGTTTTGAATGTGATGCTCAGCCAACTAGACAGCAGAATCTTTAGGAACAGCCGCTTTTTTGTCCCTGAATTAGGAGGAGATTTAATAACATCTCTTTTACCGTTTGTCTATCTGTCATGTTCAATCACTCTAGCATTTTCTCTCAATAGCTATAAAACTGAGAATTATGGTATACAGTATCAGGTTTAGTACCTTTTAAATGGAAAGTTTTATCAATGTTTAGTGCATGGATAAAATAATAAAAGCCGTGCTTCATGTAAATGGCACAGTGGAATCCAAGGACATCCAGAATTTCTATGACCCTATTTAGTGACATTATTATTTTTTCTTTAGAAAGTGTGATCTATGATATGCTGATGAGTTTCCACTTCATTTTTAAAGTATTTTAAGTGAAAAGCCAGGAGTTTTGTGTTTTCTGATGTTGGAATTCTTTGCTGTTTTCACCCCATTCTTTGTCATTTCCATGATTCTTGTTCTTGCAAACGAAACAATGCTGCAGTTAGGGGTGACTCAGTCTTTTAAGCAAGCCTCTGATCCAACAATTGAAAAAAATGAGTTCTAGAAAGACTGATAAACTTTGGAAGTATGTATTTTGATTTTGATTTTGTGGAGTTTATTTGTAAATTCTTTTTTTTCTTTTTTCCTCATTTTTTTATTAAAGATTTCCATCTCCTTCCCTCCTCCTCCTCCTTCCCTCCCCTCCCTTCCACCCATACCCCCACTCCACCCGTCTCCAAGACAAAGAGCCATCAGGGTTCCCTTCACTATGTTAAGTCCAAGGTCCTCCCAGCTCCCCCTAAGTCCAGGAAGGTGAGCAACCAAACTGACAAGGCTCACAGTGAGCCCGTCCATGCTGTAGAGTTCACGTTCATTGCTGTTGTCCTTGGTTTCTCAGTCCTCCTCCACCGTCAGCCACATTCAGAGAGTCCGGTTTGGTCCCCTGTTCCATCAGTCCCATTCCAACTGGATTTGGTGGTCTCCCGTTAGATCTGTCCCACCACCGTCTCAATGGGTAAACGTTGTAAATTCTTAATAGGAGGAATTTGTTTTACTGAGTTATAAATACCCAGTGATGATAATATGAAAAAAATGCTCAAGTTAATATAATGATGGGCAGTCAGAGGAGCCAGAAAGGGGTATAGAATATCATCTATACATCATATATAATTTATATATCTCTACATTCTTTTCTTGAGTCTCCCTGTACCTGGAAGTCATATTTTCCCATTGTGCTTATGTGAGCAAGCCCCAGTGATTGTTCTGTCCTGCCCCAAAGCACCAAGGCTTAGGGGTCCATGTAAAATCATGCTCAGTGTTATGCAGGTGCTGAAATTCAAACTCCAGTCCTCACTGATGAACATCAGGCTCTCTTAACCACTGAATCATATCTCTAGAACTCAAACAATATTTGATAAACATAGGTAACTCTGTCAAAAGTCAATTAATTAATGGCAAAATTCGAGGTTTGATCATCAAATTTTTTCTCTTGGGTTTGTTTACTTTCTTCTTTAATTCAAAGCAATGATCTATATATTTTCTTACCATTAAAAACTCTAAATACTTTTGCATATATATGTCATATTACTAGAATTCATATTTTTACCAAATATAAAGCCCAGTATCAACTTTGAGATACCTCTCCTTGAGTTGTTGGTTTAGGAGTCCCAGACATCACCCCAAAATACTGACAATTGTCCTTACTTTTGGCTTCACACAAGAATTTGATGACTGGAATTTATTGCCGAGGGAAGCACACACATTGGTCATAGGATGTGGTGTGGCCAGGAAATTTCCTCCCTGACTTCTGGCTTTCATGGTACTGAAAGGCTCTTTTCAGGCTGCTGAAGGAGAGATGTCATCAACAGTCTTACCAAGCTGCGAACTCTATGAACTACAATAATATCTAACTTGGGAAGACATCCCCAAGGTTGCAACAGTGGCATGATTATGGGGTAACCCACAGTTTTAGGATTGGGTTTAAGGTCCACTCCAGAGAAGGAAACAAGTGCTTAATGCTGTAAATCTGGGCAATAACCCATGGTTAGAGAATTTACAGTTCCAAGAGGTGAAGCTCCTACTGACGCTCTGCTAAATGGGCATGCTGTTAAACTACACTCTAAATTCAAGTCTCTCTTCCAATGAATTTGTATAGCTCCCAGACCTCATCAGAAAAGTGCAATGGATGGCTGTTAATACAGAAGCTCACAACAAGGCAAAGCACAGAAAATGCGTGTCAGTAAATAAACTCAACCACAAACGGGGTATTTCCATGATTCACTCACACACACTCACACATGCAAGCACACACACACACACACACACACACACACACACACACACACACACATACATACAGTCACTCACTCACTCAGGAATCCATGAAGTAGAAATAGCAGAAGGTATTGTAAGAGATAGAGGTCTATGAGCATCAAAGGAAAGCAGTGTCTTCTGCAATGACATTTCTGTGCGCAGGAACTCACAGCAATTGTGGTTGCTAACACAAGATCAAGGTAGTCAAGAAGCTGTCATGAATGGAGCAGAAGGATTTATGAGTTCCCATTCTTGACTGAGGAATTGCAGGCAGTCAATGACTTCTTAAAGAGAGAGTCAGATTTTTTAAGGATGTGTGCTCCTTAGGTCAACCGCATTCTGGTTCCTGGCTTCATAATCATGAGGACACAGACTGCATCAACTGAAACTTATGAGAGAAAAAGAGAGGGAGAGAGAGAGAGAGAGAGAGAGAGCAGATAAAGAATAAGGGACAGGGATTTAGAGGTGCATCTGGAAGGAATCAGGGAGAAGGTGTGAATATGATCAAAACATAGTCTACAAATTTTTCAAACAATAATATATTTTTAAATAGTCAGTTCATAATTCCTAGTTTCAATAAATAATTATGATAATTTTAAATTAAGAGTTAAGTCTATTAAATATGAGTAAGCAAATTAAGAAAACACAAAATAATAATTCCTACCTATAAATTTAAGAGAAAGAACGGTCTTGGTAATTGAGAGAAAAATAGAAGAAAGAGAAAAGCACATGATGGTCATTTAACTGGGGAATTTTTCATAGCCTTAACTCCACTCTTTGGCAGTGGTATTGGAGAATAGCAACAGAGTTATGGAAAAGACCTATGGTTCCCTACCAAATTAGTATTTAGGTTGAATGCCAAGGGAATAAACTTATTCAGCAATTGAACCTCACAGAACAGGGAGAAATGGGTTCACCAAAGATCTGTTTCTCAGTGTAGTCTTGTCTTCCTTTAATCCACCTTTTATAGACTCAGTATTCATAAATTCATGGCTGTGAAGGAAATATAGATAGCTCACAGAAGAGAAGGGAAGAACACTGGATTTCTAGCTTCATCTCATATGTATAAACATCTCAAATATTGTCATTCCTGCCCTAACATTAAGAGAAAGAAGAATAAACAGAAAATAAATGACTTACTTGAACTGTAAGAAAATTGAGGTTGTAAGACCAAATAGAACACCAAAATTCAGAGGAGTAGACTACCACAGATAGTCATTTCCAGAGTGATGCGTAGCCTCAGAAACTTACAGAGGAAATCAGCTTACTTGGAGAGATGGGTCCTGGAAAATAACTATAATGAGTGCTGAATTATTAATTTGAAGACTTAATGGAGGCTGAATGTGGACTGAAATATGAGAAGCTCCTGAAGATGACAGTTGTAGGGACCTTCTCCTTCTGGTGATCTTGTCTCTGAAAACATTCCTATCATTTATCACCAGGTTCTCTGAAAAGCCAAAGACACCCCTTCCCTCCCCACACATATGCTTCTGGATGCAGTGATGAAATGTATCTATATTGAAATATGTGCAAGCATTCTCTATAAAGTTATATTCTGTAAGGGAATAGATCTGACCTGAGCTTTATCTGAGTCCAAGGGTTCAAGTCCATTGAGGGCTTCAAGTCATTGAGATGTTCAGTACCTTCAGCTTTCTGTCTCATCTAAGGAGAGGTCATGAAAAAAGAGTTTAAAGAAAAACTATTCTAAGGCACAAGGTTGATGACAGACTATTTTCCTGTCCAAAGCTTTCCCTCTATCCCAGCAAATCTTCACTATAATAACAAATTATTATAGCAGAAAGAAGTACAATATGCAGACTTGATTAAAGGCTCTTAGCAAATCCCCAAATCAACATGGCATAACAGAGTACAGCTAGATGTTTTGAGAAGTTTCTCGAAGCCGCATGCACCTTAAACATTAAAGACAACTGAATTCCTATACAGAAAAATACAAAACACTACACTAAAGGATTAGTAGCCTCAGTCCTTTTTTTAATATATAAAACAATTATAGGTTATGCTATACTAAATATTGTGACAAATAGCCCATGTAGGAAAAGCAAGCATCGTTCCTAGAGGGAGGTTTGAGAGATTATGATTATGATAGAGAAAATTAAAATAGCTGTGAGTCACAGAGTGAGGACTCTAATTTAAAATAATAGACGAAATAGAGACAAATGACAAATGTATAAAGTGATATGAAAACATCACAAAGGCCAGGGTACAATACCCAGAACCACATTAAAATACAAAACCAGACTCTGGGAAGGCAGATGTAGGAAGATCCCTGGGGTTTGCTAGCCAGACAATCTAGACAAATCCATGAACTCCAGGTGTAGTGAGAGACCCCTGTTTTAAAAATAGGGTGTGACCCACAGAGATAGCTGACCTAGGCACCAGTGAGCTCATGGACCACCCCTAGGGAGCCTGCATAGGACCAACCTAGGTACTCCGCATGTGACAGTTGTGTAACTTGGTCTGTTCATACGGTTCCTAGCAATGGAATTATGACCTAACCCTGGCTTTTAGGAAACTATTCACCATGGTGGGTGACCTCTTCCAGCCTTGATTCAGGGGGCTGGAGCTTGGTACTGGCTCAACTTGATGTGCTATGCTTTGTTGAGTCGCATGGGAGGCCTGCCCCTATCCAAACATGAATGTTTGTGAATGGAGGGGGGTGATGAGGAGTGAGGGTGGGGGATTAGGGGTGGGCAGAGGTAACTGGAGGACAGGAGGGAGTGGAAACTGTGCTTCAAATATAAAATAAGCAAAAAATTAATTAATAAAAAAGGAAGACCAGAAAAAATAAAGATAAACTTCTTAAAAAAATAAAAAACAGAATTATAACTCAGAAAGAAACATTCTAAAAGAAGCACTTGATTCCTTTGAGTGTCAGTGTTCTGAGTTGTTTTAATGCAAAACCACAATATTTTTATGGTGGAATCAAAATATTACTCTGGTACTTTTCAATAAGTTCCAGATTTTAAACTAGGTTCAATATGATCAAAATAAAGTCATGTAAAGAAAAAATACTAATAAGGTATAAGATACTAATCTTCTCATACACACAAAGACAAAAACAGACACACAGATACATACACACACAGACATACATATACCGATACACACACACAGACATATACTCCCCCCCCCCAGAGAGAGAGAGAGAGAGTCCAGCATGCAGACACACACATTCCTCCATAATGAACACACACAAAAAAGAGAAAGAGAGAGAGGCAGACAGATAGACAGACACATACACACAGTATCAGAAGAAACTGCTAGAAATCAAAACATCTTAATAATGATGAAAGCCCCTTTTGATGAGATCATCAATAAACTAGACTTGAACAAGGAAAAGGAAATAAATTTGAAGATATGCCTATAGAAATTTGACAGTACAGTACATAAAGAGATAAATATTTATTTAATTTTATTTGGTTTTTTGGTTTTAGGAGAAGAGATTTCTCTGTGGATCTTTGACTGTCCTGAAACTCATTATGTAGACCAGGCTGACTGGTGTTGAACTTAGAGATCTTCCTTCTTCTGCTACAATTCCTGGCTTAAGATAAAAGAATTTTATGAAAAACAGATATGAGCTAATTTTTAATGTTTAACTTATACATAGTTGGAATCCAAGAAAGAGAAGTAATAGAGAATAAACAAGAAGAATTATTTGAAAAATTACTGGTTGAAAATGCTTCAATGTTAATGATAGAAGCAACTGGCTCCATACACAAGAAGCTTGGTGAATAATAAGGAAGAATAAATAATGCATTTATTCTTTATATGAATAAATAGACATGTATATATTATGATATTAAAACTGAAATTAATAACATGATACAACATGAAATAAGCCATGGAAACATGACAGAGCAATCTACTTAAAAATGACCAAGTATAAGAATCTTAATAGATTCCTTTTTCAGAAACATGCAAGCAGAAAGAAAATAGAAATAGTTAAAGTGAAAAGAAAAGAAAAGCAAATCCAGAATATTAATATGAAACTCTGATCCAGAAACATGTTGTGCAAAATGAAGCGGAAAGCGTTCACTTGCAAACAAGTCTTTGTTTTTTAATATTCTGATATTAATAAGAAACAATGATAAAAGAAAGTAAGTTATACATCTAGATGTATAAAAATAGAGACAAAAGGAAACTTTTGAGATGTATTAAGATAATATAAACACTTAATTTTATTATTAATTAAACTCAGAACATTTCTGAACAATCTTGATATTAGCAGTAGGCAAAAATGCTTGCTATGCAAGCTGGAATGACCTGAATTTGGGTCCCCGGAACCTAATGTGCCAACATTTCTATGGCAAGATGGGAGGCAAAGACAGACTTTTCTGAAAACTTGTGTGCTCACTTGGGATGATGAAGTGGCACAACCAGCAAGAAAGACCTTGCCACAAATGCCAAACCTGACTCCTGAAAGTAATCCTCTCCCATCTGACCATCACATGCATGCTATCTCTAGAAAGGGAGCATTCAGTTTCCACACATGCAAACACTCATGCACACACACACACACACACACACACACATACACATGTGCAGACACCCATACACACACAAGCCTGATGACTTAGCAAATAAGTCTACTTTCAAATACACATAGGTATGGGTGCTCCACCCAACAAGGCAGTAAATGTTGAGAGCAAGCGAGAAAGCAAGAGACACATATCCAGAGACAGAGAGAAAAATACCAGTGATGCATTTAGTTATGATAGTTTTAGCACTAGCGAAGTGATTGTAATAATATACAATTTTGATATTCTTAGAAGTCATATCTTTCCTCCTTATACTATCAAAAATAAATATATTTGTTTATAGAGATAAGAAACAAGAGTATAATAGAGATAGAGGAGATAGAAAAAGAGGTGAGAAATGGAGGGAGAAGTTAAAAATGTGAACATACTGGCTAGTATTTTAATAGCTATAATCACTTTAAATATAAATGGTCTGAACACACTAAAACACAGTCTATTAGAATGAATAAAATGATGATTCATCTATATATTTTCCATGTGGTGGTTGGAATGAAAATAATCCCCATAGATTCATTTGTTTGAATGCTTAGTCTATAGTTGGTGGAACTGTTTGAGAAGGACAAGGAGGCATAACTGTGTGGGAGGAGATGTATCTTTGAGGTTTCAAAAGCCCATGCCATTCTCAGATCCCTCTGCTTCCTTCTTCTGGAGCCAATTGTGAGCTCCCAGCTACTGTCCCAGATATGCCTGTCTGCTGCTGCTATCTTCCTCCTTGGGGTAGTCATGAACTCTAACCTTCTGGAACCATGAATCCCAAAACTTGATTGTGGTGTTCTGTCACAGCAACAGAAAAGTAAGTAAAATAGCCAAGAGGAAACTCACTTATATATAAAAGTATAAATAAATTAAAGAAGGGAAAAAGAAAGATATGCAAGTATAATATTATTTTAAATGAAAGCTGGAATACCTATTTCGATTTTAAACAAAGCCTACTTCAGAGCAAAATAATCATCAAGAATAAAGAGGTCAATTAATGATAATAGGAGCAGTAACATTTAATGTGTGTATATGTAATATCATAGTAGCAAAATAAATGCATGCCACTACAACAAATAGAGGTGCAAAAAGAAAGGAGCAGATTCACTGTTGCTGTGGGGGATTTTCATGTTCCTCTGTCAGTAACTGGTTCAAAAAACAAAAACAAGCTCTTTCTATTTCTCCCAAATCCAATTCCTGACTCTCATTTCCAACTCTGTAGCAGAACACAGGTTCCGGCCTAATTATCCTTTGGCATTGGGAATTAGCATTTTCAAAAACCAGGGATTCAATTATTATTTGTCTAACTTCTGAATTTGCTCTCATTCTATTTACCGCTGAAGTCAATATCTTAAAGAAATCAATGAAGGTTTCTTTTTGGGCCCTGTATGACTTTAGTAAATGACTCAATCTTCCTTCCTACTACTTCAATTCTGTCCCAAACATTCAAAGCTGTTGCATGGCATAAAGCCAGGGTATGGCCATCATATAAAGATTGCCTTTCTACATTAGCATTATCTTCTTCTCTGAGAAGTTGGTCTTGGGAGATTTCTATACCTCTAACTCTACTTTGTTGTTCTGTGGTCTTAGCCTCGTTTTCCTACCAGGTACGCCATTGTAATTGTGGTCCAGGTTCCAAGACTGCTACAACCATGTCTCTCCAGTCTTAAAGGATAATTCTGTTACAAGCGGCCCATGAGTTTAACATTTGCTCCACAAAAGGTGAATGTGTGTCATATGAAATGATGACTTTTTTTGAATCTCCTTAAATGTAACATTTCCACAGGATTACAGTGAACACGTAAGCGGCCTTGGGTATATCTGTCATTTGGCAGTTCCTCTAAAGTGACTGGATAAACTAAGTCTAGTTGTTTAAAAACCTTAGGCTGTTCTTATCTAATCTTCTAATGAAACTCCGAAATTGGTTCTCCTTTAAATTCCTCTGTCTGGATTTGAATATCGCTACGATCTGTTTTTATAAGTTTTTCTAAGGCCTGTATGTTAGCACTCAAATCAACCAACTTTTTTAGAGGTAAATCAAGAATTATCAAGATGATCCTTAACATTATTTCAATTCCAGTTCAGCTGATTATCCCTTCATTTAATTGACTTAATTGTTCCAATTTTAAGTCATGCATTTTGTCATAGAGATAACTCTCTCCATTGTAATTGTGTTTTCCACTGTTTTAACATGGAAAAAAAACTCTCTTTTAACTAAATCATCTCCTTAAGAATTCCCGATTGTCTCACCAAACCCATCACCAATGATGATTTAAATGTTGATGAAGTGTGAAACGGACTGCTGCATAGAGCAGTAGAAGCCCAAGTGGGTTTCAAGGCAGCTACCTAGTTTAGCAGCAGCCCATGAAGGGGTTCCAATGAAACTCCACAACTCACTGGAAGAAAAGAAGACAAAGAGTTAACTGTCTGATCTGAGAAACATGCAAAAGTGGATAATTCTTGTGGCATTTGGGGTACTAATGTCTGTGGAGTTTGCTGCAGAGAGACTGTAACAGAAAAATTCATATCTGCTCAGAGGACTTAGGAAACAGAGGAAAAGAAAATCTAGTCAGTGGGGGAAGTGACTCTGACTTCATGTAGCTCCAGCCTGTGCCAAGAGCTTCTAAGTCACAGGCAAGTGTTTTTTTTTTTTTTCTTTTTCATGAATTTGTGCCCCAAAGTTGGACACCAGAGGTAGCACTAATTCTAATTGGTCTTAGTAACAAAACTCAGAACTAGGTATTCAGGAGTGAAAGCTGAAAGATCAGAGAAGCAGAGAAGCCAGTTCTTAACCTCTATAAATCCTTAGACCCAAGGGTGCAAGATCCTGTCTCAATGAATCCTTAGGCTGAATGCTAGCTCTATAAAGCCTCAGACTGAATGCTGAGCTCTTGTTTCCTCCCACTTTAGATTCCCCCTCTTCCCCCAAACATAATCACTTCTCATCTTCACCTCCCTAGTCCTGGGATTATAGGTGTGAACCACCATTTCTTGGTTCTGTTTCTCTTTTAGGCTGATTCAGTCTCATGTAGGCTAGGGCAGCCTTGAACTGATCCATCTGCCTCTGTCCCTTGAGTGCTGGGATTAAAACTATGTGCCACCACTGCCTGACCTCTATGGCTAACTAGTGTAGCTACCCCTGCACTCTGATTTTCAGGCAAGCTTTATTTATTAAAGTATAAACAAAATATCACAACATTATCAAGACCATATCAACAATTTAAATAGACCTATAACCCCTAGAGCAATAGAAGCATTCATTAAAATTCTTACAACAACAACAACAGAAGCGCCCATGGCCAGATGGTTTTATCACAGAATTCTAAAAGCCAATAGTACTCAAATTATTCCACAAAATATAAACAGAGGAAATACTGCCCAATTCATCTTATTTGTCCTCAACTACCCTGATACTCAAACCACATAAAACCTCAACAAAGAAAGAGAATTACAGAAAATTATCCCTTATGAACATAAACACAAAAATATTCAACAAAACACTTGCCAACAGAATCTAAGAATACATCAAAAATGTCACTTACCTTTATCAAGTTAGTTCATCCCAGAGAAGCAGGGGTGTTTCAACATAGATAGGTAAAGTCATAAATGTAATCTACCGTAAAAACAAAGTGAAAGGCAAAAATCATCACTTGAGATGCAGAAACAGCCTTTGTCAAAATCCAACACCCTACATAATAAAAGTTCTGGAGATAGCAGAGATACAAGGAACAGGGTCTGGAGAGATGGCTCAGAGGTTAAGAGCACTGACTGCTCTTCTAGAGGTCCTGAGTTCAATTCCCAGCAACCACATGGTGGCTCACAACCATCTATAATGAGATCTGGTGCCCTCTTCTGGCATGCAAGCATACAGGGAAGGAATGTTGTATACATAATAAATAAATAAATCTTTAAAAAAAAAAGAGATACAAGGAACATATCTAAATATAAGAAAGGCAGTTTGCAGCAACCTATAGCCAACATCAAGTTAAATGGAAGAAAGTCAATGCAGTTCCACTAACAGCAGCAGCGGGACCACAATGCCACTCTCACATATAGAACTTGACGTGTTAGCTAGAACAATACAACAACTGACAGAGGTCAAGGGATAGACATTGCAAATGAAGAGGCTAAACTATCCTTATTTGCAGATGATATAAAAATATACATAAGTGACTCTAAAAATTCCACCAGAGAACTCCTACAGTTGATAAACACTTTCAGGGAAGTTTCCAGAAATAATATTAAGTAAAAAAAAAAATCAGTTAGCTTCGGATATAAAAATGACAACTTGACTAAGAAATCAGAGAAACAACACTTTCACAACAGCCTCAAATAACATAAAATATCTTGGGGGTAACTCTTAACCAAGCAAGTGAAAGACTTGCATCATAAAATCTTCAAGTCTTTGAAGAAAGAAACTGAAGAAGAGGTCAGAAGTTGGAAATATCCCCCATGATCATAAATCAATCAGATTAACTAATAAAAATGACCATACTTCCAAAGTTGATCTCCAGATTCAACTTAATCCCCATTAAAAGTCTAACACAAGTTTCTGCATACTTTTAAAGGACAGTTCTCAATTTCATAAGGAAAAACACAGGATAACTGAAACAATCCTGAACAATAAAACAATTGTTGGAGTTTATCAGCTGTAGGAGTTCTTTGGTGGAGTTTTTGGGGTCGCTTATGTATACTATCATATCATCTGCAAATAATGAAAGTTTAACTTCTTCCTTTCCAAATTGAATCCCCTTGATTCCCTTATGTTGTCTTATATTATTGCTAGAACTTCAAGCACTATATTGAAGAGATAAGGAGAGAGTGGACAGCCTTGTCGTGTTCCTGAATTTAGTAGGATAGCCTTGAGTTTCTCTCCATTTAATTTGATGTTAGCTGTCGGCTTGCTGTAAATAGCTTTTATTATATTTAGGAATGACCCTTGTATCCCTAATCTCTCCAAGACCTTTATCATAAAAGGGTGCTGAATTTTGTCAAATGCTTTTTCAGCATCTAATGAGATGACCATATGGTTTTTTTCCTTCAGTTTGTTTATATGATGGATTACATTGATAGATTTTCGTATGTTGAACCAGCCCTGCATCTCTGGGATGAAGCCTACTTGATCGTAATGGATAATTTTTCTAATGTGTTCTTGGATTCGGTTTGCCAGTATTTTATTGAGAATTTTTGCGTCAATGTTCATGAGTGAGATTGGCCTGTAATTCTCTTTCTTGGTTGAGTCTTTGTGTGGTTTAGGTATCAGGGTAACTGTAGCTTCATAGAAGGAATTTGGCAGTGACTCTTGCGTTTCTATATTATGAAATACCTTAAGGAGTATAGGTATTAGGTCTTCTTGGAAGTTCTGGTAGAATTCCGCATTGAAACCATCTGGTCCTGGGCTCTTTTTGGTAGGGAGGTTTCTGATAACAGTTTCTAATTCTTCGCGACTAACAGGATGATTTAGAGCATTTACCTGGTCCTGGTTTAACTTTGGTATATGGTATTTATCTAAAAAAACTGTCCATTTCTTTTACATTTTCCAATTTTGTGGCATACAGGCTTTTGTAGTAAGATCTAATGATTTTCTGAATTTCCTCTGTTACAAGATCAACTCCAAAAAATCAGTCGCCTTCCTATACACAAAGGATAAGGAAGCAGAGAGGGAAATCAGAGAAGTATCACCTTTCACAATAGCCACAAATAGCATAAGATATCTGGGAGTATCTCTAACCAAGGAAGTGAAGGATTTATTTGACAAGAACTTTAAGTCTTTGAAGAAAGAAATTGAAGAAGATACCAGAAAATGGAAGGATCTCCCCTGCTCGTGGATTGGGAGGATCAACATAGTAAAAATGGCAATTCTACCAAAAGCAATCTATAGATTCAATGCAATCCCAATCAAGGTCCCATTAAAATTCTTCACAGAGATTGAGAGGACAATAATCAACTTTATATGGAAAAACAAGAAACCCAGGATAGCCAAAAAAATCTTACACAATAAAGGTTCTTCTGGAGGCATTACCATCCCTGACTTCAAACTCTATTACAAAGCTACAGTATTGAAAACAGCTTGGTATTGGCATAAAAACAGAGAAGTTGACCAATGGAATCGTATAGAAGACCCGGATCTTAAACCACAAACCTATGAACACCTGATTTTTGATAAAGGAGCCAAAAGTACACAATGGAAGAAAGAGGGCATCTTCAACAAATGGTGCTGGCATAACTGGATGTCAACCTGTAGAAGAATGAAAGTAGATCCATATCTATCACCATGCACAAAACTCAAGTCCAAATGGATTAAAGACCTCAATATTAACTTGAACACATTGAGCTTGATAGAGGAGAAAGTGGGAAGTACTCTGCAACAAATGGGCACAGGGAACCGTTTCCTACGCATAACCCCAGCTGCACAGACTTTAAGGGCAACATTGAATAAATGGGACCTCCTGAAGTTGAGCAGCTTCTGTAAAGCAAAGGACATTGTCACTAAGACACAAAGGCAGCCTACTGACTGGGAAAAGATCTTCACCAACCCTGCAACTGACAAAGGTCTGATCTCTAAAATATATAAGGAACTCAAGATACTAGACGGTAAAATGCCAATTAACCCAATTAAAAAATGGGGCGCTGAACTGAACAGAGAATTCTCAACAGAAGAAGTTCGAATGGCCAAAAGACACTTAAGGTCATGCTCAACCTCCCTAGCTATCAGGGAAATGCAAATCAAAACAACTTTGAGATATCATCTTACACCTGTCAGATTGGCTAAAATCCAAAACACCAATAATAACCTTTGCTGGAGAGGTTGTGGGGTAAGGGGTATACTCATCCATTGCTGGTGGGAATGCACATTTGTGCAACCACTTTGGAAAGCAGTGTGGCGGTTTCTCAGGAAATTCGGGATCAACCTACCCCAGGACCCAGCAATTCCACTATTGGGAATCTACCCAAGAGATGCCCAATCATACAACAAAAGCATATGCTCATCTATGTTCATTATTTGTAATAGCCAGATCCTGGAAACAACCTAGATGCCCTTCAGTGGAAGAATGGATGAAGAAACTGTGGAATATATACATGCTAGAATATTACTCAGCGGTAAAAAACAATGACATCTTGAATTTTGCAGGCAAATGGATGGAAATAGAAAACACTATTCTGAGTGAGGTAACCCAGACCCATAAAGATGAACATGGGATGTACTCACTCATAATCGGTTTCTAGCCATAATTAAAGGACATCGAGCCTATAAATTTGGGATCCTTGAGAAGATAATAAGAAGGTGAACTCCAAAAAAAAGATATAGTAATCCTCCTGGATATTGGAAGTAGACACGATCGCCAGGCAAAATTGGGAACTTGAGGGTTGGGCAAGACTGGGCCAAGGGAAGATGGGGAGAGAAAAGTGTGAAGGGGAGAACGGGGAGAGCTCGGAGGAATGGGGTGCTTGGGATATAGGAAGGGTGGATATGGGAGCAGGGAAGCATATATCTTAATTTAAGGAGCTACCTGAGGGTTGTCAAGAGACTTGACCCTAGAGGGGTTCCCAGGTTTCCAGGGAGACGCCCCCAGTTAGTTCCTTGGGCAGCTGAGGAGAGGGAGCCTGAAAAGGCCAGTTCCTATAGCCATACTGATGAATTTCTTGCATATCACCATAGAACCTCCACCTGACGAAAGATGAAGAAAATGACAGAGCCCCACATTGGAGCACCGGACTGAGCTCCCAAGGTCCTGATGAGGAGCAGGAGAGAGAACATGAGAAAGAAAGTCAGGACCGTGAGGGAACCTCCAGCTGGCGACAGATGGGGAAGGTGACTGAGCCCCACATTGGAGCACTGGACTGAGCTCCCAAGGTCCTGATGAGGAGCAGAAGGAGCGAGAACATGAGGGAGAAAGTCAGGAACGAGAGGGGTGCGTTCACTCATGGAGACGGTGGGACAGAACTAATGGGAGATCACCAACTCCAGTTGGAATGGGACTGATGGATCATGCGACCAAACCCGTCTCTCTGAATGTGGCCAACAGCGGGGGCTGACTGAGAAGCAAAGGACAATGGCTCTGGGCTCTGATTCTTCTGCATGGACGGGCTCTGTGGGAGCCTTCTCAGCTTGGTCGACCACCTTCCTGGACCTGGGGGGAGTTGGGAGGACCTTGGGCTTAGCATAGAGTGGAGAACCCTGATGGCTCCTTGGCCTTGAGAGGGAGGGAGGGGAGGTATGGGTGGAGGGGAGGGGAGGGAAGGGGGAGAAGGAGGGGAGGGAAGGGGGAGGAGGAGGGAAGGAGATGGAAATTTTAAAATATAAAAAAAATAAACCATGAGAAAAAAAATAAATAAATAAAAACCTGATGATAACCCCCCCCCCAAAAAAACAATTGTTGGAGGTATTATTATCCAGGATTACAGGGCTATAGTAATAAATACTGGATGGTACTGGCATAAAAATAAACATATTGACCAATGGAATTGAATTGAAGGGCTCTGTCTAAATCCACCCACACATGTGTAAATCCACACACACACACATGAATATTGGATCTCTGATAAAGGAGTCACTTTATTAAATGACAGTGGACAAATGACACTGGAAAAATGACAGCATCTTCAACAATTGGTGATGGTAAAACTAGATGTCAGCATATAGAAGAATGCGAATAAATCCATATTCATAACCCTGCAGAGAATTCAAGTTCAAATGGATCAAAGGCATCAAAATAAAACAAGATACATAGAACCTGGTAGAGGAGAAAATAGGGAATAGCCTTAGATGAATTTGCACAGAAGAGGACTTCCTGAACAAACTACCAATATTGCTCATACTAAACTCAACAGGTAACAGATGGGACCTCATGAAACTGAACAGCTTCTTCACACAAAGCAGTAGCCTACAGAATGGGAAAAGATTTTTTTCCCCGAGTCCATTTCCTTTAGAATACTAACATCCAAACTATATAAAGAACTAAAGATACTAGATCTCAAAACCAAATAATTCAATTTAAAACTAGAGAATATATCTAAACAAAAAATTCTCAATAGAGAAACGCATAAGAAACACATAAAGAAATGTTCAGCATCCTTAGTCATCAGGGAAATGCCCTATCCAGTCATCATCAGATAGGCTTCCACAGACAGCAGAGAGGACCAGATAGCAGAGGGGAACAGATGCAGATCCTGCAGCCAGACATTATGCAGAGAGAGAAAGTATAAATTGGGGGTTTCCATCATATTCCTCCACTCAAAGCTTATGGAATTCCATAGAAAATAGACTGAAGCAGGAAGCTCAGGGCCAGCACGGGTCTGCACTGGATCCACTATGTGTTTATTATAGCTATTAACTTAATATTCTTGTCGGATCCCTGCCTGATAGAATGAGTGGCTCTCTGGCTCCTTTACCTGCTCTTAGGATTCTTTTTCTCCTGTTCAGTTTCAGTGCTCAACTTTGATATGATAGTTTTTGCTTCATGTTTTAATATTTTTTTAGTCATGTTTGTTATCTCTTGGAAGCATGTTCTTTTTCTCATTAAAGACAGAAAGTGAGTGGATATGGAGTGGAGAGGAGGCAGAAGAGGAACTGGGAAGAGTAGAGAGAGAGGAAACTATAATAGGATATATAGATGAGAAAAAAATCAATTTTCAATAAAAGAAAAAAAATGCAGAATGCTGCAAAAGTTGTATATTGTTGTAAAAATGTTATATTTATACATTAGAAAAGAAGAAAAAGCGACTGTTGTGGAATATTAGTTTAAGATGTGTTGCATTTGTTTATGCTGTGGAATTTTGCTTAATGATGCAAAGATGTGCTGCATTCTTTCGTGTTGTATTTGTTTAACTCTGTGAAGATGTGTTACTTTGCCTGTCTAAAACATCTGATTTGTCTAATAGAGAGTTAAATGGCCAATAGGTAGGCGGGGAGTGATAGGCAGGGTTACCAGATAGAGAGAATAAATAGGAGGAGATATCTAGAGAAGAATGAGGAGCTAAAAAAGGAGGAGAGAAGGAGGCCAGGGCCCAGCCATTCAGCCTCATAACCAACCACAGAGTAAGAAGAAAACAAAAGATACATAGAAAAAAGAAAACTAGAAAGCCCAGAGGCAAAGTGTAAAGAGAAACAGCGTAGTTTAAGTCAGAAAAGCTGGCTAGAAACAAGCCAAGCTAAGACCAAGCATTCATAAATAAGAATAGCCTCTGTGTGTTTATTTGGGAACTAAGTAATGGCCCCCCCCAAAAGAAAAAAAAAAACAGAAAAAAGACAGCTATGAGCAACAAGCTATTATTCCACATTAACACACTACGAAGGAAAGAAACCTCAGTAGTTTAAAGCTAGAAGAGGAAAATTAATAATCAAAATTAGAGCAAATTAGAAAAATTAATCATGAAATTAAAACAAAAATCATAAAAATAAAAAAGAAACAATACAGTATACCAATGGCTTAACATCTGACTCTTTAAAAAAAAAAGAAATTAAAGAAAGTCATAAACTTTTGCACAGGATAACTAACATAAGGTAAAACGTATTAAAACATCAATATTAATTTCCCCAGTATATAAGTATACATGTACATTTTGGACAAAGCTGCCCTATTAAGACCTGTGAAAGAAAAGTTCTACAGAATAATTTTCATGTATTCCACAGTAAAGTTTTTTGTTTGTTTGTTTTAAAGAAGAGAGTAGAATGGAGCATTTCAAATCCAACAAACGTTCCTTCTGTCTAGAACAATAAAGAAGAAAAAGAAGAAAAAAGCTTTTAGAAAGGACCTGTGATAATTTTAGCAAAACAAAAGAAATGGAGGTGAAATTCAAAGAGATCTCAATGGGAAAGTCACAATGAGCGTAAGGGAAATGGGTGCTACTATCATAATAAAAAAGGAAGACTGTTTCCTATTAAAAATAAAATAAGATGGAAGGAAAATAGGCTTGGGTAAGCTAAGTTATAAATACAAGGATTTTTAGAGAATACAAAGGAAAATACAAGGACATTTATCTTAATCACTGTCTTATTGCTGTTAAAAAACAGACACCATGACCAAGGCAACTTGTATAAAGGAAGTATTAATAGGATGCTTACTTCCAGAGGCCTAGTCCATTGCCATCACGGTAGTGAGCATGGTGGCACGCATAGTGCTGAAGCAGTAGCTGAGAGCTCATGCTGATTCAGAGGCTGGAAGAGCAAAAATGGTTCTGGTTTGGTCATCTCAAAGCCCACCCCTAGTGACAAACTTCCTCTAACAAGGTATACCTCCTAATCCTTCTAATCCTTTCTAATGGTTTCACTCTCTGATCATGAAACATTCAAATGCATGAGCCTATGGGTCATCCTTATTTAAGCCATCACCACATTATTTATTATAGTGTTTTGTATCCATTGACACACAGATAGGAACATGAAGACAGAAGTTTGTAGGCCTCAACGTGAAGAAATGTCACACATCAGAAAGAAATAATCATAGACATGTGAATAGATTCTTTTGAAGTTTTCTTAAGAGCAAGATCACTTTGTTTTGGGCAAAATTAATAGTAAAATTGTATGTACTCCTGTCATGTTTTGAAATGTAATAGTTGAGTCAAAACTTTAAATAAATTCAGGCACAAAAGTCAACATATTTGGGCAAAATTATTTTAACTGATTTATATTAATAAGATCTTCAAAGTCAACGAATAATTGAGCAAATTATAAGGACCTGAATTAAAGGATGCATAATAAGTGGATTAAAATACAGAATTAACTTACAATGTAGACATGAAAATAATGACCAGCTGTTGCCAAAGAAGAACCTAGATATGAAAAGACCAAATGGGAATGAAAACAAGCAACTCAAAAGGAGAAATACTAGTCTGGAAATTAGGTGATGCTCAAGATTAAAAGGGAAATAATAAGACTAGATCACTGCACCTACAAAAGTGAATATGAAGAATTTGCAGTGGTAGTATAAACAGAAACATTGAATGATTATATAAAGCCATTTTCCCATGCTCTATGTTTCATTGTCTACCGATCAGCTGTGGATAAACTGTGTGTACTTTTAAGTGATACTAACTATACAAACCTTTATAAGTATACATAGAAATTTAAAAGAATTTATAATGGCTTATATTCTTACAATTAAAATTTTATTTTAATGTGTTTGCATATCTTTAAATTTAGTCATGCATTTTCTCTGTCAAGATGAGTTTGAAATTTGAAGAGAACGAGATAGTAAAACCTCGGACAACTATGTAACTGTCTCTGTAACAGATACAAAACCTCAGTTGTGCTCCAGAATAAAATAATTTGCTCTCTCTCTCTCTCTCTCTCTCTCTCTCTCTCTCTCTCTCTCTCTCTCTCTGTGTATGTGTGTGTGTGTGTGTGTGTGTGTGTGTTCAGATGTTGCAGGCTGGGATTAACTGCTCTTGTTGTTTCATGCTGCAGTCAGCTCAGGATTAAGAGTCCTGCAGTTCTTGGCTGAGCTAAGGACCAGACTACTTTCCTGATTATGAATGGTTTCTAATGTGGGTTGTATCACATGTGTCTCACTTCTTGCGTTCCATCCCTGTATGTTCTAAGGATGAAATCAGACAAACAAGAAAAATAAAGTCTAGCCAGTAGGTACTTCAAGCCTTTCTTAAGTTTTGCTTGCTTATCTTGTAGTGGCTAAAGAAGTAATCAAGATGAAACCAGAGTTAGACTGGGAGCGTGTCCTCGTGTTGTATACTAAATGTGTCCAGTTACAAGGAACGATAGAGAATCAAGGCCACTTCAAGAAAATAATATATTTTTTATTAATGTTTTGTCTACCCTTCCAAATAAGCTTCTACCAATAATCAATCTTCCTAACTACATGTTTATCTATCCATCTATATTTGTGTGAGTAAATTATTCCTAAATGAATATCTGTGAAACCTAATTAATCATTCCTAAATTAATTTGTACACTGAAAGCACTTCAATGCAAAATGTAACATCAAGGCCATTATTATTTGAAAATCAATGTTAAAGTCAGCTTGGAAATTCAATTCTAGAATGATGTCACTAATAGTTCCATAGCTCTCAAATCGTATTTTAAGTGATAATGTTTCCCTCTGTTTGTTTGTTTTTGAGACAGGTTCTCTCTGCATAGCTTTGGAGCCTGTCCTGCAACTTGCTTTGTAGATCAGGCTGGTCTCGAACTTAGAGATATCTGCTCCTCTGCCTCTCGAGTGCTGGTATTAAAAGCATGCACCACCACCTTCCATTTAGGGATAATTTTTTAATCCATGCTTTAAATTTTATTTTACCTAGAGACATCCAGAAAACGATGAAAATGTATTCAAATATGTCTATTAATAAAACATTATAACAAGTCCCAGAAGGAATAATCCACATCCAAAGGTTAACAGCATGCGATCTATGATTTTAGGTTTCCAATAAATGTTGTAAGATGTGTGAAGAAGTGGGAAAATGAGATTCATGTATAATGGAAATTAGCAAATAAATGCAGCTTATGAATTTATTTGAAGAGATTAACAGATTTGAGTTCCCTGTGTTTTTTTGTGTCTGTGTGTGCTTGCATTTGTGAGATTTGCATGTTTCTGCGTGTGAGTACAAACACTTATGTGCCAAGATATACACGTAGAGTTCAGAGGACAACCTCAGACATCCACCTTTGCTTTCTAACTTGTATGAAGAAGAATCTGCTGTTACTTACTGATGGGATGACAAGTTATCCAACCTATGAACTTCTGGGATTTCTCTTGAATTTGTCTCCCATATCACTGTAAAAGAACTGAAATTAAAGACAGGACACTTGACTTTTCAGGGATTCTGTGGATCTAAACTTGGTTCCTCATGTGGCAAAATATATTACCCACTGAGCCATCTCCTCAACCATCTGCTCATAAATTAAATTTATGCCCTTTGTTCTAAAAAAAAGAAGTAATGAGGTAATACTGAAGAAATAATGTTTGAAAAACTCACAAATTTGGATAAATCACATATGTTCACTTCAAGATGCACAGCAAGCATTCATATTAAAAATGGAAACTAACCTGATAGATGTCCACATGTACAAAGATGAAAATATCTTAAAGACCAATCAACTACTCTGAAATTTTGATAAGATTAACATCCGATCTATTATTATAGACAATGAAAGCTAGTAGGTAGTGGGAAGCTATATTCAAAGTATTGAAACAATGAAATGTCTATCAATTCAAAACTTATGTCAAATAAAATTAAAATTTAAAAATGAAAGATGGCTTTTGCATGCTTTCCATACACCCTTCTGCGATATTCCCTAAGCCTTGATTGTGGGACGTGGATATTGATTACCCAATCACAGCTGATACTCGTAGCAGCTTACACTCAAAGAATAAGTCAAAATATTGTCTTTTAAGAACAAAGGATTTATAAAATCTTTCCAAGGTAAATAACAACAGGGTATTTATTGGTCATACTATATAACCTCATAAAAGAAAAGTTCCAAAGCGAGTATTTTAGGTTAAAAGTAGTACAATGCAGTAACCTGAATCTACACTGAGAGCAATATAAATACAAGTAAATAAAATCAAATTGATGTTGTTATTAGTATTTTATTCTATGTTTCTCTCCGTCTCCCTCCCGGTCTTGAGTGTTTCATTCTAACAACATAAAACAGACAAAGACAGCAAGTCAAGGCAGGAAGCAAGTCAATGGTGAAGCCTTCTGGGAAAAAAGTGACATAAGAGTATAACTTTTGTTAGTTCAACAATAAAGTCTTGGTTAGTCAAAAATACATAAGACAGGAGATGCAACATGAAAAAGTAGCTATAGAAAAGTTATTCATAACAGCATCTAACAAATTTAAGATGAAATATTAACAAAAATTCTTATACAGATAAAGACATTTTATAATGATTAATAGAGAAAACATAAGGATAAACGTGGTATCTATTTGTGTTTGGTATTAATATCTCCTTCCAATGATTTCTGAGAGTTGTTACATGCTTATCTTTGAAGAGTAATTCCAAATAATCTTTTGAAGTCATCAAAACCTGGAGGAAAATAATGTTCGCCTTATTGTGATATCTAATCTCTCATTGTCAGCGTCAGAGAAAACACACTTTGGGAATTACACCTAAACGGCAGATAAAATCCAGGAACTACATCTGAGTGGAAGTAAGCTGTCACTCTCTAACTCTCTGCAGCCTTTGAAACCCCAGCCAGCGACTCCATATGTTGCTTTCATAACTTAAAATGCAACTCTTCTGCCCCCTCACCATATTCCCACAGTGATTTACTCATCACAAAGCTCATTTGTTTGAAGCCTTTCTCAGTGGCAATTATTAATAATAAGGTATAGATTTATATCATTTAAACTGTTCATCCCTAGAAAAAAAATCTTCCCAAATTTTTAATGCCATCGGCCTTCTTTATCTGCTCTTTCTTACTTCAACCTTGTATCCATTGTGCATAAGAATCCCCCCTGCCCTCGCCCACATAAATGGTTACTTTGCATGTGCACATTTTAACTCTCTTGGAAGAGTCCGCAGTCAGTGATTGATCCCTCAGACTCACTAATGAGGAACACCTCATTCACATCTGTGTTTGATTATGTCATGTGCTAAGAGTTAACCAAGGTTCTTGGAGAAGAGCAGCCAACAGTGTCTTAAAAGCCGAGAACAAAACATATGAATGTCCATACTGGGTATGAAAAACAGCTACTATGCACATTATTATGTGACTCTGTTCCGTCCATCAAGAGAACTTACATTTTGGAGTCTTCCTAAATCAAAAAACGAGCTTGGCTTGAGAATCCTGCTTAGACAAGTACAATGGCTTCCCACAATGAGTATCACACAGAATCTCTGAGTCTAAAGTCATTATTCTAGCAACTACTTGAAGTAGTTCGCTTTGGATTTTTTCATACCAGTTTTCTTACATAAAATGTACATATTTCTAATTCAGTTGATGGTTCTGTTGTGATATTTAACTTAAGCAACATGTAGAAATTAACAAGCACCATAATGATAAATAGGAAAATGATTTCAATAGTGAAATCAAGTATTTCATGATGCCTTAAAATACTCAATATAATTATCTTTTGAAATTGTTTCTTGATATTCTAATGCTATGCTTCATGCAATTTTCTTCTTATAAACCATATCTAACATTTGTCATATCAATCAGCATTATAGTTAAAATACTTTACATTCTTTTTTTGGGCCTGGCATTTGATATTTGGTATTGAAGAGGACAGCTTATTTAACTTTTCAATGTAAATTCCAGACAGAAACAGTTATATCCAAACAGTGACTTTCAATCACAATTAAATTTCATAATAATGATGTGATTTTCTTCAAAGTTTAAGATATTTGAAAAAATGAGAATTCTTACTAGCTTTATAGATGGATATGCAATGTGAAAATTTCATTATTAATTTATACTCATGTTTTTGTTATAAAACTGTTCTTAAGTAACTCACTTCAGTTTAGAAATTAATAAATATTTCATCTCCTATGATGTTTCAGGAATGGAGAAAAGAAACATCTTTTTGGGATAGTTTACATTCCAGAAGAGAGAGGCATATAGCAAGTTACAGACATAAACAGAACTAAACTCCACAGTAGAGTATATTTGACAGTACATAATTCCTAGGAGAAAAAAAAGAAAATGCATTTATATAAAATTAATCATTTTTATTGTAGTGCAATTTAAATAAGTTGTCTAGTTTACACCTCACTCAGAAGGAATTTAACCATGCATATAAGTAATGAGAATCAGCATTACCACATTTGGAAGAAAGGACACAGGGTAAGAATGTCCCTGGCATTTTTGATGAACTTGAATAGGTCACTGTGTACATAAGAACGTTTGAAGAAAAATGGAGATTATAGAAAGGATAGCATAGGTGCTCCATCATGAAAGATCTTGTAGACTATTGTAACATTTTCACTCTAAGTGAAATTAGAAGGATATGAATAGAAAAATACACTCTCACCCTCTAAATGAGCACTTTGACTTATATACTGAAAATAGTGTAGAGAAAAGTGAGAAAAATAGAGAGCCCTTAGGAGACCATTGATACAAAGGAAAGAGGGGATAGTGGATTCAATGATAGAGGACAGAGATATTGAAGGTTCAGATTCATATTATACTCTGTAATGGAGTCAAGATGATTTCCTCATGCAACATGTATAGAGCATAAAAACATGAGAGAGCACACAATGGCACTAGCCACCACACATGACAACCTGAGTTTAATCTCTGGCACCTACATGGTTAAATGAAGAAATGAATTTTTGCAAATTGTCCTCTGACTTTATCCACACACACTGAAATAATAAATGTAAGATATTTAAAAATAACAAGAAAAACAAAAAATAATTTCAAGTTTTAGGGCACAAAAATGTAATAGGTGGCATTTTCCCATATCAGTTTTTCTCCACATCTACTTGCCTATAGATAGCATTTTCATCAACCGAGTTAAGGAAACTGAAAAATCAATCAAAAGTAAAGAGGAAAAGATTGGAACCAATAATTAATTTTTCAAGAGTGTGTGTGTGTGTGTGTGAGAGAGAGAGAGAGAGAGAGAGAGAGATAATTCTTCTGCATTCTGCATGTTAGTCAACCAAATGAAGTAATCAAAAGTACAGTTGAACATATAATAGAGATCACAGGAGTAATAGTCGTGACAATATTATGCAAAGGGTAAAAGAGCATAAATAGTTGAATAACAAGAACTTAATTTAAGATACTTGAACATTAGGCTGGAAAAGAAGACTGAATAAAATGGGAAGAAACCACAAAGATTACAACGTTTGAGAAGTCAAGGAGGGGGAATATTTATGGGACTAAGGTGATCAGGCTCATCAACACTTCTCACAGGTCAAAAACTGTCATGGCTGGTCACTGACTGCTATAATGTAGAGATCACTGTAGACCTTTGTCAAAACAATCTGTTATAGTTTTGATATAAAATTTCCCCTGCAGGCCTGTATGCTTAAACTCTTGAACCAAGTTGGTGGCATTCTATTGGGAGGTTGTGGAATTTTTGGTATATGAGATCTAGTAGGCAGACATAAGAGTGAATCTTGAAAGCTGAGGCATAAATCTGGTTCCCTAGTTTTCCTTGCTTCCTTCTCTTCCCAGTGTGAGAAGTTACCACTGCATGCTCCAGTATCCAATAACTGACATACTTTTGCTACAACTTGTGACTATGAGTCTAAATGAATCTTTCTTTAAATAATTCACTTAGTATTCTGCTATAGAGATGAGAAAGGTGATTAATGCACAGTTATGGAGGAATAGATGGGTAAAAAATTAGAAATGGTTATATGTTTGAACAAATCATCAGAGGAGAAAATTTTGAGTCCTTGAAAATAATAAAGCCTTTTAGAGTATAGAAAATGGATAATTAGAGACCATGTGTCAGAGGATTCTGAAGTTTCATGAAAACTTCATAATGTGTCATGGTAATGATTCAGTAGGGAATGTAAAGATGATATGTAGAAAACAAAAGTTGTTGTCAGATGAACAAATAGGGATAAACTTTGATGGACAAGGTGGAAGAGTGTATCTAGGCAAGTCATAGATAATCTATAGTTTTGGCTGGTTATAATGATTTGTTGGCTTGAAAGTGTAAGTAGATATAATATTAGTACTCTATAGGAATTTCCTTTTAGTTGCTTGTATTTTCTCAGTGAAAAAAGTGATTCAAGATCTCATCTAGTACAGATGCAGATAAAAGTATGGAAGTACAGAAAAAAAAGGTCATGGTGTCATTATAAATATACAAGTAGATTAGTTTCTGCCGTTTTCACCATTACAAATGTGATGACTTAAAAGAACAGAACTCAATCCCTCGGTTCTGGAGAATGTAAGTCCAAGTCAGGATCTCTGGGCTGTGGATCAGGGTTGACAGGTGCTGATCCACAGTGAGACTCTACTGAGAATCTACTTCTTGCTTCTAGTTTATGGGCATCTTGGAGGAATCGCTTGGCTCCTGTTATATCACTCTGAGTTCTGCCACGGTGAACACAGTGCTGTCTTTTCTATATCTTATATCTACTTTACACCCTGTTTTACAGAAACACATTCAATGTGTTGAGTTTGACAAGAAAATCCAGGATAATCTCTCTACTTCAAGATTTTCAATTTTAACAAACTTCAGGATCCTTTGAAGTTTACTAATACTTGAAATAACATTTGCAATCATGTTAATCATTGTTCTATTAATATGAAGAGACACCATGACCAAAGCAACTCTTATAATAGAAAGCATTTTAATTGGGGGCCTGCTTATAATTTCAGAGGCTTAGTTCATTATCATGGCAGGGAGCATGGTGGCACCAAGTCAAACATGGTGCTGGAAAAGTAGCCAGAGTTCTATATCCTGATCTGCAGGCAGCAATAAGAGATAGAAAGAAAGAGCCTGACATGGGCTTTAGACAACTCAAAGCTCACCTTAATGTCATACTTCTTCCAACAAGGTTACACCTACTCTAACAAGGCCATTCCTCATAATCCTTCTAATCCTTTCAAACAGTTTCACTCCCTGGTGACTAAGCATTCAAATATCAGAACCTATGGGGGGCATTCTTATTTAAAATACCATCACAATCTTTAGTAGGGCTCCTATTGAACCCACCACACTGATTAATAAAAAGAAAAGCTGAACATATAGTAAAGAGAAAGATTTAAAGACTGAATTTAGATTTTAATAGAGTTATTATCATAAATCGATCAAGCTGTAAAGATAAGAAGGGTAGTCAGAATATATTGGCAAAAAATATAGAAGCTGTTTGTATTCATTGGTAATCACATGTTTGTATCCATTGGTAATCACAAAGTCTGGTCTTTCGCAATGTTGGTGTGGAAAATGATTATTCAAGAAGAACTTCAGAAACCAAACAGTTGGAAAGAATAGTATCAGAAATCTTGAAACAATCAAAATTTAAATCAGAAGTAGAAAGAGTAAATAAACAGAAGTAATAGGTAGAAAAATAAATGTAAGCAGTTAAATGCCTTTCACTCTTCATGTGGAATTTACATAAAATTCCAGCAAAATTTTATATGATCCTTGAGATAAATGCTGCTTCATTGAGTTACAAATGTTTTTTAATCAAAATTTAATTATCATCGGCAAGATTTTTCTAATACATTATAATACATTTTATGATTGCCTCTATACACAGGCCTAACATATGCATAGTGGGATCACTGATGTGCACATGAGTTTATCATCTGGATGAGAGATAATGATGCCCCAAAGCCTACCAAGGTGTCTGCAAATGTTTATTTTTACTTTTGCACTAGACAGCTGTGGTTTTTAGGGCTTATGCCTCCTATTTATACTTTCTGTCACCTTTTGTGTTGTTTGGCTGTCGTCTGTCATTTAACTTTGCTGTTAGTGTGCTTTTAGGCTCTTATATTCCAATTTGTAGTTTATAAGATGTGCTAGGTAGGGCAAGCAGAGAGGCAAGATAATTATGATTGTGTTCTAAAGATGAGAAATGTGACTCTGAGTGAGATGCTTTGCATCTGAATAAAGTTTACAGACTACAAACGATTTGAGAGATAGATTATCTTGTATGGCTAGTTCTCGTTTTCGCTTGCATTATAGGTCTCTGTAAATGTGCTATGAGAAATCTATTCAGATGCCATATGTAGGAACACTAATAAATACCCATAAAAATTAAAGAACCATGTGACAATGTTTATGGCCAATGTGTAGAAAAGTGCATTTCTTGGTTAAAGTCCTGTCTGGAAACAGATGGCTCATTCAAATTGGTTGTTTTAAGAGATCTTTATGGAAGACTATTTCCAAAGGTGAAAACAGTGTTTGGAGAAATCTAAAGAACTGGTGCAATAAGTTGGTCTTGATAACCCAGAGCTATTTTTAAGACTAAGCATGAAAGTAGTTGTTGTCCAAAGTTGTAGAGATTTTTGTCTTTAGGGAACCACCTGAGACGAGTCACAGCCTTCCCTGGTTTGACAGTCAAGGAAAGGGTATCTATTGAGGAGAATGCCAGAAGAACAAAGTTTGATTCTATTACCCTTCCACCTTGATTTTCTTCTCATGCTCCTCATTGATCTCACAGGTGATCATAGGGGAAGATGGATGCTGATTTCATTTGTGTCCATTAGACTGTTAGGGAGGAAAACTGGTGGTGCTGAGTAGATACGGAAGAGCAAATAGAAAATATGCACCATAGTATATAAATAAAACCTGAGAAAGCCTCAGAAAAAAAGCAGCCTATGAAAATAGCACATGTATTAAGCTAAATGTATTTCTGTCTTATTTTCTTTGCCTGTTGCTGTAGTAAAATACTGTGCCAAAAACAGTTTGAAGAAGAAGGGGCTAATGCTGGTGCAGTTCCAGTTTATAGTGTGTCGTTGCAGGAAGGTCACAGCAACAGGGGTTTCTGGGAATTAGTCATATGCACCCACGGTGAAAGGAAGAGGGTCGGGAGGAGGCTCCCCTTCATATTTTTGGCAGTCTAGTATGAGTCAAACCATGAAACAATTTCACCCCAATTAAGATGTGTCTTCCCATATCAGTGCAAACAAGATCAGGATATTTCTCCACAGGAATTCTAGAGACCTGTCACCCAGATGACTCATGATTTTGCAAATTTCACAATTAGCATTAATCCTCACATACATTAATGTGTTGTAGGAAGACCACTTGTTCATTTCCTGGCTACCCAGACTCCCAAAATAACCACACAGAAACTGTATTAATTAAATCACTGCTTGGCCCATTAACTTTAGCTTCTTATTGGCTAACTCTTACATATTAATTTAATCCATCTCCATTAAGCAGTGGCTTATTGGCAAAGTTCCAGCATGTCTGTCTCTGGTGGTGGCTCCACATCTTCTCTTTGACTCCTCTTCCTTTCTCCCAGCATTCAGTTTAGTTTTCCCCACCTAGCTTTACTCTACCCTGTCTAAGGCCTAAGACAGTTTCTTTATTAACCAATGGTATTAACAACAACAGAGGAAAATCCTATATCACCACCCCTTTTCTGTTTAAATAAGAAGAAAAGTTTTAACTTTATCATAGAAAAATTACATACAACAAAACAGATATCAAGCAAGAATTACAGTTACAATATTTGTATCTACTTTATCTTTTATCATAACTAAGGAAAACTATAAGAATAAATGTTTATACTCCATCAAAGACTCCAGAAGGATATAATATTACCAAATTAAACAGGAAGTGCATTGTAAGCAACTTCCAAAACCCTAGAATTGACAGAGACATCTTGCTGCCTGGACAGTCATCCAAAGTTCCTCTGTACCGTTGGGCATCTATTTTTAGCCTACAGGCCCATAGTATCCAGTAGACTTTTCCCCAAGGCAGGAAATTTCAAAGACAGTTTGTCAGTCACCTTCTTCTGTTTTCTGCAGAATGTCTAGCAGACTCTTTGATGAAGCAGGAATGCTGAAGGATGGTCTCACCTTTAGGCAAGTTCAACAGTCAGTTCTGTGGGTCCTGCATGTCCAGTTCACACAGCATAACATCAAGCAGTTCAGTAAAGAGCAGTTTCTTGCCGAAATGGCTAGCAAGCTCCATGAGAAGCCTATTCAATGCACATCTTCCTTTTGATGTAAGTGGTGCTACCAGAAGCAGATATTTCTAACTGTCATGAAAAATCCTAAGTTCTTAAAACATTTTAAATGCCATATTCTGAAGGTCTGAGAAAGATTTGAAGAATACCTATCTAACTGAAATATATCTCTATATATCTAGAAAGCCTAGTTAACATGACTACAAGCTTCACCATTATAGATAATTATCTATTAAGCTATATTTCTTAATTATACAATACATTTTAAAATGAGCTGCACAAACACAATACCTTAATCAAGAGCATATATATATATATATATATATATATATATGAAGAAAATTGACCTTAAATTTGTATCAATAAACCAATATCCATACCAAAGCAAATAAACATTTATAAACAATATTTGGGAATATTGGCGAAGTTCTTTCCAAACTGCTTCCTGCTGTTTATTGGGCAAGTAATTTTGGGGGGTGTTCACAGCAAACTTTCTTGGGCTCTTGGTCCATCAATCCACATTATTCTAGAAGGATTCCACAGATTCTCACCCTTTGTGGAAACAAAAGTAGAACCTCTGTTCCAAAGCAACATATTCTTAGACCCATTATTTGAATTTAAGATACCTTTAAAAATATATATGTTGGTTTACCTTAGCAGCCTGTACAATAAAATGTCTCTCTGTATTTAGCTGCTCCACAGCCAAAAAAATTAAAGAAAACACAATAATATACATAATCCAGACTCTTTGTGGATATTCCATTTTTATGTGACTTAATTGGTTTTATTCTATTACTTTTTCATATTTATTTTATTATCTTTACTCTTTTAATCTATGACTGTCTGTACTCTCTATTTTTTTTCCTCATTTTTTTTTTTATTAAAGATTTCCATCTCCTTCTCTCCTCCTCCCCCTTCCCTCCCCTCCCTTCCACCCATACCCCCTCTCCACCCCTCTCCTAGACAAAGAGCCATCAGGGTTCCCTTCACTATGTTAAGTCCAAGGTCCTCCCAGCTCCCCCTAAGTCCAGGAAGGTGAGCAACCAAACTGACAAGGCTCACAGTGAGCCTACTCTCTCTTTAAAGACTTTATTTTGTTTTGCTTTTTTAAACCTTTTAAAAAAATAACTCTCTATATTCTTTTTCTTCTCTCTTCCAGGCCTATATTCATTTATCCAACACTGTGACCCATTTAGAGGTCTTTTCCATCTGGATCTGTCTTTATTGCATATCTGTAATCCTTTTCAGATGAGAAAGACTTCTTAAAATGCTAAGTGCTTCTTAAAAACCTAAGTGGTGTCATTGCTAGGGGAAATACAATACTGCCTGCATGCCCCAACCAGTCCAGCATGGCAGAGCTGTTTCCTGCCTCTGAGAGCAATGCTCACAGCCCTATTCACAGCCCTATTTTTAGTCATACAGTCAGTCTATGATTGCCATTAAGCATGTTCTAGCACTCTCTACACAAAGCCCCATTTTATTATTCTGTAGCCAGACCTCCTGAAAGAGTGAGAGCCTTTTGTCTAGTGAACCAGGAAGTTGCCATTATCAAAGAAGCTGCACAGTTTTTCTTTTCTTTTCTTTTCTTTTTTCTTTTTTCTTTTTTTTTTTTTTTTGGTTTTTCGAGACAGGGTTTCTCTGCAGCTTTAGAGCCTGTCCTGGAGCTAGCTCTTGTAGACCAGGCTGGTCTCCAACTCACAGAGATCCGCCTGCCTCTGCCTCCCAAGTGCTGGGATTAAAGGCGTGCGCCACCACCACCCTACTCTGCACAGTTTTTATTGTGCCTCTCTTAAAGCGGCCATGGTATCCCAGCTCACCAAGAGACCATCTTAAAAAAAAAAGATTTGTGGCTCTCAAGAAATTGTGCTAAACTCTGTTCTTTTGTGTCTAGAATTCCTTTACAAATTCCCTTGGGTCTTAAGTGGATTTAGTTGGCCACATTGGCCAATTTGTTGTAGGAAGATCGCTTGTTTGTTTCCTGGCTGCCCAGAATCCCAAAATAACCACACAGAAACTGTATTAATTAAATCACTGCTTGACCCATTAGCTCTAGCTTCTTACTAGCTAAATCCTACATATTAATTTAACCCAGCTCCATTAATCTATGTATTTCCATGTGGCAATGGCTTGTCAGCAAAGTCTTAGCATGTCTGTATCTGGCGGGACCTCCATGGCTTCTCCTTGACTCTGTCTCCTTTCTCTCAGAATTCAGTTTAGTTTACCCTGCCTAGCTTTACTCGTCCCTACCACAGACCTAAGACATTTTTTTATTAACTAATGGTGTTCACAGCATACAGAGGGTAATCCCAGATCACTAATGTCTATTAATTATAATAGAAATGTACTATTAACATGATTATGGCATGATTATGGTTATTTGGATTATGGTATATAATATAAAAGTTTGGGAACTTTCAGTAAATAAATTATATCTTAAACTCAGAATCTATCTCAAAAAGAAGGTTGTAAGAAAATATTTTAGAGTGGGAGGTAGTGGCACACACTTTTAATTCCAGCACTCAGGAGGCAGAGGCAGGTAGGTCTCCATGAATTTGAGGCCAACCTGGTCTAAAAGAGCGAGTTCCAGAACAGTTAGGGCTGTTACACAGAGAAACCCTTTCTCAAAAAACAAACAAGAAAACTGAAAAAAATACAATGAGAAAAGAAAGTATTTTAATGACACAAATTCTTAGTTCAGTGTGTAAATGCAGATTGTTTTTCATTACCAATAAAATAAGGAGAACATCAAACTCTATAGACTCTTTTTTTCCTAATATCCAAGAACTGTTATTTTGGTTAATTATTTAACATAAGGAATTTATTGAGTGTAGTACTTAGTAAGATATGATTTCATTGGAAGAAATTGCTATTATTTTATTTCAATTCTATTATTTTAGAAGAAAACATCATTTTCATTATTAAATTATTGCACAAAATAAATGTCTCTGAATAGTGTATTCATATAGAAGCTAATTTTGAAGCACAGAAATTTAATGCAACAGTTTTATGAATGTAATGATGAAATTTCTTTAATAATAGAATAAACATTTAAGCAAAGAAGAACAATTCATTTTAAATAATTAAAGTCTTAATAAAATATTCAGGATAAAGGAATTTCATTTCATTAAGAATCTACATTTTTTTCTTATTGTTATTTATTTTCTAACATTTGAAAGCATAGCAGGATCCTATTATCTCAGGGGGCTTTTAAGGGAAATAATCCTTATTCTTAAAAATAAGGAAAGAAAAGTTTCACATTTATTTTCAACCCCATGAATGATAATGCTTCTGAATGCATGGCCCAGTGACCTAGAAAGAATAGTTAACTGCAGCCTAAAAAGAAGAGATTTTAAATCTTACTCTCCCTGGGCAATGTGCTGTTATTGTTGCAACTCCCAGCTCACAGGCTCCATTTCACACCCATTTTCTATAAGTGAACAATTTTGATAAAAGATCCTTTTTCATAACATTAAGTAAACACAGAGGGAGGCATTGGTAATAAGCCAACATAAATAGCTACGTATTTTACTGCAAAACTGATATCTCACATCTGATCTGCACTTACAAATCGTGTTGAGTGGATGCGAAAATAGAAGAGAATGTGATGCGATTTACTGGCTGAACACACAGCAATGGTTGGATGCATCTATCAGGTTTGGCAAACTGTTAAATGATAAAAGTTGTATGAAAGAATGGCAGTGTTGTCTTGGAGGTACTTGCATCAAAAAAAGTAGGCAGTAGAAGTCTAATAACATGAAGCCATGTCTAAGAGTAATCTGTACATAGTATGCTTAGAATATAAAGGAAATCACCAGTTGTATTCCGGAAAGGGAAGATCACATTTGCTTACTTGACAGAGATCATAAACAAAGTACAAAAGTAGAAATTAATCCAATGGTAGGAGTTATTCCAGGTAGATGAGATAAATGTCATGCTTAGGAAACAATTGATAACTTTATGTGATAAGCAAGAACTGTGAAGTTAAACACTATTTTATTGTGATTCTTAAAGGAGGGAGATCATGAGCAAGGAAGTTAGGACCGTGAGGAGTGCGTTTACCCATTGAGACGGTGGGACAGATCTAACGGGAGACCACCAAGTCCAGTTGGAATGGGACTGATGGAACAGGGGACCAAACCGGACTCTCTGAATGTGGCTGATGGCGGAGGAGGACTGAGAAACCAAGGACAATGGCAATGAACATGACCTCTACAGCATGGACGGGCTCACTGTGAGCCTTGTCAGTTTGGTTGTTCACCTTCCTGGACTTAGGGGGAGCTGGGAGGACCTTGGACTTAACATAGTGAAGGGAACCCTGATGGCTCTTTGTCTTGGAGAGGGGTGGAGTGGGGGTATGGGTGGAAGGGAGGGGAGGGAAGGGGGAGGAGATGGAAATCTTTAATAAAAAAAAAGAAAAAAAAACAAAGAAGAAAGAAGAGGAGGAGGAGGAAGAAGAAGGAGATGAAGAAGAAGACGAAGAAGAAGAAGAAGAAGAAGAAGAAGAAGAAGAAGAAGAAGAAGAAGAAGAAGAAGAAGAAGAAGAAGAAGAAGAAGAAGAAGAAGAAGCTGTTATCAAATAACTATGCCCTTCAGCAAGGTCCTTCATTTTAAAGAAAAAAATCTATTCTCTTGAACAGACATCAACACTGGTTAATGAGAAAATTCTCTGATGTCAGAAGAAAAGAACAAAGCTGCCAACACTGTTTTCCATTCCAATGGTGTTGACTAGAAATGACCTAGGTGAGAATGTTTAAAAGGAAATACAATTTATCCTCGTGTGGTGGTACATGCCTCTAATTCTAGCAGTCTAGTGGCAGAGACAGACAGATCCCTATGAGTCCAGGCCAGCTATGATTAACACAGTGAGATCTCCTATAAAAAGAAAAACAAAAGAACTCATGAAACATTGTGTATAACAGACTACAGTGTTCCTCACTCCATGTAGAGAAATAATTTGGAGAGGAAGGGGTCAAAAATATATTTATACTTGTTACTATAATACTTGATAAAATAAAATTTTAATTATAATTAAGTTAAAATAAAACCAACAGACTATAGTACTCCTCACTCCGTGTAGAGAAATAATTTGAGGTGGAAGAGGTCAATAAGATATTTGTACTTGTTACTCTAATAGTTGATAAAGTAAAATTTTAATTATAATTAAGTTAAAAGAAAACAGACTAGCCATATAAATTAGCAATATAAAACAATATTAAATATAATACTGTTATATAAATGTTTATTATGTATATATATACTTATATACATTCATTTATGCATGCATATGTGTAAATAACAACTAAGCATAAGATCACATTTATTCTTTTTTTGTTGTTGTTTCTTTTCTTTTGGAATTTTGAAACAAGGTTTCATTGTATAATAATCCTGGATGTCTTGAAGCTCACTTTTGTAGACCAGGCTGGCCTCAAACTCACAGAGATCCTCTTGCCTCTGCCTCCCAAGTGTTGGGATTAAAGGCACACATCATCACTGCCCGGATTACATTCACATTTATCCTTAAATTGGGTCAGTAACTACCTAAAGAGAGGGAAAAATAAAATGAAGTCTTCAAGAAAATTGGAAATGCCACCTCCCTGAATCTACCTTGTTTTATGCCCAGAAAATAAAGCCACAGAGATGGTTTACATAATTAACAAGTTTGTCATGAAAAAGAGCTTATTGAGATAAATAAACATGGTTCTGATTTTTATTTTCATCTTTTCCCAGGAATCCTAAATTCATGGGTAAAACACTTCTCTGGGGGAGATGACTTGATGACTTTTCCCCTCTACTTCTAATCCTCTGTGTGTGGTTACACAGAGCCACTGAAAGAACTTACCAGTCTCACTGGTGATTGAAGTTCCTTTTCTATAAAGGTAATTTTCAGTTGATTTCTGTCACTTTCCACCACAATAACTCAATGATTTATAGAACATGAGTGCAGGGCCAGAGAGATGGCTCAGCGGGTAAAGCACTTGCTGTCAAAACTGATAACCTGAGTTACCAACTCTTACAAGTTTTACTCTGACTTCTTCCTGCCTGCTGTGGTGATCATACACTCACTAACACACACACACACACACACACACACACACACATCATATTTTTTAAATAATAGAATTATGTCACTTAAAATGACCATGCTCCCTTCAACAGAACCTCAGTAACAGTAATGAAAAACCTGTTTATGAATTGCTGATCAAGGGAGTCTAAGAGACTCCAAAACAATATCACTCAACGGCTGTTTCTCTTGGTGGGCTCACAGAATTGATTTTGATGGTAAAGCCCTATTACGGGAGATAGCATACACTTTTGACACAGAACTTAAAGGAATCAAGTTGTATCTGAACTGGAATCCTCTGAGGAGTAGATCTGATAGAATCTGAAGGTGGTATGATGCAAGCTACCATGTGAGAGGAACAATTGGCAATCCTTTCCTATTGTAAAGCCTATACTGGCAAGACATCTACAATAGTGCAATAGTGTTACTTTTTCCTTGGAAGTAACCAACAGCTGTTTAATTGGACTTATGGCTCACTCAAAAGGAAAGAATTCTGGTCTAGTACAGTAAAACTAGCCAACTACTATGACAGAAGAGGACATAGGTCCATGAGAAGAACCCACTATTTCCAGGTTTATAAATCAATGTGTTCCTAACTACTTTTTAAATACTTATACCCAAAGATAAGTGTACCCCTCATCAAAGAGGCTTCTTTTAATAGCTGACGGAGACTATTACTAATATGCACAACTGGTCAAAATTTGAGAATAAATGACTGTCCCAACCCCAAGAGATATCACCAATGCAAACTCTATACACACAAATCAGGGAAATCATGGAAGAGGAGGCAGAAAGATAGTCCCCTAGACATGAAAAGTAATGTGCACCCATGAAGTCTCAACAACATGATTGCCTAAACAAGAACAATATGATGCTAGTTTACACATCAACATAAATAAGGCAAATACCACATGGTCCCACTCATAGACGAAGAGCTACAGAAGGCCAGGAAAGCACCTCCATATTGGTTATATAATCTAAAATAATTATCCCTGAGCACATATTATATGAACAATGCTACATGGGCTCAAAAGGTTATAAAAAACATATGTGTGCATATCTATATATCTGTCTATGGATATATGTAACAACAGGAATTAAAGAAGGAATGAGTTTTGTGAAGTATGGGAGGAGTTGGAGGAGAGATGTAGGGGGCAGGAGTGATATAGATGCAATGCTCATGTATGAAGTTCTGAGGACAAAAAATACTATTTAGGCTGTAGCATTGACTCAGTTGTTAAGAGCACTTGTAGTTTTTACAGAATACCTGGATTTGATCCTCATACTCCACATGGTAGCTCACAATAATATGTAATTCAATTCCAATTCTAGTGTATCCAATGGTCTTATGCATAAAATAAAATGAAGAAATAAAAAAATGAAAGTCATGGAAAATTCCAACTTACAATAAAATGAGAATATAAAATAAAACAAGAATGGAAAAGTTGGGTACAAATACAAATGCTGAAAATTACTGAGAAAAAATAATCATTTAGAATCAAAGCCCTACGGGCTCTGTAGGAGCCTTCTCAGCTTGGTTGATCACCTTCCTGGACCTGGGGGGAGTTGGGAGGACCTTGGTCTTAACATAGAGTAGGGAACCCCGATGGTCCTTGGCCTGGAGAGGGAGGGAGGGGGGTATGGGTGGAGGGGAGGGGAGGGAAGGGGAAGGAGGTGGGGAGGAGATGGAAATTTTTAAATATAAAAACATAAACCATATAAAAATAATCATTTAGGAGAGAGTGTGAGAGAGACTCTAGCAAAAATCCCAGAGCCTACATGGATATGTCCTAGGTCCTCTGCATATAAGTTATGATTATTAGCTTTGTGTTTCTATGAGACTCCTAATAGTGGGAGTGGGGGTATCTCTGACTCTCTTGCCTGCTCTGGGACCCTTTTTCCTCTTGCTGAGCTGCCTCATCCAGTCCTCATATGGGGCTTGTGCCTAGTCTTTTTGGATCTTGTCTTGTTATGTTAGATTGATAGCAGTGGGAGGCTTGCTCATTTTTAAAGAGAAACAGAGGAGGACTGGATCTGGGGGAAAGGGAGACTGGGGGCACTAGGAGGATTGGAAGGAGGGGAAATTGTGATCAGGATTATTGTAAGAGAAAAGAATAAATATATAAGACAGAATGGAGAGAAAGAATGTGAAGAAAGAACAAGTTTAATACAATAGGAAAATATATAAACGAAATACATTGCAATATCCTACCAATGGTAATACTGTAGGAAATTAGTAGGTTAGGACTGCTGTTAATTATATGATTGTTAAAATTTTAGAAACAGTATAAACTACTATGCAATATTTAGTCATCTTTTGACTTGCAATTAGACAATACTAAAGAATCTACATCAACACACAGTGCTGGAATCGGGCAGCAAAGATAAATTATGTTCAGGGTGGAAGGCACACACTTTAAACAGCATCATCAAATATTGAAAGCTTGGGAAAAGTGGCTGTGTTGGCCACCATGCCACTGTTGTGACAGTATACTCTAAACAACTAAGAAGGAACAACAAATTATTTTACCTAACCATTTCAGAAACTTGAGAACATAATGTTGGGGAGGTCTGGTGTAGCAGAGCATTTCAACTCATAGAACTAAGGTAGAGTGTCTGTACACTAAGCTTTTTCTTTTCTGCATGGTAGTTCATCCTCATTCTCAATTTATGGAATGCTGTCATCCACAAGGCAGGTCTTCTTCCCATTGATTAGCCTTCTCTAGAAACATCCTCACAGACACACCCAAAGATATGCTTCGTTGATTTCTTTGGTGTTCCTCATTAACAAAATGGCTAAACATTATTAACCTTTATAAATCTATGTCTTGTCCACTTGACAACAAGGCAAATCTCCTTAAAGAATTACCTCCCACCTTCTGTCCCCCAAAGGTCCATGTCTACCTCATAATTCAAAACTCATTTAGTACATCTCCAGGAATCTCTTTAATCTTTAATATAACAAAGTTGAAATATGAAATACCTGCTGAGATTCAAGGCAGACTCTTTGTTGTAAGGCCCCATAAAATCAAAAGGAAAGTTATGCTCCCCAAATACAATGGTGCAGAGCAAAAATTACCAATGGAAAATCAAGGGAGAGGAATGAGACCAAAGTAAGACTAAAATTAATCAGGTAAGAAAATAAACCTTTTACCTCCATGCTGACATCCAAGGAACATGCTGGCATGGTATAAGCTGCAATGATATTGGAAACCTCCTCTCTATGATCTTGCACTCAATCTATGGGATAGTGCCACCCGTGCTTAGGGTGGGCCTTTCTCCCTTAGCTAATCTCTTCTATGGAGAAAATATAGAATCAAGTTGGTGGTGAGGAGTAACTACCACAAAGGCCCTTGTAAAGCAAAATGCGAACAACTGAGTTTAAGTAACTACCAAGGGTTCCAACATCAGGTTGTGGGAAACTGAATCCAACTACCTCCTCTTTGTTCCACAAGTAAATGTCCATCCACATCCACACATTTAAGTGTAAACACACACACACACAAACAAATGAGGGGATTGCTTGATGCTCATTAACTAAAGAGAGCAACATGAAATAGACAATATCTAAGTAAATCTACAAACAACTATGTACACAAATAGTGACAAAATTTCCATGAAAATCAAAGCTATCCTTTATCATCAACTCTTTTGTTTTTTTACCTCACTGAGCCCCTATGTCTGTCTTACACACAATTGGTTTAGAAATTGCAATGCATCTTTTCTTGAAAAAAAATATATTCATGTAATATGATGGCTTTCACATAATCTTTTTGCACTTCCCAGTATTAACACATTTTTAGAAATAAACAGAGGAAACAGTAGTGAAAGAGATACTCAATAGAAAAGCATCTTAGGATCCAATTTCCATGGCACTGGGGAAAATGCCCAGAAGATCTGCCAACAAACAATGGGCTATATAGGCAGTGTTCAGAATAATACAGCAGACTCAAAAAAGGAATGGAGTCTATAAAAAGACTGTTGTGTACAGAATGCCAAATCGTAGCATAAGGACCTCGGCAAAGTAACTGAAAAGAAATCTCTCTATTGAGATACCAGCAAATTTTATTTGATAAGGGGAAATGTGGTGTACAGAAGATGAAGCTTCTGAATAGAGAGACTATCTCACTAAATACATCCAATACCTTTTTCCTCTCATGGGTCCATTTTTAGGGGGGCCGGAGAAGTGGAACAGAAAATTATTTCAGTGGTTCTGGTTGGTTTTATTCTGCAATCTTTTTTCAGCCATGTTCTATACAGGAGTAAAGATTTTGCTGTCGTTTCATGGGCAAATAAGTGGATTACTTTCCAACCTTACAAGAGAGAAAGACAAACTAGCAAACATGATTATAGCATCATTTATGGCTCTATAGAAATTATGTCTTTGGTATTTTATAAAAGAGATCTTAATAAGTGGTTTGGAAAATTATATTACAAGCCATTTCATATTGATTTATTATCTCCCACTGCTCATTTCTGCCATGCACACAATGCCACAAATGATTAAAAGTAGTAACTACTGTAGTTTGATGCCTACTCTGAAGTTTAAATAGCATATAAATTTTTGCATTAATGGTAATGATGTGAAACTGAGGATTTATTGTATTTATTTGTGAAACTTCAGCATGTACTCATGATGAGTTTTATGCTTTAGAGAAACTAGTAAAGAAAGCCACATTACGATTGTCTAATATTCTCATGAGGTTAGTTTTGCCTGCTCCCACCAGTCCTTCTGTTATTTTGGTGGTTTTGTTGAGGCACAGATGTCTGTTCAGGACAAGGATGCACAAAGAAGAATGAATTGTATTGCTATGTATAAGCCAGAGTGGAGCATTCTCTGCTTTGAAATGCAAACAGAACACACCAGGAGAGTTATGTGACAAATCTGACTCCAGCAGAGCACCAAGAAGAGACACACGCAGGTGTTTGGCGTCAATTTGTGCAGTAAGAGCAACATTTATGAACATTTTTTGAAGGATTTTAAAACGTTTCTTCACACTGGCTTGGAGAATGTGACTTATTTCGAGCCAGAAGCAGGCTGACATTTACTCTGAGTTAGGATCAAAAGAGGACTGTATTAAACTAATTTAAATGTCAAAACATACTGTTTGGGTGATGTGAATGTGCACCCAAACTCAAATTCGCAAAGCCTTTCTTTTTGAAAGGTCATGATGAAGAACCTTTGACAGCCACTTCACACGCAGAACAAAGCAGCGCCGTAATGTTAGAGCTGGTGAAGCCCAGAGCCTGTCACCTTTCCCACCCTGTACCTACATAATCTGCACTTTATAAGTAGACTCTGGAATTCTGGTAAGAGGTAGGTACTGACATCCTTTTGAAAGAGTGGGAGCGGTTTTGGCCTATATAGACTTCAGGGATGTTAGAACACATGACACTCAGACCTAAATATAGCACTGTGTTACACACATTTCAACACATTAAAGTAAACCAAGACTGGCCCAACTATTTCAAAAATCACAGGATATGGAAAGAATACAAATCTTTAGACGACTGTCCAACCTTCAATTATTTTGTCCAAATCCTGTCTTCTGTCATAAGGATGCTACATATTGAAAGCATTAGAAAGTTTTAGAAACAGATGACCAAATCCAAGGACATCAAGGTTTTATAAGTCCTCCCTCTTTGAATCATTGCATGTGTTCTAAGCCACCCAGGAGACATGGCTAACATCCCTTACCTTACTCATTGTTATATTCTCATAGTCTCAGCTTTAATTAGAGTAACATTTTTTTCCACAGTATTCTGCATTGTATAAAATAATTCAATTTGTAGTATTTAAATATAACTCTAAAACAAGATGAACTATGTTTTTTAGTGGAAGTTGACTCAGTGAACAAATGTTTTACTCAAAACATTACAAATTGCACCTTCAAACACAGGCCCTCCAATTCTACATTCTTCCTGGTGCTGTGGAGGATATTAATTTTCCATGTCTCTTACATCCCAGTCCTGTGAGCATGCCATCATTATGGCCTGCCTTTTCTTGTTTGTTTTTTATCATTATTTATTTATTTTTCAGTTTCCATACAGTTTTGCCCATTCTCTTTCCTCTGTAACTTCACAGCTTTCTGGGTTCCAGTAGCATCCATACCATCTCTTCCCTTCTGAGCATGAGACAGTTTGGAGACAATTCTTAGGAACATTTTGGTTTGTCAATACTTAGTGGGGGAGGATACTAAAATAATGCTGAGAACAAAGGGCACCCCAAACTAGCCTTGCGTTTTCCAACACTAAAAGCCAACAATGCTGAGATCAAGAAACCCCATTCTAGTGAGAACCCAAGGTTAACATCTTAAGATCTCTGAACTTTCTGAATAACTAAATCGTAACCTCTAGGTGGCACCCTGTCAGTTTCCTGTCATTGTGTAAGTTACACTTATACTCTCTCTTTTTTAAATGAGGTTGCATAATGCGTTTAGTTATGAATTAAGGTTCTAAAGAATTTTGAAATTGTTTAATGAAGCACAGTATTTCTTAAAGTAGAAATTTAATTATTTTTCCTCATTTTTTTATTAAAGATTTCCATCTCCTCCCCTCCTCCTCCCCCTTCCCTCCCCTCCTTTCCACCTATACCCCTACTCCCTCCCTCTCCAGGCCAAAGAGCCATCAGGGTTCCCTTCACTATGTTAAGTCTAAGGTCCTTCTAACTCCCCCTAAGTCCAGGAAGGTGAGCAACCAAACTGACAAGGCTCACAGTGAGCCCGTCCATGCTGTAGAGTCCAAGCCCATCGCAGTTTTCCTTGGTTTCTCAGTCCTCCTCCACCGTCAGCCACATTCAGAGAGTCCAGTTTGGTCGCCTGTTCCATCAGTCCCATTCCAACTGAACTTGGTAGTCTCCCGTTAGTTCTGTCCCACCGTCTCAATGGGTGAACGCACCCCTCACAGTCCTGACTTCCCTGCTCATGTTCTCCCTCCTTTTGCTCCTCATCAGGACCTTGAGAGCTCAGTCCAGTGCTCCAAAGTGGAGCTCTGTCATTTTCTCCATCCAACACCAGGTGAAGGTTCTATGTTCAACTATATTTATAGCAGCATTATTTGTAATAGCCAGAACCTGGAAACAACCCAGATGCCCTTCAGTGGAAGAATGGATGAAGAAAGTGTGGAATATATACATATTAGAGTACTACTCGGCGGTAAAAAACAATGACATCTTGAATTTTGCATGCAAATGGATGGAAATAGAAAACATTCTGAGTGAGGTAACCCAGGCCCAAAAAGATGAACATGGGATGTACTCACTCATAATTGGTTTCTAGCCATAAATAAAGGACCTCGAGCCTATAATTCGTGATTCTAGAGAAGCTAAATAAGAAGGTGAATCCAAAGAAAAACATATAGTTATCCTCCTGGATATTGGAAGTAGACAAGATTGCTGGACAAAAAAAATGGGAACTTGGGGGTGGGGTAGGATGGGGGGATGGGGGGATGGGGAGAGAAAAGTGTGAAGTGGAGGAGGGGGAGTGCTTGGGGGAATAGGATGGTTGGGATATAGGAAGGGTGGATATGGGAACAAGGAATTATATATCTTAATTAAGGGAGCTATTCTAGGGTTGGCAGAGACTTGACTCTAGAGGGGTTCCCAGGTGTCCAGGAAGATGCCCCCGCTAGTTCCTTGGGCAGCTGAGGAGAGGGAGCCAGAAATGTCCAGATCCTATTGCCATACTCATGAATACACTTATACTCTTAAAGGAGCTAGAATCTCAGTAACAGGAAGGAAGGATATTCTTGGTCTCAGTGTGTTCCATGAGTACCCTCTGAAGCAATGAGAGGTGTGAACATATGCTTCATTGGGTCAACAGAACACTTTAGATATTGTCCAAAATGACCCTCTTAATCATTCCAAGCCCTATGTCTCTGCCTTGCAGTCCTTTGGCCTCTGTATCCTCCAAGTGTGCAAGAAAATGTACCTCTCTATTTTATTGTTAAATCTTCAGAATCTACAAATATGCAAGTTTTCGAGAATAAATCCTGTAGGTCTCATGCTTGCTGTAGCTGTTAATGCAGTGTTTTGGTAGGGCTCCAAAGGGCAGGAGCAGCTGTGACCCTGACTTTTCAGCCTCCTCCAAGACTCGTTCTCCTGTTTGGTTGCCTTGTTCAGCTTTGATGTTAGGCATTTTGCCTTCTCTTATTGTATTTTATTTTGTCATGTTTGGTTGCTGTCTCTTCAAGTCTTGATTTTTTTCTGAAATGGGATGGAGGGGGTTGGATCCAGGAGGAAGGGAGTCTAGGGGGTTGGAGATGCCGAGAGAGGTGAAAGGAGAAGAAAATGTAATTGAGATTTGTTGTATGAGAGAAGACTCTGTTTTCAATAATAAAGAGAAAAGGAATAAATCCTGCTACAAATATTTTTTGGATTTCTCTAATTGTTAAGTACAGAATATTTACTAATATCACTCTTTAAGATGTACAATGTATAGTGTTTTGTAAATAGTGGGGTTAGCAACTCTCAACAATTACAGCTCACATAAAATTTAATAATGGTTTTCTGTTTCTTTTCTTGTTTTTTCAAGATGGTTTTCTCTGCAACTTTGGAGTCTGTGCTGGAACTAGCTCTTGTAGACTAGGCTGACCTTGAACTCACAGAGATCCTCCTGCCTCTGCCTCCCCAGTGCTGGGATTAAAGGCATGTGCATGTGCCACCACTACCTGACTCTCAATAATGGTTTTCTATATGGAAACAGAGAAATAGCCAGTGTTTTTTGGTTTTTTTTTTGTTTTTGTTTTTTTTTTTTTTTTTCGAGACAGGGTTTCTCTGTAGCTTTGGAGCCTGTCCTGGAACTAGCTCTTGTAGACCAGGCTGGTCTCGAACTCACAGAGATCTGCCTGCCTCTGCCTCCCGAGTGCTGGGATTAAAGGCGTGCGCCACCGCCGCCCGCCCGGCATAGCCAGTGTTTTTTATAAATGTTCTTGATTTTGCTCAAGCATGCATACATTGTGATAACCAGCAAATATTTCTAATTTCTATGAGTTTGAGTGGCTCTGTCTTATGAATTTTATACTTAAAAGACTTTTTATTTTCTTGATGCATAATTTTCCTCTTTTATTCACCTATGTGTCATTTAAGATCTTGGTATTATCCCAGGCTGTCTTTATCTTTTAAATCTTCTTCATTTATCCTCTAATAAGACTAATCAGTAAGTATCCCTTACTCCTAGTCCAAACTTTCATTGCACCTTTCATTCACGGGTGTAATCTTTGACCCTAGATATCTCTCTCAGTTAAAAGAAGTCACGTCAGAATATTCTTTTGCTAAAGTTAACAGTTCTTAAACTTTGTTTCCTAATGGCAACTATTACCACCACTCTTACAAATGCATTCATTGATATAAAATAAATTAATATAAAAATTCCATGGGAGAAGTACAGTAGTTATGCAGAGTAGCAAAAAGAAAGAAACTAAGACAAAGAACTTATCTAATGTTCTACTGCTGGTAAAATAGAAAAACCAAACTTTGAACTGGCTGTTTGCAACTAGGGCTCATGCTTTTCATCCACAATATTATATTGCTTTCTTTAGGCACAAGAAATGAAACCAATAGCCCATAATTGGGTGCATAATAAGGAAAAAGGATTCTATAGAATTTTGATGATTAGAGATTTGCATAATGAATAAATCTAAAAACATTATTTTTATTTACAAATGTCCAGAACCTATGAAGGTGACATTTGAAGGCAAGACTTTAAAGACTTAATTAAGTTAACAATCTCAAGATGAGAGTGCCCTGGATTTGGAGAGAGACATGACCCAATTTCAGGTGTTCTAAATAGAGAACAGGATACAGAGTTCTAGAAAAGGTGATGAAGAAATGGAGGCAGAGAAAGCAATGAAGTGTCAATAAGGCAAGAGATTCTGAAGGTTGTATGTGCATCCAACACCAGGAGAGAGGCATATAGCATTTGTCTTTATAAAAGGGGCTAACTCACCTGGCAATTTGGTTTCTAACTTCTGGACTGCTAAAGTGTAAGAAATCACATTTCTGATGCTCTGAAACACTAAGTCTATGCTACCCTGTTAGGCTATCCTAGGAAGCTAACCTCATGAGAGAGGTCACTACCCAGCTACAAAGAGAATGAATCATCTCTAGGGAATGCTGGGACCTCTCGGTAAAGCATCATATCAATGGCAACATGATTTCTAGTACATGGGTATTCTATCAATGTGTTTTAATAGTCAAAAGTAATTCTATGAGTGGGATAAAAATTAAATACGCACACTTAGTTCTTACTGTGTTACAGTGTATAAAAGTTGGGTAAAACATTTGCAGTATTGTAGCCCACTAAAAAAGAACATTATTAAATATCAGTTTGACTCTATTTGTTTTATCAAATTTCTAGAATATTTATATACATTAGGAGATAATTAGCTTATCCTGTCTATTATATTTTACTTGTAAACAGTTAAAATATTTTTTGCTCTGCAGTATCTAATTCTTTTTTTATTTGTGTATGTATTTTTTATTTTGTTTTACATTTCAACCATAATTCTCCTTTCCACCCCACCTCCTGTTCCGCCTTGTCTCCCTGCCAAGCCCATCCCCCATCAACACCTCTCAAGGGGTAAGGGCTCCCATGGGGACTCAACAAAGTCTAGAACATTAAGTTGGGCAGGACTAAGCCCCTCCCTCCTGTATTAAGGCAGAGCATGGCATGCCATCATGGGGAATGAGTTCCAACAAGCCAGCTCATACGCCAGGTATAGATCCTGGACCTATTGCCAGGGGCCCCTCAGTAAGTCCAAGCTTCACCACTGCATCCAAAATGTGGAGGGCCTTGTTTGGTTCCTTGGAGGCTGAACAGCTTGGCCTGGTGCTTCGTTATGGATCTCTCCATCTGGTCCCATCTGTTACTGGATGAAGTGTCTATGAATGAAAGAGAAGATAATACTTGGCTTCTTGGAACCTATATTTTATTTGTTTGATGGAAGTTGATTATTTTCCCAAATCATCTCATTCTTTTTTTCCCAATGTAACCATTGTTGCTTATTTCTTTTCCAGAACAGGGTTTCTGTGTATAGGCTGGGCTGTCCTGGATTCATTTTGTAGACCAGGCTGGATTTGAACTTTCTTTTCTGAGTGCTGAGAATAAAAGTCTATGCCACTACTACCTGGCCCTCCTTTTTTTTAAAAAAAAAAAAACTTGGTTGTAAATTTTTGTGTGAGGCTGAGTGTGGGCCCATGCATGTCAGTACAGATGCCTGCAGAGTTCAGAAGGGAGCATAGAACCACTTGGAGCTGGAGTTATAGGGTTGTGCGCTTCCCAACATGTTGATGGAAACACACTGGAATCCTTTGCCAGAGTAGTGCCTTCCTGATCTTAGCTACAAGGCCCTTTCTCCGAGTCCCAGCCATGTTAATCTTGACAACTAGGTTGATAGTGATGTAATTTTGCTGCCCGGACTTTGTTTTCTAATAAGGCTATTCTTGCTAGAGCAGTATACTGATAGTCTACTAGACATTTGTCTCAGAACCAAATTGTTGACAAAAATTAATTGCATACAATGATGAAAAATAAAATAAAATATTAAATAGGTATTGTTCATTAGAGATCCTGGAGTCTAAGGCTCTACGATATTAAACAATTTTCTTAGATAACATTTCTGAGAATCACTAGATATAGAATTTTTCTCCATATCAGTTCATGGTCAGTTTCCTAAAAATTGAATATAAAATATTTAAAAATGTAGTGAGAATGAGAAAAAATAATGAGAAACTAAAATAAACCATATATCATTTTTCATATACATGCATATTTATGAATGCATATAATTATTTGTATTTTAAAAATATAAATACATCTACAACCCTGATATAAATAGTCCAGGTAAATAATTTCCGATCTCTCACAGACTTGTTTTTCAGATATACACTTCACATACTCTATAGCAATTCATGTATGTGCATATGCACATCAGCTTTGATTTAAAATGTATGTTAATTATTATTTTAATTCAGAAATAAGATATCTGGTGTTTCATTTTGAGACCAGTTCATTATTTTGTAGAAATATTCATAATCAGTACATGTAGAACTTCACTTGAAAGCAATTGTGATGATTATATTTCTAGGGACATAATTTATTTAAGTGGCATAGCAATGCTATTTATTTCTAAGCAACAGAAAATATGATTTAGTCATTCACTAACTGAGCTAATTAGATTTTTGCCCTAATGGAGAGACTTCAAGTAATTTCATGAAAAATCTTAAAGAGTGGGAGGTACCATAAAACCCTGAAATACACGAAGAGGGTTCAATGCATTTTAAACATTTATTTTATTATTTTAAATGTGTGTGTGTGTGTGTGTGTGTGTTTGTGTGTGTTGTGTTGTTTGGTGTGTATGCAGGTACCTATGAGGCCAGAAGAGAGGCCTGATATCCTGGAATTGGAGCTGCAGGTACATGTGAGTCTCACCCTCATTGGTGCAGAAAATCAAACTCTTTGCAAGAGTAACAAACACTCTTCACTGCTGTGATACCTCAGACACAATGCTTTGGAAGTTTTGACAGTTAGTTTGTGTTTTACCTATGCCAGTATATGACAAACACAACATTACAAAGTCAGGGTTTTGACTCATAACACGTTGTTGGCGATCTTTACTTGAATTTCATGGGAAATTTAAAAAGGAACATCATTACACATTGTATTTGGGATACACTATGGTCGTCTCACTTTCGTTGTTCTGATTCTGAGAAGCTGCAAGCTGCTGTTGCCATGTCAAATTCTTACTGTTATACACGGACAAGTCACAGTCCTTTATTAGATAAAACTGCATTTTTTTCTTCTTCATTCAAGATTGCTGTTGCTATGTGTAAACACCTACCCTTACATAGAATCTCTGACAGATCCTGCCTTGTGTTTGCTCAATAATTAGTCTGCATGCTTTCCATTTTTAATGAAACAATGCTTTCATAACATTCTCAATTCAAGAGAAAATGTGAGCACAAGTAAAGCCTTTGAGGTTATTAAAGTACACTTACTCAAATTGAATGCAATTTAGAAATAATATTTTTTATTAGTTGAGAATTTTATACATATTTTGAACACATGTGCCCCCTACTATAACTCCTTCCATAAACACCCTCTTTATCCATCCATCCATCCATCCATCCATCCATCCATCCTTTCCCACCCAAATCTGAGTTTTCTACTGCCTCCTACCTTGAGCCCTTTCTGTGTAGTGAGTGGAGTCTGCCCTAACATGTGATAGACATACCAGCAGTCACAGCATGAAGAAAAGCAGGCGCTCTCTCTCCCTTCCTCCCTCCCTCTCTCCCTCCCTCCCTCCCTCTCTCTCTCTCTCTCTCTCTCTCTCTCTCTCTCTCTCTCTCTCTCTCTCTCTCTCTCTCTCTCCAACTATCAAATATCAGGAACTCTTCAGCAAGGGGTGGAATTTTGTGCTGGAATCTTCTTCTGGCTTTAGTCTGCACAGGTGTTGTGCAGGCTATCGCAATCACTATGAGTTCCTCCGTGCAGCTGCCCTCTTCTATCTGGAAAATACTCTTTCTTTGAAGGTTTTTTTTCCAGTTATGACTCTTCAAATTCTTTTGTTCCCTCTTCTTGGAAGATTCCCTAAACTTTGGGGAAAGGGATGTGATATGTGTGTCATGTTTAGGGAGAATTTTACAGTCTCTTATTTCCTGGACATTGGCGAGTAAAGGTCTCTGTGTTAATTTACTTCTGCGGCAAGAAGCTTCAACAATGAGAGTTTTAAGATGCTCTGTTATATGTGTAATCCAACAAGTCATTAGGAGTAATTTTAATAATAATAATTATAATAATAATTTAATAATTATAATTATAATAATAATTTGATAATAATTATAATAACAAATACCTAGTCCCAGGTGCTTAGCACCTTTTACAGTACCAAGAATGGGTCTTATCTCATGGAGCAGGCAATAGGTACAATGTGAATGTGAATGAATGCCCTAGAACATTTATGTGACTTTTTCAAGATTCACAGATAGATAAGAGTGATAGTTACTTTTTTATTAGCCTAGTTAACGCCTTCTAGAATCATAAGTGGAAAGAAACTTTCAGTTTGAATTTTCTATATTCTGTGTCTCAAGTATGTGGTGTCTTTCACAATAGAAACTTACCCTCAAGTTCGGGAGAATATAAGAACATTGACAACAGTTTATAATGTTAGGGGATCTATGTAAGCCCCTTGGCCAACAATTCAAAAAGAGGCAACCCATTCCTAGTACCTGGGATTTATTAGTGAACATGAGATGTCTCATTGGGATATTCTGTCCCACCTACGTTGTAGGATAACTCTATTAAACCTCTTTTTGGTTTGAAGTAAAATGTTGACTGGGTAGGGAGTAGCTTGGAATAAAAAATAATATCTCTTCTGAGTGAGTATTATAAAATGTGACTAATTCATAAGCTTAATCTTGAGTACCCACATCAATGCTTTTAGCTTTTACAGTAAATTACATCAATTGGTTAAATTTAGCACTGATAAGAATATTTTGTTCCATGCTCACATACTTATAATTCATGTATATGTAGTCAGCATAGATGAGCTGGTGTGCTGCAGTATTATATAAAAGGTCTTGGAATTAGATGCAACATTATGGACACATTAAGAAGTAATTTCTGTAGTGTTGAAAATCTAAGATAGAAATAGAAATGCCTAAGTAAAATAAAAACACAAGAAGAACTATTCTAAGTGTGAGTTCTTTACTTGTAGTGTGAAGAAAACACTGGGTGTTTGTTCCTAAGATGATGGGATGGGTTATGAATAAACCTTATTACTACATCAGTATTGCACATATTTATGTCACTTCCAAGCTTCTTAAAATACTGGCTAGACAAAGAATGATAACTAAGCAGTGAATATCCTCTGTTATCAATATTACAGACTGCTAAGTGTTTTGTAACTCAAAACAATATTACTTTGTAATCTTACTTTCATGTAAGCTAAGACAGCTATTGTTTATTTTCTCAAGGCTTAAGTCAAGGTCCCAGTGGTCAAGCACCTATTTGGAGGTTCTATTACAGACCATTTTGGTTTTTCGTTTGTTTGCTGTTTAACTTGTATCCTTTTTATTGTAAGACACAATTACCTGCTTTTGTGGCAATTTCAGACTTAAGGCCATTCTCCACTTTAAAAGGCTGCAACTTTGTTTGCTTCATATTTATATAACTGAAAAATTAATTATCTTACACAGCACTATATTTCATTATCATATTTTAAGATAACGTTTGATTTTGTTGATTACCACCTCCTCTCTTACCCATCTTCCTGAGTCCTTTGTATCCTTCTACTCATCCTTCCCAGCCTTCTTTCCTCTTTCATATCACCTGTTACTGTCCTTGCCGTCCTTTCTCAACCCTTTCCCCCTCTTGTGGTGTCCTTTCTAGTGAGATAACCTCTAACTGAATTTCCCCCCTACTAACGGAAGCAGGCTAGATGTGCATCAGCGAATGAGTTCATAATTGCATTGTCATTGTGTATACTCCATAAATTTTATTCAAATCTAACAAATAATGAAATCATTAAGCCTGCAATAAAATGTATAGATTAGGAAAGTGTTATGTTAAACAATGTAACTCATAGTCAGAGAAAAGTCACTGTTCCCTCTCTTTTCTTGTCCCTTTATCCTTTCCTCCATCACCAGAGACATGATTCATTGTACTCCACAGGGAGAATCCAGGATCCTTTCTCTGTCTGGAGTCCATACCCATAATCACATCTACAACATTCCTTCTAATGTGACAGACTGTATTTACACGTTCCAAGATAGAACAAAGACATCTTCTGTAGACACTACATCTCTTTACACAAATCTCAATCAATTTTATATAAACAAGTATTCAAATAAGTAATGAATAACAGCCATAAAATAGAGACTACATGATGATACCAAAAGGAACAATTTAATGTTGAGTGTTTAATTGCAAGAATGGTTCGCATTCACTTTCTCATGAATAAAAAGCAAGCATTCACTAAAGAAATTCTCTTCCTCATGCTTGGGAGCTGGTTTTTCTACCCTATTGCCCTTTACCTGCTCTGAGTTTGCTCCTACAGTGAAGCCATAGATGAAATGGGAATGTCATGGAGTAAATCACTCCCCCAAACTCAAGAAAAACAGCTCCCAATACGATAGACTTGAGCCTCTGGGGACAGACACTGATGATAAAATTTATTCTATTAAAAATGTTATTTTGTGGAGTATTTTATTCAAAAATCTTTATTCAGAAACTGCTTCTGTATGTACTCTTAAGAGATTATGATGAGAGGTTATTTATACAGCCTAGGTTTGCTGTCTGAGACAGAATTCTTTATAAAATCGCCAATATAAGCAGACCTCTCCTATCCTGTTTAGTTTTTCTTTTCTTGTGTCTATCACTATCATCTGCATACCCTTCACCACAGCCTAATTTTAGTCTTCCATTCTGTCATTTCAGAATTGTAAATTCCTTTCTAAAGTTTTTTCTCTTGGCCTTTAGCCGTAGAAAATGTCCTTTAATTACAAAAATAAATTCTTCTACTCCATGAGTATTTTCTTTCTAGGTGGCCCAAAGTAAATTATGCTTTTATTTCCATCTCTTCTTTTCCAAAGGGATTTCAATATATATATACATACATAAACATATATACATACGTATACACACACACATACACACACACACACACATATATATATATATATCAATTAAAATGTGGCTTGGTTAGACTGGTTAATATATGTTGATTTCATATGCATAAAACAATTTCAAGGTCTGGTGAAGTGCTAACTTTGTAACATAAATTTAAGAAGTACTTCCATTAGCATAGCTTGAGGTAGCCTTAACATTTCCAAAGAAAACGCCAAACAACATTGAAAAACAGAGCACAGCTAATAAGAATAAAAAGACGAAATGAAACAAGCAAAAGAAATAATGAACAGCTTATTTAAAAACACGAGCTTATCAGTTACAGAGCCTGGATTACCTGGTTCTTCATCATAAAGGAAAACTTGAGTACAACTCTCACTGGAAGAACAGTTATAGCATCCATCTTAGATAGTAGCCATGGAGATACAAAGTCATATAACATTTGACATGGACTAGCTAGTCAAGATAGGAGACTTCAGTATTTGTTCAGACATGCCTTTGGCATGACTAGATATAAGTCTGAATTAACTGAAAAATAAAAAGAAGTCACATGTTCAATCTCGTTGGCAGTGAAGACACAAGGTTCAAAGTGTGGGCTACTTTTTCATCTGCTAAGGAGTCAGTTGTCTAAAACCGGACAAGACACTACAAAAATTATCTCTCTAATTCACCAGCATATCTGAGGTAGAAACAAAGTCACATGTTTGACAATGAAAGAGGCGTGCTATGTTCTAAAAGGAGAAATAAATTAGGACAGAATGACACTGGATGAAAAAACCCTGAACTATGAACCTAGCTTTCTGCCCCTAGAGACTGTCTGTTAAGTTAAAGGAGTCTCATTATTGGGAAACAGCTTCTTCTGATGTCTGCTCCATCGAGGAAAGTTCTGATGGCTTCCTTTTTAAAATCTGCAAATGTCATAGATGCTATCACAGTCAAACAGCATGCAGTTGGCTTTATCAGGAGTCATATAACTGAGGAGTAAGAGCATCAACAGCTGCTTCCCTAGACTCTGCGCCTTTGGTGCTGCTCTGCTGCTTCTATGAAGGTCTTCACGGAACGAGTTCCAGGCAAGAGGCCGTGTCTCCTGTGGTTCCATGGCCCACTCTTCATTCTTTTCCAGTATTTCCTCCATCCCTCTCTCTAACTTTTCGTAGGAGGATAGCTGCTTGTTTGTTCCCGGCTGCTCAGCACAGAAATAATCACACAAAACCATATTATTTGCAATACTGTTTGGTCAATAGCTTAAGTGTATTTCTGGCTAACTCATATCTTAAATTAACCCATCTCTATTAATCTGTGTATTGCCACAAGGCTGTGGCTTACCAGGAAAAGTTCCAGTGTCTGTCTCCGGCAGGCTACCTGGCTTCTCAGACTCTGCCTTCTTTCTTCCAGCATTCAGTATAGTTTTCCTGCCTATCTCTACTCTGTCTTATCAGGCCAAGCCAGTATCTTCATTCATTAACCAATAAAAGCAGCACATAGACAGTAGGACCTTCCACATCAAACTTTCCCTTCTCCATCTGTTCCCCTCTATGCCTTCCCTCTTTCTTCTGTTCTTCCTTGAACTTTCTGAGTAGACTTGAGAGTTTTATATGTATACATTTTTTTTATTATTTTCCTCCATATTTACTCCCTCTAACTACCCTTAACCCCCACCCAACATAGTCCCCTCTCAATTTTCATGTCTTTTCTTTTCTTTAAATAACCCCCTGAATCTAATCCATGATATCTGCATGTACATGGGTATAGTGCCATCCACTAATCATAAGCAACACTATGAACTCATATGTGCAATGGTAATGCATGTAAGTAAACATGCATCCAGTAAACAATGTTTCACAGCTTGCATCCCACCCTCTGGCTTTACATTTTGTTTAAAATGACTTCTACTTGATCTGTCAAGAGCATTGTAAGTGCTGATATATGCTCCTTTGGAGATGAGTACTCAATTACTTATTCTCAGCACATTGATCATTTATTAGTTTCTGCATTAACTGCTACTCACTACAAATATAATCTTCTCTAACCAGGTAGAGGACAGCTTAGATCCATGGGTAGCACAATATTTCAGAGACAACTTTACATCCTGACCATTCAGCAAGAAAATTCAAGCCTCTATGGCCTGTGATCTCCCAAGCATTAGGTTTTGGATCAGGATTACTAAGCCTGACATGAGCTTCTTCTTGCAAACAGGCCTCAAATATAATCAGGAATCAGTTGGTTGTGCCCATAAGTGTTACGTTGCTTGATATTGTAGTGTTCAGAGACTTGTGCATGGAAGATCATTGATGTCTTCTCCCTCAACATCCTCTGAAGTACCTTGTGCTCTGAAAGCTAACTATCAGGGAAGAAAATTCCCTCACAGTACAGTTCATTTCTTAATGTTCTATAACCCTATGTGGTGTCTTGAGCAACAAGCCTTATTACATTGTTATGGTGGACAACCAAGAACAATGGTAATAGCCTAAGTTGTAGGGGGAGCTCTGGGGTCTCGCTGAGAACTGACTCATAAGGACATACTCCATATTTAATAACATATCTTTGGGGACCAGCATTATCTACCTATTAAGGTACCTATATTTTACCTTTTTATTCACTCACAAGTCACTCACAAGCTAGTTTCCACAAAGCTTCTTCATATATCCTTAGTATTTATTAACTTAAACATACTCTTCCTTCTGTCTCTCATCCCACCCCCTCCTTAAACCTTTAACCAACAATATTCTCTTCTTCCTCTCATCTCTTTTGCTACCGATTTACCTTAATTGTGTTATGAGAAAGGAAGCTTTCATAGTCAATTAATTTTGATTTACTCTACCTGCTCCCACCAATGGTTTCCCTCTATGTCACCTCCCTTTCTAATTAAACTTTTGAGTACCTGGTCTTTTAATTTCTTACTTTTCTCCTTCATGCCTTCTACTGTCTCCTCTGTCTTAGGGTTTCTGCTCCAGTAGCCACTCTGTAGTTTTTCAGCTTTCAAGTGCTTTCTAGATTAAACATAGGAGATGAAATAAAGTAAACTAGGATTCACTTATGGGAAAGAGCATGTAATATTTGTTTTCTGGGTCTAGGTTGCCTCACTCAGTGTAACTTTGTCCAGTTTTATCCATGTGTCTGTGAATTCTATGATTCACTCATTTTACCAACTGAGTACCTATTGTGCTTAGGTACTCATTTCTATCTATTGATCTTTTGATGGCTGTCCAAGCGGAGGCCATTTCCTACCAATTTGAAATAAAGCAGTAATGAGTACATTTGTCCAAATGTCTCTATAGTAGGATATGAAGTCTGTTGGTATATGCCAGGGAATGGCATATTCTAGATCATATGTTAGCTCTATTGCTAGTTTTCTGAGATGCCCCCAAACAGCTTTCTAACATGGTTGTACTAGATTGTCCTCTTCCCCAAACTGAATAGAGGTTCCCCTTATCCCACATCCACATCAGCATGTGTTGCCATTTGTATTCTTGATGATGACTATTCTGATTTGGCTGATATAGAGTCTTAAAGTAGTTTCAATCTGTGTTTTTCTGATGGCTAAGAACATGTGGCACATTTCTAAAACAGTGTTTACTAGCTATTTTTATTTCTTATTTTAAAAAATATTTAGTTCCATAATCTGTTTTTTATGTAATTGGTTTGTTTGATTTGTTGATAATTAGTACTTTAAGTTATTTATATATTCTAAATGCTTATCCTTTGTTAGATGTATAGCTGGCAAAAATTTGTACCTATTTTGTGAGTAGCCTGTCTACCCAATTAATGATTCCTTTGCTGTACAGACACTTTTTAGATTCATGGGATGCTATTTGTCAACTGCTGATCTTCTGCCCTGGGCAGCTAGAGTTCTTGTATTAGATATTAGTTACTTTTGTTTTTGTGATAAAAATTCCATGTCCAAAAACAACTTATGGAAGAAGGAGTTTATTTTCACTTACTGTTTCAATGGAAGAGCCCAAATGGTGGGGGAAGGAGGCCAGCAGGTAGGCACAGTGGTCAAGGCATGTGGCAGGAGTGGGTGCTGAGTGATTACTTCTTCTACCACAATCATGAGAGGGGCAGAGAAGAATGGAAAAGGCATGAAGCTATAAAAGCTCACAGACCCTGCCCAGCAATGTACTTTCTCCACAATCTTCTCAACAGCTCAAGCAAAGAGGGGTAAGTCCAAATATCAGAGCTGATGGGGAACATTTCTCATTCAAACCAACACAGTCATATTTAGAAAGGCCTCGTGTAAGCCTATATCTAATAGATATAGAGAGCACCTTTTATTTATTATTGTTACATGTACACATATTTATGAATATATGCATATAGATATTTGTGAATATATAAAAAATGTATAGACAATCATTAAGGAGGCTCATCTCTGGGAAAGATTAATTCTTTTTCTCCCAGCAGCCATTAGTTGCCAGTAAGTCTTTGCAGGTGTTGAAATCTGCATAATTTCCCCATCCACATTAGCAGGTTCATTGAAATTGCCATTGTTTTGTTCTTGTTTGTGCAGCTTTTTAAAGGAGACTTCCTGGTATTCTGGCCCTTGAAATCTTTCCTGTCCCTCTTTTCCCATGTTCCAGGGCCATAAACACAAGAGACATGATATAAGTGCATCCACTTGGGATTGCCATGACCTGTTGATCTCTGCTTTGTGTCCTGTTGTGGTTTTCTGTGATGGTCTCGGTTTGCATTAAAGAAGGGCTTCTTTGATGAGGGATAACAGGCACAGTTATCTGTGGATGTAAACATAAGATTTAGAATGCAGTAAGCAGGTCTAGCGAATTGGCAGTAGTAGATTCTTTACTAAGATCAAAGACATCATTAGCCCTAGGAAGCTGTCTAGCATTCTATTACTAGGCATCATACTCTGCCTGTTGAATGAGCCTTCCTTCTAATTAGACAGCTTTTTTTCTCACTGACATGTAAGTGCCAGCTATTTGTGCAGGATGGGAGAGGCAGATCCTGTTCCATTCTTCTGAATGCAGACATCCAGTCATTTTAGCACTACTTGTTGGAGGAGGCTGCCAGTTCTCAAGTATATGGTGTTTTGATTTTTTTGGTGCCTTTTCTAAAATGAGCAGCTGTAATTGCACATATTAATATCTAGGTTCTCAGTTCTATTCTGTTGATCTGCAATTTTTTTATTTTAGTACCATGCTGATTTTATTACTATGGCTTTGGAATATAACTTGAATTTAGGTATAATGATAACTTCCTGGTATTCTTTTTGTTAAGTATTGCTTTGAATATCCTTGGGTTTCCACATAAATTTTGAGATTGTTCTGTTTCTACATCTGTAAAGAAATGCCATTGTGTTTTGACTGAGATTACATTGAATCTAGAGATTGCTTTTGTTAGGGCATAAATTTTACAATTTTATTCCTATCTGCTTATAAACATTAGAGATATATCTATATTCTACTGATTCCTCAAATTCTTTTTCAATATTTTAAAGTTTTCATTGTAGATTTCTTTCTTTAATTAGGTTTCTCTTTAATAATGTGTGTGTGTGTGTGTGTGTGTGTGTGTTTGAGTGAGTGTATGTGTTTAGCTGCTATGCATGAGGTTGTTTGCCTGATTGCTTTTTCAATGTGTTCATCATTGATATGCAAGATACTTACTGATTTTTAATTTTGTATTCTTTCACTTTGCTGAAAGTATCTCTTAGGTCTAAGTTTTTGATGGGGTCAGTTATTTCTCATATTTAGAATCACATCAATCTATATATACCAATATTTTGGTTCCTTTCCTTTTGGTATTCTTTTATTTCTTTCTCATTGTAATAACTCTAATATTTCAAGCACTACGTTGAGCAGAAATGGAAAGAATGGACACCCTTGTCGTGTAACTGATCTCATCTGGCACAGTTGTAGCTTCATTTGGTTTGGTGTTTACTGTAGGCTTGTTGTATTTGCCCCCTAATATGCTGAAGTATAATTCCTTGGTTTTAGTGAAGAGATGTTAGATACTGTCAAAGATCTTTTCTGCCCCTGGGAAGATAAAATTATTTCTGCTTTTGAGTCCCTTATGTGAGAAATTACATTATTTATATACATATGTTGAGCCATATGCACCATTGGAATGAAGCCATCTTAGTCATGATGAACAATTCTCTTGATGTGGTCTTAAATTCTCTTTGAAAAACATTATATTGAGAATTTTTCATCTTTGTTCAACTCTGTGATGGGTCTATAAGTTTCTTTTCTGTTGCATTTTTATCTGGTTTTGATATCTATATATGACTACTTTTTTCAAGCTTATTTTGTTATATTCCTTCCTTTTATGTCACAGGGAATTATTTGAATAATATTGGTGGTCGTCTTTGTTTGAAGTATCAGTAGAATTTTGCAGTGAAGCCATCTGATTTGGAGCTATGCTAAACTGAAAGAGTATCTTTACCTATTTGGAATACATCTTTTCTATCTTTCTACCTAAGGTGGTATATGTCTTTGATGGTGAGATGCATTGCTTAGAGAAAAAAGAAACACAGATCCTGTTTTCTAATCCATTTTTAATTAAATGATATGTGTTGTTTCCTGTCATTTTTTTGATTTTGTGGTGTTTTCTTTAACCTATTCTGATTAATGACCTGGGTAGTTTGTATTCCCTGTGATCTCCTAGATGTTCTTATCCTTTTCTTCATTTTGAATTTTCCTTACAGTATACTCTGTAGACCTGATTAAGTGGACATTGATTCCTTTATTCTATCATAAAATGTTTTTATTTCTTTTTCAATTATAATTGATAATTTGGCTTGACATAATAGTTTGAGTTGACAGTTGTGGTTTTTGTATCTCTCTGTACTGAATGGTAAGCCCTGGATAATATCTCCTTTGATCTCCATTTTTGCACCTTCCAGTGAGTATCTGAGAACACTGGTCTGGGTATTGACATATTTTACAGCAGTTTCGCTTTCCATAAAGAAAGCATAATTTATACATTTCATATGTAGCATCCCTTACTAATAACTTTATAGATTAGTGTTGCATAGATGTTATTATTATTGAATCAGTGTATATTTATTATTATTCTGAGAAGTCTTTATCTTATCAGATTTTTGGTTTGTTTCTGAATATCCTTTCTTGTTCTTGAAGCTCCTTTTATGTACCACATGTAATTTGATTCCCATTGTCAGTCACTGTTGTGGTTTTGGTTTTTAAGTGAAATCTTGTTCTCCAGGGCTGAACCATATGTTCTCTCTCTTTCCTCTCTTTTTGTTTCTCTCTTTTCGACTTGTGCACCTATTGCAGTTTGGATGTATTGTATAGGGACCAGAGAAGGAAGATAATTTATTTATTCCTTTATTATATAAGGTCCAAAGAGGAAGGAGAACGTCAATGGAAGGCTTGGCGACAGCCCTTCCTCTAGTTCCATTCAGCCAAAGACTCAGTCTTGTAAAGAAAAACTTGAGCTCACTCTTGATGAGTAGATACTTCTAAATAAACAGTGTAGAGTATACAGTTTTTAAATAGTTTGCAGTAATCTTGAGAGTTGAGAAAAGTGCTTGGAAATGACCACAATTAGCTCATTTAATTTTGCAAATGCCATGGTAAAATCCTTGTGATATAATGACATCAAAAGGACGTGCCTATATTAAATTCAAATTCTTACTTCAGGTATGCAGTGCAAAAGTTACTACTGAAATAGAGTGTCACCTTCTAATTTACATATATATATTTCACATGTAGCTAAAATTTTTTAATATGCCCTATAATATATGCAGTGACTTTTCTTTGTCAAGTATAACATTTGTGCGTATTTAAAATGAGATTCATAAATTCTATAACAAATTTTATCATAGAATCAGGAACTTTGGCTATCTTTGGACTCATAAATCAACGCTCTGATACGTTCACAGTACAGCCAAAGTTGTCTTCTTTGCAGACACTAGATTTATTTTTAAATGATGTGAATTAAATCCGCACTGAGAGACCAACTTTGAAATATAAAAGAAAAATTGGAAATGGAAGGATTTTCCTGGTTTGGCTGAAGTGAAATGTTCTGTAGCATTTGTCCCTGAACTCATCCTCCCGTGAACAGTTCCCCATTGTAATTCTCTCTGGCTTGCCAGGAGGGGATTATGAACTTATCTCAACATTGTAGTAAATGTTACCTGTCCTTTGAAAGAAATATAATAAATCAAAATGGCTTCCTCCATCATGTTTAAAGGAAAGAAAGAAAAAAAAACAAACAGAACCTGTTGATCAACATTGTTTGTCCTCTCCTTCCTTGACAAAACTGGTAAAGAGGTAAATAAATACAGCAATTTTATTCTTGCAATTTTCATTTTAGGCTTTGCTCATCTCTTGGGGGAAAGAGAAATCTTTTCTCTGTAAATATGCAAGAAAACAAAAAGAAAGAAAAAGAAATGAGAATTTTATTAGGATCCTATAAGTAGAATTCTTCACTTGAGACATTAATTAAAGGAATTTATATTAAATTTTTATTTTTCTCCTTTCCACAGATACCAAATTCAACAATGTAATAAATATAGATTGAAAATCTTGACAATGATTCCTCAGATTTCTAAGTGTAGATAGATTCTGCCTTAAACAAATGAAGGCAAGCCTTAGCCAAACACAGCAGGTCTTGAAATTATATGTATCTTTAATGTTGGCAATATATTTCCAGGGATTTCAACAATAAGCTTTCTCTATGATGAGCCCTTTGTACCTCAGAGGAAGAAACAATGTTTGTTTCTCATTGTGTAAACACCAGGCCTATGCTGACACCATTTATTGCAAAAGAGAAACATTGTAATGCTACATAGCCTGCATTTGTCTTAAGGATATAGATTATTTTAGCTGTTAATACAATCAGCATCAACTCCATATGCTATTGTTTTAATCATTTTCTAATGATAACAGTTGGATGAGAATGTGAAGGCAAACTTAGAAGTAGCCAGATGGAATATCATGCTTTGTAACACTTTCACTGATGTGGTTTAAAGAAGCAAAACATACCAATGAGTCAAAAATAAGATGGTGCTTTTTTTTTTTACAAAGATACATAGAATTCTGATACAGTATTATGCTATTTCCTGATCATTTCTGGTATGACTGGATAATATACACACAAATTGAGTTGTATTGCATTTTAGATTATATTCATTGATTTAAAAATGTCTAGAATCAAATAAGTAGAACTATAAGTATAGAAAATCTACATTGAGTAATATGTCAAAGAACAGAAATATTTTGTTTTTAATCAAGCAATGTTGAACACGATGTCTCTCCAACAGATACCCACTGTTGGTATATATACTAAGTGTATATAGTGTTATGGCATAGCCTTTCAGTATTTCTCTGTCCCTGTTACTGAAGACTAGAATGTCTCTATTTGCTGGGGAGGGGGACAAAGTTGTGTATATATGCATGGGCATCTCTATGGATGCTTAAAGTTGATGTCTCATGTCTCCATTAATCATATGCCACTTATTGAGGCAGAGACTCCTACTGAACCCAGAGAGCACTAATGTTTGCTAGTCTAGCTAACCTATCTATCCTAGGTATCCCATGTGTCTGTCTCTATAGTGTTGGGGTCACGTGTGGATTACCAACCATGGGTTCTGATTATCCAAACTCCAATCTTTATGATGTACAGCACTCATTCTATCCACTGAGACTTCTCCCCACACTTAAAACATATTCCCAAAATGATATTATAATTTATCATATTAAGAAATTGTCCTAAGTTATGAGGCTGGAAGGAAAATACCACTCTATTTAAATTCATTGTATATGTAGACAGAACCCCTCCCCAATCATATATATTTTTCTCATAACTAATTTTTCTCATTTCCACATGTGACTTAGATTTCTATATGTAGAAAAGAAAGTTTATCTTTTTAGCTTTACTTTTTACTAATCAACACCATGATAATTAATCTAGGTAGTATCTGTTTACACTTTTGCATTAGCTATGGATATTGTATAAATTTCCCACCCCTCATCTTGCCTGAGCATTCACTGGCATCTAAAGGACTCTGCCCTTTGAAAGAATCAGCAACCCAGCTATTCTAGATTGCTAACATGTCCCAGGGATTTTCAACACTTTCCCATATAATCTATCCCAACACACTAAAACCTCAATAAATGTTGTTGATTGAGAATTTCCTTCCAACTCAAGTGGGAAAGCTTGAAGATGCTTTCAGTATATTTCTAAGCGTCAATATTTTAACTTCTTGAAGGGGCTGAATGTAGGGAAAAACAGTGTAAGACATTTCAATATGTTGCCAGGATATTCTAAGATCTTAGAAGTACTTTAAAATATTGAAAAATGCAAGGGAGCCTGTTTTTTTTTCTAAATTATCTGACACTTCTCTCCTGACATGTTGTCCCACATTTAACACTTTAAAAAATTTTTCAAAATTTCAAAATTTCAAGCTTTCAAAATCTGTTTACAAACAAAATTTGGCTGGATAGCCTTTCCTGATAAAAATAAGGTTAGGCAGAAGACACATCAAATTTTGATCAAAACAAGAAAATTAGCCTGAAAATACACATGAATAAAATACAAAAGCTTTGAAATAGAACATTTTGAAGTCAATGTCTTGAAATTAGAATGTTTTTTTTCAAAATGCAATCATTTCAAATGCTTAGCGCCTTATTTAGCTAATAAAAATGCTTGCTCAGCAGCTGTCAAATACCAGACCTTAATGAATATTTAGAGATGGCATAAAGGATATATTTAGTCATAGCTTTAGCAGAATACATGATAAAATGCAGAGGAATTGTAGTTCTCTATGATATATGTCATATGCTTCTTTAAAATAAACTGGACTAGAAACCTTCAAAACTGAAGGATCGTATTAAATCAGTAACATGGCATCACATTTAGAAATAAATATATGAATTAGATTTCATTTCTCACAAATTTGTTTATGCAAATGCATCAAATGTCTATTTGTTAAAAAGTTATCCATCTTTTTGTTATGAGTTTCTATATATCAGTTATGTTTAAAGCACTGTGCTGTTGAATTCTCTTATGTCAACTGCTTCTTCTCTCTTAGTTTCAATTTTCTTTTCACCCACACTTAGGAGATATAATATATATTACAAATCTAGGCCCAAAGAGAATTCTGAAAAAGAGATACCAATTCATGCTTGATTTTCTTGCAAAAAGTTTCCCAAATATGTATTCTTCAGCATCTGACACTAATTTCCCACGAGTAATAGTTGCTGCTATTTTGTTATTCTAAAACTTATTTTGTAGTCTTCAGAAGTCACACTCTTTAGCCTCTCATGAAATAGTACATGCTCACTGTGAATTGGCAGCCTCTATCATGAATGCTACCCATATCTACAGCTGAACTCCTGTTTATGCACCTTCTTGCTACTAAGCATGTAGCAACATCAGAAGTTAGACATGCAGAGCTGTTCATTAAAATCTGCAATCTGCATTTCAAAAATATCCAAAACTGAACCATAGATAAATTAAAATGTTGATAGGCAGGCAGTGATCTAGAACTACCCACCATCAAACATAAAGAAAAGCTATTATTGACCTTCAGTTCTATTTCTAAGCATGTGTAGGTCATGTCTGGCTATTTCTGAATGACCTCTTTCACACCTTCTCAATTTTTTTTTTAGTTCTTAATTCACCTTTATCAGGGCAAGATGAGGAACTTATCTTAGAAACTTCGTAATCACAAAGATATACTCAATTTAGTTCCATGTGCCCACTCAAAGAAATAATATTTTTCTTAATAATCACTTTAAGATCTATAAAGTGGCCACTCTGGCCGGGGAAGCAGGTACCCTCAGTGCAGATCCTGCCTCCACAGTGACACATTAGCTCCAATAAGACCACACCTACTCCAACAAGACCACACCTACTCCAACAAGACCACACCTACTCCAAGACCACACCTACTCCAACAAGACCACACCTACTCCAATAGGACCACACCTACTCCAACAGGACCACACCTCCTCCAACAAGACCACACCTACTCCAACAAGGCCACACCTACTCCAACAAGGCCACACCTACTCCAACAAGGCCACACCTACTCCAACAGGACCATACCTCCTAAGGTTGCCATTTCCATTGTGGGAAGGGGGCATTTTCTTTCAAACTACCACAAACACTTATAGTGGGAAACTTCACTACCTTACTCTTACCAGTAGACTGATCATTATCCAGGCAAAATCTAAACAGAGAAATGCAAGAACTAAATAAAGTTATAAACCAAAGGGACCTAACAAGATATTTATAAAACATTTCGTCCAAACACACACACACACAAACAAACGGACGAATAAGTTCTTCTCAGCATTTCATGGATCTTCCTCCAAAACTAATCAAAGATGAGGACACAAAACAAGTTTCCACTGATACAAGAAAACTGAAATAACACCCTTTTTCTATCTGACCAACGCAGATGAAAGCTGAATATCAGCGAGATCAGACAAATTGCACACTCATGGAAGTTGTACAACTAACTGTTGAATAAAATTCAGTAGTGTGTCAATAACGATATTAAAAAAGAAATTGATGACATCCTAGAATTGAATGTAAATGAATGCACAAACATATAGGGCACAATGAAAACTGTTCTAAGAAGCAAGTTCATAGCAATAAGTGGATGCATAAAACATTGGAGTGATCTCATACTAGTTACTTAAAAGTATACTTAAAATCTCTAGAACAAAAATAAGGAATCATACCCAAATGGAATATAAAGCAACATATAATTAAACTCTAGCCTGAAATCCAAAATCCATAAAATAGAAATTTTAAAAAATGTGATACAAAGAACCAAGAAAACAAATAGTTGGTTCTCTGAGAAAATCAATAGGCTTGACAAACCCTTATATAAATTTATAAATTAACTAAAAGACAGAGAGAGAGAGAGAGAGAGAGAGACAGAGAAAGAGAGAGAGAAAGAGAGAGAGAGAGAGAGAGAGCCCAAATCACAAAATTAGATATGAACAGGGGGAAAACAAAACACACACTAAGGAAATCCAGAGAATTATTAAGTACATATTTTAAAAAACCTGTACTTACCCAAGTTAAAAAATCTAAAGAAATGAATCATTTTTGATACATATCACTTACTAAAGTTGAATTATGTTTAAATTAAGTAATTTAAACAGACCCATTACCCCCAGTGAAATAGAAGCAGTCATTAAAATCTCCAGGCCAAAAAAAAAAAAAAAGAAGCCCAGCACTGGACAGTTTTAGCACAGAATAATTGGACCCTACTTTCAAAGAAGAGTTAACACCAATACTCCTTGGGATTATTCCACAAAATAGAAAGAGAAAGAAGATTGCCTAATTCATTCCATGAGGGTACACTTACCCAACTATCTAAACCATATCAAGACCCAACAAAGAAAAAATTATAGGTCAATTTCCTTTATGAGCATAGATGGAAAGACACTCAATTTGCAAACCAAATCTAAGAATTATGAAACCATGATCAAGTAGGTTATGAGATATGAGGATGGTTAAATATACAAAAAGCAATAAATTTAACCCACCATATAAACAAGTGAAAAACAAAGCCACATGATCTTCTCATTAGAGGTAGAAAATGTTTTTGACAAAACCCAACACCTCTTCATGATCAAAGTTCTACAGGGATTAAGGATACAAGAAGCATACCTAAATACAAGGGAGATTTACAGCAATCCCATAGCTAAAACCTAGTTATAAAGATAGAAACAAATTAATTTTTGCTAAAATCAGGAACAAGACAATGTTGTCTACTCTCTCCATGCCTATTCAATATGGTGCTTAAGGTGTTATCTAGAGCAATAAGAAAACTGAAGGAGACAAGAGTGATACAAAGCAGAAAGAAAAAGTCAGAGTATCTTTATTTGCAAATTATATGATAATATAAATAAGCGACCCTAAAAATTCCACTGGTAATGCCTATAGCTAAATAAATATTTTCAGTAAAGTAGCTGGATGCAGAATTATCTCAGAAAAATCAGTAGCCCCTCTATGTACAAATGACAGGCAGACAGAGAAAGACATTAAGAAATAACACCTTTTACAATAGCCTCAAATAATGTAAAATATCTTGGGGTAACTCTAACCAAACAAGTGAAAGACTTGTGTGATAAAATCTTTAAGGCATTGAAGAAATAAATTGAAGTTATTTGAAGATAGAAAAAAACACTCATTCTCGTGGACTGGCAGGATTAATATAGTAAAAATGACTATCTTATCAAAAGCAATCTACAGATTTAATGCAAACTCCATAGAAATTTCAAAATAATTCTTCACATAGCTTAAACAGACAACTTTAAGCTTTATATGAAAATATAAAAAAATCAGGATAGGTACAGTTCTGAATAATTAAGGAACTGCTAGAGGTGTCATCATAGGATTCCTCAAATATAACAACAGAGCCACATCAGTAAAAAAAAAAAAGTATGGAATTGACACAAAGACAGGTTCAGCCATCAATGGAATTGAATTGAAGACCCAGATCTAAGTCTACACACACCTAGGATACATGATTTTTTTAAATAGAGAAGTCAGAAACACATATTATAAAAAGATAGCATCTTCAATAAATGCTTCTGGTCAAACTGGTTAGTTCATGAAGAAGAATCCAAATAGATCTACACTTACCACCCACACAAAATTCAAGCCCACGTGCATCAAATACCTCAATATAAAACCAGATATACTGAACCTGATAGAAAATAGCCGTGAACAGCAAAGGACTTCCCAGAGAAAACCCTCTTAGCACAGGCAGTAGGGTTAACAATTAAAAATGGGACCTCATGAAAATGAGAAGATTCTACATGGCAAAGGACAACATCATTTGGATAAATTGTTAGCTCACAAAACTGAAAAATACCAACTATTCATCTAGTAGAGGGCTAGTATAAAAATTATATAGAACTAAAAGAAAACTAGATATCAAAAACTCAACTACAGGGAAACCCTGTCTTGAAAAAAAAAACTCAAATAACCCAATTTAAAAATGCTATATGAGATCTAAACAGAGGATTCTCAAAAGAGGAAACTCAAATGGCTGAGAAACACTTAAAAAATGTTCAATATTCTTAGCTACCAGGAAAGTGCAAATCAAAACTACTTTGAGTCTTCATCTTATACCTGTCAGAATGGCCAAGATCAATAAAGCACATGACACTTTGTGATGGCGAGGATGTTATTAAAGGAAACAATCATCATCTGCTGGTGGGAATGCAAACTTGTACAGCCATTATTGAAAATAACATGGTGGTTCATCAGTAGGCTAGGAATAGAACTACCTCAAGGTACAATTATAGTACTCTTATACACATACCAAAAGGGCGTTTCATCCTAAAATTTGCCAAGACTTATTCATTGCTTTTCTATTCATAATAGTTAGAAATTAGAAATAACCCAGATGTTCCTCTCAGAAGAATATGCCATTCTACAGGAAATGTGATATGTTTACATCATGGAATATTGTTCAGCCATTTAAAAAATGAAATCATGAAATATGCAGGTAAATGGATGAAAATAGAAAAAAAATCATCCTATGTGAGGTAAAACAGACCTACAAAGACAAATAAGGCATATATTCAATTTTATATGGATATTAGCTGTTGACTCAGTGACATCTAAGCTATAATCCACAGACCCACAGAGGTTAAGAATAGAGTGAGAAACTAGGTGGGAGCAGCTAGAAATCAATGGAAAGGAAAAAAAGATAGTTAAGGATGAATGAAAGGATAAACAAGTGGAATTTGATTTGGAGGATGAGGTTGGAATAGGACGGATGATAGGGATGAGGGAAGGAATATGGAAGAATATGATTAAAATTAAGGACCATTTGAGGGTTTTTGTAAAAACAGAATACAGTAGAATCATCATAAAATTTAAACATATACTAAAGGGATCTAAATGAAATCAACAAATAATGGGAGGGCAGAGTCCAAATTAAACATCTCTTATAACCAAATGAAACTTCCAGAACAAGGATTGAGTTATATCTATTTGAGTTTTGGCCATAGGGGTCCCCTGGAAACCTCCAAACAACCCAGACTACTGCCAGGGCTGTTAAATGTCGCTCTCCACAAACTGACAGCAAGGACACTTTGCTGAAGACAGCATCTACACAACTTAGTCAATACTGAGAAGTTTGCTGGTGCCTACCTAGAGCCTTCACCCCCTAAATCCTAAAATCTTTAGTACAGGAAGATGTGCTGCATGTCTCCAAAGGAGAAACATAAATAACAGACCAGCCACAAACCCTTGGATTGATCTACAGAGGTGTCCAATTTGTAAAATATGCAAGTACAATGAAGGAACACAGCTTAAGGGAGAAACCAACCTGATTTTCCTTTGGACCCTCTCTATGCGATGGAACTCATAGCCAACACTGTTTGGGTGACCAAGAACTTGTGACAAAATATTGGCAGGGAACTAGGGTAAGACTAAATACTGTTGTTCTAAAACAAGCAAACAAACTAACACTATCCCAATAAAAATGACTCCTAATCTCATTCTGCTACACTTCTAAACAAGTGCAGAGAAATTTCTTTATGCAGTTCATGGGAAGACACACGGAGACTCACACCTGACAGCCAGACATCACATGGAGAGTAAGAGACCTTGGGACACTCAGCCCTAAACAGGATGTCTCCAACGAATTACTTCCCTTGACGTGCAGAGAGTACTGAAAAAGTGGAGAGAGACTGTTATTTGCATGTATATTATGGCTTCAGAGATTGGTGTTTTTATGGGATACCTGAGTGCACAGACAGGTATATATCTGCCTCTCTATCTGTTACTGTTGCCTTTTCTTAGACTCTTCTGTTTGGCTTGTCTTATTCCAATGTATTAGTTTTTGCTTTATACAGTATATATTGTTTTAAATTTGATTTTTATCCCTTAGAAGCCTGTTTGTTTTTTAGTGAGAGACAGAAAGGGGAGGAGGGAATCTGGGAGGAAGAAGGTGGAAAAGAACTAGGAGGAGCACAGAGAAGGAAAACTAATAGGAATTATGCTATGTGAGAAAAGAAGCCATTTTCAATAAAAGGAAAAAGAGACAATTTTTAAAAAGAGCTGAAAAGTAAAACTGATTTTATCTCTTTTCCCATTTTACCCACATCATTTTGGACATTATCACATAGGAGAAATTTACTATGTTTGAGTCTGTTGTTTTCTCATTTGAGATGGTGTCTCACTGTGAAGCCTTGGCCACCATGAAACTCATTATTTCATCAACCAGGCTGGTCTATACACTGAAGTAATTATATTACCACTGGCACTTGAATGCTGGGATTATAGGTATACATTGTCATGCCCAATATGGAAATGGTATTAGGCTATTTACAATTAATGTTTTTCATAAACACAGCAATAACCTAAGCATTATCTACATAACATCCTCATGGGAAAGCTGTATCTTAAGCCTGAGATTTGAGGTAATCTTTAAGTGGATCTGAAGGATTTCCCCAAGTGGAATTTCCTTCTCTCAATATCAGCAGAAATTACAAGGCTTGCGGTGAAAAACAATTCATAGTTTTGGAAGTTCTGACCAACAGTTAAGTAGAGAATAATCTACTACAGAACTCAACTTCGAGCAGACTCATCCCTGACTCATGGTATGAATAAATAAATATTCTATTCAGACAAAAGTGCTGTTTTGTCTAACTTTTTTTTTTGTTTGCTAACTTTTGTATAATCCCTTTGCACTCGCTTAGATCTAATTCCTCATAATAGACAGAACAATGGCTTGTCTTATACAATCAGTATTAAGTGGATGTTTTAGTGTTTCCTGGGCCATTACTGAAAAAACTCACTTATTGTGAGGGATTTCATATATGTATGTTTCTGTGTATTGTGATTATGACTCTGGTTGCATTCAGTTTTTCAAATTTTGTTAATATCATGTCTACTTAGTTCTTCTTCTAGCTATCAGCTTTCCTTACAAGAGTTTGAATTGCTCTGAATTCATCACAGAGATAAATGTTCAGGGAGCTGATTGCTGATTACACCAACTCTTTTTTTCCTCATTTTTTATTAAAAATTTCTATCTCCTCTCCTCTTTCTCCCCCTCCCCTCCCCTCTCTTCCACCCATACCCCCACTCCATCCTTCTCCAGGCCAAAGAGCCATCAGGGTTCCCTTCACTATGTTAAGTCCAAGGTCTTCCCAACTCCCCCTAAGTCCAGGAAGGTGAGCAACCAAACTGACAATGCTCACAGTGAGCCCGTCCATGCTGTAGAGTCCAAGCCCATCACCAATGTCCTTGGTTTTTCAGTCCTCCACTGTCAGCCACATTCAGAAAGTCCGGTTTGGTCGCATGTTCCATCAGTCCCATTCCAACTGGACTTGGTGATCTCCCGTTAGTTCTGTCCCACCGTTACACCAACTCTTTTTTTTCTCATTTTTTTTTTATTAAAGATTTCCATCTCTTCCCCTCCTCCTCCCCCTTCCCTCCCCTCCCTTCCACCCATACCCCCACTCCACCCCTCTCCAAGACAAAGAGCCATCAGGGTTCCCTTCAGTATGTTAAGTCCAAGGTCCTCTCAGCTCCCCCTAAGTCCAGGAAGGTGAGCAACCAAACTGACAAGGCTCACAGTGAGCCCGTCCATGCTGTAGAGTTCATGTTCATTGCCATTGTCCTTGGTTTCTCAGTCCTCCTCCACAGTCAGCCACATTCAGAGAGTCCGGTTTGGTCCCCTGTTCCTTCAGTCCCATTCCGACTGGACTTGGTGGTCTCCCGTTAGATCTGTCCCACCGTCTCAAGGGGTAAAAGCACTCCTCACGGTCCTGGCTTCCTTGCTCATGATCTCCCTCCTTTTGCTCCTCATCAGGACCTTGAGAGCTCAGTCCGGTGCTCCTATGTGGGGCTCTGTCATTTTCTCCATCCAATGCCAGGTGAAGGTTCTATGGTGATATGCAAGATATTCATGAGTATGGCAATAGGATCTGGACATTTCTGGCACCCTCTCCTCAGCTGCCCAAGGAACTTGCTGGGGGCATCTTCCTGGACACCTGGGAACCCCTCTAGAGTCAAGTCTCTGCCAACCCTAGAATGGCTCCCTTAACTAAGATATATAATTCCTTGTTCCCATATCCACCCTTCCTATATCCCAACCATCCTATTCCCCCAAGCTCTTCCCATCCTCCACTTCACACTTTTCTCTCCCCATCCTCCTATCCCCCCATCCCACCTCACCCCCATGTTCCCATTTTTTGTCCGGCAATCTTGTCTACTTCCAATATCCAGGAGGATAACTATATGTTTTTCTTTGGGTTCACCTTCTTATATAGCTTCTCTAGGATTTTTTAAGAATTATAGGCTCGATGTCCTTTATTTATGGCTAGAAACCAATTATGAGTGAGTACATCCCATGTTCATCTTTTTGGGCCTGGGTTACCTCACTCAGGATGGTGTTTTCTATTTCCATCCATTTGCATGCAAAATTCAAGATGTCACTATTTTTTACCGCCGAGTAGTACTCTAATATGTATATATTCCACACTTTCTTCATCCATTCCTCCACCAACTCTTAAATGACTTAAATGTCTGTTAGGAAAAATTATTAATTAAAATATACTCAATTAATTGTATATTTTACAACTGGAAAAATGATCTATAGTGTATTTCTAGGTTTGTAAAGATGCCAAAATATATTGTTAACTTTTAAAACAATCAGTATAATTCTAGGCCTGAATGTATAATAATTTAATTAAAAAATCCTTATTATCCTGAAATAAATGGAATCGTGTCTATAAACATAGGTGTTAGACAGATGAATAGATAGATTGATGGATGCATGAACACATATTATAGAAGTAGAGGAGGAGACTACCCTGGGAAAAGAAATTTTTTGAAGAGAAAAACATTAATAGCTGATGTCATTTCTAGGAACTGCAGGTATGCTATAAGAAATTTAGCTTCTCTCTTCTTTTTATACAATGTTTGAATTTTTATTGGTGTACATGATATTTAAATCTTTATAATTATTGACAGTGTATTTACTTTCCATCAGAAGTGTTCTTCCTGCCTCATCCTTAAACAGTAATTTTTACTGTCGCTCACTCGCTACTAATAATGAGCATCTTCTGTTGTTCACTGTTGCCTGTCTGCAGCATCCTCCCACTTCAAGTTCTGTCTGATTTTACTTTTTAAACTTTAACCTTTTTCTCTTGTAGAAGAAAAACAAACCACATGGCCGTCCATAACCATCTCCTGAACACCATTTAATGAATTTTTCCTATTAGGAAAGAGAGCAGAAATTATTTTTTGAAATGAGTATGCCTGTTTATACTCACATAAAATTATATTTTGCATAAATATTAGATACTAGAGGATGCAATATCTTCATAGCTTTTCAAAGTTGATTGATATTTTGATTCCATTTCACATAAAAAGTTTTAATTAACTACTTTAAATCAAATATTTCTAAGTGAGAGATATAACTTCAGGTAAAGATGTTTTTCTTTAGCAATCATGAATCCATATTGAACATTTGAAACAGTAAAAATTACTGCACATAAGAAGAGAACAAATTAGAAATGTAAACCTAATTTAGAAGACATTTTCCCGAAGGAATAGGTTCTATATTTAAGCAGTCACTGACATAGCACACAACCAATTAGTGGGTACTCAGACTTTGTAGATGCCACCCTGAACTTCTAAAACTGCACAGTTTAAACAAAATTGGCCTTTACTCACTTGTAAGGGAATCGGCAGATTCTATGACATTAGAACCATCACTTCCTAGAGATTTCCTGTTGGGTGACTATCTTATTACTGCATTGCTGACATTGAGTGACCATCTTATTACTACATTGCTGGCCTGTAGAACCAGACCCTGTACTCCCATCTTCACCCTTTACCTTGTTTTGTCTTTAATATAGTTGCATATTTCAGTGGTATCTGATTCATATTGTGTTTGCTTCATTTCCTTTTCATCAGTTTAGCTTCTAGCACTGTTTCATGCATCTTTAATAAATGCTGGTGGCTTCTTAATAAATGTCACGCACCACAGAGAGACAGTGCATGCAGCTCAATGAGCAGATGAACTACATTCATCCAACAAGCATAGAAGCATATTCGCTGTGTATATTGTGTTAGATGGTAATGGGCAGCTGTAAAACGATTCCTATTACTCAGCACTACAATGAAGCCACTGAACTGGATGATGGCAAAGGTGAGTTGCAGTCTGATTCACAGAAAAGGCCAGTTCCTATAGCCATACTGATGAATTTCTTGCATATCACCATAGAACCTCCACCTGACGATAGATGAAGAAAATGACAGAGCCCCACATTGGAGCACCGGACTGAGCTCCCAAGGTCCTGATGAGGAGCAGAAGGAGGGAGAACATGAGAAAGAAAGTCAGGACCGTGAGGGAACCTCCAGCTGGCGACAGATGGGGAAGGTGACTGAGCCCCACATTGGAGCACTGGACTGAGCTCCCAAGGTCCTGATGAGGAGCAGAAGGAGCGAGAACATGAGGGAGAAAGTCAGGAACGTGAGGGGTGCGTTCACTCATGGAGACGGTGGGACAGAACTAAAGGGAGATCACCAACTCCAGTTGGAATGGGACTGATGGATCATACGACCAAACCCGTCTCTCTGAATGTGGCCAACAGCGGGGGCTGACTGAGAAGCAAAGGACATTGGCGCTGGGCTCTGATTCTTCTGCATGGACGGGCTCTGTGGGAGCCTTCTCAGCTTGGTCGATCACCTTCCTGGACCTGGGGGGAGTTGGGAGGACCTTGGACTTAGCATAGAGTGGGGAACCCTGATGGCTCCTTGGCCTTGAGAGGGAGGGAGGGGAGGTATGGGTGGAGGGAAGGGGAGGGAAGGGGGAGAAGGAGGGGCGGGAAGGGGGAGGAGGAGCGGAGGGAGTGGGAGGAGGAGGGAAGGAGATGGAAATTTTTAAATATAAAAAAAAATAAACCATGAGAAAGAAAAAAAAATTCCAAACGTAAATTTCTAACCATGAAAGCAAAGTCTTTCTTCTTGATGTAACCTGACAAACAGGGAAGTACAGTACTTATATGTAAAAAAAAATGGTAATTTGAGCAGATATTTGGTTAGAATAATGAAGTGGTTATGGAATCTTACCTGATTTGAAGGATATCAGCAAAGAATAATTTTGGTAATGTAAATCTCCAGATGTGTCTTTAAGGAGCTGGAAAATAGAACAACAGCAAATTTGAATGCTTTCCAAGCTAAATTTGGAGTACTCCGTCCATCCTTCATACTTTACCCTCCACATTCCTAAGAAAAACCACATCCTCTTTGCTTGATGGAAGAATGAGAAGATAATTTGCATTTATGGTTACTAACAGCATAGGCAACAGAAGTCTAAGGATAACTGAGACTTCCTAGACTCTGAGAAGGGAAACTATAGGTTTCACAATTGCTTGGAATTTCAAAACATAAGAGCAACCAAGGAGAAAAGGGGAGTGGATTGAATAAGCAAAGTGTTTTGTTTGGTTTGTTTCATTTGATTTGCTTGTTTTTTTAGTTGATATTGCTCTTTGCGATCTTGTTCACATTTTAAACCTTCTAGAAATTTATTCCAAGTATTTATTTGTATACGTGTCTGGCTGGAAAAGTTATATATAAAAAGGGTCAGTATCTAGGTTACTGAATGTAATCTAGTAAATTGGGAATCTGACATAGTTGCTTGCTGGGAGAAGGAGGCAGGGTCAGAAAGAAGCCATGGAGCCCTGCCAGAGCCAGATGGAACTTTACCCAGTAAGCCATAGCCACATGGTGATGCACAGATTACTAGAAATGGATTAAATTAAAATGTAAGAGCTAGCTAATAAGAAACTAGAACTAATAGACCAAGCAGTGATTTAATTAATACAGTTTCTGTGTGATTATTTCATGTATGTGCTTCTGGGCAGACAGGAAACAAACAAGTAACCTCCTACAACAAATTGGCACCCATGTGGCCAACTAAAATCCATGGAATACCCGAGAAAGCTTAAAATGGAATCCTAGACACACACACAAAAAAAACAGTTAAGATTATTTGGTAGTGGCATTTTCTTGGGTGGGCTCTGTTTTCTAGAAGCAAGCAAAGGCATGGCTCCTTTAAGGGAGGTTTTCCTGATTCAGCAGTAGCAGAAAAAAGCCACACTGTTTTGAAACTGGGCTATTTTGAAACTGTGGCTTCCTGGGTCATGCTGCTAGCACAACATCTGATTCTTTCAGGAGGCTGAGCATTTAAATGGGTTACAATTGCTTAATGACAATACAGACTGTCTGAGTGCCTAAAAATAGGGGATGTGAGCATAACTCTCAAAGGCAACAAACAGCTCCACTAAGCTAGGCTAGGTGAGGCAAACAGGCAGTTTTGTATTTCCCCTAGCAATGGTGATGCTTAACTTTATAAGAAGGACTTAACATTTTAAGAAGCACTTCTGGTCAGAAAATAATTACAGCTATGCAATAAAGACAAATTCAGATGAAAAAGACCTCTAAATTGGACATGGTGTGTTCAAAAAATGTACGTAGGCTTGGGAGAGAGAGGAAAAAGAATATAGAGAGTTATAAAAGGAAATAAATGGTTTATAAAAAAAGAAACAAAATCTTTAAAGAGACAGAGTACAGATAGTCATAGATTAAAATGAGTAAAGAACAATAAGCCATGTAGAGATGGAAAATTCAAAGAGAGTCTGGATAAAGTATATTATTATATTTTCTTTGAATTGTTTGACTATAAAGGAGCTAAGTACAGAGAGACATTTCATTGTATGGTCTGCTAAGTTAACCATCATATATATTTTAAAGGTATCTTGATTTCAGAATTAGGGTCTAAGGATGTGTTGCTTTGGAAAAGAGATTATGTTTTTGTTTCATAGATGAGAACCTATGGATTAATTCCAGATTAATGTGGTTGGATGGACCAAGTCACCCTGAAAAGTTGGCTTGACCACCCTTCAAAAAATTACTTCATCCAATAAACAGCAGGAAGCAGTTTAGAGAGAACTATGCCCAAATTCCCAAAATGTTTGTTTACATTTAAAGTAGTACATGCTATAGAAAATTGCATTGGTATGGATATTGTTTTATTGATACAAATTTAAGCTCAATTTTGCTATACTGTGTATATGTATTTCTGATCCTGATTAAGGTATTATGTTTGGCCAGCTCATTTAAAAATGTAATATATAATTAAGAAATATAAATTAATAGAAAGTCATTTATAACAGTCAAGCTTGTAGTCATGTTAGATTTTCTAGATGTACTGTGATGTATTTCAGATAGAAAGGCATTCTTCAAACCTTTCAAAGACAACAGAATAAGACATTTTAGTTCTTAAAATGTTTAAGAACTTAGGACTTTTCATGACTTTTCATGAGACGTCTACTCCTGGCAGCACCAAGCTACTTCAAAAGAAATGTGGGCACCAAAGTGGCTCCTTATGGAGTTGGTTAGCCATTTGTGTAAGAAGCTATCATTGCCTGGATGAACTGGACATACAGGACCCGAAGAGAAATTACTGCTGGACTTGCCTAAAGGTGAAATGATCTTTTGGCATTCCTGCTTCATGAAAGAATCTACTAGACATTCTCCAGAACACAGAAAAATGTGACTGACAAACTGCCAATTTAGGCAGAACTGTCTTTGAAATTTCCTGATTTATGGGAAAGTCTGCTGGATACTATGGGCCTGTGGGCTGAAGATGGATGCCCCAATGGTACACAAGAAATTTGGGTTATTGTCCAGGCAGTGAGATGTCTTTGTCAATTCTAGAGTTTGGGAACTTGTTTTCAACATACTTCCTGCTTACTTAGGTAATATTATATCCTTCTGGAGTCTTTGATGGAGTTGAAATATTTATAGTTATAGTTACAATTTTCTTTAGTTAAGATAAAAGATAAAGTAGATATAAATATTGTAACTGTAATTTTACTTGATTCCTCTTTTGTTTTATGTAATTTTACTATGGTAAAATTAAAACCTTCTTTTTTATTTAAACAGAAAAGGGGAGGTGATGTGCGATTCCCCTCTATATTGCTGTGATTACCATTAGAAAGAAAGAAACTGCTGTAGACCTATAGCAGGGCAGAAATTAGCTAGGTGGGGAAAACTAAACTGAATGCTGGGAGAAAGGAGGCAAGTTAGTTAAAAACCATATAGCCCCACCTGAGCCAGAGGGGAAGTTTACCTGGTAAGCCACAGCCACAGATTACTAGTAATGGGCTAAATTAAAATGTAAGAGTTAGCCAATAAGAGGCTAGAGCTAATAGGCCAAGCAGTAATTTAATTAATACAGTTTCTGTTTATTTCTGGTCTGAGCTGCTAAGCTGTAGGGAACAAACAGGAGGTCTTTTACAACAGTTGATATTGTTAAATATCTAAATATCATGCTGTGCAACACCTAAGTTTCATCAAAAATTATCAACCAGAAATATAGTACATGATTTAATCCTCAAGTTCCATGTGATTTTGGATACATTATGTGTTCTGCAAATGTTTGTAATATAAGCCATGCAAAATGAAACCCTTGTATGATCATTGCAGGTATGGATACAGTTTGACTGCTCTGTGAATGAAAATGTTTTGTGTTAATATTGATCTCAAAATTACACTTGATGTGTCTGTTCTCTCAAGTGAGTATCATTTACTCTTCCTTATTAAAAATAATCTTGTTTGATGTATATATGCCAGCTTATTTCTTCTAAATGGGCACAATGGGTAAAATGTTTCCATGTCAACTAAATCAGCAGACATGTGACATTGTGTTCTTTACTAATTTAAGACTTTATTTATTTTTAGTGTCTGTGATTCTCATAAAGGTCTACACTGTGATTGTGAGCTGAAAATGTTTCTTTCAGCTGTGTAATTTAATCAACCCGAACTTGCCAGTCTCTCAAGCTCTTTAGAAGTTGACGAAATTTTCCCCAGTCAAGCTTTCAAGTGAAGAAGGACTTGATACTGTCCATTCATAGCTGGCTTTTGTCCCTTAATTACAACAGACTTGGGGGAAGCTGGTTTGGTAGACCATAAAACTGCTGCAAGGACTGGATGACATTATGTGCCTGAAGAAAATATGAGAAAAAATGTCCAAGATTCTCACAAAGAGGTGCTTCTCTCTGTGTGTGCAAAGATACATAAACATGTGAGTAAAATGCATATATATATATACAATTAATCTACAAGAACATACACTCATACATATGCCTTTATCTCATTAGTTGACAGCAAAACACTTAATGTACTTTATAAGAGTTCACAACATTTTGAAATCACTGAGATTAAATACTGTTATATCCTAGGAAAAGTATTTCTGTGTTTTAAACGAGAGGCCTGAATGTCTAGTCCTCACACAATCCAGTCTAGTTTCAGAAGTACTTGCCTGAGTTCCGTGTGTGTCAAGTTTCATTTGCATTTTTTACCCAAGCCAACATATTCTAGTTTTGCTTAATAACCATCTTATATTTTAATTAAAAGCTTGGTAAAGTGATGAGATAGGGCTATGAAAATGAGTTGTTTTTCCATCAGAACTGCTTTGGGAAACATACCAATGTAAACTGCTAAATTCCACTGTTGTTTATAAGAAAGAAAAGCAGACTAGTGTCAACAGAAGAGATCAATGTATTTTACCCACAAATATAAGTGACTAAGTTGCAATTTATTCTAGACCACAATTCTAAAATACTGCAGAACTCTGATGTGATTTATAGAAAAAGAAATGGATGCCCAGTCTCGGAACACCCATTGAGAAATGGACCTGAGCTTCAACAAATGTAACAATTAAATAGATTAAGGCAAAGTATGGTATTAAGATATGCAAGTGTCAATTCTAATAACTTTTCGATGCAGTGAAATTGTTGAATAAAAAGTCAACGGGAAGAGTTGACTGAACCAGGCAGGAAAACAGAAAGTCCCTCTACTTTATTACAGTTGTCCTGGGCCACTAACTTGGTCCCAATAGTCATACAGAAGCAGAAGTAGCAAACTGTTCAAAAATAGTTTTCTGTCTTTTTCCCCTTTAAATAGAAAGGCAGATATGAAAATGGAATGGATGAAAAATTCTAGAAGCAATGTCTCTTTGATTCCAAGGAACCTTCTGGGGAACAAAACTCCTTTCTTAGAAAGTTGATCGTTTAACAAAAGTCATGAAAATCTACCCAGAAACCATAGGAGAAAAAGAAAGTTGCCCAGCAACCAATGACACAAGAGCTGATAATTTTGTGAACTGTAGTGAAAACTGACTCCCAGGCCAAATAAAAAAGAATGTTTTACTCTAATACCAGAAAAGGCACTTAAGAAGAGAATAGTTATTAATAATTTTGCTTTGTAGAGCCTTTATTTACAGGGTACCCCAATGATGACTTGTGTTAATTAATGTTTAAATGACTTACTTCATCTCGTATTGTAATTTATTTCCTTTATATGTACACTCAACTGAAGCAGGAGAGAAATTTTGCGGAAAGAATCACCAATTAACTTTGCAACAAATTAAGGAGGAAAGTTTTTCTCTGATTTAGTGTAAATATTTCAAGCCTGTGTAATTGCAGCATTGTTTGACCAAACTATCATATTTCTTTTTCTTTTTTTTTTTTTTTTTGGTTTTTCGAGACAGGGTTTCCCTGTAGCAAACTATCATATTTCATAGCACAAGTTTAGATGTAAAATATACTAGAGTCTTGATTGCATATATGGAAATAGGCTAAAATAAAATATCAAACAAGGGTGTTCTACAAATAACATGGACGTTTTAATGCAGTAGATTATATTTCTTATATTATGGGGAAACACATTCTTGTTTTTTTTAACTTAGTTTCTACAATTTCATTATCTATTTTGTCAGGAATGCTATAACTTCTTGTCAATTTAAGTACATTGCATTTTTTTATGGGTCGGTAGATCAATTTTTCCTATTGTTTATTAACATTAAAGTAGTTTACATGCATTTAATTGGCACTTTATATGTAAATTAAGCAATGGCACGGAATGTCAATGCAATGTCTTATTTAGAAATTATAGTAATTTGTAACTGTCTGACACTGGCTTTTATCCTGCCAAACCATATAGCTCATTTTCTTAAAAATTTGTAGTTCTGAGTGGTTTTATTCTGTATAAAACGTTCATTAACTAACCCATTTAACCCTACAGCGCCCTTCAGAGTTTAGCCTGGTCCCAAATCCCCTACAGAGAAACTGGATCCTGTTTTCCACCCCTTTCATAACCTCTAACCTCTAACAAGTCTTTTACAGTTTGTATATCTCATGTTCTCGAAACTTAATCACAATATTTCTGGTCTTCTCTGTTTCTGCAATTTTAATTCTGTAATTTATTTGAACAGTGTATCTGAAAAACCCTCCTAATTCCAAAGTCAGAAGGAAGATTTTAATGTCACCTGTATCTTCAAAAGAAAGACAAAAGATTCATGTTAAACATTTGTGTACTTTCCTTGCTCTCCTAGAATATGGGAGTTTACGGAGTAAAGTTAGTGGTAACTTAGGTTCCTTTTTAAGTGTTTTAATGTTCTAGCTTTATTCTTATGAAAGAGTATGAACATGTGTTCTTTAATAAGCTATCAAGGGTTTATTTAAAATGTGAGAGAAGTTTGGGAGAAACAGAAACCTAATACCCATTGTGTATAACTGAATCAAAGATTCCAATGAGAAAAGAACTGAAGGATAACTTGATCTGTCTTTAGTTAACAATAATGTTAATATATAGAGTGTGAAGAGATTTATATGAAATCCCATATTGCAGACTCAAAGATAGAATGAGATTTTGAATAGCTTTTAAGATGTAGCCACTTCAATTAGACTTTAACTCATTCATTTTCACAATCATATCCTAAATCAAGTCATGGTCTTCAAAATACTTGCAAACAATTCAAGACTACATCAGAAAGATAATTCACCATAATTGAATTAACTTTATTTCAGAGGTTCAGGCTCAAATAACTACACAGAGAAGCCTTAGACTCACCATCCTACAGTTAATCAGCTGCCCCACCCCACCCCTACCCCTTTCCGCATTTACCTAGACAGGACAATGGGCTGGTGGAAATTTTTTAACTTTTTATTTTGTTCCATGAATAGTGCTGAAATAAGGTGATGTGAAAAAAAAAAAAAAACAAGTGAGTGGTAATCAGGTATATCCAGATTTTAATCCACACACTGCTATTTTATAGTTGTCTATTTTGCAGCTCTTCTGTGTACTTGTTCTCATCCTTAGTTTGCTTATTTGCAAAGTCAGAACATTGAAAAATCTAACACCTAATACTACCCAGACCCTGATCACTGCATAATGGCCTAAAAAGCTTTATACTTATTGTCCTTAACCTGAAAAGATCCCTGTGAGGTAGGCGCTGTTATTACACACACACACACACTTATGGGTGAGGTAGTTACTATAATTACTCCCCCATTACAGATGTAATGAAGGCTTGGACATGTTAATTGATGTTTAGAGGCACATAATTACGGGGAAGTGGGGCTAGAATAGAAACTCAGCTCTTGTGACTTCAAAGCCCTTGCACAAATTGACACCGTGAGGATTAGTTGCAGAGGACACCACTACTATTTGCTCTGAAGGGTGCTTCTCAGGATTCAGGTTGAGTTTTGTTAACACAGGATATCCTGAGCCATGAGTTAATTTTACCCCGGTTAGTGGTGAGATTTTAGATCATACCCATGCCCCTCCTATTACTAATTAAAGCCCCTGGCTACTTTGTCTTTTAATGTTGTATTTTTTCAAATTCCACAATGTCTTTAGTTTCCCAAAACTTGGTAGCCTTCATCAATTTTGTGAAGCCAAGTCCCCTAACTAATCCTTTTGGTACAATTACTATTTATGATGGTTTTTGCTACATTCAGTTTCTGAGTTCACTGAAGTGGAGGGAGGAATTTCCTGTAAGATAATACTACTGTGTTGTGTGAAGCATATTTTTCTTAACAATTAAGTATGAACTTCTAAAATATACTTCACCGATGTACTCATTCTTCTCCATAATATTTCATTTAATTTAAAGTTCCATGGTAATATTTTAATTATTGTGAATTACATTTATTAATACTAAAAACCAGAAGTCTTCCCTGGACCATAACTCATTTTAGGAGTAAGTAACCAATATTTAAAATTTTGATTAATATAAGCAACTAATGAAATAAAATACTAAACTATAAAAATGTATATAGTCATTGTTCTTGTCACTGTGGTTCAAAGGGAGGTTTTCATTTGAGTGTATACTATATTATTGAACAAATTGTAAACATTTTTTACCCTTCTGTTAGCCCTCTTTATTCCTCTGGACAGTTTCTCTCCTACCCCTATCAAAACATCTGTTGTAAGAGAATAAACAGTCTTAAATATCATCAAAAAAAAAAAAAAAGAAAAAAGTTACCAAAAGTACCTATATTACTTTTTTTTTTTGTTGTGATAAACACCATGGCTAAGACACTTTACAGCAGGAAGGGACTATTTGGGCTATGACTAAGATTTCATCATGGCAAGGAAGAAGTAGGCGTGGCATTTAGACTAACAAACAGAAAGGTCACATCTCGAAAAGCAAGTACGAGGCAGAGAAAGTAGACTGGTAATGCTGTGATTTCGTTAGAGCTTTTATGGCTGTGATGATCTAACTGCATGACCAAAGCAACCCAGCAAGTAAGAGGTTTATGCGCTTCTGCAGAAGTCAGGACAAGAACTCTAGCAGGGCAGGAACCTGAGGCAGGAACTGATGCAAACATCAAAAAGGAATACTGTGTACTGGCTTGTTTCTCCACAATTTGAGCAGACTGCTTTCTTATAGAGCCCGGGACTGCAGAGCCCAGGACCACAAGCCCAGATAGCACCCATAAGGGGTTAGGCCATTCCCCAAAAATCATTAGTAAAGAAAATGCCCTGCAAGCTTGCCTACAGTCTTATCTTGTTCTTAGGTTCCCTCCTCTCAGATGACTTTAGCATGTGTCAGGTTGACATAAAACTATCCAGCACATGGTGTGATTCACCAAACTCCCAAAACCTGCCTCCCGTCCATACTTCCTGCAACAATGTCACCCCCTAAGCCCCTTAAATGGATCCATCAGCTGGGGGCCAAGTGTTCAAATGCATGATATTATGTGTGACATCTCATTCACACCACCAACAGAACCCATTCATTCACATTTTTTCAGTTTCTTTGAAAATTTTAAAACAAAAGCTAACAAGGACAAGGGCACATCCAGGCACGTTAATGGATTATTTGTGCTATGGTCTGACTACTTGAAACTCATAACTAATTGGCTGTAATGTAACATTGTTGAGCCTGGATATTTGGTTATTTAGGGGTAGGATTTTATAGATTTATATTTTTCAGTCATACTCCTTGTTCTTTTGTCTATAAACATGCATTTCATATATGTATGAGGGAGAGAGCCCTTCAGACCTTATAATCATAAAATACTGTGAACCAATGATTTAGATAGAGGTAAATCAATCCACAGACCACTGAGACCAGTGAATCCCCTAACTATCATGAAGGAATCTTTTTCTTTGTTTGTTTGAGACAGGATTTCTCTGTAGCATTGGAACATGTCCTGAAACTCACTCTGTAGTCCAGGCTGGCCTCAAACTCACAGAGATCTGAGCAGCTCTGCCTCCTGGGTGCTGGGATTAAAGGTGTGCCACCACCGCCCAACTCAACTAGGAATCTTTATATCAATATACCCCTACACTTTCATCCAGGTTTCTTTGACTCAAGTTCTTACTCCAAATACAGAAGATGATATATCAGGGGTCATAAGAATAGTCTGAACAAGGAGTCCATGCTCATGTTTACTCATGCCTTGGTCCATTGCTGCATCTATAGTACTTTGGTTGGCTAAGAGTTTCTGTCTCTTGTGTGTGAGAAAAGCAAGGAAGAAGCATCATTCATACACTGAGCTCACAAATCATAAATTCACATTCTTAACTGATAGCTGGGCTGAGAATAAAAAAAATAATGATTCGATTAAATGCTTATGTTTTGGAGTTTCCAAGTGCGGTAGAAAAGATGTGGAAGAGGAACATGATTTACTTTTGCAACTGCGAGAAACTTCAACACTACTTGATATTTTTCATCACCTAGCGGGCAAGGACAAGATGCTCTCTGTTCTTCATTCTGAGTATGCCCCAATCAAAGCCCTGCACATCTGTTTCAATTAGATTAAAATGCAAATGATTCTCAATTATTATTCCTTTTAATATTATTAATCAAAACTATTTCTTAATTTTGCATAATACATCAGGTTTTGCAGAGATGTTTTTTTCCTGTTACCTCATGAGAAACTCATTAGCCCATCACTATGGAAAATATCAGCCATTCATCTTTTCATAGAAACATTTTTGATATTCAACAACAAACCATGGAAATGACTGGAACATAAGTTTAACAATATTTTAAAATATCAGCAAATGCTTTGTTTTAACCAAAAAGCTAAAGAGTGCTTTTTGAGAACATACCGATTGCTGCTCCTTTACTGGACTGGGTGTGAGACACAATACTGTTTTCCAGGCAACAGCAGCAGCAGAAGTAATATTTTTGCATAATAATTTGCATATTTCTAAAACTGTAAAAATAACTGACTTTACAGTGTGTTGCAAAAGAATCATCACTACATTTTTGTGAAATATAGAAATAAATTTCACTACTAACCATTCTAGTACTTCCTTTGTTTGAGGATAGTAATGGAGGAAACGGGGTCCCCATGAAGATACCTGAAACTGGGAATCAGGGAGTGGATTCTGCCTGTGCTCAGGTCTTCCCAGGTGGCAGTAATTAGCTTGTCAGTACCCACCTGAAGACATATAATTGACCATAAAGCTTTATTGACTTACCTGTGAAGTATCCAGTTAGATCTGGTCTATTTAAAGCAATTAGGAATGCACAGGTCAGCGCTTTTAGAAAGAGAACATTTGTAAACTTCAGGAGGCCTTAGAAGCAGTTTGTCTCCTGATCTGATCTCCTCCTTATGATTCTGGGCAAGCACACCTCTAGAAAGCCTGGTTCCTCTCACCACCCACTCTCTTTGTGTTTCTTGGCTACTAGATTTGCTTCCTTTGCAATAGTCTTGGTGTCCTTGGTTGCATCCCCCTCAGCATTTTCTGTACCCTGTCATCATTTTCCCAGAAGTACTCATATGTCTTAGGTATCACAAGACTAAACACATGTTCTGCTAGCTGAATTAGGCCAGCTCAGTACAAATAAATAGAAATCACCAAACATTTTAGCATAATGAGTTCCTACTGAAAGTCAGAAAACACTCAAGAGTCTAGTCTTTCCCCCAAAAAATATGTTTTGGTCAAATCTATGAATATTGAATGTTCACTGTGTGCAGACATGTTATATTGACATTGTTACAGTGGATTTCACTTTCCCACAGCTTTGATAATTTTATTTCACACCACATAAAAATTTATTTCACAGAGTCTCCCCTCTTTCTCTTATGGAAACCTGACCAAAGCTGATGATATACAATAAAAAGGAAATAATTTCCAGAGTGCAAAGAAAACTTCCACAGCGTTGCATGTCTGCAAGGTAATTTAAGAGCTCAGTGGGAGCCTGTGAGGTTTCTTTATTCCCCTCATATAGAGGTATTTACAAAAACATTTTTATGTCCTGGCCATTCACATGAAGCAACACTGAAATCACTGAATTGGCCTTGAAGAACACCATGAAACAGACATCATTACTGCTTACTAGTTAGGGAAACTAGTTAGGGAACTGGCCAGCTCTAGAGCCCACATTTCTCCTCTGTAAGTAGGTTTCCTGAAAATTACATATATTTGGTATGTATGCATGATAAGGGGAATGTATAGATGTATTCCATTATTTATGTGTGTATATGTGCCGAGATAGTGCAAGTATAAGTACAGGTACATCTGGAGCCCAGAAGATGGTGCAAGATTCTGTGGGACTGAAGTTCCCGGTGGTACTGAGCTGCCTGATTCAAGTGTTAGGTACTAAACTTACGTGTTCTGCAAGAGTAGCATGTGCTCTTTGCTGAGCCATTTCTCCAGCCCAAATAGGTGTGTTTTATACATACATATACACACTTATTTCCCATTAGATACAGGACATGATATACACCCAAGAAATATATCAAGGAAACATGTAAAATCTCAAAATGAACTACCATTTGAGGCACATAAAATGCAGTTTGAAAATTCTTTTAATCACCAATGAGTCCACGTCTGATGAGGGTAGACCTGTATGCACACTTCCCACATTTGTGAGACCATAGAGTGCATTTTCATAGATTTCCTTTTTGTGTTGAATCTCTAAATCGTTCCAATAACTGTATTCTAATTGTTCTTCACTATGGCATTTCTGTTCTCTATCAAAAATGTAGGTTTTTTCTTTATTTGGATGTTTTTTAAATTTCTTCTGTTCTTACATAGATGTTTTTGTTGGCTCCCTGGAGTAGGTCTGAGCTGTCAATTCTAGTGCTGGTGACTGTTAAGGAAGAGAACCTTTGAACTAATGCTGCCACAATTCAATCAGCCAATGTATCTATTACTGATGTCATGGAATGACTTCATTGGAACAATGCAAGCATCAAGAAGGAGTTAGAAGCGGGCAGATTATGTACTCATGAGATGACCTAACACCCTGAAGCAAGCTTGACAAAATAGAATACCCAGGCTCAGTTTCTGCTTACAAGGAGTGTTCTATTTTAGCACGAAAAGAAAGAACTAAGTCTAAATAAAGTCTGAAAGCAGTTAAGAGTAACAGCTGGATATGGTTGGCAGACATGTGCTGTTCTTTGCCAAAATAGTATGTTATGGAGGTCAGAGGATAACCTTGACTGTCCCTCTTTGCTTTTTCACTTGTTTGACGCAAGATCTCTTGTTGTTTGCTACTGGGATAACAAGTTATCTGCCCCGTGAGATTCTTGGATTTCTCTTGTCTCTTGCTCTTATATCACCATAAAAATACTGGAATTAGAAATAGCCAGTATCATAGCTGGCTTTTTATGGATTCTGAGAATCCAAACCTTGGTCTTCATGATTATATGGCAAGTGAATTATCCACTTAACCATCTCCCCAGCTATTTGACCATAGATTGAAAATGTGGACTTTATTTTTCAAAAGTAATGATGTAATATTGGAGAAATAATGTACAAGTCAGAGGACAATCTTTTGTATTGTTTTTCAGGAACAATGCTCACCTTGTTTGTAAGACAGGATCTCTAGTTAACATGGAACTTGCTCATTAGGCAAGAAGACTGGTCAGGAATCCAAAGATCTACCTATCTCCACCTCTCCAGGACTTGATACAAAGCCGTTGGTATTTATGTTTGGCTTGGGAGATTTCTGGGAGTTGAGCTAAGGTCCTCTGAGTTGTGTGGTAGGCACTTTATCTATAAGTGTGGCAGATGCATGTGACTGGCAACTAATTTCCAAGAACTCTGATAATTTTTTAATACTCAAATTACATTCAAAGGATTTCAAATGCAACAGAATTAGAAAATGTTCATAGAAATTAGAGACATAGAACACTAGTATTTGCTTCTCTTGATTGTCTTCTCTGTAGGTTGGTCTTATTAATTTTTGGATGAATTAGAAAAAGAATGTGATTCACCTTTAATAGTTCTATCAATCTTACATTATAATATCTACTCTTTGTTCTTACACTGTTATTTGTATTTATATTCATGTTTAATAATTATACACTGATTAGCATTTTTCTCTATCAGGTAAATGCGACCTTCAACTTGCTGATCTTGCTTTGCTTTTCCAGTGTTCACTTATGAATAATTTAAGTTCAGCCCATGGGCATTTTACAAAACACGGTGACATGGATATCTTGATAAGCTGCTAATTAATGATTTTATCAGCAACCTTTCCCCAGTGCAGAACAGACACCATGCCTTATGAATTTTATGACTTAAAGTTTGTCTAATATTTTATGCTACCTTGAGATGGGTAGCAAAGGATTTAAAATTAAGGAAATGGGTATTTCCATAAATTGCACAATGAATGTGTTTTGGGTCATTTCAAGTACTTTTGTGGAGAAATGGTGTCCATTATGCCCTGTTCTCTTTGTCTTGAGGACCTTTTCTCACTGTCTGTTGCCTGCTGCCTCTGGGTTCAACAACTGGTTGAAATCAGGAACCTGAAACTTAGCACCCACAGCTAGTTTTCTTATAATAGTGAGATACATAAACACAAAGATAAGTGAAGCCCTGGTATAAAGCTTTATAGAGAGTGCTTGGAATGACAAAAATAGAGTTTTTATGCTTAAATTGAAACATGGTTTCTATTACACAGAAAGACAATATTTTTTAAAATTTAGGGAATCCAGTGTTAGGAAACCACATAGTGATGAAAAGTATTGTATTCTTTTCTAAACGTGTTCAGTAGTGTCAAGCTTGTTTTAAAAATCTGATGTTACATAGAATTTACTCCAAAATTGTACAGTTTTGAATTTGAATATATACAACTAGGAAATAGCAGATGAGGACATTATCTGAACATTATTTATAACAGAAAAATGTAATTTAAATGAGAAATGAAATAATTATGACATTTTAATGATAGATAGATTTCCATAGGCTTAGGGCCATGGATATGGTAGGGTATTTATGATGCCTTAAGTTATGATAAAAAATACTGATTTTATTTCTGTTAGGAAAGTAGATTACAGGCTTACCCCTCTTTTTTCCATATACTTACTTGTCACCTTTAATCACTACATATAAGTTTTATAAATGAAGAAAAATTAATTACCATATTTACTATAATAGTTATTTTGTAGATTATGAATCTAGTCTACTTCAAATTCAGAAAAACTGTATTATAAAAAACAAGATAGCATAGTCTACTATCTATGACTCTCAGAATTAAAAGAGCTCTGGGAAATTTTCTTTCTCTAACCAAGCAAGTGTGGAGGAGAATTGAGAACCCTTAGCCTGGTCAGACATTGATGTGTCCAAAGCGTTCAAATGAAAGCAGGTTGCAGAGCAAGGCATGGAGACAGCAGATGAGGTGAATATAGAAGAGGGGCAATTCAAACTCTCCCTCATTGCTTTTTCAGGAGACAACATGATTTAGGGATTACTGAAAAGAATAGTGATAAATCCCAATTTACTTTTTGAGGATATCCTTGTGGGTATTATAAAAACCAGAAATTAATGTAGACAATTGCAAAAAGCTTTCTATGGGAGACAGAGTAGTAATGGGGCTTGATTAAAGACAGTGACAGTAGAGAGAAGCTGAGATGTTTGAAATATATTTTGAAAATAAAATTGGCAAGTCATATAGTCTAAAGTTGCTGACACCAGCAAGGCATTGAAAGGTCACAATTTCTGTAACATTTAAGAGATTGGTCTTTAGAAAAGTAAATCCTGAAAATGGATTTCCCATGAATGGGTTTCTCAAAGGTCTTTAAAGGGGCTTGAGGAATTCTATATAGGCAAGCTATAGATTCCATGTGTAGGTGCCCATCAATAGATGAGTGCTTAGAGAAAATACGATCCACATACACAATGAAGTCTTAGTAAACTAAATTATTCAATAATTCCATTTGAAAGGTAATAGAAGGAACAAAAAAGGCAAATATATGAAGGCAAGTGTCACATGCTTTCTGCCACCAGAAAAAGATAAAATTGCAAAACAAATCTAAAGCTATAAAGGAGGAATAAGATGATTGAGGGGAGGGAAGGAAGGGAAAGAAGGAAAGGAGAGAGAAGTTAGAAGAGGGGATATGGCCAAAGCATGTTGTATGAATTACAGAAATGTCACAATTAGAGCTCATTTGTATGTACAAGTAACCTACATGAGTAATCACAGATGTTAAAAGGGACTGATTGGTCAGATACAATGTACAGGATCCATTCTGACAGCAGGGATTGCACTACCCACACACTGAACTTGGCCTTCCTAGTCCGCAGAACTATGGAAAATATATTTCTGAATTTTAAAAACTCATTCTCAAGTATTTTGTTAGCATCACAAAATTACTATGATTGGAAAATTGTATAAGAAATTAACTGTGGAGTTCAAGCTCATCGCCGTTGTCCTTGGTTTCTCAGTCCTCCTCCACCGTCAGCCACATGGACGGGCTCACTGTGAGCCTTGTCAGTTTGGTTGCTCACCTTCCTGGACTTAGGGGGAGCTGGGAGGACCTTGGACTTAACATAGTGAAGGGAACCCTGATGGCTCTTTGTCTTGGAGAGGGAGGGAGTAGGGGTATGGGTGGAAGGGAGGGGAGGGAAGAGGGAGGAGGAGGGGAGGAGGTGGAAATTTTTTATAAAAATATAATTAGAAAAAGAAAGAAATTAACTGTGGGAATGTGGGAGAATTGGATAAAGAAGTTCCCTTTGACTCAAAACTGATTTAAGAGTCTTTTTGGTAGTTAAAATAAATAAGCATTGAACTTGATTAAGTCTGTTTTAACTGCTATCATAATATCATATAATCTCATGATCATTTCTCTTAGCATAGTATGTCATGTTTATATGAATTTAACTGTTAATTCACTATCAAAATTCTAAGACAAAATGCACTTGGCTTCAAGGAGACCCATGGGAGATAATGCATGTATATACAAATGTTTGTTAGATAAATGTTCATAGCAGCATTTTCCAAGGCTGTATGATGTGCAAACTGCACAAGCATTCCTTAACAAATACATAGATATAAGACATAGAATATATATAGACTAGAATATCATTTGGCAGGTAAAAGGAGGAAGTGCTGTTACATGTTGTGATGTGGATGAATCTTGAAGATAGTATGTTAATCTAAAGGAGCCAGTCACAAATGCCTGCAGATTACACAGCTCCGATTACATAAAGAATATTTGAAATAGACATATTTAGAGAAGAAGACTGTGAGTGATGGGGAGGAAGGGGGTGGAGTAAAGGGTTAGGATTTGGGGGTTTATTTAAAATTTGAGTTTTTTTTTTTTTTTTTGGTTTTTCGAGACAGGGTTTCCCTGTAGTTTCTAGAGCCTGTCCTGGAACTAGCTCTTGTAGACCAGGCTGGCCTCGAACTCAGAGATCCGCCTGCCTCTGCCTCCCGAGTGCTGGGATTAAAGGTGTGCGCCACCACCGCCTGGCTAAAATTAAAGTTTTTTAAACGTTGATAATGCTTTTACAAACCAGTGAAGTTACTAAGACCATATTTTAAACTTCACATAATTAGATTTCCTGTATGGCTATAAAATAATGATAATGCCAAAATGTTGTGCGAAAATGCAGAGATTGTCACATTTTAATTTAAAAACATGATACACATGAAGCATATCAGACCAAATTAATTACATGTAGTAATTGCTATGTCTATTGAATTGCACAGCCATCCTCCTTATCTGCTATTTCGCTTTTTAAGTTTTCAGTTACTCATGGCTCACTCTAGACCGAAATATTAAATGGAACTCCAAAAATAAACATTTAATAGTTTTAAGATTAACTCTACTGTAATATATTGTTAGACTTCTAACATTATTACAGTTTCTCATATTTTATTGTGATGACCCAATAAGTTGAACTTCAACATACATATGTCTGCGTGGATCCAAACATAGTATGTGGGGAGTTTAGTATTCTCTTTAGATTCAGGCACCCATTTGGGATGTTTAAAAATATATCTCCATGGCAGCAGAACCCATTTCCACCAAGGCATTATGAATAAATCTCTTCATATTGAAATAAATGCAATTTAAGTTTTCCCAAAAAAAAAAAAAAAAAAAAAAAAAAAAAAAAAAAAAAAAAAAAAAAAAAAAAAAAAAAAAAAAAAAAAAAAAAAAAATATTCCCTAAAAACAATAAGGAAAATGAATTATAACATTTTTACTAGTGCTGTTTTGTGTGTGCGACTTCATATGTACGAATACACACATATTCATATGTCTGCTAGTTGTTTACCAGTCTAAAGCCTGCATTTCTGTCAATATAAATAGTCTTGATGGAATTATAGGAGGGGATTAATTGTAGATTTTCTGCTCCAAATGGTAAAGATTCATTCCTTTACAGTAAACTGGAAATTCGGTTCTCCTTAGGAAACCTTGCGCTAATATTACAAGGACACACATGTTACCATTTAGCAAATCATTCCTAAAGAAGTGTAAACACTCGTCTGAGAGGCCTATGATAGTTTCATCTGTGGCTGAGTCGTACCTTTTCCAATCAGTTCAAGCCTGCCTTGCCTCCACTGTTCGCAGCAGCAGATTAATGAAGAAAAGGTCCGTACTGAACGTGTATACCATCTCCGTCCTGACGCCTTAAAACAGAACATGAAAAATGGAAGACTTGCATGATTAACAGTCTTCCCAGGATTGTCAACTTTGATCCCTAATTGCTGTATTACAATTCCTAGATTTCCATACTTACAAGTGTCAGGTGTTTTGCCATAGATAAAACTATTACATTTGAGATATATATCTCAAATGTAATAGTTCATAATAAAAGTTGTAGTTAATGCTGCATGTCAGTTTATAATTTAGGAAGCATATTCACAAAGGTTCAGAGGTGTTAGAGCTCTCTATCAAACTAGCTAATTAATTAGAACACAAATTATACATGAATTTAAGCATTATGGTGAGAAAACCATGTAAATACCTGGAGGAAGTCCTATGCTGAGACATAACCTTTGATAAATGTTGAGATTCTTGTTCCAGATAATGAGCTAAAACCTTTTGCAAACTTTCTCCTCTTATAATTCTGTCAGTTTTTTCCTTATGGGTTTGAACTTTGAATTCTATTCTAGATACCCATTTTATTTACCTGTCTGGTAAAATTTCCTTGTCTCTTATTCAAAAGCAGATCACTAAAAACCAAGTGGATATGCTGAGCTGGGCACAGTAGCTCAGATCTTTGTGATCTTTGTGGTGTGGGGACTAGCATGGACTACATTGTTAGATACTATCTCAAAACAAATAAAAACTAAGTTTTTGTAATTAATAAAATTGGGCAGAAATTTTGTGCAAAAGGATTAGAATTCCATTTCTTTTCTGAGAGTAATATCAATTTAACCTGGCAGGCAACCAGTTTCTTTTCTAAATTTTAACTGAGAAATGGTGTTGAATTTACTTCACTTAAGAGACGTAGATATGCTCTCAGTCACAGCTACCTCACTCCTTTAAAAGAATATTTCTTCCAACTTACTGACTTCATAGTAAAAGTAACTAACTTGTAGGATACATCCACAGTAATGATCTCTTACAATTGAAAGGTGGAACACATGGGATGAGAAAACTCAATCTTATGGATATGAGATTGAGAACTTTCACTGCTGTTTGTAAGTTGGCTTACTTCTTTCTTTCTCTGTCTCTCATCCCTTAAGCAACACATTGATGCATCATTAACAGTTGGCTCCCATAGTTTTTACATTTATTCCAGTGCTACGTCTATCACTTAAAATCTTTTCTTAAAAAGTGCATTTCTTTGTGGTCCCATTACTTTGGCTTAATTTAACACTTCTACTTTCCCTTTTACTTTAACAATGTTAACATTTAATTCTAGCAAGATAAATATGGAGCTTGTAAACACTGTCAATATTGAGACCTTGCTCCGATGGACATAAAAATTGACCAGGGATAGATGTGTGGCCCAAGCTAGTCTAATGCGAAAACCTTATCTTAGTAGAGTTGACAGATAAGTGAGTGTCTCTGTGGTTTTGTTAAATGTTGACGCTCCCTTCAGCTTCTTAAGCGTGGCTGGTTTTATGCCTCAAATGTCACTTAATTTACAGTGGGGACTCCTTGCTCCTTTAGACATTTCCCAATGCTTTTCTCTCCATCTCCCCTAACACCTCCTAGATTGGAATCTATTATCATCAAATGACTTACTCCTACTCTGAACTGTAGTCACGCTACTTTGTTAAATTTGTAACCTCATTCCTGGAAGATTTATTTACTCATTTACTGATTTTCTTTCCAGAAGGACTGTATTGAATATGCTTAGAGATTTCTTTCATTTTTAAAATGTGAACGCGGAAGTCAGGGGGCAAGGTCACATGTGCGTGAATGCCAGAGAACAACCTCTCAGGTGTCATCTTTGGTGACTAGCCCTTTGGGACATCTCTCATTCACCAGGATCTCACCAATAGGATAAACTGACTGACCGGTGAGACCGTAGCACTAGCATTACAAGTGCACAGCATGCAGCATGGACATCTAACAACTGAAAATGGTCCAAAGCCTGCAGCCCACCCCATCGAGCTTGGCTCCATCAACTAAAAAAATTCAGTCAAGCAAGAAAGAATATGTGTTTTTTTTTCCCCTTATAGTGACTCAATCTTGGAATGCTTTATTTCATAGTACTCTGGAACATTTAAGTATAATCCAATTCCCAATTTCCTCATCCATCCTGATGAGAATTCCAGTCTTTTGATTTCTCACGACCAAAGTCAGAAGGTTATTAAGATTCCATATCTTCTTCTCACATTCCAAACCCACCCTGTCAAGCACTCTATTTGCTTGGTCTTCCAAAAATCTTTCCACAATACATTCGTTTCTCTGCTGTATGAACCTGATGGAAGCTATCATCTCCTCCTCCCTGGGGAATCACTATAGCTGTTGAATGGAGCCCCGATTCCTATTCTCTAGTCTCAGTCAGATTGGTTCATATATTTATTGAATATATAAATATTTATATATTTAAAGTTGTGGTGTAGCAGGACATTCATCTTGCTAAGCAGTAACCATTTCACTCCTCTGCTTAAGACTTTCTGTAAACCTCTTGCCTCACTGAAGTCAAAGCCAAAATGCTAACAGTAGCGTACAGGTCTTGCAAGATTTGTCTTTTTCTCTACAGCACTCATCACTTTAATGATGAGTTCTGTTTTTAATGTCTCACTCCAGCCACACTAAAGAACTTGCTCTTCCAAGAACAAACCGAGCATGCCTTGTGCCTGATTCTTTTTGGCACAGCTTTCTGCTTGTGGCACCACATCCACAAACACAAACAAACAAACACTCCTTCAAACATTAGTGCTCCTGTGGCTTTCAAATGCTGTGTTCACAGTCAGCCTCTCGGCATTAGTTACTAGATCACTGTTATAGAATTCCACACGCTGGATGTATTATGTAACAGAGAAGTTCTCATTCACAGTTTTAGAGAACCAGGTCTGTTCTAGGCTTTCCCTCTTGACCTTACAGATGGCCATGTTAATGTTCTCCACATTATCTTCCTTTAAATGTCTAGGTTGTCTCTCTGAATAAATAAAAAATAATCATATAAGGCTAGGACCCATCCTAATATTTCCATTTTACTGGTTATTTTTTATACAAAGATCTTATCTTCAAGGAAGAGCACATTTGAAACTCAGTCATTAGGATTTAAACATGAATGTGAGGGGATATAATTTATCCTAACCAATGTCCAACTATCCCTACTGCTCAAACTAATTCTCTTCTTTTTCCTTATTCTCCTAACTATATTTATTGCCTTTTAAAAAATACAGTGTTTTTATTTATTCTTTCATTCTTTTCAAGAATTTATTACTACTATATCCCCAGATAACATTTAGATGTGATTGATAGTTATCCCTTGAATAAGCTTATCTCTCCAAATCTGTGATTTCTTTTTTTCTATCTTCACAATTTTCTTAAAAATCTGATCTTGTCCTGGGAACAAGCTGAATGTAGAATAACCAATATAATGACAGTCTTTGAAGATGTAAAAATGAGATGGCATTAAAGTATATCTTAAAACACATTTTAAGATTTCCAATTACTGTTGATATTCTCATAAACTGGTGTCCTATGGGCACACTTCCTGGTTTATTTCCAAGGTAGAAATCACTTAGGACCAAGGATACCACTCTGCGACATATGTCCTAAAATCAACTTCTGGTTCAACTGTAGAACTATTGACATTTTTATTAACTTCTCTATATTCCTGTGAATTATCTTTAAAATAAGCAACATCCTAAGATGTCTTTTTCAATTGCATTTCTCTGATTATGGATGTTTATTTCAAAGTCTTCTCCAGAATTATAATGATATCTTTAAATTATTTTAATTAGTTAGTCTACATTCAGAGCAAATACTTCATACAAACCAACGGATTCCCTAGAAAATAACATAGTTAAATTAAAAATTTTACCCCCCAATCTCTAACCCATATTCATTGCAAAAATAGACTAAGTCCCCTAACAAACCCTAACACCAGCTATTCTGCCCTATCTCTAGGCACTAGGCATGGGAGAGAAATACTTTATTAATTTAAAAAGGAAGAAAAACTGTTAATAACTCATAGGAGTAATGTAGTGGTACTGGCAGCATATAATTTCAATAAACCTTTAATAATTGTTTTTGTGGCCAGTAATAGACAGTTTCATCGAGATGATTTTTTTCACACTTATGCTTAACTACATGTACCCTGTTTGCAGAGGCACAGACAAGAATGTGAAATAAAAGTGTCTTTGTTTGTGGCTGTATTGTCTATGGATGGTCTTAGGACACCACAAGTAATCACCCTTTCCACCTTTGTTCTGAAATAGTCTCATATCATTTAGAAACTTTTATTTTTAAAGTAAGACATAAATTGTCACTGAATCAGTCATTTTGTGCATGTGTCAATTCTAAAACTGCAAAAGGCAATAGGAGCCCATCACATAAATACAAGATTGTCACTTAGAAAGCAAACTTGAATCTCATTTTAAAAGAAAATATCATAGGCACAAAGGAAAATGATCTTTAACGTCTCTTCTCTTGAGAGAGTCAGATTGAAACTGAGAGCCAAGGCTAATTTTTTTCGATTTTCCAGTCATCGTATCCATCTTTATGGAAATCACAGTATAAAAACAAGAACACTGTTTTTGCCAGGCTACTTGGGTGTTTTTAGAAGACCTCCTTTGTCTTCCTTCAGCATTAAACACACTTTCCATCCACAGCTACTTTTGGAAGTTGTATGCAGTTTTAATCAGGTGCTGCAGATGACCGAGTGTCTGCCAGGAACTCCAGAAACAAAGCTGCTGGAGCTGCTGGCTTCCAGGAGTATGTCTTTTAGTTGTATTGAAAAAAATTTTTCATGCAGTATATCTTGATCACATTCCCTTAGCCAACACCTTCCAGATCCCCCTTATTGTTCTATCCACTCAATTGTATACTCTTCTTTCTCGGTCTCTTTAGAAAATAAACAGGCAAACAAATAAACAAACAAAAATTAAAAAGAAACTCAGACACACACACTAAACAACAACAGAAACTAAATTGGATACCATATAGACAAGCAAAAGATCAATATGACAAAACTATATGATATAAAAATCTACATAAATGCCATTGAGGCCATTTGGCCGCCTGCTGCTGGAAAGGGGGCTGTTAATAAAGTGTGGTTAATATGCCCAGTGAGACTCCATCGAGTGTTGTGATAACAGGAGTGTGCCCCTATGCCTGACTCTCAGATATTCCCATATACTGAAAAAGAACAGACTAATGCACATTGGGTATCAGTTGAAAAGTTATAGGCAAGAATATGTGCTTGAAGTTAACCATTCCATACATTATTTGTTTCAAGACATTTAAAGAAAGAACTACGCTTCCCCAAATAGAGAAAACTGTAAACATTTGTCAAATGGATTAGATTGTCTGGAAAAATTGTTAGAAACTAGGTCTTCTCCAAGTATGGTGACTTTTCAGCATGAAAGCGCTCACACACAATCACGGACCCCGTGCAAATATAATGACTGAGGTACAATCATAATGGATGCTTATTACAGCTCTGCCTCCTGAGTGTTTAATTGAAATGGTTTCATATTCTCAGTCTTAATACAATGAATTATTTATAAGTATGTTAAAATTTAATATCACATCAAATATTGTAGTAATTGTTAAAAGTGATGATTGATAATTAATATTAAATTCAACATCAATATAATTTTTGCAGGGATTATACTTTTCCATGACTTTATTCTTATATAATTGTTATCTTAAAGGTTTAGAAAATCAAGACAAAGTGGACGAGAGTAGGTATGATATAATACTTATAACAGTTAGTGGCCTTTGGAGTATCACCTATGTATGCCTTCCATATGCTTACTTACAATTAATTCAGAAGGAGAATGTTCTTGTAACTGTATTAGTTATGTATTAACGGCTTAATTTCACACTGACCTTCAGTCACTGAAGCATTCCAAAGTGCTTTCTGAGTGATCAAAGACACAGTTCTGCTCAATTTAATTTTAGTGCAAAGAAGGATATTAATAGGAGTTATGTGAAATTATTACATAAAACTAATAATATGCTATGCATAGTAATGTATGTTAACAAGAATAATATGTTCACCGACACTGTAATTTATTATACATTTGGAATTTTTGTTTAAAAAATTTGCAAACAAACACATATTAATAAGGTTCTAAAGATGTGTTTCCTAGACACACTCTTTTAGAAGGGCTCTTTTATAATTTTTCATATAAAAAAATAAATGGTTCATCTCCAGGCTCACCTAAAAGCCCCCTTTCCCTATACATTATATGGTAATTGTCTATTTAAATGATAACCTCCCATTTAAAACTGTCGGTGCCTACTGGACCAGGATCCCCTTGTCTATGCACAGAGTGTTCTAGAGATGCTTGCCTATGTTCCCCATTCATTGTTATCTGGTGGGAACAGAAGGCCAAAGGGAAGTAATTACAATGCATGAAAATCTGTGCTCTAGAATCTATAGGAAGACACAGTGAACAATGCTGTGGGAAGATCTTTCTGTATACTGTGAATGTGTATTGTTCCTATTGGTTAGTAATAATAGCTGTTTGGCCTATGGCAAAGTAAGATAAGGTCAGTAGGAATAATCAAAATGAGGGTTCAGATGAAGAGAGGTGGAGTCAAGAAAGATGCCATCCAGCCGCAGAAGCAGCAAGATGTATTAGACCACAGGCAAAACCATGAGCAACGTGGCAATGCATAGATTAAAAGAAATGTGTTGATTTCAAAGTAGGAGCTAGTTACCAATGCGCCTGAGCAATAGGCCAAACCATTTGTAATTAATAGTAAGACTGTGCTATAATTAGGGATTTTGTTGAGACAAAAAGTTCCACCTCTATTAACGGTGCAAAGAGGATGTGAATCTTGAGTGTAGTTCTAGAGTTTTAATTGGTGTCATCATATAGCAAGGGAGCCTGAAGAAAGACATGAATTCAGGAAAATTCTTGGTACGTTAGATTGTGCAAAGTTTAATGGATCTAGATGGAAAAGCACATGAAGACTGTTGGGAGCTAAAAAGAGAGAATGGAATACAGGAAGGGAAAATATTGGGCACTTTTATCTAATGGACTACAAGACACAGACAAGAACAGAAAATGAACAGAGTGGGAAGTTGATGAAAAGCAAAGGATAAATGGGGAGAGAAACAGAAAGTTATTCAGATAAACAACTGTCATCTGGAGCACTAGGATATTGCCAGGCTACTTGGAGGTTTTACTTCGGTTAACTTTTTTTTTTTATGTTGGAAGTATGTGATCTGCTTTTTTATTTTTTTTATTGATTTTATTGAGCTATACATTTTTCTCTGCTCCCCTTCCTTCCTCTCTCCCCTCCCTTCTACCCTCTCCCATGGTCCCCATGCTCCCAATTTAGTCAGGAGTTCTTGTCTTTTTTCATGGTAGCTCTGTGGAGCGAGTCCCATTGAAACTACTTTTGACTCACAGTTAACAAAAGCAGAACTTGGTGGTGCGTAGTCACTTGCTCAACCGTAAGGCAAACAGATGATACAATGAGATTGCAAATCTAGTGCCACCTGCCTCCAGAGTGTGCATGCAGTACTCACAGGAGCACCCATCATTACATTTTACGTAACTTTTCAATGGGAATGTGTTACTTACCACATGATCAGAAAGGATTGGAAAGCAACATGATGAGCATAGCTGCACATTAGCAACTCTCAATAGACAGCTTGCCATCCACCCAAACCCACAGCTCCTGCAGGAACGTCTTCAGTGTAGTTGCAGTGACTGGTCCACAGAACATGACGGAGGCGTGGTACTGGGGTTATATATTACGGACCTCATGAAGCCCATGAGAGGCTTAAGTGAAAGGATGAATGTGTAGAAGACTGCATAGTGGAACCTAAAACAATCAAATCCTAATATAGAACACTCCCCCACAATGGAAGTCTCCTGTTCCTATGGACTGGATGTTACAATTAATATGTATGTTAGGTCACAAGGTTACCAAATCACTTAATATCCTTGCTATGTTATGTTCACTATAGATTGCTCTTCATTGGCTAGGGAAATTGATTTCACAAATACTCCTTTTAATCTTCTTCAGCGAGTGCTCTAATTTACCTTTGAAATGCATTGTCAGTGAAAGAATGAGTCTCTATTACAGGTACACTCCATGTCATAGAATTTTGTATCCTTTTATAAGCTGAATTTGCCTGATGAAATTGCTTTGCTTTTACAATAAACATTGCCTTGAAAAACTAAATATATATAGGAATTAATGCTTATCATAATAAATAATTATAGATTCTTGTTTTTTTTCTAATTTTGGAAAATCTCTGCATCTTATCTGTCTATATCTGAATACTTACCTTCTATTATTCCCTTAATAAATCTCATCCATTGTTAAATGATACACAGTTCTTATGATGTAGTATTGCAATTAAAAATCCATACTCGAAAAGGTGAAACAAAATTAGCATCAACTAAAATTAGGAACCAGGAAACACTAGTGCAATAATATGTGAGTTATCACTACATATGCAGGAGTGTGAATAAGTTAAGTTAATCACAGTTTACGATCCCCAGGAGAACCATGTGTTAGAAGAATTCTCTGTTTAGTCCATAAAAGCTACTCTCAGTATTATTTTACTTGGAATGGATATGACAATATGATTTGCATATGTAAAAACCTAATGCAGTCATTTGAATAATTCTTCTGATACGAAGCCAGTCTATGTCTGTTCTAAGGTCATCTTTAAGTTTGATTGCCTAAGCCAATCTCAGTAAAGGAAAAGATATGTATTCAAGTTTGCTAGAAATTAAGGGAGAGATTGGCTGGATGAATGAACTACAGAAAAATAAAAATAAAAAAGTCACACACAGATGCATTATGTCTTTATTGAATTTGTCATGCATGTGTGCATACATGTGTGTGTGTGTGTCGTAGGTAGTGCATGTCAGTGTGGGTGCATTGCAAATGTGTGTGGAGAAGAGGGAAACCGGAGCTCAATACCAGCTGTCTTCCTTGATTGATCCCCTCCAAGCTCATTACTTGAGACAAGGTCTCACACTGAACCCAGAACTCGCCAATCTGGATAGGCTGGTTGGCCAGAGAGCACCATGGATCCATCCTTTTCTCCCTCCAAAGCACTTGGGTTGCAGTAGATAGCCACCATGCCTGCCTTTTTCTTTGGGTGCTGTGGATTTGAACTCGGGTCTTCATGCTTGTGTGACAAGCACTTTACTAACCGAGCAACCTCATCAGCCCCACACTTTTTTCAACTTATCTAGTTTCAGCAGACATTAAAACTTGTTCATCATACACAGAAGAGCCAAGTTGCCAGAATTAGGCGGTGGCATATGCTGTGAAGGCAGGCCAACACTCCAAGGATCATATGGAAGCAACGCTTTGGGGACGGATCAACTAAACCAAGCTCTTAATCACAAGATGTAGAGAACTGCATTAATGGTGGTTTGTACTTTGGTCCAAGACTATTGTTTCTCACCAGGGAGCATTTGACCTATTCAAAAGAGATATTTGAGGACAGTTTAATAAAGAATCTATTTGTGGATTTGAGGACAGGGATATATATAGGGAAAGCAAGGAGGAATGCTGAAAGCTATCACCACTTCTAGGTTTAGAGGTTCACAGGTAAGGAATTAATAAGTAAAGGAGGGGGAGATAGAAAGGGTGCTGTGGTGCAGGTGGGGGACTACATCCGTGTCCTTTCCATTGCTTTGGAGAGAAAGAGCCTATAGATCATTATTCTGCTGATTATTCCTCTGTCTTTTAACAATGTGTCTCCATTTCCTATTGGCTGAGCCCAATCCCAAAGTCCTAGAACAAGAGCCCATTAATAGAAGTCCCGACAATTTAGCCTCTCAGATCAAGGAAGGAGTGGAGAGCATGGAGTCTGAATCAGGTTGGATACACAGATAAAGGCTAGCACACCTGCCCTTCTGAAATTAAAGACAGTGCTGCACTGAGCCAGGCTGGAGCCTACAACAAAGCAAGGGAATGTGATAATATGGTTGTCTGCATCTAAAACGCTGCTATTTTTCTCCTACTGGGATTTCTGCAGTCTTTCTGTTTGGAAAATATGGAATACTGCAATGTCATTCCCCTTGAGTACCACAGTTGTGAATTCCCCACTCGTCAACACCTCTGCCCAGGTCATTATTATCAGTATCCTAGATTTCACTTTCTGACAATTACACCAAATTTTACTGTGTGTTTGGGGATGTTTGCCTCTTTTGCACATCCATTGAGAAAGATTGTTCTCAAACCCAATGGGAAAAACATGTGTGCAGATCCTATACGTATAAAACCTGAGTGGAATTTTATGCCTCAGAACAATCAAGACTATGCATATTGTTCTCCCTGCCAGAAAGATTTGTGTTTGACTACATGCGTAATCTTAGAGATGGGCTAATTTCCAAATGAATGCTGTTAAAACCACATGACTGAAGGTAGTTTGTTCCTAGATTTCCCAATAGATGAATCCTTTAATCTGGTATTAGTGTCATTGTATTACACTCAAAGGTTTCTGAGTATACAGGAGGTGTTTTTATCTTTGGCTTCTTCATTGCTATCCCTCCAGAAACTGGAAAATAGTTAATCAAAAAATATTGTTTGATTAAAATGAATGAATTGAGCAATGTTCATATAGTATTAGAACCATGTGCTTCACATTGGTCATTTCCTACAAACCGGTTTAAATGAAAACTGGGGTAACAACCTTGATGATGCTATGGAGAATTCTGCCTTGTATTATGAGACAAATTAAAATCAGAGGACTCAACTTCAAAAGAAGTGCAGTTTCTGTCACAGTAGCCAGAGGAGTGTCCCTGCCTGAGGATCCAATGTCTTCCCAGCCAATTCCCATTGTTCTGTGCATTCTGCACACTACAAAATCAAAACACTGCCAGGTGTGGGAGAAGCAGGCTTGAGTTATAGGTTAATAAACATGATGTTTAATCTTTGTTCACTATTTATCAGTAGTTTACTTTTAGACAATAATCTATTTTATATGTACTTGTCAACTTATATTCATATTCATCCAAGTAATAGGTCTTGCAAAAATTTATTTTAACAACCAAAACGAAATATGAATCTATCTATGTACACTAAAGTAAATCACAGATTTACCTTACTTGCGTTTTACTGGTATATATGTCCATATATGTATATAAGTACTAAAAAATAATGAGTAAAACTATTTCAACATTGCATGATTTTGTAACTTGGAGTCTTATGAGAATGAATGACTTTTAAGTTTTCAAGTGAAATCATTTTCATTTATGGCAACTTTATAATGAGATATTATTTAGGTTAAATGATTTCTGATTGTGATTATAGGAATGCAGCAGAAAACTAATCAGTAGTTATTAATAATCTCTCATCTCAACCTAGAATATATCACCAAACTTACCTCTTAAAAAGAAAGGGAAAGAACTTACTTCTGTACATATTCTCTATGTCATTTGTCCCCTGTCATCTGTAGTGATGGGTGTTAAGTCAGCTTCCCGTATTATAATACGGTTAACAAATACATCTCCAGAATTCCTACAGTGTTTCTTTATCCAGACCTTTGAACTAGAATCACAGCCTGTGTAATCCTCCCCGTGTCTGACCAATGCACATTTCGAGGGATTCCTTCTCGCCATCCTGTCTACTACACTGCTTATCAACCATATACTTAAAAGTTCTAGTTAGGGCTAGGGAGACGGCACAGTCAATAAACCTATTTCCAACCCCAGATCCCATGTCTAAAATGCCGTGATACGTGAAGAGATGGTTGAGTGGTTAAGAGCACTGGCTGCCCTTGCAGAAGACATGGGTTTGCTTCCCAGCACCTATGCGATGGCGGTTTTACCATCATCACTAACTCCAATTCCAGGGGACCAGTAACAGCAAAAAGTGCTCTTAACCAATGTGACAGTTAATCCTGAATGTCAACTTGACAGGGTTTAGAATAAATCTCTGGGTATGTTTGTGAGGAATTTTCTACACTATCTTAACTGAGGAGGGAAGACGCACCCTAAATATGAGCACTTCATCTGTCAGCCAGGGTCTTAGGTGACTATGAAGGAGAAAGTGAACTGAGCACCAGCTTCCAAATCCTGCTTCCCGGCATAGATGCCACAAATAGGGATTCCCAAGCTCCTGCCCCTATGATTTCTCCACCATAAAGGATTATTCCTTGGAACTGTGTTCGAGAATAGGCCCATCCTTTGTCCAAGGCAGTGTGCCACAGCGATAACATGAGTGACTTTTGTAATGGATACAGGATTTCAGTTTTACAAGATGAAGAAAGCTCTGGAGATGGATGGTGGTGATAGCCACAAGGATCATGGATTTATTTAATGTTATTTTAAAAAGGCTAAGAGGTAAATTTATGTTGAGTATATTTGAATACAGTTTTGAAACTGATACATGAAGAGGTAACATGAAGGAAACCACTCCCTGGGCATCTAGGATACCTTATAAGAAGCCAATGCAATGAAGAATTCTTGATGATGTCACTAGAATAGACAATGTGAAATTTGACTTCTCATATTTTCCAAGCACTGAAAAGCACTGAGGTTTCAAAGGTCAGAATACTTTTATTATTTTGAATGTCACACACTGCTTATTACCCTTTGCTGAGTATATTCATAATGAATGTGACATTAATCTTATATGAGCTCATATGTGACAGCTAGAAATTTCTTTTTTACTTTGTATAATTTAAGGACATTGTAAGGAAATAACTTAGCAAGAGGGAACAACATTTGACTGAATCTAATGAGCTTACATTTGAATTTTATGGTTTATGGTATGTCAGTAAATGGTGTCTGTGTGTGTGTGTGTGTGTGCGTGTGTGTGTGTGTGTAGTATAAAGTAGTGTATAGCAAAGTCTTACAGTGATATGTATTTTTTCTGAATGAGGAATCAAAGAGGTTGTATACTTTAAACCTCCTCTAATCCTAATTCAATGTTGATATTATTAATGATGATGATAAAGATGATGAATGTGTGTATATTGTTGTTTCACCCTGAGTATAGGTGTTTGTGTGCACCCGTGAATATAGGTGCTTACTGACTACAGAAGAGGGCATCAGATTCCCTAGGGCTGTAGTTAAAGGCGATAGTGAGCCACCTGACATTGTTATTGAGAAACCAACTCAGGTCCTATGCAAGAGCAGTGCACACTCTTAAAGTCAGAGCCATATCTCTTGGGCCATGGTTTGCATTTTGGTTGTCTAAGGAGGACAGGCCACATTTTACAAAAATATTTGGCTCTCTTACTACTTGTGTCATAGCATTTTGTAAGATTACTCAATCTGAGGTGATATTGAACATTCTGGCCGATCTAGCAGTAATAATTTTATGGAATTGGGGCTAAAATATTTGCTGTTTTGTAGTCTTGAGATTTGCTATTTGATTTTGAAATACAATAATTATTTATTATTATTATTAGAAAATATTCTAGGATGTCATTTTAATGGACATTTTCTGTTTTATGTGTTTAGAGAATGACTTGTTGTTTCTTGTTTGTTTTATATCCATTTTTCATATGGCTTACAACTATCAAAAACTGTCTTTCCAGGGCACCTGGAACCCTCTTCTAGCCCTCACAGGTACAAGGAACACTTAAAGTGCTCTTATATATATGCAGGCAAAACACTTATACATATAAAGTCAATAATTTTTTTATAGCAACTCATCGTGTTGAATACTCGTTCTTTTATTCTGCACAATAGCATACCATTTCTCAGGCAGATTTTGATAGGCAACAAAAATGGAGCCCCATACTATAACTGGTATTATCAGTTCAGTAGCAGGACATAGAAGATGTCCCACAGCACTCTCCAAAACCAAATTCGCATCAAAAGACAGTCACGGTAACTGCTGGTCTTCTGCCCTGCTCCATTACAGCCTTTTGAATTCTGACAAAACCAGAACACCTACTTAGAATGTCAGAAGTTCCATGTGATGCACTGAGAACTGTAATTTTTGCAGCCCTCACTGCTGAGCAGAAAGTACCCAGTTCTCTCCACATCAGCCTGAACATGTCTGGTGATTTGAATAAGATTGGCCTCCATGACCTCATAGATTCAAAAGATTAAGGAATGATTAGGCCTTGTTGGAGTAGGTGTGGTCTTGTTGGAGGAAGTGTGTTGTTGAGGGTGAGTTTGGGGTTCGCAAATGCTCAAGCCAGGCCCTGTGTTGCTCTCACACCCTGCTGCATGCTAATCCAGATGGTGAACTCTCAGCTACCTCTCTAGTACCATGCCAGTCTTCATGTTGCCATTCTCCCCTCTCTGATGAGAATGAACTAAATCTCTGAACTGTAAGTCAGCCCTAATTAAATGTTTTCCTTTATAATAGTTGCTGTGGTCACAGCACACCACAATAGAGCATTGATTAAGACACCACATGGTTCACACCCAGATGAATGTATTGGGCTATGAAATTTTGCCTCATCTCCCTTATTTCCATTACCTACTATGTACACTGTAGTCACTATGGCTTCTTTGAACACCTCAGCAACTCTGCAAGGAAACCCTTGCACAGCCAGAAAAAAAATAAAAGAAAAGAAACATTCCATGTGTTTGTTAAAGGCTGAAGCATCGGTTTTACACTACAGAAATAAGCAAACTTATTTCCCATGGGCAAAAATGTATTGACTGTAAGGATTGCTATTTTGATTGATAAAGATATGTTTGAATCTAGTTATGATGTTTCAAATTTCAAAATCTAAAACAAGAATTCCTTTTGAATCAGCCTACTAGTTCTGCATTAGTGTTACTTTCTGACTGGGAATGTCATGAATCATCAAGAATCTGTGTGCTTTATGTTAATATGAATTAGCTTTCATATAATTCTGGAGGCCATGATTCAGAACCAGTTTCATGGAATGAAATTCAGTGTTGCCAAGTCGACTTCTTCTGGAATCTCTAGGGGATAATCTTTTTTTCTTGATGTTGTTACAGCTTCTTGAAGTTGTCTTTATCACACAAATGTCTATTTTTGTCCTCAGACTCCCCTTCCCTTTTTTGTTTTAAAGTTGGCAAGAATTTTGGAAGGATGATATTTGAGTATGTCTTACTAACTGTACAGTATTTTTATTTTAATATGACTATTTTCTTGATGTCTAGTATGCATATTGCATCCATTCATACTAAGTGAGGAGCTTATCTGCTCAAAACACAACTGCAGTAAAAAATAACTAATTATTAAAATTTAGATATGAAACTAGTTCCAGCAATGTACATTTCAGAGAAGAATATAACAGTCTAAATAGATCACAACTGTCCACAGTATTAGCTTGATGGAGCTTGAAGAATTTGCAGTTTTGGGACTAGTTGAAAACTAGTGGGAACAAATATGTAAAAACAAAACAGAAATGAAGACAAGCCCACAACAATAAAAATTGTGCAAGATGATCCATAAATACATTATGTTTAAATATATGTAAATGGTTTTTGAAGCACAGCTAAAGCCAAATTTGTTAGAAAGTATGATACACATACACACACACATAATATGAGATGCAAATTAGTAAGGCTGAAAAAGTAGACTGATGCTAGATGATATTTATTTGTTAAATTGTTATATAATTTAATTTGTCATAACATGATAAGTGGTCATTTTAATTATCTTCTTTTATAGCTAAAATACAGGATAATAACACAGCAGAAAGAAATTAAATATTCCTTCTAGATATAAATCTTTACACAAAATAGTGTATATTTTACTTTCTCTATCCTATTTTATAATATATTCCCCCGGAAAAATAATATATAATTGAAAGATTTGTAAGGTTAAAACAAAAAACAAAACAAAACAAAAAAAACAAGACAAATAATTATGAGGGGAAAAAGCCCCCAAGAATCCTATCGAGATCCTTTTGTGTTTTCCATCTACTGCTGGCATGACCCTGCACTTAAGTGTGGTTTACATACTATTGAGACTTCACTGGACAAAAATAATTTTTCGTTTGAGAGTTATTATGAATTGGTGATAGCTCTGGGTTAGGGTTGGGGGTTTGTAGTCGTTTTGTCTCTAAGCGCTAGGACCCAATCTGACATAGACTCGTGAGGGCCCTTTGGATGTTGCCATAGTCTCTGTGAGTTCATAGGTGCATCCTTCTAATTCAGTCTAGGAGATCCTATTTCCTTGTTGTCTACCATATCCACTGGTTATTAGAAACTTTTTGCTTCCTCTTCTGCAGACCTTTCTGCTGTGTCTTGAGAAGACAACTTTGATGGAAACATCCCATTCAGGACTGAGTGTTGCAAGGTATCTAACTCTCTGCTCATTGCCAGTTGCACATCTGTTTTTGCTCCAGTCTGCTGCAGGAGGAATCTTCTCCAGTGATGGTTGAGCAGGATACTGACCTATGGATATAGCAGGATGTCATTAGGACTTACATTCCTTTAGTAAAGTGATTATATTTTGTTTTCCCCTAGATCCATGGCCTATGTAGTCTCTTGTTCTTGGTCACCCAAGCAGTACTAGGATGGGTTTCATCTCATGAAATGGACCTTCAACCCAATCAGATATTGGTTGATTACTATCATAATGACTAATGACCATGGTACCATGCAGGAAGGTCATCATTGTAGATCAAAGGGTTTGTAACTGTGTGGGTCAGTGTTTACTTGAATTCTCATGTTCAGAATACCATCCAGTGCCATAAACACGAGTTCCAGGCACCAGCTCATCATCTGCATATTCAGTGAACTATATAGATGTTGTCTTCAGCAGTAGGTCCTTACAATCCATTTGTGGAGAGAAAACAATAGCCTTTTCAATATCATGAGTTTTGTGGGAGTTCCCATGGTGCCCCTTTGGCCAATAATTGAATTCATTGTAAGTCATTGCTGGCACTGAAGGTTTCATTTGGTGGTGAGAGATGTCTAGGTAAGGCTCTGTCTCCTCCATTCATTGGTGTTTCCATTTAGATTTCTTTCATAAAAGTATTTTTAGAAGTTTACTCTGTACAGTCAGTTTCCCCAAGATCCCTAAAATGGTCCTTTGTTTTAGTTGTCCCTCCTGATATTCCTTCCCTTACTCCCTCTTCCCTCCCCTTCTCCACTTAATCCTTCTATTCTGTTCCAGTCCCCTCCTGCCATCCCTGGCCATCCATACCTATATATTTCCTTTCCTTGGGAGATTCTTTCCTCCACTTCAGTTCCTTACTCTAAGCTAATACCTGTGGTTATATAGATTGTAGCCTGTTTATCGAGGACTTTAGAGCTATATTTAGCAAATGAATACTATATTTGTATTTCTGGGACTGAGTTCTCTTATGAGGTGATTTTTTTCTAGCTCTATTCACTTACCTGTTGTAAGAGGCTACTTGTTTGTTTCCGGCTGCTCAGCCCTGAAATAACCACACAGAAACTGCATTAATTAAATGACTGCTTGGCCTATTAGCTCTAGCTTCTTATTGGCTAGCTCTTTCATCTTAATCCATTTCTATTAATCTGTGTATCTCCACATGGATGTGGCTTACCGGCAAGGGTCTGTCTGGCATCTGTCTCTGCCTGGGCTACATGGCTTCTCCCCATCTCTACCCTTTTTTTCCCAGCATTCAGTTTAGTTTTCCCTGCCTAGCTCTGTTCTGCCCTGCTATATAAAGCAGCTTCTTTATTCATTAACCAGTGAAAGCAACACATATCCAGAAGGATTCTCACATCACTTACCTGTTGATTTTATTTTTTAAAATAACTGAATAATAATACATTGTACAAATGTACCACCTTTTCATTTATAAATTTATTTATTTATTTTAAATCCTGGCCACAGTTTACCCCCACTTCTCCCAGCCTCCCACCCCCAACCCTGTTCTATTCCCAACCACCAATCCACTCCTCCTCCACTTCTATTCAGGAAAGGGCAGATCTCCTATGGATGTCAACAAAACATGTCATATCGAGTTGCAGTAAAACTAAGCAGTTCCCCATGTATTAAGGCTGGGCAAGGTGACCCAATATGAGGAGTGGGGTCCCAAAATCTAGTAAAAATGTCAGCAACAGCCCCTGCTGCTACTATTAGGAGTCCCATAAAGTGACCAAGCTACAAAACTGTAACATATATGCAGAGTGTCTAAGTCAGTCCCAGGCAGGCTCCCTGGTTGTCAGTTCAGTCTCTGTGAGCCTCTAGAAACCCAGGATAGTTGATTCTGCTGGTTTTCCTGACCCCTTACACCCCCTACAATTTTTTTCTCCTCCTCTTCTGCAGGATTCCCAGAACTCTGCCTAATATTTGACTGTTGGTCTGCATCTGTCTCCATCAGTTTCTGGATGAAGCCTCTCTTACGACAATTGGGCTAGACACCAATCTATGAGAATATCATTAGGCATCATTATATTGATATTTTTTCCTATAGTCTTGTTTGGTTCCATCCTAGGTCTCCAGATCATCCAGCCTGTGGGATCTGTTGCTCCAGGCAGTGTCAGGGGTGGGCTTACTCTCTTGGTTTTGGGCTATACTGGTCCTTGGTTGGCCACCCCCTCAATCGCTAGGCCACCCTTTCCTTAGCACATCTCATAAGCAGTACATCCCGCCTTTCCTTTTCAATTTAAGCATTGTTACTTTTAGTGCCTGTGCTATTGGTTTCCTGTTGAGAATTTTTTTTCTGTGTCAATGAGTTCAAGGCTTTCCTCACTGTCTCTTCCATCTGACTCAGTGTATGTAACTTTATTCTGAGGTACTTAATACATTTGGGAGTTAAGTTTTATAAAGCATCATAAGTATGATCCTATTTTGATTCTTCTACATGTAGCCATCCAGTTTAAGCAGCACCATTTGTTGAAGATGATGTCTTTCTCCAGTGTGTATTTCTGGCTTAATTATCCAAGTCAGGTAGGTGTGCTGAATTATGTCAGGGTCTTCAATTACATTGCATTGATGCACGTGTCTGTTTTATGGAAATGCCATGTTCTTTTTATTACTATAGCTCTCTTGTACTATTTGAGATTCGGGATGGTGTATTGAGAAGCCTCGAGCTGTGTCTAAGCAGTCTCATCACTTGAAGAGTTAAGTATCTTCACAAGGGAAGCAGAAAAACCGCACAGAGCTTTTGAGAGCTAATGCAGACAGTAAGATAGCCTATTGTGAGACTGTATTAGTTTGCTATGGCTGCTGTAACAAGACAGCCAAAGCTTATAAATGACTTAAATTTACTGTCAGAATTCCAGTTTAAGGATGGTTTTGCATAACCATCCTCTGGCTTCTTATAGTTCTTTGGTTCATGGCACTGACTCTAAACTTCACCCTGTATCCTATGAGTGTATGTGTATCTGGGTATGTCTTAGTCCCCCTTTTACAACAGCCATATTGGCTGCAGACATAGTCTAAAATCGCATCCTTCCATAATGTGATAAAGCATAGAAGCCACCATCCATGAGAACCATGACCTAACTAGACATTGAATCTCCTGGTGCCTTGAATTTGGACTTGTCAGCTTTCAGAACAACAAACAACACATTGTGTCATATATAAATGACCTAGGATAAGATATTTTGTTTTAGCAGCAAGAATGAAATAAGACATACCTTATTTCTAAGTGAGGCTATGCCCCCATGGGCTAAGAGATTAGGACTTCAGCATCGCTGTGGAAAAACACACTTCAACTAACCATATACATAAAAGAAGAAAATGAAGAATTGCCTTTTTTTTTGTGAGGACAGTCTAGACAAAACCGAAGGACTAAGGAGACTGTGGTCTTTAGAAAATAACAATATGAAGGGAGGATGCACCAAATACAATATGGATCTTGTACGCCCTAGTGTTATTTATAATGAATCAATTTAAAACTTCAAAGTAAGCAACACAACTCCTCATTAATATTTGCGAAGATACAGTGGGACTGCAAATCTGCTGAGAAGCTCAGTCCCCCTACCCCGCACGCACATCATGATGCTTTTCTGCTGCAGACCAGAAACATGGACGTGCTCAGCACTATCTTCACAACACAGAGGTTTCCATGCCTATTAAATTGGATATGCTTTTTTTAAGAAACAAGATAAACCATTGTATTTTAAAATAGTTTCTCCCTCTTTCTACAGACTGCATATTTCTGACTAAAGTCTAGAAAAGTAAAAGATTCAACTTTATTTTAACTTAAGCAAATGCAAATTCTTTTTTCCCCAACTGTGAGCGAATTGCAATCACATGCTGGTAAATGTTTTAAGAACCACACTGCAATGAAATCTTCTTCAAAACACTTGTCGTGCATAGGATCTTTGATGTATGTGTTCTTGCCACCTTGACGTCCCTAAATGAATACTCTGAGAAGATTTCAAAAAGGCAAATTAAAAGTTTTAATAAATTACTTAAGGGTGAACAGGGGTGAAATATTTGTATGTCAATTCTTAGAATCAAGAGATTTATGTTAATATGGATGCGAATAACATCTCATTACTAAAACTGTTTCTGAAAAATAAAAATTAAAATTGATATCACGTATAATTTTATGGACACTTGTGGCATGTCAGTATATTAACATTCAGCACAAATAAATGTATTTTGTCTTTTTGTCTTTTAAGAGTGTTCACAGTTCAGCCTGAAAATGTAAAATCATTTCCCACTTTCATCCCTCTCTTGGCTCAAATCTCATTTTCTTTCTCCTGAAACTGCTCAAGGTCACTCCCTAGCCATGAGTGGAAAATTAAAGTAGCCATTTTAAAAGACTTAGCTCATGATTATTTTAGCAAACTGTTTACTTGGTCTGTGGTTCCATCTCACATGCATCTCAGAAGAATAACTGACTCCCAGGTATACATCTGTGTTTTCAGAAATTGCTGTTCATGAATAATTGCCTTTTACTTTGACTGATTTCACAAGATCAACTTCACACTCATAATTAGAATGAAGAGAAACTATTTTGATATTCCAATATCAAGAACAAAATTCACATTGGTCATACCTTAAACTTCATTGAGAACTGGAAGTTTTCAAATTTATGCTTCAAATGAGAGTCGGATGAAGGTCTAAACAAGAAATCCTAAGGAATTAAAACTAATAATTTTGTCAAAATTGTTTATGCGTGTGCAGCATTTTATTACAATACACATAGCTTTTGAATCCTAAATAAAAATATTTCTTTTGTATGCAGTTATAAGATTTTCCTCTCTCTGAACCCCCTTTAATAGATTCTGTAGTGATTAAAGAGCAACCTTGCCTACTTTGTAATTTTGTCTGTGCCCAAGCCCAGTCTACCACTCTTAAATGCTTTTAGCCTTGTTGAGAAGGCAATAACAAGACTGTGTTGACATTTAGTACAGACTCATCCCACTGCTGGGAAACCCACTCAACCTGGAGCCTCCTAATGGTGCATCAATAATCTTTGTGTCATAGGTGAAGACTAGTAAAATTAGCACTTAATGTAGACAAGTCTTCCTAGACTTCGTGAGTTAATTTATGGGAGGAAGTGGATGACTCTTTCTCCACTCTTTGTTCTTCTGTTTTTAAGGCACACTTTATTCCTTGAAGATGCTATTCATTCCCATGGATTCAATATCTATCTCATTCATTAATGAGACCTAAATTATATGACCCCTATTTAATATTCTAGTCTCATAGCCTCCTCTATTTTCATTCTCCAACATTGCCTTCCTCACATTGCATTGAAATTGTTCATTTTATGTTGCTGCTTTACAAGATCCTTGAGGTTGAAGCCCAAGCTATGCTAATTTTTGCATTCTTAGAATCTGGTATAATGATTAGGGTAAGTAATTACCCAGTATGCACTGGATGATGAACGAATGAATTCATGGGCAGCAGATGCTATCACAGACTTTATGACTATCAAGAACTTCCTCCACTGTAAATGGCAAAGCATATTTCTCACTGGCACATGTGGCATCGTCTGCTTTACTTTTCCTTTTGCTTTTACTTTTCTGTAAATTGACTGCTCACTGAGGCATGAAACTCTAGTATTAGTAGTCTTCAGAAAAAACAGAACCCAACAAGCATATACAGAAACAAATAAAATGAAGTCCATATTGGGAAGTGGAACACATCCTGGTCCTGGAGAGTGAGTTCCATTGAGATGCCCTCTGTACTCTGTTGGCTTAATCAGCCCGAAATTCCGAAAGCCAAAGCACTTCAGATCGCTATAACCATTTTGATATAAGCTCTAACACAACGAAGAGAGAAGAAAATAGCATCTCCTCTGCCATTCACTTGGTAGGCATTGCAATGGATTCGATGATTGCCTATCTGGTACTTATACAAGAAAACACTTTCAGAGACACACTCAGAACCTGTTCTTCCATAGCCATGGAGGCTGGTAGCAGTTTCCCCAAGATTGAAACAATTGGTCCTGCAATTATCCCACAAGGAAGCTCCTTAAGCCTGAAGGTAAACAACACAAAATATCTTCAGGAAGTCTCTGAAATTGAACAGATTCATTAAAACACTCCCTGCCAAAGTAAACAATAAAGATCACTGACAGTCAGTCTCAGACAAGCCAAGCTGCAAAGAAGACTGAGACAAGACCTGCTGCCTGGAAGAAGCAGAAACTAACTGATCTGCCTGGAAGAGGTTTAGACCACCTGATCCACCTGGAAAGAGCACTCATCAACCTGTTGAGCTACTTGTAGGCTGTGCTGTGTGCTCCAGGTTTTCAGGTTTTGTGAGCTTCCTCAAGGGTTGGGCTGTGGTGATGTGGCTGTCTTTGAGTCAATTTTGCTCTTACAAATAACCCCTCCCTCATATTCCTGTAAACAATCCCAATAAAATTCACTGGTTCACCAAGCTGAAATAGCTATTGTGCCTATCATTTCCTTCTTGCATTCAAAGTGAAGGGTTGATAAGATGATATCTAATAGCTCAAAGGTCTTCAACTAAGTGGTTTTATTATTATCAAATTTATATCTTTTAAAAATAAGTTTGATATCTCTAGAAGCAGAATAATATATTGGGAAAATGCGTTTTTGTTAAGATAGTCATTCAAAGATTTTTTTATTGCCCTTAGCTGTATGCTAGGACACACATAAAAGAGAAAACCAATTAAAAATATGTCCCCTTCTCTCCACTTACGAACCTAAATACATATTCTTTTAGTCACTACTGGTGCAGAAGAGATGGTTAATATGCCATAAGGAGTGGAAGGTGACTTCTCAAAAAAGATTTAATTAAAACTCAGTTGTGAAGTATTTGGAAATAAGTATGAAGTAGAATAAAAGAATTCTATTAGTTGAAGAATATATGAAGACCATCTCAAGTGAAGAGCTGTTAGCAGAATGGTTTATAATACAGATTCTAAGGCATAATTCCCCTTTTGCTAGCCAAGGAGGTATCTGTCCCACTTCGGGGAGAACCATGTCCCTGGTGACTGATAAAGACAAGGCTTTCCAACAACTATATAAAACTGAAATTCCTTTAACTCTTATTTTAAAAATTTGTTGTCTAGTTATAGAGATAGAAGCCAGGCCTTTGATAATGCTGGGTGAACATTCTCCAACTAGGCTAGCTCTAAACATTGGCAATTTCTAATCTTATTCAAATGTATAGCTGCGAAGGTAGTGATACCACTTTACTTTTAAAACAGAGTGCAAGTATTTGGAATCAATGCTAGACACAAGTTTCTGTGATTTGGACAATTCAAAATAACCTTTACTATATGTGGCCAGTATCAAACTCAGATTCTGACTTTGTGCAGACATTTTTAATAGTACAATATGATGTATTAATCCTGATCTCTGGATCCCAATCTGGATCACCTGCCAAAATATGTTCAAATATGCTCTATGTATTATTTTCAAATTGTTAAGTACTAAGCTATCAAAGAATCTGAGCTCACTCTCTGTAGTCTAACTGACCACATCTTCTGTGAATTGTAAGTGAGAGCGCTGTGATAAACCAGTTCATTGAGGAATGCATTACTTGAGTGGTACTGGAAGATAAAGGGCACTGGTTTATACAACTTTTTTTTTCCCCTTGGAAGAATTCAAAAGAGAAAATTGCTTGGTATCTGCCAGATCTGAGATAAAATGCTGTGTATTTTGACTTGGATTATAAAATTTTGTGAATTTAGGTTCAGGCAATGCACATTTGAGTGGAGAGGAAAAGTGATAGGATTTGAGCTATTGATCAGGAATAAGAATCAGTCGTGACATATAGCGTTTGTTTTTATGTGTTCCTGTCTTGTATTTTTCATCTGGGCACTATGCTCAGGAAGAGTCGGGGAATCTGAGATTCAGCTGAGAAATAGGGTACAAGATCAATGTAATCGGAAGGGGATTGAGAGTAACCCTCTGTGTTAGCTTCCCTTCACTGTAACAGCTACCCTGAGCCAACTTCACAGAAAAAAGTTGATTTGGGAGAGGGGTCACCATTTTAGTAGTCCCCAACTCTGGCTGATTGGCCTGAATACTTTAGTGACTGGAGACATCTGGTGAGAGCCTATGGCAGGAGTGAAACTACTCACTTCCCAAGCAGACAAGAAAGAAAGAAAGAAAGAAAGAAGATAAGAAAGAAGAAAGAGAAAGAAGAAGAAAAGAACCCAGAAGAAAGAAAGGAGGGAGGGAGGGAGGGAAGGAGGGGAGGGAGGGGAGGGAGGGAGGGGGAGGGAGGGAGGGAGGGAGGGAGGGATGGAGGGAGGGATGGAGGGAGGGAGGCGGGGAGGAAGGAAGGAAGGAAGGAAGAAACAAGAAGATACCAGGGTCTCATATTCCCATTTGAGTCACACCCCAGAAACCTAAGGACCATCAAGACTCACTTCTTAAAGTGTCTATCATCTTTTAATTCTGCTGATAAAGAAATCAAATGTTAACAGCCCTTTGGGAAACACTCAAGATCCAACTGAGGTGGCTGTTCAGTTGACATTAATGCAGGTACTGAATGCAGACTCTGGGTAAAATGGAATGAAGCCTTTGACACTTTAGATTGCTTGAAATGTTCAGCATGGCAAGATATTCCAGTGACGATATGCCAAAATTAGGAAACTAGACAGACAATACTTCCTCTAAGGACCTCTGCATTTTAATACTCTAGCAGAGCTTAACTCTGCCTGTGAATCTGTGTTTGCTTACCTATAAAATTTCTACTTATAGATGTAATCTGTCTGCTATTTCCACAGCCTGTTCCATTTAGAAACTAATTTTTAAAATGACACACTTGACTGTATTATATCGATTTGTACAACAATGTTAAACTTTACCTCCCATTTTAGTAAACAATTTAATAGATGAGTAAGGAAAGCTATATGAATGTATTTTAAATAACTGGTTTTATATTTTTAGCATAAGTTCAACAGTTAGCATATGCCTAGAGTATTTTTAATTAATATCGTTTCCCAATCCATCATAAGTCGAAGTTTTTAAGAACTAATTGGTATGCGTAGCTTTTAATGGTCTAAATCTTGAAAATTATTTCTCTTTTTTCTATTTCTGAGTTTTTTTAAAAAAAATTATGATGCTATGGCTTCTATTTTTGTAGTTAAAATAGCTTTACCTGGAAATTCCCAAGGGTTTATTCATCACTTGTCAAATCAAATGTAATCGCTTTCAGAGACTCAGTAAAGATTATTGCATCAATTTGCTTACTCTATATGCAGCCAAAGTTAGTGTTAGAAGTGCCTTTCCCTCCGTTTATGTGATTCTTTTTTCTTCAGGAGTATTGAAAAGTTCAGCTTTCACATTCAAAAGTCAAAGTAAAAACGCAATTTATTTCAAACATCCCTAAAGTCATTTAATGAAGTGAAGAAAGCTCCAAAATGTATGATTAATTAGTAACAATATTGGAAATACTCAGATGCTATAGTTTTAGCTAAAGAAAGGAGCCTTCTAACTTAAGTAAAGGTAAGAATATGCCCCAGGACTCCAAAACATCTGTTCTGTAGTGCTGACACATCTTCTTGAAGGAGAAAACTATAGCCTTGACCACAGCCATCCTGAGCCACTGGTACTGAAGGGAGTGTACTGGACCATACACTGTATGGAGAAAATCCTTCCCTTGTCTCTACTCCTTCTTTACCCATTTGCCCGACTGATGGCAGTCACAGGCTTTTTATAACCAGGGTGTCCACTGCTCATTCCATAATTTCTTATCACTCACATTAGAAATATTATCTTCTATAGACCAGGTACTTGAGCAAATCATATCAGACCAAAACAAAAATTCTCTCCGAGTTGTGGAAATTGTTCTAGTGTTAACAAGAAATAGCATAAACATGTTTAGAAATTGATTGACATTGTGAGGATTAACTGTTAGCCAAACATACTGGACCATCCCTTCCCTTCAGAAACAGACACTTGTCAGGTGTGCAGAAGGCAAAGCTGTAATCCCTGCATTGCAGGTGGGGGCATGGGAGGGGATGGGAGATAGGATAGATAAGTGTTTAGGGGAATGTGATTTTCTCTCTCTCTCTCTCTCTCTCTCTCTCTCTCTCTCTCTCTCTCTCCATATAGACAGGAAGTAGCATTCTCCATATGAATCAGGAAGTCACACTAAGCTGCACCTGTGTGTTGCTATCATGCTGCCTACGATGCTAATAACAAACTAACTCTCTAAAACGGTAAGCAAGGCCCCAATTAAATGCTTTATTTGTAAGATTTGCCTTAGTCTTAGTGCCTCTTCAAAGCAAGACAACAATGACTGAGAAGCCTGGTTTGGAATTTTTCTTTTAAACTCAAATGCAATTGACCTTGAACTTCATTTATTTCATTTTTGAGTCCATTCTAATTTTTTCTCTATTATTGATTACTAAGAGGCCCCAAAAGGGACTCCAATTTTCCCAGTACAGCATAACAACTCTCATAGGAATTCCAAAAATTTCCAGCAACAAAATATGTTTCAGTGATGCTTAAAAATTGTTTTATTAAATTATGAAGTGGGGATTGAAGAGATGGCTCAGTGCTTAAGAATGTATCCTGCTCTTTAGAGGATCTGAATTCGGTTTTTAACACTCATGGCAGTTGGCTCACAAATATCTTTATCCCCTGCCGCACCGAAATATGACGCCACTGGCATCTTCCGTTTGCCTGTACACAGCTGCACATGTCCACACAGTGATGCACAAATGATGGAGGACGTCATCTGTCTGTGTACTTTCAATTGGTTAATAAAGCAACTGCCTTGGCCCTTTAATAGGACAGAAAATTAGATAGGCGGAGTAGACAAAACAAAATTGTGGGAGAAAGGAAACAGAGTCAGGCAGACACCTCAGGCAGTCGCCATGACTCTTCTCTCTGAGACAGACACAGTTTAAGATCTCTCCTGGTAAGCCACCACCTCGTGGTGCTACACAGATTACTAAATATAGGTTAGTCAAGATATGAGAGTTAGCCAGTAAGAGACTAAAACTAATGGGTCAAACAATGTTTAAAAAAAATAAGTTTCCGTGTAATTATTTTGGATGTAAAGCTAGCCGGGTGGTGGGACACAGCCCGCCGCCTCACTACTACAAACAAATGCACATAATTTTAAAGTAATAAAAATAAATATAAAAATTAAAAGGTGCCCAAGGAACTAGCTGGGGGCATCTTCCTGGGAGCCCGAAAAGGCCAGTTCCTATAGCCATACTGATGAATTTCTTGCATATCACCATAGAACCTCCACCTGGCGATAGATGAAGAAAATGACTGAGCCCCACATTGGAGCACTGGACTGAGTGCCCAAGGTCCTGATGAGGAGCAGAAGGAGGGAGAACATGAGAAAGAAAGTCAGGACCATGAGGGGTGCGATCACCCATGGAGACGGTAGGACAGAACTAACGGGAGATCACCAACTCCAGTTGGAATGGGACTGATGGAACATGCGACCAAACCAGACTCTCTGAATGTGGCCGACGGTGGGGGCTGACTGAGAAGCCAAGGACAATGGCGCTGGGCTTTGATTCTTCTGCATGGACGGGCTCTGTGGGAGCCTTCTCAGCTTGGTCAATCACCTTCCTGGACCTGGGGGGAGTTGGGAGGACCTTGGTCTTAACATAGAGTAGGGAACCCCCATGGCTCCTTGGCCTGGAGAGGGAGGGAGGGGGGTATGGGTGGAGGGGAGGGACGGAAGGGGGAGGAGGCGGGGAGGAGATGGAAATTTTTAAATATAAAAAAATAAACCAAAAAAATTAAAAGGTAGAGTAAAGATTTCTCTCTTGAAACTAGGTGGAACCTACTGAGTGGATTTCTGATTTAGTGGGTGAGGTGAGCCTGTATGGTCTTTGGTGCCAGGACAATCAACTTGTTTTCTGACCCTGAGCTGTCTGGCTTACCAATCTTTGATACTGCAAAGAAAGTCCAATGAGAAACGTTTAGAGGTATTTGTGGCTCAAGAGATGACTCCTCAGGTTAGGAGCATTTGTGCTCTTAGGGAGCGGCTTAGAGTTCATTTCTATCACTTACATCAGGCTGCACACAACCAGGTGCAGGTTCAGTTCCAGGGTCTACTAAATCATCTACTGGTCTCTGCAGACAAATGTGGCACAAGCACACCCGTGAATAAATATTTGACCTGCTCCTGTTTGGATAGTAAAATACTCTAGACGCACAGATTCAAGGCATAGTCTCCATCTTTACTACTAGGAGGAAGTGAACACCTATAGGAAGGTGGAAACAATGGGCATGAATTGAAATATTGGTGCCACATCTGTGGAAGCAATATTGGACCCAAGCCATTTCTTTTCTTTCTGTTTGCTAATCATTGTGACATGCGACGCTCCCTCTCAGCATTGCCTCTCTGTCATCTTATGTGTTTGGGCGAGAGATGAAAATATTCTAGAGACACTGTTGCCCCTCTCTAGACTGCCAGAATTTTGAAACAATGTCCCCAGGAACTTCATACTGAAAGAAGAAGAGAGGTTTTCAACCTTTAAGACCCACCTCACCGGAGATTAGAACCAAAACAAGACAAGGAAGAGATGGGTATGACCACAAATGACCAGGATTGCTTAAGTAAGTAGATCTCTGACCCTCTACTAAAGCCTCAATCTTACTTCAGGAATAAATATGCATTTAGGGGAAAGGGAAGCACTGGACCTTCTTTGTTACTCTACCCAAAGTGGTCAAGTAGGTGAAATCTTTCTTTTGTTTAATTTTTGCATCTAATTTGACTGTTTTACTTGACTCGTGGAGAGGGAAAGGCAGATGAACTGGTCTGGTGCGGCCTCCAGCTGTAATTCCAAATTTGATCACACCCTAATATACTACTTAACAAGATCAAGTCAACAGAGCTAAGAATCTAAACTGAATCTCTGGAACAGGAGACCCAAATAACCTTTCCCTCCCTCAATGGTGATGACCTCAGATATTTTGTCACAGTGGCTGAAAGCAGATTAACACTTGTTCCTGGGTGTCGTGTGGAGCTGGCGGGCGGCTTTTCGTCCTGCCCTGGATCCCACATGGTTAGCTTATGCCCCAAAATAACAAACACAACAATTGATTTCTTTTAATACTGCCTGGCCCACTTATTTTCTGCCTCTTACTCAATCTTGATTAACCCATATCTAAATCTGTGTAGCACCAAAAGTGGTGGCTTACCAGGTAGATTCTAGCGTACATCCATCTTGGGCTGGAGCTTCATCGCATCTGGCATCTCTCTGAGGAGAGGCACGGCGGTCTGTCTAACTTAAGAGAGGCGTGGCATCTGACTGAGCCATCTACCTCACTTCCTTCTTCCTGTTCTGTCTACTCCACCCACCTAAGGGCCGGTCTATCAGATGGGCCAGGCAGTTTCTTTATTAATTATCCAATGAAATCATCAGATAGATAGAAGACAGACCTACATCATTTCCCCTTTTTCTGTTTAAACAAAAAAGAAAAGCTTTCACTTTAACATAGTAAAATTACATATAACAAAACAGTTATCATGCAAAAATTACAGTTACAATATTTATATCTACTTTATCTTTTATCGTAACAAAGGAAAACAACTATATCTATTCTTCAGCTCCATCAAAGACTCCAGAAGAACACAATATTACCTAAGTAAATAAGAAATATGCAATTTCCATATAACTCTAGAAATGATAGAGACATCTCGCTGCCTGGACAGTCACCCAAAGTTCTTTTGTATTGTTGGGGCATCTATCTTCTGCCTATTGGCCCACAGTATCCAGCAGAGTTTCCCATGAAGCAGGAAATTTCAAAGACAGTTCAGTCACTATCTGCTGTGTCCTGCAGAATGTCTCGCAGACTCTTTCATGAATCAGGAACCCAAAGAGATCATCTCACCTCTAGGCAAGTTCAGCAGTCCTCTCTCTGAGGGTTCTCTGTGTCCAGTTTATGCAATAGTCCAGGCAAGAGCAGTTTCTTGCCCAAATGGCTATCAAACTCAATAAGGAGCCTCTTCGATGCCCATCTTCCTCTTGAAGTAGATTGGTGCTGCCAGGAGCAGACATGTCTCATTGTCATGAAAAACCCTAAGTTATTAAGACATTTAAAATGCAATATTCTGTAGTCTTTGGAAGATATGAAGTATGCCTATCTAACTGAAATATATCTCTATATATCTAGAAAATCTAACTAACATGACTACAAGCTTAACTATTATCAATGATTATTCATTAGCAACCTATATTTCCTAATTATACATTACATTTTTAAATGAACTACATAATCACAATACCTTAATCATTATTAGAAATACATATACATATAACAAAATTGTATCACTAAGCAACATCCACATCAATGCAAATTATTCATATCTATATCAGATCCCCCTTTAACTGTAAAGAACATTTATAAACAATATTTGGGAATATGGACGTAGTTATTCTCTCCAAACTGCTTCCTGCTGAATGGGGACGCTTGTTAATCAGATCTTCATGGTGTAACCTGTGTGCCAGGTTCATCTCAGTCATCAGTTGGGTGCTGAAGTAATTTTTCTGAAGGTGTTCACAGCAACCTTTCAGGAGGGCGTGGGTCTTCATACCATATTGGGATAGAAGCAATCCACGGTCTCATTTTCTGTAAAATAAAAGAAGAATCTCTTTTCCAAAGTATCATATCCTTAGATCCAAATTCTAAAGTCAAGGTATTTTCAAGATACTTTTCTTGGATTAGTTCAGCAGCATTGACATAACAAATATTTTATAGAAGCTGTTGCTCCTTCAACATTCAAACAATTCAAAAGAGAGCATAATTGTCATACAGTATCAAGATTCTCTGTGTATTTTCCATCTTATACAACTTTATTTTAACCTCCTATTTCATTTATTTTATACTTCATTTTTTGAGACAGTGGCTGTAAGCAGATTAACACTTGTTCCTGGGCCTGTGATGCATCCAACTATCCCCAACCTATTTCTAGTAATTAGAATGAGCCTTTAATAGTATCCAAATATACTCAGGTGTGCTGAACTATGACCAAGTGACCCTAGTCAATGTCACATGGAGACAGAGGAGAGCATCAGTATGTGCCATGTCCTAGTTTCTGGCCTGCTGATCATGAACATTATCAAGTAACTGCTGTTTTAAACTACCTATCTTGCAATGGTTTTCTAGTTGATAGTAAATAACTAAAATGACATCAGCTGTCTACATTCATTCATGATACTGAAGTTCATTTTCTGTCATTTAATATCCTTATTTGTCATCATGTAGTATCCAGTACCTTGCAAGGCTATTCTTGACCTTCTCCATATTGTTCACACCCAAATTGTGGCTCTCACTTCCCTAATAAATGCTACAACTTGCCTGGCCAAATGGGAAAATGTCTAAATATACGGAATTAATTTCTCAATGACAAAATATCGAATCTTCTTCTCCATTTTTTTCCCGCATGCCTAGTCAGCTCGTATATGGTGATTCTGTTGAACTTGTCCATATTTGGTTTCATGGTCTAAGTTAATGAAGACTACTGACCAGGTCTCTTCCTCAAGAGGCCACCAGATCTCATTACAGATAGTTGTGAACCATTATGTGATTGCTGGAAATTGAACTCATGATCTTTGGAAGAGCAAGCAGTGCTCTTAATGGCTGAGCCTTCTTATTAAAACCTAGATAAGTCTTCACAGATTTTTCTCTTTCTTTTTCCTCTTTTGTTTCTTGTTGGGAAAACTCTATACCAATCACCAAAGCATTTCTACTTTTGTTCTAATATTAAACTGAGTTCTCTAGTCCTGAGAATGTTTTCTTTCCTTATCTTTACCTTCCTACTTCATCTGTGCCCACAAATGGCTCTATTCTTAGTCGTTTTTCAATTTCATAGTCACAATCTTTTAAAATGATTGCTTTCCTTGAGTTCTGAAGACACTGTATTTGAATCATCTTACACATCACTGAATAATGACCTTCCTGAAACATGTTATATCACCAAGTTCTCTGTTGCATGAACTCCCAGTGGCTCCCCATTATCTTCTCAAGACCCTAATTCTTCATGGAAATTTTAACTCTCCATACACACAGCTTCTCTTTGTATTTTGGGTTTTACTTTGAAGGGCTTTATTCAATTGGACGTGCCAGACACCACCACTTCTTGTAAGATGCTTATCTTGAAAGACTTTACTTCTGAATCTGATCCATGCTTCCATGCTCTACTGAGATCCAATTCTCCAACTCAGACCAACTCTCCAACAATGACTGACACACTGTGAACTTGTCCTTCTCTCCAATAAAATTTGTGTTGAGGATTATTTTTTTCTGTTTTATTAAATGTTTTGACTTTACTATCTCACTTCCTAACTTATTCCAGAAAATTGTTAAGGGCTATAGGATAAAAGGCATTGAGATGCACAAAAAGTAGTCATTAATCTCAGGAAGCAGAGATGAATGGATCTCTGTGAGTTCAATGCCAGTCTGATATATCTCTTGATATCCATGTCAGCCAAGGTTCCACAGTGAGACCCATCTCCAATAAATAATTAAAACACAATAATATAGCAAATCTCTAGTAGGAAGAACAACTGAATGGGAATTTGGGAGAAGCTCGGAAAAGACTTCTAGAGTATATTAAAGGATATTGAAGTTGAGTCTTTCAAATGGGATTAAGTGGTGAAGATAAGGGAAGTAAGGAACTAGAGAGAGGAAATCATGATGCCAGGATGAAGGAACATGGCAACGTCTGTCACTGAAGCATGAGATGCTTGAATAAGCAAAGAAAGAGATATGGAAGAAGCAGGTGAGCAGAGGCTCAGGCAATCTGATTTCATACAAAGCTTCATTGGTCCCAGAAGAAACTGCATAGAGAAATGACTTTCACCGGTGTGTTGATGGGAAACAAAATGCTCAGACTGAGGTATCTGAGAGAAAATAGCTCTGTTAGTCCTACATTCATATAACTTCTAGAAGTTATACTCAGAGTCCTGCTCAGGGAAGATATTTAACAACGTTTCCGATTTTTGAATAAAGGGATTTAGAATTATTATATTAAAAACAACCAGTTCACCAAATTTGTTAATATCATTATTATTCTTCAGCTGAAAACCCACTCATTCTTCTAGAGCTGCTGACAGAGATACTTCCCAGGACTGTGTTTGCTGACTTCATGTTAGCAACTGTTCCTTGCTGTGGTCTTCGCTGAGTGGCTGGTGTTTTTCTGCTTCCTTCTCATCCATTTTATTCCGGCTCATAAGTGGTGTTGAAAGGACACACACCATGGCTGAATGTGTGAGTTGGGAAAGAGTTTTCCAGATCGGAAAAGTTTAGCCTTAGCAGAAGTGTGGACGGAACACCTTTCAACAGCTCAGAGGAGAATGAGGCGAACATTCCTGCATTGCACTAGAGGTGGAAGGTCCAGAGGGGCTATCATGGCCTCCAAGAGCTTGGGAATCCACAGTCTGGCCTGACACTGGCAGTCAGCACCAATAAAGTCTCAAGGACAGCTAAGCAAAAGGCTCATGTCTCAGACGCCCTTGATTTCTGTCGTTCCTACTAACATTTGCCTGTTTTACTTCTTGGCTATGTCTGGATGGAAACTGTTTCTGTGGTGGTTCAGAATCCAGATGAAATCTGAGAAGTAAACGTTTTACGTTATCTTCTCTAGCAAAATCACCATTGCCCTTCCCTACACCGTAGCTTCCTTTGGATTATAAAATCTATGCCAATGAGATGAAGAATGGGATAGGAAAAAGGAACTTGTTTAAGACATAAGTAATGTTGATGGCTAAAAAAATGACTTTATCTGCTCTTTTGGCTATTGGCGGAAAGCGGGGAGTAGAAAAATACCCAGGTTTATTTGGTGATAAACTGTTTGAAGCAAGACTATCTTGAGTGACCAGCTGTGCCCAGATAGGGCTCTCAGGAGAAGCATAACAAAATTCCCACCTGGGTTTTCAATTCCCTGTCGATGACAGTTCTAATGTTTCACAAGGGAAAGTGATACATGTGCCGCTGTTTATAACATGAAGGGTATTATAAATTAAGAAGAGTGTTAGGGGTACACTACTTAGAACTCTATTTCTTGGGCATTGCCCTTTGAAAAAATTACTGATGTTCTCTAAGTTCTTTTATGCCAAAGAAAAGCACAAAATAAACTTTCAGGAACACTGTGATGCCCCATTACAGATACATCACGAGAACTTCTTCTCCCATTTCTGTGTCTTTGATAGCAAGAAGTAGTTGTCATTATTATTCATAAACTCATTTCTCACATCACTAAATAGCATCAGCATGTACTAAAAGTGCATATGAAGTTCTTTTATTAGAGAAAGCTCCACATTCTTTGCATAATTAATTTATCATTGTAGGAAGGATCAAACAAACATGACTCTCCCAACAACCTCCATCAGTTCTTTAAGAAGAAGAAAAAAAAACTTTTGCCAACTAAGTCTATGAATAATTTATAACCATTTTGATTCCAACCCATTTATTTACTTAACAAATATTTATGAAGCACATATCAATAGAGTGTATGTTAGTGGCAGGCACTATTTATAACAGCAAGGACAATGTTATTAATATATCCAAGCCTGTGCCTGCAGGGAGCTTCCATTCTGGTCCCATGATAAGGGCCACTGAAAACAGTGGAGCAGGGCAAAGGTAGAGAAAATATGACTGGTATAAGTACCTGGTGAACTGCAATGGGGCTGGAGTTACAGCCACCTTACTATCTGCAAAATATGATGATCAGAAATGGGTGAGAAAAAATACTCCGCTGCCACTATTTTTGTTTCCCAGTTTCTCCACATACCAACAGCTAGCACCAAGGGGCCATTAGGGGATGGGAAACCTCAGAATGGCTGTGAGTCATGGGGGATAAAGTTCCAAGTGTCTATATTTGTCCGCGGTGGAATAAACTGTCCTTTTCTAACATAAGCCTCACCACTTCCCATTACCCAAATTCCACAGCACATATTTCTTCTGGGAAAATGGAATGGAAACCATTTTATCCATGGAAAGTCGGTGTGAACTGTTTCACTTGGACTTAGAGCTGACCCAAAGCTTGAAGAGTACAAATAACGGGCTCAATGACAGGCTAAGAATTGACAAGAACTCGCTATGCTGGCAATAACAAGAAGATAAACAACCTGTGAATATAGGGAGGGGATTTGTACACAATCCAACATTTAGACTTTAAAAATCAACAAGCATGGGTTTGAAAGACACGTTTGATCAATACAGAGTCATCTGTTATTAATCCCCAGGCAGATTCCCAATTGCCTAAGAGCTCAAAATATCATTATTTCATGATTATACTTTGCTTTTATGTCAATTATAAAATTATAAGGTTATTTTTGAGAAGATACTAAGTTAGTGTTAAGTTGTTGCCTTCTTGGTGGCAAAGACCAGTTTTTACCTCCCTTTGTATCCTAGCCCTCTTTTGTAACACACAATCAATAGATCTGTTCAACTCACTGCATGAAGCATAATATTTCATTGTAATAACCAAGTATTTTTGTACACATACAATTAAAAAATGTTTCCTTGTAGGCTGCAGTGCTGTAGAAAACATTACAAAACACTTTCACATTTGGGCATGCACTGAGTGTGTCCATTGGACTATGACCAAGAGAGACGGAATGGTTTTTAGGCCAACAGCCCACAAGGAAGTTGTTCTGCAAAAGAGAACATTTCTATCTTGGAGAAAAGAAGCTTGGGGAAAATGATAGCCCATTAGAAATACATGAGAAGCTTTCATAAAAACACAATTAGATATATTCTATGTAGCTCTGGGAAGAAGAAGCACGTCAGGAAATAAAGAAAGATTTTAACTGGCCAAAAGAATCTGAAGTGAACTGTTCTGCCTCCAAAATTAAGATTCTCTTCACCAGAAGTGGTCAAGTCAAATCCGGATCATTGTCCTTGTAAAAACCCTGTCATAGGTGGAAAGTTCTCATGGGAAATTGGGGTTCTAATGTTCTACCCAACCTTGATCAGCTGATTCTGCTGCTGTGTAAGCAACAACCACTGGGAACAATTTTATTTTAAGGAGAAGAATCACTTCTCAGACCATTATTTTTGGATTTTTCCCATCTGAAAATCAAGCTGTTCTCTTGAGCTAACAATAACATTCCACTGAGTGATGTTCATACTTGGATTGTAATGCTGATTTTAGGCAATGTTATGGTGAGCTGTCAGCATTTCTAGGTGGTATAAGAGGCTACTATGCCATCCTGCTCAAGTTTCCCTAGCCATTTCCTGTCACACTGCTATCCAAGCGTGCCAAATGAGTCAGGGTTCTGTGAGTTCAACTCCTGTCCACAGATAAGCTTCTTTGTCACAGATCATAACCTCTAGCAGAGAAAATAATGTTCTTTTGGCGTCTGTCAGTGTCTTACTATTCAAGCATAGATTATCCTCATATTTCTTCAACAAAAATTCATTTGCTAATATTTATTGAGCTTAAGTCTAAGCATATAATGCCAAATAAGATATCCAACCCTCCATGAGCTGCCAGCTTAGTAGAAAAACAAGTTTAGGTGCAAATCATTACAACAACCTGTGACATCCACTTAACATAATTTGTTCAAGATACTAAAGTAGCTAACAGAATAAAGCTGCTCATTCTGAGTAGATTCCAAATGATACCACACAGTATGCCTTAAAATGAATCTTGAGGAATAAGAATGGCATATTATATTTGGGTACTAAAGGTCAATTTGCAACGATGAAAGAAATATTGTCCTGGAGGGGTATTGTCACAGAGGTTTCAGTAAACAGGGATTTGACAGCTAAATTCACAGAATTCATTGTGAGTTGCCAGGGCCTGTGTTATACTGAGGAAGTGAGGTTGGTCTGCAATAATCCTCTGCTTTGGAGCAGTTCTTGGTAGAGAGACACCACTACAGCCGTCCTATGTTCTAACCTCTACTTCCTGCCTTGGTGACATTTTATGTTCCAGTGTTCTTCACCTATAACTTCAAGAAAGTTTTGAGAGACTCCATCTGGAAAACTCATGCAACACTGTTGTAATTGCCTTCCCAGATGAACCTTTCTCCCCAGGACTGTCTTCCTTTAGATGAAAAGAAATACCTGTTAAGGTAAATTAAAATACTGACCAGGCTTGAACCCTTGTGTAGCTAGTAAGGCCTTATAAGAAATCTTAATGTTGTTTATGTTGAAAACATAAGTAAATTTTAACTTGAGTTATATGATGTCAGGACCTATATTAAAGAAAAACAAAGCATATACTCAACCAATTTGTAGCAGTCGACTGATTTTTTATTGATTTTATTGAGTGATACTTTTTTCTCTGTTGCCTTCCCTTCCTCTCCCCTCCCCTTCAATCCTCTCCCATGGTCCCCATGCTCCCATTTTATGCAGGAGATCTTGTCTTTTTCTATTTCCCATATAGATTAGATCCATGTATGACTCTCTTAGGGTCTTCATTCTTGTCTAGGTTCTCTGGGATTGTGATTTATAGGCTGGTTTTCTTTGCTTTATGTTTAAAAACCACTTATGAGTGAGTACATGTGATAATTGTCTTTCTGGTTCTGGGTTACCTCACTCAATATAATGTTTTCTAGCTCTATTTATTTGCCTGAAAATTTCAAGATGTCATTATTTTTTCTGCTGTGTAGTACTCCATTGTGTAAATGTACCACATTTTCTTTATCGATTTTTCAGTCGAGGGGCATTGTTTCCAGGTTCTGTCTATGAAAAACAGTTCTGCTATGAACATAGTTGAACACATGTCCTTGTGGTATGATTGAACATCCTTTGGATATATACCCAAAAATGGTATTTCTGGGTCTTGAGGAAGGTTGTTTCCTAATTTTCTGAGAAACCATCATACTGTTATCCAAAGACCTAAAAATAACTCTCAACAGAAGAATCTAAAATGGCCGAGAGACACTTGAGGAAATGCTCAATATTTTTATTCATCAGAGAAATGAAAATCAAAACAACTCTGAGATTCCATCTCACACCTGTTAGAATGGCCAAGATCAAAAACACTGATGACAACTTATGCTGGAGAGGATGTGGGGTAAAGGGAACACTCCTGAAGAGCTGGTGGGAGTCAACTGGGTTATAATTATAGAACTAGAAACTTCCAAGAGAGGGAGATCTAGTGACTCAAACTGCGTAATCGCTCAAATGTTTTCTTGCTTGGCTTCCACATCTTATAAAAATCTTCTCCCACTAACCTTCAAAGAAGTTCAACTTCTAATTTGGAGTTTCTAAATATAAAAGTAGCTGATTACTCAAAAAATCTTTTTAAAAGTTGTAACATGGCTCTGTTTACTTTTTACATGCCAAAAGAAAGACATAAAATGTAAATGAGGCAAGAAAACAAATGTTCGTACCAGAGCTGAGACTGGATGAGTGCTTAAAAACTGCCGAGCAGATAGTGAGAGCATCATTCGTTTTATTGTTCTCGTTGAGTTATACATTTTTTCTTTGCTTCCCTCCCTTCCTCCCCTCTCCTCATCTCCTCTTCCCCATAACCCCCACATTCCCAAGATCCCAGGAGATCTTGTCATATATATATATATATATATATATATATATATATATATGACATATATATGACATATATATCCATGCATGTCTCTTTTAGGGTCTTCTTTGTTGTCTATGTTTCCTGGGGTTGTGGACTGTAGGCTGGTTTTTCTTTGCTTTATGTCTAAAAATCACTTATGAGTGAGTACATATTATATTTGTCTTTCTGGATCTGGGTTAATCTGGGTTCTTACTCAGTAGGGCTTTTTCTAGATCCATCCATTGAGAGCATCATGGTTTTTTTTTTCAAAAGATATCACATTTTAATATGAAAGTGACATGTAAATTTGATAACTAGAGAACTAAGTATGTTTATTCTTTGTCTATATTGATCCTATCAAAATAATATCCTTAAATTCTATGATAGCTCTTAATTGTAGGATGAAAACCTTGATTTTAAGAATTCCAATTGATAATTTTAGATTTCTTTATCAATCCTCTATGAGATTGTGAAAAGAAATAAACAAATCTCTCAGAGAAGAAAGAAGGAAGAACGTGTTAATGTTACTAAAATTAATATATATATATATATATGTATATATATTTGATTTCTAAAATATGTTTATTGTAGTTTGTCAAATAAAATGAATATTTCTTACATATTTCTCTCCTATTCAGTATGTTCTTTCTTCTCTTTAGTCACCACGAGTCTTTTACTTTTCCTAGTGACCTTATAAAATGACCATTTTAATTTAGGTAAAATAAAAGTAGTTAGCCCAGGTGCACGAGTCAGGACAAGGTCAGTGCTGACCTAGGTGAACAGAGGTGAATGCAGAGACCCATGGCTGCCGAGAATAGGAATAAATGGTTGAGTGCCTGCCTAAACATGGTTGTACACCCCCTTAGAGACTCAGGGCATAGCATGGAAGTGGACAGGGAAAGAATGCAGGCACCAGAAGATGAGGGAAAGGTAGTGAAACACTCTCATTTCTTTTCTTTTCTTTTCTTTTTTTTTTTTTTTTTTTTTTTTTTTGGTTTTTCGAGACAGAGTTTCTCTGTAGCTTTGGAGCCTGTCCTGGAACTAGCTCTTGTAGACCAGGCTGGCCTCGAACTCACAGAGATCCATCTGCCTCTGCCTCCTGAGTGCTGGGATTAAAGGCGTGCGCCACCACCGCCCGGCTTAACACTCTCATTTCTAAGCATGACACAATCATTGTCATTTTGAACTAATGGCAGATGCAATTAACTGCACTGGGCCTGGGCCAGTCTGGCTTTGTCAGCAATTAGTTGTGAATAGAGGAGGAAATTTACTGGGCTCTTCGTGCTAAACTCTCAGCTACTGAACGATTCTGGAAGAGAAGGATTCATTGTCTACGGTTTTGAACCTACTTATGGTTTCACCAGACGCCAATGAAGAGCTTAAACCCCATGGTCATGCAGCCTACCTTGGTTAAACTCAAGGAGTTACAGAACAAAACAAGAAGACATAAAGAGAAAAGGGATTTTTTTTTTTTTAGGGACGAGAAGGAGAAGGCAGGGGGTAAAAGGTGAGAGCAATCAGAATGCATCTCATACATGTTTGGAAATGTCAAAGAACAAGTTCAATTAGTAATAATAATAAAAGCTATAAATAGAGCTTCACAGGTCCCTCCTTAAATATATAATTTTGTAGTGTCTAGAGAAACGGTTGGCTAGCACTAATCAGACAGAAAATTTTTGTACTATTACAAGGAAAGACAAAGTCATGCCTAATGAATTTTAAGGACATGAACTTAATAACACACATGGTTCATCTTTGAAACCATGCCATCTCCTATTCCCTGGGGTGCCTTCATTCCAGCATCACCACATAAGCTGACCTAGTCTAGAAGTGCACAAAGAGCAGGGATACAAATGGACCAGAAGGGAGGTTGTCACCCCCTTGATACCATGTCCTGTCTTTGATTTGTTAGAAAAATCTAAATCTATGTCCAAATATTTGTATTAATGTTGAGAAAAAATAGAACGGCATATTCTATTTATTCTGTCATTTGCTTGCAATAAAATAATGAAATACATTTCAGTGAAAAGAAAATGTTTTTCTGGTGCCGTCTTCTCTCCCAGTGACAGTGAAGTTCAAGCTAATTCTCTAACAAAAGTCAGAAGCAGCAGCGGCAGCAAAAAAATATTAGTTGTTTCTCTGGGTCCGAATGAAAGAGCTCAGCATGTTTACTTATACTGGATAAAATATACCTAAACATAACCTTTGCTAATAAGGAGCTTAAGCCTGTATTTAAAGATCTCAGCGACTGCAAAGATATCCCAGGAGCTGAAGCAGGGAGACTTTTAAAATTTAATTATTTTTAAATGATTCTCACCAGATGCTTTACACTTCTATTTGGTGCCTGGTGTCTCCGCACTCCATATGAAAGCAGGTTAGCTGAGCTCTCCACTCTCCGTGGGTTAGCTGCAAAACCCACCTTCTAATTAACGGTAAGAAGTGACATTTGTGCCCTATAGTCTGGGACACTGATGCTCACGAGGTTGACTAATGTGCACCTCGAGCATTAGGTACTCATCTCTCATTAAGTCAACTGTCCCTCTCTTAGCAAGTTTACATTCTAGTGAAACAGTTTCCTTGACGTTAAAAGAAAGGTATATTTATCCCACTGGCAAATGAATGGGAAAAGGATCTGAAACTGGTTATGTCTGCTACCCACACATCGTTCTTAATGGGAGAAAGTTCTCATTTGGGGAGAGATGCTGAGAAAGGAAAATGAAGGAGGAGGAAGGGCAGAAGCTAGGCTGTGCAAAGCTGCGAAGTCTGCCCTGGGGAAGCATGAAGTACCACGTGGAGACCAGGCTAGTCCTTTCTAGACCCAGTCTTGCCATATTGAGTCTACAGCAGGAACTGTGGCTTGAACGGTAGCCCTCGGATCTCATGATACAAAGAACTTCATGATACAGAGAATCCATTCCTTTTAAAAACATATTGGCTACCAACCCCAGGTGAAGCCAATCACAGCAGGAATTTCAGTAGATTTGTACTAGAGGGTAGACTGGGCTATATGTGCTCCTATTTTATTTGAATGTATGAAGCTTTGAAATATTCATATCATATTTTATGTTGAGAATATAAGATTATTAGTTGGTTGGTTTTAGTAGTACCTTAATCTTTAAAAACATTTTCCCCAATCATAAGTTTTCCTTTTGGTGAATTTAATCATGGCAAATTATGATTCAAAACCAGTAACTGCAAATTAAAAGAAAAACTGTTATAGTTAAATTTAGTTGTGAAATTTAAATACCTGGGGAAAGAGGCCATTAACTGAGGAACTGATTCTATTGGGTTGGTCTCTGGTGATTTCTCTGAGGCATTTTCCTCTTTGTTGACTGAGGTAAGAAGGCTGTCAACTGTAAGCAATGTGGTCCCTAGGCAGTATCACCTGTGAGGCAGTCAGAGGAAGAAAGGCAGCAAGTAGGGTTCCTGTCTCTGCTTCAATTCCTGCCTCAGGTTTCTGGCTACAGTTCCCACTAAGCCCTCCCAAATGGCTATAACATATAAATGACTAGAACATATACACTGAATACATTTTTTCTTTCCCCTTGTTGCTATTGGTCATGGGGTTTATTAGCCCAATAAAAAGCTAACAAGAATGCAAAGAATTTGTAACCATTAAACAATGATTCATTCTGAGCAGTGTGACTAAATTGCTGCTATCCCACCCAGGACATGAATCATGACTTTGTATCCATTGGATACTTTGGATCAACTGTCAACATATCAGTGTTTGTTTTGAAGCAAATCTTCTTTCGCTTCATAATGGCCCCAAAGAGCAAGGTCAGTGATGCTGGTAATTCTGAATCCTAAGAGAAATTGTAAAGTGTTGTCTTTAGTTGAAAAAGTAAAAGTACAGAAATTTATTTTAACAGAGAAAGGGGGGCACTTAGAGGAACACATACAGAAACAGAGAGACAGAGAATGTGTATTATGCATTTTTACTAAAGTGTTTTATGTGCTATTTTATTAGTTGCTACTGTGATAAGGATGTATTCTATAGCAATAATATCTTAATTACTTTTATTTTGGTTGGAACTGATTGAGTTGAAAACTATGGGCCTTGCAACCATATATGTTGTCTAACTTTAGCCAAGTATGTACAGTTATTGACACAGTTACTTTAGGCATCAGCTTTTCCTCCTTTACAAGTAAAGACTCTGTGAACAAGTAATAGCAGCTGAGACCGATTTGCTAAAAGAAAAATACAAACACAAAGAGATTGTAAATCCAGGTTTAAATCTTTGGTTCACATAATCAGATACAAGAACTCACAATGACATCAAGCCTCGTGTGACTTGCTCCGTCTCTCGTTTATCTCTCTCATGGCCTCATCTTTAGTCAGGTCCTTTCTCATTAGCTGTGCTTGGAACTTCGAGATTGGTGGATATTCTTTTAGCCAGTTCAACAGATAAACAATTGTTTCTTTCCAGGAACTTAATGTTATCGCTCTTGCTCTGGCCAGCAGTGTCGATGGTTCTAGTTAGCTAATCTGAGTGCTCCTGATTTCTCTGAACCCTTGCCAACTCTGTCAAATTAATTTTGCCTGGAAGCTGTCTAGGGATTGCTCTTGAAGGGGAAATCTTATGACTATTACCAGAAAAAAGAAGTACACATTCTTGTCCAGGGTGCCTTCCTTCCCAGGATTGCATTGGCATGCGCCTTGCTTTAATAGAAATATGTTAGAGAAGACACGGGTGTTGTTTCTTATTGAACACTTTAAGAACCTGGTCATGCATTGCCATGCCTTCCGAGACAAAATCAGAAAACATAGCCAAAAAGTATAAGAAGCAAAGTTTTGCTGTTGTAAACCATTGGCTACAGCATTTGTTACTAAAGTAATTCTCAGTTTAAATAGACTGACAAATTAAGGGAAAACAACAGATGTTCACAATAGTCTATTTTTCTCTTCCCAATGCATATCTACTCTTGTTTTCTAACAAAACAGTTTCAAAGCTGTCTCCACCACATTTAATACTGCTTTAATTACATGTCTAAAGTGTGCTAACTTCCTGCCTAAGGAAAGGACGCATAAACCGCTGTCCAGTTGCGTCCTTCTAACCATTTACAGCCTCCACATTCAAGTTCAGACGTTTTGATGACAGTTGCTCTGGGTGAAGTACCTATTAAGGTCTACTGGTAAAATAAGCTATGGTTAAATTATATATTCAAATATGTTTAAATGATATATTTAATCACTTCACATACAAGGAACGTAAATGATTTTAGGAAGAGAAGACACGATGATGAAACAAACAGAAGGAATTTTTATTTTCTTCTTTTGGAAACTGAGAAAAGCAATCAGGGTTTTAACAGGTTCATAGCAAATAAGTATTTCGTCCTTCCCAGCATGGTGAGGGACTTTGTCTTCTCTGAATGTACCTCTGTGTTTGTTTTTCTTGTTTGCTTTTCTATCTCCATTGTCACATCTGAGACAGAGTTGGATAGGCTTCTTCATCTGAAATTGCCCTCTTCCAACTAATGCTAGATTCCACCTGCCCCTCAGTTAGCTTTATAATCCTCAAGTGAACAGTTCAAAGTTACTTGTTTCATGCCCATCGGCTTCTCCTAGTCTTGAATTGTTTTCAGTAAAGTCTTTAACTAGAGCTGGGCTTCCTGGCACATGCCCTTAATCCTTAATCTGCCATTCAGGAGGCAGCAGTAGGTGGATCTTTGACAGTTGCAGGGCCAACAAGGGCTACAAAGTTAGATTCTGTCTTAAAAAATAAAAATGAAGGGTGTTATCACAAACAGGAAGTGTGCAGGGGGAGATTTGTCATATCTGTCTTCCCTGGGGTTGCACCTTGACCCCTACACACACTCTCTGCTTTCCGTCTTCCCATTTTGTGAACAATATTGTAGTTTCAGCCCTCAGAACCTAACTTTATATATTTTGAGACGCCAGCCAGTTCCAGCCAAGTCAGGAGACAGCCAACTAATGAGCAGCTCTGCGGAAATTTCCACAGGGTAGCCAGCGAACAGGCTCAGATTGTGACTCACATTTCTTAAGCTTCACTGGTGATAGATTGAACTTCACTGTTCTGTAACACCTCACCACCAAGGAACTTAAAAAACTCGAACCAAGATTCTTTGGTTGAAAACAGAGGACTGGGGAGAGACCAACCCTATTTGAAGAGGAAAATAATTTTTTTCAGAGTCTAAATTAGCTCAGAAGAGTCAAATACACAAACGTTTGAGAGAATGAGATGCAGAAATTCTAGGAATATGTGTAGCAGAAGCTAATAGTCATCACATTCGCCACGAGTGTCCATAAGCAGGACATGTCCACCTGATATCTTCATTTCTGCTTCACCATGTTTTTTTTTTTTTTAAATAAGAGGTTCTTTTTTAGAAATATTTATTTATTTATTGTGTATACAATATTCTGTCTGTGTATATGCCTGCAGGCCAGAAGAGGGCACCAGACCCCATTACAGATGGTTGTGAGCCACCATGTGGTTGCTGGGAATTGAACTCAAGAACTTTGGAAGAGCAGGCAATGCTCTTAACCTCTGAGCCATCTCTCCAGCTCCTTCACCATGTTTTTTGTCCATGGTCTTATAAGATGCCAAGGTTCTTAGGGAATAAGGACTTGAATAAAAAGCAGATATCTAACATGTGCACCGAGGAAGGCTTGACAGTGGGTTTTTTCTTTCTTACCAGTTAGAGATGCTCTCAGAGTCATTTGAATTTCAAATACACATGGTTATGTCACCTTAAAGCCAATGTGTCCATTAAGCAAACTGAATGCTTTGCTCATCCTTTATTCCCCTCTTATTATTTTTGTCTTCCATTAGACCTTCCTTCCACCTATTTTACTTCTCCATCTTCAGACTCCACTCACTAGGAAGAAGCTTTCTTCCTAAGAACAGACCAATGTGGAAATAACTTCAATTGCTATATAAACCATCTAGTGCTGATTCTGCCTCCAAATTCTCTGTGAGGACACACCCTCTATCTTGTGGTCCAAGGGTTATTGTACTAGTCAAAGCCATCTGCATTCTTTTTCTTAATATGATTCCTTATTTATATTAGAACCTCCCACGATTGCTTCCTTATATGTTATGTGCAATACAATGTGTGTTAGTCGGGTAGGTGAATTTGTATTGATCCAAAACCATTTTTAAGAGCAGAGGTCATAGCTGCCTTGACTGACCTCCCACAACACCTGACACAGCATATCAGAAACAAATATTCATGAATAGACAACTCCACATGTATGTGGAATCTTATACAGAATCTGTAGCATCTCCACAGTTTCAGTGTGTGCACACTGTGTTGCTGTCCAGTTTAGATGTGAATTTGGGTGGCAAAAAGGGAGTGACAGGGAGATTCTATTCAAGAAAGCAGGCTTTGTGGTACTTACCCTCAATGCTAACATTAGGAGGTCAAAGCGTGTGATTTACCGTGGTTTTAGGGTCAGCTTGGGCTACACAATGAGTTCCAGGGTTGTCAGAGATATATAGCCAGACCTTGTCTGGGAAAAGGAAGAAAAAAGCTCCTAGCTTGGGAATAGCTTTTTAAATTGCAGAGTTGTACACATGCTGTTAGGGAGGAAAGATAGATGCGAGGTTGACCCAAAGGGGAAGAATTGACTGGAGATTTCCTTTGTTGACATTTCCTGTTCTCTGTGTTTAATGGGGCCTTTATCTGGGCCAGAGGCTTTCTCTGTGTGGGGATTACTGCAAAAGAGGAATACAGAAAAAGGTGAGAACATGACCAGAGCACAGAGGGAGAGCAGTGGCGACGGATATTTCCTGCTCTGGGCCCCACTTCTTAGATGGGACTTTTTCCATACACTCCCGGTAATTATTAGTCCAACAAATATATCATAAAGTTTTAGGGGAGAGGTAGGAACATTCAGTACCAAGTGCGTTCACTTGTTATCCTTTGGGCCAAATCTCCTCTGAGTTAATTAAATTCAAATAAGTGTCTTTCCATTTCTTGGGACTTCGGAGGAGGAGTCCAGAGCACTTCAGAAGTCACAGAACAGCCATTAGATGTTAATAACTAAGAACTGTTCCAACCTTTGCTGGTTTCAAATGAGAGGACCAGAGGCATAAAGCTCCACAGGGCATTGCTAACTTCCTGAGGCATTCAGCTGCTGAAAATGAATTCCTCGAATAATAGTTTCCTTTTCCAAAATTTAGCTGGATCAGATATTTTTACTAGGAAGGTCCTAATGAGATGCCGCAGGAACATGAGCGGCAAGCGGGGACCCTGCACAATCAATCAGTGGAGGTGTGCCACCTTGCCGCTGAAGATTGGAATAAATAACCTTGGTGATTTATAGCAGATGGTTTTCCACTTAGCTGTAGCCCACCAAAGCACATGCTAGGCAGGGTATGCTGGGAAAAGTCGAGGGAGAGCCATTTCTCTCTTTCTTGCTGTTTTCTAAAGGATACGTAACAATGCTTTGAGGATAGCTGTTTCTTGCGAAAAGGTTTCTGAGTGGACAAAGTTCTATGTAAAGACTAGAGAATTGTTTATGGTCAGTCCTACCAAAAACAAATCAGTAAATATTGTTCCAGTCTCCAAGCAGGAAAAGCAGAAGGGTCCTGTTGTTAAGTGAAAAGCCTCAGGTGCGTGTAGACTAGGGCCTTGGGAATGGGAATGGTGCCTCTGAGAAGCTAGCTCTAGTGGGCTGCTTTTGTAGATAAGTTTCTATCCACACACAAGGTGCATTCTCACACATTTCTTAATTGTATATATTTGTCCTTCCTCACCTGCTAGCCCAAGGCTAATTTTGAGTTTAATAAATGAATATTTGTTTTGATTGAACTGACTGTGTTCACATTGAGTAAGATATGCACTTATAATTTGTTTCTTCGGACATGGTATTCATGCATCAGTCAACAGTCATCCCAAAATTCTTCTTAACCAAAGACTTTATTGAAAAGATAATTGGCTAGGCATAATAGCAAATTCATTAAACACAATGTTTGTCAGGGTGTCCATCTTTAAAATATGAACTCAAGTGACCCCTAAGCCAGCAGGTTAATTTATAATTTGAACAAACTAATTTACAAAGGCAAAAACAAACAAACAAAAACAACAATAGAACATTATTTGGCATTTAAATTCTCAACAGACAAAATGTAAATACTACATTATAAATGTGCATGTATTTTATTGTGTTGCTAAGTACTCAGCAAAAAAAATGTCAAATTTAATTTGTAATGCTGTTTTCTGAACTAAGATTAGAAGAATCCTATTGTTCTCTTGGTAGTCTGTAAATACGTAGGTTGAGGATCACAAAGAATAAAACACTGACGAGAAGTAGAATTTATCTGAAATAAAGTTCAATTGAATTCACGCTTTCCCATGGGGGTGTGGAACTGGTTACATGAGATCTCCATGGTGGCACTGAAGACAAGAGATTCTCTCCTAGTCAACAAAATACCCTGAGTATGAGTTATATATTGACATTTGGCTAGTTTTATTAATATTGACATGAATTGTCCTCAATGTTTTGACAATGGAAAGTAAGATACTTCTACTTTTCATACAATTGATGGAATATAAAGGTATCCAAGTTCATTCAAGTTCAGGTTACTATACCCAAATGCCTGAGACCATGAAATTACGAAGATGGAAAGATTTAGAAGATTTTAATTCAGGCTCCAAAGCAAGATGTTATAACTTAAAGTTCGAAAAATGTGTGTGGACAAGAAGGCAGAATTTAAATTGCTCCTCACAGGATAGTATGTGAGTTACATAGTTGCAGCTTGAAGACAGAGAGCAGGCCCTCAGGTCTGAGGAAGAGCTTCATTAGCAAAGAGATGGTCATCAATAGCCAGATGGGGGTTGTTTCAGGTAAGAACCTTCAATTCCCTTTGGGTGTGAAGGATCAGGAATGTTATAGTATCTGCAGATATCACCGTAAGTTCAAGAAGGCAGTGGTAGACCCTTTAGTTCCAGAAAAATACCTAGGTGTTCTTGCTGTAACAGGCTTTGTGACAGGGCTTGATAGTTCCATATCATGTAACCTGGATGCTGTGAGCCAAGCAGAGATGAGAGTTATAACGCAAAGTCGCCTCAGGCCTGGGCAGCAGGGGGAGACTGCAGACTGTACGGGGGGAAAAAAACTCAGCTCCATGAGCACTGTAGCACCATAGCGTGCTTTCTTGTTGACTCTCTGGGGAGAGATACAGTAGGCAGTAGCCTGAGAAAGAAGGCAGCAGCTGGAGGGCCGCTGACAGGACATAGGAAGTCGCTTTGCTTGGTTGCTTTGATGGGATAAGAACTGGGAAAGATGGAGCATGGTCAGGAGAAAATAGTTCACATCACTAGTCAAAATGCACAGAAAGGATACAGACTGGGACCCAGTACTACCCTTCCAAGGCAAAACTCCCCGAACCAAAGTACCCCAACAAGGTCTAGTTCCTAAAGTGCCACTATACCTTCAATACTGCTCCCCAGGGACCATTTCTACAAGTCTAGCTAGACTTTGAGAGCTCTCAAGTAGCTCTCAATAGAGCATTCAATTTGAAATGTAAAAATACATCTCTCTATTTATGTGTGTGTATGTGTATGTGCACACATGTGGGGGGGGGAAGGTGTGCACATGTGTAGGCAGAAGACTTGAAGTTGTAATAATGGCTCTGGGAATGAAGTTGAGGAGTGGGTTCTTGTCCAGTATTCATGAGATGCTGAATCCTATCTTTAGCACTGTAAAGGAAGAATAAATGAATGAATAAAGAAAGAAAGAAAGAAAGAAAGAAAGAAAGAAAGAAGAAAGAAAGGAAGAAAGAAAGAAAGAAAGAAAGAAGAAAGAAGAAAGAAGAAAAGGGCTGTAATGATAATCCAAGCGAAATTGAGTGAGGAAAAAAATCTTTGATTCAGATCTCATGATATGATTAGAACAGAGAACGATAGAGAACTAATTGCTTATGTAGAAAAAATGGAAATGAATTCTCTAGAGGCTATTGAAGAGCCTGGGCAGATATTGATGGCACTGTTGGAGTGAAGGGGAGATTCAACAATCAGTATCAAGTTCTGAGTCGATGCTGAGACAGAATGTCTTGGAAATGAGCAGATTGCTTTGGAGATGCCTTGGTTGCCTGTGGAAAGCCCTCCTTCCCACTTGCACCATTGCCCTTTTTTCCATTCATTCATACTTCAGCTCATCCCATTCCAATTTAAGCTCCAAAACCCCCAGTTAAGCAGTTTTCTTAAGAATAGGCAGAAAAGTCAGTGTCTGGATTCAGAGCTCTGTCTTCTAGCCTCAGATTGCCTTCTAAGTTTGTTTGTATATACTGAAGGCAAATGGGGGTCTATAGCTGTGGGGACCATCTTACCCAAATAAGAACGTCTTTCTGTAGAAAGGGCACTATTAGTTATGATGCTCTTTCCCTGAACCATGCAAAATGCTTATCTCCTGAGTTAGGAATATGTCAGGTCATGAAATTGCCCTAAAATTCTAGGGCCATGAGAAGTGTAGGGCCACTAACAGGAGTGACTCTTGACAATGAAATCAAGGGCATAATCCTTTCAAAGCAGCAGTAGTTAAATGGTTCTTTCAGGATTGTATGTGTTCTATGGTAGCAGTTTCCCTGAGGAAGTTTCAAGTAGATGAAGGAAGGAGGGATGTGGGGATACAGGCAGAAGCATAGGATCTATACTAAAGCTGTTCAGCAAATACAATTGATGTGGGAGGTCCTTGTGTCTATGTTGTTTTTATTGGTTAATAATAAAGGAAATGCCTTGGTCTGTTGATAGCAAAACTTAGGTAGGCGGTGGGGGTGAACTAAACTGAACACTGGGAGGAAGAGGATGGAGTCACAGAGAGACACCATGGAGCCACCAGAGTCAGACATGCTGAAACTTTGCTGGTAAGCCACTGCCATGTGGTGATATACAGATTAATAGAAATGGTTTAAAATAATATAAGAGTTAGCCAATAAGAAGCTAGAGCTAATGCGCCAAAAAGTGATTTAACTAATACAGTTTCTGTGTGATTCCTTAAGGTCTATGCTAGCCGGGCATTCGGGAACCAACAAGTGCCCTCCACCCTACATAAAATTCAAAGTATAGAGAGCAGTCTTTAACCTCTACTGCTCTCAAGGGCTACCCTAGAGCAGAAAATTGATGGTATTAAGATGAGCGATAGCCCCTGAATTTCATATATTAGTGAAATGGGAAAATATGTGTAGTTATGAAAGAGTAGGAAAGATATTTTGAAATAATTTCACTCTTTTATCTCTAAATCTATATAGAAAAACAAATAAAAACATCCAAATTGTAATGTTAAAGAGCTCTTGATGTCTGAGGCTGAATGAAGGTTTAGATCAATGCCAGACTGAAATCATGAACATTTCTGTTTATTTTTCAAAAAGCTTCTCTTGTGGGAAAGATGAACACCTGGATGCTAATATTGTTTTCTTTTTAAAAATGAAATATATCTTGGCATAAGTTTTATGTGCTATATGTATGAAGAACCACTGACTGCACCTTAGGTGGGTTTGTTCTACAGTGCCCTGACGCTAAAGTTTTATTTTCCTTAAGTTGACCCTCAAGATATTTGTTCTTCCAGTTTGCAGTTTTCAAATGCCAGATCATTTTATCTGGACAATATTGATGTCTTGAAGCACTTCTAAAGTATTAGAACATCTGAAGAAGCTATCTTAATGGGGCTGAGAGCCACTTCACTGTCTAAAGGAGCAAACCATCCCACATCATATGAACTTGAGACTCTGAAAAAGTACATTTGATAAACACTGGTAATACTGCCAAATAATGTCTTCATGCTTTTAGCTTGTGATAAAGAATATTTGTTAAGAAGAAATACATACATAGGCAGTTACTTTTTCTTCTAATCCCCAAGTTATATTATCTTCAAAACACTGTTTTACTTACATATTTATTTATTATCCATTCATTCATTTATGTTTGGTGGATGTGTGCATGTGTGAGCATACCTGCTATAATGTGTGTATGTCTGTCTGTCTGTCAGAGGATAACTTCTAATTGTCAATTCTTTCCTTCTATTGTGTGGGTCCCAAGGATCAAACTCAAGTCTTCAAGCTTGGAGGCTAGCATCTTTATGTATTGAAGCATCCCACCACCCTAAAATTATTATTATCAAGATTTATCAATTCATGTACTTTGAAACCAAAGTTTCTGTTTAGTTGCATCATTTATACTACCTACTTGTAATATACTTCTACATGGCTAATAAAATAGAAACCTTCAAAGACTGATATATTGTTTTTCTTATTGCTATTACAAATTAACTGACAAGAATATATAACTTAAGGGAGAAATGTTGTATTTTGGTTTTGTCTTGGGGCTTCTATTTCTATAAAATATCATGATTGAATGCATCTTGTGGGAAGAAATGATTTATTTAAGCTTATAACACTGGGGTCATACTCCATTAGTAAAGAAAGTCATGGCAGAAACTCAAGCAGGACAGGAAGCTGGAGGTAGTAGATGATGCTGTGGTCATGGAAGAGTGTTGTTTACTGACTTGCTCCTCATGGCTTTCTCATCCTGATTTCTTATAGTACTGAGAACCACCCACCCAGGAATGGCACAGCCCACAGTGAGTTGGATCCATCAATATAAATCACTCAAGAAAATACACTAACTTGGCCACAGGCCATCAGGTATAGGTATTTTCTCAAATGAAATTTCTTTTTCTATAAAGACTAGTGTATGTCACAGTGATATAAAAATCTCCATCACAGACTCACAGTTTAAGATGCGGGGCATCATGGTAGGGAGGGCATGGAGGAATTCACCACAGCATGGAGCTGCAGAGAATGAGTGTTGGGCTGCTGGCTCACACTCTGATGGACCAGAAAAGCAAAGAGAGCAGGCTTGGGCTAGAACTCAACATACAATCCCCACTTGCATGACTGCGAGAAAGGTGCCATGAGCAACATATTCCACAGCTTAAAAAATGGTGCCCTTAAAGTGTTGAAGCATGTGAACCTGTCTTGTAAAACTCATATAAAAAACACTTTTATTGTATTGCATTGGTGCTTTGCTTTCATGTATGTCTACATGAGGGTGTTGGATCTCCTGGAACTGGAGGTACAGACAGATGTGAGCTGGCAAGTGGGTGCTGGGAATTGCACTTAAGCACTGAGCCATTGCTCCAGCCCACAATTTTTCACATTTAAACCATATATATATGAAATATATATGGTTTAAATAAATATATGAAATATATATATCTTCTGAATTCCCAGAAGTTGGCTCTTCTTTCTACTAAGTGTAGAACTAATAAACATAAGCATAAAAAGTACATAGGCATAACACCAAATACTTGAAAACAATAGAAATGAAGTTATCTACTGTCTGTGTTTGCCTGAATATTATAATATCTAGAGGAAGAAGAAGGTGTAAAGCCCTAGTAGGGAGCATATTTAAGTCAGTATTGTGACTATCCAGGCTTGTGGTATAATCTGAATTCTATACATATACAGAATATGAAGGGCCTAAGCATTTAGTTACAGCAAGTACTGTCATAGTTTTGGTACCAAGAAAAAAAATTGATGACTGTAGTAGAAACAGAAAGTCCACAAAGACTTGTTTAGACACATTCCTGAATAGTGGACACAAAACAAAAACATCATGGTGTTTCCTTAATTTTTTATCTAAATAAAATGGAGGGGGTATTTGGTTTTGTTTTGTTTCATTTTGTTTGTTTTTTGTTTCTTTCATTCTTCCTTTTTCTGCTTGGATGCAGTAAATAAAATAGTTTGGAGGTTCCACTTGGGAAAGTAATCATCTTTTAGATAAAGCCAGGAACATTATTAAATGACATTAAAACGTCTAAGAAGCCTTTGTGAAATATACAATAGACATTTTCCTTCAAACCACCAGTCTTTTTTTTTAAGTAATCTGGGATCTCTGGCCTTGGCATCTCAGTCTTTTTCAAAATTTCCCAACCTAAAAGAAATCATACTTCAGTTAAATGGCAGTAATCTGTCTTAGTTTTGTTGTTTTGTTTTGTGTTCTAATGAGTAAGGCAGTGTATAGCCAAAGGATACAAGAATGTCTTGAAATCAGCTGCTGTCTGCATTTGGTGATGGATCTGATATCTGTCTTACACAAGGGGTCATGTGACACCCACTAATTACTCATATTATGGACACAGTAATGCTAGTGATTCTCCCGAGAACATTGTACCTGAGCCACTGAAACAGCCTGGCCCATAATACGAAGGTCAAATTGTGTTTTTTAGTATCTCTAATTGGAGCCAGGTATCCCATAGGACAGACAGCCTTGAACCCTTCGTGCAACAAACATTGTGTGTGTGTGTGTGTGTGTGTGTGTGTGTGTGTGTGTGTGGATAAGCAGACTTTAGTGTTGTTTGCTTTGTTTCAGTTATATTTTTTGTGTCTATAGTTCTTCTCCCTCTTTTACAACAAGTCCACTCAGTTACAGGAGCAATCAGTTACAGGAGTAATTTAATGTTACAAGTTACATTAAACCGTCCTTTCCCTTTTGGAAAGGTAATATTATTTTGGACCACATATTTGTTTACAGTAACTATATATCCCCAAGGATGCATTAGTTCACAGAAGATGAGCAGACCTGTGTGTGGGTCTCTTTGTAGGTAGCACCTTGAGACTACTTTGACATATGACCATGATTTATGACAGTGTATACAAGGAGTTTGTGTGCTGGATGAGAAAAAAATAGGTATATGGCAAAATCATACCCATACCCTTGGAGAATGTGCAATTTACTAGAGAAGGCAACAGTGTAGGAATTACTAACAACTTTCCTCAGACAGGCAATAGCAAAATTCAGCTGTGTAGACAAGAATGGGCAAAACTAGTTTGGGTCACTCTTTTGAGTCCCACATGAATAAGAAAGAGCCTGCTTAAACGTGGCCCCATTCAGGTCTCATAACCACTACCTTCATTGTATAAAGACGGAGTAAGATCAGAAATAAATAAGAAAGTCCTGAGGAGATTATTATTTAAATTGTTTGTTTGCAGACAAAACTTTTTTTCAAGAGCAAACTAATTATATATAAAAATAATTGCCAAGCTCAAAGAATATTAAACGGGCAGTCCATATATGATGACTCATGACTCTGTCATCACAGCTCTCAGGACCCAAGTCAGAGGATTTCTGTGACTTCAGGGCCAGATTGGACTAGAGAATGAGAATTTGTCTGAAAACAAACAACAAACAAAACAATAAATATAGCAAGTATATAAAAATGTACAAAAATGCTTTTTTTTAATTATTCAAAGAAAAGCTAGTAACTTCTCCAAAAATATCAAACTAAGTATCTTATCTCATACTTCAATGGATTTTACAAAATAATTGTTCAACATAATAAGTGCCTTGTAAAATGTATTTTAGAAACTTAGCCTCCAGCATTAGACAATAGCTTCATGTTTTTACAAGTGCCACCTTGCTATGCCTTTAACTTCTGTTTTAGACATAAATTACCTTTAATTTAAAATAAAACAAAACATGTTTGTTGACCCAAGGAAATTCCTTTCAAATGAGAGATAATAAGCAGATTTTCAATAACACAATATCAGAAAAAAAGTCCATTCCCCATAAATTTCTTCATAGATTCAATGTATCCACTCAAAAATGATAATAATAATAAAAGCAAAGTTTTTCTGTATTATTTGACAAGTTAATTCCAAAGTGTATTTGGAAGAGCAAAGGGCAAGCAAAATGTGAGCTTATCACTGGAGATATCAGACCTTGTTGTGAAGTAAAAGTAATTAAGATGGAACAGGGTATGTCCACAGAGACACAACTAGGCCAACAAAGTGGGAGAAACCTAGAGAAACTCACTGACATGTATAGAAATCAGTAATTAATGAATCAGGGCTTGGAGCACTGCATTAAGAAAGGGGCTGTTTATCAATGGTGCTGGCACATTTAATTACAGATTCCAAATAATGGAACTGGAATTGCCAGGTTGCATGCTGACAAATCTCAATTTAAGGCAGATTAAAGGCTGGCATTTTCAGGTGCAGCTCTAAACTCTTAGAAGACAACATGGGCAATATCTTAATTACCTCAAGGTAGGACATTTTGAAAAGGTGACATAAAAGAACCAACTATAAAAGACATCAAAAGACAGATGAAACTCTTACATTCTGATGAAGAAGTTCTGATCATCCAAGGGGCCTATTAAAAGGTTGATGGAAAAACCTCCAATAGGAAGGGTGTATTTGCTCAATGCAAAAAATCAACAAAGATTTATACAAATCTCTGACAGGAATTAAATTAAAGAAGTGAATTAAAAAGTAGCAGACGGTAGTAGACAAGTAGCAAAAGATAGGATCAGAATTTATCAGAAGATAGCTAAGGATAGGGTGGACATTATCTGAAAAAAAATGCTAGCTCTCATTAGAAATCAGAGAAATTCACATGTACAAATGAAGTTATAGAACACATGCATCAAGTGACACAGCACATGTATGCAACTGAGACACTCGTGCCTTCACTCATTCTTAGGGTGAGAATAATTCTTTTCAGCTCTATTTTCCACAGTCTGGTCTGTTTTTCTACATTCTTTCAAATTCCAATTCCTCGCCTTTCTATTTCTTCCTTTCTTCGCACACTAATATCAGTTTCTAATGGATTTAGCAGCAAGGAGACGTTCCTGTTCAACTTGTACAAACTCGTGAAAGCCTCAAAGGATGGAAATGGCAATGGAAATTTCAGACTACCAGATGTCTGCGAGGATATACAGAAATAACGCTGCGTAAAATTGACCCTAGCCTAGCTTTAAAATAGGAAAACACTCCTTTAATCCACACAGGTAATGATGGATGGTTCACTTGCTACTAATTTGCTGAAAACTCACATCAGAAAATGCAAACAACACATATGTGAAGTCTTCCATGAGTGCATGACATTCAGCAGAGTCGGGCACCCTGGTACTTGACTTCTCAGGATTCCTCTGGGCTTTTTCCTCATCAGTGTAAAAAGCTTTTCAGAACTCATGAACTCTCCTGCTCTCTGCAGGTCTAAGGTTACAGCTCCGTGTTTTCACAGAAAAGGATTGTTTACTTCTGTAAGAACAGATTGGATAGCTGTTATGAGGCCCCCACTCTTTTCTCTATCCTTCTCTTTGTGTCTAAGGGAAGCTCTTCCCCCCACTCATCTTACTCTTTCTTTCCTCTTCCTCTGATCCTCTTCAAATACATTGCTTGCTGTCGTGCTCCCTACAGAATTTACAAAAACTACTTCAACCTTTATAAAACATAATTCTGGAGACTACTGAAAAGCACAGATAAAATTTTTATGATACCTATCTAAATATTAATAAAATATAGTAACTTATAACACTGCTTCTACCAAGGTGCACCAGAAGACTCTTATTTGTTATGAATTATTTTGGATTTTAAGTTGCAGGTTTTTTGGGATTTTTTGTTTGTTTTTTGAGCCAAGGTGTTCCTATGTAGCCTTGGATGTCTTGGAGCTTTCTTTGTTGACCAGGCGGCCATCAGAGTCATTAGAGAGCTGCAGACAGGCTGCTCATTCGTTTCCCAACCACCCAGACCCAAAATAATCACACAGAAATTGTATTAATTGCAACACTGCTTGGACTATTAGCTTAGGCTTCGTATTAGCTAACTCTTACATCTTAAATTAACCATTTCTTTTATTTTAGTTTTCCAATAAGGTTCCCTGGCAAGCAGTTGGAGTCTTTCTCTTTTGGCAGCTACATGGCATATCTTTGATTCCAGCTACTCTCTCTCTCTCTCTCTCTCTCTCTCTCTCTCTCTCTCTCTCTCTCTCTCTCTCTCTCTCTTTCTCTCTCCATCATTTTTCAGATTTTCTGCCTGGCTTTATTCTGTTAAGCCATTGGCCAAAAGCAGATTCTTTATTAACCAATGTCAATAAAACATTTACTGCATACATAGGGGAGTCCTCCATCGCCTTCTCTTTTCTAAGTAAAGAGGAAGGTTTCAACTTTAGCAAAGTAGAATTACATATAACAAAACAGTTATCAAGAATTATAGTTACAATATTTAGTCCATTTACATTTGGCAAATTAAGAAAAATACTCTATCATCTCTCCTATCTTTTTGAGCCTAAAGCTTTCTATCTAATATATCTTTTATAATTATAACTATCTTTCTTCAACTCCATCAAAGAATCCAGAAGGATATAATACTACCTAAGTAGACAGGAAGTACATTATAACCAACTTCCAAAACTCTAGAATTGACAGAGACATCTCATTACCTGGACAGTCCCAAAAGTTCTTCTATAACATTGAAGCAACCATCTTCAGCCTACAGGCCCATAGTATCTGGCAGATTTTTCCATGAAGCAGGAAATCTGAAGATCTCTCATGCCTTGTACTGGCAAAGATCATCCATTGCTTTCTTCTATGTCCTGCAAAATGTCTGGCAGTTCTCTCATAAAGCAGGAACACCAAAGGACCATCTCACCTTTTTTTTTGCCAAGACCACCAGTCATTTTTCTGTTGGTCCTGCATATTCATTTTATATAACATACTATAAAGCAGTTCAGGCAAGAGCAGTTTCTTCTACAAATGGCTAACCAACTACATATGGAATCTTTTCTATGCCTATCATCCTTTTGAAGTAGATTGGTGCTGCCAGGAAAAGATGTGTCTCATTGCCAAGAAAAGTCCTAAGTTCCTCAAACATTTTATTTTATTTTTTTTCTCATGGTTTATTTTTTTATATTTAAAAAATTTCCATCTCCTCCCCTCCTCCTCCCCCCTCCCTCCCCTTCTCCTCCCCCTTTCCTCCTCTCCTTCTCCCCCTTCCCTCCCCTCCCCTCCACCCATACCTCCCCTCCCTCCCTCTCAAGGCCAAGGAGCCATCAGGGTTCCCTACTCTATGCTAAGACCAAGGTCCTCCCAACTCCCCCCAGGTCCAGGAAGGTGATCTACCAAGCTGAGAAGGCTCCCACAGAGCCCGTCCTTGAGAAGATAATAAGAAGGTGAATCCCCCCCAAAAAAAGATATAGTAATCCTCCTGGATATTGGAAGTAGACACGATCGCCAGGCAAAATTGGGAACTTGAGGGTTGGGCGAGACTGGGCCAAGGGAAGATGGGGAGAGAAAAGTATGAAGGGGAGAATGGGGGGAGCTCGGAGGAATGGGATCCTCAAACATTTTTTTTTTTTTTTTTTTTTTTTTTTTTTTTTTTTTTTGGTTTTTCGAGACAGGGTTTCTCTGCAGCTTTTTAGAGCCTGTCCTGGAACTAGCTCTTGTAGACCAGGCTGGTCTCGAACTCACAGAGATCCTCAAACATTTTAAATGACATATTCTGTTAGTCTTCGAAAGATCTGAAGAATACCTATCTATCTATCTATCTATCTATCTATCTATCTATCTATCTATCTATCTATCTGTATATATATATATACAGATAGATAGATAGATAGAGAGAGAGATGTACATATATAGAGATGTACATATATATATGTACATCTAGAAAACTTAACTGACATGATTACAAGCTTGACTATTATAGATGACTATCTATTAACCTGTATTTCTTAATTATAGATTACATTGTTAAATGAGCTGCACAAACATTATGCCTTAATCAAGAGCAGAAATACATATGCACGGTACAATAAAATCAATCTTAAATTTGTATCAATAGACCAAGATTCATAGCAATTCCAAGTATTCATATCTATAGCATATCCACCTTCAAATGTAAACAAACATTTATAAAAAAAATATTTGGGAATTTGGTCATAGTTCTCTCTAAACTGCTTTATGCTTTTGTTGGGCAAAGTAATTTTAGGCTTCAGGAAGATCTTTTAGGGGATCTTGGTCCATAAAACCACATTATCCTGGAAGGAATCCACAGGTTCTCTTCTGTGGGAAACAAAAGCAGAACCTCCTTTCCAAAGCAATATATCCAAATTTTGAAGTCAAGATACCTTTAAACTATATATGTTGGTTTAGCTTAGAAACCTGTACATTGAAATTTATCTGTGTACTTAGCTCCTTCACAGTCAAAAAATTCAAATAAACACAGTAATATACATAATCCAGACTCTCTGAGTGTTTTCCATCTTTACCTGGCTTATTTTTTTTCTTTACTCCTTTAATCTATGACTGTCCGTACTCTGTCTTGTTAAAGTCTTTGTTTTATTTTTTAAAAAATCATTTACTTGCTGGGCGATGGTGGCGCATGCCTTTAATCCCAGCACTCGGGAGGCAGAGGCAGGCGGATCTCTGTGAGTTCGAGACCAGCATGGTCTACAAGAGCTAGTTCCAGGACAGGCTCTAAAGCCACAGAGAAACCCTGTCTCGAAAAACAAACAAAAAAAAATCATTTACTTGTTTTTATAACTGTCTATATTCTTCTTCTCTCTTCCAATCCTCCATACATTTATATAATACTGTGACCCGCTTAGAGATCTTTTCATCTGAATCTGTCATTATTGCATTTCTATAATCCTTTTCTGAGCAGGACCTCATTTGTTAAAATGCTAAGCATCAGGACTAGTACTCAGTCTGCTTTGCCTTTTGTTCTACCCAGTTCAACATGGCAGAGGTCTGTTCACTGCCTCCGAGATCCATGCACATTGCCCCAGCTCCAGGGTTGCAGCAGATCTCTGTCACCATTCAACAATATGTAGCATGAGGTTCACAGACCCCTTTCAAGAGTTTGGTCCCCTGAAAGAGGCAGAACTGTTTGTGCAACTAGCACAAACCAGGAAGCCCTCTCAAAAGAAGTTGAACAGGTTTTTCTGCCACTGCTGAGTCAGGAAGGCTTCTCTTAAAGGAATCATGCCTCTGCTTGCTTCTAGCAAAAAGAGTCCATCCAAGAAAAATGTGGCTACCAAGAAGCTGCACTAAACTCTGGTGTGTGTGTGTGTGTGTGTGTGTGTGTGTGTGTGTGTGTGTGTGTAGAATTCCCTTTTCAAGTTCTGTCAGGTTTTATGTGGATATAGTAAGCCCCAGGCTGGGCACCATTCTATAGACAGAGGCTGCTTATTTGTTTCTCAGTCACCCAGACCCAAAATAATCACACAGAAACTGTATTAATTGCAACACTGCTTGGCCTATATTCTTATGCTTCTTATTAACTAACTCTTACATCCTAAATTAACACATATCTATTATTTTGTATTTTACCACAAGTCTCATTGTTTATTAGGTAGGTGGTTGGTGTCATTTTCCTTCAGCAACTACATGGCATCTCTTTGACTCCACCTACTCTCTCTCTATGTTTCTGTTTGGATTTTCCACTTGACTTTACTCTGTTAAGCCATTAGCTGTAAGCAGCTTCTTTATTAACCAATGGCAATAAAACATATTCACAGCATACAGAGGGGAATTGCACATCAGAGATCTACCTGCCTCTGCCTCCCAAAGTCTGGGATTAAACATGTGCACCACTATGACAGGTTTCATAATGAACAACTGATCAATCTTCTCTGTATCAGAAATAGAGTCTCTAAAGTTATGAAGAATTTAAAACCAAATATTTTTATTTATTTTTTGAAAATATTATATATGCATACAATGTGTTTTGATCACATCCATTTATCAACTGCATCCTAATATTCACCTAGGGCTATATCCAACACATCTCCCTTAATGCATCCTTCCTTTCTTCCTCCCTCCCCTTCTTTCTTCTTTTCTTTCACCAATTGAGTCCAATTATTGCTAGAGTTTTTGTTAGTTGTTAACACAATTTCTCACAACCTGTCTGTCAACAGACCTCCTATTGACTTGCACTTTGTCCTGATGCTCCTTTGTCTCCTCAGAAAGACACCTGACAGGTTTTGCTCTCATTTGTTCTTTGTGGACAGGTCACTGATCAGTCAAGATGCTAATCTCAGATGTTGACAAGCCTTTATTCTTGTGGTGAGAGAGTTAGAAGTGGGGAGAATGGTCTCTTTTCTAACACAGCCTTCCTTATCCCAATTGAACACTCATGGACATTTCAGCTTTTTATAAGAGAGGTCACTGGTTGGTTTGGGCTACCAAATAATTTGGGGAAACTATGGGCTCATTATCCACTGAGGTTCATGCATGAAAGAAATTTTCTCTCTTGGGGGATAGAGCCTCATGACATTCTCCTAAATTCTATCCCTCCTAGAACGTTGAACTACCCTCCACATTCTTCTTCTTCAGTCTGTCCTCTGTGTTATTTACCTCTAAAAGTTAATTTACAGTTTAGAACTAGAACAATTTGACCTTTTGCTCTCAGCCCTCCATATTGCCCTTCTTTTCCCTTGGCATTCAAGTCGAAAGTCATGGCTTCTTGTGTGTCAAAGATGCAGGGAGATCAGGAAGGAGAAAATAACCTGGCAAGCCCAGCCATGCCTGGAGATCTTGTTAGTTAATCAGAGCGACCCATTAGACTGAGAACTCAAACCTAATATGTGATCTTCATGAAAGATACTGATCCCTTTATCCCAAACAGAAGAAGTAACTCTGTTTGCATTAATTTAATATTTAACTCATACTCTCCGATCCTTCTGGGGTTCTACTCTTCATTTCTGTTTATCTATAGTACAGTGTTCTATGCTGTTTTCATTATACATGAACATAATGCAAAACATTAGACATGAAAATATAGACAAAACTATAAAGAAGCAAATAAATTGTTTTGGAATTTTATCTTCTTGAAGCAATTGCTATTAAAAATAGTCATCTCTATTTCATGTCTCTGTAATGAAAATACAAGCCATAAATTGATATTGTTTACATAGGCTCATATATTTCTGTCTAAATCTTAAAAATGTAAATTGACTATTAAAAATAGTCTCCAAAAATGCTTGTATAAATTTCTTCATTCTTATATTATTCTTTGAAAGATTCTTATTGTGTTATGGTAGGTATACTTTTCTGGTCTTGCATTTCATGTGTGTGTGTGTATGTGTGTGTGTGTGTGTGTGTGTATGATTCCATGAGTGTACCATATGCATGTAGTAGCTCAAAGATACCAGGAGGGCAAAGCAGCTTCCTGGGAACTATTGTTGAAGATGGTATGAGTCATCATGCAGGTGCAGGGAAATGAACACAGGTCCTCAGCAAGAGCAGTAACAAGAACTCTTAGCTGATGAGCAAGCTCTCCATTCCCATCTCTTTCTCTTTCCCTCCCCCTCTAGTCTTCCTTCCTTCCTTCTGTCCTTCTTTCAATTTTGTCATTTTAACTTCAAAGTAGTCATAATAACAAGTAACTTCTGTGAGATAATGCTCTTGTGCTCTTGTGCACTGTAAAGATTTGTCACTCATATTGATTTAATAAAGTGCTGATTAGCCAGTAGCCAGGCATGAAGTATATGTAGAGTAACCAGACTAGGAGAATTCTGGGAAGAAGAAAGAAAGATGCAGTCACCACCCAAACATAGTGGAAGAAAGATGAGAATGCCTTACTAAGGAAAAATACCAAGATGAGAATTATGAGTTCATTTAAGTTGTAAGAGGTAGATAATAATAAGCCTGAACAATAGGCCAAACAGTTTATAATTAATATAAGTCTCTGTGTGTTTCTTTGGGACTGAACAGCAGCAAGATCTGGTGGAACATAAACTTCTCTCAATAAGTAGTCTTCATGCCCATGTACCCACATTACCTAAATTAAACATAATACATTACCCATATGCTAGGTCTCTCTTCCTGATTGACCTCCTATAATTACATTCTTCTGTACAGATACTAACCATCTCCCTCTTTTGTAGCTTGTTATCCCACTTGATATCTTCAGTGTGTGTGTCTTCTATATTTTTTTTATGAATCAAAGCATTTCATATTTTTATAAGATTCAAACCAGCATGCAAATATTCACTATATACATTACTATGGAACCTCTTCTATTCACTTGATATAGATCAACATGAACAAGCTAAGTTTATTCATTTTTGATATTATGCAGTATTATCCTGTATGAATACACATCAAACTGTCATTTTCTCTTTCAAGGGACAATTTTTATTAACATTTTGTTTTTGTACGGTATCCACTGGGAACATATTCCAAGTCGAGAGTAAGTGCAGTAGGTAGCTGAGAATGTGGATCTTGGTCTCAGACAGATAAATTGGAAGTCCAGTTGTACCACTTAGCTGTTACATTCATTTCAAAAATTATTGAGACTCTTTGTGACTCAGCTTTTCATCTTAAAGTGGCCACAATAGAAGCTGTCTCATAGGTATATTGAGAAAAGAATTAGGTTTAGGGGATTTGGCATGATTCTTTTATGGAAACATATGTTCTCATTTCACAGGAAGAAACCTCTGCTGAGATCTCTCGGAATGCTCAACCTGAGGTCTTTGGCATTGTTTCCCAGTCAGGTCTTTGATTCACAGATACCACACTCTAAATCTGCCTTCTGCTGCTGTTTGGTCTTTGTTTCCCCATGCCAGCTTCAGAAAAGAAAATTAGTTCTCTGCTTTCTCTTGGCTCCAAACAATTTTCAGTACAGTTTCACCTCAGTCTTCTATGACATGTCAACTGTTGGTTACTGTCTTCCAATACACATAAGAGCCCTCCTCTTCCTGATTGTATACACCACAGTACAATTTCTCATCCATTATGTCTTGGACCATCCTCCATGTCCTTCCCCAGCCTCTTCTTTCCTGCCAGAGACTGGGCTTTTTCAGTTCTTACAATAAGCTAGAATCTTTTGTCCACTTGCTGCTGCCCTTACAGAATTATGTGCTCTGCTTTTTCCTCATGGTAATACAGTCTATCTTTTGTTTTTCTCAATTTAAGTATTTATTTGAGAATTTTATATATGAGTACAGTATATAAGCCATTTTTACTCTTTCCTCCCCTCAATAACTCCTATGTTTCCCCCATACACATTTCTCCTCAAATAAGTTACTGACCTCCTTTTTAACTATTGTTGCACACACACACACACACACACACACACACACACACACACACCTTTTTTGAGTTCATTTGATGTTGCTTGCATATTTATGTGTTTGGGCTGACCACTTGGTATGGGATAATATATCAGGAGTTTGTCATCCTGGAGAAGACTGATTATTCCTCTCTCAGAGCCATTAATCACCTTTAGCACTTTTTTCTAGTGTACAGCCCTTAGGAGACATCCCCTATGCACATCAGCAAGTAGTTGGTGTTGTCATTATGCAGGTCTTGTTTAAGGGAGAACATTGTTGAGATTTCATGGCTGCAGCTTCTCTGAGATATATAATAGTCCACATCTGACAGCAGATTGTCTGCCTACTCTTCTTAATCTTAAAATCTCTCTGCTCCCTCTTCTGCAATGTTCTCTGAGCCTTTGGTGTGGGGATTGTGTTGTAGATGTGGCAGTTGTGGTTGGGCACTTTGTATTTGACCAGTTGGAGATTTCTGTATTGGCCATTGATTGTTGCATAAATAACTTCTTTGATTAGAGGTAAGAAGGATGAGTATTTATAATACAGGTAGAAATTCTACTGGCTTAACAACATGGAAATAGTAGTAACAGGTTCTGTTCTAGGGTCTGAGATATCACCAGCCATAGGTTTAAAATATTAGGCATGAATTCATGAATTCTCTCCTACTGAGTGAGTCTTAAGTCCAAATAGACAACTGGTGGTCTTCCCCAAAATGTTGTGACACTATTACAGCATTGAACTATCCCCTAAACCTAAATACCACTTACTCAGGAGGCAGCTGCTGATTCTTCAGCCTCCTGGGTTCAAAGTCAACAACTATCCTTCATGTATATATAATCACACATCTGTTGCATCTTTATGCCCACTCAAAACTTCCAAATTTCGTAAAAATCAGAGACACAATTTTTGAGATAGGGTCTCAGCATATTGGCTAGGTCAGCCTAAAATTTTTATAATAGCCCAAGTCAGTTTCAAATCCCATGATTTTCCTGCTTTGCCCACTTGTGTCATGGGATTACAGGCATCAGCCAGCAGGAAGAGTTTCTTACTCACTGTCACACTTGCATAATTAGTTTATATTAATTGAGTACTAAATAAAATTCCAACATGTAACTCAGAAAAAAGGGGTATATATGCTTGACCTGAAATAAATTTGGTTTTATACTAAAAGATTCATTGGAAGTTGCCTCTGTAGTGAGAGCATCCTTAGGTTTAAAGTAAATGGATTTTGAGTTTTGTTAGTAGTCAGTAAATATAGTTATAATTTGCCTTGTAAATCATAAAACAGAGTTTTGAAAATATTTCAATACTCTGACATACCTAAATGGAAGTTTTCTTTCTGAAATTGGCCATATTTCCTTGTGAGTACCAGTATTCCTGAAGAAAAGATAATATGTCTTCCAATTCAAATGATTTATTCTCTGTATAACAATAAAAATTTATAAGATCAAAGCAAAAAGCCAATATAGATTTAGTAGACTGTTTAATGAAAGCTTCTTTATGTGTTATGGCTTCCAGGTAGCTAATGTTCTTTTTTATCATATGATGGAGAACACCCATTCAGATACCACAGAGATGCAAGCTTCAATTCCTAGCTCAAATTCCAGAAATTATAGCTTCCTGAAGAGCAGGCTGCAAATGCACTGCAGGGCCATTCCAGTAGGGGCTGGTGGAAATCCCTAAGATAATTCAGAGGAGAAGTAGTCATCTCAGAGAAAGCATTCCACAACCAAGCCAATTCACTCTGCAAAATTTAATTTCATTTGCTTCTAAGAAATAGAAATCCCTGCATCTAGCCATTAGAAAGGAATAATAATCCTTATTATTGGTAGTATTAGATAGTTAATAACAAGTTCTGGAAAGTGACTTATAAGACATTAAAATTAACACTGCTCATAATATGACTTTTTAAAAAGTGCAGAAAGACAAGAAAAATAATGAAAATGCACTATACAGTCTATAGGGGAAAGTTTTAATATGGGTTTTATGTATTTAAAACAGATGTAGAGACTTTTTATTTCATTTTGGTATGAGTTTTCTACCATTATTAGTGTCTGAGGCTCCACATCATAAATTATTACTCTTTACTACCTCTTCTCAGCATGAGAAATCCACCATGCATGACTCTTCAAAGTACCGCCTTGTACAGGGTGTGGTGTGTGCACAGCAGTGAGGACCTGCCTGGAGTGAGCCAGCCACAGAGCCTCTGCAGTGTGAATTGATGGCATGTCTAGACTTACATTTCATGAGACTATAGCAAAGCATTGCGGAGCCAGCTCCTTCCACAATCACCCAGCAGAAGAGTAAACGTGAAACAGGCTGCCAGTTATCTGTCCTCCCTTCTTACCCCCTTCCTTCTGTCCTTCCTTCCTCTCTCCCTTCCCTTATTCCTCATTTCCTTTCTCCCGCTCTACTTCCCCTGCCTTCCTTTCTTCCCTCTCTACTATTCTATTATCTGTCCCTCCTCTTTCTTCCTCTCTCTTTCCCTCTGGCATGCTCTAATACACAATTCTCGTGTTTGTCATTCACCTGTAGTAGCATTGTCTCATGAATGTGAAACAATGCTGTTGATCTTTGCTGTCTGTTATCTCAAATAGTAACCAGCAGTCCCATATGAGCTTTGGAGTTACTTCCAACTTTGAGCTCTTGAAATATAAGTTAGCTGTTGCATTACAAACATGTATTACGTAGCTACCTTTGGATAGTGATTATGGCATATGTGAATAGTATTCCACCCTGACCTTTGGAATTTGACAGTACCTTTTGTAGCAATAGCGTTCTACAGGAGATATTCAGAGAATTGGTGCATTGGAAAGTGTACTGTTCTTTACCAAAAGTTATCTCAAGAAACAGGGAATGCAATGGAAATTCAGGCAGATATAGCAAATGTATAAATACATAGTCAATGATACATGCAAGTTAGCAAAAAGGACATTACTTACAAATATGCCCAACAATTCTAAGAAATGTAGTAGGTTTTCATCAAATAAATTATGCATTTAATATTTATATTACTCCAAAATAATTGTATTAGCTGAGCTTAGACTTGCTTTCTAGCTTGGCCCTTCTACTATCTCAACTATTTGAGGCTGCATGACCTGTGGATGTTTCTTGATTTTGATTAGGGTACCTCAGTTTTATCAAGAGAGTCTCTCAAGATGACTCCCAACCACTGTGCCCCACCAAGTCCTCTGCTGTGACAAAATAGGATTTTCTCTACCATTGACTAGTCCTTGGAAAAATTTTGTCTCATGAGGACCTTGAGTTGAATTTTAGGTTGTGAAGGCTGCACTAAGGGTGAGAGTGAAGGCTCTCCACTGCCTTCCTTATTGGAAGCTGCTTCTGAGTCTCTCCTCCCTACTAAGGAGCTCCATGTTCAAGCTTCTTGGCTTCCCCTGTCTTCATTTCTGTTCCTCCATTGTCTTCTCACTTTCCGTGGTTTTTCTAAAGCTTTGATGCTACTTCTCACTTTGAGATAAAAACCGCTTCTTTGTCCTGCCTCTCTTCTTCGCCATCACTCAGAAAGGCAGCCATCAGTCTGTCATCTCCAGATGGATTTTATTTTTACAGCATACTCATGTCATAAGTTCATTAACTTTCAAATCTCGACCCAGGAGATATGAAACTACTGTCACTTGGGTTGGTACTGAAACTTTCCCATGTTTTAGTGTTTGCAGCGTTTCCATTTGAGAAGCAGCAAAGAGAGGGAAAGAGAGAAAGATGGGAAAAGTTTAATTGAAATTATAGTTAATCTACCATTTTATTTTACTAGTATTTTTCTTCCTTCAGATGTTACTATTGAAATACACTACACTTTTGGACAGAGCATAGGCTTCAGTCACACAGCCTGTGGCTCTAAGTAGTACTCATTTGTTGTGCCTTTAGGTCACAGAATCTCGAAACTCAGTTTGTAGCTCTCACTGGAAAGATGTCTTTTGAGAAATACTATAAATGTTCTCTCGAGCAGAATCTGTTTTAAATTTTTATGTGTGTTGACTACATATTGTGCTTTCCTAGAGAATGTTTCATAAATATTTAGAAGTCAAGTCCAGTCGCAGTGGCTCAACTACTGTTTGCTTAGAAAATTCTTATGCTTGCTTAATGATGCAAGCCTGGGGATCGATGCTCTTGCCTTAAAATTTCAATTTTGAATAATTGCACTACTTAATTCTCCTTTCCCAAGTCATTCAGTACCTCGCAAAGTTATTATTTATTTCTACCTACATTCAGCAAGGATTTATGGTAGCATTCAACACATCCAGTGACTGCGACAGTCCCTTCTGTGGATGGAACGCCTAACTCATCATTCCTGAATAGAAGGCATTTTTTCAGTCCGTTCTCTATTATCCACACTAATGGATGGAAGCACTAGAGCAGATAATTTGAGCCACTGAATGGGTCCAAATCCATTTTATATTTTACTTTGGAATATGCATTAGTATTTATATTTGAGAGCATGCATGATTGATACTTGGCCATCCAACCTAAGTGATGAAAGCAGACATGAGAGAAGTTTGCCAGGAGTGGGCAGAACACCTGGCTTCAGACTGTCCTTCTCCCCCATTCACCTTTGAAAACAAAAGGCATCACTTAACATGCTGATGAGAAACAAGAGCCCAGAGCAGAATTTCCTTATCTCTAGGCTTCTGGCTCAGACCTTTCCTGGGACAGAGAAGCAATTAAGCTTTTTGGTTGAGGTCATTTCTCTTCTAGTTACTGCTGCAAGAGAAAGGTATAATTAGTCATGGGAGATGATAATGCTGCTGAGAGTCTGCTTGTACACCGTTTGAAATGACAAGTGCTGAATCTCCTACACCAGAGTTGGTTTCCCCTTGCTGAATAGTTCTCTCCCTGTGTTTCTTGGAGTAGAGGCTTGTTTTCTTTCTTTCTTGGCCCACTGTAATAGATGAACCACTGCTGTAGGAATTTCCCAGACTCTGCTGAGGCCAGTGCTAGTGAAACAAAATAACTCAAAAGAACATAGCAGCATGAAATGAAGTGAAGCACACAGGAAACCCGAAAACCAGTATGATACATATTGTGCTACAAGATGCCTGTGAATTCTAATGACAAAGAGGTAAAGTATCAAGGTCAAGCCACGATGGGGTTCACACTTTCAGGGTAGGAGTGTTTGGATTAGAAACGCTAAGCAGACAGAAGAGAAATATAAAAGAAATACAGAGACATAGGATAAAATCAGGAGGGCAATCCAGTGAATCCTGATTTGCCCACATTGATTTTCCATATGCATGTATACTCCAACCCAAAAAGGCAGAAAGAAGGCAAGATACAAAGAACAAATAGAGCAATTAGCTCTTCAATACCTGAAACATCAAGCAACTCTGTCCTGAGTAAAGCATTCTGTTGTTTAGGTAGGACATGCAGTGACCACATCTTGGGCTATGCACCCTGTAGGCAGCCACTCCCTGGGTCAAACCTGCCATCATATCCCTGAAAGAGCAGGAGTAGGCCTGTACTCTCTGACCTTTGGTCAAGGTGGACCTAATCCACTTTTGTGGGCTCCCTGATTTTAGTGGAATTGCTTTGAGTTTCTTTCCATTTAATTTGATATTGGCTCTTGGCTTGATGTATATTGCTTTTATTATGCTTAGGTATGTGTGTTATATCCCTAATCTTTCCTAGACTTTTATCATGAAGCATTGTTGGATCATGTTTTTATATCCAGTCTTTTAACCTGTGTCTTTTTGTTAGAAAACTGAGTCCTTTGATATTAAGAGATATTAATGACTAGTGATTGTTAATTCCCTTTATTTTTTGTTTTGATGGTGTTGGTTTTGTTTGTGTGTGAGTGTGTGTGTGTGTGTGTGTGTGTGTGTGTGTGTGTGTGTTTCCTTCTTTGGGTTTGGGTGGTGTGAGATTTTCTATTTCCTGTGTTTCTCTGGGTGCAGCTAACTTCCTTGGAGTTTTCCTTCTAGTACTTTCTGTAGGGATGGATTTGTGGAAAGGTACTATTCAAATCTGGTTTTGTCATGAAATATCTTGGTTTTTCTGCCTATGATGACTGAGAACTTCACTGGTTATAGTAGTATGGTCTCGGTGGTTTCTTAGTGTCTGCAAAACATCTCTTCAGGACCTTCTGGCATTTAGTCTCCAATGATAAGTCAGGTGTAATTCTGATAGGTGTGCCTTTGATTTTTTCTTTTGCAGCTCTTATTAATCTTTCTTTATTCTGTATTTTTAGTGTATTGATTACTATGTGGAAAGAGGACTTTTGTGTCCAGTCTATTTGTTGTTCTGTAAGTTTCTTATACCTTTATAGGCATATCCTTCTTTCAGTTGAGAATGATTTTTTTCTGTGATTTTGTTGACTCTATTTCTATTTTTTTGATCTGGGATTCTTCCTCTTCTATTCCTGTTATTCTTAGGTTTAGTCTTTCCATGGTATCCCAGATTTCCTGGATAGCTTTGGGGAGCTAGTAATGTTTTGAAAAAAAACCTTTTCTTTGGCCAATGAATCTATTTTCTCTATCATGTCTTCAACACTTTATATTCTCTCTTCCATCTTTTGCATTCTGTTGGTTATGCTTGCATCTTTAGTTCTTATTTGCCTACGCAGATTTTCCATTTCCAGAATTCCCTCAGTTTGTGTTTTCTTTATTGTTTCAATTTTGTTTTACAAGTCTTGAACTGTTTCCTTCACCTGTTTGATTTCTTCTTTACTTTCTTTAGTGAATATATTGATTTCTTCAAATTTTTGTTAGTCTTTTCCTCAATTTCTTTAAGGTAATTTTTGATTTCCTTTTTAAGGGCCTCTGTCATCTTCATAAAGCTATTGTAAGGTCATTTTGTTGTGCTTCAGCTGCATTGGAATGTTTGGGTCTTGCTATTGTAGGGTCACTGAATTCTAGTGGTACCATATTGCCCTTTCTGTTATTAAATGTATTCTTACGCTGTTCTTTGTGCATCCAGGTTTGGGATGATTATAGTCTCGGTATTGAATCTTGTGTTATCTTAGTTGGATGGTTGTTTTTGTTCCTTTATTATCTCTTTCCTTTATCATTCTTTGGTCTGAAGGGCAAAGGGTTCTGGTGATTGGCATGTCTTCAGGTCTAATAGGATCTCTCAGCTGAGGTTTGTGAACATTTGGGTGCCTAGATCCAGCATATCCTCCTATTCCTCAGATTGGTATGGGCTGTACTTATGCCTACGGAGTTTGTTTTTCTAACTGGTGTAGGCTGTAATGTGTCTCTGAAATCTTCTGGAGTTGTGGAAAGGGCTGGCAAAGGGAAGGAAGATGAGGTGGGTGGGATTAGGCAATGGAATGGGTCTTGGGGGAACAAAATCCAGTGAGCATTGGTGGTGCAGCCTTCAGGCAGTTCTTTCGCCTGCTCACTGGTTATTGGTGTCTGTACCAGAGCAGTGGAGTTCCACTAGAGTTGAGGGTGGGGATCAGCTGCCTTGATCGTGCTGACATGGGAGGAGAGGGGTCATGGGATGTGTCCTAGGGCTTAGGGTCTGGAGGCTGGGGAAGTTCAGCTAGGAGGTCAGTCACTCAGCTGTTCTTCCAACTGGTGTGTGTTGCAAGGAGGGGCTGCTTGTTCATCCCGGCCACCTGGCTAGCTTAGCCTTGAAATAACCACACTGTATTAATTAAATCACTGCTTGGCCCATTAGCTCTAGTTTCTTATTGGCTAATTCTTATATCTTAATTTAACTTATTTCTATTAATCTGTGTATCGCCACATGGCAGTGGCTTACTGGGTAAAATTCCCAGCGTCTGTCTCTGGCAGATCCATGGCATCTCTCTGACTCTGCTTTCTTTCTCCCAGAATTTAGGTGCGTCTTCCCTGCCTACCTAAGTTCTGCCCTACCAGAACCAAGGCAGTTTCCCTATTCATCAACCAATACAAGCAACACATAGAAAGAAGGACCTACCGCAACGGGTGTGAGCTATATCTGTGCCCAGCTGGAGTTGTGGGGAAGAGAGGGACGTGGGGAGGATGACGAGATGGGTGGAGTTGGGAGTCTGGGTGTGTTGGGGGAACAGAACCCAGTGGGTGGTTGTGGAGGAGCCTGCAAACACATCTCTCAGAATACCTATATTTTAATGAAGGATATCATGTAAATATGTTGAGAGCCAAGCTAGAATCAAGGGGAGGGCAATTTCTAGGAAGTGTATAGAGTGTTCCAATACTCAAATCCTTACAAGAAAATCAAAGAAAATGTACTTCAACACATTAAAGTAATGGATTTCAATTTTGGATTGGAAAATGCATTTTGTCCCAACACGAAGAATGATTAACAGTGTCATTAATGGCACATAAATGAAAAATGAAGGAAATCATCATACGACAGCTTTCAAAAACTTTAGTTTTTAGGGTTTTTTTTAGTTTTCACTTTAGTGAGATTAGGGTTTAACACAATTAGTGAAAAGATTAGTCCCTGTTCTGTACATCTAGCTGACTGCAAACAAATCTGACTCAGAAAGAAAATTAATATTAGACTATTAGAATTATTCTAACTATTATTATTTAAAGCATTTGAAATGTAATTATCGAGGGTTTGTCATTACCATGTATGATGAAAAAATTATACAGAGAGCAAAGATTTTCCAAAATTTGATAATATAAGGTGTTCTAATTATTAGAATGGATGTAAAGCAAACATGTTTTAATCATGAATATCAAACTCTGTGATAATTACACTTGCATCTCCTCTATCCTATTTATCACTGTATGGCAAACCTGACTCATTATCAGCTTCTTTCTTTTTGACAGTGGTAATGCTTCAACAGAACCCAGAGACTTGTGTATACCAAAGAAGCTCATGCATTAAGTTATATCCGCTGGTTATTGGCTTTTTAATATTTAATTGTCAATTAAAAAAAGAAGTCACCCCCTCAGACAAAATGTAAGGAAATAGTAACTCTAAAAGTTCAATAAAAATGGGTTGAGTAAGAATGTTTCTTATGCAAGCACAAGAATTTCAATTTAAATCCCTAGCACCCATATACATATAAATGACAGATGTGGTTATATTTGCCTGTTGTTCCAGCATTGAGAAGCAGAAACAGGCAGTGTCGGGATCTTGCTGTCCAGAAAGCCCACAAACCTAGCCAAAGCAGGGACATTGAGTTTGCTGGGTTACTTTGTCTAGTGGTACTAAGGTGAAGGACAGAAAAAGACACACATGGTCGTCCTCCATCCTCCAAGTGTGTGTGCATAGACAGAGACACACTTACAATAGAATCTGAGCAATTGAAATGAAGTGAGTTAAGAATATGTTTCTGATACATCCTCAGAGAAAAAAAAAAGAGGGAAATGCAGTAAATGTGAACTAAATATAAACAATTTTTTACAATGCCCATCCCTTAATTGAATATTTATATTAACCCATCTACTGAAAGTTTTGGGAAACATCATGGTAGAAGAGAAGGGGAAAAAAAGGAAGAGCCAGAGTGTGGAATAGAATGATGGCGTAGAGGGAGGAGTACTCTGAAATACCACTTGCTGGACATGACATGGCCATGACAACCATAAACTCACAGCAGCTGTTACTACCTGCATAAGACCTATACAAAACCAAGCCAGTCGAAATCTCAAGAAATATTGCGGGAGAGAACTGCATGTTGGTTCCCGCTGCCTAGAACTGAAATAATCACAAAGAAACTATATTAATTAAATTACTCCTTGGCTCTAGCTTCTTATTGGCTAACTCTTACATATTAACTTAACTCATCTCCATTAAGCTGTGTATCACCACGTGGCTTTGGCTTACTGGCTAAAGTTCCCAAGGTCTCTCTCGTGTGGGCTACATGGCTTCTCCCTGACTCCTCCACCTCCTTTCTCCCAGCATTTAGCTTAGTTTTCCCCACCTAACATAGTTCTGCCCTACTACAGGTCCAAAGCAGTTTCGTTATTCATTAATTGTAATCACAGTATACAGAGGGAATTCCTACATGAAAGGAAAATGGATTGAATAAATGATTTCAAGGCTCCACCCGATACTGGGGAACTATTGACAATGAGGTTGTTGCTGGAAAAGCAGAATTACTATATAGTGATCTATTTCTCATGCTGCAGTGAATGTTCTCAAATCAGTGTTCACATGGGTAGCCCTAACAGTACTCAGTGAGTTTTTTAAAAAACAACAACAACAACAACAAAAACCATGAGGCAGAGGCAGGCCAAGATATGATATGGGGAATTGTTGGAGTAGGAAGGTATGCATAGGCATAACCATATTTCATTGTAAATATGCATGATGTTCTCAGAAATAAAAATGTTACACCACGTTAAGCCACAAGCAAAATTCCTATTCGAGATATTATTGGGAGGGCAACACTTTCTCTTCAAATATCAGTAAGAAAGGAAGTAATTGACATTTACATATCATCTCCTGTACTGTATTATCTAACAATACTAAATCCAGGTTGTTTTTATATTTACTCAAGCCTCTAAAAAGTTAAACAACTTGCTCAAGATGACATAGTAAGTAGTGAGAGTCACAAAGAAAAACACAGAAATATGAATCCAAACTCAATCCCTTTCTGCCATGATAGCAAAAGACGACTGAAGTTAAAAATAATTGCTGAAAAATAGTTCCCTTCTGTAAAGCTAATTTGAATTATAATTATCATTGATAAATAGTTTCAAAGTATAATAAATCAATCTTGTACAAATTAGCCAAGACTAGGAAAAAAGTAGAATTCAAGAAAATTTCTTAATTTTTAAATTTAAATATAATTACAATTTCAACTTTAAACATTTACTTAAATGCAATTATCTTACACATGCATTGCTTACCGAATGCATATTGAATATGCCCTGTGTGCTACACACTGTATTAGGAATGGGATGTATAATTATGAATTATACTAATTTTGTCCTTGTGAAATCAAAATTCGAACTTTTGGTATCTTCAAATTAGGTTTAATGGGAAATTTGTTGCTATGGAAATTCTCACAAGACAGAAGTCAGTATATTTAGGAGAATAGCATGCTTCTGAAGGAAGAAGTTATTTCCATAAGCCACATAGGAGCATTTATCTGATTACTCTGTCTTCATACTGGGCACCTAATGATTTGCTTTTGCTAGCAGACTCTGGAAAATCCACCCTTGCCATCCCCTCACTTTCCTTTCCATCTTTTCCTTTCCAGCCTTCTCTTCTCCATAACTCCTTTTCTGACTATGTCACTCTACTGTCTTCTTCAGACACTCATGCTCAAGACAGCATTAGAGATTCCTTATATACAGAGAAACACTGTCTTGAAAAAAGAAAAAAAGAAATTCCTCCTAAAGAGTCAGCCAGAAGGCCAACTTCTGGCAGGTACGCTGCTCCAACACCCCACCCCATCGATCAGGCCCTGTTAACTACAAGGCCCACTCTTCCCCAAACCCACCTATCCCCCATAACCTCAGAGGAACTCTGAAGCACAAGCTGTGTCTGCACAGAGAAGACAAAGAAAACAGATCAAGAGACTGCAACTACACAGAGTCAACCAAGACAGCAGGCTAAGAGAGACCTCAGCTGACTCCCTAAGACACAGACAATGACTGCATAGTACAGACCAAGAGCAACTCCCTAAGACATAGACAGAAACTGCAAGGATTGAACCAAGAGGAAAAGACACTGCTGGCAACAACTGGGGGAATAGATAAGAAGGCATCAATGCAAGAATTAGTTAAACAACCTAAAAACCAATATGGTAACAGCAGAACCTAGTGGTCATGCGACAGGAAGACCCAATTATCCTAACCCAGAAGAAGCAGAAGAAAACAATATTAAATATAACTTTCTGAAGTTGATAGAGACCCTTAAAGAGGAAATAAAATATGTGAGTCTATTAGTAATTTCAAAACGATCACTTTACCAGAACTGAGTTACACAAAATCCAAATGTACAATTGTGCAAACATGCTACAACATCAGTTCTAATTTTCTTTCACTATTGGATTTATGAGAATGAGCATTAGACCTTTTCAAACAGAGGAACACCGTCTTTCTCTTAATCATTTTGTATCTTACTGCAAAGGACAAATTCCAGGCCACTTAGCCTACTAGCCCTGATTCCATTGAGGATAGAAAAATTCTGAATTATGAGAATAATGGAGCCCCTTTTGACATGAGAGAAAATTACCCTTAATGAAATATAATAATCTCTCTAAATACTACACATTAAGCATTTGGGACAGAAATGTCCGTTGATGTATTATACCATTAACAAAGTAAGTGATAAGCTTAGGACCTTCAAGACTCTTCGGGACCTCAAAGGACCCACTGACATTGCGTTAAGGGTGCAATCACTAGAAATGCTGTTCACTGCTAATTTGTCATTGGTTCTAATTTTCCCCTCAGGCTGAAAATTTCAACTATATTACCAGCACTGTCATTCAAAGTACAAACTAAAAAAATTCGCATTCTGACTATATCCTCAAATTTTATATATTGAGAGAATGAGACCTTTATTTGAAATGCCTTTAAGGTAGTTGGTGAAGCAGAGTCCAATTGTAAGTAATTATGTTTTATTTCGTAGGTGACCAAAAGGGAATACAACTTTTTAAAAGCAGCACTTATTTAAATGGTGACTTATTTCCTATGTAGCAGAAGCTCTTGCATTCTTATCCTGCAATCTTAGTCTTTGTACTTTGGGTGTCTTTTCATTTCTAGACAAGGAGGACTGTCTGATTCCATTGAGGTAGTCTATATTTATTTACTTTTGCTATTTATTTTACTTTATGTGTATGAGTGCTTGACAAGTGTATTTATGTGCACTTGGCACATGCAAAAGCACACAGAGGACAGGAGAGGTGTAGGTAGGATCCTCTGGAATTGGAGCTACAGATGCTTATGAGTCACCATGTGGATGCTGCGAACCACACCTGGATCCTCTGCCAAAGCAGCAAATGTTTATAGACACTGAGCTGTTGTAAGAGGCCGCTTGTTTGTTCCCAGCTGCTCAGCCCCGAAACAATAACACAGAAACCATATTATTTGCAATACTGCTTGGCCAATCGCTTAAGCATATTTCTGGCTAACTCATATCTTAAATTAACCCATCTACATTTATCTGTGTATCACCACGAGGCTGTGGCTTACAGGGTAAAATTCCGGTGTCTGTCTCCAGCAGGGCTACATGACTTCTCTGACTCCCCCTTCTTTCTCCCAGCATTCAGTTCAGTTTTCCCCACCTAGCTCTACTCTTTTGCCCTAGTACAGGCCAAGACAGTTTCTTTATTAACCAATGGTATTCACAGCATACAGAGGGGAATCTCACACCACTGAGCCATTTCTCTAAACCCTTATTTCATTTTACTTAATTGATTTTTGTAAGTATGTGTTTGTACACAGGTATGTGTTCATGTAGGTGTGTGTACATGGGAATGTGCATATATACATATTTAGTCAAGAGGTCAATTTTCAATTATCTTCCTCGATTTCTAGATATATTTTTTGAAGTAGAGGTTCTCATTGAAATTGGAGATAATGAATTGGCTTGATTGGCTGGTCATTGAACTCTATGGGATTACTTATCTGTGCCCTAACCTGCTCAGGGGATTACAGATCTCACCATGATAGCCTTTCTTTACATGGTGAAAAACCAAGTTGTTATGCTTGTGCTGTAGACACTTACTGACTGAGCCATCTTCCCAGACCTGGATTTGATGAAAATAGTAATAAGGAAAAATTATGAGAGAGAGCTTTTTCTAAGTTAGCAAGAGAGGGAACAAATTGAACAATGTTAATAAGAAATACCCAGCTAATTGAAAAAACATCATAAACAAGAGGTGCAAGTAAAACTCTAATGTGACATGTTTTCTTGAGAGAACTGAAATTTTAATGCTTGATGAGAAAACTTGTGCGTCTTGAACTCTAATAGGCAAAGCGTGGTGATTTGAAATTATACTTCTTTCTTTAAAATGATAAAAGGGAAACAATGATTCTTTGTCAACAATTGTTTTCAATTAGAAAATGAATAGAGATGTCATTCTATAAGGGTAAACTAGTTGTGAATCTTCTGCGTGCAATGACAAATTAAATTTAATTGTCTTAAACAATGAAGAAAAGCTGCTAACACAGACTTAAATTTAGCAAAGACATGGCCAAACAGCTCAGTGGTATTATTCAATACAGATTTCTTTTATCTCTTTTCTTGATGTTCTAAAGTAATTCTTCAATCCAAAACAAGCCTAAACTTTAATAGAAAGCTTTCTTAAAGGTAATAAGAAGGAGGTCAACATCTGGCAATAAAGAAACACTTACATAGTTATACCTAGTAGAAAGAAAGCTTCTTTTTTTTTTTTCCCAGCACAATTCTTGGTTAAAATAATCCAATTTCTTTGCAACAAGTACAGAGAAAAAAATCATTCTACAGCTTACCTTAGCCAAAATCATGTTAGGGTTCCAGTGGTAATGGGGGAAGGCAGTTGGCAGCTTCTACAAAGCAGACTTGCATCATAGACAAGAGTATACAATTAATTGCAGTGTCTTTAAAGTGAAAGAATAATATTTCCTGAGTAGTCTAATTGTCAAATATGTTTAAGCGGCAGGTTTGATTTTGTAGCAGGTGGTAGAAACTGTCTTGGAATTTTCTGCCGTCTCTGTAAAGTCCTTCAGAATAGGAAATATTCTGCTTTTTGGGTCACGAGCAACAGCTAAGAAGTACAATTCCTTTAAGGTCAACTTCATTTCCTTTCCTTTATGGCTTCTTATGCCTTTTCTTCACTGAATTCCTGCCTTTGTCACTTACAACCCAGGCCTGTAAGGAGAACACAATTCAAAAAGTGATCAGAACATGGCTTTCCGAATCACTAGAATTGTTTTAATATAATTTGCATTCCTTCCAGTCTTTGGAAAGGATATAAAAGACAGCCTACCCAAGTCCAGTAATATGACTTTGGGTATTTTTCTACAAGTTAAACAATGTTCATGTCTCTTCATTTTCTTATGATTTGATGCAAAGGAAATGCTGAACTGTAACTCACCTATGAAATATATTTATGTTAAAGCATGTCTATTTTAACTTTTAATGTCTTTCAACAATATACTAGAGTATTTGCCAATTTTACAATACTGAAAGACTTCCTGTGATTAAACAGTCCTAATTGTAACGTTAAAAGAATTAATGCTATTAAATTTCCCCTTAATACTGATTTCATTTTGTCCCATAAAATTTGTATGTTGTGTGGTCATTTTCATAGAATTTTAGGAAGTCTTTAATTTCTTCCTTTATTTCTTCCTTGCTCCATTGACACTCAGGTGAGCATTATTTAATTTCCATGTGTTTATGGGCTTCCTGAAATTAGCGCTACTGTTGAATTCTAATTTTAAGCCATGGTGATTCAACAAGATACATGGGGTTATTTTATTTTTTTGTATCTGTTAAGGTTTATTTTGTTACCTAGTATGTGATCAATTTTTAAGAAGGTTCCATGATGTGCTGAGAAGAAAGTATATTCTTTTATGTTTGGATGTAATGTTCTATATATGTCTGTTAAGTGAATTTGAGTCAAAACATCTGTTAGTTCTCTTACTTCTCTGTTAAGTTTCTATCTGGCAGACCTGTCCAGTGGTGAGAGTGGGGTGTTGAAGTCTCCCACTATTAGTGTGTGGTGCTTAATGTGTTATTTAAACTTTAGTAGTGTTTCTTTTACATATGAGAGTGCCCTTGTATTTGTGGTATAGATGTTCAGTATTAAGAAATTAATTAGCTGGGTGGTGGTGGCACACGCCTTTAATCCCAGCACTCCAGAGGCAGAGGCAGGCAGATCTCTGTGAGTTCGAGACCAGCCTGGTCTACAAGAGCTAGTTCCAGGACAGGCTCCAAAGCTACAGAAAAACCAAAAAAAAAAAAAAAAGAAAGAAAGAAATTAGTCATCAAAATAACAAATAATCCAATTAAAAAATGTGATACAGACCTTAATGGAAAATCCTCAACAGATGAATCTAAAATGGCTGAAAGACACTTAAGGAAATGCTCAACATCTTTAGCCATGAAAGAAATGCAAATCAAAATAATTCTGAGATTCCTCCTTACACCTGTAAGAATGGCCAAGGTCAAAATCACTGATGACAACTTATGCTGGAGAGAATGAGGGGTAAAAAGAACATTCCTTCATTGCTGGTGGGAGTGCAAACTGGTACAGCCACTTTGGATATCAGTATGGCGGTTTCTCAGAAAACTAGAGCACAACATTCTTTAAGACCCAGCAATACCAGTTTTGGGTATATACCCAAAGGATGCTTGATCATGCCATGAGGACATGTGCTTAACTTGGTTCATAGCAGCATTGCTTGTCATAGCCAGAATCTGGAAACAACCTACATGCCCATTGGCTGAAGAATGGATAAGGAAAATGTGGGACATTTACACAATGGAGTACTACACAGCAGAAAAAAATAACAGCATCTTGAAATTTGCAGGCAAATGGATGGGTCTAGAAACCATCATATTGAGGAGGTAAACCAGAACCAGAAAACACATATAATATGTACTTGCTCATAAGTGGCTTTTAGACATAAAGCAAAGAAAAGCCAGCCTACAATTCACATTCCCAGAGATCCTAGGCAACAAAAAGACCCTAAGAGAGACATACATGGATCTAATCTACATGGGAAGTAGAAAAAAACAAGATCTCCTGAGTAAATTTGGAACATGAGGACCATGGAAGAGGGTAGAAGAGGAGGGAGGAGGAAGGGAGGGAAACAGAGAAAAATATATAGCTCAATAAAAACAAAATAAATAAATAAAAGAATTAGACACTTTGGGATACAAAATCTAGGGGTCAGCCTCAAGATTTCATACATGTGACGTAAATGCCCTAACACTGAGATACTACCCAGCTCCAAATACTCTCTTGTAGCAAGAAGGAATCAATGAAGACTCTGAACTTTTCATTTATTTTTGCATAAGTAATAAAAGCAAATTTCTGCTGCTGTCACACACACATATGCTATATACACCTATGTATATACATGCGTACACATACACATAAGTATACTTACATACACATAAGTGTGCATTATAAATTATGGTTGGTATTTAAATAATTCCTCTAAAATTTACTCATCTCTTTGTAAAGTCGGCTCTTTGAGTGACATGCCTGATCACAGAAAGTTGTTCTACTATTCTATGAATCGTCCTAGTCTGATCGAACTTTCCCCCTTAGGGTTTGCTAGTGAAATGTGCTCCAAATGGCATTCAACTGTGAAATTTGTTCTTTATAAAGCCACAGTTCTATTTGTAAAGTATAATCTGGAAAAAGTAAGCAGATCAATTGCAGTTCTTTACATTCCAACTTAATATACTATCCTTCATGCTATGCAAATAGACTAATTGTTTGCACTGTTGCCGAAGAACCCCATTTTGTTCATAAACACTCCTTTAAAGTCATACTTTATTCCGAAAATATTGTGGGAATCTTGATTTAATACATACAATGATTTTAGGTCTATTATTGGGTATCTCTTTAATTTTGACTTAAATTAAAATGTCATTAGATTTGCTGTGGCTTCAATAGCAGTTTGCCCTCTTCTATGGCCTGGGTCCTGAGCCACACTAAACACCTTCTCCAGGAATTCTCAGCAGAGGGCTGGCCCATGCTACATTAAAAGTATGTGCAACTGGAAGGCAGTGATCAAAAATGCAGTTAAGTCTAATGAGATTCGAAAGGACTGTGCAGAGGCACACTATTCAGGCACTGGAGTAGTATAACATAGTCAAGGATATTGTGGCCCATATCGAGAAGGAGTTTGACAAGAAGTATTACCCAAACCACCTGGCACTGCATTGTGGTGTGGAACTTTGATAGTTGTATGACACATGAAACCAAACAATTCATTGTATTTGAGCTACATCAGGTGGCCATTTTCTATTCAAATCTGGTTAAAACATGGATTGTGCCAACTACTCTGTAATACATACAAAAATAAGGGCTACATCCTAAAGTTTTGACCTGTCAGACTTGCTAAAGGAACACCTCATTTTGAATCCATTGCATTTGGTACAGGGCATCATCCTCTCTCTGTGAGAGTTTGTGATTATAAAATATTTACTAAAACAACTTATATTTGGTTTATTTTCCAGTATATTCTTCTGTACCCCACATTTTCTACCGCTGCAATTCCTTTAAAAATAAATCTGCTGGAAATGTAGTACATTAAAAGTAAAAATAAGGATTGAAACTGAATGCTCCTTGAAGAATAACTTTTTATTCATAGTTTTCTTTATTTAGAAATAAATACTCTCCTTACCACAGGTTTCCTTTCTTTTCTATCATTTTGTAAATGCTCAAATGTTTTTAAATACTCACTGAAAACAAAGTATTATATAAAGTGTTATGTAACTTTAATAAAAAAAATTAAGATCATATCATACATTGAGCCTATTATCTATACATTTCATTGAGTTTCAAGTAACATAAAATAAATATATTCAACTTAAAGAGTTTCAAAATGCAGGAAATTGTATTGATTTTATTTTTTTCTTTAATTGGCTAAATAAACTTTATAACCAAGAAAATTACATGGTTAGAACCAATCATATAGTATTTGATTGCTATATACTTATAGACATCATATTGGCCCCTAATGACTTTGACAATCTGTCAAAAAGGAAAGAAAACAGTCATTATAACGTTCCATTCCTTTTAAAACTCAGATTAGTATAATTTTGATGCCATAGAAGTAAGTGATTCAGTCCCGGAAGACAGTGTGCATGTGTAATTTCAAATAATAGGCTATACTGCTTGGCTTGGTCTAATTAGTGTGGAAAGTACAACAATTGGGTTTGTGAGAATAATTTTAAGTGACTGTAGAGATTACAAAACATCATAAAATGATAAGATAGGAGACGTTTTAGAATTGGGACAGCTGCTAGAGATGTGAAAGAAAACGGAAAGTGGGTACCACAAGCGTATCAGATTTTACATACTCAATTAGATGCACAAAATGTATTTTTTAAATCACACATCTGTCCATGATTTTTCAAACAAATCCATTTGCCAACACATGGTGTGTTTAGAACACATGATACACTAATCAATTTGTCCTCTAAAACTTCATTGTAGGTTGTATACATATACACAAACATGTGTATGGGTGTGCATATGCATATATGCGTACGTGTGTACTTATGTATGTACATATTTATGTATGCATTATCAAGCATAAGATTTGCAGATCTGAAATAAAAGCCATGAGCCTCTGAATAAAGAAGCCCCACTGTGACTTTGCCCAGAAAATGGCCTATGTTCAAATGCCTTCCTCTGCAAGACGTGGAGGCTACCTTGCTGTTCCCTAGGCCTCTCTCCCACAGTTCCTTCTCAGTTTCCTCAGGTGAGATACTTTTAATTGTTGATATTAATAATTATATATAACAGTGCTAATTAAGGTCCATTGTATTTTATTCACAGCTATGCATCATCTCATATAATCAGTTCTTGTTATCTTCTACATGGAAGAGATTGCAGCTACCTTTATCAGGTCAGTCATAAAGACTTTCATGTTCAGCGGTTTTCATCCATCACTTAATTGTTTTAGTAGACTATTAATGTATTTACTTAGTCACATGTTCTTCAGCAATTCTGTCAGATAATTTGTTCTTTCCTGATATAGTATATGCTGTATGAGCATATATTAAAAACTAAAACTGATATTGGAGGGATTATTAAATTCTTGCAATGTAGTGTTTATTGCAAACAGAAGGAAAAGGCAATGAGAATTGTTATTAAATGCTTTATTAAGGTCAAACTAATGATACATGTTTTAAAATGCATATAGTAGAAATGGTTAGTTTAGGTTTTCAAAACTTAAATGTCATACTTTGGAAATAAATTTCTAAGCTGAAATAATTTCTTTACAGTCATTGATGTGTAAACGCACATTGGTCTGAATAAATATGTGTTATTGCTAACAACCAGAAAGTTGGGGGAAAGCTTTATAAATATTTATAAGGAAAAAAGCAAAAAGTTGACCCATGAACACTCCTGATTGCCACAGTCCAGACTCCTCCCTAGAAAGAATGGCCTGAGTGGCATTTGCAGGTGAATCTTGGGGTTCTGGCATATGTGACATGATCTGGCTTCCTTTTATGCTGAGAGGAATCATTAAAATACAATAAAACTTGCTAAAAGATGAGCATCCTGAGCCTGCTGACACTGACAGTCCCTGCACTCTCTGTCTTTAATCATAATCTGTAGAGTCCTGCTATCCCACTGTGCCTGAACATGTCTTCTGCTCTCAGCAATGCATGAAACTAGGTGGGCAGACTGTCCTGATTGTCACTATAGATCACCTGAGAAAATGAGAGAAAGAATTGTGGAAGAGAGGTATAGGGAACAACCCCTTAGCTGTTCACAGTGGAATGCATCCGAATGGAGGCCATATAGGTAAAGGCACAGTGAAGATTTATTTGCACAGATGGTCTCTAGACCATGGTCTTTATCTAAAATTTGAAAATCTTATCTATGATGCTCCATCTGAAAATAAGATATCAATAGAACCACGGGTGTAACTTCATAATCCCGGTTATAGGAATACCAGATCATCCTAGAACATGAGGGTTATGGAGGAAATAGTACAAAGAGATTCACTGGCCCTAGTGAACTCACCAGTGATAAAATAAGAAATAAAGAACTTTGGGCAATCATTCTGTCTTGAAATGATAGAAATGCATGCAATCATATGATAAGGGGTTGATACAAGGAAGAAGTCCTACAGACTAAATTATACTTCAAAAAATAAAATAGAATTAATGTAACCATCTACTAAACTAAAGATCACATTAATTAGCAGAAAAATAAATATCTATTGAATGAATAGTTTTTAGACTATGAAATCAAAGTGCAAAGAGGTTATTTGAAGAGAGTTTTAAAAGCAATGGATATAGGTTGGGCTGAATCAATAAAAGTCTCGTTGAAGTTTGTGATAATTGAAAGATGTCTCTTTCAATAGTCAAATAAAAGGCCTGGGCATAGCTTTACTGAGCAAACCTAGGATAGAAACTTATCCCTGGAGACATTATCACACCAAGGGCATCGAAGAAAAACAAAAGCTATGTGAACATCTTCAAATATTAATGTTCGTGTGATGATATGACAAAACCCAAACATTTGCATACATTAAAAGAAATGACACCAGTATCGACTATCCAGGACGCAGCAGACAGAAGATGACTAAAGGTTGGGCATGGAATACATATATATCTTAACAAATCATGGTCTCCGGATATTTTCTAAAAGTTGTTCAGAAAATAACTAGTGATTTATTTATACTTTTAATAAAATGATATTATCAATAGAAATCCTGAATTAATTTTCATTAATTTAAGAAGAAAAAGAAGGGAGGAGCTAGTGTCTGGCCAAGCAAACCCTCTTATATAGACAGAAGTCAAGAGTTAGACATTAAAGTTCATGCATTCAGAAAGAGCCTACTATTTAGGATTATGGTTAGGATCACTAAAGAATTTAAAAGATACATCATTAAATGTTAGTTCAATAAAATTGGTTTTGGTTTACAAATAATGGAAGAAAGTTTGTTACTTTTCATGTCGTGTCTTTATGACTTTAAAAACAAGTCCACGTATTATTATAATTAAATGTATACAGAAATACATGAGCAAAATGTTCAATTATAAGGCTACAGGTTTAGCAAACACTTATTTCATGAAGTGATCTTAAGGAATTAGCAGCATGCCCTTGAATACACAGCTATGAATATATGTAAAACTTGTATTGAATGAGTTTAGGAAACATTGTATTTATGTGCTTCTAAGAACACACAGGAACTGAAACTCATTTATTGTTATGGTAGATTAAAAATGCCTTTCTGTAAAGGAGCAGATGGTAAATATTTTAGACTTAAGTGGTAATGAGGAAAAGTTGAAGATATACATAAATAGAAAGGAAGAAATATTTTGGCAAATTTTATTTGCCCAGACTCGTACATTGTATAGAAGTTAGCTTCAATACTTGTTGTACAGATCTGCCAAGAACATTATTACTTTATTATTTTGTATGTGGAAGGGGAGAATGATAAACTTTTACTTAGTTGGGGTCCTAGTCAGTGTATCCTCTCCTCCATCCCATTGAAAATGTACATCTGTGCTGACAAACTCATTTGTAGGCCATAAAAAGAAACAGGTGATGGGCAATGTTTAGCCCCTGGGTAATCATTTGCTGGCAATGGCTAAGAACAATCTGCCTCCAGGTAGCTGGAATCTGAACTTAGATTTTTGTCTCTATTGCTGGTTCAACTGGCAGATTTCCCCAGTTTATTGTAGAACCAATATGTTATTAAATAAACTAAAAATCAATCTGCTATAAAAAGAAAATAAAAAACACAGCACACATTTATTTTTCAACCCAATAAGCATAAAGCTATACTGATAAGTTACAGTGGAAGCTTCCAAACACGAATTTTTCAATTTCATATTTATCTTCTGGCAAAATGATGACAACAATCAATAGCTTGGGACGAAGAATTTCATCCAGTTTTTTAATCTGTGGGCATATTTTTTTTTTATCATCATGATTTCTGAGGCCTCCAGTTGAACCACATATGGGTTCATTTCCTTTGCAGACCTAATTGACAAAATTACAGATATTCTAAAGTAGTTGAGAAAAAAAGCATATACATAAACAAATTGTTTAGGACTTGTTCTCATATTTTACTTGTGAATTTGATCATTTGGTATACACCCTTGGAAAGCACATCAATAAACAGACTGAGTCTATTAACTCATTTCATAAAGGTCAAATCACATTTTGCTGAGCATATTTTATAGAAGTTGTTCTACAGAATTTTTGATCTAAAGCGACATTTCTTGTTAATGGCCTGTCTTACCGATAGCACTCCCTTATATTATCATCACAATCTTTTATTTCATATTTAAACAATTCAGAGTTCAATTGTAAAGAAACATGCTTTATTCTCTACTTAAATGGTTCAATTACTGTCTTCAGAATTTTCCACAAATGCTACAGGTTCTAATAGAATACAATATTTAAATTCATGGTCTCCAGCCATGCTCATCGGGCTATGTGAGCTTAAAATGCAATAGTTAAAAAATTCATATTTGGTTGTATTATTCCCAAGTGCATACTGTAAATTTCTTTGAAGAAGCATCTATTACATTTTTAAACACACTTCCCATCAGCTCTTTTCTTGATCAGAATAGAAACACTGCAGAGGTGCAGCAGATCCTAATTAACTTAAGAGAAAGAAGTTGAAAGTGCTTTTCCTTCTTTTTGTGGCTTACAGAACCAAATTCTTGAGTGGGAAATGAAAACTTGACAGTATTTGCAGCACAGCCACTGTTAATGAGATGCGTCCACCTGGCTTGGTGTAAGCCTGCCCCAGGGGTTCTCGGCACCAAGACAGAAGCATTTCAGAATGCTTTGCTTGGTGGTTCAGACAAGTTCTCATGAGCTCTTTTCCCTGTAAGAATTATCTCACCTTATTGTTTTTAGCCGTGAACCCATCTCACCTGGTGTATATGTTTGAGTCATGCGTAGGACCGGAAATGACCAACAACTGTTCATGGCAACTGTCAACCTCAGTACCTGAAATCTCTTTAATGGTCTATTTTCTCCAAATTCCTTCTGCATGACTTATTATTATTATTATTACTATAAATTACAAGACCATTACAAAGTAGTAATCTGGCCTATGATTGTTAAGATTCTGGTTTCCTCATTGGTCTGCAGAGATAGCTCAATCAGAAGTGTTTGCCGCCGGGCGGTGGTGGCGCACGCCTTTAATCCCAGCACTCGGGAGGCAGAGGCATGCGGATCTCTGTGAGTTCGAGGCCAGCCTGGTCTACAAGAGCTAGTTCCAGGACAGGCTCCAAAGCCACAGAGAAACCCTGTCTCGAAAAACAAAAAAAAAAAAAAAGAAGAAGAAGAAGTGTTTGCCATGCTAGCAGCAGGAGGCTCTGAGTCTGGATTCCCAGCACCTTATAAATAGTTAGCATGGTAGGGTACACCTGTAATCCTGAACTGGGGAGATGGAGAAAAGAGAATCCCTGGACACTATTAGGCAACTAGTCTTGCTCTGTTGGTGAGCATCAGGTTCAACGAGAGACCCTGCCTCTAAGAATAAAGTGGGTAAACAATAGTAGAAGACATGCTCCTCCCCTCCCCTGGGCAGAGAACTGAACCCCGGGGTGTTGTACTTGCTAGGCAGGTGCTCTATCACTGAGCTAAATGCCCAACCCCCTAGACATGTAGTGTTCACCTCTGGTCTCCACATGCATGTACATTTGTGATCAACTTCATAGACAAAATTAATACCTTATGCATGAAAATTTAATGAGAGAGAGAGAGAGAGAGAGAGAGAGAGAGAGAGAGAGAGAGAGAGAGAGAACAAACCCCTGGCTAGGGACATAGGGACATAGCTGCTTGGTGGATGGTAGCAGATTTCTTAGTAGCGTGCCTAGGTTCAATAAATCACTACTATTGTAAAATCTAGCTGAATAGAATAAAACACAGGATGGCAATTTATCGTATGTGCATTGTTGCTAAGGACCTGCCACAAATGCAATTCACTTTGTATACTGCCTTTAATTGCATTTCTGTTAGACCCAACCCCTATACAGTTGATCTCCTTTAAATACACAGTTAGAGCTCAACTGTGACTATAAGTTCCCTTGTCACTGTTAGCAAAACAAAAAAAGGTGCTTTTAAAACCAGAAGAAAACATTAGCCTACGACAGTCCAGGTTTGAATTAAAATTTCAATTTTAATCTGAAAAGATCAACAGGGCAAGGACGTGTATACTAAATCCTGTCAAAACTAAGTGGCCTGCATATGTCCATGCGGTGCTGCATATCTCTCTACTAGCTTAGTGGATGATCATCAGGTCTCATCAGATTATCTGGGGCTCACTAACGGTTTCATAATGTTTTCAATCTTCTTCTAAGGGAGAAATGGAGCTGATGCCACCAAAGTCAACGTTTATTCAACTGATGTAATTTCAGGCAAAATAGCACAACATAGAGTAACCGCAGGGTTTAAAGCATTTTATTATACAATATCAGGACACACAAATACATTTCCAAACCTACCTTATAATACCTTGAGTTCCTATCAGCAATGACAATAAGTTACCCCCGGTACCAATACTATAAATAAACAAATCAAGATAATCTCATATTCTTTGCCATAAAAATACACTATGCAGTTTGGACTGCATATAATTTTGAAAATAAAAAGGAATTGGTCTTCGTGGGCATCATTTTAAGCATCTTGCAAACATATGCCATTTCTACAATAAGGCTGATAGTAGCTGGCCAGCAATCTGAGGATGCTGATAGAGTGTTCAGTGATGAATCCAATCAAACCAGTTAAGGGCAGAGACCTGTCAACTCCAGTGAGTTCTACATTGGATGGAGAATATTGGCTAATCAGTATTGCAGGCAGTTGTTATTGGCATTGAAAATGTGCACACTGAAATACTCTTGTGGAGATGTCACCTGCGTTTTAAAAAATAATAGGACTGGGTTTTGATTCTACTCCATGTACTGGCTTTGTGGGAGCCTAGTCTGATTGGATGCTCACCTTCCTAGACCTGGATAGAGGGGGGAGGACCTTGGACTTCCACAGGGCAAGGAACCCTGACTGCTCTTTGGTCTGGAGAGGGAAAGGAAGGGAGAAATGTGGAGGGTGGAGGGAAATGGAAGGAGGGGAGGAGGTGAAAATTTGTAATAATAATAATAATAAATAGATAAATAATAATAGGAGCTAATATATATTGAGTTCCTGCTATGTGCTAAGACCCCCTGAAAAGAAATAGACACACACACACACATACACACACATGAGTTTATTGGATATAAAAGTATATTCTCCATTTTAAAACTAGAGAAGTAGAAATATAGGGATATTAGTAGGACCAAGATCATACAAAATATATATTTTAAAGTTAACATTCTAATTTCAGGCCTCAAATATTTTATGAAAATATAGCTCTTGGGCCAGTGAGTTGATTTAACAGGTAAAAGTGCTTCCCACACAGGCCTTACTTCCTAAAATCCATAATCCATTTGATCCCTGAACTCACAGCGGAAAGAGAGAACTGATTTCTGAAAGTTTGCTTTCATACACACACACACACACACACACACACACACACACACACACACACACAAATAATAATAATTAGAATAAAAATAAAGATAAAAATTAAACTTAGAAGGAGAGGACTTGAAATTAAGATGGAGGTATGTTAGGAAAGTCCCTGGAAAAATAGTTCCACAAAATCTTTCAAATAATGGGCTAGGTCAATAAGCAAAGGTCTTTGGTAGGGGGAGTGATGGAGAAACACCTCAACCATTTTAAAGCACCCACTGCTTTTTCAGAGGAGCTGAGTTAGGTTCTGAGCACCAAGGCCTCACAGTTGTCTGTCCTTCAGGCTCTGGGAGGATCTGATACCCCCACTTCTGTGTTCACCTGCACTCACACGTACCCCCACGTCCACCCCTCACACAGCGGCACACACTCTTCCTTCATGGTAAATGCTCCTGCGGCCAGCATCCTAGACTGTGCCTCCTGCTTCATTCCACGTTCACACTGCTTGGCATCAGACACCAGGAAGTCAGGGGCATCTTTCTTGAGGAAAGCTGCCAAGACCTATGCTCCACAAGACACCAACGCTCTGTGACATCGGGATGGTATAAAGGATTTTATGGGGTAAAGGGCCCCATAAGGTTCATAAACAGAGTCTATTCCTTCTCACTTCTTCACCCATGGAGATGCAGAAAACTTAATAGCCCATAAAAGTGTTTAAGAATTTTGTAATGAAAAAATTAGTAAGATAGTCTTCTGAATTTTTTACACGAAATACTTATTCATATGGCAGAAGCTCCAAGATGTCATGGTGTGATGCGGGGTGGCAGGGGTGAGTCACAGGAGTTTCCTATAGGAACCATCTAAGTTCTCCAGAAATTGTAACTGGATTGGAGATTGTGGTCAGGGATACAGTTCTTTTTGAGGCAGGAAATAAATTTTACTTTAGAGACTAAAGCAGAGGTGGTAGGATGGCTCGGTGGGTAAAGCACTTGGCCGCGCAGACTGAGGACTTGAGGTTGGATCTCTAGGGCCATATGACAATAAACGCTGTAGCCTGCATCTGTAACCCAGGATTCCCAAGATAAGGTGAGAGGCAGAGAGAGGGGACTCCCCGGAAGCTTGTCCTCGATGAGCTAGCCTGGCATATACAGCAGCGAATCGGGAGCTGTCTCAAGCAAGGTGAAAAGTGAGGAACCAAGCCTGAGGCTATCCTCTGACCTCCACACGTGCTGTGGCATGCGCGCACGCGTGCTCTCATACAGGGACAGGCACATGCACACACATGAGCTTATGTACTCACATAACGATTAAAAACAATACCAAAGTACAAGGATCTCTAAGATACAGGAGAGGTAATGAAGGGCCGAGGTCTGGAAAGTTAGGGGAGTGAAAGGGGTGCAACTTTCTAAAATCTAGGACAGACCAGCATGCAAGGATCACATGCCCCAGTACGCATGGGCTGCTCCCTAACGGTCGGGTGGTAGATGGGGTAATCACACAGTTATCTGAGAGGCCTCTCTCCAGGTACCTTTCCCACCTGAGAGCCTCATAAGAAAGAGTTGTAGGCAGAATGTTCTAGCTTATTTGTAATGCTTCCAATCATCCATTCTGTCCAGCAGCTCCCTTTATTAACCCATGCGAGGACACACAGAATTTTAATGCTTTAATCCTATTTCTCCAAAGACCCTGCTCAGTGATTTTCTGATAAAACTTAAATTTTATTTCTTCTCTTCGTATCGTCTCCTTTTCATAATTTAATTAAAAAATTTTAAGAAAGACATTTAAGTTGAAGAGAATTCTTTATACACTGACTTTCTTGGCGTCACCTATGTTTTATTTGGTGAAAGAGATGGTGATCTAGGGAAGGCCAGCTGGTTTTGGACAAACAACGCTCAAATGAGGTGTTCCTAAATGGAAGCAGTGAATTAGTAACCAAAGCATATAGACCATAGACCTTCAGAGTATCTCTGTCACCAGAAAATCTATTCTGCTTACTTAATATGCTAAGATCCCTTCAGTCTCTCTTTGTTTGTTTGTTTGTTTTTGTTGTTTTTCAAGACAGAGTTTCTCTGTTTAAAGACTTAGCTGTCCTGGAACTAGCTCTGTAGACCAGGAAGGGCTCTGTCTTGTGGAGATCCGCCTGCCTCTGTCTCCCTAGTGCTTTCATTAAAGGTGTGCGCCACCACCGCCCGTGATCCTCTCAATCTCTTAAACTCTTAGACTAAGGGGAAAGAATCAGCGTCAGCAACCTGCTTTTCTTGCTTACAGCACAAAGGAGAGCACTGGGCTGGATCTCTGTAGGTACTACCCCAGTCGTTCAGAGTGTGAATGGGTAAGGACACAGAAGAAAGAGGACCTGTTGTCTTTAAAACATTTTACATCTAAAAATGACCATGTCAATGAATGAGGCATTTATAGAAAGGAAAGCAAGTTACTTAAACAAAATCTCCACATTGGGCAGGTTCTTTCCCATTTGAGTGCCAAGAACTTCAAAAAAGGGGGAGTGAGGAGGACTCAAAACATAGACCATAAAGGGAAGAAAGAAACCTTCAGAGTCAGATAATTAATTTCGAAGAAATAGTCTAATGATTCAAAATGGGCTCAGTTTCATTCTATGTGTAAGGCTTATTTTAACCCTTAATTGAAGGCCATGCTTGTTTTTTTTTTTTTTCTCATGGTTTATTTTTTTTTATATTTAAAAATTTCCATCTCCTTCCCTCCTCCTCCCCCCTCCCTCCGCTCCTCCTCCCCCTTCCCTCCCCTCCTTCTCCCCCTTCCCTCCCCTTCCCTCCACCCATACCTCCCCTCCCTCCCTATTTTATTCTCACTTATGGCAATGAACATCAAAATCAGGACCTTGTATACGCAAGTCAAACACTCTACCACTAAGACATTCGAGTAGCAAACCAATATTGTCTGAAATAACAGAAGCTAGAAATGCGTGACAACCTAAATCACAAATACCTGCCTTTGAGCCTGCAAATTAAAGACGAAGTAATCATCTTCTAATTTTAAGGTTCCTATTCTTTTAGTCTTTTTGAATTCAGACTTTAAGCCAATCTATGAATGCCAGGTTTCTGCTAATTACAAATGATTCATCTTAATTAGCCCGAAAGAGAGTTCTAACAGGAAATAAATTATTGCGCACAGAAAAACAGCTTCAGTCAAACGTTTAATGTTCACTTAAAATCCCTTTCAAAACAAACGGCAGTTGAGAAAGCCGAAGGTTAGAAAGGGAACTTTGGGGAGTGGATGGATTTCAGATCTGCTGTGGCTGCTTGCAGGTGTAGCAGTGTTTATTTAAAGAGTTATTATAGCAGATAACAATCGTTATAATTATGACGGTAATCAATGTTCATTAGGGACACAACAAAAATTCCGTGATTAAAGCCCATTTGTTTCACCACAGTAGGAATGTTGATTTATAACTGGGTAAACTGTTACAAATTGCTTCTCTAAGGGACAGCAAGGGTGAGCAACATATGAATTTGGAGACGGTAGCAGAAAAACTTCATTATTGCGTGAAATTATGGCATTCAGTGAGGTGTAGGGCACCCACAAAAAGGCGTGCTTGTTTGTCACTTATCCCATTCCGCTACCGTGAGGTTGATGACGATTGTTCCATGGGCATCTTCCACCATCTTCATTTATCTAAATTACACAGTTCTGGACAAGCCAAGGTGTTTTTGGTTTCCGTTATCAACTGTCCAAAGATGTATGCAAATGAAATGGCTTCGTTTCCTTTTCTTTCTAATTCCATAAACAATCTTAGCTTCCCTGTGATGCAGCAAACCTAGCAGGAAACATCCCTGACCAGTGCTCGTTTGGGTGGCTAAACCAAACAAAAACACTCAGAGCCATTCTCAGAGGAAGAGTGGGAAACCCACACGGAGAGGGCAATTATGGACATGCCAAATGAAAAGTCCTTCGCCCAATCTAATATTTCCCCTTTGACTATCTAATTCAGATAAACACTGCCACACTTCACAGTCACCAGCTGGATCCTCCCACTCCTGCTTGAGATTGGAAACAGTCAGTACAAACAAAGAGATTGTTGGAATCAGATTCAACTGTTCTAGCGTAAAGCTGTTTGTGACTCATCTCCAGGCTAAACAAATTGACTCCTGGAAACGTCTCTTCCTTGAGACAAAGGCTGGTATTGTGATTCCGATTCAGAGCTCTGCAAGGAGCTCTGTGTCAGCGGATCACACAGGACCCTTTGAAAGAAAAAGAAAAGAAATACAAGCCAGTCACTCCATGGAAGCCCACTAGAGAGGCCTCATGGTGCCCTGGAATGGCAGCTGGAGAGCAGTGGGGCTTTCTTTTAAACTTCACTGAGCAGGAGACGGCACTCTTATTTCCTTGAATGCTCTCTGAACCAGGACCTGGAGAATTGCCCAGGAATACCATATATGGCCACATGTGCCTGTGCACAGGAAACCTAACCAAGGGATCTCTGAGGTCAAACAAGAAGATAAGTGTCTTGAGTTAGGTGGAGTAAGGAAAGTACAACCAATCAGGAGAACACAAGCCAGAAACTTGCTTTCTCTGACCCTGCGTGTGCAGTATCTGGACTGAAATTAACACACTGCTCCTGTTGTCAGCAAGAGATTCAGTCAAGCAAGAGAACATTCTGTTTAGGCATAATTCAGCTATAGAAAAGATACACATTTGTTTTTCTCTCCAGACCACTTTTGAAGGTATTAAGTTCATCAACTAATCTTCAGTACAATAGTTAAGATGAATTCCTTATTTGGTGGTGTGGGAAGTCCTTCTATATATGTGTTGCTTTTATTAGTTAATAAAAAGCTATTTTTGGCCAACGGCTTAACAGTCAGGCTGGAAGAGATATATAGAGAGAGTAGGCCGAGTCAAGGAGCCACCATGGAGCCACCAGAGGGGAAAGACGCAAGCTACCAGCTGAAACCTTGCTGGTAGGCCACAAGATTTGTGGTAAAACATAAAATAATGGAAATGCGTTAATTCTAGATGGAAGAGCTAGCTGGTAATACGTTTAAGTGACTGGCCAAGCAATGATTTCAATAATATAGTTTATGTGTGATTATTTTGGGAGTCTGGGCAGCCAGGAAATGAACAAGCCGTCCTCTGCTTACAGATTGGCATGCCAACGTGTGCCAGCTAAATCCACATAAAACCTGAGAAAGCTTGAAAAGGAATTGTAGAAACAGAAAACAGAATTTAATGCAGTTTCTTGCTCTGTTTGCTGGCGGCAAGCAGAGACATGGCTCTTTAAGAGGTTTCCTGACTCACCTTTAGTGACAAGAGCTGCACAGTTTCTTTAAAGGAAGGCTTCCTGGTTTGTGCTAGTTACAGGAACAGCTCTGGCTCTTTTGGAGGGTTGATGTCTGCCACCCACTTTGGGTCTGGATGCTTATGTGCCCACTCAGGGTCTGGAGGAAAGTAGCTGAGACCATGTGCAGGGCACAGCACTCCCTGCCTAGGCAGGCAGCGTACACAGGCAAGAGAGCTTGGCAGATTCCTGCCACCATACACAGAGATTTTCCAGGCCATGCACTGTGTTGCATGGCAGATTTAGCTATTACTCAGATAAAAAGGGTTTATGTGCTGCACACTCCTCAGAGTTAAAGTGGTGAGCATGGTTTCTACCTGGTGGTCCCAGACCTAGTGATAATGGTACCTCTGCAATATTGAAAGGCAGAGAGAGGCAGAGGCAGCACCCAGGGGCACTGCTACCAAGCTGCTTACTATTTTAAAAGCTCTCTAGGACAAAAAAAATGATTACAGAATACATGATAGGACAGATCCAGACATAAAAGACCTCTAAATAAAACACAGCATGTTTAAAAAAATATATGCAGGCTTGGGAGAGGGAGGAAAAAGAGTATAGAGAGTTATAAAAGGAAGTAAATGTTTTATTAAAAAATAAAACAGTCTTTAAAGAGACAGAGTAAACTTGTATAAAAATAATAGAATAAAAAAATAAGCCATGTAAAGATAGAATATACACAGAGAGTCTGGCTTATGTATATTATTGTGTTTTCTTTGAATTTTTTGACTGTGAAGGAGCTAAGTACAGACAGACAGTTCATTGTATGAGCTGATAAGCTAAATCAGCATATATATATCTTGAGTCCAGAATTTGGGTCTAAGGATTTGTTGCTTTGGAAAAGAGGTTCTGCTTTTGTTTCCACAGAAGCTGAGAACCTGTGGATTAATTCCAGACTAATGTGGTTAGATGGACCAAGATCCCCGAAAGGTTGCTGTGAACTTCCCCCAAAATAATTACTTTATCCAATAAAAAGCAGAAAGTAGTTTGGAGAGAACGATGCCCAAATTCCTAAATATTGTTTATAAATGTCTGTTTACATTTAAAGAGGGATATGCTATATATATGAATACATTGCATTGGTATGGATCTTGGTCTATTGATACAAATTTAAGGTCAATTTTGTTATATGTGAATATGTATTTCTGCTCTTAATTAAGGTATTATGTTTGTCCAGCTCATTTAAAAATGCAATTTATAATTGAGAAATATAGGTTAGTAGATAATCGTCTATAATAGCCAAGCTTGTGGTCATGTTAGATTTTCTAGACGTGCAGGTAGTGGCTCTCAACATGTGGGTGGGTTGTGACCCCTTTGGGGGTTGAACGACCCTTTCACAGGGGTTGTGTACCAAATATCCTGTATATTAGATATTTGCATTGCCATTCTTAACAGTAACAAAATTGAAGTTATGAAGTAGCAATAAAAATAATTTTATGGTTGGGGTCACCACAAAATGAGGAACTGTTTTTGAGGGTCACAGCATTACGAAAGTTGAGAAGCACTGTATTAAGGTATACAAATCTTAATTGATAGGGGAAAATACGCGTTAATACAGAAGCTGTTTAGTTTCATTTAGCACAGTCTATATAGGTGGCACTATTTCACTGCTTAATATAAACTTTTAGTTCCTTAAGTTCCACTACGGACCATTTTTAAATTAAGTGTCCCTCTGGCATCAACTCCGTGTGAGTGAATGCAGTAAGATTGCTCCCATATCTTTAGTTCGCCCTTGTGAGGAAAATTCATAACAGCTCATTGAAAGCACAATGTCAAGGTCACTTATTGATTTGTAAGTGCAGTTGTATTAATCATAGAGAATCAGAACTGCAGTTTAAGTAGCCATGACTGGGGCACTATTTGGGATGGACTCATCATGATCTAACTAGAGTATGTCTGACACCATCTCTGGAAAGATTTTCATTTGTTATCACCTAAGATCAACAGGAAACACAGGGTTCCCTACTCTGCATCTTCACCACTGACAAATCTGTGAGTCAAGTCAGTATCTGCCCTCTAGCAGTTCTTCTACATACTCTGAAGAACTGATGTGAGCCAGGATTAAAGAGAAGCAATTTCCAACAGTAAGGGCTTGCTTGCAGGGATTTCTTGGGGACAATTTTGAACCTTTATGTTCCAAAATGAATGTATTTTTCACATATATGGGTCACACAAGAATTAAACACATCTATTCATTCATCTCATTCCATTTTTTTTCATGTATGATTTTTATGAGCATTCACACATTAACCATCTACCTGATAGCAGATGCTGTCGTGCCCATGTTCCCTCCTAGGTCACATGGAGTCTGTACAACAATGTATTACACTGATTTTTAGAGAAATTCAGATGATGAGCCTGATGAAGGTTTCCAAGATATATATTTACAATAAATAATAACTGTAATAGCATTAGCCACTAAGTATTTTTCTGAGAAATGAATATAAAAGGCTTCTGTGTGTCTGTTAGTGTGTGTGTGTGTGTGTTTGCGCGCACGCGCGTGCGCATGCACACGTGCACACACGTGCTTGATGGCATAACATTTAGTTAATCCTGCCTCAAATCAAGTGGAAGTATCAGCCAATACTGTTTCATCATTACTGAGATAGCAGGATCACTGTAGTCACTGAAGGAAAACAAGAAAAACAAAGTACAATTTGCTATATATAAACTGTATCACTCAACAGTTCTCTTGCTAGGAATTTACTCATGAGAAGGGAAACATTCACACAAAGATTTGCACATGAATGGTCATAATAACCCAAGTCTAGAAGCAATGCAGATGTCTTGTTAGCAGAAAAATGGGGTTGATCAGTCATATGGAATAGTATTAGGTACCAATAAAGAATGAAGTGTTCTTCGAGACCAGCCTGGTCTACAAGAGCTAGTTCCAGGACAGGCTCCAAAGCCACAGAGAAACCCTGTCTCGAAAAACCAAAAAAAAAAAAAAAAAAAAAAAAAAAGAATGAAGTGTTCATGGCTGCTAAGAAAAACTTCAAAAGTATTTTGTTTACCAAATAAAGTTACAAATAAGAGGTAAGAGATTATAGATTCCCACCTACATAAAATGCCTAGAAATGGGAAATTTTATGAAGACAGATACTATATTAGTGACTGTCTGAGGCTTGGGGTATAAATAAGGACGGATTATAATTAGGCACAGGGGATCTTGAATGAAACATGAAAAATGTCCTCAGCCTGAGTAATGGTGATGTCACACAATGCTGCAAAATAGCCAGAAATGATTGACTTGTGTACCCGCACTAATTCAACTTCAATGTTGCACAAAATACATCACAGTAAGCTTTTAAAAATATATCATCACCAAGGCCATCATGCACCAATGATTTCTTTGCCTTCTTTGTGTACATAAGGACCAATACCTGCAGAAATTGTATTTATTGTATTTACCCAGTTGAAGGTGAAACTAAGCAAAAGTATTTGAATAATTCAGAACTTAGAGTAATTTATGTTCTTCAAGACATATTCATTTGTTACCAGCTTCTAGACCTCATATGATATAATTACTCATGCAAATCCAGTGTAAATAAAATCAGATCTCCCTCTCTCTCTCTTACACACACACACACACACACACACACACACACACGCACAGCCATTGTGCCAATAAAGCCATACATGGCCTATGAATGTACACATAGCATCTTCTACATGGAATTCTTCTAGCCAGAATGGAAATAGTCCGAGCCTTGGTCAACCCCACTGCTGTGAGAACATCATTTAGTCTTTGTCACAGATCCTTGGGCATCTGTCACTGTTTCTAAATTGCTCTGGTTCTAGTCCTCTCCTCTGTTATTCTGATCTTCCCAGCTCTGAACTCTCAAATCGGCAACCTTAATCTTGCTTCATGATACTCGATTTAAGAATGAGAATCAACATCTCTGACATTAGATGTTCATCTCCTGTGTGTCTGTTTTGGTAGAACCCATTCTTTGGTCCTCCTCGTGTGCTGTGCTGCCATCCCTTCCTGGTGCAGCGCCCATCCTGCCTCATATTCTGTTATCCACTTAAAGAGGAAACCATCTTACTTTATTGCACACAAAATGCCTTCTATCTGTGCATCTGCTTATTAGAATGGAACACTTTCCAGTATGTGCTCAATAGAATGAACAACAGAATTTTCATAGTGCCACTTGCTCCACCTAACTAACTAAGCCACCCTCAGTACCCAACACATAAGAGTGTGTGTTTTGGTGGCACACCAAAGAATCAACATGTCTTGGTCTCTGGAAGGACTGGCTATGCTAGAGCCCAGTTCATTATCAGTATAGCACACATAGGTGTTCTGTTCCCTGTTGGAAAATGTTACCTTCTTGGCTTAAGTCATTTCTAAAGGTGTTGGAAAAAGCCTGAACTGCCCCAAGTTTTAAACAAATTAGAGAGGGAAAAAGTTAAAGCTTTAAATATTATTAACATGAGCCTATTTATAGGTACATATCAGCTGGAACTGTGAGCCTTTTAAAAATAGACTGTGGGCTCTTCCCATCCTCCACTTCACACTTTTCTCTCCCCATACCCCCATCCCCCCATCCCACCCCACCCCCATGTTCCCATTTTTTTGTCCGGCAAACTTGTCTACTTCCAATATCCAGGAGGATAACTATATGTTTTTCTTTGGGTTCACCTTCTTATATAGCTTCTCTAGGATTTTATATATATATATATATATATATATATATATATATATATATATATATATATATATTATAGGCTCGATGTCCTTTATTTATGGCTAGAAACCAATTATGAGTGAGTACATCCCATGTTCCATCTTTTGGGCCTAGGTTACCTCACTCAGGAGGGTGTTTTTCTATTTGCATCCATTTGCGTGCAAATTCAAGATGTCATTTGTTTTTAACTGGCATAAAACTCTAGGAATAGGATGGTGGGATATAGGAAAAGTGGATATGGGAACAAGGAGTTATATATCTTAATTAAGGGAGCCATTCAGGTTGGCAGAGACTTGACTCTAGAGGGGTTCCCAGGTGTCCAGGAAGACGCCCCCAGCTAGGTCCTTGGGCAGCTGAGGAGAGGGTGCCAGAAATGTCCAGATCCTATTGCCATACTCATGAATATCTTGCATATCACCATAGAACCTTCACCTGGCATTGGATGGAGAAAATGACAGAGCCCCACATAGGAGCACCGGACTGAGATCCCAAGGTCCCAATGAGGAGCAAAAGGAGGGAGATCATGAGCAAGGAAGTCAGGACTGTGAGGAGTGTGTTTACCCATTGAGACGGTGGGACAGATCTAACGGGAGACCACTAAGTCCAGTTGGAATGGGACTGATGGAACAGGGGACCAAACCGGACTCTCTGAATGTGGCTGACGGTGGAGGAGGACTGAGAAACCAAGGTCAACGGCAATGAACATGAACTCTACAGCATGGACAGGCTCACTGTGAGCCTTGTCAGTTTGGTTGCTCACCTTCCTGGACTTAGGGGGAGCTGGGAGGACCTTGGACTTAACATAGTGAAGGGAACCCTGATGGCTCTTTGTCTTGGAGAGGGGGGGAGTGGGGGTATGGGTGGAAGGGAGGGGAGGGAAGGGAGAGGAGATGGAAATCGTTAATAAAAAAAATGAGGAAAAACAAACAAACAAAAAAAACAAAAAAAATAGACTGTGGGTATAAAAGTAATAGAAAAGTCAGGTTTCTGGAGTTGGCGAACCTCTCTATCCCCACAGACAGAAGATCCTCCGTCTCCACTTGAGTTCTGAATGCTGTATTTGGCAGGACTAAGGAAGTCTGATGTTTCAAAGGTGAGTTGCAAAGTGGCCAAACCACTCCTCAATGCACTGCAGCGTGACACACTCTTTGCATTCAGGTTCTTGTTTAACAATGCTATCAGTTTAACTTTCACGGAAAAGGTAATTATTCTCCAGTTTCACTGAGCTATTAAGAAAAAGAAAGCGCATTGAAACTCCAGCAATTGAAATGCTGTGGTTCAGGACCAGCTGGAAGCCTTTCAGCATTAAGAGAGGGAAAGCATACATTATTTTCTAGGAAGGAGATTTAGAGACTTCCCTGAATGGGGAGTGGGGAGCATCACAAGAAGTCTCTGGAAGGATAATCTGGTTTTTGTAGACTTGTCCTCTGAATATAGCTTTGAAACAATGCTCCCATATTTTTGCAACAGAATGGCATTAGTTAATACAGGATCCTCGCTTTAGGGGATTCAACTTAAGCATAGCCAAGTCCTGTCTACCAAATCACAAAAAAAAAAACACTAGAAAACAATCCTCAGTGCCAAACTAGGAAACATTACAGGGATAACCTGATTGATACATCGTTTCTTCCAAACCCTGTCCCCAAATGCCGCTGGAGTATCGAGCAAAGCTGAAGACAGAAGAAGAGGTTGCGGGCACACCGGTTGAGAGGTGAGAACCAACCAACTTGAGGAAGTGGCCCTGCTTTCAGATTGCTGTTCCTTACTTAGTTGCAAGACGGGACTTGTTTCAACTAGTCATCCAGCTGCATAGCAACTGCTGTGGTTGATACAGCTGAGTTGGAATTTGTACACGTGTTTAGCGCCCCAAAACAAGGACGTGGAAAGGCTACATAACATTACGGAATTTTTGCAGACTTTTTGTCTTTTTCTTTAGACAAGTGGTTTGTATAAAAACTGAAGATTGGGGTTGTTCTCCTTGTCACATCTGCTAAATGAATGAATGTTCACCTCCATGTACTACAGAGAAATGAATTAGAATTTTGTGCCATTGCAACAGACCATTCAAATTTTAATTATTAATCACAGACCACCCCTAAATTTAAGCAAGAAACACTGCATTTTGAGTGGCTAAGCAATGCATACGTGTATTTTGGTTGCAGGCATGTCTGTGAGGTTTTTAATTTAGTTCATAGTGTTACATTGTATGGGTGTGCTGCCTATGTCTGTGCATTATGTGCATGTGGTGCCTCTAGACACCATAAGAGGGATGCAGATGCCCCCTGGGACCAGAGATGCAGGCGGTGTTGCAAGCCAATATATTGGTGATGGCAATCAAACTGTAAAAGCACCAGTGCTCCTAAAACCCGAACCATCTCTCCAGCCCATCTGGGGTGGATGTCACACTGGCGGGAAGAGGAGGGGCATGTGCTGCAGACCCCTTGGACCATAGAGTGGTCTGTTCCTAGACTACAAGTTAAAATTATAAGATAAAACTTTAAGAAACCAACTAATTGGGGAGGAATGCTGCTACCTGAACTAGTCATGCTACTGCCTCATTTTTGCATTTAAAAAAAAAATAAAACCCACCAAGCATTCATTTTCTTACTACTAGAAACTAATTAAATATAAAACTGTTTAGTGTCACGGAAGTTATTTTCATCTATTAGAAACAGTCATAGTTGAAAAGTCTTTATTCGAAACCTAAAATGAGGGTAATTAGAATCAAAATACGTATTTTGCTTACTGCTATGTACAGCTTTGTTTAGCTTGTTAAGAAAAATTAAAATGAGGCATACAGTAAAGCAGAGAATATGTTTCACTGGATATCACAACAGTTTAGGATATCAGCTAGAATACAGAGCAGAGACAATGCATATCCAGCCCGTACTCAGGCGCCATGCAGTTAACCCTTAAGAGCGGTTTTGTTCCAGGGGCAGGTACAGCAGGATCAGCAAGCCCTCTCAAATGGAGTTGGTATTAGCTAAATCTGAGAAATGAAATAAAATACAAACAAACATAAAGTGCTATTTGAGAACCTTTCTTCATTCACTACACTTCCTAACCTTTTCTATTCCATAAACCCTATTAAGAAAAAAATCCGTATCAAAATTGCCTTCTAATCTCAAAACCTTCATTTTTTTTCCTTTTGTGATGTTTTCAAGAAGAGACGGGAGGGGAAAAGCGTGGTGACGAGGAAAATGGTTTTTGATAAGTTAATTTTTCATATTGTCTTGCTAGAACTAGTAGGAAGAGAGGTTATTGTAGCATTACAGGGATAAGATTATTATAACCATAGAAACATAAAATGCACTTTGCTAGTATGGTGTCCAAGTGTACTGTACAAATAGTATCCCCGCTGGCATTGTACACTGAAGTGCCATCCAACAGCACCTATATTCAAGTTGTATCCGACAACGTGTACACTGATTTTCCTTCCAAGGTTTGCGTTAATGCCCTATCTAATGGCGCACATGCTATTCAGCAACATGTTCTTTGTTCTCGCTTCAATGTAGTAGGTAACCTGTGACAGATCCAGTTACAAGTATATGTTGTCAATTGGTGGCATGAAAATAAAATAAGTGCCGGCCAAAGACCTTGAACGGACAGTTGTGGCAAAGTTAGAGCTTTTGGTAAAATAGACTGCCTTCAAGCCATGGGAGTAGTCAGGGCTGGCAGAGTTTCCTTAATGAATCTTATGAGGCCTTTCTTGTTACATCAAACAGACTGAAGAACATTCTCCATGCAATTCTGCTTCTCTGCATCCTTCTTTTTTTAACGTGTACATTCATGTCACAGTGAATGGCCTTGATCTCGGTGAAAGTAAGACTTGTTTTGAACCAACAGGGAAGGTGAGACTGGCAGTGTGCTAGCTTAACGAGCCACGCATTATTCCTGCTTGCCACCGCACACTTCTGCCGCAGTCAGTCCTTTGATGGCCAAGAGCAAAAATCAAAGACACACGGAGCACCAGCCATACCCCAGTCAGGCCAACCTTTGGCACAACTTCACATGTGAGTTTGTTCAATTAAGATGCGAACTTGTCTGGCACGTCTTTTCTAGAATATTTCACTCTGCTAACAAATTAGAAATAACAAACAAACAAACAAACAAACAAATAAATGGTGTTGGTGGGCACAGAGCCTGGGTGATGGTTACACATCACTATTTTGATCTCTGTGGCCAAATGGTAATTGATAAAGAAGCTTAAAATTTATGGCTTTCCCATTTCTATGAAACAGATGAGGAAATTTCATGTATTTACACATAAAGTCCATGCTGGACTTCTGTTTTCAAAAAGATGTGAATGAGGCATGCTCAATTTCCAAACACAGTAACTACATAAATGATGGGTTAAATGCTCAAGAATTTTCATGCTCCACTTCACACTGGGTGGAAAGAAGAGACGGCTTTTCAATTTTCACAGTCTCTTAAAAACAAAATAAATGATTTTGCAAATGTCATATTTAGTTACATTTCTCTGCCCATTGGATTATCTTCCTTTAAGAAAAATATATTTGAATAACCAAACTTTCCTTTAATATATTTGGCATATATTCATGTACAAAAATAGTTTGTATTACACAGTAAAAATACCACCCACAATCTTTTGCAATATCAAGAGTCTTAAGAAGCTTTCAGTTAGTAATTTAAAAAAGATTTATCTCATTATGCTGTGCACATGTGCATGTGTGTGTACGCGTGCACATGCACATATGTGTTGAAGTGCCCAAGAAAGATCAGAAAGGATTCTGGATGCCACAGAGCTGGTCATGGGCAGTCATGAGCCACCAGTGTGGATGGTGGGAAACCAAACTCTGATCCATTGCAAATCAACAGGGTTCACTTAACCACTGAGCAATCTTTTCCTTCCCCGTTAATTCTCTTAATAAATTAATAAACTTCTCTTCATAAGTTAGATGGGACAAAAAGACAGCAAGTTATGAATTGTTTTTATTCTATGTCTCCTCCAATGTGGTTTTCTTTCTCATTGTTTCTTTACTCTTTAACCAATTTTTGGACAAGTTGGCAAATTACATGTAGTTTGTTTTTTAAGATATCAATGAACAATTAGCCTTTGAATGTGTAGCAAAAGACTGAATAATGCACCTTTGGAAGAGGTACCAAAAGACTGAGGCGATGCAGGATTGACTGACTAAGCTCCTTTAAAAATGAGAAGAAAAAAAAAAGAAATGAGGACGTGTAGATAGACCAAACAGGTGGTTTATTTATATTTCTGGCATGTAAGCGCACAACATGGTTGCAGAATTCTCAAAAGAACAAACATAGCATCTATCTCACCCTTTGGACCATGAGCCTGAAGGGAGCCAAAAGTTACACTGGGCAATTACCCTGAACACAGAAACTTGACTTTCATAAAATTATCCTACCAGAACCAACCAAATGTGGTTACTTCATGCCATGGAAATGTCAGTGGGTGTCCAAAACTACTAATGCATCTGGTGCTGACACCCTAGTTTCATACAAGGACTAACTGAAATCCCAAGGTCATGAAGGAAGAAACATTCTTGAAGGGAATTAAAAGGGTCAAGTAAGTAGGATGTCATGGGCTACACATATGAACACACACACACACACACACACACACACACACACACACACAATCACACCCTACATGGAAGAAGCAAGATAGTAGAAGGAGTTTGATTTAGTCAGAAGATCTTAAGGAGGTAGGTAATAAAGCTATCTGCAATTGAACCAATATTTAGCCAGAATTCTATGTCTTCTGCTTTCAACCTTTCCAACCTGGAATTTAAACCATGCTAGTAAGGCAGATTTCTGTTGACAGGCCAGAGTGGCTCTGGCTGAGTAAACACTTAATGTACTCATAATGGGATTCATTTTGTTAGGCTTCTGTTAGCTATAACAGTCTTTTCTTTGAAACAAGTTGTTCTAGTCTAAAACGCTTTGCAAAGTACAACTCTGGAGCTCTTAGTCTAACCAGCACTTTCGCACAAAAATCTAAGAATCTTTCCACTTTTTATATTTCCAGCTAGCCATGACATTGTTCCCATCATTTAAAACTACTTTCTCACAGCTTTCACTTGTGCTCATTTTTGCATGTATTTTCTTAGTACGTGCTGGTAGTGGAAACAGGTGTGACATTGCACACATGTTGGGGTCAGAGGGCAACTTACAGAAGTCTTACTTCTTTTCCTACCATGTGTTTTTCAGGGCTCAGGTTAGGTTCTGGATAAATGTTATTGCCGTCTGAGGTACCTTGCCAGTCACATTTTACTTTGTATGCACAGTTTAGCTCACAGATGTTGTTAGCTTTTTGTCTTAAATGTTTTCAGTATTTCATCATCGCAAAAAATTTATGTATTTATGAGCTCAGAATATGATACAGTGATATGTGTTTATACTATATAATAATCAAATAATGGTGCTTATATAAGGGTGATTATTTTCTGAAATATTAGCCTTTTTATAATAAAAGCCTCCAAAATCCATTAATCTATCCTATTTTGGAAATTGTTGTCTATATTACTGTGCAATAACACAGACACAGAGAAAGCCAGACACAGAGCAAGCAAGATGTGACTGCCTCACTGAAAAGGGTACAAAGTCAAGTGGCCAACACAGACAAGAATTATGGGCTAATATAAATTATGAGAGTTAATAAGAAGCCTGAGCTAATAGGCCAATTAGTTTATAATAAATGTAGACCTCTGTGTGTTTCTTTGGAACTGAACAACCGTGGGACCTGGAAGGACAGCAACGTTGGTCAACAGTGCTTCTTCGAATTTTTGATAAAGTTTTGTACTAAATTTATATGGCCCTGAGATTTATTTTTTTGTTAGTGAGACCTCGATTTCTGCTTCCATTTCACTAGAGATTCCAGGTGTGCTTATATTGCTCATTTGACCTTAACTTTTTAAGTATCATTTTTATTGATTTTTGACCTTAATTTAACTTTGATAGCTGATATATAGTAAGAAAATTATCCATTTATTTTACGTTTTCCAACTTTGTGGAGTACAGGCTTTAAGGTATATCTTTATGACTCCCTATTCCCTCGGTGTCAGCTGTTATCTGCCCATTTTCTCTAATTTTGTTAGAGGATCTTCTCCCTGCTGTCTTTAGTTAGTTTGACTAACAGTTTATCAATCTTATTCATTTTCTCAGGGGACCAAGTGTGTGTTTCATTAATTCCTTGTAGCTTTGTTTCTTTTTTGATTTCAGCTGTGAGTTTGATTATTTCTTTTTTTTTTTTTTAAGTGGATTATCTTTTCTTTTTTTTTCCTCATGGTTTATTTTTTTTTATATTAACAATTTTCCATGTCCTTCCCTCCTCCTCCCCCCTCCCTCCCCTCCTTCTCCCCTTTCTCTCCCCTCCTTCTTCCCCTTCCCTCCCCTCCCCTCCACCCATACCTCCCCTCCCTCCCCTCTCAAGGCCTTGTTAGTCTCTTTCTTTTAGGTACGATTTTCTTCTTTGGTTTTGTTTTGTTTGCTGTTAAGTTACTCATATGATATCTCTCTAGTTTTCTTAAGTTTAGGCTCTTAGCAATCTGAATTTGATTCATAGTCCGCCTTGTTATGTTACCTTGATGAGACTATGTTGCATTTTCGTTTTCTTTAAATTCTAAAAAGTTTTTAATTTATTAATTTCTGTCTTGTTTTCATTCAGTAGTGAATTGTTTAGTTTCAATGATTACACAAACTGACTGTTTGTCTCTGTTTCTATAAATACCAGCTTTAATCCATGATGGTCAATTATAAGGCAGGATATAATTTCAATTCTCCTTGAATCTGTTGACGACTTTCTTTGTGTCCAAGAAATGTGATCAATTTTGGAGAAAGTTCCCCAAACCGTGTAGAAAGAGATATATTATTTTGAGCTTGGTAAATTGTTATGCAAATACCTGTTATGTCTAGTTGGTTTATGATACCGTTTAGCTCCAGCATTTCTCTATTTAGTTTCTGTTTAAAGGACCTGTCTACTGGTGATAGTGGAGTATTAAAGTCACTCACTTTCAGCATGTGGATGGTTAATATTTGATTTTAGAGGTAGTACTGTTTCTTTTATGAACTTGGGTGCATTGTGTTTGGTGTATAGACATCAAGAATTGTAGTGTCTTTCTGTGGATTTTCCCTTTGATGAGTATGTAGTATTCTTCCCTATCTCTTCTGACTAGTTTTCTTTGAATCTCTTTTATAAAATATTAAAATGGCTTCACCAGCTGGTCATACTCATGTCAATACACACATTAACTCAAGACTGCATCTACTTCCCCCACATTCGATATTCTCTTCTATAGTGGCTGCATTATTATTATATTCTCCATGATTGTGTGAATGGTTTCCTGTTTCTTTGTGTCTCTGACCGCACATTTTCCTATTTTGTATCTTGTGTCCCGACTTTGATGACTCTTTGCCTTTGCAGAAGCTTTTCAATTTGATGCAATTGGCTTTTGTGCTCTGTGCTTTTAGGCTTTCACTGAAAGATATTATGCTGAATGTTTGGGTTGAGTATTAGTGTCCTCCCATAGGTTTATGTGTTTGAAAAATAGTTGCCAGCAGGTAGTGACCTTTAAGAGGAAGTGACCAACCAATGACTGGGTCCAATGATCTGAGGGCACTTCAAGAAAGGAGCCCATGCCTGACACTGGGCCTGGATGGCCAGGAACCAGAAAGTGAATAGCTCAGAAATTTATGATAAAACCAATATACTGATCAGATCCTTGTGTTCTCTTCCAGTATTTCCATAGTCTTAGGTGTTAAATTTGGGTTTTTAATCTAGTTAGAACTTAGTGTCTGTGATGAGAATTCATATTTTTATTCTTTCTGCACATGACTGGCTAAATTGTAAACATCATTTACTAAAACCACTCTCCTTTTCCTAATGTGGCTCAAACGCTTAGTTAAACACCACTGTTAATTCAAAGAAAGAATAAAAGCAAAGGTTATAATTTACCCAAGCATGTTCATAAGTCTTTTAAAACGTCATGTGGACATGTATTTGATCAACGAATGGATCAATAAACTATCATTTCTAAAGGCACATTTTAATATGGAGGAGATTGACACACTTTTCAGACTTTTTAACTTACTCGAGGGTCAGGAGGAGAATTAAAACTGAATTTAGGCTCTTTCCTTTATACTCAATACAGCGATTGTCTATGATTTCCGGAATAGTATCACATTTTGGTTCATATGTGATCACTCTTTCTGAAGACACTGAACTGAACCTTTCGTAAAAACGAAAGCTCGTTCGAGCATCTCCTATATTAGGTATACACTTTTACAGCTTTTTTGCAGGCTTCCTGGACTACTTCTTTTGTGAGGTTTTACATAACAACTGTATTTCAGGAAGGCACGGAGTGGTTCAAAAAGGCAGGTTTCATTCTAGTGAAGGACTTGGGATGATATGAAAGAAATAGCAAGGCTTTTAATATCAGACAGTATTAGACTGTGAATGAGGAATTTCCAACTGGAGTTGAAGGAAAGCGGGTGACTTCTTGGGTCCTCATTCCCCTTTTCTGTAATGTGATGTAATGCTATCTCCTTTTATCCCTTCATAGAAATGTAAACGTTAGATGGCGAACACGCTGCGCAGAGACACGTACTGCTCTCGCCTCACTGTGAACTGGCTTCTTCCAGGTCAGCTTTTATAGCTGAGACCCTTGTGGACCTGACAGTCTACCTGATGTCTATGAGGAGCTGAAGGCAGGGGCATAGGCTAGACTTCAAGAGATGCCAGACCCAGGAGGCACAGTCCTTTTGGCAACGGGTTAAAAATGATGAAACTGATAACAGGGAAAGGCCTAGCAAGAAGTTTGCCTGGCATCATGAATATGCCAGTCAAAACGAGTCTATCTCTTATTTCTTGTCTTCATGCCAGCTTCATTATTAGGAATAATCAAGTAGTCAACCGGGGACCACTGTCTAAGTAAGTAAGAGGCGTTGAGATCTTTCCAGTATCTGTCCTCCGGCGCTTTTAAAGCTATTGGATATTGTGTCACATAATTCACACAGTTAAGGGTATATAGCTCAACAGTTTTTACTTTGTGGAGTTATGCATCTATTAATATGTTTATAATATTTTCAATACACCCATAGGGGAAAAGCCATCCATCTGTCTTGGGCTCTTAATTATCCTAGTCCATTCACAAAGCCTAGAAAGCTGCTAATCCATACTGGGGTTCTATTGATTCATCTGCTCTGAACATTCCATATAAATGGAATTATAAACTGTGTGGCATTCTGCCTCTGGTGTGCTTCAGTTAGCATATGCTTCTGTGTGTGATTCATTGTATTGTATTCAGTATGTGTGGTGTTTCTCTTTCCTGTGACCTTATCTAACAAGAAGCACTCTATTGACAAGAGAAAGGGTGCATCTTGGCTCACAATTTCATGGTGAAGAAGGCAAGGAGATGCTCCTATCTATTATAACATCAGGGACATGAGACACAGTTTCCTAGCATCCAGTGGGACTGGCAGGTAGAGCTGGGCTGGAAATGGGCCTGAATGCAACTCTCAAGTTCCTGGCTAGGACCCACTGAGCCTGCCCATTATTGTCCATTTCCAGCTAGGTCCTGCTTCCAAAGATTCCACAGCCTCCATGAACAACCTCCATAAACTCCCACTATCCTGAAACCAAATATTAAACATACAAGCCTGGGGGTTATATTCACACTAAAACTCTAGTGGACTTCTGTGAATAAATAATTTTTGCTATATAGTTTTCAAGCATTGTCCTGCTTCCCTCTTGTGTATCTTCCATTTCATTTTCTTAACATAACCATGTTTAAGGTGAAAGACTACTTAGATTTCATTCATTCATAATCTTTTAATATGAAAGGAAAATCTGGGTTACAAGATGCCGATGTAATGCATTGCTCTGTTTATTGGATCACTCAGGCCCCATCTTTGCCAGCTTACTAGAATATGCTAGAGTTTCATTTAGTTTCTGTTCTAAAATATCAGTGCCTTCTGCTTCATATACCAATGTTATAATATTTTTTTTGAAATTATAAAATGGTTGTATCATTTGTCCTCTTATTTTTCTGTCTCTAATCCCTCCCATATGCCTTCATTGCTCTCTCTCAAATTCATGGCTTCTTTTTCTTTAATTGTTCTTACATATATATATATATATATGTGTGTGTGTGTGTGTGTGTGTGTGTGTGTTGTTGTTGTTGTTGTTGTTGTATGTGTGTGTTTAAGAACATTTAAATTCCTAATTGTATACATGATAATGTATTTTAAAATTATATATATATTTTTTTTAAGTATATAAATACAACTTGCTCAGTCTGTATCTTACTTATATGTATATGATTTTAGAATTGACTACTTAGTGTCAGATACCATATTAATCACTCAAAAAAAGTCCTGAATTCATGATGCATGTCTAAAGTATGTGTTGTAAATAAGAAATAATTAGATCATTGAAATGCAAGATGTAATTTCTGTCCCAAATTATAGACAGATATCTTCAAATGACCTTCCAGATAGCCCATACAGATGACAAATATAAATGTCTTGCTTAGACTCATGGACAGCTCAGTGGATTTCATACATTGTGATGGTCTGATCTTACAATCCCCAGAAACAAGAGCTGTAAATGTGTACAGCCATCTGATGGCAACGAAGAAGTGCTTCAGTGTTGAAGGAGGGCTCTGCTGTAGACTTGCAGATGGTCAAGTCAAAACAAGGCTTTTCCTTTCTTCTCATTGCATGTCATAAATCTCCCAAGACCTTTTGTACCAAAGTGACCGGGAACATATATTTATATGAGATTGCTGAAATTTAAAATGTGGTAATTTAATAACAGTATTGATGGGATATAAAAGCACAGCAAATGTATTGGTTCTGCCATTTGGGCTAAAGCGAGTAGCCCCATTGTGAGTAATGGTGCTGTCTTTTCCAACCCAAAGGTTAAAATCTTATTTCCTTTGCTAAACTCCTTTTCATTTTTTCTTCTCTGCAATGCCTGCATGACTTATTATGCTATTACTGGAGTAATCTCTGACCTCATTAACATTTTTATCTCCAAAGGAAATATTATAGAAGACCTGCTGGGCTATAATCTCTGCTACCTAGGACTTTACTATCATTTCCAGTTCTAACCAGTTTAATATTGAAAGTTTTACTTTGTGAGTTAGCTAGTTCCCCAAATGTGCTGAGTTCTAGCATTAGCTATCTACTAAATCTGTTTTGATGGACACATTTCAACATTTTTCATTCTGGAAAAAAATGTCCTCAAAATAGTGTGTTTGGAGGGGGAGTGCAAATTTTTAGGATATCCAGTCTTAGAGCATACATAGGGATGTAGCTACAGCAAACAGGTCCTGGCTTGTTCTACTGGCAGATAAGTGTGAAATTGCGTTGTGTAAAGAGAAAATTAGAAGGTTTTCATTCTACTTCTGTTCAGCACACTGTCCATGGCTTTAAAAAGCAAATCATTGTGTTTTAAAATGGCAATTCACGATCAACATATAAACTGTAAAATCACAAAAAATGAGCATATTAGGATTTTTTTGAGATTTATCAAACACATCATGAGATCCTTTTCAACAATATTCTGCACTTAAATAGTACTATTTAATGTATGAAATATCTGAACTTATACAGTCATTCTAGGCCCCTTTATATACAAACATCATCTTGGAAAGACCTGTTCTACAACCTGAAATGGCTGTGAATGTTTACTCAAGAAACAAGTGTAAGAGCTGGGAAATAAGTGACATTTCCAAGCACACATATGCGCTGCTCTTATAGAAGTATCCTTGAAGGTCATTCATCTTTGGAAATCGTCTTCTTGATGGAATTCCCTCACGATGAACAATCATACTTTGGTATAATTGTAAACTGGGATTACTCATTAGTGAATATACAGGCACTGGTCCTTTCTATTGAAGGCTCCACCCAGTTTGAAAAAATTCTACACTTCTCCGTGACAAGCCATGTGGTAGCAGTGCAATTATTAAAACACAAAGTGACTAAGCCTAATTCCATTAACTCTGTTACAATTCTTATAATTGTTGTGTTCTTCAAAGGAAATAAGTCACATCTACTTCAGCAATAACACAAGATTCTCCAACATTCTGAATCTTAACTCTTCTTGTTGTGTGTAAGATTTGGACCACAAACACAAAAGGTTACCTCACACAATGTAGTAATTTTTTTTTAGATTTTAGTCAATGCCTGCCATATAGAAGATACAGACATCAGTGAGAAATAACTACAATTTATTCTTGTTATCAACTAAAATTTAAATAATTCAAGATGAAGCAAAACAAAATGTTGCCTTACAGAGGTAAAATTTTCCACATTTTAAGCACAAAACACCATGTGCTGAAAGCAAACACTAACGATGTTTAAAATGGCAATCAGGTGGGTTTGTGAGGGGGGAAAGGAGAGAGGAAGGGGGAAGGTAAAGGAGAAAACAAAATTTGGTGGGTAGGGATGTTCTGCAAGGGGTTGGATAGAGGAAAACATGATATCATAAAAACATGGTATATGTCTATTGGAAGAAATATAAAAGAGGAAGACAAAAGCCACCTACTTCAAAATTCATAGCCTAGATTATTTTCTAGCCATAGTTTTGCCTTTTTCTTTTATTTACTTTGAGATTATAGACTAGCTACTTCAAATGTTTTAAAACCGAATTTGATCAGGACATTTTATGGCTAAATCTCTTACTACCATCCATTATCTGTGGATGACTTCATAACTTAACTAGTCTGTGGCCTTTTTGCTGTGAGATGTTTACTATTTAAATCTCACATGCTTGCTTTGAATGTGCCACGATGGTAGGCCTGCTTAATGTCTCTGAACTACGATGGTCAGGTCCCTCTGAAAAGACCAAGCTACCATTAGAAATGGGTCATGAAGCAAAAGTCATTAACTCACTTTTAAAAGGGCAGAGCCCATCAACGCATTACTGACAGACCTCCTTCCCTCTGTCCATTTGCCTTTATTAAATACCACATTTAATATCTGCATCCATGCCTGAGAGAGCCTTCGGGTGCATGTCACCATGAAAAACATAAGCCATTAGGAAACAAATTACTTTGAGGATTGTCTTTAAATGAGTACCTTAACTCTTTACACAATATTATACAATTATATAGTAAACTACATATTTGTAATCCGCAGTAATATAAAAGTTGACACCAGAATTGTTGGTTGGAAAACACTCCTGGGCTAGCGAAGAAGAAAATTCAATTAATAAAGGCAATGATGAAAAAGTGATTAAGGTAGAACTTTTTTCCCCTCTAATGTTGGTTAGGAAAATGAGAACAGGAGATAGAAATTTGTGTCTCTACCACTTACCAAGTGAAAGGTTTATTTAAAAATCAATATTAAGATAATAACAAAATGGTACAGAATGAGATCTCCATTTCCACGTGGCTAACTTCCCAGACTAACCTTGCAAGTTACAGTTCAGAATGATCAGCCTACTGCGTCCAAATGGAAATTTCAGATAATGAGGGAAGATTATCCACGCGCTGTAAATTCTCTTCTTGGAAGGATGTGTTGCCGGGTCAGTCTTTCCATTTGCTTTCCTCTATCCTAGCTGTTAGGAAACAAAGACTTGATAAATTTTTACCACTCTGGCCTGTGAGGCATTGGTGTCATGGCCAAAGGAGGCTAGAGCCAGTTCTGACAACACTGAGATCCAACCCCAGGAAATCCTTCTTTGGGATCTCCAGAGCAGATGGGAGAAAGGCTGTGAGGACCTATGTCTGCATCAGTCAATCTACCCGAGCACCCAAAGCCCAGGTCCAGCAGCTTGTCCTGCCTACTTAAAACGTTCACATCTTCAATTTTGTTTTATTTATAAATATCTCAAATAGTTCTATAAAGATAATTAGTAGCGTTTCAGATATGCAAATCTTTATTATTATATATGAGACAACATAGCTAGCATGTAAACACACACAGACATAGGCAAAGGAAAACATATAATTCTAAAAAATGAAATATCTGTCCTTTAAATATATTTGATTCTCTATTATTACCTTTTTCTCCTCTTCATCTCCTACTCTTTTATACTTTCTTCTTTCTTTATGCATTATTTTTGTCAATATAGCATTCCTACATTCATTTTCACTTCAGTTTCTTTTAAATTAAGGGACTAGTCACATATATATATATATATATATATATACATATATAATGTATTATATGTATATATTAGTAGGGGCTATTAAAAATTAATTAATCCATTGTGAACCACTTCTACTAGCTATATAGTCTTTTATTACATATGTATTTATAATATTAATGAATATTAATAGGTACATTTACCTGAATATATTAGTCCCTACTTTTCCAGTTACACCTGGTATTATATTTTCAGTATCATCTGGGAGCCGATCAGAGCCCCCCTTTTACTTAAATATAATCACACCACAAAACGCACCCTGTCCTTACTTTCTCTGAGCTTTTCAATGATGAAATCTGCTGGCCCAGATCCTCCAAGCAGGAGCTGTCTCAAGCCCAAGGTCTCCCACACAGGGCAGTCCTGCCATGGTAATGGCCCGGATTTCTTCCATCTGGACCAAGTGCATGTCCACTGGCAGCTACCATGTTCTTCTCTACTGCCACCTTCTCTGATTCCATCTGGCTGCGGTGAAAGCTTGGCTCTTGCCTATAAGCACCTACTGAATATTGCAAGAAAATGCCAAGTTTTCTTGGATTCATCGTTGCTTATCGTATTTCCCACCCGTTTACACTGAGTCCTTCAGAGCTTATTGTGTCCTTCTGAGAGCCAAACTTCTTCACGTGATCCAGATGCGATAAACTTTTCGTTGGTAAGTTTTCTCCCAGTGTTAACAGGTATAATTACAATTGAATTCAGCTTTATTTCTGTCATCATAATTCTACAGTGCAAATGTCAAGTCACAATACTATGAAATTGATATGCTTTTCCACCATCATATTTTCCATTTGTTTTCTCTATTTAGAATTTCTCAATGCCTCTCTTCAATATGATAAAATTCTCTATTTCTAGCTTAAAAGTTACTCATTTTACTTTTTAAAAATAAGCTTCTAATTGAAATAGAATTATGTCACATTCCCTCTTCCTTTCCTCCCTCCAATCCCTTTCAGGTACTCTCCCATCAACCTCGTCCATAGTCCCTGAGCTCCCACTAGCTCAAGTTATCTCGCTGTGGGTTTCCCCATCATGTTCTTGACCTGCCTTGTTCATATGATCCCTCTTCCTTCTTTTCAACTGAACTCCAAGAACTCAGCCCAGTGTTTGTCTGTGGGTCACTACATCTGCTGCCATCAGTTATTGATGTAGGTTCTATGATGACAATTAGGGTAGTCACTAATTGGATTAAAGGGGAAGGCCCTTTTAGACATCCTCTCCACTATTGCTAGGAGTCTTAGTTGGGGGCATACTGTGGATTCCTGAGAACTTCTCTAACACCTGATTTCTCCCTATCCCCATAAAGGCTAGCTCTATCAAGATATCTCTTTCACTGCTCTCCCCCCTCCAGCCCCCCCCCCAACTTCTTGATGCCTCATGGTCCAATTCCCCATCCCCTCCCCTTCTACTTTAGCCGCCACGCTCTGAGTTTACCCAGGAGATCTTAACTATTTTCCTTCCTTGGACACTCCATGTGTTTCCCTTTTAAGGTCCCCTTTTTACCTAGCTTCTCTGGGATTGTAAACAGTAGCTTTGTTATCCTTTATGCAGCCATTTTTAAAAAGTATGATTTTAATTGAAAACAGAACCCATTACTTTCCTCCCTCCGGGATACCAGGAAGCCCACTGTGGTATAATCTGTCCTAGAAATGACTGACAAATGTTGGGGAGGTTGTGAAGAAGTAGGAGCACTCATTCACTGTTGGCGGGAATGCAAACTAGGACAACTACTTCCCAAATCAGGGCAGATAATACTTAAGAAACTAAAACTAAATTTAAATATTACCTGGATATACCATGCCACGTCATATGCCTAGAGGACTTTATACACTCTTCCACAGATGCTTGCTCAGCTGTGTCCACTGCCCCGCTATTCATCACATCAATGGAAACAACCTAAATGCCCCTTAACAGATAAATAGATAATGAAAATACATATATGTAATGGGATATTTTACTTTTATTATGATGACTTCAGTACCTATTTTAGAATCTATATTCTTTTCTTCTGTCTTTATTATTTGCCTGGATTTGTAAATATTTAGATTTTTTTCACATAGTAAGTGCTGGATTCTTACTTCAACCATGCTTTATTATTCATATCTTTGTTTTTTGATTGCTCAGAACACAGTATATTTTATTTGTACTTTTTTCGTTCATAGGTACCTTTATTTGTCTAACATAATAGTAGTATTACACACTTGTTCATTTATACCATATTCTGATTTAGGTCTTCAAGAGGTTTTCTTAATTAGGACCATTTTATAATAAAACTTCCAAAGACTTTTATGTTTAAATAATTTTATTAAGCCGCCTTCTTGTCAAGCCTGTTGATAAAGACCTGTAAACCCAGATACTTAGGCTCTGGGCTGGTGGATAACAAGTTCAAGCTCTATCTAGGCTACAGAGTGAGTTCAAGGCCAACTTGGTTGATTTAATGAGACCTAGTATGAAAATTAATAATAATATTAATTATCATCATCATCAAGCTGGGGATATAGCTCCAAGCAGTAGAATTCTTGTGTTGGCTCAGTCCTCAGTAAGATAGAGAATAGCTCTCTATACATTATTTGCCCAGTTTGAAAAAGTTAAATTTCTTGTTCATTTTACAGCCTTAAAGACAGTTCTGAATGTCCTTCTTTATTAGTTGGATGGTGAGAAGTTCTACTGCAAATGAGATTCATAATTCTTTGCAGATTCTCTGCTGAACATCCCTCCTGTTGAAACCCTGCTTTTCGTTGTTGAGGTAGTGTCTTACTTAGCAGTCTGATCTGCCTAAGTGAGCCAAGCTGACATTAAACTCACAGCAGCCTTCATGCTAGATGACAGGTCTGCGTCATCATACCTGGTGTTCCTGCTGAAAATACTTTCAATTTTCCCTCCTGTTTGAAGTCTTAGCTCCCATTAAAATTGCCAAATGTGAATTTTTCATTATTCTTCCATTTGGTTCCTTGTGAACTATTCATTCAAAGACTTTCCAACTTCTTTAATTTTGAAAAATGTTCATGAATTCTTCACATTTTCTCCGTTCTCTTTGTTTTTCTCTACTCTTGGGCCTGGATCAGACATTGCTATTTATAGTATTCTCTGTCTTCTAACATTTATTACCTTTTCTATTTTCCCTTATTAAGTTCTCCTCAAAAAGATGCTTAATTTAAGATTTACACTCATTTATTTACTCTTTACTTGCATTCCCACAAAATATTTAAACCACCTATTATTCATTTTCTCATTTGACACTTACTTTCCACGTTATTTCATGGGCTTGTTCTTGCTGCATACTGCTCATATCTCCTCTTACTATATTAATGATGTCATTCATTTTTAAAAATCCTCAGTCTACCTGTTGTAATAATTGCCATTTACAGAGTATGTAGCATGGGTTTTTATATCTCTTCTCTTTCATCTTGTAAGCTCATGGTTATATACCTGATCTGTGCCTGTCTCAGGTAAATATAAGGAGAATATATCTCAGGTGAATTTTAGTGTGGGGAGCCCTGGTGCCATGGAATCTCAAAGGTACTATGACAACTTCACAAGGCCATCCTCAGATCCGGCTTTAATGTAAGCCTTGTAACAAACTCAATTGAGAGTGTATATTTTCTGGAGAATGTAGTCAACCTACCCAAAAACAGTGAAAGATCAAAGAAGTAAATACGTGAATGTCTTAGAAAAGACAGTAAGTCTACAGCTAAGAAAACAAAAACAAAAAAACACCAAAAAAAAAAAACCCTTAAATTTTGGCTATAAACTACAGTGCACAACTTGAGACTCTCGGCTTTTTCTTCTGTCCACACAGAAGAAAAACAAGAAGAATCTAGAATTGTCTTATTCCCTGTTATTCATATGTAATGTTTTAAGAACAGACATGCAAGGGTATAAGCCTGATATTTTAATACTTTCTGCCCTGATCATATTAATTATCATAAAATATTATTCATTATCTTTTTCTGTATAGTTTCTTTCCTTGATATTTTCCCTTGGTTACTTTGTTCCTTTTCTTCCTTCCTTTTTTTTGTTTATTTCTCCTCTTGGTGTTGAGTTGATGGATGTACCCAGTAGCTCTTGAACAGTGCTCATGTGATGAACTCTCCACCTCTCTAATATGGTTCTGCTATCCACATTTATTTTTGTAGTCATTGTTTGTCTTCCCGTACCTCATCCCCAAACTGTGTTCATGTAATCCTTATTATACATCCAGGCTATGGTTTACAATTTTCATTTATAAGAATAAAATCTTGTCATTTGCAATAAAATGGATTGAACTACAGGATATTATAATAATTGAAATAAGTCAGATATGGGGGGTGGGAACCTATGTATTCTCTGTCACATGTGAAATCACAATCTGTTATTTTATTTTCTTGAAGAATCTTCCAGTCATATTCCATGTCAAGATAATATACTTCCTCTCCCTAACCCATATCAATTCAAGAGGGCCCTGAAATCTCACAGGGAATCCGAGCTTTTTATTCCTTCCTTCCTTCCTCTTTCCCTTCTTCCTCTGCCCTTCTCCTTTCCATCTTCTGTCCTTTCCTACTTCCTCCCCTCTCTTGCCCTCTTTGCTCTTCTCTACTACCCGTCCCTTTCTCATCCTTTTTCTTTTTATCCTTCCTTTCTTCTCACTCACTCCCTCCTTCGTTCCCCTCCTTCCCTTCTTTCCTTCCCTTTCTTCCTTTCTTTCCTCGTTTCCATCTTTTTTTATTTATATTTTAATTGCTACATCCCAAGCATCCCATTCCGCCAAGCTCTCCCCCATCCTCCCCTTCACACTTTTCTCTCCCATCTCCACTTGCCCCATCCCACCCCACCCCCAAGTTCCCAATTTATGCCCGGCAATATTACTCTACTTCCAATATCCAGGAGGATAACTGTATGTTTTTTCTTTGGGTTCAATCTTCTTATTGTCTTCTCAAGGATTACGAATTATAGGCTCGATGTCCTTTAATTATGGCTAGAAACCGATTATGAGTGAGTACATCCCATGTTCATCTTTTTGGGTCTGGGTTACCACCTCACTTAGAATAGTGTTTTCTATTTCCATCCATCCTTCCCATCTTGGGAATCTTACTTATAGAAATTTTCTTGTCTTTACGGACCTAGTTTTTGACGTTAGCATACCATATTATTAGGTTGCTTTTGGTGGAAGCAATTGTAAGAAATGAATACATAGAGAGGCATAAGAGATGTTCTTGATCATATTTTTTCAAATAAGAAGTGTGTGCTTTTCTCTTGGAAATGCTAACATAAATAAAAAGTAACTTCATCTTTTTTTCCTAACAAATTTAAATACATTTTAGTGGTTTAATTACCTGCTTTCCTAATAATTTTGAAATAGCATTTAGGTTTCTCTTGTATCTTCCTGGGTCCTTGCTTACATCTCTGTCATACATCTTTCACCTATATCCTCCAGCTGGAATCACACGATATACATTTGCTTGTAGCTAATACAGAACATCATGTCTGGATCATTGCAGGTGCTCTCCTCAGTATTCCATTGTTCTTCCGTTTCCCACATTGTTTATATGCTTGTGCTGCATATAAATTCAAGAGGGCCTGGAATCTCACAGGGAATCTGTATGAATGTATGGTCTTTTTTGGTCCAAAGATGTGATCTTTCATAGTGTCATATCCAACATTGCCCCTAACTTGTTTCGGTAATGTTAATTGAAAGTGACGATTCTTTATACTTCACTGGATTGGTGCTCTAATGTACATTTAACTCTTCAATCGCAGATCTTAAGGTTTAGTGTGAAATCTCAGTTCCACTTGCTCCTTGAATCCTTAATGTTAAATTACTACCATAGTAATTTTAGTAAGGTTTTTTTTTTTAAGGTTCTTTAATGGAACTAACTCTATTTAATAAACCTACTTTTGTGATTTTTTTTTGTGTGTGTTTGTTTGTATGTTAACATGAGCACACATGTTGGTATATCCTTTTATCTTTTTTCTTTTTTGTCGGTGTATTCTTATAGAGATCAAAGGACATCTTAAGTTATAGGTTCTTTCCCTTCACCATATGAGACCAAGCTCAGGTTTTTGATTGTAGGAAAAAAGCCTTATGCAGTAAGATACTTGCTGGCTAAAAAATAAAATAAACAAACAAACAAACAAATAAATAAATAAATAAACTAATGTAAAGTGCTAACATTTTCCTAATATAGGAAGTTATCAATATATTATTGGTAACAGTTATAAAGCAATTTATCCATAAAACATGAGTCATTTTAATTTGTAACAACTAGTGATTATAATTTGAGCTCAGGTTACTTTCATTAAAACAGAAGGGGAGCCAGAATGGGGGTGCATTTGTGTAAACTCAGCATTGAAGAGATAAAATCGGGGGAATTGGGAGTTAAACTCAACCTGAAATATACAGTGAGGCCGTGTCGAAAACAAAACATATGAACAAAAAAACATAAGAAAGATTAAAGTTAACTGGGATAGTTTCAGAATCATTTCCCTATCTTTGCAATAACTTCTCTTTCAGTCTTTGTGGCCTTGATGAGGTGGCTTCACTTGTCAGAGGAGCAAGTACTATAATTAGAAGATTTAACTAAACCATAATTAAGATGGACTTTCTGCAATGTCTTTGATAACATAATGTTAATCCAAACCAGAAAATCTGCAACGCTGAAGATTCAGCGATCAACAGCAGATGAACTGCTAGAAATCATTTTGAGCTGAATGGCCTGTTGGGAACCATCCTAAACATCTTACCGTATAGGAAATTGACTCTCATTACTGAATTCTTGATGTATCAAATACTTCGCTAGTTTTCAGGACTTTAGGAATCCATATTTCTTACATTTTTCCTCAAAAGTGCCCTTAAGGTTTTTAAACAAGTGATACAGTCTTATATTAATATTGCTTTAATATATGTAATACATTGATTATAATATCTATCATGGATGAAGGTTGGGAATTCTTTTTTCAGCATAAAGGTTTGACTTGCCAATGTTGCATAGTTCAGAAAAGGTGAATTCTAGATTAAAATGCAGCTCTCTTTAAAAAAATTCTTCTCCTCACCCCTCTAGAGTATCATAATGATTCTACCACTCGAATCTAAGTAAACTTTGACAAGTATCATAAATATCAAAGTAATAAATGTATTCAGATGGGACAAATGATCATCCCTGCTGTTAACTGGGGATGGTTTCAAAAAATACTTATTTCAGTCCAAGGGCCCTGGAAGAACAGACTGGACATAGGTAGACTGAATGGGTGAATAAGACTTCTAAGACTAGACAGAAGACAGGAACTAAAGAGCAAAAGACAGGAAGAGCAGAGTCCCAAGAACTCCCAGTGTTCGAACTGAATGAAATATGGGACAGTTGAAAGAACTGAGGCTAGTACAATTTCAAAGATAGATTGGAGCTAGGTTATAGGGAATCGTAAGTTTGTCCTTTTTACTCAAAGCCAATGCTACTCAGCCCTGGCTGAGCATCAAAATCAATTTTACAGCATTTTTGAAATGCCCATAACCTGGCAACACTCCCAGAGATTCTACTCATTATATCATAGGGTATGGACATCTGCATAGTTTAGAACTCCTCTATTGATTCAGCACGTCGGGCTTTGTAAAGAGCAAGTGTCATGATGAGGGAAATGTAGCCCACACAGAGGAAATGTAGCCCACTCACTGTGTCCCTAGTGAGTGCGGTGCGGCGCACAGGCCTTGAGAGTCTTTAGAATGTTACAACCCGTGATGAATATTGGAGGATAATATCTGACTAGCAACCTTATGGCAGTTGCCGTTGCATCTGTTGAAGCATGTAACTTAAAAATAGACTGCTCTTTTGTGTGTTTCTGTTATTGTTCTTACACAAATCTTTTGCTGTGCCTGAAATTTAGTATTACAAGTAAAACTAGACCTCAGCAAAATCAAAAAGGCCATGGGGTTAAAATGACCTTGTCTCTCAGAAGTTAAAGAAAATAAACAGTTTGGGGAGCAGCTCTTAAAGAATATATGTTTCTGACGCAGAAAAGAAACTATATTGAAAAGTGGGGAGAAATACAAAATTAGTAGAAAGCGAGATGATTTAGGGAGAAAGAGAGATATGATAATTATTATGGAGATCTACAGAAATACTCAGTGTAGGAAAATCGAAGTAAGCCTTAAATTGAGTAAATAGGCATAAGGAGGAAAGGCTGAAGGGATGGGTTTTAATATGCTGAGTGAAATTAAGATATTCATCAGTAAATATTGACGTTACTGTGCGCTATGGTTTAATGAGGCCATACCACAATTCACATTTTGAAGCACTAGCTTCACTAACTTTCAGTGTGATCGTAGTGATAAACAGTGCCATTGTGAGATGCCTGGATCATGAGAGTAGGGACGCTATTGTGGAATTAGTGAATTTATATGGCAATACCAAACTGGAATGCAACCATCTAGAAGCCAGAAAATTCAAATGTTTCAATATCCGTATTGTGAACATTCCTAGGATCCAGAGCTACAAGAAATAAAGTTCTATTGTCTGAGGTCATCCAGTTTATCTCATTTGTTATAACCAGAACAACTTAAAGTCTGCAAACTAGAGACGATGGAAAAAGAGTTCTTCCTGAGTAGATGCTACCATGTTAGTAAACGGTAGAGGCTGGGTGGGAGTGTGAGGTGGGAGTGAGGAACAAGGGCCACGTTTGCCAACTACTAGCGGAGTTCTCCAGGTCTGCTGATGAAACGCAAATGTGTAGATACTCGAGCCCTAAGGATACTAACACAAGAGAGAAAGGTATTTATTAATGCATTTGAAAGCAAACGTGGAGTATCCGGTGCACGAGGGATTAAGAGCGCTGCAAGTAGACCTGCTACATGGACAGGAAATGGATTCCCCACAGGTGGGAATGAGGCCAGAAAAGAACAGAGTGCTCAGAAACAAACAAATAAACAAACAACAACAACCCTCAGATATCCATATCCAGTGGCATCGTCAATGTAAAGGAGGCAAATGGGAAATAGTTGAGATGCGTGGCACTGACAACTCTACTGAATATGTCTTCCACACAGGTGGAAAAGAATGAGCTGGAAAGATGAGGATAAAGAAAGGAAATGAGGACGAGACTGGCAACTAGGTAAAAAATGTAAAGCCACATGTGTTAATCGAAAGTATGATCATGTCTTGCAGATGGTAAAGTAGAGAGAGAAAGGAAAGTGTGCGTTGCATGTAAGACGGGGACAAGAGCCTGAACGAGTTGATGCTCTGTACTAAGCAGAGGGCGATATTACTTTTTTATGATCAGAGACATCATCACCATAGCATGAGAGAATGGTGAGTAAAGCTAATACTGGATTCAGGTCAGAAGAAGTGAAAGTCCAGGTCATAGAAAGTGTGAAGAGAGAGATTGTTTTTGAAAGGAGATACAAATGCTAAGAAAATGCAGAGTCTGTAGCAGGATCAAGGGTATTTACAGAAGCTAGCTCTACAGTTAGACTCAGTGTATTATCTGGTTCCTGTTTCTGTATTTTGTGGCTACTTACAATTATTTCCACTTCAGTAATGAGGAACATGGACCCATAGTGGTGCTGGCTTGTCTTGACTCAAAGCCGAGGAGAGACTGGTAAGATCTGTGGAATCATCAGACCTTCAACACATGAATGCTCAGCACTCCAGGGGTAGATGCAGGAGGATGAGGATAAGACCAGGATCAACTACCTAGTGGTTTGAAGACAGTTAATGGCAGTCTTAAAAAAAGAAAAAAGAAAAGGAAAGAAAGAACACTAACGGAAGAGAAAAGATAAAAAGAGTATATATATTCACTAAAAATGATAGTAAGACATGGGAAAAAAACCACGAAAATATTTGCCGAGTTTAAGATGTAGGGAATATGGCTAATTATCTAGTGTTTTAATTACCCTGAAGCTGGACCTTCTAACTACAACTCCTAATCTAATTGAGGAAGTCCATCATATAGACAGAGCATAATGCAATATGCAATTAACATTTCCTAAAATTAAAACTGACAAGGACTATTTTGATTTACTCTAATTATGCTGTTAATTTTGTACCTAACACAGGAGTGCCTTTGCATTAAAAGAAAAGTCTTTTAAAGGTCTCCTAATTTGTAATAGACTTGTGTTTCTTTCACTAATCTGCTTGCAATATTACTCAAAAGTGAAGGTTACTAAGACTTCTCAGCCCACAGATGTTCTAAAATAAAGGTTATGAAAAGCTGAGGCTGAACGTTCACACAAGAATAGTTTGCATTGCTCATGCAGCACTGAGCTTTCAGGATATCATTTTGATCAGTCCTCCTATTTATCTCTAGGGTACTCATTAGAAGTGCCTTATGGGAGGCTAAGAGCCAAGTCCCCTGGATTCCCAATGAAGGCTTCCTCTTTGTCCTTTTACCAATGTGCTTGGTTTTGTTCCCAGCGCCCCCCACAAGCCTTCCAGAAGCACTGATTCGGAGCAGGGCAGCTCACACCATCCCTAAAGCAGAGTCCAGAATACATAGCTGATCCTTTGTTCAGCTGATGAACTGTGTGTGTCCTCTGGTGTTCAGAGTTTCTCAAAACAAACTCATTAACCTGGAAAGTGCAAGCCCCAAATAAGTAAATCTTATGGATAGTAGTAGTAGTAGTAGAAATCAAGATAGTGGGTATGAAAAGGGGAAAGCAATTGGAAGACTTGGCTAACCCAATGGTTTAATTTGTGGTAGTCCAAGTCAGAAATAGTTTTGCATAACCATAGTAAACTATCAAAGAAGCTCGCTCAGAGTATCCTTTCACAAAGGAATAAGAAAGGTGGCAGCATGAAGACATGTGCCTCTGACTCAGTAGTCAGGAGGCCATGTGGTAGTAATACTATAGGGGAAGCCATTTTGCCCAATCCTACATCAAAGCAGGAACCAAATCAGCTCTATTGAACACTTAGACCTTTCAAGTCAAGATGAACAGGGTTCACACCTGGTTCTCACTCACCAGAGAAACATGAGTGGGTTACTTCATTGGTCCTTGGTTTCCTTTAAAATAGAAGCATAAGATGCAAGGTTAAATCACAATTAAAACACGGGAAGCCTGTGATGTTCCGACTGTGGTAAACTGTGTCACTTAATAGAACTTTTTCTTGCCATGACACATTGGAAGATAATAAAAACCACACAGCTCTAAAGTCACATGGGTTAGTAACTCATGAAGAAAAACAAGGAAACCTTTCAGAGACCTTCAAAATATGGCATTTAAAATGTTTTAAGAACTGAGGACTTTTCATGTCAGTGAGACACATCTGCTCCTGGCAGCACCAATCTACTTCAAGAGAAAGATGGGCATCAAAGAGGCTCCTTATGGAGTTGGTTGGCCATTTGGGCAAGAAACTGCTCTTGCCTGCACTGCTTGATGAACTGGACATGCAGGACCCGCAGAGAAATGACTGCTGAATTTGCCTAAAGGTGAGACGATCCTTTGGGGTTCCTGCTTCATGAGTCTGCCAGACATTCTGCAGGATACAGAAGAAAGTGACTGACAAACTGCCAATATAGGCGGACCTGTCTTTGATATTTCCCACTTCATGGAAAAGTCTGTTTTTGTTAAGTAACTTTGAGGTGAAAAAGCCAAAGAAGACAATCTAAAGTTTTAGAAAGGCACATAGTTGAGCGTGGAACTCGTTAAGGTCAGGGAACAAGAGCAAAGAAGCCCAGTTTTCATTGACTGATGTACCTTCCTTGCTAGGACTGGTTGATGACCAAAGGTGATGGTTAATTCCTTATACTCATTTCTTCTCTCAGTCTCCTGAGTGGTTATGTACCCTAAAGTTTCAACGTAGAATTGACTTAATCCCTTTCATATATAAAAGTTTAAGTTTGTGAGTGCTTTAAGATTCCTTATAAGATTACCTTTCAATATAAGTAATAAAGTAATTGCCTTTTTTTGTAACTGCAAAATGCAGCCTGCCAGTAAAAGACCTGACTGTGAACAAAGCCTTGTTTGCCCACACAGCCAATCTATAACAAATTGCTTGGGTGTAAATGTGTGCGGGTTCTTGGGATAATTTTTCACCTATCATATGTAAAATGTTTAATCAAGTAAAGGAGTGAAAATCATGGGGTTTTGCCTGTATTCATTATAATTCTTCACTTGACAAATAGAATGTAATCACATTGTAATTCCTATATTGCCTGAACAACTTTGTTGGGGGTATATAAACTGTAGAAAGAACACAGAAAGAACATGGGAAGAACATACAATAAAGAAAGAAACTATCAAGAGGGTGTGTTTGTCTTCCCCTAATCCCCTTAGATAGAAAAGTCCAGTACATGCTGATGCTACTGATTTTTTCTTTGAGTTTATTTTGATATCAGTCAAGAATTATAACAAATAACTTGAGAAAAAGGATTAGTGTTATCCCAGAAAACAAAAGTACAATGACTTTACTTAATAAACATTCTATATTCTCAAATGCCTAGAGAGATAGGCACATAAATTTCTTAGTACCATAAATTACACATGTGTATTTTTTTTACACACAGTCAGAACTAATATCATAGAGCCAATAGAAATAAAAACTTAACATTGGGGCTCATAATAATTAGCTAATTGGCTTATTAAACATCAGTGTGTTATATATACTTATTGAATCTATCTTTAATTCCTAAGTACATTAGATTTTTGGAATACAAAGAGTAGCAAAAGACGATAGCACTAATCAAATCTTATATATCTCTAGGCAGACAAAGCATTATCCTGTTTCATTAAGTAATTTTTCTGATAAGCCCCACACTCTAGCTTTCAAAATTACATTACCATTCCCAAAATCTTGTAAAGTTTGAAAATACTTGAAGAACCAAAAAGAGGGGGTGAGATGTAGCTCAGAAGTCAAAACACATACTGTACTTGCGGAGGATCCAAATTCATTCACTGCCCAGCACCCTTATAGCAGGTTACAGCCCCCTGTAATTTCAGTTTTAGGATATTTGGTGACCTATTCTGGGCTTCTTGAACACCAGCCATACACAAGGCCCCATACTTACATGCAGGCAAACACTCATACATATAAAATAAAATTTAAAAACAGCCTTATTTGAAAAAGTATCCAAACCACACATTTTTAGCATCAAATCCTAATGGAGACCATTTCTATAACTGTCATGTAAATTTTCAAATGCCAGGAGCTAAGAACTTCTTGCAATAAATAATTCTTTCAAAAACTATTTTTAATGGCTAACAATTCCTTTTCCTGTAATAAAAATTAAAATATTACTTAAGAGTCTCAATATTGCTAAGACAATATTTTACATAATTATATTCATAGAACATAAACAACTTTGTGCCTCTTGGTAAATATCTATCATTACTTTTTAACACTTCCTTTGTATGTTAAGTAGCTATATTGTATGTTATTTAAGCAGTTACCCAAGCACTTTCTGATTGTTGACTATTTTAATTACATTCTTTGTGATTATTATAAACAATTTAAATGATAGTATTTTAGGTTTTCTTTCATTAGTTTTGTAACATTAGTTGCTATATTCCAAAGAAACTATGAGATCACTGAAGTTGAATGGTCTGAAGGATTGAATGAAGAAGCTGATTTTTGGAAAAAGTTGTCAAGAAACAGAACATGTTTCTACATCCATGGATTCTTTCCCTCATCTCAAATGATAAAAGAAACTTCAAATAGCATGTGACAAGGCTCAAGCAGCTTGGGGTTCAGCATCCTATTGTGACTAAGGCATGAAAAATCTAAAACATGAAAGCCTTTGGGCCAGCCAGGAAAGGACACTGCATTTTGGACAGAAGACATATTGGGAATGTCTTAAATTCTGCCTAATAAATATCAAGAAAGATGTCCCAAAAGAACAGCAAAATTACTAAAACCCAGGTATAAATGATGTTCTGTGGGTAGTAGGAGGTGGATCCATGAAAGCACAAAGATATAAGAAGGTCTTCAAAGATGGTCACTCAATGATGCATGGTTTAGCTTAAATACCTACCAAGCCTAAGGAATCACTAAACTTTCTCTTAACACTGGCACACAAATAGAGCTTTCTGTCCTCTTTGGAGAAAAGGTGTAACATGTGAGGAATGGAAACAGTGGACAAAACACACAAGAGGGAGAGAGAAGGAAAATATCAGTGCTAAGGTTGAAGAGTAAGGAATAACAAGATAAATATGAAGCAGAAATTACAATGTTATTGGTATTATAAGCACAAACATCCATAGAATTTTATTTGTGTTTATTTTCTCTCTTCCTCTTGAAACAGAATCTCTTTATCTAGTCCAAGCTGACCCTAACACTTCAGAAACTTCTGGCCTCGATACCCTCAAGTGCTGGTACTATAGGTGTGTACCACCAGGCCTGGCTATTTCTATTATATAAGAAAGAAGAAGAGAACTGTGAGACACGAAGGCCAACTGTCATCAAAGGTGAGAAGCATAAACTTCACAGAATGTGTCAACAAAAAGTGAGAAAACAGTGTGTTCCCTGCTTGAAATAACCACACAGAAACTGTATTATTAAAACATTGCTTGGCCATTAGCTCTAACTTCATATTGGCTAACTCTTATATATTAGTTTAACCCATCTCCATTAATCTGTATATCACCACATGGCAGTGGCTTACTGGAGATTCTAACCAACATCCATCTCAGGCAGAGGATCCATGGCTTCTCTCACTCTGCCCTTCTTCCTCCCAGCATTCAGTTCTATTTTCTCCACCTACCTAAGTTCTGCCCTATCAACTAGGCCAAGGTAGTTTCTTTATTCATTAACCAATGAAAGCAACACACAAACAGAAGGAACTCCGACAACAGACACCACCATCAAAAACAAATGAACCACAAACAAAAAAACTTTTTATGAGTATTCCAAAGATTTTCTATTAACTGTATCTTCATAAAAAATGATACTGGAATGAATATTATTTTACATGGTAGATCTGTCATATTTTAAGATCATTTAAGTGAACAAATCATCTATGTGTCACTAGAATGCAAGGGTCAATGTGTGTTAATTACTTTTGCCCTTAATGTGCATTATCAAATTTATTTTAGGACATTGTATCACCTCTGCTTTTATTAGGAGCATCATCAGCATTTATGTGGCACTAGAGTTATTTAGTATTGGTGAAAACACAAATTTCAAAGACAAGATGATCCCTAAATTTTAAGTTGAATCTCTTTATTATATATTATACTCAGGTGTGTTTACTCTTTATGGAATGTTCTACTATTTTGCAAATTTATCTCAGTGGGTTTCATTTTTGCTTGTTTGTTTTTCCCCAAGACAGGGTTTCTCTGTGTGGCCGTGGCTGTCCTGGAGCTAGCTGTGTAGACCAGGCTCGCCTGGAGTGCAGAGATCTGCCTGCCTCTGCCTTCTGAATGCTAGTGCCTACAACATGGACCACAACCACCCAGTTTTGTTTTGATTTTAAATGATCACAGGGTATTCTTGTATTGCTCCATGCTTTTCTTCTGCAAAGAAAGGAAAGGAATGATGAGAGGGGAAAGAGAGTAGGGAACATTTGCTGGGGTGCTGCTCTCTATGTTCCTTGCTGCTCAGGACCCTAAAAATATTCCTTAGCAAAGACAAAGAATATCTTAGGAAGACCTTCTTCTTGAGAAATAAATTCGTCTATTTTCTTTTGTAAGATATGCATTGTTAATTTAATCTTTCTGGAGGAAACTCATTACTTTTATGCTAAGCTAAAACTTAATTCTAAGTGCAAGGATTCCCTCAAAAAACTAGATATATATATTACACTTTAATTACTACAGGGACAAAGAAAAATTCAAGAAAGAAATTTTGCATATTTTCAACAAAGCACATCTAATAAATTTCATCATTGTCAGAAATAGATTTTATTTTTGATTCATAAAGAATAAAGAATTCAAGTATAATGGTAAATAGTTTCTGAATTAATACAAAATGTTGCTATTAAGAAAACATGAAGGAAAAGTTGTCAGAATGTCATTAAGAATTAGAAGTGGTGGCTTTGATGACTGCATTCCTACCCTCTGGGAGGCTGAGGCAGGAGGCTCATAAACTAGAAATGAGCTCAGACTTTACCCTGCCCCCCACAACTTACTATGACATTTTTAAATTTTAAAAGAAAAAGTAAAATTTTTATGAGAAATAACAAATCCTCCTTCCCAAAGACTAATACAGTCTTAAATAAATAGCAAACAAGGAGGGAGAAAATTTAAATCAATAAATCTTGCAAAGATACAACATTTCATTGTATGGAAAATATTTATTTTATAGTATTAAGCAATCTTACATTGGTTTCTAAAAGAAGAAAACCTACTTTCTATCCAATGGAGATAATTGAGAAAATATTAAAAATGTGTTGTTCAGGATCTGAGACATAAAAACCCCGAGGAACATTGCAAAGTGAAGAGATAATGAGTCATAAGTGATTAGGATGGCTCATCATGATGACATCCAAGCAGAATAAACATTTAGTTGTTACAGAGATCACGAAACAAGAAACATGTAATCAAAACTCGTGATATTTACCAACCATTTCACTCTTCGATAATGATATGTTTTTAACCGAATGACTCTTGCAGTTGCATCTACATGGCAGCTGCCAAACTGGCCCAGGGTGAAATTGAGCTTCTGTGACTTGCAGCAGTTCAGTTATTTAGTTTCCGTAAATAACGGAGACCAGAAACGACAATTCCTGAACGTGTCTGATTTGCAATGAGCAATTCAGATGGACTATAGTCTTCATTCCTAGACCGGCTCATGGTTCTGAACTCTGGATTAGAAATGCAACCATGCCTGTACCTGGCCTGGGGATTTGCCTGCTGAGATGTAGAGCTGACATTCATTACTTTTCTTCCAGACCTCTAAGAACCACAAGAGGAAGGGATGAGCGCTGTCTCCAAGAGTTTAATCATTATTAGGACTCGTCAAGTAAGTTTAGCACCTTGCTTAATTCTTTCGACTCTCCTTGGCCTTATACAGTTATTTGAGTTTTAGAAATAAAATCAATTCCAGATAATATGTGTTAAAAAAACCTACTCCCTTTACTAAATACAGCAACTAAAAAACCTGACAAATCTTTGTAGAAGGCCACCCTGTTAACACTGTCACCACCATCAATGTTTAATCTGTCATCATGCATGGCAGAAAATAGTAGAAACACTATTATTCTGTATTTCAGAAACAAGACATGCATGTTCTCTGTGTCCAAGACTCTTGGACAATATATTGGAAATCTTGAGAAATAAAATATAAACATGTGACAATGGTTAATAGAAAACAAAGACAAGGTCTACCGAAAATAATTAAAAATCAAAAAAAAAATTTGGACCGACTGATAAATACTGATAGCCAACAATAACCAAATTGAAAATGTAACTAAAGAATTTCAAATTACACTAACAATGCACATATTAAAATAGGAACAAGTCTAATTATAAAAGCATGGATCTTCACAAACCAAATTATAAAGTTCCATTTAAAAACTTAAGAGAAGATGCAAACGAAATGCTCTATATGCCCTTTGATGTTGGGTTCAGGGCAATAAAAATGCCCATAATTCTGAAACTCATCAATGCAGTGATACTTTATTTATATTAGCACTGCTCCAGGAGAAATTCTGAGCTTTATCTGAAAGAATGAAATTTAAAACATAGAAAAGACTGAGGGCTACAAAAACAATCTCATAAAATTACAGCAATTAATTCTTTTTAATATTTTCTAAAAGTGTGAATTTGGGAGAAGAGAAGAAGCACCAGTGAAACAGAAGATAGACAAAGATAAATGTCCATACGTGTCACCTTCCTTCAGGATAACAGAGGGTATGATTTCCAATAACAAGAAAGGAAAACAAGAGAAACAGTGAATCTGTTGCCAAATGCAGTTATGGACTTGTTTCTCACGTACCATGATTAAAAAAAATAATATTACTGAGGATAAAGATTATATAAAATCTAAATAACATCTTACTGTAGAAAGCTTTTTAAGCAATAAAAGGTTTAAAAAAGGAAATCTCCTCTATTTCCCCTCCCTGGGGAGATCCAGTCTCCTGGTAGGACTTGAGACAGGTGGGCATTGGAACTTGAGCATTTGGGTTGTTGGGTGTGCTGGGGTTGGGGTTAGGGAGGAAGGATAGGGAAGAGTGCTGAGAAAGATGACTGGAAAGGGGGCTTTATGGGAATCTGGTAGAAACCTAATGCAAGTGAAAGGGGTCTACAAAAATGGCCTCAGCTGAGACTCCAGGCAGCCGTGGAAGCATAGCCTGAACAGGCCAGTCACAGTGATGGGACTGGATTATTGACTCCCATAATGTCTGCAGAGTGCCTTCATCCAGCGGCTGATGGAGAAGATTCAGAGACCCATGGTCAAACATTTGGGCTGTGCTCGGAAAGTCCTGCTGAGGAGAGGGAGGAGGGATTGTAGGAGCCAGAAGGGTCAGGGACATAATTGGAGAAAAATCCACAAAATGACTAGCCTGGCTCGTGGAAACTCAGTCTGAACAATCAGAAGGACTGCATGGGACCTGCCTAGGCACTCTGCATACATGTGATCTCTGTGTAGTTTGGTCTATATGTGGGACTCTTGGCAATGGGAACCAGGCTGCCCCTCCCCCGGTGCATTGACCAGCTCTTGGCAACCTATTCCTCATCCTGGATTGCCTTGCCAAGCCTGGATACTTGGGGAGGTGCTTGGTCTTATGACATCTTGATGACCATACTTTGCTGATGCCCGTGGGAAGCCTGTGAATAAGAAGGAGGGGTAAACTGCAGGAGGGGAAGAGGAGGGAGGGGAAGTTGTAGTCTGGATGCAAAATAAATGAATAAATTAATTTTTAAAAGGGTAAAGCAAGTCTATCTCCATCAAATAGAAGCTTTTGCATAATAGTAAAGAATTCTATAGAGGCAAGAAAAATGGACAAGAGATTTCTACCATAAGAAACACATAGGATAGCTATCATTTTGTTTTATTGTTTTGAAAGACAAGAGTCTCAAATGGATACAGACTGGTCTCATAGGCTCTGTGTAGCAGAGGCTGGTCTTGGACTCCCTCCCTATCCTCCCAGTTCTTCAGTGCTGGCATAACAAGTATCTTCTAGGACGCTTGCTGTTACTGCAGTGTGAATTGTGATTGAGAACATTAGTACTGCATTCTGCCTCTGACTTTGACCTCCACCAGGGTTTTCTCACAAGTTTGTTTATTAGAGCTGCTGCCTTATTATCTATTTTTAGAACTAACTTAATGTTTTTACAGCTTTCTCATGCTGGTGGCCTTTGTTGGCTCATTCAAACTTCCTTTCTTTTGTGTGTCTTTGTGATATTGCCTGGTTATTCCTTATTTCATGGACACAAAACACACCTCCCAGCCACTGGACAGTGTGTCAGCTGGAGAGTCATGTAAACAAGATCTGCCCTTCACAGATGTTGTCTCAAAAATAGTCAGTGTCACAATCCAGGACAACACCCCTGGACCTTGATAAAGGCTCAGTGCCTTTGGAGGTTTCCTTCCCCCTCTCCAGGTTTCTTCCCCTCTCCCATTTTTCTTTTGTTTCCCTGATAGCATTGGCCTTCCTGTGTGCCCTGTACATCATATTGGCTTGTCTGTTGCAATCTGTATGAGCTGAAAATAATGCTGTATCACTTAGTGTGTTCTCTTCTGCTGTTTCTTCTATGACCCGCTGATCAACTCATTTGACTTTAATTTCCTTCCACATCTATGCTGTCCTTCAGTGTGCCCCTCTAGGTTAAAATAAGTTGTATTCTCACTGTATAACCCACAGCTAGAATACAGAAGTCACAGGTCAGACAAGAGTTACAAGGGTGTGTTCCAGTATAAACATGTTTCTTGTGAAAACTATACCACATTACAGACTGGATATTTAAGCAGAATTAGGTCATCTACCAAGGTAAAGTAGCCCACAAAAGCCCATTGTAAACACACATGACCCAAATCTCCAGAGCCTCATTTAGGTCCAGAGTTCCTAGCCACTCCCCAGAAAGAAATATCCAGACCACTTAGAAACAAACCAACAAAAGAAAAGCTCACAGTAAGCCTCTTTCTACATGTCTCTTTTTTCCTCTTTATAAAACAGGGAAAGAGATACCCCTCTCATTAAAAATGCCTACAGCAGAATCTGAACTCAGAACTCAGCTATTGTTGTGATTATTACATTCAATGGTAAATAATATCCAAAGTTTGAGTACATAAGGAACTTCTGAAATTTGTCTTCAGAGGAATAAACAATAACATCTGCAAACAAGAAAAAATAAAGCAATTCATACATAAAGAAATTTGGAAAATAAATGCAAGCTTAAAACATCTCAACAAAAATAGCAGTCCAGGAAATGAAAATTAGGTAGAAATTAGAAACCACTTTGTGCCAGGCATTGTGGTGGGTACCTTTAATTCAGCATGTAGGAGGCTGAGGCATCCAGACCTGTATGAGTTCAAGGTCATTCTGGTCTACACAGTAAGCTCTAGAACAGTCATGGCTACAGCCTCTAGATAGATAGATAGATAGATAGATAGATAGACAAATAGATACCAATTTGCATTATTTTATTTCCTACCGAATAGCTACTGTGCTAGGGAAGATCCATAAGGGAAACAAGTGTCATGCCCAATATTGTTAACTACAAAGTAACACTTTCTCCTATTGAGATATTTGTTATAATTTTATTAAATGTGTGTACTCTTTAACCAAACAATGTTACTTCTTAAAGTCTTCCCTAACAAAATACTCTAATTGTAAATGAAGATCATTGCATATAATCAAGAGGGAAGTCATTCTCTAGATGCTCAGACAACTAAATACACAATATTTCACAGCTCAAGGCAGATCCACCCATACTATCAATGAATTTTCATTATATTTAATCACATGTACTTTAATGTCCTCACTCAAAATATAATATTTTATTACATATAAAATATACCATATAAATATGTATAAAACAAATAAAATGTATGCACATATTCAAAATATAGAAATAGAAACAATGGTGAAGTCTTAAGTACAGGTCTATGAGGAAGGGATTACAGGAAAAGAGATTTACAAAAGTCAGATTTTATACTCGTAGACTAAATTATTTATATTGAAAATATATGCACTTATTATGATATTATTGTTATATGTTATATTATTATGATATTATTATTATGATATGATATTATTTTATTTTAATAAAAAAATCACCTGTCATATAGGACCATTCAATAAATAATTATTAATACTATAGAGATGAATGATTGCAAATCTTGAAACTCTGTATTACTTTTTTGCTCTTAGGCACTAAACATCTACTTCTCTGAATTTCATAACTCTATTCCAGTGCTTTAACAGACCATTGAATATGTTTAGTTTAACAGAAGTATAAAGAGAAACTTGGACACCTTCCTACAGACCAGAAATAACTGTCTGGATTTCATGAAATGAGAAAAACAGCCAAACTTCCACTTCACTCTACTTGGATACACTTGTGCCAAGTAACATCGAACTTGGTATTTGCAAAGGGCAATATATATTCCAACACAAAAGGGCAAGACAGGAATTAACATTTTAAGGGTTGCGTCTCTTTTATTTATCCATGCTTTGCTATTACTTTTAATGAGTCATGTTAATATCTATGTGGCTGCCATAAATGTAATTTATTTGAGAAAAGCAAAAACATATTGTCATAGGTTATTACTTTTGTTGTTTTAAAGATATGGGTAATGCTAACTTGAAGTCTCTGCAAGCCTGAAGGCTCTCAAAATCCAAATTATTTCTCAGTTAAATGTTAAACATTCTATTAAAAGTATTATACCTCAAAAACATCAGTAATTCCGGGTCTGCTCTTGAGATCATATCATAGACACCTCAGGCTTTTTTGTGATCTGTCCTTCAGTAATTGGTTGTAAGGTCAACAGTTTGGCATATTATACTTAATGTAATGGTTGTATTCGATTGATGCCTTTCTCATCTAATGATAATTCTTATTAATGTAAGTTATGTCGAATAGATGGACTCAGGCCAATCATAAACTCCCTTGACTGTAGTTCTGAAAGATACTCAACCTCATAATGATAGAAAGTCATATCTGAAAAACTCCGAGGGTGTATTCAACTTGGAAGTTAACTTCTTGAAGTAAATTAGGGCTGTCCTTGGCAAATGGTGAAGGACTTCACTAAATGAAATTCATAATTAGATTTACAGTGACATAAATGTATCTCTCTGCCTCATTTTTTTATTTTAAAAGTGAGATCTGATTAGATCGTTTAATCCTGTCTTCCAGTTACAATGGAAGAAATTCTAAATATATGACATCCTGTAGAAATCATTCCAAACAACCCTGCAATGGTGATATATTAATAGTAAAAGGAAATATAAGGTATAAACATCACTCTGATGAAATTTCAGAATAGATCACCCATATAATCCATGAGCACTTTACAAGCAAATATAAATAATGGTAATAATGATTACTATGAGCTTCATGAGAAATTTTATAAAATAATGGTTTCAATTTAAACAGATTGTTAGACCAAACTTGGTAAAGAAAGTCAAGTATGGACAGGAGCCCTGAGCTCGAAGACCTTTGAACTCACATAAAAAGCCAGACATGCCAATGTACACCTGAAACTCCAGCCTTGAGAGGTTGCAGGTGGAGTAAATCAAATCACAGAAGCTTGTTTTCCAACCAGCTGAATCGACATGATTCAGTTCCATTGAGCCACCTTGTCTCAAGGTTAAACACACATGCATGAATACCTCTGAACTCACAACCACACACCACTCATTTACACAACACCATTCACACACTGAAAATACAAAACAAATATAAATAATAAATTCCTTTGAGTCACTGACATAACTAAAAGTGTTTTTAACGAGAAAGATTGAACATGTAAGCAGTGAGGTTGAAGTAGGACTTGTGGGGTGGTAAAGATTAATTACTAGTTCCCTATGACGTTTTCTTCGAAACTCTTTGTCCATGGCCCTTATTCACTATTTTTTGGTTAATAGTTTGGGAATACAGAATCTGAAACCTACAGATTCCTCACTTTCAGAGTCTTGGAAAGTACAGAGAGTGACAAAGCAAATGTGACACCCTTAAATTACGACACTATCACAGCCCGGCCAGGGTGTTGGAGAGATGCTCTTCCACAGGACCTGGTTCAGTTCCTGTTGAAGGAAGGCTGCTTGTTCGTCCCAGCTCCTCAGCCCCAAAATAATCACACAGAAACTATATTATTTAAAACACTGCTTGGCCCATTAGCTCTACCTTCTTATTGGCTAACTCTTTTAACCCATTTTTATTAATCTGTGTATCGCCACATGGCTGTGGCTAACCGGGTAAAGTTCCCTTTAGCTTTAGAGGGGCTACATGGCTTCTCTCTGCCTCTGCCTCCTATCACCCAAACTTCTGTTTAGTTTTTCCCACCTAGCTCTGTTCCTCTATAGCTCCGCTATAGGCCCAAAGCAGTTCCTTTATTAGCCAATGATATTCACAACATACAGAGAGGAATCCCACATCAAGTTCTCAGCACCCACAAGGCCACTCCCAGTTGTCTGAGACTCCAGTTTGGGGGCAACCAGTGCAAATCTTCTGAACTCTGTGTGTATCAAACACACAGGACATATACATACATGCAGGAAAAACACTTATACATGTAAAATAAAACAAATAAATCTAACTTTTAAAAAAGATCCAACCAATTGAAATGTAGGAGCGATAGCTTAAAACAGTGGTGTCATTCTTGCTAAGGCTGGGACCACTGAGTACAGCTCCTCATGTTGTGGTGAAGCCAAACACAAATGATTTCCATTGCTACTTTGTAACTGTAGTTTTGCTACTGTTATGAATCGTAATGTAAATAAATGTGGTTTCCAGCTGTCTTAGGCAACCCCTGTGAGAACCACTGACTGAAAGGGTTGCCAGCAGGGACAAGACATCCTAGCACATTTTCAATAGTTCCTATGCACAAAACACTGCTTTCTTTACCTACACTATAATGGAGTGATTAGCTCTTTCTTTCTTGCAAAATGACAAAGACTGTGATTTCATCTATGAGTATTCAAAACAACATCCCCTTATTTACAGGAATTTTCTCTCCATCTGAAAATGTGGTTGCCACATTTAAGAGCGTATTATAAATATTGTCAGGAAAGGGTTGATTTAAGCTTGGAAATTCTAAGAATGTGTCACAGAAAGAAACCGTGTTTTTTCTCTTAAGCTGGAATGTGTAAGGTATGCGTGGTTGTGTAGTTTAGATATGAAATACTTCCTAGAAGTTCTAAGAGCGAGGCTTTAGTCCTGAACTGGCAGCACTGCTGACAGGTAATTGGATCATAAACATGTGAACCTCTGCACAGACTAACCCAGAAGTGAGTTCACAGCTGAAAGGTAGGAGCAGGTCACAGGCAATGACCTGAGTGTCTTTGACTCGCCGTCCTGATACAGATCCACAGAAAAGAAGAAGCTGCCGTGGACTGCAACCTCTGGTTCTGTGAGCCAAGATGCACCTCTTCTTCATTTAATTATCCTCACAGGTCCTTTATCACACGTAAGAAAGGCTGACTTCCCGGAATTTGTGAATATGATTTTGGAGAAGATACCTGTGACTTTGATTGGAATAGAGCATAAAAGGAGTCATGGCTAACTATATCAAGGCTTGCCAGATTGTCTCTTCAAAACTCTTGCTTTGTATTTTTATCTTTCTTTTTTGTGACAGGAAGATGAACTCAGGTCCCTGCTCATAGGTAGAATCTCTGGCACTTTAGTTCTTTAATTCTGAGAGGAGATCTTACATAGTAGAGCATGCTAACCTGAGTTCACTCTGCAACCCAGGCTGGCTTTAAACTTGTGATCTTCAGGTCTCAGCCTCCAGAGTAGCAGGCATTTCGGGCCTGTGCCAATAAGCCTAGATTATCACCATTTCTTATTTTAATGCATGCTTATCAAAGAAATTGTATGATTATTCTCCCAGACACTACGTTTAGAATCAGGAAAAGAACGGCAAATGAGATACAAAAACTCAAACACCAGGAGAGCATTCATCCGTGCCCGTATTTATTCATTTTTGTGGATTCAATTAAATATGTTGACATGCAAACAGCAGATAGGAAATAAACACTTATTAAATTAAGGAACAATAAAATAATAAGAAACTGTGGAAATTAGTGACTGAAATCATCATCAAGACTTGGATGACCCAGTCAGAGACCACAGAAAAGGATTTCTGAAAGGAGTGGATGGGTCTAGCTAACCTGGAAGACATTTAATATGGCATAAAAATCAATGGGGGGGGGGGAGAAGGGTGTCCTGCAGCTCTTCTTTGTACTATAATTTAATCATAGGTCACATACTCAAAGGAAATTGGGGTACAAACAGTCTTGTCTATCAGGGAGAGAGGTTGATACAAGAGTGTACAAAGGTTTAAATTTATAGCAAGAGCTTGGTGAAGCATTTCTGCATTTGGAAGTAGATTATGCCACTTGGATTTTATTTGCAAAATTAGAGCGCCCTTAGAAAGGAAACAAACTATTTAATTTGAATGGTAATTCACTATTTCTCTTTTGTCATGAACCACTGAGTCATTTCTACAGTTTTGGCAGCATACCCAGCAATTAAATTAGAACATTTTTAAACAATATTATATATTCCGTTTGGAGTTTGCACCTTGTAGTTATCATTTATTTGAACTGATGGGTTTTTATTCTCAGAAAAGTGACTATCCTTAATAAGTAGCGATTTCTATTTCATACTCATTTAGTATGTTCACTCTAAGCATTTTAATTCTGTAATTTACATGTTATGTTCTATTAGTTTTATTTTTCTTTCTGTGATGAATGAATACATTTGTTAAAGTACTTAAGCAATATATAGGCATTGTTGAGTAAGATAATATAATATTTTTTGGTACACTAAGTCACAAACCAGCACCTATTGGATACTGAAGAAAACTTAGAGTATTATTATTGAGAAATTGCTTAAGTGTTATATCCATATCCGTTTATATTAATAATAAAATATTAAGTTACAGTAAGAACTTTATAAATTATAAATGCATGTATCATCTCTAAATTTAACTTTGAACAAGTTTTCTAATTAAAGGTAAATAAAACTGCCATAAAACTTTATTTTAAAGCATAAAATAAAAATTGATAAGACTGAGTACATTAGCAAAGTTTTAGGTGTAAAATCAAAGAAAAAAATTGCTGTTAGTTATGTTAAAATTTAAGAATCCTTCTCTTCAAAGGACATTTTCTTTTTTATATAAGTTATTTTACTTTTTAAAAATGAAAACAAGCAATCCTTTTTCATTTTACATACCAATTCCAGTTCCCACGTCCTCCCCTTCTTTCAATCCCTCCATCTACTCCCCTACCTCACCCCCCATCCACTCCTCACAGAGGATAAGAGACATTGCTTTGGGGAAGGTCCAACTCCCTCCCTACTATATCTAGGCTGAGAAAGGTATCCATCTAAAGAGAATAGGTTCCCAAAAAGCCAGTAGAAGCTGTAGGGATAAATCCTGGTGCCACTGCCAGTGGGCCCACAGTCTGCCCCAGCCATGCAACTGTCAACCACATTCAGAGGTTCTAGTTTGGTACTATGCTGGTTGCTTCCCTGATAATGGGAGTTGGTGAGCTCCCATTAGCTCAGGTAAACTGTTTCATTGGATGTCTACATCATGGTCTTGACCTCTTTGCTCATATTCTCACTCCTCCCACTTTTCAACTGGACTTTGAGAGCTCAGTCTCTGCCTCTGTGGGTCTCTGCTTCTGTTTCTATCAGTTTCGTTCTATAATGATATTTAAGATATTCCAAAGAACATTTTCAAGAGAATGAAAACAATAAACCAACAGGCTGGAAGAAAATATTTGAAAAAAATGTATTTAGTAGAGGTCACATCCACAATCTACACAATCTACAAAGAACTCTAAGGGCATTTAAACTTAAGAAAAAAAACAAGAATTATAAACATTGACTGATAGAGAGAGATAGAGACCCCTAAACAGACATGTGATCCAAACAATTATAAAGCATCAAAGAAGCACTTGAAGAGATGTTCAATAAGATGCCATCAGCAGAAAATGTCAGTGAGCAACACATACTACCAAAGGCTTGTGAGAATAAAAACAAACGGCTTCATTCATGCCCTCTGTGAAAGCACAGGAACCTTAGCAAGCAGCTAGGAAACTCATAAAAAGTTAACTCCAGCTTCAATATGTAGTCATGCTCTGAGAGATGCACTCACTTCATTGGAAAACATACATCAACACAAAAATAGTAAGTGCAAATATTTATAGGAGCTTCATTCATAACTGTCAAAACTAGACACAAACAAGAAATCCTCCCATTGGTGAACAGATAAACAAACTATGGTAGATCGGTGCAGTAGGATGTTGTGCGGTTACAAATAGAAATGTGGGTATCAAATCCCAACGACAAAGGAAACACACGCTGCCCCAGTTTGGATAACTGTCCCCCCACCCAAGTTTCTGTTGGTAGCAGGTTTCATTACCAGCTTGGGATGCTATTAAAAGAAATCTCTAAATGGTGTAGGTTAGTGGAGGAAGTTTACTTCCTGAGGGCATCACCTTGCAGGGACTAATGAGAAAGCCGAGCTGCTGCTTCTGTGGTTACCTGCGCCAGAAGGCAGAATCATGTCTTCCTACACCCGTATAATAGTGTGTTGCCTTGGCACATCCTCAAAAACGGGCATCATCACACAACAAACCTCTGCAACTGGGAGCAAAAACACATCCTTCCTCCGTATGACTTTATTTACTTCGGGCCCTTATTTTAGAATTGTGTAAAACTGACTGAATAAATGCATGTTGCTAAATGAAGGAAGACAGTCTGGCAAGCCACGTATGATTTGATTCCTAGTCTGCAGTGTTTGTAACAGGGAAATGTACTCCGACAGCAACAAGCTGTGTGCCTGGAAAGGGGTGGAGGACATGTGCAGGTGCAGCAGAGGAGAAACCGTTCTGAGCAACAGCATAAAGGAGAACTCATACGATGTGTGTTTGGTTAAATGTTCAGTATTTTAGCACAAAAAATGAGTTCTTATATATGTACATTAAAAAATAGGAAGGTCCATCTGTGTTAAACTTGACCCTATCACAAAATAATAAAATATAAAATATAACCTGAGTTCATGGTCGGTTGGGGAAGTGGGTAGGATTCTGAAGCAGTCAATTGACTTTACATAAAAATCAAGACAGTATGGACAAGCTATGAATTTATTTAACCTGAATTTCATGTCCACATTTCACGTATTTGGAATACCATGGACTGGGGTCAAATCAGCTACTTCAGTGGTACAGCAAGCATACTTGCTGCTCTATATTTACAGAGGACCTGGGGATTGGATGCCCTCTTCTGGCTCTTGTTGGTACTCCACGCACAACTCAGAGATAAAGATGCAGACAAAGCACCCATACATGCGAAATTAAAATAAATATATTTTAAATGCATGCTATTAGATCATTAATTGCAGAGTTATATTATATCGGCCTGGTTCTGATAATATGTGTATCACCTCCCCAAACTCTAGGCTCATCTTCGAGAATTCTTCCCTGAACGTCACACATTTGTCCTCTTTCTGGAATACTGATCATTCTGTCCTTCGTCTTTCTCATCCCCAACTGCTTTAATCATAATGATCGTTAACCGCTAGATCTCACTTTAAATCAAACTCTTTAGAGATACTTATTTTGCTGTTTTCAAACCAAAGCCATGACCTTCATAGCTTCTTTTACCTCTCTTTTGGTAAGATACTCTGTATTTTATACCACCTGTTTCGCTAATCAATTAAAATCTATGACTTTCATGGATGATAGGCTCTGTGAGAGAAATAACCACATTTGTTCATTTAATTTAGCCTGGGATAGAATATTTCATATTCAATAATTTTACAACAGAATGAGAGAGTAAATTAATCTGGACTTGTAAAAGATTAATCACTTAATGTTGCTTCTTTCTTGGATGAACATAGATCTACTTATATTCTAAATTATTTATAATTTATTTCCTTACAGTCAATGGGGACTATAAAATGTATCTTAATAATTCACAATTGTGTCAAGGAGTGGTAAGCACAAAGTCTCCTTAAATACAAGTATTTTCATCGTTATTTTGTATTATGATAATTTAAGTACAGTATTGAAAGAGAATAAGATACTTACATTTTTTAATTGTTCAAGCATTTCAGAAATGAAAAAGGAAAAATTGACAATATACTTGTCAATATTACATTTGCCGATTAGAAAATTTACTAATTAGAAAAAAACAGAAGCAAAAAAATTTTCAAAACAAAGAAAACAATGTGTAATTTTTTATTGAAAATGAAAATATATATTATAATCAAAAAAGATGGATGGAATACCTTAACAATATAGTTATGTCATACCAACACTATTTTATTTTGTAGTTTCAATATTTAGTAGGAATGCATTTGTTTAGTGAGTGGCAATAATAAATAATACGGCTAAGAGAAAAAATCTACTATGAAAATATTTTTGAAATTTCTGATTTTTTTTTAGAAAGAATAAGCTGTTTTACTTTCAACGTTTCTCTTAGTTGAAGACGATGCTAATTTAAATAAATCACCAGGGACATTGGGGTTCACTTTTAATTCTTTAACTATCAAATTGTAATTCCTTCCATAAGCACCACCACGTGTATAGTAATTACTTTTCTTGGTCCTGTGTTAAAATGCTAAAGCAGCTTAAAGAACTGGCCCACAGTTGGAGAATACAGGCCTTTCAGGTGGGGAAAGTAAAGACACAGGAGCTTGAGGTAGCTGGTCAAGATGTCTCCACAGCCAGGAAGCAGAGAGACAAGACGGTCTGTGTTCAATAACCTTCTGGCTTTGATTTAGACTGAGACCTGAGCCCATGGCATGGTGCCAACCTCTGTGAGTGCTGGTCTTCCCACTTCAATTAATGCAGTCTAGAAAATTCCTCAAAGACATGCTTAGAGATTTATGTGCATGGTGACTGTAAGTCCCATCGAGTTGGCATTCACGACCGACTGTCACAATGAAGTAGTTTTCATACTTGGAACTCTGTGTCACATACTGTTAGAACCTAGTGTGGACTATAAGGAAAGAAGAAGAAAATTGTGCAACTTATGAGAAAATGTAATTTGATAATTGAGTAATGACCATTTAAGACTATGTCATTCCAGTCAGACAATGGTAACATATGCCTTTAAGTCCAGCAGTCTGGAGGCAGACAGGCAGGTCTCTGCGAGTTTGAGGCACACCCTGTATCAGCTACTGAAAGAAAACCTGTTGTTTGCATGTGATAAAACAAATCTGAATGTGAACAGAGACTTGATTCTTCTAACATTTGTGAATAAATCTACATTTAATCCAGCTCAAACAAATGTTGGTTTACTCAATCTAATTTGTTCTTCAAGGTTTGGCCATAATCTTTTTGTTTGTTTGTTTCTTTTAGAAGCACTCACAAGTAAAAGAAGGGAAAATAGGTCACTTCCCTTCAGTTGAGGTTTTCTTACTATGTCAAAGAGGGGAAATGATGTCATGCGGAAGAAACTTACAATGGCTAAATGGTAAGCAATGCACACTAAAGGAAGCAGTCCAACTCTCCACTTAGCCGTGCCTAGGTATCAGGTACCAGCACATCTCTGTTTCCTCTTGCAGGATACAAAAGAGGGAGGTTGAGAGAAGGAAAGAGTTGAGTTGACAGTTGTTCATCCTTTTGAGAGAAAGTTATATACCTATGCTAAGTGCACTGTCGTAGAATCTAAGCCAACACAACGATATACTTTCCATCTTTGCCTGTTTTTTTATCAAGTGTTTGATTCAGCTGTGAAAAGCTTGACTCTCCTCTGGTGCTGGGACAGCCTTCCTCTGCCATCTTGCTCCTACCTGCTCCCCTGTGAGATAAACAACTTGCCTGCTCCTCAGTCACAAAGCGGTTCTGTCCCACAAATGACAATGTTGCTCTCTTTGGTATGTCATGCCTAAGGCTCCCTGTGCATTGGTAGCCAAACTTTGTAAAACAGTTGAGGATGAAAAAGTTGACCTTGAAGTTCTCAAAGCTTGCACTCAGTATTGAACAGTTTGGATAAGTCAGAGATTTAGAATTTGCCTAGTCCTCAATTTGAAAGCAACTATGATGATATGTGTTGATTCCAGTGAGCTACAAATTCAAAGATATAAAACTTTCTTTTCCTAGACATTTTTAGTCAAAAGGATTATTGGCTGGTCTGGATCCTTCACACCGGTTAAGTAACATTTCAACTGCTCTCTTTTAGTGGGATGGGGTGCCTAAAAATACCAAAGGGGAAAAAAAACCCTTATTTCTAGAATTAGCAGAACCCACAAGCGTTGTTTCTGAAAAATGGATTCCCACAGGAATCCACAAAACTCTGTGGCATACCATTGCCTTTAAATGGCCCAAAATCCTTTCTTAAAATGGCCTTATGTTGTGTCTATTTGGGGAAGCCGTTAGCACAGAGTGCTGGTGTGGTGGGGAGTTTGAATATAACCTTAATGACAACTTGCTAGTTTGAAAATGAGCGCCTTTGATATGGCTTGGGGTAAACTCAGGTCTCTCACCCAGGCATACTAAAAATTTTAAGAGTAAATGCATTATTTTGGGTTGCTAGATGTTCAGTCTTTTGAGTACCATAAAGTTCAATTGAGATGTTTAAAAGAAACCACAAGACATCAATAATTCTGTAGTTTATCGTTTGGACAACAAAGAAAAAATTATGATTGAAGATCAAAGCATATCTTAGGGCATATGTAAACTTTCTCCGGGGAAATGATTTTAGTGACCATTAGCAATGGCATCACACATGTGATATATGAGGTATGAAACAGTACAAAGCAATCCAAACTACGGCTCCTGCTCTTCCTGGGTTTGTAGCTCAGTGGTAGAACTTGCCTAGTATGCACATGGCCCTGAACCCAAATCCCTGGTACCACAATGCACCTGCTAGATTCATACACTGTTTTCTGTAATTAGAAAGTCTGACCTGCATCATCTTTAAGCAAAATACTGTGTTGTTTAAAAGCTTCTGCATGAATTTGGGTTTCAATATGTATAATGCATTCTCTCTTGTGGAACTATGTAGTATACAATTAATGGCTGTGGGTTAAGGACGTCAGTACTTTTGATGATCTGCTACTCTCAAGAGGAGAGAAACAGAATAACAACCACGAGAGAGCTTGGATTATTCAAAAAAATAAAGATAATCATTATTGCAAATACAATGTTTTTTTTTTACTTTTAAAAGAATTCATTTGTGCATTTGTGTGAGTGAGTGTGCGTGTGTGCACATGAGTGCCTGGAGAGGCCAGACAAATACGATCCTCTGGAACAGGAGTTACAGGTGGCTGAGAGCCACGAGACATGGATGCTGAAAACTGAATTCAGGCCCTGTCTAAGAGAGGTACCTGTCTCTAACCACTGAGCAATCTCTCCAGAATGTGTGATGATTTTTAACTTAATAAATTTTATATGGTGATACTGTCATAATTGTGGTAATGTCATTCCTTTACTTCCAACACATTCTGTGACATGTAGATCTTGTTTTACTTCTTGAGATACTGATTGTCTGGAATGGCATCTCCAAAGCCTGAAGCTGTTACTTTTTAGCTTTCCTTGTTTTCTTGCCTTGTCCCTGTTGGCAGGTGATGGCCTCCCTTCTTAAAAGTTGTCTGTTTCACACATAAAAACAGAATGATGCCTCTGCATCAAATCATCAAGTCTGAAGATATTCATCATGATGCCTTGCTGGATTATAATTCTTATAAAGGAATAAAGCCCATTTAATGGTACCTTAAATATTCTTAAGTTACTACCCTTTAGTGTATAGTAACGACAGCAAATACTTTGGGACTGTTCTTCAGAAGCAGAGAAATTACCAAGTTTGACTTAGTAGTCCCCTTTGCTCACTGACAACATCCATAAATGTTTTCTTATCTTTTTCTCACTCTTTTATGCTGCTCCATTCACTTTTCACACATCTGCCCTGGCCGTTTATGTTATTTTGTGGATATTTTTAAGGCCACTCTCTTGATCGACTCCAGTCATTTATGTTCCTCTTTGATAGGATAAACTATCATTATAATTTCCCATAAAGTTCATCATGAATAAGGTCAATTTAGTTAGTTAAGGAGGGAGATCATGAGCAAGGAAGTCAGGACCATGAGGAGTGCGTTTACCCATTGAGACGGTGGGACAGATCTAATGGGAGACCACCAAGTCCAGTCGGAATGGGACTGATGGAACAGGGGACCAAACCGGACTCTCTGAATGTGGCAGACGGTGGAGGATGACTGAGAAACCAAGGACAACGGCAATGAACATGAACTCTACAGCATGGACAGGCTCACTGTGAGCCTTGTCAGTTTGGTTGCTCACCTTCCTGGACTTAGGGGGAGCTGGGAGGACCTTGGACTTAACATAGTGAAGGGAACCCTGATGGCTCTTTGGCTTGGAGAGGGGTGGAGTGGGGGTATGGGTGGAAGGGAGGGGAGGGAAGGGGAAGGAGGAGGGGAGGAGATGGGAGATGGAAATTTTTTATAAAAAAATAATTTAAAAAAATATAAAATTTTTCTATTTTCCTCCAAGATATTTTACAACACAAAGATAAAAATGAATAATTTTTCAGCAATGTGAACAAGAGTCACACTATGATGTTAACACATGTAGTTCAACTGTGGGGTTGGTTCCTGGAATCAAACACACACACACACACACACACACACACACACACACACACAGACTTTTCTAATGTGGTAACCACAGCTGTGGAACTCGTCATCATCACTACAAAAAGCATTTCTGCCACTTTGAGTACTTCTTCTGATGAATATAGTCTAGACAATTCCATTCACTCTGTTTCCTTTTCTATGAGTGCACTCACCATCCTATCTCTGTTCAACTTGTGGATGCAACCGCAAAACTCCCTGCCTGCTGCTGCCAGATGCAGTTGTTCAACTCCATTGTAGTCTTTTATCTGAGCTGAACTTCAAATGCTTCACTAAACCTTTTAAAGAAATTCGCCTTGTTAGAATTAATGTCGATGTCAGCATACCTAATATATCTGCCTGAGCAGTTTGTTTTTCATAATTACAGATTCCTATAGGCCAGATCAAAACACTTTTAAAAGACTGTATAAAGCATATGGTTCATTTCCTAGAATGTAAGATGTACAGATCTAATTTAATAAGTGTTTACAAAGACTTTCTCCTTGAGAAAATTTAGTCGGTCTCTCACGAGCTCTTTCTCTACCAGGCTCCACATTTTGTCTACAGAGACTAGCACAACAGCCACCATAATGTTAACAGCTCAAGTCTTAAAGTCTAGCCCAATGCTATCCTTCTGCCAAGGCCTACCTGAGAAAACTCAAGGCTGCCACAGGAAATGTCTGTTTGTAAGTGCTGCTTTGCTTACATTTTAGCCAACTCCTATCACCCAACCCCTGTGGGAGGTAGGGTTGTCTTTCAACAAGAACCAGTTAGCAGTCCCCAGATAGTCTCAAGTGGACCATCATCTTTTTCTTGTTTTTTTTTTTTTTGAAATGTTTATTCTCTTAGTCCTGTTGAGTCTTTCTAATATATTTGGTACATTTAAAATTCCACTCACCTTTGTAAAAAGTCAGTTGAATTCAGTTCGCCTTGGATCTTTGCATTCTTGCCACAGTCCTGCACCAGATCAGATAATAACTATTCATCTTTGGTTATTTTTCAAAATATGCACTGTGTCTCTTACCAATACAGCATTCCCTCTTTTATTTATTTATTTATTTATTTATTTATTTATTTATTTATTTTATTTACAGGCAACAAAATCAGAAGACTAAACCAAGAATTTTGTCACTGGGAATCTATCTCTGGACTCCCTGAAACTCTTCGGTTCTTACAGTTTCCAAAACCAGAATTTGGATAAATATATATCAGCAGAGTTTGTTTCAGAGTCAAAGGGCAAAGGGGGACAGTTGTTGAAGGGACCATTGTGCCAATTTGTTCGGTGGGCTTTCTATACTCTGGAGCAGTAAGATTTTCTCAGGACTCTTCCCATATAGGTGATTGACAGGCCTATTGACTCTTGTGGACAGGGCAATGTTGTGTAATGCCTCCTGCTGGGTTGTTCATTTCATGAGGTTTAAGGGTTCTGGGACCAGGGTTAGATAGTTAGCCATTAAAAGACTGTCTGAGTAGTTCAGACTCGCATGTCTCCTCCTGAGATCAGAGCTACAGTTCAGGTGTTATTTCTGAAAAGTAACTAGACCTCTGTTATTCCCAGTCTTCTTTTGTGAGCTGTTGACTATGAGCCAGGTGCCATCTATTGTTTCTCTCTACAAAAGAGTCCAAATTCTCACTCTGGTACACTCGACCTGCTCTTTTAAATCCCTAGCTAATTACCAGTAATTTGATATGAATGTCAGTAGGAGGTAGTGCTACACACCTGGAGGACCTATTTAGCAAAAAAGGTCCCTCTGGCAATATGCCCCTGAGGACCCAGGAACACACCTAGGCAAGAGTGATTTCCGGGAGCAGAAAAGGAAAATGTCAATCAATTCAAAATGATTGAAGAAAAGTATACTTGATAACGTCAAATGACAAGTTTAAAAGAAAAATAACAGTCACTGAGAGAGTGTATTTTGTGTTCTACTCTCTGTAAGTTTTAACTGCTCTCTTAAACTTTATGGATACTGTGCTTCTACTACAGTCTCAAGTTTAAAACTTGCTGAGATGCTGTGTTACATGCTTGCATTATCACTGATGACAGAAGTTCGGTACTAACATCTTAAAAAATGTAATAAATTTAGGAAATGATAGAAAGATGGGAATGAAGAGGGCATAGGAACAATGGGTTCTTATTCTAAATTCTAGTTGGGATCACTCACTGCCTTCTTTAGAGTTTCTATTACTATTTATGGTAGTTTTGATGCAACTGGGCACCATAATCTGATAGGGAGTGGCACTATTAGGAAGTGTGACTTTGTTAGGGTGAATAGGGCCTTGTTGGAAGAAGAGTGTGACTACATAAATGGACTTGGAGGTTTCCTATCCTCAGAATTCTGTTCAATGTCTCAGTTGATTTCTTGTTTGTTGCCTGCAAGATGTAGGTCTCTCAGCTACTACCCCAACACCACATCTTCCTGCATGCCACCATGCTCCCCACCATGATAATGGATTGAACCTCTGAACTATAAACTATCCACTCAATTAAATGCTTTCATTTTTAAGAGTTGCTGTGGTTGTGGTATCTCTGCACAGCAATAAAACTCCTAAGACACTATTTTAAAGCACTCTACCAAGAATGACTTGGGTAGGAAAGGTTTCCTTTTACCTTATAGCTTATAGTTCTTCATGCAGGGAAGACAGTTTTCCTTCCACACAGCACATTTCAAGCAAGAATCTTAAAATAGCAATGAACCATGCTTAGGGCCTTATCACAGATGGCCTTTCTTCTTTGAGCTATCAACTTCCATTTTCTGGAAATTTCAAAAATGCTGTGGGAACTCCTTAAGCCAATGAATAGTCTTTAACATACCATCCCACTTGGGCGTGGTCTTTTGTGCTATAATTGCAGACATAAAACTTTTGCAATTACTCACTCTCTCTTTCCTTCAGCACCTACATGGCATCTCCCTGACTCTGCCTTCTTTTCTCCTCTATCCCTGCTTGGAATTCCTGCCTTGCTCAATTCTGCACTGTCAAAGGCCCAAATAGCTTCTTTATTAACGAACGGTAACAAAATACATTCACAGCAGGATAAGTAATCACTTAAATATATATACTATTAGATGAGATGTAATGGGCACTCCTTTAATGCCAATACCTAGAAGGCAGAGGCAGGTGGAACTCTGTGAGTTCAAGGATCTTGTAACTATGGAGCTAGTTGCAAGCCAGTGGAGCTACATATTTGCTTCCCATTAACGAGCCTTGTGAACCTACTCCACAATTCTAAACAACAAGGATCGATTATCTATTCCTATGGCTCTTTCTTAAATATAGCCCAGATACCGGTCTAAACATACCTTCTACGCCTGTAGTGCTCAACACCTCTCTTTTTTCAAGATCTATTTGGCTAAGAAGACATTGAGATTGTGACTCCTGAATGTTTGCTCTTCTGCTAAATGCTGTCTCTCTGCCGCAAATGAAATACCTCTTTCTTTCCCATTTGCACAAAGTCTAACTCATCCCAAACATAAAGTATCTAAACTAATTAAGTAGAAACTGTACCATAGGGCTAGAAATTTACTAGCACTAGAAATATTGTGAAAATTAAAAAGTATTGAAAACAAAAGACAATGATTTCACGTGAAGGAAAGCTGTTGAAAGTGCTGGAAATCCAGACAGCTAGGTTCTGAAAGAAAGCTTTTCTTGCAATGACAAGTTTCCTTTCTCATTTGTTTCTGTATGAGGGGTGATGCTAATGAAACCCCTGATCACTCTACGTTTTCATATATGCTATGCCGTTTCTACTTTTCATTTAGGGAATCATGCGAGAACATTTAAGCAGTTTGTCCAAGGACATCTGGTGAGTCCTTTGGCAAAGGCCAATAAATTACTAGAAAAACTATGTTTCTGCATTGCAATAATGTGAGCCACAATTTCTGGGTAGACTTTGATCCTAACAGCTTGAAGTGGAGAAAAGAAAGTGAAAATCTATAATTATAGGCACACCTTGAAATTCTTGAAAGTCAATGAATATTTATAATGATTCAATCTGGATTCAGAAGGAGCGCGTTCTCTTAGCAGTTGGCTCATAGTTATTGTAAATGAGGTGAAGACCCAAGACAGCCAAAGGCAGAACGTGATAAGGGAAGTTAGAATTTGGCTGTATTTTTACCGGGGCAGGTGGCAAGACGTACCAGTTATGGGAGAAAGTGGGGATGACAGGTGGTGGAGTGGAAGAATGGCTTTTGCTTTGGGTTTTAACATTCTCATTGGCTGTGACATTAAGATCTTCCACAAAAGCAGCTGCTCACCTTCCCTCTTGGCTAGAAGAGCAATCATAACGAATGGTAGCAATTTGCATCAGGGGAGGGAGCAAAGAATTCAAATAATTAGGTGATACTGTTTATCTGGCAAATGAGAAGGGAAAGAAAGTTGCTTTGGAAAAGTAATGTGTGGATTTAAATACGATTCTAAAAATACAAATCTTAATTTAGACTTAAAATTTTTTTCTCTAACAAAACTCAACTACTCATTAGAGAAGTAATCTTCTGTTAGAAATCTATTTTACCGAAAATGTCATGCTTTATTCAAACCCTTGAAATGTGAGTCATCTTCCTCAGGTTTCAGTTCTCATTTAACAAGTATACCACTGATAAATCTTGTGTTTTTAATGATTTGAACTAAGCTTTAAAGCTAATAAAATATAAAAACATGAAAAACTGAACACTGTATTGTAGTAGGAGGCCACTTGTTTGTTCCCAGCTGCCCAGACCACGAAATAAACACTAAGAAACTATATTATTTGCATCATTGCTTGGCCAATCACTTATATGTATTGCTAGCTAGCTCTTTTGATGTTGTTTTTGTTATTTTTTATTGATTTTATTGAGCTATACATTTTCTTTGTACCCCTTCTTTGCCCTCCCCTCCCCTTCAACCCTCTTCCATGGTCCCCATGCTCCCAATTTATGCAGGAGATTTTGTCTTTTTCTACTTCCCATGTACATTAGATGGTATCTTCGGTTAATGCATTTCTATTAATCTGTGTATTGTCACAAGGCTGTGGCTTACTGGGGAAAGTTCTGTCTAGCATCAGGCATCAGTCTATGGTGGGGCTACATGGCTTCTCCTTGATTCCACCTTCTTTCTCCAAGCATTCAGTTTAGTTTTCCCCGCCTAGCTTTACTCTGCCCTATCACAGGCTAAGGCAGTTTCTTTATTCATTAACCAATAAAAGCAAAACATATTCAGAAGGACTTCCCACACCACTGTATACTTTATATTTACTGCAAACACATAATAAAATTATACAATTTAGATTCGTAACAATTTACCCCCTGACTTTATCTCATGTCTTCATTTAAAAAATTACATCTGGTGAGGGGAAAATATATTTATTTTAGCTTATAGGGGAGATTGTTAATTGTTAACTGCAACAAGTAGAAATTTACTAATCACTATATTGACATCACTTGCAAAGAAAATTTTTCCTTTTGTATCCTATATAAATCTTATTTCTTCCTTGTATCTTATGAAAAAAAAGCTTTCTTTGATTATTTTTGCTGTTTTGGATGGAAGATTGGCTACTGCTTACAAAATTTATAGATTTACTTTTAAATTTAAAACTCCATAGTAAGGTTAGGATAGCTGTCAGTTGGTAGAGGCCCTAAGTTAGATAAGTTCTCCAGAACTACATAAGCTGGGAGTAGGAGTGTACTAAATACTAACATCCAGGAGGTAGAGGCATTGGTGTCAGGAGTTCAAGACGAGCCTTGACTAAATAGCCAGGTTGAGTCCAGCATGAAGTACATAATTGAGCCCTTCTTTCAAAAAGATTTTGTTTTAATTAAAAAGAAGCATCGTATGGCATAAAGTCTGAAGCACTGAACTGTTGGCTGTTTTTCTATTCGATGTTTCCCACGGGAAGACATTTTAAAGGCCTGGAGGAAGCAAGAAGGAGTTGTTCTAACAAAGTGCTTGCATTCACAAGTGGGGAATCTATTAAAACTGCTGTCAAAGTTTTCTTAATTGACATGAAAATTTGATTGGATCCTGGAGGGAGTCATTTTCCCTGTAAGTTTTCTTAAAGAAATTCGTGAGGAGAGAATATTACAAAAGCAGACACTAAAGGAGACATGCACAAATAATCAAGCTTTGTCTTTGATACCAAACATGTCAAATATATACAGATTATTTATTAATAACATGAAATGAAAGCAGGTAGATTAGAAGGAAAATACTCTACCAGACCCCTTGTTTACATTCTCTTAAGGAAACCTGGGGCATTGCAAAGAACCAGCCTCTTGATAGCTCTACAAAGCATCTGAACTTTATTGGTGGGTTCAGTTTATTCCTGCAGAAAAGAACATCAGTATGTTAGATTTGAAGGAAAGGGGCCCCTTGGGATGATTTAAAGACTATTGGATTAGGACAATCAACAGAAAAGACTGCTTTGTTCAAATGGGAGAGGCCACATTAAGCAGATAATGCCATTCCCTTTTCAGAAGAAATGCATGGGCAGGTTAGTGTAGCATTGCTGTCAAGAAGCTAATTTACAAGTAGTTTACAAAATGAGGCAAGGAAGAACACGGTGATGGAAGATGAGGTGTGGAGATCAAGCCCACACTTCCCAGGCTTGGAGAAGCCATAGATCTCCTGTTTGCCGCTCCGATGGCAGTTGTCAGAAGAGAGGGGCAGTCATATTAACTTGAAGGAAATTTAGTTGTGGCGACAGCATAGATAAATGCACCATACTGGGGCTGTATTCATCTTTGCAAGTGTAATGCTAAAAAATTCAGAATTCCTGGTGCACTTATTTATTCCCTACCAGAAAAGACGCCTTGACTGCAAGCTTCACGTTTATAAGAAACATGAGCTCTCCAAAATTTTGCCACCAATTGCTTATTCTTTGATTTCTACTTATCAATTGGATAATCTGTCCAAACTTGTAGAATGTGCTTCTGCCTCTGGCAGCCACCTGGCACCCCAGCAACCTGATGAACTTCTATTATTATAGATCCTGCAAATGAATGAAGTTGCAACATCTGTACCTTGTCAGTTCTTTACCCCCAGATTTCTGTGTCAAATACATCTAATGGCTTAGACGTACTTAGTGAAGTAGGTATTGTCATGATTAATTAGGGTTTTATTTTGAGGCCCCTTTTAGTATTCTATTTCATTTACTTTTTTAAAAAGTTAAAAAAAAAAGGAGTTGAGGTATTTTGATATTACCGAGAGAGAGCAGAACACTCAAAAAGCAGCAATTAGAAAAAAAATGGATAAAATCATTTGTTACACTGCTCTTAAAATTGACCCAGACTTTAGAAAAACTCAAAAAGCATTTTATTTTTTAATGTAAGAACTTTTAGGAAGAGTTGAAATTGAGGTCGTTATGACGTTAGTTTTAATCTTTTCTCACATACTAGGGTAAACTGTTATGTGGCAGAGTTTCTGCAGTGGCTGAGGGCGCCTTTGCACATTTGGAGCAATGGGTATGATCCAGACCCTGTGGTACCCTTGGCAGTCTTCAGAAGGTCAAAGGTCTGCTTTGGGAATTCTTTGTGGGAAGGATATGTTCGTGTTTTATGGGCCAAGCAGAGTGTTGATTTCTCATCTCTTCTTTCTCAGTCTTCATTCCCCTCCGCTGCTTGCAGCACTGCACACACATACCATGTATCTGTTGACTAGTGGACAGAAATACAGTGGTAAAAGGTGGGCACGTGGCCCAGATTGGCCATCCCAGAGTTCAGGAGATGATGTGGGATTTCCTTCTGGGTGCTTTAATATGTTTTATAATCTTTAGTTAATAAGAAACTAATTTGGCCTATGGCAGGGCAGAACATAGGTAAGTGGGTAAGAAGAAACTGAATGCAGGGAATAAGAAGGTGGAGTCAGGGGGATGCCATGGGGCTGCCAAAGTAGTAAGTTGCCAGAACCTTACCAGTAAACCATAGCTTTGTAACCTAACACACAGGTTAATAGAAATAGTTTAATTTAAGATATAAAAGCTAGCAAGGAATATGCCTGAGCCATTGACCAAATAGTGTTGTAATTAATATAGCTTTGTGTGATTATTGGGGTCTAGGTGACCCAGAAACAAAGTGCAGTGTCTGTCTACAAGGAGGCAGAAAAAGAGGGATCACTACAGTATTAGGCCAAGGTGGTCTACATAGTGAATTCCATACCAATCAGGATTACAGTTCTCAAATAAGGAAAAGACAGAAGGAAAGGAAGAAGGAAGTAATGGAAAAAAAAAACAAGTGGAAAGAAAGAAAAAAAGAAATGAAAGAGAGGGAGAAAAAACTGCAGAAAAAAACTGGTAATTCATGTTGTACCAAACATAGATGAGCACCAAAATCATTGCACTAAATTAATATTAAAATGCAAAAAAATTGTATGATTTCTATTAGTACTATGTTTCCCGACAAAGAAAATCTATAAATATCAAAAACAAATCAGTGGATGGCTAGATATCAAGAAGTTACCTACAAGAAAATACACACCTTTAACCCTATCTCTCAAGAGGTAGAGGCAGGTAGATAGCTACATGTTTGAGTCCAGCCTTGTCTATATAGTGAGTTCCAGGACAGCCAGACCCCAAAATGAAAAAAAAAAAAAGGAAGCTGTACTATAAAATAGAACAATGCAAATATTAACGGGTTATAAAATATATTCTAAAACTTGTTTGATTGATGTGTGAACAAGTTTATCACTGACTCACAGTTCATGAGCTATACTCATAATGAGCTATTGGCATGATAACCACTCTTCCTAAGACATGAATGAGGTCATTCACTAAACCTCATGAGGTATCTGCAAAAGATGTTTGCGAATGTGGTCAATTGGTTGCTCACCTTCCTGGACTTAGGGGGAGCTGGGAGGACCTTGGACTTAACATAGTGAAGGGAACCCTGATGGCTCTTTGTCTTGGAGAGGGGTGGAGTGGGGGGTATGGGTGGAAGGGAGGGGAGGGAAGGGGGAGGAGGAGGGAAGGAAATGGGAATCTTTAATAAAAAAATGAGGGAAAAAAAATAAATAAATTTTTAAAAAGTAAAAAAAAAAAGAATACAGACATTGGCATGATGAGTCTCTCCCAGTTTCTCTTAGTGTATCTTATTTTATTAAACGAATTCCCCCCAAGTAGAAGGCAAAGACAGAAAGGTAGTTTTAACCTTAGAACTTAATATTCTATTTCCATCCTTCAAAATGGCAAAAGGAGCCAGAAGTCACATAATGTGCTGTCTACAAGCGGCCAATGGCCTCTGCTAATGCCAATGAGAACTTACATGCACTCTGTCTCTGAACATCTGAGTTGGGTCATCTTCAAGAGCCTCTGTAAAGGGCCACAGTGCGCTGACATACAGTTTCGTTCAGTGACATCTGAACCAGATTCCTGATCATATGCATGCATACCCTGGCAAACAAATGGTACTCAGAGACAAACTTGTTGTATGTAGTTAATTCTCTTTTACCAAGTGAGTTCCAGAGATTGAACTCAGCACTTCAGGTTTGGTGGCATTTACCTTTAGCTCTTAAGACATCTTGCTAGACCAAAAATGTTCTTTATTATAGTTAGTGTAGTCATATTGAGTAATATAATAACTTTAATTTGGAATAAGCCATTTTTAAATTTAATTAATTAATCAAAGATCTTGTTATATAACTGTGGTTGGTCTCAAAACTCATGATCCTTCTGCCTCATCCCAAATTTTGTCCTCACAAGTATGCAATACCATTCCTATTTCACAGTTTTAAGATTTTTAAAAATTGGAGCTAGATAATCATATCACTTTCAGAGTTGCAGGCAAGTTTGAAATGAGCTAAATTAGATCCACTGGTGAAACACGAGAAAGAATTAATAGATATTTTTAAATGAATGACATCTGAATAAAAGCAAAGCAAACACATTTTACATAATGGCTGAGAAGAAAAAGCTTTGGTAATTTTGTACATAAAATCATCAAGTACGTGAGTTAACTTTGATTGTCATTTGTAATATTTTTATTGCTATTTATGAAGGCTTTTATTACAATATACAATGCAAGGTTGAGGAAAATAGCACTGTTTTAAATAAAATTAAGAAATTAACAGTAATAAAAATTTGAAAACTAAAGAGGTGTGCTGGAGAGATGGCTCAGCAGTTACGAGTACTTGCAGCTCTTGCAGCAGACCTGGGTCCAGTTCCATGCATGGACTCACACATGGTGATGCCTTATTGCCCATCGCTTCATTTCCAGGGGATCAAACGTCATTCTCTGGTCTCCATGGTCACTGTCTGCGTGTGATGCACATACATACATGAAAACAAAATTCTAAAGCACATAAGAAATTTTTTAAACAAAGGGCGTTAGAATCAGCTAGTTTGTGTAGTGCTAGCCTGATGACTTTGACAGAATTTCTTTCACTAAGTAAATTGTTTCTAAATGCCCTACAGATCTAGAGAGATAATTTGGGCAATTATGAAATCCCCCCAATGGCTACTTCTCTGTTGTCAAAAGTTCTCCCAGGTAGACGTTTGTGCTTTAACACGTATCCACAAGCAAGTATTCATTTTTTTGTTTGGTTGGGTTTTGTTTTGTTTTGTTTTTCTTCCCAAAGAGGTATTCCTTTCCCTATTATCCCTAACTCCATCCCCTGTCTTGCTGGGTGTCCTCAGATGAAAGTTGATTAAGCTAAGTCAGTGTCTCAAGCATTAAAAAGTAAATGTCCTTTAATTTATCCATTGTGCCTGTCTGTAAAGAGAGACCCATAATGGCCACCCTTAGTAGTTTAAACAAATCACTAAGAAAAAAAAATGTCAGGCTGATAGTTAGGGAATCTTTTCCCCTAATGAAGCTTTCATCTTAAACCCAGCCTGTCTCCCACTTCCCTGCGGGGCATTGTTAGCTCATCTCTCACCCCCACATTAAACCTGAACCAAAGTGTCTTCTCTCCCGGAGCTGTTTTATCACTGGTGGAGGTAGACAGGCTCAGATGATGCTGTCTCATGTGACACCTGCAGCAGCCCACATCCAGCTGTGTTTGCTTCCTAATGCTCTTCCATTTCCATAAGCAGGAGCCATGTAGGAAGCCTGGGCTTTAGAGCAACCCTGGGAACCAGAGTCAACTGTCTTTCTAGATCTCTGTTTCTGGAACATTACAAAGTGTGTCCAGGCTATCATGACAACCATCTTGTTGAGATTCAAATGTAGATATGGCATACAAGGCTGGGTTTGCAACATGTCTATCTTGTGCTTATTCTTAAATCTTTTCCAAATTAAAGTAAATTTTAGAAGTCTCCTCCTGCTTTTTAGCCTCTGTGGTTTTCTTTCTTTTGAAAAAAAGACAAAACACAAACAAACAACATTGAAAACAGCAGCAAGCTTATCAGCCACTTACTTCTACATTGTTGTACTAGAATTAAACCCAGACTCCAGCACAGAAGCATTAAAGTCACATTTCATTTTGTAAACTGTAAAGTTAGAGCAAAACTGTGATTAAAAAGAGTGGCAGTGATAATCACTTTAAAAATCTATATCCACTCCCTCCACATAAACACACTGTTTGAAAGAAATATAATCTACTTTCAAGATGTTCTCTTCTTTGAATACTGCTTATTTAATACTCATTAAATACAGAATAATTTCTGTTTCGACAAGAATTATTTCATGAAAACTTTAGGAAACTAGAAATGACACAATAAAAATCAAAGAGGAAGGAACAGATTGTAATAGAGAAAAATCCATACTGAGGGAGGAAATAACCAAAAACAAATAACAAAACTTGAGAATGGACTTAAAATACACTACATAACCCACTCAGAGTTGAGTACAACAAAATATGATTATGTACAATGTCTTTTATTGCATAATTTATGAGACAAAGTGTGGAATACAGCCCAGATAAGGAAACTTGATTTGGAAAAAAAGGTTTAGGTATAATAGTCTAGCCTTTAGCTGATGCGGTATTTGAGCAAAGTATGTGTCTTTTCTCTGCCTACTGCCATCCCAGCATTGAACCCCCGTCCCCCAGACCTCGCATCTCATAACCATCTTCTCTCCTTTCATTATTCATTGCTTCCCACCCTTTCAAAGCAATGGTTTCCTATTCTGCACTTTCTCTTTCACAGGAAGTGAAGCAGAAATGTAACACCCTTCAGGAAGATAAATAACTAGCAGGGGCTGACTTGTTTTTATTTATTTTCAAGTTCCAGCTTTCTCTGTGCCCTTTGTGAAGGAAGGAAGAGGAACAGACAAAGCAGGTTCTGGCAACTTGGCTTCATTATTTCAGACACGCATGGGCTCCTATATAATTTGCTTATTGATCTCAGTAATGAAGACCAGAAAATTACATCCTCTCTTGTCTGCGGGGCTATGAATCACAGATTGCTCACCCTCTGTCACATTTAAACAACTTTCCTGACGGAGATAAGACTCAAAGACTGAGAAACAAACCTGATCGTGAGCCCTCCTGTTCAGCCAGCACATCGCTCTTGTTAAATACAGTCACCATCACTCTGGACAGCTGTGCTCCCCCCTTCAGTCAGTTCAGATAATTGCCTTCGGACCCTTGGCCTGCCAGTGCCGGCATCTTAGCTTGCAGGAAGAACGTTATACTGGGTGTCTCTGTCCTGAGTAGAGAGAACTAACAAAGCAAAAACAAGAATAGAACTCAACAAGAGACACTGAGAAACTGTGGTTTCTGCCTTAAAAGCTCCAACTGATGCTATTTTCTAAACTAACATTGACTATTCCGGGCTGCAGAAGTAGGTATATTTCATCTAATCCCGACAGCAAATGTCAACTCAGACAGAGCGGTGGAAGTAGATTCTCACTTAAAGCCACCTAGATGTTTGTAGAAGCACAGTCATATCTCGTGGGAAAGTGTTTCTGGGGGGGGGGGGGGGGGGGAATACTAGGGAAAGGTTGACATCTAGAGCTTCTTTCTCATTGAGTATTCAAGGAAGAGTGTGTGGCTATATCCACTGAATGGATGAAATCTAAAACGCCTCTGATTCTTTAGTTTCTCGTACATGTGGAATAAGAAAAAGCTGCAATGGGCAATTTTCTTTCATTTCTCCCTTGGACCTAGAAAACCATTGAGACAAGTTTATTGGAATTCTAGAACTTTGATTTCTTTCTATAAATCTAAAGGTTTTGATGTCTGGAATGCTTGAACACTCCTAACTTTGCATATTTTTGGCACCTAATTAATATTCTAGAAAAGTGATCTTCATTTTAGAGTTTGAAATAATTGTAACTTAAAGATTGTAAATGAACTCAAGTCAGCTTCAGATTTATATTGGTGCTTTTTTTATGCAAGCACATAATTTAAACATGGATACTTCTGCCCCCTACAATTTCTCAACTTGGATCCTCTGTGACATGGATAAGTTTCTTAACTTGTTTCTTGTACCAGTGAAATTTAGACTTATAGACACTATGCTAGCATGCCTTGATAGAAACACTATGACCAAAGCAACCCGGCTTGGGAAGATGCTATTTCAACTTACATCTTACTAGTGCATTGTGAAAGGAAGTTAGTGTTGGGGGTCTCCTCTAGAGCTGTCCCTTCAGACTGTGCTCACAGTACAGAACGAAGAAAGCAGCCCCTCCCTGGAGCGGCTCCCTTCAGACCACACCCAAAGGAAGCCCCCCAAACAGGCAGCTGCAGCACTGGGGGATATTTAAGGTCTGGCCCACAGACTTCTCTCAGGTAGTTCTCCATCGTGGCCTCTCCTCTTCCATTGGGACCACCCAGAAATACATTGCTCAGATTAAAACCTGGAGTATTAATTCGGCCTGATCTGATTTAGTGCATCAGCAGAGAGACTTAATATCGGGATGCAGAAACCTTTCAGTCAGGGCAAAAAATTGAAGCAGGAACTGAAGCAGAGGCCATGGAGGAAGGCTTCTTACTGACTTAGCTCCTCTTGGCTTACTTAGACTGTTTTCTTAAGGATCCCTTACCTGCTGGGAAGTGCATTAGCCCATAGTGGGCTGTGACGCTCCCCTATAAATGATTAATCAAAGAAAAGCTTCACAGATTTGCAACTAGGCCAATCTGATTGAAGCATTTTCTCAGATGAGATTCCCTTTTCCCAGATAACCAGTTTGTGTCAATCTGGGAAGAAAAAAAAAAAAGAAAAAGAAAACCACCATCCTAACCACTACAGATATCTTCTTGGTAAGGAAGTTCATCTATTTTGTATAAATTTCTAAGTTTCTGGTTAAATTTCTTTACTATGTATTATGACTATTCATTGCTTTGATTTCCAAAGAATTTTGCTTAAATTTCATTGGTAATTACACATATGGTCTATGTTTTAAGGTAATATTTAATAAAATACTATTTAATAAAATTCTCTACCAATAATTTTTATGTTTTCAAATGACTAAACCTTTAACAAATATCAATAAAAAGTTACATTTAAAAATTAATTTATATGAACTAAATAGACTATGTACTTGAATTATTAAATATAGAAATATGAAATTTTAAATGTATAAGATGAAACTTGGAATAATAAAATATTAATGACAAAGCTTTGATTGACAGGCATTAATAGCTTCAGAGGTATAAATATAGCAATGACTTGAAACTATTCAGAAGCATCAATACTCAGAAATTACTCAGAGTCAACATGGTAATAGATACCATCTTCTGTCTCCACAAAAAAAATAGTTCTAAGCATAATTTTTTTCTCTAGAAAAGTGTTTGTTATTTAAACCTTAACATTTTAGTTACCTAATAACATGATATTATTGATTCTGATATTTATATGGCAAGGGATATTACATCGTGGATATATAGTATTAAATTCATACTAAGGATGGTTTATATGCCATTTAAAGTCATATTACATGAATGGCTCTTGTGGTAAACAAGAGACTTTTATAGGTCTCATGATAAATGCTCTTTAATTACTGGACCATATGTAGTCAATTGGAAAATACAGTGTTAACATCTATAAAATTGATGAAACATTTTTATGTTATATCATTTTGAATATATATAAATATACATATATATTCGTATATATTATATATTATACAAATATACATATATTCATATATATTTATATATATTATAGGTATAGGTCCCAGATATTTCAGGCAGTACTGCATTTCCTGATTTTTGAGTTTTTCTTCTATACATATAGGCTAAATTACTTTCCTAATACCACATAGAACTTACTGCTAATGTATGGATTGAATGATAATTTTATTTGGGGCAGGTTTTTTAGTCTATTTCTTACATAATTTTTTTGGTTAAATTTTGCTTTTAAAAATAGAAGCAAGTTTAGACCTGAACATCCCACCCACTGGTCCTAAAGGTCAGAGATCATTGCAGGAAAATCAGCAAAAAGATCATAAGATACAAAGGAAGTGGTTGACTGCAATGGGATGTTTCTAACCCATCCGCATGCTCACAAATAGCCAGCAGCCACTTCCCAGATAATTGACTCAGAGACTTAATATTACTTATAAATGCTCAGCAGGTAGCTCAGACTTGTTGCCAGCAAACTTACATTTTTAAGATAACCCATATTCCTTATTTATCCTCTGCCATGTGGCCATACCTTTATTAGCATGGCACATTCATCTCCTGCTCCCTCTGCATCTGCTGGCAACTCCTAACTATGCTCTTCTCCTTCCCATCATCCTTAGTTTGGTCAACCAGCCTATATGCCCGGGCTACTGGCCAATCATCATTTTATTAAACCAATGTGAGTGACAAATCTTTACAGTGTACAAGAAGATTATCCCACTGCAATTGACTACAGTCAAACTTGTCCAGACACAGAAGGACAGTTGCACAAGTGAGCTCATATCAATGTGACAGCGTGCACAGGACAAGTGCATGATCAAGGTAGATAAAATCCCAGAGTGAAGGAGGGAGGCGGTCATGGGCTTCCACCTCTAGCTACAGAGCTACTACAAAATTGATAGCTGTTAGGAGAGGAATACTTCTTGAGATTCCATTTCCTCCCACAAAGATACTCGTTCCCTAGTGGATGGCCTACACCCAAGCACTAGGAGGGTACTAAGTGAACTCGGTGACTGAAAAGTGAAAACAAACAGAAAAAAATAAAACCCATGAAACTGCTAGAAAAGAATGGTGAGGAGACGGCAAATGGAAGAAGCAGAGGATTAAGTTGATTGCGAAGGCATCAGATGTATATAAGAAATCCTATCAAACGTTAAAAAAGGAAATGTGCTTTCAAGTCACTAAAAGCAAAAGCTTGAAGTTGCGAATAACTAGGTCAAGCAAAAACCACAATCAAGCCATCATTCAAGTCCTTTGGCTTAAGTCTTTCTTATTAATATTTAGTTGGTGTTTGCTCTTGATTAATCTCCTTATCTACAAAAACAAAGAAAATGAAATTTTCTTCTCTTTTTAATACCAGCACCCAGTATGTATTTGAGATGCTCCTGAATACAATTTTGTAGAAATTAAATTACATGTATTTGAAAATGTTATCGGTATTTTGGTTTTTTTGAAAAAGTGTTTTACTTTTGGTTTGATGAACTCATTAGCCTTATACATCGGATGTCTTCTTTGACAATGGGAAATACTACACAGCAGAGAGGTGGCTCAGTTAGCAATCTCACTGATCAGGATGAAGCTTCCACTGAGAGAGATGTTCTGTGAGATGTTAAGGTTTTTTTTTTCTTTTTTTTATACAGAGCTGAAAATGAAAGGGAACAATAGTCTTGTGCTGTTACTGCCCCTTATTTATCTAACTATATTAAATATATCAGTAATAATGAAAATATTATTTATTCATATAGTGTTTGTCTTTCCCCTTTTAATCTTTGCATCTATTTCATTTCATTTTGTTTCATATACAATCACAGTTTCAACTAAAAAAAACTTAAAATGTACTTCAATACAATACAAAGGGACTAGAGAGATGATGCTGATTGAGAGAAAATGTGAGATACTACCTTTCTGCGTCTAGATTAAGACAAGGATCCCCACTTTCAGCACTGTTATTCAATGGCGAGTTGAAATCTTATCCAGAGAATGAATGAATACAAGAAACAAAAGTGGACAAAATAGGAAAAGAAGTTAAAGCACCCTTACTTGTATATAAAATGTTTCTGTAATTAGATGACTTTCAGTCTGAGAAAACCCTTAGAACTGATAAACACTGTCAAGTACCAGACCATGAGGGGGGACGATTTGGTAGGAGAAGGAGTGAGAGAACCATTAAGAGGAGTCTGGAAAGATGTATGGAAAAACACATAGAACAACAGCTTTCATGGGCAAACACGAAAATGAAGAATATATTTTCTTACGTTTCTTAGCCTATATAAATATAGATAGATAGATAGATAGATAGATATGATAGATAGATAGATAGATAATAGATAGATAGATAGATAGATAGATGATAGATAGATGGATAGATGATAGATAGATGATAGATAGATAGATAGATAGATAGATAGATAGATAGATAGATAGATGATAGATAGATAGATAGATAGATAGATAGATAGATAGATAATTTACAGAGGGATTGGATTGAGGATGGTTAGGTATTCAAACTCTATAGATTGCAACTATAAGAATGTAATTTGACAACTATTTCCTCCCATTCTGTAAGCTATATCTTCACTCTACTGATTGCTTACTGATTGCTTTCTTTACTGTAAAGAACATTTCCTATAATAGCTTTTGTGTTAGGTATCAAATTTAGATCCATGCTATATTTTGAATTTTTATTCAAAACGGTAGATATGAATCTAATTTCACTCCTTTACACATGGATGTCTGGATACTATTTGTTGAAGAGGCTGTCTTTTTTCCTTATGGTATATATTATTGGTATATATATATGGGCATGGTGGGGCATGCTTGGAATCCTGGCATTCAGGAGACAGTGCAGAGGATTGTTACAAGTTTGAGGTTAGCCCTCATCTACATAGTGAGTATATATATGGTATAAAGCCTACGAAGCTTGTTGACTGTTAGTTCTTTTCTGTGCCTTTTTTTCTATTCCTTTGGTCTACATGTCTGTTTTGTGTCAGTACCATTTCCTTTTTCTTTACTATTGCTCTGTAGAATAGTTGGAGATCAGTATTATAATGACACGAACATTGGTCTTTCTGCTTTGACTATTCGGATATTTGTGTTCTTGCGAGTTCAGGATTATTAGTTCTGTGAAGTCCTTGGTAAGTTCGATGGGCATTGGTTGACTCCGTAGATTTCTTTTTGGGGGAGGGAGTAAATAATTATTTTCATAATATGACACTGCTTCTTGTTGAGAGAAGGCTCCTCTTTTAGACTGTTTAATTAGTCTTTGGTATTAAAGATTTTCTTTCTAGAGATCTTTAACCTCCTTGGTTTAGTTGATTTGTAAGATTTTGTTAAAGTTACCATTCAACAGATATTTTTACTGATTTCTGTTAGGTCCATAGTGGTTCTCCAAAATGGCAGTTATTGGTAAGCAGAAGCCTAAGTTCTGCATTCTTCAGGAAATCTCATAGTGTGGATTTCTCTTTAACAAGGAAGATTTTATAAGATGTGTTCCTGTCTACTAGGAACCTCACCCCTTTAATCTACCCCCATGGTCAATTTACTTCAGGCCAGTGCATCTAATTGCCTCAGTCAGTCTTTATCAGTTCAGATACTTGCCCTGATCAGAAACTCCACTTGATTTTCTGACATTTTTCTCTCCCCTTCCCAGAGATGGTCTTGGCATTTTGATCCATAATAAACCTTTCTTTCTACTCAATGAGTGGTCTAGTTTGGCGGCTTCCCTTTACCTTTGCTTGCAATTTCCTTCTCACTAAATGTGTTATTACTATCTAGAAAAACTGAAGTTAGCGTGTGACTTTCATGTCCTTCTATGTGGCTAAAAGTGTTTATCAGAAAAGTTCTCTGGTGATGTATTTAGGGTTTGTTGATTTCAGTGCCATGTCAAATACAAAAAGAAATAATAGGACTCCAAGCTTTATTGTTGAGATACTTTTTATTTTTCTTCTGTCTTCATTCTCCAGCTGACTTCAAATCCTCTATTCAGCAAAAGTGAGGAGAGGGGGTACATCCCCTTTGCTATAGGTTTGTCATACATAGATTAATTATGGTAAATGAATTCCTTCTAGTTTCTTGGAATTTTAACATGGAAAGAAGCTTATATCTCTAGTTTCTTTGGAGATTTTATCAAGAAAGGAAGTTGACTAAAGTTTCTCTGTATCTGTCGAGAAAAAAGTTTATTTGTATGCTACATACTTATGTTCATGTGCTGAAACATCCTTTCATCCCTAGAGAGAAACCAATTAGATCATGAAGAATGGTCTTCAGAATATTATCTTAAATTTGATTTTAAAGATCCCTAATGAGAATTTTTGTATCTATGTTTTGACAGGAAAATTGTTCTATAGTTTTTCTTTAGTGTGTCTGTGTTAGTCTTGGTAGCCGATGAGTACTGACATCATAAATAGGGACTCATTGATGTGGGATTCCCTTCTGTATGCTGTGAATATGATTTGCTACCATTGGTTAATAAAAGAAGCTGCTTTGGCCTATAGCAGTGCAGAATATAGCCAGATTGAAAGTGTAGTAGGTGTAGTTACAGAGATATCATGTAGCTACATGCCATATGGAACCTTATTGGTAGGTCACAACAATGTGGAGATACACAAATTAACAGAAATGGATTAATTTAAGATATAAGAGCTAGCTAGAAATATGCTTAAGCTATTGGTTAAGAAGTATTTTAACTAATACAGTTTCTGTGTGATTATTTCAGGTATAGACAGCTAGGAAACAAACACGCAGCCTCCACCTACAGCTCATAATATTTTTTACCTTCCTATTTCATGGAATAGTTTCAGAAACATTGGTAACATATCATCTTTAACAGACTGATAGGATTAGCAGTGAATCCAGGGAGTTCATGTGTTGTGTGTATGTGTGTGTGTGTGGGGGGGGTGCTCGTCCTTATTATTTCATTATTACTTCATGTTCTTTGTTCACATTCTTTTGACATAATATTCATTGGTCCTATGTGTTTGAGAAATTATACACTTCTAGATTTTCCAATTTTCTCTAGAATATAAGTTTTCAAAATATTTCTGAAAGTCTTTGAATTTTGCTCTAATTTTATTAATTTTGGTCTTCTCTATGTTTTCAGTGATATTGGTGAGGGGATTATCAGTATTTTGATTATTTATTAATTGTGAACAAACTCTTTGATGTTGAGCTCTTTTTGTCTCTTCTTCATTAAGTTCTTCCCTGAATATTATTTCATGTCACCTATTTAATTTTGGTTTGTTTTGTTATCTTTTTTTGGGACCTTCAGGTACATAATGGGATTATTTGATGATATCATATATATTTACTGTAAATTCTTATATTTATGAACTGTTACTCTTAGAATTGCCTTGAATGGATCCAAACTTTTCATAAGTTGCCTTTTCTTTCATTCTTGGAAATGTTTAAATTTCTTCACTGACCCTTCAATAACATATTGCTCTAGACAGTACAGTTCAATTTCCAGATATTTGTGTAGTTTTCCTTGAAATTGATTTTCAAGTTCATTCCATCCCAATCAGAAGAGATGCTAGACTATTCTGTTACTTCAGGTATTTGTTAAGATTTGTTTTGTGCCTCCAACAGAAACTGTTTTAGAGAAACTTCCATGGGCTGCTAAGAATAATGTATATCAAATAAAACCAGAAGTGTTCTTGAGTTCCTAGTGAAGCTGTTTCTTTTGTATTTCTTAGTTTGGTTGTCCTATCTAAAGATTATAGTGGGACATGAAGGTACACTACTATTATTCTAATCAGCAACTATCTGATTTGTTATACCCCAACAATGTTTTTATTATGAATTTAGAACTAAAATATCCAATGACAATATATTTACAATTGTTACATGTTTTTGATTAAATTGCTTTGTTTTAACACATCATAACCTTCTTTTTCTATTTTATAAAATTTTAATAGACACCTACTTACTTAGATATTAGAATAAATATGCCAATTTAATTGTGGCTTCGGTTGCTAATAGGATTTCCCCCTGGGTTCTTTTGCCTCTGTAAGTGAAGTGTATTTCTTAGATACAGCAGATATTTGGATCTTGTTTTAGTTCAATCAACTGGTCTGTGTCATTCTATTGATGAGTAGAAGTGATTACTTTTAATATTATTATTAAGAGATGTTTGTTAATTCTCTATGATCTCTGCATCTGTTCCGTCTTTAGGTTCTAGCCTTTTAGTTCCAGCCTTGACTTCCCTGAAACAAATCTTTCCCTCCCCTAGTTGTGTTGGTCATGGTGTTTTATCACAGCAATAAAAAAATATTAACTATCACAGAAATTGCTATCGGGTTCATGAAGCATTGTTGTGATCATGTTTGGGGGAGATCGTGGAGGACTGTCAAACATTGCACTAAAGTCATTGAGTGCTCAGCACTTACTGAGCTGTTGGGGGAGCCTAGAAGAGAACTCTGAGAGTAATACAGATGTGGAGGCCTGAAGTTTCGGAGGGGGTGTTTGAGAGTTCCTTAAACTTTCTCTTTGGGTTGTTTAATATTTTGAATTGAGACTCTGTAATCGTGGCCACCTTGACTAAATATTCTGCAGTGATTACAAAAGATCAGAACCACTAAAGAGTGGACTGTTGCTTTACTGGGATAATCACTTCTGGGTGGCTGGAGCTGAAGAACCAGCTGTGAGAAGAGACCAGCATCACGGAGGTAAAACCTTCTGGGAAATGTTTCCTCAGGGTAACTACAAAGAAGCTGTAATCAGAGAGACCAAGGCTATACCTTTTGCTGGTGCCTGATCTTGATGCTATTAAGACTTCCCGAGGTGGGTACTGGTTTTGAAAGCATGAAGTGATCATAGAGAACTTAAGCTGAAATTTAAAAGGACAGGAGAGTCTGCTGGTGCAGGTGCAGCCTCAGTTGCAATAGAAGCCCCAGGTTTAAGGGGATAAGGAAGAGAAACTGAGGCTTGGCACCATGTAGCAGGGCCAGTGTTGCTTAAGAGAGCCCAGGAGAGCCTTTTGTTGAAGGTGCAGCCCAGTTTCAGCAGATACCTTAGCATTTTAAAGGTATCAGTACCTGAGTGGGGTCACCACTCAGGTCAGACAGTCTGTGCAATCTGATGGCAAAGTAAGAGAGGTGGAGCTGAACAAACCCCATGAAGCCTGGAGGATCACGGGTCTTCAAGAACTCTGACAGTGAGCTTTACACTATTTGACTTAGGTTTTGCATTGATTTGAATGTAACTGTGCTGTTGCTCTTCCCTCGGAGCAAATAGCTCATAGCTTGTTTTGATTTACAGAAGCCCAGAGTTGAGAGACTTTGAATTTTTAAACAGATTGAAGTTTTTTTCAATGTTTGAAAATTTAAAGACTTAGAGCTTTAAAAGTTGAATATTTATTTTGTGATATTGGCATTAGTATGAAATTCTCAGATTATGCAAGGAAGGAAAGGTTATTGTTTTAATATGTTGCATTCATGTGTCAAGTGGGCAAGAGACCAATTTTCCTGGTAGGTGTGTCTGTCAACTTGTCATAACCTAGACGTCTCTGGAAAGAGGAATCTCAATTGAGAAAAAGTGCATCCATCAGGTCCCCTTTAGACACGTCTTGTAGGGCTTTTTGTGATTAATGATTGATATAGGATGGCTTAATTCACTGTGGCAGGTGACCATCTTGGGAAGGGGTCTTACACTGTAGAAGAAAGCAGACAGGAAAAGGCATGAGGAACAGTTCAGTAAGCACTGTTATTCCGTCAGTTCTGCCTCACTTCCTGTGCTCTGGTTCTGGCCTTAAGTTCCTGCCCTGGCTTCCCTCAGTGATGGAGTGGAGTATGAACTTAAGAGTTATAAGATGAAATACACTCTTTTTCACCAAGTTGCTTTTGGTCATGGTTGTTTCACTAAAATTAAATAAGACATTTTGGCCTCTGGAGAGCGTCCTGGCGGTTTTAGAATGTGTGGTCATGGTAACTTTTTATTCCTGGATGGTTTGTTTGAAAGTGGTATTTCTTTGGCTTTTCTTAGTTATGGTAGTTTAAATGAGAATGTCCCCCTCTAAGCTTAGGAATATGAAACACTATGTCTCCAGTAGGTTAGCATTGTTTTAGACTGGTTCATAGAATCTTTGAGTCATGAACCTTACTTGAACTAGTATATCCCTGGGTAAGGACTGTGAGAATATATAGATTGCCCCACTTCCACCTTCCATAGCTCTGCTCCCTGCATGCTTATAGAAATGTGACCAGCCAGCTTCTTGCTCTGGCCAACCTGCTACCATATGTCCACCATCAATATAAATTTTCTGTCAAGAACCACACGCCAAATGAACTCTTTCTTCCATAGCTTGCTTTTGGTCATGACATTTTATATAGCAATTGAAACAGAAGACCAAAGTTAGAATGCTTAGGATGTCAATTTTACTAACACAGTTTTATGTAAGATATTCTAGACTTGAACTGAATTTATCAAAATGTAACCCTATGTAAAGTGAAGCACATCTGTGTCCTCAAAGTACATACCTGACAGCCAAACTGATAATTTATTTATTCATTTGAAACTATGATGCCAAAAGCATTGACTTCTAAGTTAGTTAATCCTTATTACCAAACTTAATTGCATTGAAAGATGCCTAAGAATAGGTAAGCACATTTATTGTTATCTCTGTGATATATTTCAGGAGTCAATTAGACTATGAAAACAATCAATGGTTTAACACATTTACGAATGTGAGATTTTAGTAGGCACATGGGAGGTAACTCCACTATGGAAGTTTGGGCCCTGTGACAGGATGTAGATCACAGGAGGTGTGTTAAAGGGGGATTTTATCTTCCCTTTGTCACTTTGTGTTTCTGCTCCACTCAGCTACTGTCCACCATAAGAGGAGCTTTTCCACCACAGCTTCCCTGACATGATGGATTAAAGCCATGAGCAAATAAATCTTTTCCCTAAGGTGTTTCTGTTGGGCATTCAGTCACTGCAATGATTAAAAACCAAACAATACAGCCTCTCAAAAAGAAAACAGAAAAAATGCATATTAAAAACAAAAACATACACCAGACTATAAGTATGTGGATATATGTCATGGGGTCTTTTGCTGCTAAGGAACACTGGAATTTAGATTCTTTGGGGTCAGGTTTTGAACTAGACAAGGAATTTGATGACTAGATGAAGCAGCCAGTGAATGATTCCTTAAAGATAAGTATTGTAGGAAATTTAGTTCAAAATTGAGGACTGGAATGACCTTTGATGCCTATAACTCTCAGCCAATAGGTAGAGAAGAAGAAAATCTTTTAGTAGCCTCTTACTTATTTTTCTTTAAGTTTTGTGCATGTACCAATTATATGGTAAGTATAACCATCAGATCAAATTGAAGCACTATAGACATCCATATCACTGATTTTTTTTTGCCAAAGCTAGCATATATAATATTTCTACGGCATTGTTCACAGAGAATAACAATATCAGACTAGGATAACTTGCAATTGTCAGTATCACTGAGCATTTCCTGAGGCAAGAGAATCAGTAGTATTAATAATAGAGGAATCAACTAATTTCTACCCAAACGTGGAGGTGAGAGTGGCACAGAGACAGCGCTAGATGCAGCCAACTAGAGACTTTGTGCCTGCAACTGTCTATCAGCGAAGGATCAGACTCTTCTCAGAGATTCCTGCTTACAAGTGAATTTGTTCTCAATCATTTGATTTATATTCTCAGCAAATGATCCTTAGCATTTAACTGAACATTGTAGCATCAGAATAAAATCTTATCTAGGGCTTTCCTGTGACACAGAATTACAGGGTAGTAACATTGCTTGTATCATACAAATAGACAATGTTTCCTCCCTTAATTAAGAGTTACCAAATGCCAAGCTGTGTTTGTGGCCTAATTTTGTTTTGTGGTTTTTTTTTAAACTGATTTTGATTCAAATCATTTTCACCCTCATGGAACTTGCCTTCTGAATGTGTATATGAATGACTTGATATGAATTACCTGCCTCTCGCTAGCTGTCTCTTCTTCCTTTGGGGAATTGTATTTTAAATTCAAAAATCACAAATGCCTCATGAGTTGCTGTTATTTTTATTGTTCTCTTATATGTGAATGAGTTAGTTGGGGTTAACAATTTAAGAGCAGTTTCATGTTGGATATTAGCAATTCAATGGATATTTAATTCTCCTAAGGCAGTATTAGTTAATGGCAACTCAGGAGGAAGAGACATGTCATAATTTTATAGGCAGTCACAGTGTAGATAAAGCAGAACGTGTGATACAATGTCTAGAGACTGTACCATCCTTGATACCATCATGATGCAAGCCCCAAGTATACCACAGTGTCCCTTGTCTGCAATGCTGTTGTCGCGTCCTTCTGTTTTCAAGCACATTTCTTTAAGCGCCTCTTGGATTTTGGTGCCAAGCAATCATTTCTGTCTGACCACATTCAGAGAAGACAGAAATATACTCAAATGTCATTAAGTAAAAATGATGAGAAAATGAGAAGAGGTGGTTCCAACTTACCATATACTGTGTTCTCCAACTCCCAGTTCCCACCACAGTAGAGGCTGTAGATCCACTGATTTCTTGAGCTTTTAATACAGCAGTATTGTGCAATTCTCATACTTAAGTTATTTTTCCGTACTGGTTGCTGCACCCAGTCCAAGATCTGCCTTCAATATAGAAGCAACACATTCCTAAGCTGCTCAGGGAGCGACCCTGTCTGTCCTCCGTCATAACAAAATCTTGCCTATGTCTCAATGGTTTCCTAAAGGCGCCCCTCTTCCCAATAACAGATGATGTAGTTTGGCTGATTCTCTCACTCAGCCAAGGTTTTCAAAGATAACCAAGAAAGAAAATCTCAATACGCAGAGCATACAATGGTGAAATGGTCATCTTATTTATGTATAGAAAGAACACATTCACATGTACATGCACACAGCTGTGATCATTAATAGCTGGGACAGATGGAAACCCAGAAGAAAAGATACTTTATGATCACTGAGAGGAACATCTGGGGTGATGGCATATTGATAGAAGTGTGGAAGTAGGCAGACTGTGGGGAGACGTTAAAATGTCCTTTCACATTGGAAGCACCTATGGTAAAGGAGGTCATGACAACCAAGTAGACAGAATGACTGAGCTGGTTGATGTGAGCCTGCTTCGGTTCATTGGGCCACTCACAGGCTGACAACACAGTGAACACGTGAATTAGGGAGCTTCGGATTTTCCAGGTGAAGGTTCAAGAGCGTGTGCTCCCACTCATCAAAACCGTGTAGCTCTAGGTGCTGGCAGCCTCAGTGAAAAGATAACGACAGCTTAGCTCCACGGAGACCAGTGGCTTAGTGGAAAGTCTGCACTCCTTTCATCTTGGAAAGGATAATGATTACTTCTGAGAGTAAGAGTCATTTATTTTTTAAAATTGGTTTGCATTTCACGGGCCACATGGACTCAGTCAACACAACTTTCTGAGTGCCATTTGCACATATATTTGTTTTACTTATCACTATTTTAGATTCAAGGGAGCACACCGCAGCAACATGGCCATAGCACTCACAGGGGGTTCCAGCCATTCAGATCACATTAACCTGGCAGAGCGCTGCAACAGTTGGTGGAGAGAGAGTAGGGGCCGAAATTCGATGTGCTTCATGCGAGAGTACAGTGGTGCTCATCTGGACACACAGAGCCCTCCTTCAGTGACATCACCAGCTCTGGGATACCCCAGAAATAGAAGGCATCAGTGAGAAATTCAGAAGCAAGAGGGGCCAGCTCAGTGTTCCAAGTGACCCACACATACTTATTATTTTTGCGCCTTGCAACTCTAAAACTGGGAGTTTAAAATTTCTTTTTTTTTCTTTTTTTTTTATTAAAGATTTCCATCTCCTCCCCCTTCCCTCCCCTCCCTTCCACCCATACCCCCATCACTCCACCCCTCTCCAAGACAAAGAGCCTTTGTTCCCAAAGAAAGAACACTGCTGTGTGCACCTCACCAGTGCCACTGAACGTTCAGTGGCGGTAGCTATCTGGTCACTGAATTTCTTGTTGCAGGGGACCCATAGCAAAGGAAAAAGAATTCGCATTTTGACGGAGTTTATGGGCCCCGATGGTCCTTGATCTTCTACTTTAGGAGCTTCCACTGGGAAGAGACATCCCTCATGCAATCTACTTTTGGAATATCACTGACCGTTTTTATTAGTAAATGGGTATATGCAGCTGCCACAGCCTGAGAAAGTTGCCCACAATTTCACACCGCTAGATGACCTTCACATGCACAGAGATAACTGAGGGAGGTGACAATCTAGAGAAAACACTAGAAAGAAACACTGAAAATTACCCTTGAGACTAACTGTACCATGAGAGCAACAACTTTGCCCCAAGAATACCCAAAGGAGTACCAGGTTCTGCCTTAGGTAGTATAAAAGATGTGAATTTAGGGTCCTAAAGTCTCTGAAGCACTACAGATGTTAGTCTAGAATGTGGAGGCACTCACAAGACCTCCATTTTAGAGCCTGAACTGTGGTGACATGGTGACTAACACATCTGAGGAGAGATGAGAGTTCTGGTGATCCAGCGAGGACTCAGTCATTGTATAAATGGATCTTGACTCTCCTTGCCTTTTAGATAATATGCTGGTTGTGAGTCATGAAGTTACTTGTCTTTGCAATAGTGGACAGTTAGACCTCAATAAATTCTATGACTACATCAAACACTATGCAGATTTCGTGATAAGACCTATGGCAATAATAAAGAGCTGCAAAGCAAGTTATGTGCCCTACATTGTTGTTTCTAGATGCTTACAAAAACTCATGAAATAAACTAGATTTTCTTAATTTATTTTTTTAAGTTTCATTTTACATTCCATCCACAGTTCTCCCCCAATCCTCCTCCTGCCCCCCCACCTTCCCTACAATCCACCTTCCATCCATTCTTTTCAATGGGTAAGAGTTTCCATGGGAAGTCCACAAAGTCTTGCACATTTAAAGTCTATGTCTATGACTTGCTATTATTTACAAAACACTTGCTTTAAAAATATGTAACGCTGAACAAAATATAAAAGAAAATCCACTAGATTTTATGTTATGAATCTAAGTCCTATTTTTTTACTGGAAAATATTTGAGTAGCAATGATACAGTGTTCAAAACTAATGCCTGTCTTTGTACCCGAGGCTCCTTACTAACGTTAAAGTTCATGACATTTCTCAAATGACCTGTAAAGAGTGGAATCTACCTCTAGGTGGAGACATGTCTTTGTTTGCTCCCTTAAGGTTTCATCAGTGGGACAGGTCAGAGACCTGACTAGGGGACATTTAGGAAGAAGTGTTTCCCATTAAGATAACTTACTTATTCTTTCAGAATTCCTACCTCTTCGTGCAATTCTTGGGAGCCTAAGTAACAAGAAGGTCAGCGGGGTCTGCCTGCCTTTCTGAGATCTAACTCACAAATGAGTAACTACGTTTCTTCGTTTTCTTTCAGATGCTGTCCAGAGCCTAAGTGTTCCTTTAAACTCCCTAAGTAAGGATTCAAGCTTCATAGCCTTTTCTCCCTAAAGCACCCTTCCCACCATGTGGCCGCCTGAAGCCTGGTGACTGACCTCCATACCTCCTTATGGCAAGTAACATGGTTTCATTTTTGTTTTGCTTCTTCTCCATTCTCTCCATCCCTTCTAGTAAGTTTTGAAATTTACAGCTTGCCTGTCTGGGGCTGTCTTTTTAAACTGCTAATAAATTGTCTGGAAGTTTCTGTTTTGTGTTCATTCTAACTTTATTAATTAATGAACCTTAAATTCAAAAGAGGGGACCCCAGTTGGCGATATCATTTGATGGCTCTGTTGGAATTCCCTGGGATTTCTGGTAACACTTCTTTTTTGTCTTTTAATTCTTTGATTGGCAGAGAAAATGTACCAGTTCCTTCACTGCTAGACAACATCAAAACTTAACATGCTTCAGACTGTCCTACCCCTTCCTCTGAGGGCTGATGGGAAGGGCCTCTGAGTCAATGGAATTAAGACATTTTAAAAGCACTTGGCAGAGCTGAAGTACTCAAATCACTATTATTTTAATGTCTATTACATATCAGAGACAATGAGAAGACTGCTCAAGAATAGTGGCACATATATTTATTATTCCAATAGAGCAGCGGTTCTTAACCTTCCTAATGCTGTGACCCTTTAATACAGTTCCTCATGTTGCAGTGACCCTCAAGCATAAAATTAGTTTGTTGCAACTTCATAACTGTAATTTTGCTACTGTTATGAATTGCAATGTAAATGTCTGATATGCAGGATGTCTGATAGGTAAATCCTGTGAAGGGGTCGTTATGACCCACAGGTTGAGAACTGCTGCAATAGAGCTGCACAACTATCCTGTGATGGAGTATTTGTCATCATGCGTAGGAGGAAAGTCAGGGTCTGAGAAAGCAGTCAGTGTCGCAACCTCGTACAGGTAGGAGGACATGCTAGGAAAGCCGTGTCATGATAGAGAAGCCAGTTCTTCTGACACCTTTCCTCCAAGCAGTGTTAGGGAATAGGTAGGTATGTAAAGTAGGTCCCAAATGAAACACTGAGTCTACAGGAGAAAACTTTTATCTTCTCCATTCAGGTCTTGTGAATTTAGGTTTCATTTATTTCTTACTCAAGAACTTATGAAGTCAGCATCCGATCTGTTAATTCTGCTAGGATGTTAATTGTACCTTAGGGAAATGATGGCATTCACAACATTGAGGAACAACTCCCCAACACTGTTGATGAGAGTCTTCTTAGTCTGTCTCTCTTCAGATTTATTCCTAACCTGTCACTCTAATCATGTCTTCTGGGTCTCAGACCTGAATTTAGACAGTTTTGCACTTGATGCAGTTGGAACAGAGGTTTTTTTATTCAGAAATCCATTCTTAGAACATTTGTCCCGGCAAAGTTTTATTCTTCCAGAAGCCCGGTGAAACATCTCTAAGTTTGTTGATGAAATTCCTGTTTCAGTCACCTCATGTCTCATGTCTCATCTGTGGCTCTTTGAAGAAAAAAAATAAGCATGTGTGCATGTGTGCTTGTGTGTTCCAAGAAGTTTTCACTTTTAATGATTGAAAAACAAGATTTTCAGTAAATCCCTCAAGATCTAGGGTGTATGTGTATAGGTTTCACAGCTGAAGACAAATTTACTACTCAGCCCTTCAGGCTCCCTCAAAGTCTCAACTGTATCGAGATTTGCTATCTCCTTGATTAAATGCCATTTTTAAAGTTTTATTTTATTTTATATACACAAGTGTTTTGTTCACAACATGTGTGTGCATCATGTGTTTCTCTGGTGACCACAGAAATCAGACGAGATTCTCCAATTGCCTGGAATTATAGATGGTTTTTAAGCTACCATGTGGGTACTGGGAACAGAACCCCGTTCTCTGTGAGAGCACAAAGTTGTAAATATTTCCTCTGCAAGGTGATTTAAGTTTCTCCTGTAATCTCTCTAATCTCTGTTGCTGGCCACCTTGTATGTATTTAACATTTTGTAGCCATTGCAGTATATTGGATATGATCTGTTCTTTTTCCAACTAATATTAACAGTGACAATCCACATTTTCTAATAATTTTCAGCTTTTACTTTAAATTAGCATATAAATTAAATGGGAATTTTATTAATATGTTATCCAAATGTGAGGGAGACTGGCAATTAGAAAATAGGTCCTTGCTAGATCATTAGCAAGAGAGAAGGGAGGACCCATAGGAAGGCCAGAACCATGATGGTTGGTTACAGAGAAACCCAAAATACCCCAAACTACCATCCTTAGGAACCCAGATGTCACAGATCTTTCTCAGAAATAAACACACTCTGTTGTTTCTAATGAATTAAAACTTCTTTCACTCATGAACTCTCATTTATAAAAATGACTAGATTAAGTAAGACAGGGTTAATAAATTTTAGATTTTAACAAATGCCTCCCCTTCAAAACCAAAATTGTTTAAATTTGCACTGTCTAGTCCTACCCTAGTATCTAGAAAAGCTATGCTTACAGTTTCTTCATAGTGTAAATTGATATCAACTACTTTGATTGCTAATGGTCTGATTCTTTGGCACATCAGAAAAGCTGTTAAATCTACTGGTTGGGTGGAAGCGCTCTCTGGAAATGTGATGTTTTTGGAGCCTAGATGGATATATTATCATTTTGCTGCACATAAGGTTGTATTCTTATTCTGGTGTCTACTCACACGATGTTCATCAGTGATGTCTTCACTGATAGCATAAATGTTAACTCTAGGACCTCATCAGACAGATACTTCTTTGTTCCTTACGATGAAGGGTTTTTTTTTTTTTTTTTTCCCAGTAACAGGGCCTTTCTCAGCCCAGATGTGTGTGACTCAAGGACTTGGGTTCTGGGCAATAAGGATCACCAAAAATCATCTCTGAGATAGTGAGTCTCAAACTCTTTGTCTCATATAGATGATGATTAAAGATGCAGGCACATCAGGAATAAAAGCAAAATGACGTAGAGTAACATGAGACAACTAAGAAGCTGTCCTGCTTCCTGCCCTCTCCTAGCTGTGGAAGAGGACTGATGGGGCTGCCATGTGGTATCTCATTAATAGGCTTTTAATAGGAATTAGGCTTGAGAGGCTCATTATTATACTTGGTTAATTCCCCGAGCCAGTGAGGTGGGAGCTATGTCCAATGCATGCTTCCCAGATCCCAACTGAGATGACCATGCTTTGTTTTCCATTACAGGGAGTACTAGGTGGCATTATGAAACCTCCCCTTATGTCTGGCATTGCTACTTCATAGTTGTGGTGTCAACTGGTCCTTTGCTGGTCATTAGCCCCTCCAGTGTTACTACTAGTCTCAGTCCTTGGCTGGTGTCTTTGTGGTGGATGGTTCTTTGTGCTAACATTTGGTCCACCATGGGCCTTTTCTCTTTACTGCCTACAGAGAGCTTATGGTGGCCCTCATTCCACTTCATCTTTCTGTATATCACTATGAGCATCAGTGAAAGGCATGCCATTTCCTTTCTGCACTAATTAAGCTTTACTCTCTCTACCATCATGGATATAACAATACTAACCTAATCATGTTGGACCAAACTTTTCAGCACTCAGTGACGCCTGCCAAGAAGAAAAAGAAGAGGGAATTTCAACATTCCTAGGATGTGCAATGTCTCTCCAGAATATTAGTCATAATCTTTTTTTTTCAAGACAGGGTTCATTCGTGTAACATCCTAGCTCTCCTTGAACTCACGCTGTAGACCAGACTGGCCTCGAACTCACATAGATCTGCCTGTCTCTACCTCACAAGTGCTCATGTAAAGGCGTGTGCTACCAATGCCTGACTTTAATAAAAAAATATATTTATCGTGCATTGGTGTTTTACCTGTGTAAGGATGTTGAGTCCCTTGGAAACTTAGCTACAGATAGTTGCGAGATGCCATGTGTGTGCTGATAATTGAATCCGGGTCCTCTGGGCGAACAGTCAGTGCTCTTATCCTCTGAGCCGTCTCTCTACCACTCAATCATATTTATTCTTTAATTCATTTCTTTTATAGATTTTTCTTTAAACTCTCAAAATTTCTTTTGAAATAGGGTTAAACATAAATAATTTTGTTTTGAAACCTAAATAAAAATAACAAAAAAGAGTTTTGAAAAAAGCATATTAAATCAATATTAAGTTCCTTACCTTGGTTCTGTATGTTCACATCTATGAAAAATAACCCCATGGAATTGCTACGAATGGTGATTACTGTCTGTTGATGTATTTTAGAAATACTCTGACAGCCGGGCAGTGGTGGCGCACGGCCTTTATTCCCAGCACTCAAGAGGCAGAAGCAGGGTGGTCAGCCTGGTCTGCAAGAGCTAGTTCCAGGACAGCTCTAGAAACTACATGGAAACCCTCTGTCTCAAAAAACCAAAAAAAAAAAAAAATACTTCTTACAACAAAGGTTTTCTGATAGTGCTATAGTTTTTGAGACTGTAAAGTTCTAGTTTGACCCGAATGTTGTGAGTGCGAGGCCTGTGACATCATGCGATCAAATCCTTAGGTATGGTTTCCTTTGAATTGTTGTTATAGGTTTTTTTAATTTTTTTATAAACTTTTTTTAAAATTTTCTATGTATACAATATTCTTTCTGAATGTATGCCTGCAGGCCAGAAGAGGACATTCAGATCTCATTACAGATGGTGGTGAGCCACCATGTGGTGCTGGGAATTGAACTCAGGACCTTGGAAGAGCACGCAATGCTCTTAACCGCTGAGCCATCTCTCCAGCCCCGGTTATAGGTTTTGATATAAAACACTTGAACCCCATTCTTTCAGCTATATTATTAAAATTTTTTAGGCAGCTCAGATTTGGCACTGATAAAATAGATCCTCATTTCCCTTCTCCCAAACTCCAGTCTCTGTATGCAATTGCCTATCAGTAGTTGAGGAGCTCCGTAATGGCCATGAAAACATTGCCAGGTGGTGACTGCTACATGATTCTGACATTACTCTATATGAATCTACAGTCTGTTTTAACAACACATTCAAAGTCTTAATCACAATATCGGAAATTCAGAATCTTCAGTTCCTTATCTTTTCAAATGAGTGCATACACCTACTCAACAGGGTTAAATGAAATCGTATTAAAATACTTAGCACATGGTTGACACTGTTAATCTGTGATGGGTGTTTTCAAGAAACACAGTGATTATTATGCATGTTGCGATCCTTTCCTGTGTCATGTTTTCTTGTTAGTTTTTGCTTTGAGCAACATGCATTTTTTCCATTCTGTCCTGGTTCTCCCATTGAGCAGCCAGAACTCTATTTTAAAGCACATATTTGGCTATATCAACCTTCTATCTTAATTTCCTTCACAGGTTCTAAAAGACACCTTACAAAATACAAAGTCTTTGGACTGGCACAAAGGTCTCTTCGCGAATTGAGAAACACTCTATTGTCTAAACGTATTACAGAGTACTTTCAACATTTTCAATTCCTACCACAGACAGTCTCTTATACTCTGAGCCCCCCCATTCTGCCCACCCCTCTGAGTCATGCAGACCTCACCTCCATACACCACCTGGATGCATGAGGTATGATATATTGTTCTGAATTCTCAAGCTACTGTCTACTCGTATTGAGTAAAGTTTTCTTACTGAGTTAGACTCCCGGTATCATTCTTCCCAAGCACTACACGTGTGTAGTGTTTGTAGGGCTGATTGCCTTTGGTATGAATGTAATTAGCTTGCTTATTTCTCCCTAGTAATTAAACCATGTCAAATTCATCCTTTCCTTCCACGTTGTGTGACATAAGCCCGATAGATAGCAAATGAATACACTGTGGATATTTGTTCAGTAGACAGGCATGTTTAAATGCGACCTAGGTTCTGGAGATAATGCAATTCTCTTTGTCAGCTCACTCCAGCATGTCTCCTCATTGTGGCTGACTGATGTGCACCATATCCATTGTGTAAGACGGGCTGGCTGTGCTGGAAATAATGCAGTCTCTTAGACATCTTTTCCTGGGAGGAAAAGAATAATCCGTATTCACCATAGGTGGAACATTCAGCCCCCCCCCCCCCCCCCCCCCAATATGAAGAAATGATCCATTCAACCATAGACTGTTCAACTAGCAAGTCTGTTGAATTATTGTGGAAAAAAGATGAGGGGCATTAGAAGAGCATAGATCACACAAAGGAACCATATCACCACAAAGCCCAACCCAGCAGGGATGAGCACTCAAAGTACTGCATCCCACTAAATAATCTCTTAAGGGAGTTTCATGGGTCTTGAAGCTTTCTGGATTCCTTTAGTCATGTAAGTTTCATCAGCTTACTGAGGCTTACGATGCTTATTCCTCCCTCTACGAGGGAATTTTTCTATTCAGAGGAAATAAGCTGTACAGCCCAGTCCATCTCATGAGAAGCCAAAATAACCACTATGATCTAGGCCCAATTCATCTTTTCTCTTTGGCAACGAAGAGAAAAGCTGTCTTAGGAAAGGTTGTCAGTACTCTGATACTAGCAAGACAAAACCCACTGATCACAATTGGTATTAAATGCAGGCTGCTTCTTCATGAAAGGTTTGCTATTACGTTTTACATATAGAACTAATTAAAATTTATAGTGGGTCACAAGGTAGAATTCATGGCCATGACCCCGGCTATCAGGAATGGCCATGACCTTGGATATCAGGAGCCCTCAGCAAATCTATTTTACAGGATTATTTCTTAGTCTTAAACTTGGCTTAGATTGTTGTGTCTAGGTTTTTTTTTTCTTTCTTTTTCTTGTATCAATGTGGGTCAGAGGAATCCGGAGTGAAGCAATAGATTGCCTCCCCCACCCATTCTCCCACTGCACCAATACACTTTTGGAAGGAGAGTAGACAACTTCGTTAAGCTCCACGTTTCCTGGCCTTCTTTTGGATCAATAGTTCATGATTTGCTATATTTGCCAATATGTAAACCTTCAGGAGAGTTTCCATGATCAAATAAGAAGTTTTATATGCAGTGTGCTACACGATTTGAAATTCTAAAGGATTTTTTTTCCTCGTTTATTTTATGGTATGAGCTTTTGACCCCCTACTCTACATGCCAGCTTCACAGCAATGTAATTCTCCATGATTCTCATTGCGACCGCAGCTCGGACTGATCAACCAAGTGTCCACTCAGTTTCTGTAAAACACTTAGTCTGTTTATCAGATCCCCTGTCATCTATAACCACTGTTGCTGTCAACTGGGAAGGGTCATCCTCTAGGGAGATCAAGGATCATTAGATATAATAAGTCCCCCTACTTTTTTTTCTCATAGGAGATAGATTTTAAATGACTCTGAATCACACTACGATTTGTGATTGCATTCTATTAAATGTGATGAAGCATCTTCAGAGAAAAAGGCCATTGTTTGAGTTGAGTTTAAAAGCAAAAATTCCCATGAGATCTGATTAATTATCTCCTGGAATAGCTGAATATATGCCCACAGCAAGAGGATCTGTTTCACCAGTACTGAACTCATAACGATAGCTTACAGTAGGAAATAAGATGGAGAGAGCAAGCGAGCCAAATACTTACAGGAGAACAGAGATATCATTTCAGGTCTGTAAAGGGAAACAGTCACTAGAAGACAGAACCAGATCAGACAAACCATTGTACTTTGTAAAATAACCCTCATTATCTTTCACGCTTCATGCTGACATAATTAAGCTAAATGTAATTCATTGTTAACAGTGTTTTGATATTGGTGCCTTTGATTTCCATTCGCAGTCTTGAAGCCAGCGGATGCTTTCACATGACTTTCCTTCCCCAGATGGAGAAATAATTAATAGAAGAAACACATAGGAAAGGAGGGTGGAAAAAATCGAGTACAGAAAAGGAGCTGGCTTAATCAGAGTCCTGCCATGAGGTGTGCTCATTTGGATCTCCCCTCAGAGAGTATGAAATCAGGAATAGTTTCAGCATGAGGCAACTTTTGGCCACTGTAATAAAGCACTTTCACCTTTAAACAGGAAAGGGTTGCTTGTCTCCCATTTTAGAGGTTTCAGTGCCTGGTTTAAATGTCTCATTGGTTTTGAGTCTGTTCACCATGGCGTGGAGCATGCGGTGGGGGAAATCACCCATATTGTAGTAGTCAGGAAATAAAGAGATAAAGGTAGGAGCAATATCCCTTGCAAGGCCACGCCCTCAGTGACCTACCTTCCTTGCTCTAGGGCCTGTCTCTGAAAGTACCTCTGGTAGTACCTCTGGCTAGTTATCATGGGGAATGATAGAAAATCCCCCGTAATTGATAACCAAATGGAAGTCTTTGCCCTTTGGCTTATGCTTCCAAAAATCTTCTATTTATTTACATTTATGAGTAAAAAAAAATCTTCTCTAGCCTCACACAAGTGGACTGTGAACTGATATCAGCTTTGATAATAAAGGAAATATGATGAACATAACAGAGAATTAGGCAAATAGTCTCATAAAACTTTCCAGACTAAATATCAGTTTGATTTTGACATGGCCTTAAAGGAACATTTAGTTTCACCTTCTGAATTTTTCAGATGGAGAATAATATGTCAGAGATATGCATGGCAATGTTGTTACACTCAAACTTCCCTTTCTTTTCTTTGTAAGTTATGCCAAGATTATGCTTACACGATATACAAGACAGTTCTCCACACCATTGAACACCCTTGTGTTTGTGTGTGTGTGTGTTTCTTGGCCTTTCTAAGAGAAAAGTATTTCCAGATGACTCTTGTGACATAGTGATTTCCTTCAAATGAAACCTATCCAAGATGGATATTTCTTCAGAAAACAACACTAGCGAGGCTCAGAATAAACAACCAACACGTCTCAAGCTCTTGAAACTTACAGGATTCACTAAGCCCTTCCCCAATGTTATATAAACAGTAACACTAGTAGGTGACTGGGGACTCTACACTCACCCACTCACCTGTATCGCCTGTAAGCGATACAGGGAGCTACATGTTTCATCACACAGGCTGGTGGGATTTTGGTGACAGCGTTTCCTTTGATTCACTAGTGTGTGTAAGTAACCCCTCACCCATGTTCCTGTGTGGGCTATTATTTTAACTGGGCAAAGATGTGTTACATTTGTTTATGCTGCAGAATATTACTTAAACTATGTAAAGGTGTGTGGTTTTGTTGATGCTGCATTTGCTTAACAACATAAGGATGTGTGTTTAACTATGTAATGTGTGCATTTGTTTCACCTTGCCTGCCTAATGCACTTGATTGGTCTAACAAGAGCCTGAGTGGTCAATAGCTAGGCAGAGAAAGGATAAGGAGGGCTGGCAAGGAGAAAGAATAAATAGGAGAAGAAAGGAAGAGAGAAGAAAAAAGAGAAGGAAGAAGGGGAGAACAAAGGAGATGCCCAGGCCAGAAGCCAGCCAGACACCAGCCAACCAGACATGAGAAGATGTGAAGTAAGATAAAACAAAACAAAGAAAAAAGCCCGGAGGCAAAAGGTTGATAAAGGAAACAGGTTAATTTAAGTTAAAAGAGCTAGCTAGAAATGAGCCTAACCTCAGCCGAACATTCAACAACTAGTATCTGTGTCATGTTTGGGAGGTGGTTAGTGATCCCCCCCCCCCCCCGCGCAAAAGCCTGTATATACAGACTCCTGTATACAAACCCAAGACACTCACTGGTTCACCCAAGGTGTGGCTTGCATAGACTCATTTCTTTCATCGCTCTTTGGTGCCCTTTCTAGGTGACTAGATGTTTGTCCATGCATCCTTTAGGAGAAGTCCCACAACTGTTCTCAGTACTGTATGTTTTAGAACATGAACATAGAGTGAAGTACTAATGCTTACAAGTTATAGTATCATATTAATTACACGTAGGTATCCGAATATGTATGTTATCGGTATGACATTTGTCCCCAGACAACTACAAATCAAATCATCCCTGATCCCGGCAAGGGCACTGAAGCTTTCAGCAGTTAAGAGTCCTTTCCATTATGGTGAGAAAATGGCAGGACAAGCTTAAGTCTGGGTAGTTAAGAGCCCAGTTGCTGTGACCACGGTCTTGACCTGTTCCTGCTGTTTTCAGCATGTCCACTAACTCTTGGTGTCCAAATATGAAACTCTGCTGGTGTTTTTTCAAAGTGTATGAGTAGCAGGAAATAAATAACATCGTTGTCACTCCAACGCATGACTTTTCATCATGACCCACTGGCAGCATTAAACAAGATGGGTTTTACCGGGAACGGTCTGAACGGAGAACAGACAAGCTCAGTTACAACCGCAAGCGTCTGTTGTCGTAAGTGTCTCCTTGGTAACATCATTCACATTTAGAGAGCAGCCCAGATCTTCTCAAGAGCAGTCACAGTGTCCCCTGAGGCTCTCTGAGCTGTACTCCTCAAGGACAGTGAAGAAGTTGGAAGTTGCCTTTGAAGCTTGTTCACACGTGTCTGATGCTGCGTTTAGGTTTGGAGTGTTAGGCATCTCAGCCCAAGGCTCCGGAAGATCTGGAAGATCTACTGGTGATGCGGCCCTTGGGAATCATGGCAGAAACAAGGCAGTCTTTGTTGTTTGTCTGAGGGAGAACCCAGGCAGGTTGGCCGCTAGTCTGCTGCCGCAAAGAAGAACGGTATTGGGTGATCTCATGTTTGGAACACAAAGATAAGAGTTAAGAATTTTAAAACTTCCTCAGCACTCGCTCCCACTGGCAAGTTGCTTCATATTCTGTCTGCAGGGCCAGCCAAGACATTTCATGAAATTCTACCGTGGAAAATGGGTACCAGACATGAGCTCATCAGTCTTTGTCCCATTACCTGGGGATACTGGAAAGAAATGCTTCCAATTAGTTATCTTTGTTATGGATCTTTAATATTTTCAAAGAAATATCCAATCTAAATTTATCTTTTTTTATTTCAAAGCAGTCATCAGAGAACCTTTTGTGATGCTATGCACATTGGCACACTCCTGCAGTTCCATCAGTTAGGGTCTGATGGGACGAGGAACAGCATTAAGGCAAGCTTTGGCTATATCATGTGTTTGAAGTTATCCTGGGACACATGAGACACTATCTCAAAAAGATAAAATTAAAAAAAAGAAGCATTTTTGTAAAAAAAAATAAACACCATATTTTGCCAAATTCCAAATCCATGTCTAGTTCATTCATAACTATTGGAAGTTAAATATTTAATATGAGAATGTCTTTTGTTATTTATAATCAAGAGCAAGTGGAAAGATAATTGGAAAATGTTGACAAGGTGCACCCTTTGAAGAGATAGGAAATCTTGCAGGATTGTTCTTTTTCTTGTCATGGGGTTTACCTAAACTTTTCTGCTCAGGGGAGCTGTTGAGTCTCAAGAGGAAGTGCTAGGCACGGAAAGACTGTTGAAAACAGTGTTCACTGGAGGAATGAATTGGATTAAAAAGAAATGAGAATGACGTTAGGAGTTTCTGTCTGCTCAAGTGTAGACAACAAAGGCAAGGTGGTGCCGTATACGCCTTCATTCCCAACATTCCAGAGGGCAGAGGAGGCAGGTGGATCCCTGAGTTCAAGACCAGCCTGGTCTACGTAGTGAGATCCAGGATAGCCAGGACTACACAGAGAAAACCTGTCTTGAAGAAACAACAAACAAAACAAACAAGCAAACAAAAACAAAAAAACAAAAGAATACAAGCCCATTGCTGGATCGTGTTTTTTAAGCTATCATCTATTTCCAGCATTCAATTTCTTATCTTTCTTTGTTTTTAACTCTATCATTCAGAATATATTATTTTCCATGAGTTGACTTACTTTTCCTTTGGATTACACCTTATCTCCACAACTTATCAAGTAATATCATACGGTAGACTCAGGCATCAAGAGACAGAAAAAAATATGGTGGACTTTTAAGATCCAGGTACTTCCACCAGCAGGTGCCTAATCAGCCTCGGCCTCACTTCCCTCCTGAATCAAACAGGTCAATAATTTCTATCCTCTCAGGTTTGTCCGAGAAGGGGAGACAGCACAGAGAGTTGGTAGCACAGTTCGTGGCCCACAACAGATTCAGAAGGCATCTGTTGCTGTTTTAATAGAAAAATGTAAAGAAAAGAGCAAAGCTAAGCCCCCTCTCCACCTCCTTGCAGAGCAGTTGAAACTGATGGTGCCTGCCACTGCGGTCTCTCTTTCTCTGAAATTGCAGACTTTCCCGAACTTATGTTATGAATCTTCAAGAAGAGGTATTTTACTGCCATGCCTTGCATTTCTCTATCTTGACTCATTATTCTTAATAAATAAGTTTTCTAAGAAGAGTTTGAAAGATAGGAACCCTTGCAGATGCCTTGACAGGTCTCTTGCTGCTGAACCATTAAAAGAGTTAATAACTAGATGCTATTCTTCCTGGGATTTGCTCACATTATTGTCATTGGTGATGGTACAAAGATTCTTTTATTTCCTTTTTTTTGTGTACAGATATTCTTAAAGACATATATTAGTAGCATAGTTTCTAATGACATTCATACGTAGCAGGGTCTTGAAAATGTAAAACAGGACTCCTCTATCCTAAGGGAAAACAATCTTATGCAATTAAAATTGACTCTCTACTGAGAAAAAAATTTATATTTTACAGTTATTGAATTATATCCCCTTTCACTCATTCTCATGCCATGAACCTCTTGTCAAATTTGTTTTAGTAGGAAAAAAAAGGAAAAGCTACTTTATAGGATTCTTACTTTCTACACACTAGAGCGAGTTATGCCTAGTGAATAAACAAACAAACAGGGCAATCTATGTGCTAGCTGTTGCTCAGGCATATGAATTTTAATCAGAAAAATAGACTTCTCTCTTTTGAAAATGAACATTGCTATTCCTTGCCTTGTGATCTGCAAGCTGGAGACAAGACCATCCTTGGCAGTTTAGGCCATAGGATTAAGTCCAAGTTGTGCATCCCACTTTCTCCCAGGAATATTCTCTGTAGGTAAAAATAGGATGAATAAAAATGAGCATTAAAAATTTTCCTGGAGGGAAAAGATATTACTGGAGAGTGGCCTGAAATGTAAACATAAAGAGATGGAGTTTGGACAGTGCACAGTGATCAAAAGCAAAGAATCTGCATGGGGGGGCACTGTTCTGACACCTACTATTTATCTACTGAGTGACTTACACACCCCGTGAACGGTGTCCTAAACCGACAGTCCAGGCAAAACAACCTGCCCCATAATATCCTTGTAAAAATCACACCTATTTCTTAAAACTCACTTTCAGCTAAAAAAAAAAAAAAAAAAAAGAAACAAGAAGAAAAAAAAGGTCCAACTTGGTAACATTGGACACCACTCAGAAACTAGCCTACTATGAAAGGTAGGTTTGCATAGTTTTGCTTGGCCTATGCAAAGCATGTACGAAGTGAAACCCATTATCAATGCATAACGACCTTTTGGTTCAGTTACCCCAACATTTTCTCTTCCATATCTTCATTGTCTTTCCCCCCCTTTTCCCCATAAAGTAGCACTCTAAAACTCCCTATGTTCACTGTAGTAAAATTCAGAGCCCAGTTTCTTTCTCTGTGGCCCTGGAAGTATATGTTGCAAGACAAACTTAATCTGCGTTATAGCAAGCCACCTTCTTATCTCTTATCTGTGGTTCCATTTACTGTGATCAATTATTGTATTTTTCATATAAGTTCAAATTTTAGTGCTTCTAACACTGCTTGATATATTTCTCCTTAGTTTCTAGATAAAAGAAAACAATTGTTGGCAGTGTTTTTATTCTATGATTATGTATGTCACTATGTTTATATATGTCTAATGATGTCAGAACATCATCCCATTCCAGAGATAAATGTGATAATGGCAGAGAACTTGATAGGAGGTGAAAAGAGGAGATAAGCATATATATTTCTAGTAATCATGTAAATTAGAAAAGAGATTTTGATACAATTAGGTGATGTGCAGTAGAAGCTTCATCCATATAAGTGTAAATTGTTCATCAAACCCAAAGCAAATGGCCAGGAAATACAGGCAGAAACATCAGTATAATGACCGTTACTTATGACAAAACCAGCTTGCCTCAGCAAACAGAGGGTTATTTAATGCTTTCATATTTTATAGTAGAACAAGATCTGATGATTGAAAATTCCATTGTGTAAAGCTCTCTGTACGTTGTAGGAATACTTGGGGGGAAAGCGTTTCTTAAACTCTGGCTTAATATAACCTCCTGTAAATACAGAAACACTGTGATTGAAAAAAATAAAAGGTAGGACTTTTCCAAGTCCTAATGGTTCTTGAAGAATAAACAATTACAAACACTGTTTTCTTTTTTTTTCTCCCACTGATATCTTGAACTGTGATAGAAGGCATGATGTTGGGTAATATGCAAAGAAAAGATGATGCAAATAGTTGGAAATCATTAATAGTATAATGCTGCTGTCCTAGTGTCTCTGGCTGGGTCATTGACCTTGAAGGGATTGGAAAGGAAACTGACTGCAGGCAGAAGGGGCCAACCATGTGTACTCATTTTAATCATTACTTGCTTTGGAAAGAAATAACTTGGTTCTCCAAAAGTGACATTAATCCCTTATGTTGATGACTTCCCGGTGATGTAATTGTCTTTTAAAAACCACACTATCTAACTGGGCACAGTGATGATGCACACCTTTAATCTCAGCACTTGGGAGGCAGAGGCAGGTAGATTTCTGTGAGTTCGAGGCCAACAGGGTCCCCAGAGTAAGTTCTAGGACAGGTCGCCCCCCCCAATCCCCACATTACCTGATTAGTGTTATGCTGGAGACATCGTTTTCAGCACAGGGGTCACACCATGTCTAAACCACAGTATTTACATCTCTCTGTTTTCATAAATATTAATATATACATTTATAAGATTTTCAAAAGCTTTTTCTAATAGATTTTTGATGGTATTGTTTGAGGCAAGGACATATTCTAGCTAACCTGAAACTCTCTGTGTAAACCTAGCTAGTTTCAAGTTTGTAGCAAACTTCCCACGTTGACCAGTAGATGCTTATGTGTGACAATGTCTCATTATATAAACTAGGAAGCCCTCAAACTCTCTATTTCATCAATATACCAAATAAAAACCCATTTTCTTCAAAGTAAGATTGTCCTGATATACAGGGACAAGACAATTCATAATTTGATAACAGAAAGGCCTTACTTTACCAATGATAGAAATATCATGAATTAAAATTACTGCCCTTATTTTCAGAAAGGAAAAAAACAGTGTCTGTATTCACAAGAATTAATTCAAGTCAGACAAACCAGAAGGGAGAGAGGCTGACTCACTCTGAGTAAACAATGTAATAGCAATGAGAATGGTTACTTGCCTTATATATTGTTCTATCTTCTGTATTAAAACTCAGTGCAGCAAGGAGGTGGTGGTGCCACCTTTAATCCCATCACTGGAAAGGCGTAGGCAGGCAGATCTCTATGAGTTCGAGACTTGCCTGGTCTACAAGAGATAGTTCTAGGACAGGCTCAAAGCTACAGAGAAACCCTGTCCCAAAAACCAAAACAACAAACAAAACAAAAACCTCAGTGCAGTGTGAATAGGCAAGAATAGAGGTAGGCTATAGGTATCTCACATAGAACCAGAAAGAACTAAACTATGCAAAGTTGCCATCAAGCAGAGAGCATAGCTGCAATTATCGTTAACAATCATCTTTCTCTTACAGCAACGTACCCTCACAGCCACCTTCCTTCTTGACTGAAAACAGGCTTTTTCCATGTTGTTCTTTTCTTTTTCTTCAGTAATTTCAACTAATATCCCCTGAAAGTCTGCAGAATTCCTTTCACCCCACAGCACACAGCATGAGGGACACTGAGGCAGATGCAAAGTTCTCTCTCCTGGTGCCAGAGTAGGTGGTACAGGAGAATGGACCACCTGTGTTTTCTTGTTGAGTCTCCGTGGACCCTACAAACAAACTGGTAAAACAGAGCAGCATCGATACTTAACTCTAACCACAGGACAAGATCTATCCTCATCAAACAACTCCCTTTGTTGCTGACCTTTGGGTGTTCACTCTCTCAAGCTTTCCCCTCATGACTGACTTAATCTTCAAAGTGTTTTGCACCTGGCAATATGCCAGGTCCTTTGCTCATTTGAAGATAAAGATAAGCACCCCCAAAATGTTTTTTTACACAAACTTACAGACATATATGCAAACAGATTATAAATCAATATACAAAACAGAATAACAAAGCAGAACAGTGATCAGATAACTGCCACCAGGTAGACTGGCATTTCAGTACTCCTGGCTTATTTTTTTTTTTTTTGGTTGTTGTTATTTGTGTGAATTGGATAAGTTATTCTACTTCATGAGCTTTGGTTTCTTTGTCCTTGATATGTAGATAAAATTCTTAAGATAGAAAGTAAGTGGAAATTATATTGAATGAAAGAATAAAAGTAGAACAGCATAATAAGCAAGGCAGTCCTGGGTTGTTACAGAGCTGTTGCTTGTTGGTGTAACATATAAAATATGTCCTCTGCTCACGACTGGCCTGGTGGGCACATGAGTGTGTCAGAGGTGAGCATCTGTGGTAAATATGTGGAGATAGAGAACTCAGAAAATAAGGTTTTTTTCTTTCTCATTTTTGTTTATTAAAAATTTCCATCTCCTCCCCTCCTTCTCCCACTTCCTTCCCCTCCCTTCCACCCATACCCCCACTCCGCCCCTCTCCAAGCCAAAGAGCCATCAGGGTTCCCTTCACTATGTTAAGTTCAAGGTCTTCCCAGCTCCCCCTAAGTCCAGGAAGGTGAGCAACCAAACTGACAAGGCTCACAGTGAGCCCGTCCATGCTGTAGGAGTTCATGTTCATTGCCGTTGTCCTTGGTTTCTCAGTCCCTCCTCCACTGTCAGCCACATTCAGAGAGTCCGGTTTAGTCCCCCTGTTCCATCAGTCCATTCTGTAGTGAGGAGCTGTGGGGCCGGATTCCAGCCACCCTGCTCCTGCATGTTTAGCTTTACACGCGAAATAACATCACACAAATTGTATTCTTTTAAACACTGCCTGGCCCATTATTTTCAGCCTCTTACTCACATCTTGATTAACCTATATCTAATAATCTGTGTAGCACCACGAAGTGGTGCCTTACCATTTAGTTTCTAGCATACGTCCATCTTTGGGCTGGAGCTTCATCGCATCTGGTTGCAGAGGCAGGGCAATTGTCCGAGCCATCTACCTCACTTCCTTCTTCCTGTTCTGTCTACTCCACCCACCTATTTTCTAACCTATTAGGCCAAGCAGTTTTCTTTATTAATTAACCAATGAAATCAACAGATTGATAGAAGACCCGCCTCCATCACCATTCCAACTGGACTTGGTGGTCTCCCGTTAGATCTGTCCCACCATCTCAATGGGTACACACACTCCTCACGGTCCTGACTTCCTTTGCTCATGATCTCCCTCCTTTTGCTCCTCATCAGGACCTTGGGAGCTCAATCCGGTGCTTCTATGTGGGGCTCTGTCATTTTCTCCATCCATGCCAGGTGAAGGTTCTATGTGATATGCAAGATATTCATGAGTATGGCAATAGGATCTGGACATTTCTGGCACCCTCTCCTCAACTGCCCAAGGAACTAGTTGGGGGCAATCTTCCTGGATACCTGGGAACCCCCTCTAGAGTCAAGTCTCTGCCAACCCTAGAATGTCTCCCTTAATTAAGATATATAATTCCTTGTTCCCATATCCACCCTTCCTATATCCCAACCATCCTATTCCCCCAAGCTCTTCCCATCCTCCACTTCACACTTTTCTCTCCCTATCCCTCCAACCCCCATCCCACCCCCCCCCCAAGTTCCCATTTTTTGTCCAGCAATCTTGTCTACTTCCAATATCCAGGAGAATAACTATATGTTTTTCCTTGGGTTCACCTTCTTATATAGCTTCTCTAGGATTTTTTTTTTTTTACGAATTATAAGCTCGATGTCCTTTATTTATGGCTAGAAACCAATTATGAGTGAGTACATCCCATGTTCATCTTTTTGGGCTTGGGTACCTCACTCAGGATGGTGTTTTCTATTTTCATCCATTTGCATGCAAAATTCAAGATATCATTGTTTTTTTACCACCGAGTAGTAGTCTAATATGTATATATTCCACACTTTCTTCATCCATTCTTCCATGAAGGGATCTAGGTTGTTTCCAGGTTCTGGCTATTACAAATAATGTGCTATAAACATAGTTGAACAAATGCTTTTGTAATATGATGGGCAATCTCTTGGGTAAATTCCAACAGTGGGATGCTGGGTCCTGGAGTAGGTTGATCCGAATTCCTGAGAAACCTCCACACCGCATTCCAAAGCGCTTGCAAAGTTTGCATTCCCACCAGCCATGGGATGAGTGTACCCCTTACCTCCACATCCTCTCCAGCAAAGGCTATCATTGGTGTTTTTGCTTTTAGCCAATCTGACAGGTGCTAAGATGGTATCTCAATGTTGTGTTTTGATTTGCAATTCCCTGATTGCTAAGGAGGTTTGAGCATGCCCTTAAGTGTCTTTTGGCCATTCGAACTTCTTCTGTTGAGAATTCTCTGTTCAGTTCAGTGCCCCCATTTTTTTAATTGGGTTCATTAGCATTTTACGGTCTAGTCTCTTGAGTTCCTTATATATTTTGGAGATCAGAACTTGTCTGTTGTGGGGTTGGTGAAGATCTTTTCCCAGTCAGTAGGCTGCCTTTTTGTCCTTAGTGACAGTGTCCTTTGCTTTACAGAAGCTGCTCAGCTTCAGGAGGCCCCATTTATTCAATGTTGCCCTTAATGTCTGTGCTGCTGGGGCTATATGTAGGAAAGCGGTCTCCTGTGCCCAAATGTTTGTAGAGTACTTCCCACTTTCTCCTCTAACAGGTTCAGTGTGTTCAGATTGATATGAGGTCTTTAATCCATTTGGACTTGAGTTTTGTGCATGGTGATAGGACACGGATCTACTTTCATTCTTCTACAGGTTGACATCCAGTTATGCCAGCACCATTTGTTGAAGATGCCCTCTTTCTTCCATTGTGTGCTTTTAGCTCCTTTATCAAAAATCAGGTATTCATAGGTTTGTGGGTTAAGATTCGGGTCTTCTATTCGATTCCATTGGTAGACTTCTCTATTTTTTATGCCAATACCAAGCTGTTTTCAATACTGTAGCTCTGTAATAGAGTTTGAAGTCAGGGATGGTAATGCCTCCAGAAGTTCCTTTATTGTATAAGATTGTTTTGGCTATCCTGGGTTTCTTGTTCTTCCATATAAAGTTGATTATTGTCCTCTCAAGATCTGTGAAGAATTTTGATGGGCTCTTTAAGGATCTATAGATTGCATTAAATCTATAGATTGCCTTTGGTAGTATTGCCATTTTTACTATGTTGATCCTCCCAATCCAAGAGCAAGGGAGATCCTTCCATTTTTCTGGTATCCTCTTCAATTTAAAATAAAGTTTTATGATACACCCTCAACACGGAGGTTGGAACTATGTGTGCTGGAAATACAGTTCCTACATCGACCTGGCAGAGTCAGGAAAACCTATCCAGAGAAACTGGTGATAAGCTAGAAACTAGGCCAGACAGAGTGGTATATGCCTTTAATCCAAAGCATTAGGAGTCTGAGGCAGGAAGATCATATATGTTCAAGCCCAGCTCGGCTCATATGGAGAGACACTGTCTACATAAATAAATCCTTAAACAGTGTTAAAAATATCAGTATGGGTCAGGCATAGATGGGAGTATATCCTGTATAAATCATGGAGCATCAGTGAAGCACATATATTGTGTGTTTGTATGTAACTCATTTGCCTCCAGCTGGTGAGTTCAAATTAAAGATATTTCTTACTCATGACCCAATGGCCTCTACTAATCAGACTGAAATGCTCCTCAAATGTTCTTAATCTACCCTTCTGTATCTGGGAGCCTCTAGGAAACATCAAAGACATTTAGAGACAAATCCAGGCATGTTTTGGTTCACCAACTCCCCTGCCCTTGAAAGGTTCTCTGTGCTGATCATGGGCTAAGCCCATAGAGGCCATATTTGGTGCCCAGAACTGCTGGAAGAAGAGCCTTCATTCAGGCCCCTCACCTCTTGCTTCTTTGAAGAAGATGCATCAAAAAGAGTGATATTTTTTGTATTGCAGGAAGGTCACTTTCGACTAGGTCTAGGAACAGCAAATAAGAGCCGTTCCTGAGATCCAGCTACAACATACTAGTGTCCCGAGGAGAGCAGTGGCAGTCCATGATGGAGAGAAATGATTTCAAAAATACTTAGGAAAATTGATAGGGCTTGACGATCGATTAGAGACCTGAAGCTACAGGACAGTGAAGTCATGGATGATGGTCAGATTCGGAATTGAAAACTGAACACACACGTGCTCTGCCAGGGAGCAGGAGTTAAGTTTGTGTGGGGAGAGGGTGTGTGGTATTGGCGTGGAACAGGGAAAACTGTGATACCAGCTAAAGGTTTCATCTCGAAATTAGACATGCTCAGAAGATATTTCAGTAGAAACTATTTTGCCAAATATGACCACCTCATCCAGTTTTTCCTCTGTGTGTGGCTCCATGGAATTAGAACAGGCCTGATCCTTTGAAAACAAAAGCTAGATTTTTTTACTCCTTTCACTTTTTTAAAAAAATTACATTTTTAGCTAAAAAACAGTTATACCCATGACCTCCTTCCCTTTTCCTCCCTCCCGCCACCCCCCACGTCCCCTTCCTCCCAACCCTGTCTCTACTCTCCCTACTCTCAAGATGATAGCCCTCTTTTTCTTTGATTTCGATTGCTACCACACACATACACACATGCTCATGTCATACTCATTATAGTAAATTAATACAACCTACCAAGTCCTCTTTTGTTGTTTGTGTGTATGTGGCTTTAGTACTGAGAATTTTGTATTAGGACCTGAACAATGACTGTATAAATAAGCACACTAACACAGAAGAGTAAAAAAAATCATCATTGCCATTGTCCTTGGTTTCTCAGTCCTCCTCCACCGTCAGCCACATTCAGAGAGTCCTGATGGCTCTTTGTCTTGGAGAGGGGGTGGATTGGGGGGTATGGGTGGAAGGGAGGGAAGGGAAGGGAGAGGAGGAGGGGAGGAGATGGAAATCTTTAATTAAAAAAATGAGAAAAAAAAATCATCATAGGGTCCTACCCACAGACAAAGAACTACAGCAACTGATGGCTGTCGAGAGAAGGAGAATTGCCCTCTCGCAGGGACCAGCTCCTGACTGGCTGATTATCCAAAGACCAGATTTTGGTCTTCATGCTCCAGTCTCTCTTTCTCAGTGGCCTCAGACCGCACTGGGCCTAAATCAGCTAAGTTCCTGTGAACGCACCTCACGTTCTAATCAACATATGTGCATAGCTAATCACTTTGTGAGATGCCCTCTCTCCTAACATTACCTGTTGCTATAAGCACACAGTTGAGAGTTTTTAGAGACATATCATATTTTTCCTTATATGTGTATCATAGTTAGGGTTCTCTTGCTGTAAAGAGACTCCATGGCAACTCTTATAAAGAAAACATTTAACTGGACTGACTTACAGTTCAGAGGTTTACTCCACTGTCTTCATGGAAGGAAGCACGGTGGCACACAGACAAAGACGGTGTTGGAGGGGTAGCTGAGCATTCTGCATTGGGTCAGCAGTCAGCAGGATGAGAAAGAGATACAAGGCCTAGTTTCAGCATCTCAAAGCCCACCCCGCAGTGACGCACTACCTCCTAAAAGGTCACACGTATTCCAACAAAGGCCCACGTCCTAATAGTGCCACTTCTATGGGCCTATGTGGGCCATTTTCTTTCAAACCACTGCATTCCACTCTCTGGCCCCAGAGGCTTATAGCCATATCATAATGCAGAAATGCATTTCGTCTAACTTCAAAAATCCCACAGTCTATCAGTGTCAAGCCTATTTAAAAATCCAAATTTCAAAGTCTCTTCAGAGACCCATGACAGTCTCTTAACTGTAAGCCCTGTAAAAATAAAAGTAAAAATGCATGTCACATACTTCCAGTGTACAATGTCATAGAATAAATATTACCATTCCAAAGGGGTAAAAAGGAATATAGTTAGGAAATTCTAGACCAAAACAAGACCAAATACCAGCTGGGCAAACTTCAAACCAGGCTTCACCTTCACAGCTTCACACAGTTGCCTCTCTAGGCTTGTCAGCAGAGACACCCCTGACACATGCCTGGCCTCAGACCTTTTCTCTTAGTCATTGAGGGAGATTCTAGAAGCTTTTTCTTGTATCCTTGACTCCGAAGCCAGAGCCAGAAGGTCAAAGGTGCCTAGTTTTGCTATTTTCTGGGACTGGAACATGGCTCCCCTCATTGAAAACATTTTTACCAACTTCCTGTTTTTGATGACTTCCTTCCCTGCCTAAGCTGGGCTGTCCTAGAACTCTATCTGTAGGACCAGGCTTTCAAACTCAGAGATCCTCCGCCTTTAGTTCCAGAGTACTGGAACTAAAAGTGTACAACAACACCATCCCTGACCTTTATTTCCTTGACACAAGTTGGAAGCTTAGTTGGGTGGAGTCTTGCCATGAGGTCTGCGCCTCCTTTATTCCACTTAAGATCAGGCTTTTTAAAAAATTTGTTCATGCTGCTCCTTTCCTTCCTCAACTATACATTTTGTATTTTTCCTTGCTCAGATTGCTCCTTTTCATTACAGATCTGCATAAGCTCTGGCACTAATAAACAAGCAGCATAGTCAGTGCTAGGCTGTCTGAAATCTCCACCAAAGCTGTTAATCTCTTCACTCTAACCTCAAGCAGATATTTTTTGGACAAAGGCACACAGCCATAATCTTCAGCAAAATATCATAAGAAGCCATCTCTAGGCCACATAATAATATTCTTCTCCTCTCAAACATGAGACAGGCTCCCACAGTTTAAATTATGCTCAACATCACTGTATCTCATGTTCCATTAAGCTGAAATGCTTAATAGTTTTTTTTCTTGTTCCCTGTACCTCCAAACAAAAACATGGTCCAGCCTATTACAGCAATACTGCAGTCCTTGGTACCAGCTTCTGCCTTCATTAGGGTTTCTCCTGCTATAAAAAGACACTATGACCATGGCAATCCTTATAAAGAGAAAAATTTAGTTGGGGCTAGTTTACAGTTCCAAAGGTGTAGTTCATTATTGTCGTGGTAGGAAGCATGGTGGAACACAGACAAATGTGGTAGCTGGGGTGTCAGAAAAAGAGAGGTACTGCGCCTGGCTTGTGATTCTAAAACTTCAAAGCCTACCCCTAGTGTCACAGTTCCTCCAAGGCCACACCTACTCCAACAAGGCCACGCCTCCAAATACTGCCAGTCGCTATGAGCCAATAGGGACCATTTTCATTCAAACCACCATGATGTGCCTATGTGTGGGTTTTACCTATGAGTTTAAATGCCCCTGGAGAAGAAAAGAGTAAATTAGCTTCCCAGTTCAGAGCCCAACTACATTGGTGCTGGATACTAAACTAGTGATACATGGAAGAGCCAAAGTAACTCTTACCTGCTGAGTCATGTCTATTTCCCACCAATTAGGAATTTGCACGTAAGTACAGTCCTTCAACCTCATCAACAAAACTTCTCTTTGCAAAAGACACCATTACAGAAACCCACAACTAAACAAAATTCATGGTGTGGAGTCAAGTCTTTCCAAATAGATCCATCTACAACCCGACTCCTGAACATAAGACTTTAGTGATCATCCCAGGAGATCTGGAAAAGACGGGAGCAGTGACTATGCTGTGAGATTATGTCTCTAGAAAGATCAGAAGCTACACTCATAAATTCTCACAACATGACTACCTACCCATGATATGAACAAAGACAACCATAGGAATGATAAAGGAATGCTCAAGTGGCCTTAACCCCACTCGGAGAACTACAGGCAGCCAAGGAATGGTGAGAATGGGACAAATGGTCTTCTCCAGGGAAGACCACAGCAGTTGGTCATCAAATACCAAGTGGTCCATCATAAACACATATACAATACATATATAGACCGAGCAGGTTGTATTTAAATATTTAGGAAAATATATGCACATATATGTACATACATACATACACACACATATCAACAATAGAGAAAAGGAGGCTGTGAGTTTGAAAGAGGGTAAGGATAGGGTATATAGAAGGGTTTGGAAGAATAAAAGGAAATGGGAACATGATGTATTTGTACTATAATTTTAAAAAATTTAAAAAGTGTTTCAATTTTGATGTTCAGAAACTCCAGGAGAAGCAAGAGATCCAAATAATCTTGTAGTGTTTGACAGACAGGTTCTGAATTCTCCCATGGTTGGGAGAAATGAAAGCAATTATATTTGAGTGACATTGGTAAGAAAACTCAAATGTGAGACACCTATACCATGGAGACCAAGAAAACAAAGCAATCATTTGTATATAGAGCAGATGTAATTGGTAGATGTGCAAACAATGGGGGAGAGACGAGTTTAGGAAGAGTGAGGCAGAGATTATTTTAAGAGGAGCTGAAGCTGGGTGTAGTGGCACATGTCTACAATCACAGCACTTTGGAGACTAAAGCAGGACAGTAATGAGTTTCAGGCCAGTCCGGCTTATATTGTGAAAAATAGCAAAACATTGTACATCGATCATGTTAATAACTAACCATTATGTAATGCTTGCTCATGAAGGGCATGATTCTTCCACGCACTTTGCAGATCTCCTTACTGCTATTACCAAAGGAACCCTCTACCCGTACATCCAATTCATTTCTGGTCTATTCACAATGGCTAAGAAATGGAATCAACCTCGATACCCATTAACTGAAGAACACATAGTGAAACATGATACGTACATGTTAGAGATTATTACTGAGCCATAAAAATAAAAATAAGAACTATTGTTATTTTATTTTTAAAGATGATTAAACGGATAATGGATGTGTAAAGGATTTAAGTCACTTCCTCGATGTCTAGCTGCAGAAAGTCTGATCCTCAGCAGCAAATCTAACCTAATTCAGGACTTTAAGAAAGAGTGACATCTGAACCCATTCTGCCACTCTTCACTTTAGAGAGACAAACAAATGGAAGACTCATTCCTAATTTAGATAATGGGGCTTCCACTAGGTCGTGTAACTACACTGAAACCTTTAATGAGTGATTCTTCTCTGTAATCGTCTCCCCAAAGAAGTAAATCTACAACCTGAAATAGAGAAATAGGACAGACAAATTGATTTCAGTGGGGAAAGGCGTTGGCCTGATCACTTGTGCTTGCTCCTGAAACCCACATTCAGGACAGAGAACTAATTCCCACAAGTTCACCTCTGACCTCCACATGCATACTTACACTCGCACAACATGTATTAACATAAATAAATAAACGTTAAAAATAATAACCTTTATTTTTTAATACATGCTGTGTAGTAAGCAAATTATACCTATCTTCTGCATATTGTTTATAATTTCCCTAAGAGTTCTATTAAATGATTATTGGTTCTATATTGTATCTAGGATCATTTAATTTTGAAGCAGTTAAATAGTTTGTATATTACCAGCAAAATGGTAGAGATGAGACTCAGATCCATACCTGAGGAATCTCAAAATTCAAACTAATTATGTCATCCTTTCTTTTTAAAAGCTATTTCCTTCCATTCTAGGACTATAAAACTGGAAGGCTGTAGGGTACATGCCTTTCAGCTACTGCAAGCTCTTGAAGATTCTCTAACTGAACGTGCATTGCATGTTTGAGTGGTGTCCAAGTTTCACATGAGTAAGGAGCTTCCCTTCAGTGTATTATCAGACACCAACTGTCTGGGCAAATGTGGCTCTCACCTAATACAGACAATAATCTATATTATTTTATGTATCTGATTTTCCTATTTAATTAATAAAATTTGTGATAAGCTCTGAGATAAGGGCAATTTATTGTTTCTTTCAAAACAGTTTTCTGTCTTTCACAATATGATAGATATATGCAAAAAACAAAGGTAAAGGCATAATAACATATTCCCTGCCAATGAAGGAAAACCATTGTTCTGGAAAGAATAAAATCAATATAGATATGTAGAGTGTGAGGGCTAATATAAGGAAGTTTTGTTGTTCCTACTGCCTCAGAAGTCCGATTTCTTATTATGAGGACATGCTGCAGGTTCAGTCATAGCAGAGGAGACAGAAGGGACTAAAACTTTTGAAATTGAATGTCATCTACATTTTTAGCTTGGGCGGATGGTAGGAAATTGCTGCATAAACCAAGGGAAGTAAATGGGAATGAGAAGTAGAAAAATGAAACAAGTTCCGCATATGAAATGAAAAGATGGGGTCTTTTCCACGAATACAGCATTTTTAGGTGCCGACTCACTGCTTAGCAAACCTGATGAATTTGACTGCCAATTACTTTGACTGTCTTATAGCACCAACTTATAAGACAAACAAGAAAATACCATATGTGCCGGCCTATGAAGAACATATAAAGTCTCCACTATATAGTTACTATTCTTATGTCCTTAACTCCTGTTTTCATCATGTTACACCTTTAAACTGTCTTAATGTACATCATTTTACTTGACTATACAATACTGTGAGAGTTTAAGCATGTGCTCACAGGCTATAAAATTCTCCATATTAACATTTCCAAATAAGAGCCATAATTTTAAACCATTTTGGTATTAAAAGAATAATAACACAACTAAAGCTCTTCATGGCCAATTTATATTTCAGCACAGTTTTACCATTAACTTCAATTCAGTGCACTGTATTATGAAGGACAGTTTTGATTATCTTTTTTTTTTCAGAAGATTTTAGACATTCATTGGCCGGGAATATGTTATTATGCCTTTACCTTTGTTTTCTGCATATATCTATCATATTGTGAAAGACAGAAAACTGTTTTGAAAGAAACAATAAAATACCCTTATCTCCGAGCTTATCACAAATAGTATTAATTAGATAGGAAAATCAGATTGACCCAACAAGATTAAAAGGTTAGAAAACAGCCCAAGGAAAGGGTTAACATAAGTATAAAATTGGGTAACTGTATGATTTTCTAGAAAAAAATAAGTTGATTTAATAACTATCTCAGCTCATAGCAATTTCTTTATCTTTTTTTTTTACTGGTAAAAAAATAATTTTCTATGTTATGAAAGATTTAGCATCAGAAATAGGAATCTCTTTGGCAGTACTTTTCTAGAAATTATGTGATTTAGCATAAAGGCCTAGGAATAGAAAATCCCTATTGGATCCTTAAAGACTGCTACATAATCAGTGACTTATCTTGGCCACACTTCACAAAGAGCCTGTCCTGGCTTTTTTTGTTACTGAAATACAGTGTGTGTGTGGGGAGGGGGGAGTGCGTACGCGCATGCACACGCATGCCCATGCACACATCTTGCCTCACACTCAGAATGTAGAGCTGTGAAACTCTAAATGAGCAAATGCATGGAAAGTACTCATAAACTGTGAGGGATAAACAAAAGAAGCTGTTGCTGAGCATGGGAATTGGTGGCAAATTTCTATGTCTAAATTTCTAGCACATAGGCAGAACTTCTTTTGCTGGGGGGAAAGTTACATACAATCTTCTCCAAAAGTAGTAAGAAAGGCTAGTGCATCTCTGTGAGGACCTTATCTGGAGGTTTATTATTCTCCTTGCATATGTAGCTGGCAGCTCAGATTCTGTTTTGGCCTTGACTTGACTGGATGTTACATTGCTAACATTCAATTATCAGGTCAATGTGGATTATAGGGATGTGGCTATTTCTCCTGAACTCTTTCTTTTCTTTTTCAACTCCTCCCTTGTGTGTTTGAACATGGATTGAGAAAAAAATAAAAAAAAAAGGACATGGCTGCTTCTAAGAAGTAAGGTTTTTATTTATAGATATAAGGGAGAATACAGGCAAAAGCAGAGACATCTAGAAGAGTCCAGAATGAATAGGTCCAGAAAACTGGATCAGACTATGTGATGAGAGGAGGGAGGAGACAAGGGAAAGACAGGAGACCAAGAGACCAAGAGACCAAAAGAGTACAATGGACCACAAAGCCAAAATGACTGGATTATATAGGGGAGGGAAAGGCAGGCAATCCCTGGACTGAAGAGCTCAGGGTAGGGGCGGGCCCTGCCATCAAGGAGGACTCTGCAATAGGTAGGGACTGAGTGATGCTGGGAGAGCCTGGCAGTCGGTGTCATCTTTGACATGTTAATAGGCATCTTAGCCATTTGTCTGTCCCTAGTTTGAGCCCTGACCGTCATCTTACATTACGCCATGTGGGGGCACATTCCTGTGCTGCAGTTATTGCTACAGAAAACATTTCTCTTACCCATGTAATATGTCCCAAATGACTGTGTTGTTGCAGTGTCTCCTAACTCATTCCTGCCTGGTGATACTTAGCTCTATGCTCATCCCCTCTCACTACTGCTTGCTTCGGGAAGAAAAGCTGAGCGCCGAGACCTACAAATAGGTTTCTCGCCTAACAAGATGAGCCCACCCGACTGCAACACTTAGGCTCTTGAATCAAAGATTTAGCAGTCGCAGATTTTTGACTCTTCTGAGAAATTTTTATTGGGAAAACTTTGTTATCTAGTTAAATACTACCCAGAAGGCCACACTGGGTAGTATTTAACTAGATAACAAAACATCCTCCTTGTGTTGGCAATACTTTTGTTTCCTTATCCATCTGTATTGGTCTCTGATTTCTCTCCAGCACCAAAGACAGTGTATTGGTAATATTTTATGCGTTAAAGTTCATTTTCCCAATATTTTCACTTTTTTTGGTTTTTCGAGACAGGGTTTCTCTGCAGCTTTAGAGCCTGTCCTGGAGCTAGCTCTTGTAGACCAGGCTGGTCTCGAACTCACAGAGATCTGCCTGCCTCTGCCTCCCGAGTGCTGGGATTAAAGGCGTGCGCCACCCACCGCCCGGCTTTTAAATATTTCACTTTTATAATGAAACATTGATTAGAACTCAAGGTCAATATGAGAAAATTGCTCGTTATGACGAAATCCGACCAAATTGGAACGAAGAGAAAGATTTTATCCTCATCATACAGACCTGTTTTATAGAAGATGAAGTTATAAATCACATCTCACTATTCCAAGATGTTGGAAACTTTGTCATGAGCTCATGAGTCATGAAATTATATGTGAAACATTCAATGTTTAAGCCAGGCACATTCCAGCAAACTCAGCTGGGGAAGCTGTCGTGGCAAGATGGTATGTTCAGAGCCCTGAGCTACACAGTGAGACCTTGCTTGAAGGTAAAGCGATGTGTTTGATGGCATATAGAGGGAGGGCTTATGGGATGCAGTTTGGGTGGTAAAGTAGAACAGGCTGCTCACAATGGGTTTGTCTGATATATAAGAAGGGGTAGAACAAGGGAGAGAGAAAGACAGAATGTATTCAAGTCCCTAGGGAAAAAAAATGACAAATATAGGGAGAAGCCTGCCTGCATTCCAGGAAGAACTCCTCACAACAGCCTCAACATACTGACAGCTTGTTCCAGGCTTTCAGCCTTCAGAACTATAAGAAAATAAATGTCTGATGTTTGAGCCCCTCCATATAGCATACATTGTTAGACAACTCAAGCTATTTGAGACAAAGCAATTTAATTGTATTGTCACTTCCTTGTTCCCTTGGGGTTAGGAATGCTGGGGGATTGGAACCACTTCTTGGGAAGGAGACCTGCGAAACATCTCTGGAAATGTAATTCCTTAATTTGAATTCATCTTGTGTTAATTATAACATTTGGCTTCCAGGCATCCATGCAACATTAGGGTCATTCTACTTAATTATCAATCTCCATATAATAATAATTCTATGATTCCAGGGAAAACATATTCAACATTTCAATGTTGTGGTATAGAACTATAATTTAAGAATTATCTTAAATATTATCTTAAATATTGAATAATGTTCCTCTCTTTACCGTGGAAGTATCTTGTTTTGAGTATAGATGTACCCCAAACTTGTTAACTGCCTATGCGCTTTCATTCACTATTTGTAACTGTTGTAAAACCCTGAAAGGTAAGCATCCCTGACAGGTATGGGAACTAAACACTGCAAGAAGGAAATATTGGCCCACAGTCTACAGACTAATTGGTGGTGGAGCTGTGATAAGCTCTGTAGGTTCTCTGAAGCGAAGCCTCTGAGCCTTAAGTAGATTTTATAGCAAAAATTATCTGATAGGCAACTGGAGTCTTATTAGGAAACCATTTATGCTTTCATGGCCTTGACTCAGATAAATTGAACTTCCTAGTGAAATGGAAAGAGTCTGGGTTACAGCAGACATGTTCTGAGAGTCAGCCATTCATTTTGATCAATAAGTAAGGGGAAGGGGCCGTCACCCAAGGTGAGTAAATGAGTTAACAGTAATACCCGATTCTAGGTTACAGATACTGTTATAACTTAACAGAAAAATCTCTAAATTTAGTCTTTGGCATAATGAATATTAGATATGAATAATTATCCTTGGACTACATACCATGTTTTCCAACAATAAATACTACACTAGAAACATATTCTCCTGCTGTTTACGTGTGTTTGGTTTAGATACAAAAAGCTCAATTGACTGCTCTATTTTCTTTGTAGCAACTATTCCAAAAAGACTAAAGTTTTGATGGCAGAAATCAAAGCTGCTCTAGAAAATACTTACTTACTTTCCAGATTATCCAAAAAATTGTATATACATATATATGTATATATATGTACTAAATTATTTGATATCTGCCACATAATATGCACAATGTATTAAGATTTTTTAGGGTATTTAAAATTACATTTTTTAGAAAATATTCTAAATATATACATATTCTGGTAATGCAAATACAGAAACATGAAGTCTTTTTCCTTCAGCCTCTCCGTGAATTCAGTGTAGATTTTCCATTGCTTACAGTGCTTTTATTTCTAAACAACAGGCCCCAAGGCACATCTATTTATCCTCAATCAATAGCAGTACGGTAGCAGAAAAACACCTGCAGATTCTAATGGTGTGTCCCTGTATGCAGTGTGTATGTGGGATTGGGGAGCAGGATTTAACTTGTTTCCCAGTTTCTGCATTTCTGTTTGTCTGTTATTTTCATTCGAGAAGATACCACAATATTTTAGGAAGGGCGGGAGAAGGATAAGAGTGTGACGTTAGGAGGATTTAAAACAGCTTTTGGATGAAACAGAAAATTAACACAATTGGTAATTACACAAAGTTTGTGTAGCAACAAATAGGATAAATGTCTATTTTAATTAAATATTCAAAATGACTTCAATAGATGATAGGAAAAAATTAACAAATATATACATTTGAGGGTCAGGTAAGAGGGGATATTGAAGTCCTGGGTTCTGGTATTGCTTCCTGGTGTCTGTGAGCCTGTAAGGGATGGGTGGGCTCAAGAAAAACATGCCAGAAAAAGACTGCAGTTGCCAAAATAATATCCTCATCCCCAAAAGGCAATAGTCAGCTAAAACTATCTGCCCAGAGTAACATATTCAATGAAGCAACAATAGTGCCCTGTATATTGCTGATTCAAGGACAGCTTTCTCCCTCAATATTTCTACCTCCTTGACAACTTTAAAACCTTAAAACTGCCAGGATCCCAAAGCATTATGGGCCAGAGATCTCTCTGATGGAGGCCTGGCATTCTATTGGCCACGAAGAACAATTGTTTCACATAAGAAACTGATCTGTTTAAAAAGAATAGAATTAAGGCTGGAGAGATGGTTCAGTGCGTAAAACACTTGTAGTAGCCACATGTTTCTCAGAGTCTGGGATCTTCAAAATCTCATACGTATGTGTCAGATGGATATCACAGCATCTTTCTATACTTCTAGCAGTGAGGAAGCTGAGAACCTGGCTCGTTCAGCAGAAGACCCTGCATCAGAAAATAGAGAAACATGGAGAAAGAGATCAACTTCAATTTCTGACCTCCAATCACACAGTTGTGTTCCCACATACAGACATCCACACATGGATACCATATGCATGCACGTGCAAAATAATAGACAGCGATGATAAGGATTTTTGTGTTCTTAGCAGGTATGAAAATCTGAGTCCTCATATAAGTCTATAAATTATTTTCATGTAAGAGGAATGTGAAGCTTGTAGAACTTGATAATTTCTCAGAACCACAGAACTGGTAAAAGCAGAGAGCAGATGAGGACCCAACTTGATCTGACTTTCAGGACAGACTCGGAGGTTTCTGGGGTTTCCCAAAATCTAACATTAGAGATGCAGTCTTAGATCATGAACTAAAAACCACCTGCAGAAACATTATCTGAACAGTTGCCCCCTAGGACTAGATACATGAATCTAATTTAAAAGAGTGAATACCCATAACTGAACTCTTTGATTCAATTACCAAGTCATAAAGTTTATATTTTGAACTGCAGTTGATCTAGTGGATCAATCTGTTCTGAGAAAGTGACATAGTTTGTATCTTTGTACTCAGCCTAACAATTTGTTCATAAGCACACTATGCCAAAGTATTAAAAACAATAAAATTTCTTATTTTTGTGATTCAGCCAGATAAGAAAAAATGTATATATTATTTTACAGCATTAAGATGTACATTAAAGACCAAGGAAAATTAATGTCTTCTAACAGTTTGTAAGCAGAGTTGCCTTTTTAAGTCACTGTAATTCTAAAGCCCAAGGTGCCTTTGCTTCCTTGCAAGCAACCTCATATGTTTCCCTTCCCTGGATGTTTTGAATCATATTCTTGCTTTATATTTTAACATTTCTTTCCTTCAAGAACTTCTGTTTTTCTTTTCAAAGTTGTTTTATTTATTTATTTTGGTTGATATTTACTTTTTTACCTTGGCAATGCTTTATGTTAATTTGACCTTTTGCAGTGTTGTTTATGCCTTCTTTAACTTGAGCCATTCCTATTTTGCTAACTCGATGGCATCAGTCTGTTTTTAATTTATGTTTATGGGGATTCACTGCTTGTGATTTCAAATCTCATACCAATTCTTTGCCTCACAGACCTCATATTAGGAAAGTTTGGATTTTTGGAAACAGTTGATTACCAATGAACCAGTTGGTGAGAGTTATATAGAGTTATATATTGTCATGCAGATCAATTTAGATTAACACCAGAATGTTTTTATTAGTGTGTTTACTGTAGAATGCCAGAGCACATAACTTAAAATAATTATTTGTATCATAATATTTACTATATCAGAAACTGTTTTGGAGAGTTTTTATTAAGATTTGAAATTTTTAAAGCTTAAAAATTAAGTACAACTATTAACTCTCAATTTGCAAATGTAAAAACTGAGACAAAAGTCAGACAATCAGAAGTCCCTGACTCAACAACAAAACAACAACAAAAAAATAAAAACCCATCTTTCAATATTTGATTATTTTATTTATTTATTTTTATTTATTTATTTATTTGTCAAATAGAGTCACACATTCTACAATCACATAAGAGCAAAGCAAAAATGTCCTGATACAGGGTCTAAAAGAAGGCAGTCTTTCTAAATGATCCTGAGTGCACAATGTAGTCTTTTTTAGTCAAAGTGAGCATGCATCAGTTAGTTTCTGGTGTTTTTTTTTCCAGTGTTTTCCTTCTTGCAAAAATATAAAAAATAGATTATAATAATTAGTAAGAAAAATAGTATGCAACCTTTATGTAAGATAGGCAGTATAAATACCTATTATGTAGAAAGAAAAAATCAAAGCACATTTGGTCAAATACGGGTTCAAATAATCCACAGAATAGTTAACTCTCTCTCATCTTTCTCTCTGTCTCTCTGTCTCTGTCTCTGTCTCTGTCTCTCCTCTTTCTGTGTGTGTATGAATGTGTGTGTCAGAATTCCTAGTTCAGAAATGAACAAACAATGAATATTCAGCCTGTAGAATTTATATATAGTGTAGCATATCAATGACACACACACACAAAAATGCTATTTTGGTTTAAATTACCTACACACACACAAATCAAAGTTAAATTTCATTTTTAAAAACTCTATCCATCATGTCCAAATTATTTTTGCATTATTGGATTGTATTGCCTTTTCTAAAATTGCTCTATGAGGGGTTGAAATGATACCTTGGCAGTCATAAGTGCTCACTGTTCTCCCAGGAGACTCCAGTTCAGTTGCCAGCACCCACCTGAGAAGTAGCACCTAATCAGAACTGGGACCAACTTCCAACCTTCCCACTCATCCAGAAAACTGCTAGAATAGTTGAGACCTTTGTTGAGAACCTCTGTCATCCTTTTATATAATCCAGGTCTTGCTTGTAACCAGCTGTGAAATGATTAGATTACAAGAATCCCCTAAATATTAAAATTGCAACCCACGGGGCATTTTCTTCCCACTCGGGGTTTTAAAGTTCTCTGACGTTTTACTGCAAAAACACCTGCAAATCATTTCCCCATGTAGATCCATTGGAGTCCAGTTGCTAGCTCTCAGGGTAGAGAATAAAGTACTTTATCACAAACCTTAAATGCAGTGTCAACATGCTAACACCATGTCCCCAAGTCCTTGCTCCCTACAATATGGGAGAAAAACTATTCTTTACTAATAATTCTTTACTAATAAGCTGTGTGTGCGTGTGTGTGTGTGTGTATTAGGGATATATGTAACTGGAGATTTCTTGACACGCCTGGACCCATATCTGCTTTTAAAATAACCATTCAGAGCCTTAATATTAATTATATACTGTTTGTTATTAAGTAGCTCTTACAACATAAATTAACCCATTTTATTAGTTTATATTTCACCATGAGGCTCGTAGCCTGTTATTTCACTTATTGCTTCTCCAGTTGCTGCTTGTGTCTCCCTCGGCTCTGCCTTCTTTCTCCTAGTATTCAGTTTGGCTTTCCTGCCTAGCTATATTCTGCCCTGCCATATCCCAAGGCAGCTTCTTAATGAACCAATGATAATAAAGCATATTCACATCATACAGAGGAATATTCCACATCGGATATGGACGATTGTTCTCTGAGACTTCTATTTTTTTATTTTTTATTTTTTTTAAAGATTTATTTATTTATTTATTATGTATAAAACATTCTGCCTCGATGTATGCCCACACGCCAGAGGAGGGCACCAGATCTCAGTACAGATGGTTGTGACCCATCATGTGGTTGCTGGGATTGAACTCAGGACCTCTGGAAGAGCAGCCAGTGCTCTTTTAACCTCTGAACCATCTCTCCAGCCCTCTCTGAGACTTCTATACAGGTGTTGAAGTTATGTCTACACCCATGAAATAAATTCATTATCCTGTGGCTCATTTCATTGTTCCATCTATCTTAATGATCAATGTGTACTGTTGGACAATCAATTCAACTACAACAATCACTATTATTTGTAAAATATTGGTAATTTTGTGAAGACAACATGGTTTGGATATTGGAAAGTATATCACTTATCAGATACTTGATTTAAGGGACTATGAAATATTAATAGCTTTTAATTCATGTTGCCACCATTTTAAACCGAGTTGAGCTAATAATGACATAATTTAAAGTCAAGGAAATTTTCCTTAAAATGTTACCAAAGATGTTTTAAAACATCTTTGTGAATTTATAATTCCTCTTAAATGACACATGTTTAAACCTGGGAGTAATTTATCATAAGATTTGAAAGAGTCAATCCTGAATATTTAGGAGTACATTGTGTGGTTCACAAATGTCTAGATAAAAGTCTATTTGCTGTGGGGAAAAATGAAACATGTAAAATGTTGCCTCTCACAAGTAATACACAAATGTGTCAAGCTTGACTCATTTTCTAGGTTGTCTCCCAGTAACCAAAATCAGGCGTACCCCAAAAAGACTCAGTATCCTTGCATCTTAGCTTTTCAAAGACTATCTCATGAGAAATTTTGATTAGTTTCTGTGTAGTAAATATCAGAGAGTTTAACTTCCTGAGAAACCACTTTGTTCAAGAAAAGTAAACTACAGACAGGGGACCTCAAAGCAAGGTGTGTGGCACAGACATCGTTCCTGGCTCCACGACAAAGTCTTAACAAAATCAAGTGTTCCAAACTAAATTGGATTCCAGGTGGATTTTGTGATAATGTATGCTACTAAAAAGTAAAATCTGTGAACTTTTGAGGAAAACAAAAAAAAAACTTGTTAATTTAGATAAATATAATTTGAATATCACATAAATGCTATCCTTTTTAAGAGCTGAATTTCTGCAAAAATCGTGAACATTTTTATTATCTAAAGATTATGCCATGTAAATAGAACAAAAGGCACCTAGGGGATTATAGGATATCTGAATTGACAATATCATTTCTAAGGCCGACTGTCATCTTTGTGGAAGTCAGGAGTGCATTCCTTTTATGCAGTTATGTTAGCTAATTTTTCAGTTTTGTTGTTTTGATAAATCTGGTGACAAAGGCCACTCAAAGGAGAAAGTTTTTATTTTAGCTCATGGTTCAAGGATGCCATCTATTGTGGTGAGAACATCACGGAACAAGGAGCATGAGATGCTCCATCACGGTGCATCTACCCTCAGGAAAGAGAGAGTAATGAACTCTTCATGCCTTCCTTTTGCTTTCTCATTCAGTCAGAAAACCTAGCCCATGGAAGATGCTACCCACATCTGAGAAGTCTTCTGATTTAAGTGAAGTTAATCTAGTTAAATTCCCCAGATGTTCTTGTAATCTTGTCTCTAGCTAGCTATAGATCCTGTCAGGCTGACAGTCAATACCAACAAGCACTAGAGTGAGCCTCAAAGAGTGCTCCATCATTATCAGCTAGCACTTGAGTGCTTCTCTTTCAGTACTCTCCCCCCACCCAATTTCTCTCCATCCCTATCACCTGCCCAAACTGACTGTAGATGTTTCCATCCCCACCCACCCTCAGCTTTCTGGAAAGGGGAGGACATTTCGGGGTCAGGTAAAAAGCTTGCCACAAGGGAATCTTCCAGGAATCTGCAACATGACCCAAGCTAATACTCATAGCAATAATGGGTATATAGCATGGACTGGTCATCTCCTGTGACCAGACTGGTGCCTAGCCCAGTTGTCATTAGAGAGGCACCATCCAGCAACTGAGGGAAACAGGCTCAGACCTACAGCCAAACATCAGGTGGAGTTCAGGGAATCCTGCAGGAGAGGAGGAGAAAGGAGTGCAGGAGCGAGAGGGGTCAAGGACACAGCAAGAAAACTCACAGAATCAAACAACCTAGTCTCATAGAATCTAGCAGAGACTCAACTGACAAGCAAGGAGCCTGCATTGTGGACTGACCTAGACCCTTTGCATATATGTTACAGTTGTGTAGCTTAGTCCTCTTATGGGACTCCCAACAGTGGGAACAGGAACTGTCTCCAACTCTTTTACTGATTTTTGGGACCCTACTCCTCATACTGGGTCACCTTTCCCACCCTTAGTACATAAACACTTGCTTAGTCTTACTGTAACTTGACATGTAATGTTTGGATGATACTCATGGGAGACCTGTCCTTTACTAAACAGGAAAAAGGAGAAGTGGATTGGGTGGTTGGTACAGAAGGAGCATAGAAGGCAAGACTTGGAAGAAGGAGAAAAGGGAAACTATGATTGGGATATAAAATAAATAAGTAAATAAATAAATAAATCTATTTTAAAAAGAGTGTTAATCAAAGAGTGTTCAATCAATATCATCCGGAGTCAGAGTACTCTTCAGATAGTGGTTCCTTCTTAGGATCCTTTGATACTGTTATTGAGGGATTCAAAGAGACTTGGCATACTTGTAGCATCTCTTGACATGTAACTTGCTTAAAATAAAAATGTGCACACTTTGTTGTTGTCTTTATTTTATTTAATTGATTTTATATTTTTAATTGAAATGTAATCACATCATTATCCCCCTTATCATTACTTCCTCCACCACCATCTTATCCCTTCGTTTCAATCCCCCATTTCCCCCACCAATTCTTAAATTGATACCATTATTTTATATTTATTAATTGTTATTGTTACACATGTGCGCAACATATGTATATGGACAAATATGTAAATACATCCTGCTGAGCCCATGTTTGTTGTTTGCATGCGTATGGTTTCATGGCTAACTACTTAATATTGTATAACTCATTCATGAGGAAAGCTTCTGCATCCCTCAGCAGGCTTTAATTGCCTATAGTATATTCTCTTGGGGATGCTTTTGTCCATTCATATTGCCATTTTTGAGTCTTATTTTGCAGCCATCACTTAGAAAGACATTCACCAGCAAGCTTCCTGGTATTCTGGCTCTTACAGTATTTCTACTCCTCTTCCACAATACTTGTTGAACCATGTAAGTAAGAACTGTACTGTAGACATGTATATTGGCGCCAGGCTCCCTGTAATTTGTTGACTTTGCAATGTGTCCAGTTATAGTTTTCAGTAATGATCTCTGTTTGTTGTAGAGAGAGAAGTTTCTTTGTTGAGGGTTGATAGGTACATTAATGTGTTAGGATAAATTTAGTGTGTAGTTAGGAATTGTGTCGGTCTAATATAGTGATAGTAGTAGATTCTTTTCTAAGATCCATAACTTTACTTGTTTACTTGTTTACTGGGTAGATGACTAAGTTTCTAGAGCCAAGCACAATTTCTCAATTGTCAAGTAAGCATGAGGAAATTTTGGATTTTTAAAACACACACATATGCACACACACAAAATGACTATTCAAACACACATTCACTTAATTTCCTAATGATTATGTTATTACTTATTAACTACTTTCTGTAAAACTCCAATGTATGCTCAAGAAAGAATGAGAGTGAAAATGGAAAATAATTGGTGAAAATGGCTAATAATGATTTTAATATAAAATAATTTAGATTCTGAAAGGACTTGAAGTTCTTTTGAGAATACCTGAACATTTCACATGACACCTAGAAATTTACAACCCAATAAAGGATACTGAAAATCACATAGAAAAATCAAAATAAAATATTACTCAAAGTCAAATCTTTGATTTTATATATATATATATATATATATATATATATTATGTATAATACAAAACATAGTCATTGAAGATATAACATCATATTAATAAGCTTTCACCTCACTGATTGTAAAATAGATATGTCAGTGTTGTGGGATATTATTTTAATATGTGTTGCATTCTTTATGCTATGGAATATTTGTTTGATGATGCAAAGATGTGTTGTTTTCTTTTATGCTGCTTTTGTTTAAGTCTGTGAAGCTGTGTTACTTTGCCTGCCTAAAACACCTGATTGGTCTAATAAAGAGCTAAATGGCCAATAGCTAGGCAGAAGAAAGGATAGATGGGGTTGGTCAGCAGAGAGAATAAAAGAGAAGAAGAGAGAAGAAGGAGGAGGAGAAAAGGAGAAGATAAAGAGGATGCCAGGGACCAGACACCCAGCCCCACAGCCAGCTATGGAGTAAGCAGTAAAGAAAGATATATAGAATAGAGAAAGGCAAAGGATCAGAGGCAAAAAGTAGACTGGATAATTTAAGTTAAGAAAAGCTGGTTAGAAATAAGCCAAGGCTGGGCATTCATAAGTAAGACAAGTCTCTATGTATTCATGTAATTATTTGGGAGCTGGGTGGTAGCCCCCCAATGAGTAAAAGACTTAAAACTGCATGTCAGTCTGTACCTGAAAAGGTCATTTAAAACTATCTTTGATATATGCATTGTACACGGTGTACACTTAAAACTGTGGAAGAAAATATTCAGCTTATTTTTTGCAATTATGTAATGATGAGACAAAACTTTGAGCAATATATAATTACTGGAAATCTCACTCTGCCTACATCTCTACATCTTAACAGTCATATAAAAGAAGCATCATATCAAACCTTCATCATTGTTTTGGCTCCAAATGTACTGAGTAGTTTTCATACTAGAAAAAAAAACAAAGTAGAGAAACATCTCTTCAAATTCTGTTTTAAAAGAAAGCAGTTTTGCTGGGAAAGAGTAATTTATACAAAGCACTATAGGAAATAATACCTCACGAGAGACAATCATATGTCCTTGGCCAGTGAAACATTTCTGAAGTGTTAGAGATTAAAAAAAAAGACACTGGAGCAAACATTACTTGCTGGTGTATTATGAAGGGAATTTTAAAAGGAAAAAATTAATAGAGATGCAAAGTTGCAAAAGAGTTGGACTTTAAGAATCCACTCCTGTGGTCGTTGGAAAGAAAATGTTCCCCAAAAGGAATGGCAATATTAGGAAGTGTGGCTTTTGTTGGAGTAGGTCTTGTTTGGGGGAAGTGGGTCACTCAGGAGTCAGGCTTTGAGGTCTTATGTATGCTCAAGATATCACCCAGTGTCTTAGACCACTTTCTGTTGCCTGAGAATCAAGATGTAGGACTCTCTGCTGCTTCTCCAGCACCATATCTGCCTGCATTCCACCATGTCACACCATGATGGCAATAGTCTAAACCTCTGAAAATGTAAGCCATTCCAATGAAAGATCTTCACTTTATAGGAGTTGCCATGATCATGGTGACTCTTTACAGCAATAGAAACCCTAACTAAAACACCACCCTCTATACCAGAGCAAACTAAGCTGACCACATCAAGATTGACCTGAAGTTAGTGTTCCAAGAAGGTAAATTGTATTCTGTGTGTGTTCCATGGTTGTATGCACTCAGGACATTAACTGTCTCACTAGGGCAGATACAAGCTGTATTTTCTGAGGGTGCTCACTCAGAGATTCTACAGGTAAATAGAAGGTATGGCTCATGGAGTCTGAAGATAGAGAGACTAACTTGGTGTCGTCATTCTGAAGACCAGGAGCCTATCTGCCGGTCTGAGTACATTCTAGTATTCAATACATATTTGGTGGACTACATGTGGCCAAGAATATTAATGGCTGTGTTCCAAAACAAAACAACAAGCTTACTTCAACTATTTTGGGATTCTTACACTGGAGAGATGTCTCTTCTGTTAAGAACATTTGCTGCTCTTCCGTAGTACACGCATTTTGATTCCTGACAATTATATGGGGCAGTTAACAAGGATGAGTTAGCTTCATGTGATCTCATGGCCCCTTTTGGTCTCTGTGTGCACCAGCACACATGCTGAATACATATATGCACCCAGGCATACTCACATACAACATAATATAATGCGTAAATATTTTTATTAAAGAATTCCATGGAATTTCATTTTATAATTTCATTGCATGGTTTCGGGGCATGTGTTTTGCAGATGACAATGTCATGAAACAATATCAAATGTGGGATATCCTTGTGGGAGTGCCCAAGAATGGCTCAGAAGAAATTAATTATGACTATCACACTTGAATATTTATATTGATAAATACAAATTGATAAAAATATATGACTCTCCTTACTGTTGTATGGTGAAGCCTAGCATCCCCTAAGCTCAGCCCAGTGCAAAGAATTCACCCAGATTCACAGGATCTAGCTCTTCACAATTAAATATTGACCCAAGAAACTGAAAATCTCTAAATGCATGAGAATAGCCTCTGTTATGCAAGATGAAAAACAAGTCTATTCATACCATGAGAGATGGACAATGACATAGATATAATAAAAACAGATGTGTGGACATAAACTGATTAGATAAATGATAGCTAGATGCTAGACAAATAGTAGACCGATAGATGATAGACAGACAGACAGACAGACAGACAGACAGACAGACAGACAGACATGTGAGTAGATAGGTAGACAGATAAATAAGCTATAGAACAGAGGTTCTCAACCTGTGGATCACGACCTCTTTGGGGGTTACATATAGGACATCCTGCATATCAGATATTTACATTACAATTCATAGCAGTAGTAAAATTACAGTTATGAAGTAGCAACAATATAACTTCATGGTGGGGGGTCATCACAACATGAAGAATCGTAATAAAGGGCTGGAGCATTAGAAAGATTGAGAACCATTGCTTTAGAGTCAGGCTGCTTAGGTGGTAACATTGCCTCTGTCCTTTGCTAACAGTGAGCCTGAGCAAACTTTAAATACACAAGCTTTAATTTTGCTCATCTATGAAATGAGGATAATTGTTTCTACCAAATAAAGATGAAGATTACACAAAAGACAGCAGAGCAGACTTAGTACTCAGTAAAAGTCTTTTTTTTTTCAATTGGCAAAAAAATGCAGAATTTGCTTGAGATACAGGGTTTTTTTTAGCTCAGTTGAATTGCAAAGAAAAAAGAGAAGCAAGACAGATGGTGAGATAGCATAACTATAAAATATGTGAAAATGCTTTACAAGGAACTAGTAAACAAACTGCAAAATCATTGTTAACTCCTTTCCCCACTACCAAGAAAATGTCCAAAGTTCAGTTCCTCAAACTATCTTTCCTCAACATTTACCTGCATAATATATAAGGCGAGCAGAACCCAGATATGGCAAAAAACATTATTTGCTCATATTAAACTGTGAGCAATCAACAAATGCAAAAGCAATATGATTATTAAAAGCAATATGATTAATTAACGACAACTGAATCCTCTTCTCCCTCTCACTCACACAGGAATGCAAAGCTACTCCAGTCTATCCAGAGTCCCTTTCCAAGTCTCCAAAGATGGGATCACATGGGCAATTAATTGGTTTTTGTTTGTTCTTGTTTTTTTGAGACATGCAATTAATTGCTTGAAAGGCATTATAAAAGAATATTATGAGAGGTAAGCATGAAACATGATAAATATTGGTAACCAATTTATTTTAATAGCATTCCCTCAGCCAAGCCCACACTTGTTTTTCATAACATAGCTTGCTTCCATATTCAGCTAAGAGTGACTATGGGAATCATCTATCAATGTACCCAACTCAATATCCCCTGTAGAGTCAGGGAAGGTCATGACTAAACCATCTCAATAAACTGGTATAAAGAATGTTAAGAACATTAAAGACTTGGATTTCTAATAATAACAATATTGATATCTTGTGTTCCATTAAAATTATCTGCAAACTACAAATAGTAATAGGCATTAATAAAGATTCATAATGATGCCAAGAAACCATTTCAAGAATGATTAAGAGTTTTAATTTCTCTCTTGCCTTAGCAGAATCTGTTCTTAAGACAAAGACAGCAGGAATAAGAGTAGCCCGAGGCTATATTGATCTCAAATGCTTCTTCAGGATGCTATCTTAACAAATTATTTTCTGCTAGTAACTTGAGTCTTTCTACAGTCCTAGACTTCTTGGTATCTGTGTTTCTTTCCCCCCAGAAAAACGCTATATGGAAGTAAACTTAGGGTATCATTGGAAGCCGCAAAACAATCCTACACCAGTTAAGAATTATGGATAATAAAAGTGGTTATTTATTTAAGGGGAAAAACTTACAGATCACTGTCCCAAACAACAGTCCTCTCATTGCAAACAGGAAACAGAGAGTCTAGCTGCTGGAATGTGAGCCAGAAACAAGAGAGCAATTGCCCGGTTCCTGGGGCTTTTTAAAGTATAAGAGACCATGCCCCAGTGGGCTGGTATCTTAAAGGCTATTGGCTGAAGAAGGGGAAGAAGCTCCCCCAGCACCATTGGGGTAAATTTGTGACAAATAATTACTCACCTTTCAATGAACTTAAAATATCACCAAGGGAAAGGTATATGGAAAAGCAAAGAAAAGACATATGGGAGGATTTGGGGAGAAGAAGACAAAAGGGGGAATGATATAATTATATATAAAAAATGAAATAATTTTTAAAAGCACATGGTAAATACAGACCCCTCAGAAAATCCCCCATAACTGTACAGAAAGATCAGACAAACATTACCTTGCTAGGAATCGATTTCTCACTCACCAGTAAGGTATCATAAGTGGGTAATCTTGACGTCTAAGTATTGCAACTATGTTGTCTGCAAACTGTGCAGGAAGTATCTTCCCTCAACCTCAATAGTCTTTGTCAGCACAAAACACTTCAGAAGCAAAGTGTTGCTTTTAGAAACCGAAGCAATGAGAGTAGAGCCAGGTAGGTTAAGTGTGACTGAATAAGATAAGTTCATAGCAGCTACTACTGCATAACTGTGTCATCAGGAGCGAGGTCTCTACCTATGGATATCTTTACTGTGTAACATACTTTGAACTGCTGCCAGATTTTAATATTTACAATAATAATAGTTCTAAAGGCATTTATAGCTTTTTCATGACAGTTCTTAAAAGAATGATACAGAAGTTATGCGAAGCTTGTAAATTTTGACAAAGATAGCCGACCAAAGTGAACAGGAAGGAACCTTGCAAACACTGTCTCTGAAGCAATGCTTTTTTCCATAACTACCTTTCCATTGCTGAAACGGGACTTCTGTTTAGTCCAGTGGTTCCCAACCTTCCTAATGCTGCAACCGTTTAATACAGTTCCTCATGTGTGGTGACCCCCCCAACCATAAAATTATTTTGTTGTTACTGCCTAACTGTAACTTTGCACTGGTAGAGGTCATAATGTAAATATCTGATATGCAGGATACTGGATATGTGACCCCCAAAGTGAACCAGGTTGAGAACCACTGATTTAAAGTGAGTGACTTCATTTAAAATAACGTGCACAGGCATATATTTTCTCATTCATGGGAAACTGAGGATTTTAAGACTCTGAAATTCTCCCTGGCAGTTATAATTTAAAGTACATTTTACATTTCTACACTACAGCATACCATGTGTCCAACTCTATTAATTATGTCTGTCCTATTGAGAGGGATCCACTGTTGTGTCTTTAAACCCTATATTCTCAGATGACTGATAAATTAAATAAAGAGTTTTTTTTCAATATTTCTCGGCAAGTTTAAAAATTGACATAAAGTCATAAACATTATTCTTGTGGCCCAAACAATTGTCAGTGAGTCACTCTCCATTAAGCAGCAGCTGACTAGAAACAATATCGGGAGGAAACTATGTTAAAAAGAAGAGGCTTTTGAGATCTGCAGAAAATTCTTTCATGTCACATTTGTTTCAAAGAAATGCCTCAATGCAAACAGGAGCTGACCTATAGCTGGTGATCTGTTCTGACTGCATCACCCGGTGCCTCAATGTGGGTGCTCTTGACAGCTCAACAATTCATTTCCTGTACTTTTCACAATGCTTTTATTTCTAATTTGGAGAAAGGAAGTGACATTTTATTTCCTGCTTTTCTATGGACTCAGGAGTCACAAAATTGTAAAGAGGTTAAAAAAATTGTCAGTTTTTAAAAGGTTAAGTGTGGGAAAATGAGCCAGCCTGAAAGGGCGGGTGCTCACTGGATTCGGGTCTGAAAGGCAGATAACATGGGAAGGCAAACTAAGAGATGAACGCTGCACGAAGACATCAGGTGAGGGTAAGTTTGTACAAACAGCCACGGTGACACCATCTTTAGTTATTTCTCTTAGCTCTGTGGTTATTTGATCCGTACAAGTATGGCCATCCTTTTGAGCATAGACCAAATGAGGCAGTGTTAAGTCTACTAAAAATGTTAAGGCAAAATATGAACAGTTGTAATATTTCCCTTCCCCTGTGCCCTGAAGTTTTAGATTTTCGTTATAAAATGGAAGCTGTGATGGTTAGTCTTTACATTTCAGAAGGGCAGGGAGAAAGCGGGCTTCTAAGTGTGTGATGGTGTTCATTAGCATATTCTTCTGTAGTTTTCAATTTCATAGTCTTTCCAACAAACTCTGAGGACAAAAGCTTCCGTATTGGCGATGGAGCATTTCTAGCCGAGAGTAACTGATGCTCCTGCCATTGTTTGAAATAGAGTGGAACAGGAACAAAAAGAAGATTTCTTCCCGTGGAAGCGATCAGAGACAAAGATATTACACCACACCATTACACAGGCATCAATGACAATTAGAGCTTGGGAAGATTTTCTCTCTGCAAAGGAGGGCTGATGGGCCATGTTGAAGCATTTCTTTACTTCCTCTTGTGCCTAGCAGTTGGCTCTCTTCCATTCTTACTCACAGAAGCACCCTTAGTGAGTATTTTAAATCCAGCATTTCCCCCGTGCTAAAGAGATGTTGTTGTCCTTTAGGGAGATGTGAGAAGCAAGTGATGGATAAGTTTGGTTCAAAACTGTTCTTTTGTGATTTTTTTTAACAAATTCAAGCAGATAATAAGGACCCATTTAATGAGTCAGATGTTTCTGGTACCTAAACTATTTCTTTGAAATAGGAGGAATCTTCAGAACTACACATTTCACAGATCTGAGATTACTCATTAGGAATGATAAAACCATGCCTGGAGTCTGGTTTTATAAATGTGGAGGATGAGGAAGGAGTCAGAGTAGGATTTTTATCAGCATCACAGAAATAACATGGAATATCTTTTCTGAGAAGATGTTTTCTAGAGCTCCGAGAGGCACAGCAATACCCTGTCCTCAAGCAATGCCCCATCGAAGATTCCAAGTATATGTAAGAGTCAAACCAGAAACTGGGTACAATGGCCTGAGACAAGGGGATCAGAAATTCAAAGTTATCCTCAAATACAGAGTTTGTGGTATGCTTGGGCTAGAAGAAAATCTGTCTCCAATAAAAAAGAGAGAAATTAAAAACACAACAAAATGGATAAACATCTTATATGAAGAACAAAAGATTCAGAGAATTAATTTAAGAAATCAGAGAATATATAACCTCAAGACTGGAAAATCTTTTAGTTCAATAGCTGAGTGATATATATATTTACTTTATGTGAGTGTCAGTTTTATAAATTGAACACCATTTTATCAGGAACTATTTAAAGTATTCTAAATACATATATACATGTGTGTATGTATATATGATATGTATTTATTGATTCACATAGTATTTTCTGTTTTTTTTTTTTACAAATGAGGAAGTTTAAACTCAGTAATAGTTAATAACTTATGCCAAGTTTCATAGTGAGTGAGAGAGCAGATATTCAAACCCAGGACTTCATCCCCTTCAGTAGAACACTACCTTCTCAGCACATGTGACAGGCAGTTCGGATGCTCGCTGACCATCTCTGGGGCTGAGCACATTCCCCGAGCATGACTGAGAGCTACCCAGATCATTACGTTTTCATAGAAGTGAAAGTTCCAGAAAGAAAGCAAGAAATTATTTAAAGAGATATTAATTCAACTTGAAAAAAGAGCTTTCCAAGTCAGGCATGTAATATAAAAAGGGTAGATTTGTACTCTGGTTGATAAATGCTCTGAAGAAATTCAGCTTTAGGGGAGAGGGCTCAGTGGTTAAGAGAATTGATGCTCTTCCAGAGGAGCCCTGTTCAGCTCCCAGTGCCTATATTCTGAGGCTCCTAATGCGTGTAACTTTAGCCCCTGCGGCTCTAATTCCCTCCTCTGGCTAATGCACCCACTCATATCCCCGTGTAGTCACACCCACCCACCCACACACACACACACACCCACACACACGCTTAAAAGTCAAATAAATCGTTAAAATATAAATTTTCACCAAATCAATCCTCAGTAGCTAGAACTGTAGTTTGACAATCATGTTATTTTTCTAAGACTTTTGCTTCTGTGACATTTGAAAGGATCGTTCACATACTTAGAAACGTATCAAAAACCGAAGACAGCATAATCCACAGAGCTATAATTGTAAATGTAGTATTTAAGTTCATGAAGGAGTGTAAGGTATGCAATGGTTATAATCTTGAGACCGAAACCCTTTAGCTTGTGGATTTATCTTCCCCTTTATTTTCTGCTATACTCACCATTCTCTCTCTCAGCTTTATCTCTTCTCTTGTTCACTGGTTTACTTAATCCCAAAGGCAATTATTAGATCAGCTCTAGTCATGATGCTACAGATATGTAAGTATATCCTGAGATGAATATATTACGGACATTGCAGTAAGAACAGAATGGAAAGAGAACAGCTGGATGCTTATCAGAGATGGGTTTATTGGTCAAAATAAACCTTATTTTATCTTGGTTTTTAAATTAAGCAATTTTGGTGCATTTTATTACCTTTTGGACAATCGACAGAAGAGCAAAATCCTGAATGTATTCCTCTTTGATGACTGCTACTAAAATGATGTTTTAAATTTTTAATTAATTCCTCAATATGCAACGTATGTGGGCCACATCTGTGGGCATAAAACCTAAGGACAGACATGTTTTATAGAATCATGTTCAAAGTACTCAAATACAATATGGACTTGTTTTGTAGGTTTCCTTTACAAATGAAAATGAAAGAGAATTTTGTCTAATACAATCTTACGCCCTCCCCATGTTAAGCTCATATTTTAATAAGAAATAATTTTTTCTGTTCATGTAAAATATTAGAAAATAAAAGATGAACTGCTCTAGTAAGACTTATATGTTTATAAATATAAATTACATATACACATTAAGAAAACTAGGATTGGTGACTTGTAATAAGGCCGCTTGTTGGTTCCTGGCTACTCGGCAGCTCAGACCGGAAAAAATTACACAGAAATTGTATCATTTAAATCACTGCTTGACCTATTAGTTCTAGCTTCTTATTTGATAACTCTTACAACTTAATTTAACCCAACTCCATTAATCTGTGTATCATGTCGTGGCTGTGGCTTACCAGGTAAAATTCCGTCCCACATCTGTTTCTGGCAGGGGCTACATGACTTCTTTTTGACTCCGCCTTCTTCCTCTCAGCATTCAGTTTAGTTTTCCCCGCCTTGCTAAGTTCTGTCCTGCTATAGGTCCAAAGCAGTTTCTTTATTCATTAATGTTATTCACAGCATACAGAGGGGAATACATATCAGTAACTAAAACACCTTTTTAGAAGCACATCAGTCTATTGTCCCAAGAAACAAGTAGTCCCTACTCTATACAAGAAAGTGTACGAGTTCCCTGACATGACATTGAATTTCCCCTGTAGTCTGACCACAGCCACACAGATTTGGGTTAGTTATGGAGACCTGAAGTAATGTAACGTAAACCATGAGTGTTTAAAGAGAAACAAATGTGTAGGTTAACAGCTTTGGGACCTAGAGTCTATTAAATCTGGGTCAAACTTTGGCCCAGCAAGTACTAAGGTTGCTGACCTAAAGGAAGTTAATTAAACTTCTAAGGCCTATTTGACTCAGTAAATGGGGATAATGAGTCTTCTTCTTTATGAGGTCATAAAGATGATTAAATGAGATAGTGAACTCAAGTGCTTAGGGCAGTTCTCGACTTTATTCACAGTATGTGTTCCATTTGATGTTTGTTCCCATGTGGTTGGAATTTTTATCTAACTATGTACCCGTATTAATTCCTGGTCTTGTCCATAGTGTGCTCTTCCATCATTCCTGTTAGTGATCAAGTTCCATAAACCTTTTAAGATCTAACTTATACATCATTAGAACATTTTGCCTATCTTTCCTACCCAGGAGTTAATTCTTTCTCCAAATATAACTCTAGATGTCAGCAATATTGGTACTTAATTAATACTTAATTCTGATAGGCTTAATGAATGCTTATATTTGTATGCATTTCTCAATGAGATGCTCAGTGCCTTCAATGAAATTATATGCAGGATTTCATATTTAACTGTACTAGTTACTTATCTCAGTGATTAAATACCTGATTAGAAATGGTGTGTGTGTGTGTGGGAGGGAACTTCACAGTTTAAGGAGAAATATAGTCCATCATGTTGAAGAAGGCATTGCATCATAGGCAGGAGACCTTTGGTCCTGTTGGCTCTGCAGTCAAGAAGTAGCACATGGACAGGAAGTGAGGTCAGGCTGTAACACCTTAAGTCCCACAGGCAGTGACAAGTCTCCTCTGGTGAGGCTCTACCTGCTGGAAGGCATAGCCAACCTTCAAGCTCACAAAGCTGTTTGTCTGAGGAAACCTGGGAATGAAATCCAACATAGAATTATAAACTTCCCTAAATCATTGTGAGGTAAGATACTACTTGGCAAAATTTTAAAATATAACTCATTTTTTGTGGTTCTTGGATGTGAGCTTTGTAGATGATAGTGCCATTTCCCAATATTCACAGGTTGGAATACCTGCATGGTTCTATTTTGACAGGCAGCACTACTAGTTGGGTACTAGGTATTCAAACACAATTCCTTCCTAAACTGCATCAATATAATGTCTTGCACAGATTTGTAAGTGCTAAATATTTGTTTTTAATTAATTAATTTTTTACATACCAATCCCAGTTCCCCCTCCCCTTTCTCCTCCTGTTCCTTCCTCTTCTCCCCATCCCTCCCTCCATCCACTCCACAGAGGGGTTAAGGCCTCCCATGGAAAGTCAACTAATCTGCCCCATCACCTCGATGAGATAGGACCAAGGCTGTCCCACCCACCCCAACCCTCCATGCTTAGGATGAGCAAAGTATCTCTCCATAGAAAATGGGCTCCACAAAGTCAGCTCAACATTACAGTTAGATCCTGGCCCTGCTGCCTGTGGCTCCATACTCTGCCTAAGTCACACCATTGCCACCTCTATTCAGGGGACTTGGTCCTATGCAGGTTCCATAGTTGTCTGTCTGGAGTCAGTGATCTTCCACTAGTTTGGATCAGTGGATTCTGTGGGCTACCCCATCATAGACTTGACCCCTTTGTTCATATTATGGCTCATCTTTTCTTTGCCTAGAGGTCAGCGTAGTGGTTAGTTGTGGATCTCTGCATCTGCTTCCATCTGTTTCTGTATCAGGGTTCCAGCTTCTCTCTGGTTGTAGGCTTTATGCTTGCTTTATGTCTGATATCCACTTATGCGTGAACACATACTATATTTGTCTTTCTGGGTCTGAGTTACCTCATTCAGGACAATTTTTTTGTCCAGTTCTTCCCGTTTGCTTGCCTATTTAAAGATGTCATTGTTTTTTACTGCCGAGTAGTATTCCATTGTGTAAAAAAAAAATAATGGGGTACAGATCTAAATGGAGAATTCTCAACAGAAAAAAAATCTCAAATGGCCAGAAGAGACTTAAGGAAATGGTCAGCATTCCTAGTCATCAGGGAAATGCAAATCAAAAAAATCTTACACCTGTCAGAGTGGTTAAGATCAAAACGCTAATGACAACTTATGTCGGAGAAGATGTGGAGTAAGGGGAACACTCCTCCATTGCTGGTGGAAGTGCAAACTTGTACAGACACTGTGGAAATCAGGTTGGCAATTTCTCAGAAAATTAAGAATCAATCTACCTCAAGACTTCATGCATCATCATTCAGTTTTTGAGAATGCAAGACATATCTTTGGATTCTTATCATGAAAAACTAAGACAGAATATTTCAAAAACAGAACTGCCTTGTTAAAAATCTAGGTTATATATGATAAAAATTACAAGGGATTATGTGTTTTTAAGTATTTTGCACTGTATTAGGCTGTTAAAAATTATAATGTCTAGCTTTAAATGTACTGTGGCTATACCCAGGAAAAAAGGGAAAGACTGTCCCAGCAACCTGGGAGCTGTTGGTGAATACCAACGTTTTGAGAGTACCACTATTAGACTAATTATAGAGCAAGGGGAGTTTCTAGCTGTGCTTCCACTAAACAAACTACTGAAGTCCACCTGAAATTAACATAACATTGATTATCTTGGTAAAGCCTGCAGTCTTCTGCACATAATAACCCAGATAAGCATGAAGTCAAGGTAGGTATTAAGGGGAAAAACTTGTAGTGCTTTATAATATGGGATCCATCTCATGCAATGATTAATGGATGTGCTATGAAATTTCGTTTCTCCCTCAAGGGTATGATGAGTCCTTGTTATGCTTTTAATGTGAAATATCTTCATGAACTTAAAGGGTGAACACATAAGAGTTGAGGGGATTGCATGCATGTTCTGGAAGCTTGAGAAGTTGGGCCTTCGTTGGAAGCGTGCATTGCTAGATACAAGGTTTAGAAATTTCTACCTTATCCCAAACCCTTCCTTACTTGGCTCACTGTTCACTACAGGGGTTCTGCATACTTCTGTTACCACAACATTCTAAATCTTCTAAGATCAATACCAAAACATGTATGTACTTCCTTAAGGTGATTATGACAAATATTTACCATCGCAGTAAGAACACATAGTTTTGTTTAATCCACCTTATATTTCTTAAGGTTTTTATTAAATAAAATTTCCTTTTGTAATGAACACACACACAATCACACAACTAGATTAGGGTAGCCATTCAAACGAGCATGTGAGGTAACTAGCCATACAACAGAACATAGATGAAAATAAATAGGACATTTCAAGTTACAAGAGCTAATGGAACAAGCCTGAGCTAAGGCTGAGCTTTCAGAATTAATAATAAGTCTCAATGTTGTTCTTTATGAGCTGGCAGCCCAAAGAAAAATCCAACAAAAACATGTGCCGATTCTCAAATTCTATGTATCTCGGTGAACTTCTTTACAACTGGAACGGCATTCTGTAGTGATGAAGCCTTCTATAGGGTTTTACATTTGCACTATCAATTATACTTTATTCACTTTTTCACTACCAAGAACAAAAAAGATAAGGAAAGACAAAACTATGGCAGAATTGAAGTGAGAAATGATATTAATGTGTAATGATAAAACTTTTCCTGAAAATAAGAACATTGCATAAATTATGAGCAGTAAAAATCCTCATGTCATATACAGGAATCTATGCTGATTTGTATAAATTTTAAATAAAGGGTTCTTAATAAGATATTGAATTCTCATTATCATTTAGTCATAAAATCTGAGCCAGGATTCCAAGGTGATGGTAGGTAACACCGAATCTAAGGGGTCTGACATTTTAGAGGCTATTCCAGGCATTTGTGTGACAAGATTCAGGGCTTGCAACTTAAGTGTTACATGCTTAAAAATGCATAAAGACCACACTAGGCTGGGACTTAGATAAGTACATTACTTAATTCTCATTATGGAAGTTTCTTCCTGCAGTGGATGGTAATTAACACAGAGAGTCACAACTGTGCAGAGAGTGAGAGACTTTGGAGTATCCAGTCCTAAATGAGACAACTTTAATCAAACTTTTCCCCTCAAGACTTGAGAATCTACATGGAAGAAGAGGTAGAAATATTGTAAGAGCCAGGGGTGGTGGATGACTCCAAGGAAATGACGTAACCCAGACACAATAAAACTGGTACATAGGAGTTCATAAGAAGTGCTACAGCAAACCCAGAACCAACACAGGTTCAAACCATTGGCAAGGGAAGGTAGACATAAAATCCTACCCTTATCCAAGAAGCTATTTGCAATTGTTGTTGGGAAAGGGGAAGTCTGCTTTTTCCAATGGAATGTTACTGGGTACTCTAACAACACACGGAGGCAGTCCCTGTGCCCTGTAGTAGGCCAACACTAACCAGACTCATGAGCTCAACACTAACTGATACATCTAAATCACAATACGACCCCTACATTTAAGCATCAGGGAGCACTAGGGAAGAGAGGGAAGGATGACTGGAAGAGCCAGAGGACTAGGAAGACTGTTGTGACATAATGTTATATATAAGACAAGGAAGCTGCATGCATGGAATCTCAACAACGTGATCCTTATACCAAGACCCGTGTACAAGAACAGCATCAGTTGACACGCCAGTGTGGATGGGGGAAATCTGAAAAGTCCCCACCAGTAGATAATGAGCTATAGGCAAGCAATGGCTACTGAGAGAGGGAGAATCAGTCTTCTTCAGGAATGAACCTTCTGATAGATTATTCAGTTCAAAATAGTTTTTCCTAAACATATATGAGCAACACTAAATGCATTCAACAGGATGTGTGTGTGTTTATATGTAATAATAATTAAGGATTTTGAGGGCTCATGGCTAGTCCCTCAGCCTTCAAACAGTTACACACATCAACTCCATCTCCCTCCTCCACTGCATCTCCTTTACTGCCCAGTCTCCCTAATGCGAACCTTTCTTTGTTAACCTTCTGCTATTATCCAAATTCTGTTAACACAAATAAGAGCCTATCACAATGAAGTAAAACATCTTTTATTTTCTATTCCCCTTACAACGGATCCAAAACCCCGACTTCACCCTACAGGTTCCAGTACACTTTGGGACTGTTTTGCCTTCCTTACTTTTAGGTCATGTCTCCCTCCCATAGTCTCTACATTAAAAGTGTAGGTGCCTTTTTCTCTCAAAAATATTTTGTAACTTTCCTCAGCAGAGCCATTGACTACTATTTTCTCTGCCTGGAATTTACCCCCTACAACATTGCCTGCAACTCATACTTCTTTGTTTTAACCCACTGTGATCTTTTGTGAGCTCTTGCATATCACCTGACCTAAAATAAAACCCCTCGGAGTTCTTCCCACTATTCCCTTCCATGGTTATTATTTTAATTTTCTTGACTCCTTATTATTATGATCTCTGAATGTTATGCTTGCTCTCTTTGATTACTAGAAGCTTCCTCCTATGGAAAGAATTCTGGGGAATTTTTTTCACACCTCCCTTTATTTTTAATGTTTAGATGAGTGATTTGCACAGAATACGTTTATTAAATAAAATCACAGCTATAAGAAAGATGACTTCCCCTTCACTGCACTCGCTCTTTCTCTCTTTGTCTCCATCTCTTTCTTTTGCTATTTCTTTCTATCTCTCTGTGAGTAATCTGCACTTCAGGCAATTACATTTTATTATATTTTTCTTGGTGTTTTTATGATTGCCTTTCTATTCTTCAGCTCTTTATGCTGTGCTAATGTTCAGAAGTTAATGCCCTTTTGTGTACTCTCCACACTACCTCCTCGGTGGATTCCTCCACTATCAGATGTTTGCTAGAGTTCATATACGACAGACTAGTTAACGAATACTCTAAATTCCCATACCCTACTTTCAAGAGCCTGTGAATATATTTGCTGGAATGAAGAATAGGACATTGCTAATACTGAGTGGGTTAAGAATCTCAAAATCAAAAGATAATGTTGTTATTTGGTATTGAAAATTTCTTTTCAGATATTCTCAAATGTGTTTGGAAGCGTGAGTGAGTCTACTGTATATATTTAGCTAGGCTGCAGTGAATGTTTTACTGGCTAATGCTTAGGTAAACAAAAGTTACTATAAAACACCCTTGGCTCCTTAAGTTTTTCCATCAAAATGGTAAAATAATTGTGCTAGCTATGAAGGTAAGTGTTATTCAGAAGTTATGTTTTTAATAAAAACATCAGTACATTTTCCTCATATATAGAATTCTTTCAGGGTAGCATTTTGAAACATTAGATGGCAAAGTTATTAAGATTTAGATGTAAAAGAAGGGTTTTGTTTTGTTTTTAGGTAACAGAGGAAAAAAAAAACTCCCAGTAAACATGCCAAAACAGTCTGGTTTTCTTTTATGAAAAATTACAAAGATGAAGAAATAACTTTCTTTTCCGTGGCTGAACTTAAGTTTCTGTAAACTGAAAAGTTTTTCAGCCCTGCTTAGTTTAAGATTAAATAGAGCCCATAACAGTCATCACCTAGAAGGCATTTTTTCAGAAAATTCTCCTCTATTCATTTTTTATTAGTCTAGTTAATAAACACAACACTGACAGACGTGGTTTTTAAAACGTTAATGATGGGTTTGTTTTCTTCCAGAAAAGAAAATGTGAGAAGTGGGTGACCAAATACACAGTCATGCATCTTCAAAACAAAAAGAACCCTTCAAAGCAACTAGGAAGCCCCATAAAACAGATGAGTTCTACTCCAGAGAAGACAATAGATAACATTCCCAAAAAGCTTTCTGTGAACTCTTGGAGAAATCATTATTAGCAAACCATACTGCCCTTACTGTCAGGTTTTCTCCAATTGTCAAAAACACATGCTTTATCCAAATTTTGAATGGCTAAGTTTAAGTAGAGTTTTAACCTTGTCCACAGAGATGGTCAGGTTGTTTCTTTTCAGAAGTTTCTCAGCTGAGTCTTAATAGGAAACCAATCAAACATAAGTATCCTTGTAGTGATAATAATTGATTAAATTCCTTCTATATCCCCTGCTATCTTTATTGGATAATTCCTCCTTTTGAGTCAAGATATAAGAATAATTATGAAGTAGTGCTGTCTAACAGGAGTTTGCCTGCTGTCTGATTATTTTTATCCCTGGAAATCTTGGGCAAGTTCCTGCAGTGATATCCCAGACCTGGAGTTCAAGGGAGGCACTAAGATGGCTTAGCCTTTTGGGAAAAAAATTATTAATACAATTTGCAATGCTAAGAAACACAGTATGGTAGAATTTCTAAGGAGAGTTTATACCCATAAGTTAGAATCCAAGAGACCCCTCTTATAGGTTTCAGAGAAAAGGGGAACATCCCATACCATGTAGTTGTTGTGTAGCCCATAGTATGTCTTTGTTATCTGGTTGTCCATTTACTGGGTTGCATGGGGTGGAAAAGGGTGGGTCACAAAAGTTTGGTTTTTTAGTAAATGTCCAGCCACTTTCTGGAATGTACCACCAGTAACTTCTTATTTCCGAGGGTAAACTTCCTTTGTAGAAGTGTGAATGACAAATTTACAGGTAGGACCTTCTCAGTCGGGTTGCTGTCTTTCCCGGGGAGCAGTGAGAATTACAGAGTCAGTTATGAGGGTGGAGAGAAAAAGAGGCTCCTGCAGGTGAACATGGCCCAAATAACCTCTAGCCCACACTTACTACTGTGAGTAGAAGGCTGAGAATTCTTAGTGTCTAGGGTGGCTGTCCAACACTTGACAGTCGGATGACACCAGGACAAAGCGCACAGGAAGAAGGCAAAGTTCTGTATTTGTTATGATGCTGTGACCGATCGCATACTCGGAATTACAGGGAATGAAAAGACTGATATCTCAAAAGTGACTTGGCTCAGAGGAAAATGGAATTTTAAAATAACTTTGTAAGAAACTTACTCTCTTGAAATAGTCAATAAATACTGATGTTTCTACTGAGGACCGAGCACCAACAAAGAAGTCATCATCTAATATCCGTACACAAGTTAGCCTGTGCTTGCATATGCCAATTTTATAGATATTCGTATCCCATACTAACCACAGTTTACAGTCAAATCAATTAAGAGACATGGTCAGATGGGAAGAGAATGCCCCAAGTTCTCCATGCCTGAATTTTTCATGCAATGATGGGTGTTATAGCACAATTAATAAAAACCTAGAGAAATAAATTGGGGTTCAACCTAAAGGTCAGAAAAGCAAAACTGTCAGCCACTGGCTCTTACCTCAACCTCAGTCTGAAATGGCAGTCCTGCCTCTAGGAATCTCAGAATGTGACTGTGAGTGAGGACTGTCACCTTAGTCCTCTCTAGTGCTGGGATTAAAGGGGTGCACCACTACTGCCTGGTTTCTGGGGTAAACTACTGAGGTTCCTGGATTAAAGATGTGTTTCAGCACTGCCTGGTCTGTAAGACTAATTAGTGTGACTGTTTTACTCTTTGAACTTCATGCAAACTTTATTTACTAAATATCACTATAAAGTGCTGAAGACATAGTACATGGGAATTTTTAGATGACATCAACAGTATCATTTTCAAAAGTAATGAGCAAAGTGTGAATGGTTTTTATCTACTTTATCAATTTCCTGTAGCATCAAAGATACTACAAAATCATTCTTTTTTTTTCCTAATTCAAAGAATGCTGGCTATTAGTATTATTAGTATCATTGTGACTTAAGATACAAGTACCCTAATTTTCTTGATCGTAAGTATCCAGATTACCCTGAAATAGTTATGTTTTTAAAAAAAGCAAAATTGATGACATATAGTCCTTGTACTGTTATCCATCCATTTTTCCTTGGAAGACAATTTTTCACATTACTCTGCTAGAGAAATATTAAAAGACAACCTACTTTTTATATATTGTAATTGAGTAAATAAATGACGTGATAGCCAGATTACACACATCAATAACTCTTCTGAGGATTTTTTTTGAGGGGTGGTGCTCTTTCTATGTAGTTTAATGGAAAATTAATTACAAGGAATAATCACTCTATAGGGCTGTAAGGATCCACAATATTTAAGTTATACTCTCAAAGTAGTTTGTGGTCTGCATTTTGTGTGTGTGTGTGTGTGTGTGTGTGTGTAAAGAGATAGATAGATAGATAGATAGATAGATAGATAGATAGATAGATGATAGATAGATAGATAGATAGATCACTCAAGTGGGGCAGGGGGGATTTGTAGACTAGCAAACTCAAAGAAGCAAGCTAGTAAATAAGAATCAAATATAGATTACTATAATGTAGTCATCTAGGAAAATTTATTAAAAATGAAGCCAGTTGCAAAGTAATTATAAAAAAAATTTTAAAGGTCATGGAGGGACATTATTCTTAATTGAAAAAAAAATGCCCAGGTATCTACTGAAGCATCATCTGGAAAATGTGTTCGTTGAGTAAACTGTTGCTTTTCTCCTTAAAACGTACTTGGTTCTTTCTGGAATTAGTCTGTATTGTGTCAGAGGTCAGTTTCCTAACAGACCATATAAAATAGTGTTCTGCAAACTGCTAGGGTTAAGAACTGTCAACAACAGTCTGAGAATAGACCCTGTCTGTTTGTGATACCTACTGACTGTATATGAAAGATGTGCCCACTGATACAATAATAGTGACTCTGGTATGGGGAATCAATGACTTCATTGAACTTGAGCGAAACTGCGCAGAAAGGAATTCACATTTGATACTGAAAACCCAGTCAAAAATGCCCAGTTGGGAAGAGCATAAGCTCTAGTGGAAAATCTGTTGTTGGTTGTTTTGCTAAATGTGCACAGTGTGCCCATCAAATGCATTGTAAATAATTATTTTTATGCCTATAGATTAGTCCTGTTTTGGCCAGAAACACTTCCTTCTGCGGTGGACAGTGGTAATTTCATATACTCAGAACAAGTTAGAGGGACAGCAGAATGCTCAACCAGAAATGGCACATAATTTCATTCCCTCTATTCATGAAACGTGATGAAAGAGGAGATGAAAACAAAGAAGATATGTAAATACCGTCTCTGGGGAATGGTGTAGCCATTGCATCCTTGAACTTAAACCAGGTGTGATCACCTGCCAAAGTGTGTACAATATTGGACCAACCAATGTGAAAGAAGTGGATTCAGAGGCCCCAACATTCTCTGGGGAATGAATATTCAGAGAGTCGTGTTTGTTGCAGATGTGTGATGGGTAATTTTCAGCTTGATAACTTTTAGAATCATCTCCTGGGAGATAGGCCTCTGGGAATTACCCTGTAAATGTCTTGATTAGTTTAACTGAGGCAGGATACTTACCAATGGGGTGGCACCATTCCCTGACATGAGACCCCTGACTGTATAAAAAGGAAAAATAAAAAGATCCAAGTTCAAACACTCATGTCTCTCAGTTTCCAGATTATGTTTGCAATATGGTCACCTGTTATAAGCTTCAGCTGCTTTAAATTCCCCACCATGATGGACTGCACTCTAGCACTGTGAGCCAAAATAAACCCTTTCTCCATTGAGTTGCATTTGTCAGGTGTTTTATCTTTCAAGCATCTTAACATGGCAATAAGAAAAAATAACTAAGGCAAGGGTTAAACATTTTTTAGTGTATAGCTAATAGCAAGACATTTATGCTCCTCTAAATTACTCTTCCCTCATCCTCCTGGAAGCAACAATAATACCTCAATCCCCCAAACACACATATACCACACACACATACATACACATTTAGAAGAGGGACTAGTTGGGAAGAGGAAAGGACTTATGGGAGCATAAAGTGGACAACAAAGAGAAATGGAGCTTGAATATAATCCAAATCCGTTATGTACATGGATGAAACTGTCACAGTAAAACTTGTTACTATGCACATTTATTCTATGCAAATAAAAATTCAAATGGGCCAATGGGTTTGTGGAAAATAAGAATTTATTTTTGAGCCCACTTTCTGACATTAAATATTCTTAATGTTTTACCTTGAAGGAAGGGCAATCAAGTGGATTAAAGTATGTGAAGTTCATTGCCAGTTGTTATCTTTGAAAAATATGCAAGCTCTCAATGTTGTGTCTCAAAAGCATATACTAATCTAGCAAGGGATGCATCAATGGGGAGTATCATGGGTTTTTAGCTTAATTTTAGTTTAATTTAGCAAGGAAAAACATCTGGTTTGGAAAGAGCTTAATTGGTTTTCATCTGATGTCACACACTGCTACTAGGGATCATCACTGTGATGCATGCACTGATTACACATAGTTCTAAGCACCTCTCTCTCTCTTTTTTAAGAAAATGTGCATAAATCCTGCCACCTAAGAAGCGAACAAATACTGACATTCTTCTACGCTTAAATCCTCAAGCAGAGAAAAATACATAAGAAGAATTTAACGTTGCTTATTTTAGGTCACAATAGACTCTCTCATCATTCTATAACTAGTTAACCATGGATATATACTTGACATAATTTAATTATTATATTAAGTAATAAATTAAGCCACAGAGACATTCGCCAATGATAGTGCTTCTTGATTCAAAGGAGTCTCATCATGGAGAATCTTGATTCTATCTCTTTTATAGACAATGTTTAGGTATTCATGCCGTATAAAAACAAATTTGGGAGATGAAATTTCATATTAATTATCTTTAGGGAGTGACAAATCTTTAGTCCCACAAGGTTTGATAAAAGCAGATGAGAAAACAAATGAGTGGCTTGCCTTGACCTTTACCTCTACATCAACAAGTGCATTTGTCGAAAGTTAGTGGTCACCAGCTCCAGAAATTCTGTTGTGTTGCCTGTTATGCTTCAAGCTATAAAAGCAATGACTCAACCATGGCCAGATTTATCCTGAGGCTAGAAAGAAGCCCTAAAAAACAATAACAAATAATGAAATGAAAGTTTTCCCAGTCCAATAAATTAATACGATGATGGCTTTTTGTTTGATACTTTCATAGTAATGTTTAAAATTAAAATTCTATTAGGATAATACAACTCCTATGCTTTATAGTTTTCAGATTAATTTACAGAAAAACAATTTTAAGGTTTACTATCTAAAATTGCAAATATTCATATACAATGCAAGAGACTAAACAAAGGTCTTTGTTCACAGTCATGGCCAGATGACATGGTCATGCTAAGCATATCCTCTACTCCGAGCTACAATTCATGAGGAAGATTTCTTTATATTCTCAAATTATTGTCGAGTACCATCATATCACATAATTAAATTTCTCACTGAGAATTTTGATCAAAGCATCAACATACTTCTTTTAAGTTTAGTTTAGTTTATAACAGCCTTTATACAGAAATATTCTATGATATACAAGTCAGCACTTCTGAAGACATGTCAAACATCTTTTGAATGAACTTAGGTATCACATTTGTACCAAAAGACATACTTAAATTATCTTAGCACTTGGTGGTTTATTTGAGAGACAAGAGAAATCAACATAGTCTTGTAGGAACCTCTAGAAGTTTACACCTTTTCATCGTTATAAATCATTCTAGGAAAACACACACATCTCCACAGTTGCATGCATAGACACTGAAAGAATACAAGCCAACATGTATTTTGATTCAAACATGTTTGTGCTGGCTGGTTTTGTGTGTCAGCTTGACAGAACCTAGAGTCATCAGAGAGGAAAGAGCCTCAGCTGAGGAGATGTCTCCATGCAACACAAGTGTAAGGTATTTTTTCAATTAGTGATCAATGTGGGAGAACTCAGAGCATTGTGGATGGTGCCATGCCTAGGTCCTGGGTTCTGTAAGAGTCAGGGTGAGCAAGTCAGGGGAAGCAAACCTGTAAGCAGCTTCCCTTCATGACCTCTGCACCAGCTCCTGCCTCCAGGATCCTGTTTGATCTCCTTTCTTTCTTGACTTCCTTCAGTGGTGAACAGCAATATGGAAGTATAAGATGAATAAACCCTTTCCTTCCCAATTTGTTTTATGGAAGATAATAAAAAAATTCCCCTCAAACATCAAAAATTAATATCTAAAGCTTTGTCAAAGCAAAAGGCAAACCACATCCAGGACATCTAGAACAAAACTGACACACTGAAGAATTAGTGTGATAATTTTCTTTAATGAGTCAGATAGTCTACACATTTTAGTCAAAGAAAAACCAGCATCTCTGTGCATGAAAAATGAACTTGTCACATTAAGGATTTAAATATTTGTCTGTACAACAAGATCCAGTTGTGATCTTTGCTTCACGAAGGAGTTAGTGGTTTCCTGCGTTTGAAAATTAGACTTACGGTGAGTCTGTATGAGATGCCTAACCTTCTCTGACTCCACAACATTGCCAATAAATGTTTTCCTTTTCCTTTTAAAGTTCTATTTATTAATTCTGTGGCAGTGCCCATGTGGAGGTCAGAGAACAACTTGTGGGATTCAGTTTTCAGTTTCCAGGGTATCAATCCCGGGGACTGAACTCAGGTCATCAGGCTTGGCACCCACTGAGGCATCGCATCAGTGCGGAATTTTTGTGCAAATTGAACAATGGGTTAAACTCAGAAAACAAACAACTAACAAAAACACCTTTTCTGATGACCTTGATACTAATGAATACAAATAAATATTGAAAAAAAATGAATGGGCTTATGGACTAGAGGCCAAAGCAGCACAAGGCTTTTGGTGTCCTGGATATTTTCCTCCCTGCCATAATGACGAAATATAAACATTACAGGGCTGGGTTTTGTTCTGTAGGAAACCAGTGTTTCTGCAAGATAAAAACAGGGAATTAGTTGTTTACATTAGAACCTTTTAAGGCTGATGTTGCTTTATATGCAAATTTACTAGACCAATTTGTTTTACGTGTATATTGTGTATATTAAGTCAAATGAATCAAACTGTCTGAGTGGGTAGAGCGAGGACGATGGGCTATTTCATTCTGTTTGAAAAGAATTTGCAATTCAGCATTTTGCACGAATCTAATTGAAATGTAATCACAGCTCTGGAAGGCAGTGATAAACCTAATATATGGAAACAGTTATTAAGTGCCAATAAAATATCAAACCGCAGCAAATTAAAGAACAGTTATCAGAATGGCTGTTTAAAATGATATGACTAGTTTAAAATCTGGGGCCAAACAAATAAATAACAACAAAAAAACCAACTTATTTCAATGTTCCAAAGGGCAGTTGGTGGAATGCTGTCCATTTTTTCAACTAACAGTTAAGTTTCTCTGTAAGACGATGATAACAGATTCGATCATGAGGTAGACTCTGTGTATCCCGGATGGGAAAAACTCAAGGATCTCATTGTTAGTTGAGCCCCCATGGAGCCAGAGTCTGCAGCCCTGCCCTCAGCACTCAGTGGTCTGGGCCTGCAACTAAAAGACGTGTGATCAGTATGGAATAATATGTTTTGCTATCACCATAAAAGGGCAAAATAGTACATTTTTAATTTTTAATGAGGAATTAATGAATCTTAAGACTAATGCCAGCTGTTTTTTCCCAACTCTTCCAGAAGTCAGGTAGGACAACGGCCCTCCATCTTGTCTTTGCTGGTGACATAAGAAAGGGTAACAGAGTAGATGATCCCAATACCCAAGAAGGCATTCTGTGGGATTATGTACCTGGTTTTTAAAGTGTTCTTGTTATTCTGTGGATTGTTTTGTTTTGTTTGTTTGGGGCTTTGTTTGGTTTTATAATATTTTTTCTGGATAAATTGAATCCTATAGCAGCTCTACTTGAAATGCCTCGTTTGCTAACACTACTAAACTTGCTAGATTACTAAATGACGAGCACATGGAGTAGCTTTACCTGAATGCAGGATAATATTTGCACTTTCAGTAAACTTTGAAATATTTTTAAAGCTGTACTGGTTGGGACAAGCCTCTGAGTCCGCGTCACACAGGAGGTTAAGGTGGAGGAGTGGGAATACAAATTTACAGTTTTGCAGTGGGATGTTAATATAAAAATGATAAAAGATATTCCTGGTTTTTTTCCTAGCATCTTGCAAAGTCCAGAATTTTAAAAGCAAGCTGCTGATGAACCAAGTTGTATTAATGACTTTTCCATTGCTAAGACAAAACAATTGACAGAAAGCATTTACAAGAGGAAATATTTATTTAACCTCACAGTTACATGGGATTTTAGGCTTTCATGGACAGGGAAGCATGGGTGAGCTCATGACAGCATAACTGGACTGCCAGAAATGAAGGTATTCTACAGAGACATTTGTGTCTCTCAATCTGACTATCAGACCCCTGAAACAATAAACTCCCCCAAAATGGGAACTTCCACAGGACTCTCATTCTAGGAGAAAGAAAGCACAATCCACAGGGACAGCTTATCTTCTTACAAGAGATTGCACACATGAGCAACAACTTGCTAAACCACCTTACAGGATGGGATCGACACCCATATAATGATGAGTTTTCAGTGGTGGATTAAGCTACATCTTGACCGGTTCTCGTTAGATATACTCTCATATACCTTGGCTCACTAGTTGAACTTTGCTATCACTTCAGAACTTAGAAGATGGATCTCTTTGTCTCTCTTCTCAGTGTGGTCACTTTGAATTTACCTTTTTCTATTTTTGCACTATGAATATGGCTCTTTTTACTGGCTTGTTGAAGATGGATGGCCGGACGTGTCTTGAGACACGGGTGGTGTCTGTTCACAGTTAACTTGTTGGGTCCAACCGGACATATTCATCTGAGCTTGGGGGAACGAGTGAGGATTATGAAAGAAACAGACAAGAGACAACAGATATAGTTGGGAGGGCATCCAGTAACTACTGAGACCAGCCCCACATTTATTTCTCATAGCTTTTATATCATTATTCGTCATCATTTATGCCCCAGCAATGCTTAAGCATGCACATTTATGGCGGTTCTCCAGTTGTTCCTATCCTGGGCAGTCCTAGATGCTTGTGTTATTGTCATACCCAAAGTTCCACAGTCTTCCTTAATCCTGTTTATCCAACATTTTTGGGCCTTCCTCTTCACCTTATCCTGTGCACTCCTCCAAGCAGTGCTATCTTCGGATATCTGCTGTCATTCATTTTCATAGAATGGCTGAAGTATCTTAAGAGCCATTGCTGTATCCTGTAGTTTACTTCCTTCTGTAGATGGAGGTGTTTCTCAATATCATAGTCGTGCAGCCTATCTCTTCGTGTGATGCCTAGAATCCTCCTGAGACACGCCATCTCAAACACATTCAACCGCTATTCTGAGGAGTGTTTCATTGTCCAGGTTTCAGAATTGTAAAGAAGACAGCTCAAGACAAGTGTCTCATATACCTGTGATTTTGTTGTTGCCGTTATGTCTCTTGCTGACCTAACCTTTCCTAGCTCCTGGAATGCCACCCTCACTATCCCTATCTGCCTCTTGACATCTGAAATAGTTCCCTCCTGTGAACTAAGGCTTCTTCCCAGATAAACAAAGTAGACTATTTGCTTGAGGTTCTGATTATTCTTTAGTACAATGTTAAAATCCTTGTGTGCCTTTCCTATGTGTTGTATCTCAGTCTTCTCGATGGTTACATGCACACCAAGGTTTTCACTGACCTCCATCACTCTATTTACCATGGCCTGAAGCTCATTTGGACTATCAGCAAGTGGTACTGTGTCGTTGGCGAAACACAAGTTGTTGTTTCACACATCACCCATCTGCAAGCCCTATCGCCTCATCCTCCAGCACTGTTGCTATTATTAATTCCGGAATATATTGAAGAGAATTGATGAGAGAACGCATCCCTGCAACACTCCTATATTTGTCTTAAACTGATAACTTAGTTCTCCACAGACTTTGGCTGATGCAAAGGTATCTTTATAGGCAATTTCTAGTATTGTTATGATTTTTGTCAGGGTACCTGTGGAACCTCGTTTTTACCCAAAATCCTTTCCTCCAAATGCTATCGAATGCCTTCCTGAAGTCAATGTAACAGACATATAAGTGTCACAGCCTTTATATACCCCAATCCAAAAAGGAGGGGGAAGGCAAAAGATTTCTTTGCCAAAATACAAAGAACAAATAAATAATTAACTTTTTTAATTCCAAAAGCATCAAGTTACCACAACCTAGGTCAAAACATCTTGTTAGCCACACCTTAGGGCAAATCTTCTGTCATATATAACCTTGAAGGAGCAAGAATAGCTCTGAAATCTCTGACCTTTAGTAAGGTGGACTTGATCCACTCCTGTGGGCTCTAATATAGTAACAAAGCATGAGGTAGACCAGAAAGTGTAGAATGAGGCAGGAGCCAGGAACTAAAACATGGGGACCCACAAATGTGAGCCTGTTTCACTTATGACATTAAACTATGGCGATTGAAGGCCTGTCCCTATGGCCTGCTTTTGCTAGCTGGACTTCACTTCCTAAAAGTTCCAGTTTCCCAAAAGTTTGCAGCTAGCTTGAGAGGACACTAAAAACTGAGGCTCTTAGGAAGACATTTAGGATTCAAAATATCACTCTAATACAGAATGTGGAAACTGAAATCTAGACCCGCACTATGGACCTATGTATTGCTCCTGTGTTCTATTTTACATAAGCACCCCTGAAATGCTGGACAGCATCAGCCTTTGGAAACAGGTCAAGGTCTGCACAAGAAGAACACTTGAAAAGGTCCATGGGTTGCACCTCTTTTACTCCTATTTCCAAAACATTATTTAAGATTTTGATCTTCCTGGGACAAACAAATTCACAAAGCATGTATAGTGAGAAATGAGTATCAGAAATAAATACTGAACAAAATTGAAGACCAGATCAGCATACACACTATGAAGTTACAGTCTCTAATATTTTCTTATTTTTGCTTGTTGGAAGAGTTTATTTCTTCTTAAGTTGTGTGTGTAAGTCTCTATGTGTATGCATGTATGTATGTGTATGTGTTTGTGTGTATATGCAAATATTTATGTGTATATATGTGTTTGTGCATGTGTATGTCTCTGTGTGCATGTATGTGCATGTGTATGTGTGTGTGTGTGTGTGTGTGTGTGTGTGTAAGAGCATTGTGGTTGCTCTACTTTATATAATAGAAGAACTATCAGACAAACCAAAGTGAGATAAAGTTGTAGGTTGTAGTAGAAGGCAGCTTGTTCATTCCCAGCTACACACACCAAAAAATAATCACTCAGAAACTATATTATTTGCAATACTGTTTGGCTGACAACTTAAGCATATTTCTGTCTAAATCTTATATCCTAAACTAACCCATCTCCATTAATCTGTGCATCACCATGTGGCTGTGGCTTACCGTGTAAAGTTCTGAGTGGGGTCTGTCTCCAGCGAGGCTACATGCCTTCTCCCTGACTCCAGAGAGAGAGAGAGAATATATATATATTCAAAAGAGATCAAAAGAGTTCAAAAGAGATCCGGGGCTATGTATTGAGACCCTGAGAAAGACAGACAGACAGACAGACAGAGTGACTGGTTTTCTTATACACTTCTTCTACGTGTGGGAAAGAAATTATTATTTATGCATATAGTGTAGATTTCACTTCTCAAAACTTTTGGTAACAACTGGACTTTGTTTGACTAAACATAGAGTAGTTTTTATTTGGTTAGCAGATGACAGGAAACTCAGCATGTACTTTCTTCAGATTGGATGTGAAAGTCATGCTGTGTAACTATGTGAAAAATAACAGCTTCCTTAGCTATCCATCCACTCGCTTCAGAATGACTTGTTCTTTTAAATGCTAATTTCCAGAATCCTTTTAGAGGGTATTATGTGTGTTATTTCAGCACATGGCCTGGTCCTGTGAGATTTACTCACTGTCTATGAAATTGCGGTGTTCAAGTAGATTTCTTAAGCATCAAATATAATTAGGATTAAATATTCACATTATTATGAGTCTGTTCCTGTAGATAGAAAGCAAAGTGAATTCCCAGCAGGTGATAATTTAGGGAATATTTTGCATCTTTAACAGTTGTAGCATTAAATCTGTCTTCCCAAGGTCAACTTAAAATTGCTTTAGTGACCAACTTTGAATGCTAAAGGGTAAATAGGTAAATCAAAAGCTGGCCTAAATAATAACTAATTGAGCAAATGTAATAATTTTGCTACAAAAATTATTGTCTTAATTTTCATATTTTAACTCATTTTCTCTCCTTAGTATGTATGATGTACATACACCAACAATTTTACCACTGTTTACTGTGGGAGCCAGCTATGATAAACTAAGTTTGGGCAGGTCACCCAAAGGAAGTTCTTTACTTCCAACCATTATCACCTGCCAGAGTAGGACTTTTAAATAGAGGCCTACATCTCAGTAGTTTACTCTGAAGCAATACCTGACTGCAGGAAGAACCACAAACTGAGATTACCCAAGCACCACCCAAAAACAGACCATCCAAAAGAAATGCCTAGCATTCCAACCGCTGTAGATAGGAGCACCTGCCAACACACACTCACTAGGATACCCCTAGACAAATGTCAGCCAATCAGGTATCCTAAACCTCAGAAACCCCTCATCCCACCTTTACTAATATAAAAACCCAATTCTAACTGAGCTCAAGACTCTCCGTTTATTCCAATATGTTGGACATGCGGAGAGAGACCAAGTTTGCAAACTTGCTTAAAATAAAGGCTCTTTGCTTTTACATGGGACTTCATGGATTTGGGCACAACATTTACAAATAACATTCTCTAATGATTTTCAAATTATTCTTAAATCTGTATAGAATTAAAACAAAACCAATCTTTATGAATGAAGAATAAAATCTTGTACTTTGTCTTTTCTAAAGACAGAATTTGTCTTTCTTAGTGATTCTTTTAGACTGTGATTTCTTCAACTTCTTCAAGTGTTGGTGAGATTAAGAAACACAGTCTCACTGTTATTTCACGGAGTTATAAGAAAATGTTGCATGTTTGCCTGTATGCCAGAAGAGGTCATCAGATCTCATTACAGATGGCAGAGAACCACCACATGGTTGCTGGGAATTGAACTCAGGGCCTCTTAGTATAATCAGTGCTTTTAATTTGAGTCTTCTCTCCGGCCTTGAATAAAAGGATGGAAAAGCATAGGAAATAGAAAAGATCTGGTAGTTACATATTCTGATAGTGATCTCTATAGTCTGTTTCTTATAATTTCTTGAATCAATCAATGTGTCCTCCAAACCACAGTAGATAAATGCTAAAGTTGTATGATAACTATGAGACTATCTGGATTATCTTCCATAGTGTGTTCATTTGTTCCCAGGATTGGTGGTTAATCTAAATACACTAAATTTATTTGTCAGTTCGTTTACCTAGACTCATAAAAGTTATTATGGGTTGGCAAATAGCATGGAGGTAAACTAGCAAAATAAAGCAGTTGAGTTCATTTTTGGATTTTGACACTTAAATAAGCTTGGGAAATTTGATTATCTCTAAACTTCAATAAAATCCTCAGTACAATGGTGGGGGGGAAGAAATGAAAGAAAAAGAAAAGAAAAGAAAAGAAAAGAAAGAAAGAGAGAGAGAGAGAAGGAAAGAAAGAAAGAAGGAAGGAAGGAAGGAAGGAAAGAAGGAAGGAAGGAAGGAAGGAAGGAAGGAAGGAAAAAAAGAAGAAGCCTCCAGGAAAGAATAAGTTCTATGACCATGCCGGCCTTCGCCCCGCCCCCCACGCCAAAGGAAAAAGAAAGAAAGAAAGAAAGAAAGAAAGAAAGAAAGAAAAGAAAAAATGTTGCAGTTTGCACTCAGGGGCTTGGTCAGGGTTTATTTTTATTGCCAGTTAAAGAATTAAAAGGCAGGAAGAGTCGGGTGCAGGTCAGGTAGCAGCAGGGAAAGCTCAAAGGCCACAAAAAGGAGCAAACACAATTAACAAGTGCTAATTGGAAATAGGCATGAGGAGCAGACTCACAGAAAAACTGACCATTGGCAAAGCAGGGAATGGGGGCAGGGCTCAGAAAGCTGGAAACTCCAGTCTCTACTCAAGGTCTAGGGTTTTTAAAGTCTCTGAAGAGTTTTCCTATCCTAATTTAGTGTTGGTCACTTTGAAGAAAGATAGAATGGCTGTTGGCCTCACAACTGCTGTGTAACATGTCCTGATTGTGCCTTGAATTTGTCAATACAGTCCGTAATCAGGGAGCCCTTTGGTGGGAAAGAAAAAGGCTACAAGACTTTTTTTTAAGCTACCAGGCTATTGTTTCAGGTCAGGACAGTAAAGATGAAGCTGGCCATCTTGGAATCTTTATTACCTAGCCATGTCCCCTCTCCCTATCTGGCTAACTAACAAAAAGTTGCTTGAGATCCAGTAAATAACCTCCCACCCAGGAGCATGCAATCAACAATTATTGAACTCAGTCTTAACACACACACACAAAAAGATACGGTATGGAGAACTTATGGAGGGAAAAAGTTTATGTGGGAGGAGGGAGGAAAACAGGCAAAGAAAATAACTAAAATTATGTACAAGAATGCAACTGTCAAAGAATAAAAAGGAAATTCTAGATGATAAGCTTTAGGGAAATTTTAATAAACAAACATATTCATGTGCCAGATAGTTCACTTTCAACTCCACAGGGTCAGGGGCTCAAGATTCTTCTGGACCTATTTTTTTATCCCTTCATCTAACTCTTAAGCTGTATCTTTAAAAATAAATACCAATGATAGCAAAATAAATGAGGAAAAGCCATCTATTTATATTTTAAAAATTGAGACTATTGGAGACAAAAATCACATAAATATCACTAACATGAAGCTCTATCATTAGAGATGACAACAAAGACTTTTTTTTCTTCAGGAAAGATACCACAAGGTTACTTTTAATAGTAAATATATTTTTTGTTTTTACAATGACTTTTAGTTTAAAATATTTAGAACAAAAGTAAATGACCACTAGTCATTTTAAGATTTTTTGACAAACTTTTATTTTAATGGTATCATCTAAGTAATATAGATAAACAATTTACCTTTTTCAAAAGTCCATGATTCTTTAAATAACTGAGAAGTACCCATCCTCATGTTCTAACCTTTAGGACAAAGGCATGCATTTATTATCAAAGCAGTATCTTTCAAGTATCTACAGAAACAGTGTTAGAGTTTCATTGAACTTTCTGCTATCAATATCACTGCCAACAAAATTTTTCAGATACTACTATGAGTTTACAAAAACAGATGAGTAGAAATAGGGGGAAACTTTGAGAATCCAGACCTCGAAACCAGGTGGGTCAGGTTTTCCAAAGGATCAAAGAAGCGATGACAAATCTTAAGATGGGCTGTCATCATACTTAACTACTTGTAGGAAGTTGCTTCTCAGTGTAATGCATTAATTCAATTAATCAGATGTAAACTAAAGATATAAATACCTTATTCATAGTATCTAGTATGGCATATATTACACATACATACCATATTGTAATTATGTATTTTAATTTGATTATATCACTCTGGTTATAAAAAAAATGCAAAGCTCCTTCTGAAGAGACAATTGGGAAAATCGTGGGTCGAAGAGTGTTCTAGAAGGAAAGAACAATCTATGATTATATAAATCATGCTTCAATTAAAGTTTATTGTGACCAAAAATTGGAGAGAGAGTTAGACTTTACCTTAAGATGAGGTGGTAATGCTACTATTATCAAGGACTCAATTAAAGCCTGAAAGCTTTATGTAAAAATTTTGTATATTATTTTAAGTATGAAAGAAAGTAATTGAAGATGCGTAATCAACGGAATGAAATAATCAAATTTAAAGTTTTTTATTTGTATATATTCAATGTACATTGTATAGTGTGACATAAAATATTTTCTTATGAGCATATATTGTAAATTGAATACAGTCACCCTTCCCCATTCAGTTATCACATTTTTATCCCTAGAAATTTTTTATTCTATATTCATATAATATATGTTTGTATATATTCACATGATACATATATATCCAAACAATTTTATGTATTTATAAAAAAAAAACCTAGGAGATATATATAAGAAAAAAAACCTAAGATATTTTACTCTATGGGAGTGACTTTATTCACATAATAAGAATATATTAAATTGTATTCATCATCCTAGAAGTGAAATAACTTCATTATTATTGGTTAAGTATATTCCATTATATGTATACATATTTCATACTTTCCTCTATTCTTGGCCTCTTACGTTTATTCTGTAGCTTTGCTTTTGTAGATAAGAAAAGATTAGTGAGCAAGTATCTTTGTAACATATTAATGATTTCAGTTGCAAAACAAAGTGATAGAATTGGGTTATATGGTCGATCCACTTTTAGGGTGGTTTTGTTGTTGTTGTTGTTGTTGTTGTTCGTAAATGGATGTTTCTGTCCTACCTAATCTTGCAGTCGTTCAGTACCAAAGAAACACACAGAGGTTTATATTAATTATAAACTGTTTGGCCTATTAATTCAGGGCTATTATTGAGTAGCTCTTATAATTTAAATTAACCCATAATTCTTATCTACGTTTAGCCACATGGCCTGGTACCTTTTTTAGTGAAGCATTCTCATCTTGCTTCCTCTACATCTGGCTAGTGACTGACTGTCTTTCCTCTTCCCAGAATCGTCCTAGTCTGCCCCATCTATACTTCCTGCTTGGCTACTGGCCAATCAGTGTCTTATTAAACCAACTCGAGTGACAAATCTTTACAGGACAGAAAAGCACTCTTCCACAGCAATTGTTTTAGTGTGTATATGTGTTTGTGTCTCTGTAAGTACATCTCATGGGGGGAGGGCAGATGCTCTCAGAGGCCAGGAGAAGGGCATCACAACTTTGGGAGCTGCAATCAGAGGTGGTTGGTTATAAGCAGCCTGACAAAGGTGCTATGAACTGACATCAAGCCCTCTAGAAAAGCAGGAAGCTCCCTTAACTGCAGAGACATCTGTCTCCCCTGTCCCTTTCTTTAGCATTGTTTATAAAGAAACTCCTTCCTGATTTCCATAGTCACTGGACTAGTTTACATTCTACCACTTGGTATGGAAGGGTAATTTTATATCCACAACATTACCAACATCTCTTGTTATTTTCTTCATGACTATCACTATGACTGGGATGAGAAGGAATCCTAGTATAGGTTTAGTTTAATTTCTCTGATCCTTTGGAAGACTGCGTCTTTTTATTTTCACGTCTATATTGGCTGTTTCTGTTTCAATTAGAATCATTTTATTAACTATTAACACATGATTTGATTGAGATGTTTGATCAATAGTTTTACTTTTTAATTACTTCAATATACTCAATTTTAATTCTTTGACAAATTAATAACTACCAGAAATAGTCTTATATTCTGAATTCTGTCTCTTCACTCATTATGTGCTGCATTTGCTACAAAGAAAGTTTCGAATAAAGTGATTTCCCATTGGGCAAACACTGACAATACCTCCCGAGTGACCACAGTCTTATTCAGAAAGTCTTGCCTATATCCATATTTTAAATTGTTCTTCCTACATTTTTCTCTGGCAGCTTCAGAACAGCATGACTTACACTAAATATTTGGAGTTAATTCTTGCACAGAATGAGATAGGAATCTAACTGCATTCTACATGGGCATATTCAGCTTTTCCCAGCACCATTTATAAAACAGGCAGTCTTTTTTCCAAAATGTATATTTTTTTGCATCTTTGCTCAAAATCACATATCTAGACATGTATGCATTTATATATGGGTCTTCTCTTCTATTTCATTGATCTACATGTCTGTTTATATCTCAGTACCCTGATAATTTTGTTACAATAGCTCTGTAGTGGAACTTGAAATAAATTCTGGTGACAGCTCCAGCACTATTCTTACTGTTCCGAATTGTTTTTGTCACACAAGCTCTTTGTGTGTGCATATGAATTTCAAGACTGTATTTTCTATTTATGGCATGAATGCTACTGATATTTTGATGAGGATGGCCTTGAATCTATGGATTATTTTTGGTAGTATTGATGTTTTATAGTACTAATCCTTTAGATCCATAAGGTTGCAGGTCTTCCCAGCTTTTAGTGTCTTCTATTTCACTTGGAAACTTTTGTAAACTTATGCATTTTTGTTATTTATTTGAGAATTTCATTTGATGTGTTTTGATTCTTTGTACATCCCCAATTCCTCATCAAATTACCTCCACTTCCCAACCCTTTTAAAAGGACCAAACCTTGAGTTATTTTTAAAAGAAATTCAAAATATATTTATATAATTCTCCCCTTTTCTTTTCCAACAACTTCTCATATTACCACCACCACCAGCTGCTTCTCAAAATATTAGTTTCTTTTCCTTTAGTGTTACTGTTATGTTTTTATATTTCCCTATATCATAGGTTATCAGTGATCATGTGTTTGCTCTATACTGTTGCTCTAAAAACATATAGTTATTTGCCTATTGAATTTCTATCCAGATAGTTAATATATTGCTGGATATGGTGCATTAATGTACCCTAATTTTGTTTATTGCCATTTCTTTATTATTGATTTGTAAATATTTACTTTGCATGTTATTTCTTGTATAGCTGCATATTCTTATTTCTAATAAGAATTCTTTCATAACATCATTTTTATCATGTATAACTTTGACTCAGAATGGGTTTTCTCTTAGCCATAGCATATGATGTAAATATGGGTTCATGTAAATGACATAATATTGAACACACAGAATTCCTTGTGAAGATTAACTATATGCTTCCAAAATATAGGCAATTACCAGAAGCTGAAGAAAAATCATGAAATCAATCATCCCCTAGCAACATCAGAGAATGTGTGGCTCAGAGGACACATTTTATTGGGGTTATGGCCTCCCAGGCTACGAGACAATGAATATCTGTTGTTTAAGTTTGTGTTACTTACAAAGGAAGTTATCAAAACTTAATCAGGAAAATAGAACTGTGTGATCAAGTTAGGTCCTATTAACAGCTAATTGTGATGGAAGCTGTAAACAATGTGTGAAACAGAGTAGTTCTACATATAAGGTGGCAGGGGAATGAATGCACTGGTGGAAATGACACATAGATATTAAAACTCTTCAGGAAAAGTGACTACACCTGTTTCTATTATTTGTATCATACAGGATTTCAAGTGCCCTCACATTAGATTGCTGTCTTTTCAGCTATCATCAGTCTGTAACTGACAGTTTTAAGTCATCCCTATGCTATTGTTTTACTCGCTGCCCTGTCTTCTACATTCTTTTTACTTTTACTTTTCCTTTTGTATGATGGGTCCATGAAAAAGAAAAGGCTTCTGCACACGCAGAAGTGCAGTGTTGTTCACTGCCCTGAGAAGGATAACAAGGAACAGTGGACACTCAGTTTTTCAGACTATTTGGTAAAGAGAGTAGAATGATTTTTCTGAGACTTGAAATACTTTCAGTGTCCTATAACATACTTCAATATTGAGGAAATAAACATGAACAAGGTTTGTAATATGAACAAAAAATATAGAACATAAGCTTCTTTTTACCATATTTAAGGAGAAGAGGAAGGCAGGTGAGTGAGGACATGAAATTTATTTAGATTATAGTTACTGGAGCATAGCAAATAAGGATGAGTTATTCAGATTTACTGATTTTGAGAATAAATTTGGTTGAGGAGATGTAGGCAGAGTTGGGAAGCAGCTCAGTTGGTTGTCATGTTCTGTAGGCTGGGACATTCTTGTTGCTAAGCACAATATAAATAAATCTAGAATTTGCTCCATGACAAACAAAAGAGAGAACTTACATTCCATTTGTCATGTGAGGTCTCAAATAAAAGTCTCTGCTCAGAAGATGGATATAACAAATGAGTCATGAAGAAAGCCACACTGAGAAAGGATCATGGACATCCCTTCACCAGTTGGTAAGATTTTAAAGAAAAGCATAAATAATTGGTATATGATTATGCCCAAACTTCCCATAATTCTTTTCCAATTATCTATACATAGAAAGTGGCAACCTACTTTGCAATTTCATACTTTCTTCTTTTGTATCAGGTGAATATAAACAGCTTTTAACTTGTTAAAATATAGTCTTAATGAGAGTGAGACTGGCTGGTAACTGGCTAATAATTTATGCACTGATAAAGCTCTGTTGATAATGGATAAAAGATGGCACATGCTATTTTAACCTAAGGACTATTACTATGGCACTGTTCCAGCTTTTGTATGAAAATATTCTATTTTCTCAGTGTTTGACAGCTCTGGGATAATTGGGAGAGTAAAGTAACATGGTCTAGTTCAAATATTCCTGCAAGTTTATGTTTCTGTCACATACTTCTGTAATGAAATCTGTGAATTAAATTCTGACAAACTTACGTTGGTGCAATCTCAACAGTGCCATGGTAGTGATGAATAATTCTTTATGTTATGGCACCAGTCTACGCTCTCTAATAATTATCAAGTCTACATCCAGACAGTGATGTACAGTGACAGTGTGTCAGAATTTTAATCAGTTTAGTGATAATGTCCTCACATGTCTCTTTCTGAACCTTTCCTTCCATGTTCTTGGCACTCTCTGTGGTTATACTTCTGCTTACCTACTTGATTACTTCCTCCAAGCAATCTGGCATACTTACCACCTTAAAAACATCTAGGGAGCGTTACTGAGGTGGCTCAGTTGGTAAAACACTTGCTGCGCAGACACAAGGACGGAAGTTTGGCTCCTAATATACCTTTCTAAAAGGCGTGCAAGGGGGCATGTGCTACTAATCCCAAAGCTGAAGAAGTAGATGTTAGGAAAGAATCCTTAAATGAGTGGCTCCACTGGCACGGCACAAAGAAATCCAATTAGGGTAGATCAAACCAAATTAAAATGCCCATCGTTTTATTAAATACAGCATTCTAGGATGGCAGAGCACATGGCAAGGAGACAGGAAAGCAGGAGCACATGCAAACCCGGAACAGGACCACGTGTTGCGCCTCTGGGAGCCCACTTAAATACCTTGTGGCATGCTGAGATTTAGAGTCCATACAAATGCAACTCCTAGGCTAGGGGGCTGAGATGGATGCCAAGGACTGGAGTTATGCTCCCAACTTAACAGTAGAGTCAGGCCATCCACTGGACTTATTTGTTGACATTTGCATTTACTAGGTTGGTCCAGGTTCAAGAGAAGACTTTGTCTCAAAACTAAGGTGGGTGGAGCCTGAGAAGCAAAACCTTATGTTCACTTCTGTTACCTAGATATATGCCATGCACACTGGCACTTGCACCACATCATGTGTACAAGCACACCTACACACCCTCACATATCCTCAACATACATGCCCCAGCACGTGAAGAAACACCCAACACACACAGTACATGTATAAACACATTCCTATACTATATAACACACCATATACCTCTGTAGATACCACTACACAAGAAGTAAAAATTAATACCATATAAAAATGTCTGTGTTTTACAATTTAAACTACCATTGCTAAAGTTAATAATATCAACTTGTAAAAAGCAAAAACAATGTTTATTTGAGGAGCTTGGGTATTATTGAAGAAAAGTAAAAAAAAAAAAACTAAAGGAAAATTGTTTGCAAACATAGGAGTATTTGAGAAAAATTCTTCTTAGGGACTTGTGCCTTCAGGTTGAACTGTGTGTGACAAGTACCTCCTGTCTACTGAGTTGAAAAATGTAGTCAGTCATAGTTAGTCTAGAGCTTAACAATGGGGACGACAGGCACAATCTCGGGAATTCAAAAAGAAAATAGAGAAAGAATAGTTACGGTATGCTTAAATTAATCAAATGAGCTTTGGATTAGTGATTGACTTTTCATGTCTGGAGGATTTGGGTAAGTGATTGACTTTTCATGTCTGGAGGATTTGGGTTAGTGATTGACTTTTTATGTCTGGAGGTTCTTCCGTATCGCCCCATCTTTACTGTTACCTCCATAGACACTTTTAGTCTTCATTTCACTCTATGTGGCCAGCAACTTTGGAAATAATTTTTTTCTTAACAAATAATGAAAGATGAGCATGCTTGAGTGTCAATTCACCATCTCAGGATCCAAGATTCTGCTTCAGTTTTACTAGTGTTTGTTTGAGCAAGCAATGGTACATGTCATAGTAGACAGATATTATTTAGAAAGACAACTGATACTTTGACAATGAGGTTGGAATTTGAGGGCATTAGAAGGAGAAAGGAAAATTAGTGGTTTATTCCATGAGATGCATATTAATGGCCATGGATAATCCATGATTCTGTATCTTTAAAAAATAATTTTTAAATATAAATATTTCATTCTTTAAAATGTAAAAGTATTGATACTTATTCTATGTTGGCATGAATATGCCAAGAGTGTCTTTCAGATTCCCATTCTTTGAAGCAATTTTTATGAAAATGTCCACAAATGTGTTTATATTTTAAAAATTAATAGAAGCTTTGAGTCCTTTATCTCAGTTAAGAAATTCGTTCTGACTGCATTAATTATTATTCTATACACCCACAGCAATCTGACTGTGCTTTACCCCAACTATAAAGTAGGAGGTTTAAGAAATGGCTCACTGGTTTAGAGAATTTGCTGTTCTTTCGGAGAACAGTAGGCAGTTTATAATAATATTTACCCTCTTTTCAGAGTAGCCTATGCCCTCCTTGGTATCCACTGGTACCCTCATGCATCTGAACACACACAGACAGACATGAACACAAACACACGCACAAGCAAGCAACTTTTAAAACATATCATCTTTTAAAATATTGGAGGGCAAAGCCAGAGCACTGCATTAAGTCACACCTTGTCCAAATGCTGATCTCTATTTGGCCATGTCTTTTTTTCTTCTATCCTGATATAGTCGTGGTTTGCTCATGCATATTTTTGCCTTCTTGTTCCTCTTTCTAATGGACTGAAGCTGCCAGAGGACAGATCACTACAAGTCTGTGCTGAACACAACCACGGTAAAAGGTGAACACAAGAAGCAGAGCCTCTTTTCAACACTCCATTGCTCTCATGACAACTTTGCTTGAGACATGGGTGCATGTGAAGATCACTTTCCTGTGGGTTTTGTTTTGGACATGGCTCTTCCTTTCTTTATGGACACTGTCTTGGCATTTTGAACAATACAGCGGTCCACCAGAAGTAGTGATACCCTTGAGGGTCACTGATACTAGCCGAGACACTAGGCCTCCAAGATGGCTGTCTTATAGCCTGTATATTGAGGGTCAGAGACACATTATCTCCATGAAGTCCAAGAGGAATTTAGTCTCCAAACATCTTTCTGTGTTCACCTACACTGACCAAGGTGCTCTGCTTGAAGACCAGCCTTTTGTGCAGAATGACTGCTACTATCATGGCTATATTGATGCGGATCCAGAATCCATGGTGGCTGTTACCACCTGCTTTGGGGGCCTTCTAGGTTCACTGCAAATAAATGGCAGAGCTTACGAAATAAAGCCCAAGAACTTGTCTTCCACATTTGAACATCTGATTTATAAGATGGACAGTAGAGGGACAGAATCAGTTCCCATGGGATGTGGCTTAACAGAAGAAGAAATTGCACGGCAACTAAAAGGTCAAGGTGATGCTTTCACATTGAGGCAGAGCAGCAGTCCTGGCTGGTGGTCCAGAGGACTTACAGTGGAATTTACCATAGTGATAGACAATCATCGATTTGTGTATCGGGACAGTAACGTTTCACAAGTGCATGAGGATGTAATCACTGTTCTAAACGTAATAAATGTCCATTTTTCGCCACTGGAAGTTGTGATTGTTCTAATGGCCCTTGAGATATGGAATAAAGAAAATCTTATAGATGTTGAAACAAAATTGGCACCTCTTTTAAGAAGATTCTGCACCTGGAAGAAACAGAACCTTGATCATCGTGTCCGTCATGATGTTGGGCATCTTTTTGTAAATTACTCATATGGCATATCAACTGGCATTGCCTATGTTGGAGGCGTTTGTCACTCTGGTTTTAATTGTGGCATTGAGAGTTTCAGGGGTCCGTCAGCGACTAGCTTTGCCCCGACAGTGTCACATGAGTTGGGCCATAATTTGGGCATGCTCCACGATGAAAGTAAACGTACATGCACATGCGGTAGAAGAGCCTGCATAATGTATCCAACCAAAGGTGACGGTGTGACGTTTAGCAACTGCAGTTCTCATAGGTATTTTCAAACAAGTTACACAAAGGCCTGTTTGCATGATTCCCCAAATACACAGGATATCGTGGCGTTGACGAAATGCGGAAATGGTGTGGTTGAAAACGGAGAGGAGTGTGACTGTGGAACTCTCCAGTTGTGTTTCAAAGATCCCTGTTGCCAAGGTAACTGTGCTCTGAAACCCAATGCTGATTGCGCTAGAGGGCTTTGTTGTAAAAATTGTCACTTCGTGTCATCAGGCACCGTGTGCAGAGCAAAACACAATGAATGTGACCTTCCGGAGTGGTGCTATGGAAATTCAAGTACATGTCCGGAAGATGTGTACGTGTCTAATGGTAGGCCCTGCCGTGATGGTGGGCACTGCTATGGGAAGAAATGTATTAACAGTACAATACAGTGTCAGCAAATTTTTGGCCAGGAAGCCAAGAATGCCGCCAAAAGTTGCTATCTGGAAATGAATACGCGGGGTGACCGTTTTGGCAACTGTGGGATCGTTAATAGAGGTCAATATGTAAAATGCAATATCTCAGATATCTTCTGTGGGCGACTTCAATGTGAAAATGTGACGAGGATTCCTCATCTGAGAAGTCATTACACGGTGCATTGGAATCACTACAATGGCGTAACTTGCTGGGGTATAGACTACCATTTGGGGATAACCAGACCTGACATTGGTAATGTGGAGGATGGCACAGGCTGTGCCCCAAACCATATGTGCATTAACAGAAAATGTGTCCATATGTCTGCGTTAATAAGTCATTGTTCACCAGAGACCTGCAGTTTGAATGGGATCTGCAACAACAGAGCCCACTGCCATTGCAACCCCGAGTGGAGCCCACCACACTGCAAGGCAAAGGGCAGGGGAGGGAGTGTTGACAGTGGCCCGCCTCCCGTGAGAAGAAATGACAGAAAATCAAGGTTTAATGATTATACCTTAGGCTTGTTGATTTGTTTTTGGGTTATTTTTTGCTTGTTTCTAATTTCCACTTGTTTGAGAAACAATAAAAGGCACAATGTCAAAACTTCACTTGAGACGGAACAGAGAAATGATAGAATTAAGGAAGAGCCCAATATTTAAACTTCGCTTGAAACTGGAGAGGATTACCTACCATCAAACTTCGCTTGGGATCAAACAGCTCAAGGATGAATCCCAAACAAAGGAAAACAAAACTTGAATATTCAAAGTCCAACAGAAAACGAAGAGCATAGTGCTCAAATTCCATCTGGAGAGCAATTTTTTCCAACTTCAGAAAATAATCCCAATTAATTCGGAACACCCCCTCCCCCACATGCATTAATTTGTTATGTACTGGCAGTAGACCGTTTACTGCTTGTATCACAAGAAGTCCCAGAGAACAGCATTGTTTCTGGATCATCACAATTCACTACCAAATAAAGGGAATTCCTAGAAAACTCATGCTTTATATTACTTTAAGAATTTCATTGATTTTTATATTTTATGAAATTGGTGCTATGTTCCCTAAGCATGGGTCAAACTTCTTTCTAATGGCCATGTTTTCTCTGGTGAGCAGAACATTCCCATCATTCACCTCTTCTCTGATCCATCTAGGTATTGGTGTCTGTTTTATGCTCAAATTCTGTGTGATGATCTTCTTTCATTTTACAAGTGGGTGAGATCATGTATGTTAATCCATTTTTGTTTTATTTCACTTATGTCCTCTAAGTCTAAGTCCATTCATGTGGTTACCCATGAGGTTTTATTCTGTTCAGTATGTATTGCACACTTTATTTCTCTGCTGATGGGCATGATAGGTTTTTTTTTTTTTTTTTTTTTTTTTTTTTTTTTTTTTTGCTATTATACAGAGGGCTACAAGAAACAAGGGAGGATATGTCCAGGTTCCAAACACTGATTTCATTTATTTTACATATATTGTCATAGAGTGGGAGAGTGGGATTGCTAAGTCATATTATTCTGTTTTAAAGACTATTCATTTTGCTATCATTTTGCAGTTGCTATTTATCAAACGCATGAGCAGAAAATATTCTAGCTCTGAACTAAGATTTTTCTACTCTTGTATTTTTAGGGCTTCAAGACCTCTCTACTCATTTAGTAATATCTGTACTATGATGCATTCTCATAATCGACATGAAAGATGTTCCATTCTCTACCTTCTTACTCCATTTGCTATATTATTTGATTTTATTTTTCCATTGACTATTTTCATGTACATAAAGTGTCTTAGCTAGGTTTCTATTGCTGTGATAACATACCTCGACCAAAAGCAAGTTAGGGAAGAAAGGGCTTATTTGGCTTAAACTTCCACAACGTAATTACTCATCGTAAGAAGTGGGACAGGAGCACAAACTGCAAGGTTCTGGAGGCAGGAGCTGATGCAGAAGTTAGGGATGGGTACTACTTATTGGCTTGTTTCCCATGGCATACTCAATCTGTTTTCTACAGAAGCCAAAACTACTAATTCAGAGAAGGCATCATCCACAGTGGGGTGGCCTCCTTCCCCTTAACCACTAATTAAGAAAATACCCCACAAGCTTGCCTACAGTTCCATGCATGAAAGTATATTCTTAACTGAAATCCCCTCCTGTCTGATGGCTTTAGCATGAGTCAAATTGACATGAAACTATCCAGTAATAAAGCATAGTAATAATTCTTGTGGTGATTTGAATAAGAATGGCCTCCATTCGCTCATAGATTTCAATGCTTGGTCACAAGGGAGTGGCACAATATAAAGGGATTAGGAGGTGTGGCCTTGTTGGAGGAAGTATATACCTGGAGGTCGGCTTTTGTGTTTTCAAAAGCCCAAGTCAGGCTCAATGGCTTTCTTTTCCTGCTGCCTACAAATGTGGAGATAGTACTCTCAGCTATTTCTCAAGCATCCTGTCTGCCTGCATGTCGTCATGTTTTCTACCATGACCTCTGAAACTGTAAGAAGCCCCAGTTAAATGTTTTTCTTTCCAAAAGTTTCTATGCTCATGTTGTTCCTTTACAGCAATAGAGCATTGACTAAAACACCTTTCATCCCTGACTACCTTCTCTATACACATCCAAGTTTCTCCCTGAATCCCTACTTGTCAAGAAGTCCCTCTCATATTTTGTATGTTTGGTTCTTTTAGCATCAGAAAACATTACAAAAGCCACAACTGGTCAAAATTCAGAGAACTTTTGATTGTGGAGTATTCCCCTAATTATTATTTTTACAACACAGTCACATCTCTTAAAGCACAAGCAACATGATTTATCACTTTTGATGTTCTGATGTTGAGTTCATATGCATTAAATTAGCATATCGTTGTTAATCCTATATCACCATATCATTACATTTTCTTTTCTCTAGTAATGAGCTTTTAAAAGCATAATTTTTCTGATACAAATATGATATCTTGTTTTCTTTGGTTTCTATTTGCATGAGCTACCTTTTTTAGGTTCTGTCTTCATTCTGTATATTCACAACCAATGAGGTGCCTTGAAGTATATACACACATATATATGTGTATATATATTATAAATGCATATGTATAATTACACCAATATATTTAATCGTAAAACACTGCATTTAAAGTCTCAGTATTTTTGACAGAGAGCTTTCTCTTAGCTTTGCACAGTTTTGTTCTCTTTTTAAAACACATTTCTGTTCTGTGAAAAATTTATATATTCTTCACCCTGAACTCCTCCTAAATCCTTTAATACAACATATGCAAAACATCATATTCTTTCCAATTCTTTTAAAACAAAACAAAACGAAGACCACTGAGTTCAATTTGTGTAGGTTGATGACTCCTGAGCTTGGGGCCAGTCCTGGAGTTTGATTTATTTACCAGAGTCACTTCATTAAAGAAATTTGACTTTTTATCTCCCACCAGCTATTAATTGACACTGTCTTCTTTGCAAAGAGTGGGATGTCATTTCCACCTCTCCTCTTCCATGCTTGGACTTTGTCTAACTAGAGTTTGTGCAGGTCTTGAAGCTGCTGTCACAGCTTCTCTGTGTATTCATTCTGTGTTCTTCAGAAAGCGCTGTTTCCTTGGTATCATCTACCACCTCTGGCTCCTACAATCTTTCTACTATCTATCTGTCACCGATATCTAAACCTTGAGTATAAAGGTATTAAACAGACATCCTATTTAGGTCTGATCATTCCAAAGTTTATTTCCTCCATGTTGACTTGTGGTTTTCCATGTTAATTGCCATCTATTGCAAGCACAAACTTCTCTGATGAAAGCTAAATACATTAATCTAGAGGTTATAGGAGTATGTCATTAGGAGATATTTTTGTCATTATATTTCTTTAGCAGAGCAATAGTAGTAGGCTTTCCTCTAGGTCCAATGGCCTAATTATGCTCATGTTCATGGCTCGTTGACAGTGTCTGATAAAAATCCCACATCATAGAGTGGGTCTTAATAAGAAAAAAGCTTAGTTACTCCCACAACCTCCCTGCCACTATTGCACCAGTAGGCATGTACAGCCGGGCATCGTTCTGCCTCACAGGATTTATAAGTGGATGAAACTAATGATAATTCTTATTTTTCAGTACTATGTATAGCACTGGAAATACTAGCTACTAGGGGTGAAGCTGTTGACTGAGTTACAAGCTGTGTTTCTCCATATTCTATGGCTTAATTATGTTGTTTCTTCAACAAAAGGGTCTTACTTTCAAGCTCTGGAGGCTAACCAAATACATCGGCAATAGACTGCGATGTTTAAAGGGTATATGGACACCCATTATCCAGCAACTTAAAAATATGAAACTATTCCTAATGCTGGATGACTTATTTGGTAGTATGTGATAGCTTGTTGAAGAATTGTCTCACCCCATTATATGGAAACTCCAATATCTTAACGTTTTTATTAAATATATTTCTTCATTTCATTGCTTATAGCTTTCCCATAATACTTTTGTGACTATTGAAAATGTTGTTTTCATATGTTTTTTTCTCTGTGTTTACCATTTGTATATAGGAAAGCTACAAAATTTATAGGTTTTATACACTACTATATTACTGGATATACTTTCCAGCTGTACAAGTTTCCTGGAATAGTCTTTAGGGTCATTTATGTATAAAAGTATATCATCTGCCATTAAGAATAATTTGACTTCTTCATTTTCTATTTCTATCCCTTCATTCTTCTTCAGTAGCCTTATTGTTCTAGCTAACATTTCAAGGCCCATATTTAACAGATATATAATCAGTGAAAATCCTTGTCCTGCTCTTAATTTTAATGGAAATGTTTTGAGTTTCTCTCCACATAGAATCATGTGTGTGAGCTCTGTGTAAATTGCCTTTATTGTACCAATATATGTTCCTGTAGCCCTTATCTCTTCAGGACCCTTATCATGAAAAGATGTTAGGTTTTTGTCAAAGGATTTCTCTTCTAAGATAATCATGTGGCTTTCCATTCCTTAGCCCTTTTATACAGTAGATTGTATTCATTGATTTATATGTATTGAATCATCCCTGCATCTACTAAAAGAAGCCAACTTGAACATAAGATAACCTTTTGTTGTGTTCTTCAATTTGGAGTGTAAGTGTTTTAGAGAGAATTTTACTTCTTTGTTCATAAGAGCTAGTGGTCTATAATCTTTTTGTCATTGAATCTTTGAATTTGCAAGCAGAGAAATAGTGGCTTTATAAAAAAAATTTAGGAATGTTCCTTCAGGTTTCACTTAATTGAATAAATTAAGAATTATTGATGCTAGTTCTTGTTTGAAAGTCTCAGAATTCTGTACTGAATCTATCTTGTCCTAAAGTTCTTTTAGTTGGTATATAGTTTTAATCACTGCTTCTATCTGGATGGATTTCATGTGTCAATTAAAATTATTTGTTTTAGCTTGACTTAATTTTGGAAAATTGCATATCTTAAGGAATTCATCCTTTTTTAAAGTTTTCTAGTTTGGTGGAATACAGATTTTTATAGTATGTTTTTATGATTATCTGAATTTCTTCAATGATTCTTATAATGACTTATAATTATAATTAATTTTATTAATTTATATGCCCTTTCTTTTAGTAAATAAAACTAAAAAATTGCCAATCTAATTTTTAAGAACCAATTTTTTGTTTCATTGACTTTTTGTATTTTTCATTTCTATTTAATTAATTTTAACCCTGAATTTATATTTCTCCCATCTACTCTTTTCAAATGTTTTATAAAACTTTCAATTATGTCAGTTATCCCATTTTTTTAACATTAGACCTTGTGACACTTCCTCTTAGACTTGCTTACACTCTGTCACTATGATTTTGGCATATTGTGTTCTCATCTTCATTCAGTTCTATAAAGTTTTGAGTTTTCTTCCTGATTTTTCTATGTAACCAATTTTCTTTCAGTAGTGTGTTGCTTAGTTTCAATAAATTTCTGATGTAGGTGGGTCTTCTATCTATATGTTACTTTCATCGGTTAATTAATAAAGAAAACTGCTTGGCCTGATAGGTCAGAACATAGGTAGGTGGAGTAAACAGAACAGAATGCTGGGAGGAAGAAGGCAATGAGGCAGTCGCCATGCTTCTCCAACTTGAGACGGACATAGCCTAGAATCTTTCTCAGTAAGCCACCACCTCGTGCTGCTACACAGATTATTAGAAATGGGTTAATCAAGATGTGAGAGTTAGCCAATAAGAGGCTAGAGCTAATGGGCCAAGCATTTGTGTGTTGTTATTTCGGGTATAAAGCTACCATGTGGGATCCAGGCGGGAACACAGCCTGCTGCTCCTTCTACAAATATGTACTTTCTGTGACTTATTTTATTGTTGATATCCATCTTTGATTCAAGGGGTCAAGTATGATGCAGGATGTGATTTCTATTTTCCTAAATCTATTGAACTTGGTTTGTGTCTTAATATGTGGTTAATTTTGAAGAAATTTCCTTGAGTTGAGAAAAGGAAATATATTTCTAATGTCTAGGTGGGATATTCTATAGGTGTCTCTGAGGTTAATTTTATTTATGATATTATTGAATGCCAGTGTTTCACCATTTGAAATTTGTCTAGATGAAGTATTGATGAAAGTGTGTACTGAGGTCAATTACTATCACTGTGCTGGGGTCAACATATGATTTTATATCTAATACTTTTTAATGAACTTGGGTAGCCTTGTGTTTTGCATGCTGATGTTTAGAATTGTAATATACTAAAAATTTTATTAAATAAATAAGTACTGTCCATCATAATCACTTCTGATTCTTTTGTTTTAAAGTCTATTTTGTCAGAATTTATTTTTCACACCTTTTTATTCATAAGTTACATTTAATTATAATAGTTTTCCTCTCTCTCTATTCTCAGGCGGGGGCCCTCCAATGGTGAGATGTGATTCTTAAAGGAAACTCAAGGATGTATTCTGATTCTAATCCAAACTATTATTCTGAGTCTTTTCTACTGGAAAATAGAGATCATTAATATTGAGAGTTAGTTTTGAGAAATGTTTCTTAATTCTTATTATTTTATTGCTTTGGTCATATTTTTGAAGTTATTTTGCATAACTGTTCTGTTATCATTTATTGCTGGTGTTGGTAGCCTTCCCATTAAATTGAAATATTTCTGCTAAGATCTCATGTAGAGTTGTTTTGGTGGCCATAAATTCCTTAATTTGTTTTTTATGAAGCATTTTTCTATCTTTTTTGATTATGAGAGATAGTTTTAATATTTAATATGTGTAATAGTCTGATCTTGCCTCTCTATGGTCATTCAGAGCTTGTAGAATATTAAGTCAGGCCCTTCTGACCTTCAGAGGTTTTCCTTTTAAAGTTGGATGTTTCTATAACAGGTCTGCCTTTTTTGTGACTTGATCTTTTCCTTTGTAGCTTTTATTAACATTTTTTTGTCCTATGCATTTAGTTTTATGATTATTATATGCCATGAGAGTTCACTTTCTAATTCTATCATCTGTTGTTCTTTATTAGTCTTGCATATTGTTATTAGTGGTATGGAAAAATTGTCTATATTCTGTCAATTATATTTTAAATAAGTGCTGATTGGCTGGTAGCCAAGCAAAATGTATAGGTGGAAAAACCAGACAGGATGTAGAGGTGGGGCAATGAAAACAGGAGTATTCCAGGAAGAAGGAAGCTCTTTCTGCAGTCCTGCCCAGACCACAGAAGAAGCAGAATGTGACCTACCCCACTGAAAAGGTACCAAGCCATGTGACTATCATAGATAAGAATAATAGGTTACTATAAGTTATAAGAGCTAATATGAAGCCTGAGCTAATGGGCCAATCAGTTTATAACTTATAGAGACCTCTGTGTGATTTTCTTTGGGACTTACTGGCTGTGGGAACTGGGCAGGACAGAAATCCCAACAAAGCAGACCCTCATGTTACAGAATGGCGGTCAAGTGGACAAATGCATCCACATAAAGCCTGACATTATGCCACTATTCCAAATGAAGATTAAAGAAGGATGCTGGCTTTTGAAGGAGGTATATCTTCTTGGAGTTTGTGGTTTTGTTTTGGGGATGGGCTCAGTGTAGATAGAGTCTTTTGTGAATACCCAGTCTTGTCTTTGTTGGGTAGGTGTTTAGGAATTAATTTAATGTTACCCCAATGTGGCAAATTATATGCCAATCAAATAGCTCTTGATTTTCAGTCTGGGGCCACTCTGAGTTACTGAGTTCAGAATCTTAGTTGTCCCAATTTAGGACAGGAGGTAGAGTGGTTGGTAGAAGAAAAGACATATAGGAAAAGGACTAGCTTTGCAAATCTGTAACTGGGATTCTGGGTTGGTGTTCATGCCATCCTGGAAACCAGTTGCAATAAAAAGGAAGAATTGTCTAAGAGCCTGGAGGTGGATAGGTTGGCACTGGGAATTCCTTTATGGATTTCAAGTTTAGACTTTACACTGCAAACTGCACCAGATTGATACAATTAGTAAGATTTTGTATTGTGAACAGATTGTGACTAAGAGATAGGACTCTCACCAGAAATCCTTTAGTAGAGTTTGGGGAATTCCTCGACATGGGCCTAGTGCCCAGTGGTGAGTAGGGTCAGTGAGAACTGAATTTAGAATTGGCTCCTAGAAGTTCTGGTTTGAATTTAGGGATCTGAAACCAAGTAGCCCCATATCATTAGCCTGGCAAATGAGGTGGCTGATAAGTGAGCAGGAAAGGAGAGAGAACTGACTCTCGAGAGCTCTAACTAGGTTTCTGAGTGCAGCTGTACATGGTCCTAGGTCTATTAGAGTGTGGGGTTGCTGACAGTAGAGGGTGTGAGAGCAGCTCTAGAATTTCCTACCTGAGGTTTGGGGATGAACTGCAGGTGCAGACTCTTAACATTTACAAACTGCCATGGTAGATGGGTGGCTTCTTTTGTTCTTTTTATTTTTGATATACCTGTTATAAAGTTTGGTAATTATAAGAAAGCTTATACAGTATGTTTTTTAATTATCTGTACATGGCTATAACTTATTTAAATCATCTTTAAGACAATACACGATAGCCATATACTTTATATATTCTGCACTAATGAAGTTGCATTGGTTACTTTTAATACTTATATATTTTATTTACCTTTGTGGCTGAAATTTTGCTTAATATTTTTGCCTTTAAACATATAGTAATATCATTAACTTGTACAACACCACTTAAGAGTATGTTGTATTATATTTGTCTATATATTTTTTTCACCAGTGAGATTTATTCATTATGTTGGTGAACCTCATTGGGTTTTGTTGTCTAGAAAAATGTTCATATGTTTTTCCTTGTTTCTTTTGCCTGGTATAGCTTTCTTGACTATCATATTATTTTACCCCCACTTTGTCTAAAATCACTAATATTTCTACTTAAAATTTCATTATGAAGTTTCCAGGTTATATGATGAGTTGTTTTTCTCATATTTATCTCAAAACTCAGTGTCCGTGACTTTTGAAAATATAACTCTAATGTGTCTCAGAACAAACATTTTAATTGGTATCTTTTAATATTCTTGTATTTAGTTTATTTATGTAATGTGTTGTTGGTGGTGTGTCTGTGTTTGTGTGTGTGTTCATGTGTTACCATGTGACTGATGAATAGCATGTGGATATGAGAGGTCAGACCTTTGACTTTTTATGAGACAGGGTGCCTTTGCCTACTGCTGTTTAAGACAGGGTAGCTAGCTGGTCCTGGAGCATCTGAGGAGCCCCTGTCTCTGCTTCCCATCTCACCCCTGGAGCACTGGGGGAATACAAATGCAAGGCACTTTACCTGGCTTTGTGTAGATTCTCAGTATCCAAAATTAGATCCTCAACTTTGAGCAGCAGATAATTGACAGGTTGAGATATCTCTTCAGTGCAATTTTTTTAAAAAGACAGTTGATTAGATCTGCTTGCCTCCTGAGTGCTGGGATTAAAGGCATGCACCACCACCACCCAGTTACTTCCTAATTTTTTATAGTCATTATTGATCATTATGTAAAATAATTATCCCCATTTTAGTGACTTGAACACACATGCATATGTGACCTCAGCATCTCAGTGAATCAGGAATTTAGGCATAGCCTTGTTGAAGTTTTTCCTCTGGGCCTCACTAGTCTATAAGTGAGGTACAATTCAACAAATGGCCTCATGTGGAGATCCAACAGGGAATAAACCCACTTTGTTACCCTTCTGCATTCCTTTCTTAGCAGGGGTTCTGCTAGCAGTACACAGAATCTTCTGTTTCCTATCTTCTGCTGTGTTGGAACCTCCTACAGTTCTCTTCTACCCTGAAAACGCACTCTCTCAATATATTCCAAGGGAAACTTAGAAAATTTTGCAATTTAACAACTAACGCTCCTCGGAAAAACTCAACGGTATTGATTATGACTGTTAATGTACTCTATACTATTTGCTTTAATCAATATTCTTAATGAACCTAGTCTTTTCTTTTAATTTTCAACTTTATTACAAAAACTTGCCGGGGAATTGAAACAGATTTCCATTGTCGAGTGCATAATTTCTGGAAGAAATACATCATTAAACTGCGGGTTTTCATTCATTTGCAGGGGCATAAATATAGTAACACAAAGACTACATGTATTGCTTTGCAAAAAGGAAGCTCAAGGATTCCTAAAGATTATGTTCTAGTTAAAAATACGTTCTTTAAACATGAGAAAGAAAGTCAGGACCGTGAGGGAACCTCCATCTGGCGATAGATGAAGAAAATGACTGAGCCCCACATTGGAGCACTGGACTGAGCTCCCAAGGTCCTGATGAGGAGCAGAAGGAGAGAGAACATGAGAAAGTCAGGAACGTGAGGGGTGCGTTCACTCATGGAGACGGTGGGACAGACTAATGGGAGATCACCAACTCCAGTTGGAATGGGACTGATGGATCATGCGACCAAACCCGTCTCTCTGAATGTGGCCAACAGCGGGGGCTGACTGAGAAGCAAAGGACAATGGCTCTGGGCTCTGATTCTTCTGCATGGACGGGCTCTGTGGGAGCCTTATCAGCTTGGTCGATCACCTTCCTGGACCTGGGGGGAGTTGGGAGGACCTTGGGCTTAGCATAGAGTGGGGAACCCTGATGGCTCCTTGGCCTTGAGAGGGAGGGAGGGGAGGTATGGGTGGAGGGGAGGGAAGGGGGAGGAGGAGGGGAGGGAAGGGGGAGGAGGAGGGGAGGGAAGGGGGAGGAGGAGGGGAGGAGATGGAAATTTTTAAATATAAAAAAATAAACCATGAGAAAAAAAAACACGTTCTTTACATGGGCTGCTTCTAAGGCAGGAAGGAAGATGTCCATCTCATTGGGATAGTGGCCTTGTCATTTGTCATAATTTTGGAAGCAAAAGAATTAGTGGAGAATGAATTCATTATGTGCCATGTAAAGTTTAATAGGTCATACATAATATAGTTTAAAAGTTAACATAATATCCTTGGTGAAGCCTGTCATTGGCAAAAGTGAGTCGTTAATAAAGACCATTTCACCAGAATAAAGAAATGGGAGAGGATGAAGCATGAGAACTAACTATGGTGGCACGCCGCATGTGTAAAGATGTCACCAAGCTACTCTTTATTGTGAATATTAATCTAAAAAACTTTATCAAACCATAATTTTATACATTTCCCATTTGGTAGTAATATGAATAATATTACAAGAATGCGCAAGTAAATATAATAAATCCGATATCCTTTAACATATAGAAATAAGTTAGTATTATATATTCACTAATTCAAGTCTCATGCTTGCTTTTTTTCATCTAAAAAATCTAATAAAAAATCTAATAAGTTGACTTGCATTTATTTAAGGACCTCCACAAGCCCACCTCATATCTAGACTTTCCATTCTTCTTCCATGCTCTAGTCTGGTGGGCACCCCTACCTCTTCAGCAATGCCCTTTCGGCAACCTCCCAGATATAGTCAGGGTCCCACAACCAGTGTATCATCCTAGGCTGATCTTCTCTGCCTTCACTGCAGAGGGGCTCTAGGCTTAAGCCACTATTCTGCCTCCTTATCTCTTAAACCAGAGGATTGTCCCATGTCATACTGCATCTTTTTCACTTAGATCTATCTACCTGTACACTCCTATATTGGAGCAGGAAGTACATCTTCTATACCATTTCAGTTCCTTAGGTCCAGCTGATTCCATTCCATCAAGACATTTCCAATGTTGAGACCAAACCTGCCACCTTCTCTTCCCTTCTCTTTCCCCTGCTCTATCTTTAACAAACACGGAAATAACAAATGAGGTCCACATGCCTCACATTGAAGGAATGCCAACAATATGGAAGATCCAGCCAGTTCCTTCTCTTCAGCACCTCATAGTCCAGTAGAAATGCTTTCCAATGAAAATTCCCTCAATGACAATGGCACTGGGATTTGTCTCTACTGCATGTACTGGCTTTTTGGGATCGTAATCTCCTTGGATGTATACCTTGCTCTACCTGGATGTAGTGGGGAGGGCCTTGAACTCTCCACAGGGCAGGGAGCATTTCTCTCTCTTAAGATTGGAGGGGGTGAGAGGGAGGTTGTGTGGATGGAGTGGAAGTGGAGTGGGAGGAAGCAAGGTGTGGGAATTTGAATTGGTATTTTTTAAAGTAATAAAATAAAATAATAAAGAAAAGAACATCCCCTCAATGAAAAGGATGACACACAATAACATGCCAAATGCTATGAAGAAAAGCCCATGAGGCCTCAATCCAGTACTGAGATCTATAAGCAACCAAATAAAGCTCTGATCAGGAGACGTGATCTGCCCCAGGGAACAGAGCACTAATTGCTGTCTAGTGAATATGCTGAAAATATATATACAAGTAGTAATAAGTGGACAGAACAGACTATATTTAGAATACACATACATGCATAATATGGATGATACATGTAATAGCAGTTAATAAAATGAGACTATGAAGGTGAAGGAAGCAAAGAAGGGGATCATAGGAGGATTTGGAGGGAGGAAAGGGAGAAATGTTGTAATTAAATTATTCTTGTTTCACATAAGTACTTGTTATTTTTTATTTTGACACATAGTTTTGCATCCTTTTGGGGTATTTGTGATATACTATTAATTAATTTATAATGATAAAATTAGCGTAGTTGTCATTGTTTTTTATTGATTTTATTGAGCTATACATTTTTCTCTGCTCCCCCCTTCTCTCCTCCCCTTTAACCCTCTCGCATGGTCCCCATTTTCCCAATTTACCCAGGAGATCTTGTCTTTTTCTACTTCCCATGTAAATTAGATTCTTGTATGTCTCATTGTTACAACCCTAAGAACTTATTTTATCTTTGTACAGAGAATTTCCCGTTCTTCTGGTTCTTCATAAGATTTAAAGTAAATTATTGTAAAATCACTCAAAACTGTTGTTCAGATCTATAAATATGAGCTTATTGGCTTTCTTTCAGGATATTCAATCTACTGATAAAAATCTGGTCTTAAAAAAATGATATATATTGATGTAAATATTTGTTTAATACATTTATGCATTCTGATATTAGGTACATGCAATTTATAATTTTTTATAGCATCTCAAATGCCTAACACATATGATCGTGGCTGCAGAAATCAGGTTTTATTTACTAATTGTATTTTATCATACAATTGGTGACTCAAGTAAATGCGGTAAACTGTAGAAAAAGACAATAGCAAGTGACAAGTAGAATTATTCTTCCAAAGCCTGGGAAACTACAAGAAGTTGAACGAGCCTCCTGAAATTAATCATCACTTAGCAACATTAGAAAAAGTGTTTTTCTTGAGGGCAAAAGATATGATACTTTGGACTGAAAATATGTCAGACATTAAATGCATGGTATTTGATAAAATAATTTGTATTACCTTATGATGAACATGATAGGAAATTATTAAGGAAATTAAAAACATCAGGTTGAAAGTGTTCTGTTTAGTAACTAGTTGTAATGACAGATAGAATAAAAGATGTGACAGTCCAAAAAGGACAAGGTATAGTCATGAATATAAATACTATATGAAGAATAAAGGGTCAAGGAGCATTCATAGACGTATCAGTCCAACTTTAATTAGTAAGTAGACTTATTTTTGACATTTGCCCTAGTCAGCCTATTAAAAACATTAGTCTCCAGTGGATGCTTTTTCAAGTATCAGTTAGCAAATTGCCAACAAAATTTATAGCTATTCTACTATTTTATCCACCCCTCCTCTTCTAATTTCTGATTATGCCTTAGTTTTTTTTATGACAACAATATAAAACAGACAAAGCATCGTCATAAGCAAGTGCAGTGCCTGAGATATATTTGACTACTGTAAGACAAGAAGTGACAGACACTTGATTCCATAGACCATGTTGAAAAGGACAATTTTTGGAGATTTGAAATACTTAAGAATCTTCCATAGTATTATCACCATGGAAAAAGGTTACAATCATAACAAAACTAGACTACAGCTGATTTTACTGTTCATATATAGTAAAATAAAATGCATGTAATAAAGTTGGGATTCTCTATACTAGAGATACTGGAACATATCAAATGAGAGTGAAGAAGCAGACTTACACACATGGAAAAAGTCCAGTAAATTTTGTTGTGATGACTGAGGAAAACTTGGGAAGAACCTTGACAGTTGCCAGGTTCTGTGAACTGGGAAGCTTTCATTGCTCAACACATGATTCTAGAAATTTGTTCCATGAGAGACAAAGGAGAGCCCTGAGTTTTCATTATCATGTGTGGTCTCAGAAGACGAGTGTTACAAATGATTCTACAGCAGAGCCAGGACTAGAGCTATGGACATCACTCCATCATGGTAAGTCTTTCAGGAGTTCCATTCTAGAGGACAGAAGGTCAGATGATTACTGGTGAATACACATACATCCAATGATTCTTTGCCAATTGTTCAGATTAGGGTCATGGAATTCCTTTTAAATATTTTCTAGTCTTGTCTCTGTTCTCTGTCGATTATATATATATTTGTTGCTCTTGTTTGTCAGAACAACTGTCATTATGATGGACACAGCTCTATTTATAGGAAAACCAGCATTATAATTTTAGCGTGAAAATTAAAACACATGTTCATATATTTTCAAAACATGTCTGCATTATATATGACATTTACTACTAATAATAGTACAAAGGAAACTGCTATATAGACCTAGATTTTTCTTAATTCTTTTGAATTTTTACAAAAGTACTTAATTTCATCATTGAGAATTTATCAGTTAGCCACATGCTCATTTGTTTGTTATTTTTTTAACAGGGTTTCATGCAGGTTCCTGTCTTTGCTATGTAATCTTGAACTACTGGTCTTTCTGCCTCCATTGTCTGAGTGCTGAAATTGCAGACCTCAGAATGAGAAACTTATCTCATTTGGCAGTTGGTATAGGGCTTGTTTCAGAATAGAGTTGTTCATGGAATTCAATATTCTCTAAATAATGGAGAGCTTGACTGGTAAGTGTCTAGCTACTGGTGAATTTGCTAAAGATAAAGGGAGACTTTGCTATCATTCTGTACCAGTTTTTCTTTTTTCCTCTCTTATTATTTTTTTTAAAGAAAACAGGCTATCTTTTTTTCTTTATACATACACAATTTTTTACACTCTAATAATTATGAAATATGAATCAACGTCATCATGGACAGTGACCTAGCACGTCAGATTTTGAACATAAGTCCACGATGCTCTCTCAAAGATCTCTTTCCAGAAGTGTTTTCTTCCGCAGCCATTTGACATTCTATATGGTAACTCCCCCTCCCCATTTCTTCATTGGTAAGTTTCCCCCACCAATCAGATACTTTTTGTTTTTAAAGATGATGATACAGGACAGCGAAGCTAATTTAGTGGTTAAAGGAGATGCATCATAATCATGAGGTCCTGAGTTTGAACACCAGTACTTGTTTTTCAGCCTGGCATGGTGACATGTGCTTGGAATTCTAGCAGTGGGGAGCAGAGACAGAAAGAATGTTGGCACTGGCTGTCCAGCCAGTCTAAACCTATTCTTGAGCCTCAGGTTATGGGAAAGTCTCTGTGCCAAAACCAAGGTAGATAATAACTTTGGAGTTATTCCCAAGGTTGCCCTTTAGCCTCCCCTCTACACACACATTCTTCTCTACACACATACACACTCACACAATCCACATAAACACATAAATATTTACAATAAAATACAAAAAATTAAAAAGTCAATAAAAAAATCAACGTATGTACCTCTTATTTACCAACACTGTCAACTGAATTTGGTCTCCACACAAATGCACTAGCATTTGCGCACCCACACACATGTACATGTGAAGAGGCCCACAACCCACACAACCTGAGAATTAATGCTTACAGCACACAAATACACAATCCTGATGAATAGAAATTTTAAAATCCATGTGGAAATAGTACTTGACATGAAACAGTTTTCTGCTGTCTGTGCCAATGAGAAGTGGTGAACCAAAATGAGCATTGAACCTGTACTTCATAAGTAGGGAATTTTTTAGCAATGGCCTAAATCACCAGGACTTAAATTCAGTAATTATAATTTGTAAAAAAATATAGACAATATCAATTTTAACTTTAGGATTGTGTAGGTCTTTTTAAAAAACTGAAAAGCAGAATCATTTAAGAATAATGTTGAAAAAGAGGAAACTTTTATAAAGCTAGAGGGTGTATGAGAAACATACTTCTCCAGGAACAGTTAACTTTTACACAGTTCAAAAGAAAGTCTACATAGAATGTTGACACATCTTGACCAAACACCAATTTGTGTTAGCCCATACTCTGTCAAATTTTATTCTAACACAACTTAATCATAGTTTTACTGCACCTGTGTCTCTCTTTCTTTTCCATGTTTCTTTAATCCTGATGTTCTGATGGGCCAACTTGAACAGAATAGGGACCAGGGAAGGCTAGTGTTGCATGTAAAACAGAACGTAGGCCGCAGACTGTAGGGCCTTCTATCCCTCTGCTCTCTCATTAAATGTGGTGGCTCTGAATGAGACCCTGGTGCATGTGAGAATGACTTGCCTGCAGCTTTTGTTATGGAGGTTGCTTTTCCTGTCTGTATGGCCCAAACTGGATATGTTTAATACAATATCCACCCCCCAAGAAGTAGGGATACATTTAAGAGTAACTGACATTAATAAAGACAAAAACTTTAAGGGCTGGCTGTTCACTACCCTGCACATTGGAGGACAGAGACACCTTATTATCACAAATGGCAAGAAAAAAAAATTCCTGATTTTCAGACACTTCTTACCTTGTTCACCTACACTGACCAAGGTTGAGAAACAGCCTTTTGTCTAGAGTGACTGCTATTATCATGACTATATGCACGAAGACCAGAATCCATAGTTGTTCTAAGCACCTATTAGGGAACTTTTTAAGGCATACTCGAGAGATAAATGGCATTATTTATGACAACATGCCCTGGAGCCCTTCCTCCACATTTGCATATCTAGTTTACAAAGTGAACCACAGTCGCTCTCATAGAGATGTAGATTAAAAGTGGACCACAGTCGCTCTCACAGAGATGTAGATTAAAAGTGGACCACAGTCGCTCTCACGGAGATGTAGATTAACAGAAGACGAAATAGAATGGCAGAAGAAACTTCAAGAGTAAAATAATCAGAGTGAGACAAAACAGTTATGAGAACTGGTGGCTTATAAAAGGATTATTGAATATCTTATGGCATTAGATAATAAACAGTTTTTTTTTTAACCTGGGAAGTCTTATAGCCAATCAGCATCAGGTATTTACACTTATCAGCAGAATGAATGGTTATTATGTTCAAAGAGAAGCCAGATTCAGTATGATATTGTCTAGTTCTAGCCTGTACATTTTATTTTTTCTTTAAGGTGAAAAAAAATTCTACTTTATACGTCTGCCGTCATCTCTGTTCATGAATTGGTGGGCAACTAAATTATTCCTTTTCCTAGCTGCTGTGCAGAGCACAGCAGTGCACATGAATGTCTAAGTGTCTCTGCAGTAGTCCTTAGGGCATATGCCCAGAAGTGCTATAGATAAAGAATGTGGAAGTTCTATACTTTCTAGCTTTTGGAGAAACCCCACACTGTTTTCTGCAGGGGATTCACTAGCTACAATAACAACAGTAGATAGTTATTTCTCTTCCAACAACTTCACTAGCATTTGTTGTAAGTTGTTTCCATGATGATAATCTTTCTAAATAGGGTATGATGCAATCTCATAGTAGTTTTAGTCTGCATTTCTCTAATTGGGTTGTTTTAACACTTTCATAAGAATGTATTTGTGCTTTTGTATGAATGCATGCCTGTGCATACTGCAACACACTGAGTGTAAGATTCCAGAGTTGCTTCTCTTATTGCACCTTGATTTGTCAGGATCTACCTTTTTACTCAAGGCTAGCTGGCCCATAAACTTCCAAGCAATTTTTCTGCTTCCAGCTCCCACTACCCCTTAGGACTACTATAATTATAGAACCTGCTATAATTACAGAAGTAGTATAATCTTCCTACAAATGTGCTAGTGTTTAAACTCAGGCCATCAGACATGCATGTAAAGCTAGAGGGTGTATGAGAAACATACTTCTCTAGGAACAGTTAAATTTTACACAGTTCAACAGAAAGTCTACATAGAATGTTGACACATCTTGACCAAACACCAGTTTGTTTCAATGTTTCATCTCAGTTTCCTTCATTTAAGAAAAATGGAGAAAATATTAGAACATAAAAAGATCTCCCACACTCATGGCTCAGTAGGATTAACAGAGTAAAAATGGTCATCTTACCAAAAGCAATCAATAGATTCAATGCAAGTCCCATCCAAATTTCAACAGAATTCTTTACAAACCTTCAAAGAGTAATATTCATCTCTACATGGAAAAACAAAAACAAAAACAAAAGAATAACTAAAACTCTCCTGTAAAAATAAAATAACCGCCAGAGGCATCACTATCCCTGATCTCAAGCTCGACTACAGTGTAATAAGAAGGCTGCTAGTTTGTTCCTGGTCACTTAGCCAGAAATAATCACACAAAATTGTATTAATTAAAACACTGCTTGGCCCATTAACTCTAGATCCTTATTGGCTAACTCTTATATCTTAATTTAACCCATCTCCATTAATCTGTGTATTGACATGAGGTTATGGCTTACCAGCCAAGTTTTAGCATGTCTGTCTCTGGCAGCTCCATAGCTTTTCTCTGACTCTGCCCTTATTCTCCCAGCATTCAGTTTAGTTTTTCCTGTCTACCTTTGTTGTTTTGCCCTATTAGGCCAAGCCAGTTTTCTTATTAATTAACCAATCGTATTCACAGCATACAAAGTAGAATCTCACGTCATTTCAGAGCTGTAATAATAAAACAGCATGATATTGTCTTAAAAACAGACATGTGGATCAATGGAAATCAAATCAGTCACCCAGACATAAGTCCACATACCTGTGGTCACTTGATTTTGAAAAAAAAATGAAACTATACAATGGAGAAAAGAAAGCATCTTCAGCAAATGACAGTGATATAACTGGATGTCAGCATGTAGAAGAATGCAAATAGATCCATATCTATCACCCTGCATAAAACTCAAGTCCAAGTTTTATGCATGAATACTTGTATTTTGATCTTATCTATCCCCAATAACCTTTTCAGTCTCTCCCTATTGCCCAATATAGTTTATGTCCAATTTCATTCCACTGAATAAAATTAGTATTTGTTGTAGGGAGACCGCTTATTTGTTTCCCAGCTGCCCAGACTCCCGAAATAACCACACAGAAACTGCTTTAATTAAATCACTGCTTGTCCTATTAGCTCTAACTTTTTATTGGCTAGCTTTTCTAATTTAATTTAACCCATTTCCTTTTTTTTATATTTTATCATGAGGGTCGTGACCTACTGCAAGGTTCCAGTGTGTCTGTCTACAGCAACGGCTCCATGGTTTCTCTCCAACTCCGTCTTCTTTTTTCTGGCTTTCAGTTTAGTTTTCTCTGCCTAGTTCTACTCTACCCTATCACAGGCCTAAGATAGTTTCTTATTAACCAGTGGTATTCACAGCATGCCGTGTGGAATCCCACATCAAGTATTGACCATAAGTGTACTAGCATGGTATACCTGTACATGGAAAACCTATCAGTACCACACCCACAATTTTCTCTTTCTCAGAAGGTGTGTACTCTTGCAAGAGTCTCAGATAGCATTAGGAACTTACAATCCCCTTCTTCTTTGCTGGAAGTTTGACTGACTTGATCTCATGGTAGTCTTGTTCAGGTAGCCACAATGGATGTTGAGTTCCTGTGGGCAAGGATCCCATCCTGTCCAGTAGATAGTATTTCCTAACTCTCCTAACCTATCCATGGCTGTTATGTTCTATCCATCCATGCCCCTGACCTGAGTGTGGGTGTGGATGACATAAATGTTCCATATACAGCCAAGCACTCACTTTCAGTACTTTGCTGAGTGTGAAATTCACATCGATCTTGGAATTTTATCTCTTCATTTTTAATCAATTCTAAGAATGTTTAAATTTCTTTTTGATTTCTTCTGAGACCCAATCTTCATTAATGCAGAGCCCCAGTCATCACTGGTAGTGAGCTAAATTAATCTTAATGAGTTTGAATTTTCTGTAATATCATTTAATATTACTTTCTGAATTTTTAACATTGTGTCTCTCATTCATTTTGCTTGTTTGCTTGTTTTTGGTCAGAAATTAGAATTGCAACACCCACTTGTTTCCACTCACATTTGTTTGGAACACCTTTTTCAATCCCTTTACCTGAAAAGAACGTTTATCTCGGAAGGTAATATATTTCTGGAGTCAGCAAATATGCAGATACTATTATTTTGTTTTGTTTTTTATTTAATCTGTTAATCTCTGTCTTTTGATTAGAGATTTGAGACTATTATATTCTGAGTCAATTTTGAAAGGTATGTGCTAGCTCTAACATTTCAGTGATTCCTAGTGTTTGGTGTTGTCCAGCTACTGTAGTAGCATATGTTCATCATTTCCCAGGTTTATAGTAACCCTCATGGGATCCTCTAAAGAGCTGGTGTAGAAGGAAAAAGCAACTCCTTTATCCTGGCTTTTATTTCTCTATCAGTTATGGAGAAGGTTTGGCTTGGTATGGTAATCTTAGTTAGCAGTTGGCAGGTCACAATTTGAGCTACACCTTTCCATGCTCTTCTGGCTCACAGATGGGGCCGTATGACTTAGAACTTACCAAGCTACAGTTTCCTGTGATTTGGTCTTGCACTCACAGTTCTTTATACTTTCTTCTGTCTTAACTGTAAAATGGAATTAGATATTTCTTTCCTGGGCCTGTGTGTTTGATGCTCCATCTGCATCTTGCCCTTGGATTGGCTCCCTTTCTGTAGATTTAGGATATTTTTCATTTGTTTACATTGAAAATTTTATTCTGTATAATTTGTATGGAGTACCTTGTTGTCTTCTATGCCAATCATTCATAAGTTTGTTATTTTCATAGTGTCCAGAGCTCTTGAGAATTTCATTCATATGAGTATTTTGTTGTTGAATTTATTGTTTTCCTTGACTGAATGAATCTAACCCTCTACTTGTCTTTGAGCCCTGATATCCTGATTTCCCCCAGTATATTCAATTGGTTAGGATTTCTACTGATCTTTTCCTTTGAATTTTTGAATTGTTATTTCCAGAAGAAAAAACAAACTGAAAGTTTGGCACCAGAAATTGCACCTAAGTCAGCCTTACTGCGGGCATTGGTAGTTGAATGAGAGATTTTAAAAGAGATGGGTTGTATGGAGCTTTTCTGAGCTTTTCTGTTATTTGTATTTATGTGTGTGTGTGTGTTTAGATTTGCACACCAGGAGTTAGATCATTCCATGTTGTCTTACTAAGGTCACTATCCTTTCTTTTGTAAGTGTTTACACTGTGTGGAAGAATGTCATGATAGGGTTATGCTGCCATTTCCCACTATAAAACTTGGGATCAATTTACCAAGTCTTCTATTATAAAAACAGTCACTATGCAGAGAAGACTCAGTATTACAAACAGAGCAATAGTCTACTGTATAATTGTCACTTCTTAAACAGCAATCGTTTCATGTAATGAAGAAACACTATTAACATTGTATGCACAAACAGAATTTATTGTGGGTAGGACTGGGGAAAAGGTAGGAAAACTGTGCCAAAGGATAGATCAAACAGAGAAAATTAGCAATTCAGTCAGATAATGTGGATCAGAGTTTGCCCGCAGGGTGATAAAGAACAGGTAAGATTGGTTTCTTTGGGAGAAGAGAGAATAAAAGCAAAGAATAAAGTGAAAGGAAGAAAAAGGATAGAAGAACATAACCACAAAAGGGAGAAAGAAAGTGTGGAAAAAAGGAGGAGGAGGAAGAGGAGGAGGAGGAAGAGGAGGAGGAGGAGGAGGAGGAGGAGAAAAGCTATACAGAGTAAGAATAAAATATAGTAGAGATGGCATGATTTAAAACCTTGGAGTTTTAGTATAGACAGAAAATAGAATAATAGAAAGTTGAATAGGCATGTAGTATATGAAAACTGACTGACCTGGCTCTTATCTGGAGTCCATTCATGTTCCTTACCCACAGATGGAAGGCAGACTCAATGTATGCCTCTCATGAGAGCTGCCTAAAGATATGCATGTGTTCTTTGAATTTATGGATATTTTAAAATCAAGTAGGTTGATACCTCATTTTTAAAAAAAAAAAAAAAAAAGACTGCCTAGAGTACCCTAGAACTTTTCTCATCCCATATGTAGGCTAGAACTTTTTTCTTTTAATTTTGTTCAAGAATCAAGTTGGAATTCTACCAGTCAGGGTGTTGAATCTCCAGACCCCTTTACTCAGGGCGAATATGTTAATGCCATAAATTCTTCCACTCTCGTAACTCATCATATTTCTTTTTGTTGCCCTTATCTGTTACTTCTTTCATCAGTTTCATAGTTGCCAATGTAGACATCTGCAATCCCTCTGTTTAACCATATTCCTAGGACCAAAGACCTCAACATAAAACCAACCACACTAAACCTCATAGAAGAGAAAGGGGGAAGTACACTTGAATGTATTGGCACAGGAGATCACTTCCTAAATATAATCCAAGTAGCAGAGACACTGAGAGAAATAATTAATAAATGGGACCTCCTGAAACTGAAAAGTTTCTGAAAGCGAAGGACATGGTCAACAAGACAAAATGGTGACCTACAGAATGTGATTGTCTTCACCAACCCCACATCAGACAGAGAATTTGAAACTGTTTCTAGAATTTCCTACCATAAGTCCTGGTTTAATCTGCAGGTTCAGACTCCAAACAGTCAATGAATGACAAGGTACATGGATGGCTTGCTTTTTGTTCTCTTAATCTTTTATGTGCCTATTATGAAATCTTGTGATTACTAAAAAGAATAGACAAAGTATTGTTAATTTCTAATAATCTTATAACAACTTAACTGATATCAAAACTCTTTGCAAAGTACATGTGACATTATCCATATGATGGATTCTATAGATTTGCCACATGCCACACCTTCCATAAATATAGATCCTATAGATAGACAAGCTCCTATTAAGGATCTCTGGGAGTATCCAATGTGGTCTAGAACACGTGGATAGTGCAAAGGTCACCAAGCTATTCAGCAAATCCATGATCAACATTCTTGGCAGAAAATAGCTTATATATACCTCCTTTCGAGGGAACAACCCTGTGTGTTTAGTATGCCTGGTCCCCCTAGTCTTGGGCATGAGGACCTCCATACCTCTCACTGCTTCTGGTTTAATATTTTCATGGGATTCTGGATTGTGACATTGGGTGAGTCTCTGCATCTATATCTATTTCTTCTGCCTTTTCTTGGGCATTTTTTTTCTTCTGGTTGCTTGTTTTGTTCCATTCCAGTGTGGTAATTCCTGTCTTATCATATTATATTATAATATATTAAATTATAATAATTCCTTAGAGGGCTGTCGTTTTATTCTAATGAGAGACAGAAATGGGGTGGATCCAGATATAAGGAAAATTGGAGAGGAACTCTGAGGAGTAAAGTGAGGGGAAGCCACAATCAAGGTATACTATGTGAAAAAAATATATTGCTATTTTTCCATATTGATCTCTCAATATCTGTTTAGTATACTTAGTTGTTCTGATATTAAATGCATATGTATATGTATGTGCAATACATTTAAAGAATAGAAGGAACTGATATATTAATCATTTATGAATTTGGCTGTTAAAATGGTTTTGTCTTGCTTAATAACTATATTTAATGATATAATTAGTAATTCATGTGAATGAGGAAAGACTTGGACACATATAATCATGAGAAACAAATAGCATTAGGTTTACACAGCCCAAGTAACTAGCAGAAATTAAAGAGGCATCCTAAAGTTAATCTTAACTTGGCAACATCAAAGGAAGTGTGGCCCTGTGGCCAATGTGATATTGAGATTCTAGATAACAAATTTGTCAAATAGTAAATGTATGCCATTTAATTCCATCAGATTTTTGTCTTATTATGAGTGTGATAGAACATTGTTAAGATTAAAAATATAATATCAAAATTTATCCATTAAGTGACCAGCTATTATCAAAAAATTTATCACTATTCTGTTATTTAATTCATCCCTTTTCTTCTAAGTTCTGTTAATGCCTTAGTCTTTCATGGCAGTAATATAAGCTAGGCAAAGAATCTTCATGTGCAGGTGTTCAGTGTCTCTGAAATGATTAATTGACCAATGAAAGAAGAGAAGTGATAGAAATTTGATTCCTTAGACTATGTTGTAAAAGAGGTGGGGCAATTCTTGGGGGGTTTGAAATATGTAAAGTCTTTCATAGTATTGTTCACTTTTGAGAAAATACAATTAAAAATGTTACAACATGAACAAAAAGTACAGAGTTCAGATGATTTTATTGTAAATGAGGAATACAAAAAAAATGGATGTGAGAAAATGGGATTCTTCCATACTAGAGATACAGGAGCATCTCAAATAAGGGTGAGGAAGCAGACTTACTCACATGGAAGAAGTCCTGGTAACTTTGGTTGAAATGGCTGAGGAGCAGTTGGAAGAACATCATCAGTTGCCAGGTTCTGTGGACTTGGCGACTTCTATTGCTAGGCACAGGATTCTAGAACTTTGTGTATGAGAGACAAAGGAGAGTCCTGAGTTCTCTTTATCATGTGTGGTCTCAGAAGATTAGTGTTACAAGTGATTCTACAGCAGAGCCAGAATTAGAGCTATGGGCATCACTCCATCATGGTAAGTCTTTCAGGAATTCTGTTTTACATGAAATAAAGATAGATGATTTCCAGGTGAAGAAACACACATTCCATGATTTTTCCAATTATTCATATTTGTGTCACGAAATTCCCTCTAAATATTTTCTAGCCTCTATTTGAAGATTATGCAAGAGTTTTCAAAACACAGTCCGGTATTCTATAAATGACAGTCAACATGAGTGGCACTTGGCCGTTGAAGAGTTTGATCATGTTGTGGAGCGCAAAAGGCAATGGATGGATGTTAGTGTTTGTGAGTCAGCTGAAAGTCACTGTTATCACACCGTACTATTGTTTGAATGAAAGTGTTGTGTTTTCTCAGGAGCTAGGATCTTCAGAATCATTTTATACAGTAATTTCATGAATCCAGTATCAGACACTGTCAGATGACCAGAGGTTTTTGTTTTTTTTTTTTTTTCATTCTTTCTTTTTTCTATTACCTACTTCTGGAGTAACTTTTTCCAAGACAACATTTCTCCATGTAACTTTGGAGCCTGTCCTGGAACTAGCTCTTGTAGACCAGGCTGGCCTTGAACTCACAGAGATCCACCTGCCTCTGCCTTCCAAGTGCTGGGATTAAAGGCATGTGCCACCCACCACTGCTTGGCCCTGGAATAACATTTTAATAATAAATTCTGAAACTCACTTTGGTACAATCTCAACAATGCTACATTAGTGTTTTACAAATCTTTTTTATTAATGTAAAAACTTATACTTTGTAGTAATTATCAAACTTAAGTGAAACAGTCATGGACAGTATTTCAGCAAACTTTTTTTATTTTTGGAGTTTTAATAATTTTAGCATATTCACTTCAAAAATCTCTTTTACTGCCCAGTTTTCTGCTGTGGCTTGCCTCAGTTACTGTAGTAATAGTTCCCTTTTCTTACTTGATTAGCTTTCCTGAGGAATTAACCCTGTTAGTAGTGTGAAGATAAAGATAGAGGACAGGATAATTTGCTTAAATAGTGAAATAGTAAATTTTGATCAAAAGCGTAATTCCTATCAGTCAGAAATAGTAACATGTTTTTGTAATCCCAGCACTGGGGAGGCAGAATCAGGAAGATTGCTAGGACCAACCTAACCTCTCTAGTGAGAACCAAGTCAGTGACAAAAACTCAGTGTCAAAACTGAAGTTGGAAAACAACTTTGGAAAGACAGGCAAAGTCAACCTTTGGCCTCTACACACACCAAACCCCAAATTCACAGACACCCACCATATCTGCTTATACACCCATGCACATAAATGCACAAAGAAAACAAATAAAATAGAAATGTATAAAGAATAAAACAAAGTCAATGTGTATATTTCCTCAATACCAGCATTTTAGCATGAACTGTGGCCTCAATGCATATGCACCAACACAAATGCAAACCCCTCCCCCACAATCCACATATGACCATGGACATTACCTGGACGTTCATGCCCACCAGTTACACTACAATGACAAATGAAAATCGAAATCCAGAGGAATACAAAACAATTCTCCTTAAACAATTTCCCATCACAGATGGCAGTAGGTCAGGAAGCGAAGTGACATTCAACCTGTACTAACTAAGCAGGAATTTATTTTTATTTTACAACTTAAATCACCAGGGCTGAAGTTCAATAATAACATTTTTGAAAAACAGTCAGTGTCAACTTTGAGTTGAGAGTTCTAGCTGCTGTTTAGGAAAGCTGTACATGAGACTCCATAGAAATGTTCTGATAAAATGAGATACTTTTGAATGATGAAGGTTTAAGAGAAACATGTTTCTTCAGGAACAAGTATACTTTACCAAAATTAAGCTGAAAATCCATTCACATGGTTGACACAACTTGGATCAAATTCTCATCCATTTTAGCCCTGTTGTTTTAGGTCTCTTGTTTTAATTTCTTTTTAAAAAGTGTTCTCTTTTCTTTTTTTTTTTTGTTTACTACATATCCATCCCAGTTCCCCTTCTCTCCTCTTCTCCTGCTCCCCACTTCCCCCACATCCCACACCATTCATTCCTCAGAGAGGCTAAGGCCTCCCCTGAGAAATCAACTAAGTCTGTCCCACTATCTCCTTGAGGCAAGACCAAGTGATTCGCCAGATGAAGACATCGTTGTGACACTGAGTCTGTGTGGGAATAACATGATTGAAGAAGGAACACAGTGTGACTGTGGATCCACAAAAAATGTTAAAAGGATCCATGCTGTCCAAAGGACTGTGTTCTAAAACCCCATGCTGGCTGTGCTCTTGGACTATGTTGCAGAGAGAGACTACAGGTTTATGCCAATGGGTGCAGAGGGTAGAGCACAGACAAGTGCATGTGCCCTTCCAGAGAGGCATGATGGAACTTCAGCTGAGTGTCCTGAAGGCGTGAACGTGTATGATGGTGGCCCTTGTAAGGGTGGTATTTGCTATGGAAGTTGATGTAACACTCATGAGGGACAGAGTCAGGATATTTTTGGCCCTGAAGCCAAGAGTTCACATGAGAAGTGCTACTTGGAAATGAGCACCAAGGGAGACCACTTTGGTAATGGTGGTAATATAAGCATCGAATACATTAAGATGCAATACCTCTGATGTAAAGTGTGGAAAAATACAGGTGTGTGAACGTGAAAAGGCTTCCACTTTTGAGAGAACCTAATGCCATGCATTGGATTCAATTCAATGACATCACCTGATAGCCTACGGAATACCACTTTGGAATAACCTTAGCTGATATTAGAGAAGTGACAGATGGCACAACTTGTGGTCCAGAACATATATACATCAACCAGAAGTGTGTCGATCAGTCTGTTTTGATAAATAATTGTTCACCAGGCCTATGCAATGTGCAAGGTGTTTGCAGTAATAGTCACTGCTGTCATTGCAATGTCAAATGGAGCCCACCACACTGTCTACTAGGTGGCTTTGAAGATAGTATTGAAAGTGACACACCTCTTATAACACTACCTGAAAAAAAGAAGGGTTATTTTATTTCTTTCCTGTTTTTAATAGGTATTTTAGTATTATCTATATTTGACTATATAAAAGATAGCATATAACTAAATAGTCAAATTTTGACTTATCAATTAGCACTCAATGTGTGAATTCCACCTGAGAAATTAAAAAAAAAACAATATTCAAAGTTCACATGAGAAAGAAAAGTACAATGTTCAATGTTAAAGAAAAAAATACCTCCAGTCTTTCTGGAATGTATTCTCTTTGATCCATAGGGGAAGTGTTGCTGAAAGTGTCTGTAATTGAAGAGGGAGTCATAGAGAGCTACGATGCTAAGGGTCACAAGCATTCTCCACTACATAAAGAGAACCCCTAGCACAATCTTACTTCTCTTTATTTTAAGCATTTCTTCATTTTTTTTCTAATGGAATTGTTAACTGATTTTCATAAACATACATTCCCTGCCGTGAGTCCTCTGTGTGTCTCCCAGTTGGTGGAATTCGGCTCCCAAGTACAATCCGCTCTCGTTCAGCCTTTTCACAAAGACAGAGGGTGCGCCTCCACACCTCATCCTCATTGCCTGGGGTCTCCAGGAGAGAGTGGCCACTGGGAGCCAGAGGGACACTGTGAACTTAGGAGCACAGTTTGAGGGGAGCTGCTGCCCTAGCTGCCTCGGTCTCAGCTCTTAGCTAGACAGCATCAATATCTTTTACTCTGTACATGATAGCCATACAGACTTGGCTCTTCACCAAGTGCACCATTGTCAACCCTTGAGCTGTAGCTCAACTACAGAAAAACGCACCCAGAGTTCTGACCCCAGGCCTTCGAGGCCTCCACCGAGGCGCAGGTTTCCAGCGCCAAGGTGGCTATACGGTCTCCTCAGAGGTGAGGGTCTCACATCCATGGGAAAAACAAGGAATCTCCGCTTCACGATCTACAGTGTCCCTTCGGCTTCTAGTCTTAGAGAGATTTACACATTCTAGTTGGCTACCTCAGGGGTGAGTTTTTCCCTTATGGAAGTGGACTCTGAAGTCACATGGAGCTTGTTTTGTCACAAAACTATGCCTCCTACAGACACTTACCACGAGGGAACATAATGCTCCTCATGGGCAGAATCTCCTTAAAACCTGCAAAAAAGCCTTCAGAACACATGCCATTCATCCCAGCACTAGGGAGGCAGAGGCAAGCTGATCCCGTGAATTCAAGCCTAACCAGCTTTACCCAGAGAGTTCCAGGCCACACAGCATCTTCTGTTTCTAGAAAAGCTTGTCACCAAGGAGGAGGCTTTCACCTCAGACCCAGCTTCATCACTCCGTGTCCTTTAATCACAGTACACACTATGATTAGCAATAGGGTTTACCTCCTAATTATGAAAGTCATGGGGCAATGCCGTTTTAGTAGCCAGCTGTGTTTGGAGGGTGGGAGACTCTATAGTTTTGAAGACGGACAATTCACAAGCAAGCCTAGAATGTTCTTTTTGAAGATCTATTCTTCCAGGGCATCATTACACATATGTGTTGGCTACCTGTGTTCAAGTGGCTATTTTTAATTAGCTTATATATGGAGTTTTCATATATTCTTAACTTCATTTTTTTTATTAAAAATTTCTGCCTCCTCCCCGCCTCCTATTCCCTCCCCCTTCCCCAACTCCCCTCCCCTTCCCTCCAAAAGCAGTAAGGGTTCCCTGCCCTGTGGGAAGTCCACTGCCCTCCCCCCTCCATCCAGGTCTAGGAAGGTGAGCATCCAAACAGTCTAGGCTCCCACAAAGCCAGTACATGCAGTAGGATCAAAACCCAGTGCCATTGTCCTTGGCTTCTCAGCAGCCCTCATTGTCCGCCATGCTCAGGGAGTCCGGTTTTATCCCATGCTTTTTCAGTCCCAGTCCAGCTGGCCTTGGTGAGCTCCCATTAGATCAGCCCCACCATCTCAGTGGGTGGGTGCACCCCTCGCAGTCCTGACTTCCTTGCTCATGTTCTCCCTCCTTCTGCTCCTCATCAGGACCTTGGGAGCTCAGTCCAGGGCTCCAATGTGGGGCTCTGTCTCTATCTCTCGTTATTTGGGCCCCTCTTTGATTTAATTCCATATCTAGTACCCAATTGTATTTTCATATTATTTGTATGATTGTCTAACCCTCCCCCAGCAAAGACTGACTTTTGTTTGCTTGCTCATGGCTCCTCTCTGGCTTCCTGAAGTCTATATGTAGTCCAAAATAAACACCCAAACTTCACAATGAAAAGCTAGGCTTCACATATAGTGGCAACGTGTATCATCTGCTGTCGTTAGAGGCCTAAGTTACCTCATTCAGTGTGATATTGTCGAGTTCTGCCCTCAACATTTTATTTTTCTTTAAGGTGAAAAAAATCCATTACGTAGATATGTCATACTTTCATCGTCCATCCACCAAGAGGTGAGCAGCGAAAATTATTTCATTTCCAAGATGCTGTGAATAGAGTCACAGTGAGCATGAGTGTCCAAGTATCTCAGTTATTGTCTTTTGGATATATGTCCGGAATATAGTCCTTTATGAATAGAGGTTGTTACTGTCTTTCAGGGCCTAGGCTACCTCATTCAGTAGCTATTTTCCACTTCTATCCATTTTTCTGTAAATTTTATTTTCTTCAAGGTGAAAAAAATCCACTTTGTCTTCAGCTGTAGGGACTTACTGTCAAATTCTGAAGGATAACCCATAGCACTACCATAGCCTGCAATGCTTGGGGGATCTATGTAACCCCATCGCCCCAACTACAGTCTGTTATTTATATTTTTCATGTGCTAATAGATTGCTTCCTGAAGGGATGTTGAATTTTCTAACCCTCCATTTTCTTCAGCTACTGGTGCAATCATGTCATTTTGACTTCAGTTGATTAATGTGATGTAGCATGATTATTGATTCACAAAGCATGCAAAACTATTCCTATGTATCTGGTATAAATGCTATCTAATTCTGGTGAGTGATGTTTTTAATTTGCTGGTGAATCTTGGTAGCTGCTAATTTGTTGAAATTTTTTTATACTAAGTTGGCCAAGGACACTAGTCTATAGTTTGCTTTTCATTTTTGAGCATTTATCTAGTTTAGTTGCCAAAACAATTCTGGCTTTACAGAATAATATGGAAGAATTCCTTTGCATTTATTTTTTGTCCTAATTTACTTAAACATAGCATTCCTTGTTGAAATTCAAAATCGCTGTGAAGACTCATATCCTGGGCTTTTCTCTAATGGAAACACTTACTTTCTGCATCAATATTGCAGATCATTATTGCCTTGTTCATCTTCCTTGTTTCTCCTTGATTAGACCGTGATACATTATGTATGTGTAAAGTCATACCTAATTCCTCCAGACTTCGCAATTTGCTGTGGTATAATCCTGTATAACCTCAAATGAGCCTTTGCATTTATGTCATATCAGTCAAATTGTCCTTATCCCTGATATAATTCTTCATGGCTTCTTTCATCTATTTTTCAATTGGAACAGGTAAAGGTATGTCCCTGCTATTTCTCATTGCAAAATCCCATTTGTTTCATTGATCTTTGGTAGTTTTCTTTACACAGAATTTCATATATTACCCCCAGTTCATTATTTTACCTTCTACCATTTAAGTGTTTTGTTTATACTTGAGATGCAACACTACAACATTGATTTATAGTGTTGATTCTTATTGATATAGGTGTTTAATTCTATTTAAAAAAAACTGTTGCTTTGAAGCCCGCAAAGTGTTTACAGAGAACACTTGATAGTTGTAATAGGTTATCTTGATCTAATAAGTTGAATTTGATGGCCAAAAATAGAAATCAAAATTATGAAAGTGCTCTTATTCTCTTTCTTTCCCTGTACTTGATGCTTCTTCTTATGTCATAAATTATATTCCTCACACTTCATCATCTTTAACACTTTATTCCAGGTGTGATTATTGTCATATATTGTCCTTTTCATTTCCTAGTAAAGGAAGTAGTAGAGGGTTTTTCTTGTCCTACCATGTGAGAGCAATCTCAATTCCCCAGTACAGTTAATCTCACCATCAGTTACACGTTCAGGTGCTCTCAAATATCACTATCATTCTCTTTTTTTCAGTGCACATAATTCCTGTTAGCATTTCTTGGACAGAAGGTCTGTTTACACTTAATTTCCTTCTAAATAAATTGTCTACAAATGCCTTTATCCATGTTTTTTCTTTATAATATTCATAGCTTTGAAAAGTAAAATAAACATAGTTGCTAAGTTATTTTCTCATTAGCACATTGACTATTTCACCCAGTATTTTCATGTCCTTAGGATTTCTGGCATAAAGTCTACTTCCAAGCACTTTGGAAGGCTCAATTCATCCTTGTTGATAGTAAAATTTGCTCATGGATGTCCTTCAAGGTTTGTAATAATGCTATATGCAGTAAAGTATTTCGATACTATTTATATAGTCTATAGATTCTGTTTACTGAAGCTTTTTAATAGACTGAGCAGGTTATACTCATGTACTTTATATGCATATATGTGTACATACATGAATATGTAGATGTATGTAAAAACTACAGTTTACAAAGTGTCATGAACATGAAAAGGAACAGAGAATATGTGAGAAGGTTTGCAAAGAGCAAATAAAGGGGAAGGGAGGAAATGGCAAAATTATAATCCCCAAAGCAAGATAAATAAATAAATGAAAAAGGAAAGAAATAAAAACTATGACTACAGTCAACATAAAGAAATACAGGCACCCAAGAGAAGGCTGTGTTCAATGTGTTTTATATGGGAGGAATACAAAAAAATTATTAAGACAAAATGCAGAACATGCTCAACAAATTTAAAATAAGAAAATGGATTCATAAATGTTACATTTATTTCATCAGTCTGAGCACATGTGTATGAGGTAGTTATTATTTCGTAAGTCTAACAGCATGCACATATTTATGTGGAGGATACACACACAGAGAGAGACTTCACAGGATAATCTAGGAGATTTAGTTTTCTGCTTCTGTTTCTTGGGTCCAAAGACCCAAGGTCGTCAGGCTTGGTTGCAAGTGCCCGACCACCCAAGACCTCTCACTGTCCTCAAATGGAGTTTTGAGAACTACACATCACTATCGAGTATAAAATGAGAGTAGATACACTGAACTGTTCCTATTACAGAATTCCTTAGCTAGGAGACTAATGGATAGGCAACTACCACAGAGCACTCCAGGTAAACCGAAAACACAAGAACTAAAAGAGAAAGAACACACAACACATCAAATTTTAACAAACTTAATATTGGAGTAACAAAGCAAAATGATTAGTTAAATGCTAGTAATACAGTTTGATTTTTAAAGAAGATATTGACTTCATTTATTTATTTGGGGATTTCCTACATGCATACTTTAAACACAACACTTCAGCTCTCTCTCTCTTACTGCTTCACTTCCTCTAATGTTTCCCCAACACTCCTTTCATGACCTTTTCTGGCTGTTGTTGCATATATACATACTTATGAACACCTATGGATATTTGTGTGAATAAATGCATATTTGTGTCAGACCTACTGAGTACTTTTGGTTTCATTAATGTTTATGTGTTAAGGATGGATCTATGAAATGGATAGCCTATCAGGAGGATTGTGCCTGGAGAAGGCTGAGTCTTTCCCTCACAGCAGGCATTAATTGTTGTAGCTCTTCATCTAGGTGTGGGCCCTTGTGAGATTCCCATGTCCTGGCATGTCAACTTGTGTTAACATTAAATACACGCCAAAAGCCAAAAGTCACCAAGACATTAATGCAGAAAGATTTAAAGTCTGTTCACGAGAAATGTTTACAGTTAAAGCATTGCTTACACACACACACACACACACACACACACACACACACACACACACACACATAGAGACATTTTAAAGGGAAAAAATGAAGCCACCACATCAGAGTTTGTCATATGTCTCTTGAGAGCACTTCAGATTTATCCTTCTCGGTGTATCTTTGTCTTCCTATTGTGCTCTTTAAACTGTTTCTCTTTATAGATGCTCTTTCTTCTCCAGGTCAAATATTTGCTCTTCAATTTTTTTTAAAAAAGTGTTATTTTTGTTGTAAGGAGATTGCTTGTTCATTCCAGCTACCCAGAACCAAAATAATCACACAGAAATTGCATTAATTAAATCACTCTTGGCCTTTTAGCTCTAACTTCATATTGGCTAACTTTTATATCTTAATTAAACCCATTTCCATTAATCTGTGCCTTACCACGAGGTCGTGGCCTACCAGAAAGTTTCTGGCATCTGTCTCCCAGAAGGGCTACATGGCTTCTTTCTACTCCACCTCCTTTTTCCCAGCATGCAGCTTAGTTTTCCCTGCCTACCTGTATTCCCTGCACAGGCCCAAAGCAGTCCTTTATTATCCAATGGTATTCAGAGCATAGAGAGGAATCCCATATCATATTTTCAAAGTGATATTTTCATCTCAGAATATGCAGTTTATTCATTGATATAACTTCAGTTTATTTATTTTCAGAGACGTATTTTGCATGTAATTGCTATAGTTAATTAGTGCTGTGCTGGTTGTTACCCTTTTTGTGGTCTCTTTATGAGCTATGTATATGGTCATGACATTTAAAGAAAGAATGTTTCACTTCTTCCTTTCTGATTTAGATTTTCTTTAATTTTTTTCTGATGTATGCACATTTTGATCCAATTCTCTACATTTGTCTAAATACACTGTTGAGAATGGTCAGCATTGTGTCTAGGATAACTAAGGATGGTTAATTTGTTTCTAATTGTATAGGGAGAGTTTCATCATTTTATCACTATGTGAAATATTAGGTGTGGGGTTTTCATGGTATTATGGTGTTATTTCAATTGTTTCAATTGCTGGTCTGTGTAATTTTTTTTTTTTTGGTGGGGGGGATAGCCCAATGTACTGCTGAATTGAACGATGATGCAGATCATGGACCAGAAGTTGTATATGTTGGTAGGAAAGTGTATCAGTAAGTCTGTTTGATAATTGTTCCCCATGACAATGCAATGTGCATGGAATCTGTGATGATAAAGACCATGGTTATTATGATGATAAATGGAGCCCACCAAACTACAAACTGTCACTGCAGGGAGGGATGACAGTGTTCTACTCCCTGTGCAAGCATCTACAATTCCCCCTAGAAAACTAACCCAGATAAATCCCAGCACTGTAACTATATGCTAAGTTATTTAATTCCTTTATGGTCTTGTTATTTTCTTTAATGTGCCTAATTATGAGGAAGAAACCATCATTTAAGACTGAAGCAGAAGCTGAACCAAAACCCAAAGCTGAAATTTCACCTGGACAGCAATCTGCCAGGCTGAATATTCACCTGAAAAAAAAGAAGACAAAGATCAAACTTCACCTAAAAAAATGACAGAAATATTAAAGAAGCAAACTTTATCCTCCAGGAATCCTTGTATATATTATTGTATAGGCTTCTGGATGTAGAAATGTCACTACATGGATCAGAAGACCCAGAATTTCTGGAGAACTCCCTTATTTGAATATCAAATGCATTCCCCACGAAATAAAAAGATCTCCCATATTCATATTTTTCATTAACTTCAGTAATTTCTTGTCTCATTTTTTTTTTTTTTTTTTTTTTTGGTTTTTCGAGACAGGGTTTCCCTATAGTTTCTAGAGCCTGTCCTGGAACTAGCTCTTGTAGATCAGGCTCGCCTCGAACTCAGAGAACCGTTCTTGTCTCATTTTAATGGAATTGATGTCTGTCTTCAATAAGCACAGTTCCAACTCATTGGCATCTGTATATGTTTATCTTTATTTTGTTTCTCTCAGCTCCGAACCCCCTATTGAGAACCTGGTTTGAGGTTCCTATCATGGTGGCTACAGTCTCAGCTTATGTGGTGTCAGTAGCAATCTCTGTGTAGGTGATTTTAACATAGATTTCAAAAGATGCAGCACAACTATGAAACATTATGAACTGAATTCTGATCTCAGATCTTTGAGCCCTTCACTGAATTCCAAAGGTTCCTGCACCAAAGTCTGTCCTTTGAGATTATCATCCCACAGCCATGGAACAGCCTTCAAGACCCTGAACAACCATTCAGTCCTACTTCTTTCGGATGTCTAGTCTCAGTGCAGAGGGCTACACATTCCAGTTAGCAGCCTTGGTCATCTCAGGGGTGACTATTTCTCATTAAGAGGGGTGGCATACTTTCGTACTATGCTAAATTCAAAGTAACATCACTGCCATTTGCCATTATAGAAAGGTAATTTAGAGTTCACGTTCATTGCCGTTGTCCTTGGTTTCTCAGTCCTCCTCCACCGTCAGCCACATTCAGAGAGTCCGGTTTGGTCCCCTGTTCCATCAGTCCCATTCCAACTGGACTTGGTGGTCTCCTGTTAGATCTGTCCCACCGTCTCAATGGGTAAACGCACTCCTCACGGTCCTGACTTCCTTGCTCATGATCTCCCTCCTTTTGCTCCTCAACGGGACCTTGGTAGCTCAGTCCGGTGCTCCTATGTATCTACAGCATGGACGGGCTCACTGTGAGCCTTGTCAGTTTGGTTGCTCACCTTCCTGGACTTAGGGGGAGCTGGGAGGACCTTGGACTTAAATTAACATAGGGAAGGGAACCCTGATGGCTCTTTGTCTTGGAGAGGGGTGGAGTGGGAGTATGGGTGGAAGGGAGGGGAGGGAAGGGGAAGGAGGAGGGAAGGAGATGGAAATCTTTAATAAAAAAAAATGAGGAAAAATAAAAAAAAAAGAAAGGTAATTTAGGCTTGGATAGTAATTTCTTATAACCTGTGCCAGAAAATAATAGATTCTGATACCCCACTTCTAGTAAACTTTGTCTTCTATAAAATGGGTTTATGAAGATATTTACAATTCTGTGCTGGATAAGATAAATATAAGTAGATAGGTTTTTAAATAAAATAAAATCCCTGTTAAAATTTGTCAACCAAAATTTCAAGGCAGACAGGAGCCTTTCATCAAAAGGGTGGCTAAATGGATTCATAGTTCAAATAAAGAAAACCATCCTGAAGTAAGTTTAATTGCCCTCCGCTCTTTCCTTCAGAGTGCAGGATGATGCTATATATGATGGATTGGGCTCAGGAGAGATCCTCTGCTCAGTCAAATCCAAACTCTTAGTCATATAAGACTACATACGTACCCAGAGCCTCAGAAGCCATGCTACAGTTTTACTGTTGAGCTATGAGCACTCAACTGTCAATTTCTCTCATCACTGACCAGTTATGAGTCTCTGTTTTAATCAGCACCCACTGGGGATCAACAGAGAGGCATAACAATAAATTTGAGCAAGCAATTTGGCAGCCTGTTAATTTAGCAAAACAGCAAAAACATCTTTCCATCTAGAGCCTGCAGCTTCCTGAGGCATGGCCTCTTTATGAGGCTTTCCTCCTGTGCAATAGGTTTCAAGTCCAATCAATGAGCAGTTTCTTACTTCATAATTGTCATGTTTCCTTTGTTGCAGTTAAGACATTTTACCTGGGAGACTGGAAATATACAGCATGAATGGCCCACACTGGTAACTTTTCATCTGCATTATCCTTCATGGAATATTCTGGTACTATGAAAACTTGCCAGATCGGTTTCACTGTGATTTTTATGTCTTGTAAGTAGAGTATGTGTGGGTTCCAACAATGGTATATTATAATCTAGTTCTTGTGTTCATCTGAGAACAATCACAATAGCCTGCATTGATTTGGGGACCCCCTTTGCTTCTGTGTTAATCAATTCCATGATAAGGAGTATCTTAGTTGAGGTTTCTATTGCTGTGAAGAGACACCATGGTCATGGCAACTCTTATAAAGTAAACATTTAATTGGGGTGCCTCACTTACGGTTTCAGAGGTTCAATACAGTACCAACATAAAGGGGGAACATGGCAGTGTGTAGGCACATGTGGTACTGGAGTATTAGCTGAGAGTCCTACATCTTGCAGTCAGCAGGAAGTAGACTAAGACACTGGGTGGAATTCTGAGCATAGGAAACCTCAAAGCCTGCCCCCTTGGTGGCAGACTTCCTCCGAGGGATACCCACTCCAACAAAGTCACACCTCCTAATGGTACCACTCCTTTTGAGAGTATGGTGACCAGTTGCATTCAAAATACTGTAGGGAGGTATCCTGTTACTGACTCTGAGAGGTTTTTGAAATATCCCACAGATTTAAGAAGCAGCAATGTGCACTCATGCAGGGTACCTGTGTAGAAACTTTATTTTTATTATATTCTTTAAACGTATTTACATAGTTGTGTTTCCATGTGACTTTTCAAGTATTTCCGGTTTGGGTTAAACTTTTCTTTTCTCTCATACATTTTCCCATCCTAATCCTCCCTCAAAGCTCTAAACACATTACCCCCTGTTGGATTTTATTTGTTGGTTGGTTGGTTGGAATGGTTATTTGTTCGTTTGTATGTTTGTTTGTTTTTTTCAAAATAGAGTTTTGCCTTGTAGCCCTGCCTATCCTGATCTTACTCAATAGACCAGCCTTGCCTTGAACTCACAGAGATCTTCCTGTCTCTGCCTCAAGAACAATGGGATTAAAGGTATGTGCCAGCATGCCTGGCTATATTACATGTTTTTTATACTCCTTAAGGCTTCTATTTTTAATCTCATTTCCAGCCATCCTTCAAGCTTCCTGGCCTCTATACACTTGAAATTAAATCATCAAATGTACAGATTCAAAAATAGGATCCACACATGAGAGAAAACTGGTAGCATTTTACTTCTGTGTTTAGGTTGGCATCACTCTGTGCAATGCTGTTCAGTCAAATTTTTGCAATATTAATAACTCCATTTTTATAGCTGAATAAAATTCTACTGTGTATATAATGTGTACTTCATCTTTGCTATTTCCTCATTAGTTGATGAACATCAAGACTTATTCCACTTTCTTTTTTTTTTTTTTTTACTCTTGTGAATGAGCCATGAATGTGAACGCACAAATACTTTGCTGCTGTGATGTAGAATCCTTTGAGCATACCTCCAGGCAAAGTTTAAGTAGATCACATCTTAATTATATCTATATTTATATCTAAAAACAAATATAAATAATATATATTTAATATATTATTTTATTTATATTTTTGTTTTTTTTAAGATCCCTAAAAGTGAGTCAGGTGTGGTAGCACACATCTTAATCTCAGCTCACAGAATGCAGAGGAAGGTAGGTCTTCATCTATGTAGTAAATTTCAGTTCAACAAAAAGAAGGTGAGATTTTATCAAAAAAAGAATGCCCTGAATGCCCTGTACTGACTACAGTAATTTCTCTGCCAGTTTATACTTCTAGATACAGTGTTACAGCGCTGCCCTTTTCCACATCCTCCCATCATTAGCTTTAACTCATTATTGATCTTAGCCATTCTGACTTAAAGGAGATGTAGTATCAAAACTGAAGGGATACAAATAGGAAACTAAAATTCAAAACATTCATAATTGCAGATGATTTAATTCTAAACATATCGGACTCTAAATTCTCAAATAAAAAAATCGTAGGGTTTATAAAAACTTTCAGCAAAGTTGCAACAAATAAATAATGACTGACTGAGGGAAAAAAAAATCAAGCAAGCAATTCCATTTACAATAGGCTCAAAAGAGAAACAAACAAAAAGCTGTGGGTAAATCTAACCATGGTAGTAAAATACCTCTCTGATGGAAACCTACAAACACTGAAGATAGGAAGAGAAGACACTAGAGGATTGAAAGGCCTCCTGTGCTCATGGATTATTAAAATTAATATTGTGAAAATGATCCTTCTCCCCATAGCAATACAATTTATACAATAGATGCTTCTGAAATTCCTCCTTTCTCTTTGAACATTGAGAGTTTGACTTATTATATCACGCAGATGATTTTATTTCAATAGCTTTTGATTGATCTTTAGCAATCTTGTATCAAGTAATTTATTTTCCATTTGTTAAATTCTCTATTATTTCTTTGGATAAACTCTTATGCACTGGTAGTTCTCCAGCCCTTCTTGGATTCCAATCGAAGACAGAGAGGAGAGAGACGCAGTCACACAGAGAGGTCAGACAGGCAGAGAATGGAGAGTTCTTGTGCGCCTTTGGCATGTTTATGCCTATGGACATGAATGTTTGCATGCTAAGAGGTTAGAGTCCAACTTTGAGAGTTGGGTTCTCTCCATGAACTGTAGATTCTGAACTTAAGCATTTTGCTTAGACAGAAATCACTCTTTACCATCCAGTCATTTTGTCAGAGCACCTGTTAAAAAATTATTTCAGTTTCATTGTTAAATTCATCTGATCAGTTTTTCATTTGAAATTTACAAAAATTTTCTTAAAAATCTCTATTTCAAATCTTGTCTCATATAAGTCATTAATCTACATCTACCAATCTTTATAATATGATTCTGATGTCTTTTCTTTTTAATTGGGAAAAGTCTTTCTTTGGCTCTTCTTGTAAAAATTCACTTCTATATTGACAGATTTGACACATCCATCTTCAGAAACTGGGTTTTCTGGGGGAATATTTCCATTTCAGTGGGCTTGTTTGGAAGTTCTATGATTACTTAATTTTGTCTTCTGATACAGCATTAGAGAGTTTCAAAGCCCAGAGTGAATGCGAGTTTTTTTTTTCATGGCCCTTTTATTGTAGTAGTACCCCACTTGAATGGGAGATTCACAAGTCTTGTAGGAAAAAAAACGCATTGCCACATTTTGTACAGTTAGTATTCTTATCTTCTCCCTTTGTAACTAAGAAACCACAGATGTTTCCATCTTATTGGTGTTAAAGATGTAGAAGTCAGTCAAATGCCCTGAACATAGAACTGTGTAAAAATCAAATGCCCATTTCTTGTTCAATTTCCAGTGTAGAAATTGAGAATTTCAAGGATTTATATCATTGATATTATAAGCCCTCTATATGAGACAATTGTGCTCACAAAACCATATTGTACTGATCAGCCAGAGTTCTACTAATTTTTACTATCCAAAGGTGCTTCATAACCTCTCTATTCAGTTTCCTTAGCTTACAGGGAGATCTTTTCATGTGTAGAGAGCTGTTCCAACTCATGTGCACAGGCAGAACTACCAGTGGGCAGTCCCGTCCTACCACTTCAATTTACTTCATTATTTATGCTCAGTTTAAGGTTTTGTGGAAATCCAGTGAGTCAGAATAAAATTTCTAAAGCAGTTTTTCAAAGTCTTGTTTTGTAATTGGCATAAGAGAATGAAAACATAGAAGACTTTGCTTCAAGCCTATATTCGGTGACTCTCTCAAGAGCCGAACCAGGCTTTGAATCAGAGTGTAGTGTAAGGCCAAAGTCTCTAAGTGACACGTGTCAATCTGTGTATAATCTTTCAAAAGTGAAGGCGCAGAATCACAGTGATTTCCAGGTGAAAACTGGTAGGTCTGGAGCAAGGGAAAGAAAGAAAGACCACCCAAGGTTTACGGAACCTTACTTGCCTTGAACTGGCTCAAGGACTGACTTGAAACCAGCTCTACACCCCAGCTTTCTAATGATGAAGTAGGGTGAGATATCCCCCTTGCTTGTCCCCCAAGATTCTGTAGTTCTTGTATACACAATTACTGGTATATATCAAAATGTTTTCACCTGTTCTCACGAGAAACTATTTTTGAGAATTTTTAAGCTAAAAAAACCAAAGAGGTCATGAACTTGAAACAGAGAAATGGGGGATATAGGAGGGTTTTCAGGACAGAAAGGGCAGAGGAAATGATGTAATTATAGCATAATCTCCAAAAACATGATAACTAATATAAAAAGGAAGAAGAAATAAAAACAGTTAATGAATGGAGTAAGCACATATGATAAAATGTTTAGAATTATCATCTTTTAAAATAAGGGAAAAGCGCAAAATGTAAAATGGAATGCAGTCTACCCTCAAAAGCATTTAAATTTATCAAATGGACTTTTAGAAGTAAAAATAACTGTACTATAGAACTCAATGCATGGAATGGACAGTTAATTGGACAGGGCAGCTGATAGAATTACTTAAATGGAGGACAGAGTAATGGAAAAATCCTTACATAGGCACTAATGGCTTAAAAATTATGAAAGATAAAAAAGTAAGAATAGTACAGTACATTCCATGCTGTAACATATTTAATATCAAGAGTCACAGGGGAATGCAATAGTGTTTATTAGTGATGATAATAATCCATATCATGAGTTCTAAGGACTGTATGAAGAAAGAAAAGACTTCAACCCACCAATTCAGAGTGGATAACATGCCTCTCAACGGTATGATTTTTTAAAAATTTATTGTTTTGTTTCTGGTAATCTGTTTTCTTGAGTTTATTTATTCTTCAAGCATTCATTTATTTCCCAGATCCAGTCTTTGGGTGAGAAATCTAACATTTTTTGTCTCTATAATTATATATTTCATCTCAAGGATTTTCATTGACATCTAAAGAGATACACAGAGAAGCATTTTGATTTGTGGATAATTGGTCAGGAGTTGTGTATATTAACCTTAAGCCAGTTAGTCTCTTTGTTTACATTTAACTCTAATGGTTTTGTCTTTGAAGCTTTACAGTAGTTAAAATTAAAGTATACGACACCATTTACTAGCTATATTATTATGTTTGTCTGTGTATTTACTTACACCACGGAGATGTACATACTCACATGAAAGCTTAGTATGGTTGAGCCCCATCACATTTGGTTTGTCTGGACAAGTCTTCATGTCTCTTTGGTTGTGTAAGTTCATTTTCTTGGCAAAATGTGTTCCTGATTGTCACATTATTTTATATGACACTTTTAATAAATTAGCACCCCTTTTGTACTGCAGATCATTTGAAAAAATCCACTCAAAATATGCTGGACTTTCTTGGATAGATGAGGAATTGCTTTTAATCTTCTCTTGCTACTATCAAAATCCTCTTTGTAAATGTTGCCAGTAGGTCTAGGCATAAAAGCCTTTGGCATATATCTACATTAATTTAAATTTACACAAACTATGTGTATTTGAGAGCTATCATGGGATGTCACTCAATACGTGTACTGTGTGATCTTCAAATCAGTATTTTAATTTTCTGTTTTTTTTTTCTTTTGTTGTTGAAGACATTAAAATGATTAGTCTAAGTAATATGGGCCAGGAAGAGTCAAAGGTTGCATGGTAACTATGAAATATAAAATAAAAAATCATCAAACATAAAGGAATAAGTGATGGGATAGAAACTGTAGGATGTGGAGGAAACGAAGATCATGACCAAAGGGTACAGGTGTTCAGCTGCAGGATGGGAAATCTCTAGAGCTGTCACATCCAGCGCAGGGAAGCTGGGTAGCGTATGCTGACTTACTTGGGAAATGCTGAGAAAGTGAAATCATTGGTTGTTACTAAAGTAGGAAAAGCGTAACTGCTTCATTGATGGGAAAGTTGATTTGTTTGATTGGGCAATCATTACACTAGTGTTTGTATAAGAAAGTTCCATACAACCCATCTCAAACATGCATATAAATTATTTGGCAGTTTTAACAAAGTCAGTCTGCAAAGATATATATACTTATCTAAGTATTATTCTAAAATATTCGTGTTCCTACAAGAAATTTAAATAAAATCTGTTTCTATATCAATTGCTATGCTTCCTGTTTCATTTTTAATTCTTATATTAAAGCATTTAATTTGTATAATACTATGATTTTTTATACTCTACCATTTTTTTCATTTATTTCCTCTTTCAAGTGCATAGTATGTTGTTTCCAGCTTCCAGACAGAAACTCTTAAATAGTACACAGTGAAAAAAATTAGTTTTTATAAAAACTACAAGGTGGCTCAAGCTTTAATGGCTAAAATTCATGACCAAAAGTCATGTAGGAAAAATACACCTATAAATGACTCACAGACTACAACCACCAGTCATTTGCAAAGCTAGATTTATACCATGAATAGAATGACTCTAATGACCTTCTTTTCAATTTTTTTTCTTTATGGATTTATCATTGCTTTACAGGGAAATTCCACAAAGCTGTCATAAGTGAAGTAGAAATTGAATGAATGTCATTTTCAAACTTTGATGCTACTGGAAGTGTTGTTTACAAAACACTTGCTCCCATTTACCTCAGATGTTACTCAAAGCCTCCATCAGGACATAATCAGAGGTGCTTTTGAGTTTGAAAACACCCATCTCTTCCTGCATTTGCCTTATAATACGGATGAAAAGGGAACACGTTTTCCATTTCCTAAATGTCTTTAGTGAGGGTGCATTTGCAATCATATAATTTTGAAGTTTTTTTTGCTGCAAAGCAAAAGTAGATACCCATTAAAGATATTGTATTAATGGGACTCCTTATTCCACTGAACCTAATCTTACAACCCACAAAGTCATCCATTGACTGCTAGAAATTTAATGAAGCAAGACAAATCATTCTGGATCTACACCTCTGGGTTAGCTTCCATGCTGGTGAAGGGGAGAAGCCCTATAATAATAACACAATAGCTTACATACAATATGTTACATACATTCTTACAATCTTGTCTGTAAGGCAAATATGTTAGAAGATGACTAGTAAATACCATATTTCTGCCTAAGCACATTACACACATATGACCTTATCCAATACCAATAGCTGCCTAGAGCAGTTACTGTTCTTATGACTATTCCAGTTTCATATATCAAACAATAAAATACAAAGGAGTTTTTAAAAATGGTGCAATCACTGGGCCATGGTGTTGTCTGGGCTTTAACTGCCACTCAAGGACATGTTTGGGTCTTTGAAGTGACTGCACGTGTGGTCTGTGATGATGTCCATGGACCATGTTAGCACAAGGGTTCATTGGAGTCATGCTGTTCAGAGCCAGCACTACCATTTACTCATCCTGGAATAGCCGGCCCTGCCCCTTGGTGAATTTTTTTTATCAGGGAAGCTGGCTCTGTCCTGTCAGGGGAGAAAACTCTGGAAAGATGGCTCCAGGCCTCACCACAGAAGTATACCTCACCTGGCCAGCACACCAGAGCCATCTCTGAGGGCCTGAGAGCCACAAAGCAGACCCTGCCCACCATTGTCTGCCATTCCATATGCCATAACAGAGATAAGGGAAAGATGCCTCAGCCCTGTTGCTACTTGTGGTAAGTATGAGAGTTGGTCCCTGGGTCAGAAGAGTGAGAGAACTAGCCTTGCCCCTCATCAGCTGCAGCACACGGGAGAGCAGGCGTTGCATCCCACCTGGGCAGTATACTGGATCTGAGCCTCTGGGATGTAGATCAGATATAGATTGAGGGCACAGATGAGCCATCTCACAGTGTTTGAGAGCAGGAGAGCTGACATCCCCCTATATGTCTCCTACAGCAATCAGGAGAGAGAGAGCCTTGAACCTTGCCTGGGCAAAACAGCACATCTGACGCTGGTGATGTGACTGTGAGTGATCCAGATCTAAGGACCTGAGACCAGGAGAACTGACTCTTCATTGGGTGAGAAAGCCAAGAGAGTGCTGGAGAGCTTGCCTGGATAGTGAACATGAGGGAAGCTGGAAGGCCGACCAATCCAGCTACCACCCAGAGCCAGTACCAGGGCTTTGTGTTGGCCCACCCCTATATCCACCCCATCTACGAATTATTGGAGTATGTAAAGAGGATGAATCTACAGATCCAAAACAGCAGGTTCTCCATATCGACAGGCTATCCAAGAATTACGCCAGGGAGAGCCTACCATTGGTGGTGGAACAGAAACCAAATGCCTTGAGCCAGGCCAATGGCAAGGCAATGAACACTGGCAATAAAGATGAACAGACTAAAAGGTAAAATGTGTGACTCAATGGACCACACTACAGTTTCTACAATAAGATTCTTTCACTTTTGTCTTGTTTGCTTTGATTTAATTTCAATTTTGTTTTTGTTCTTTTATTTTGGTTTTGCTTGGTTTTTGATTTTTCTTTTAATTTGGTTTCGGTATGAGGGGAGGTTGCACGGGCAGAGTGCAGATGCAAAGGAACAAGCAAATAGGTGGAGTGGAAACACATGATGTAAAATCCACAAAGAATCAATAAAAGTTAAAAAAACAAAAGCACAAAAGCATGGTGCAGGTAAAGGAAGGACACAACTGGCCCACATAGGGCATCTGGGGGTCTTCTTTTCTACATTCTACAGTCATGTCTTGTAAAAGGTGGAGAGGGTAAATTCTAACCACTCAAAGAAAAGTGTGTGTGAAAAAAAAGAGTGTAAGAGAAGTACACAAAAGTTACCCTGAGTTGAAGTAGTAAAAACTGAACAGACATGTGTTGTTAATGAAGGATCTCATGAGAAGAGAGGAAGAGATTGTAAGGGAGGTGGGAAATAGAGTGAGGAATGGAATCCATTATGAGAAGACAACAGGGGGAGAGAATGAATGGGAGAGAGGACAGCAGTGGCAGCGGTGAATGAAAACAAGACACAATATGTGTGATGACTCCATGATGAGACCCATTTCTGTGTATGCTAATATAGGAATAATAAAGACCAAGAAGGCTACTACACTGAGACCTCCTGATGGGCTGGTGAGAAAACTGACTTGTCAGCACACTCAATATGAAACCTGATGACCCACGTTAGATAACTATAACCCCAAACAGGCCGAGTGGGATAAGCCAGTTCTATCCACACACAAAAACCAATACACACACACATATACATATACCCATAAGCATATGCCTGTGCACCCTACTCATAAATAAAAATTAAAGTTAATAGTTTCTAGTACATATGTGGAAAGAGACATGTGAAATAGGTTATGTGATATGGGAACAGTACAAACTGTATTGTGCAGGGAAAATCGTACTGACAATGAGGTTGTAAAGCTTGACGTGTGTCATCTTAACCACGTCTCTACCTATAACCACCCTGATCTCCGCTAAGCCTGTTTCTTTCTGTCGTCTCCTAGATGTATGTGTTCTTTCGGAACTGAATGCTTTCTGCTATTTTGTCACGATATTCCCAGTGGGCAGCTTGCTGTCTAGCACAAAATAGGTTCTCGTGTATCAGCGAAGTGACTGAGTATGTGATAAAGAAATAACCCTCAAAACTTCACTCAGCCCTCATCTCCAAAAACAAGTGTGCAGTTTAATTTACTTATGTATCCTATGTTCATGCAGGGCACTCAGATGGTCAGACAAAGGCACCCAGAAATCATCCTTGTCCCACGTTTCTTGGCAGTTCCTATATACGCAATCAAACATTTTTCTGCTAATTATCTTTCTGATATTTCTAATTCTGTTTGGTAAGAGATGAAGAGAGACAATGCGAAATTATTTTCCACAAGTTCAAGACCAGCCTGCGATGGAGTGGTGAATTCTAGGCCAGACTGACGAAAGTTATCTTAGAACGTGGCCTTTTCTAACGACATTTTGGTACCTTCTCAGTGGCTGTAGAGATGTGTTTTTGTCAACCTTTTCATTGTTGCAGGTAATATAATCACAACTTCATATGCACAGTGCTGTAAGGAACTGCTAAGAAGGAACTGAACAAGGTGTGTGTGTGTGTGTGTGTATGTGTGTGTTGTGTGTAAACTATGTATTTAAATGTACTGTGCAAGTGGTCTGTCTTCCACACTAACAGGACCAGCTTTCACGAGACACATTTGAGAGCTCCAGTTATTCCCAACTGACATCTACGTTTGGATTGTCAGATTGTTTTCTTTGTCTTTGCCCATTCTGACAGATACGGTTGTAGCATCATTTGTCCTGTTTCTTCTCTGTCAGTAGTTAGTTCAATTCTAAGAGCCTGCCTCTTCAATAAGCACCTGGTCCCCTGGTGAGACAGTTTATCTTCATCCTGTTTCCATCACAAATATGAGCCGCAGTTGTGGCTCAGTGGCACAGTGCTCTATCAGTATACATGAGGTCCTAGATGATGTCCTGAGCACCATTAGAAAATCAAAATAAAAGCACAGGGAAGAGAAACACTGAGTTTTACCGAAAGCCAAGAATTGCATTCAAAGACAGAGAAGGGTGCTGTGAAATGCTGTCTTTTGGGAATGGCACAGGTATTATAAACTCAGAGCAATTATGATTATCTGAATAATATCAGTACAAGATTAAGAAATAATGTTATGTCATTGATGGAAATGATGTTCTCCAGGCTCTATCTTTCCTTATGATCATTTTCATATTGGTATTTGCTACTTTTGAAGCAGACCTCCCAAGAATATCAACTGAACAGGGCACACCAAAATGCAATAAGACCAGGCAAACGCCCTCATTTCAAGGATGGGCAAGTCAACCTTAGTAGGAATAAAAGGGTTCCAAGATCAGGCAAAAGAGTCAGAGACACCCCAACTCCCATTGTCAGGTATCCCCCAAACACCAACCCAACAACCATTACATCTATGTAGAGAATGTTCTATCTATACAGGAGTTGTTAACTCTGGAATCACAAGAGTAAGGCTACATGGTCTGGCTCAAACTTCCTTTCACATTGGTTTCCTGAAGCATTCTTTAAAACAAAGACTGAGCAATAATTCCCAATACACTCATGTTGGTAGAATCACATCTTCAACAAACGGTGCTAGTCAAATTGGATAATGAAAATAGATTCTTATCTCTCATTCTTCACAAGACTCAACTCCAAATGGGATGATATGGTGTAAGAAGACTTTTCCTGGGGAGATGTTACACACATTTCTACTTACCCCAGATAGAAAGCACATGACATACTAAAGTCCAGTTTGACAAACCAAAGAGTTTTTTGGTTTACTTATAGGAATATAGGTTAGAGGTTACATATAAGAGCAAAAACAGCTAAAAGACAACTGTATCAACAAGGCCCACTACAGCATGCATGTCAGCTCACAAAAGCTGGGAACATGGAGCGTACTGCACAGCATACAGACAGCTCAGCAAGTTGGAGAGTGCCCTTTCCAAGCAACATGGTCACTTGGTTCTTCTACACCTCTTGTATGCAGTTCAGCTGGTTTCTGCTTATTCCCAACAGCTTGTCTGGTCTCACAGTCTGCAGCTCTATTGTTTATTCTTGGAAAGGAAGAGCCTAGTGAATCTGATCAGTTTCAAGGACTTCCTGGAACTGTTTTAACTTGTTTACCTGGTAAGACAAACTCCGTAATCCTGCTTAGCTATCTTCCTTTTGAATCTACTCGTGGACAGGGTGACACATTCTAGCTTTGTATTATTGTGTCCCTGATTATGGAAGCAAATTCTGAATGCTAAAGGGATCACCATATCAAATTTATAACTATAATAAAGTCAGATTTTTATCACAGCCCTTTACTATCATGTGAATGTAATATATGCCGGAGTAGAATTTTGTTAAACACAAAATAAATCTTGCCACCCAGTATCTTGTGAACTTTGCAACGAAATTTGGTTCATGGGGATAGCAAGATGGCTGAGCTTATGGGACCCTTATAACAGAAGTTGATGAGTTCAGTTTAGTTCTGAGGACCCACATTACAGAAAAAAAATCAACCCCTAAAAGTTGGCTTTGACCACACTCATCTAAGTATGCATGCTTCTAAGCAACTACAACATACATGCATGTACATGTAACTAAATGCATAAACCCGCATCCCAATTAAACTTTAAAAGTTGTATTTTAGAGGCAATGATCAAAAGAAATATGAAATAAAAGTATATTTCAAATATAGAAAAATCACATTGAAATGCATTCAATTGCCCCTTATTGTCTCTTCTTGGAGCACTATCCGAGGCTGCATGCAGGCTGAGGATGGGTTTTCATTCATAGGTGAGACCTGCTGCTCAGAGACAGAAAAACTCCAATCCTCTAAGTCACCCAGAGAACTATAAATGTGCATCGGATATTTAGGGAAACTTTAATTCCTTATCATACTCTCTAATTTTACAATAGCTCTTTCAAGTTTTTTCTTGACATATCATTGTACATAATAAAATATGAATTCTTATGCACATATCTTGAAATGTGATTAAATCAGGGTATTGAGCATCTTTACTACCTCAAATATGTATCATTTATTTGCAATGAAAGCATTTAAATCCTCATTCTTCTAGCTCTGAAATATAAAATCAGTGCAATTACCTGTGGTCACTGCAGAATACAGTGAAGTAAGAGAACATATTATTTCTTCCTAAATGTAACATCGTCATGGCTAAGTAAACTTTCCCTCCTTCTCTACAGCTTTTGGTAACACTAGTTTATGTCTCAATTTTTTTCCAGAAAAGCTGGTTCACATTCCATATACAGCTGAGGTCATGCCATATTCAGCTCTACTCAGCTGATTTCACATGGCTGACATCCCCCGGGATTCCTCCACAGACTGGCAGATGAGAAGATTCCATTTTTGGTCATCACTGGTTGTGTTCCCTCTGGGTATATGCAGCATATTTTCTTTACCTCTCCGTTGATCGATGACCACCATGACTAATTGCTACAAGAAACGTGGGATTGCAGACACATCTTCCACACATTGGTTTCAGTTACTTCAGAGAAATAATTACATTGGCGTCGCTAAGCCCTGTGATAATTCTACTTTAAAGAATTTTTGTTTGTTTATTTTGTTATTATGATTGCAGTGCAAGGGTCCTAAAACTAAGATTGGAGAAAAGGAAGAGAACTGTACTAATATTCTGCTGTGATCCCTCCTTTTAGAATTTATATGACTTTGATAGTAACTTTACGAATTGTATTCTCACCAATATTATGTAAGAGTTCTCCGATCTCTCCATCTTTTTCAGTTTTTAAAGGACCATATTTAATTACTATAATGTGAATTTCTTATAATCTATTCTAATCATATTCAATTCTTCCTACTGAGCTTCTTCCACACTCTTCACCTCTCTACCCTTGTAACTTTGTCTTTTTAAAAAACAAAGCAACTGCAAAACCCACGACCTTGCTCAACCTCCCAAGAGTCACATGAGTTGCCAGTAGCGTATTAGCCAAGAATGAAAGGAGAGAGTACTGAAAGGGGTGGGGGTGAGGCATTTCTGCGTCAGGTAAAAACCTGGCACAAGGGAAACTCCCAGGAATCTACTACAATAACCCCACCTAAAACTCCTAGTAATAATGGATAAGTAGCCTTAACTAGCCATCTCCTGCGATCAGATTAATGCCTAGCCCAACTATCATTAGAGAGGTGCCATCCAGCAACTGATGGAAACAGATGCAGAGACCCACAGCCAAACATTAGACAGAGTTTAGGGAATCCTTCAGAAGATGGGGAAAAGGGCTCATAAGAGCCAGATGGGTCAAGGACACTAAAAGAAAATTCATAGAATCAACTGACCTAGGCACACGAAGATTGAACCACCAACTAGGAAGCCTATATGGAACTGACCTAGGCAATCTGCAGATATGTTAAAGTGTGTAGCTTGATCTTCTAGTGAGACTCCTAACAGTTCAAATAGGAGCTGTCTCTGATTCTTACAGGCTGTTATGACCCTACAACCCATACTGGGAAGGTGCTTAGTCTTACTGAAACTTGATAAACCATATTTTGATGATACTCATGAAAGACCTGTCCTTTCCTAAACAGAGCAGTGGACTGGGGGGCAGAGACAGAAAGGATCAGGGGAGGGATTAGGAGGAAAGAAAGGAGGAGAAACTGTGGCTTGGATGCAAATTAAATAAATGAATAAATTTATTCTATGAGAAGAAAATTATTTGAATGTGTGTGAGTGTGTTGTATGTGATTAATACATTAGACTGAGAATCGTTGGGTGATGGAGCTGAAACAAATCAGCCCTTCACGCTGATTTCTATAGTAGCTGTACTCCACAACAATCCCACCAACAATCAATAGATGCTGTTCTTTGTTTACATCCTCACCAGCACCACCTGTTTTTATTAGTTCTTTTCTTAATCTTGGATGTACTGTCAAGCATAGGATAAAATCACAAAGTAGTTCTAATTGGTGTTTTCTGGATGAATAAGAATAGTGCAGAGAGATATGAAACTCATACCATGATTCTAAATGTAGATATTCACTTTGACTAGCACCTTTGTTGAAGGTGCTGTCTTTTCTTTAGTGTTAATGTTTGTCTTAATGACAAAACCCGGGTGATTTTTAAGTGTATAAACTTACATTAAGTCTTAAACTTTATTCTTTGTTTGCCTGCCTGCATGAAGTGCTACAAGTGTATTTTTATTACTCTCTTGAATTTTATTACTGTGTCTCCGTAGTGTAGCTTAATATCAGGAAGGGTTATATTTCCAGGAGTCCTTCCATCTTTGAGGACTGTTTTAGCAATCTTGAGTTTTATTGTATGCATGTGTTTCCATATAGAATTTAAGATTAGTTTTCAATTTCTCTGAACCTATGTATTAAAATTTGTTGACATTTGCATCAAATCTGTAGTCTGTGTTTAGTATAGTGTTGAATTTTTGAATATTAATTTGAGCAGTCTTAACCATGGGCAGTCTTTCCAACTTCTTATGTCTCATTTTCCATCTTCAACCTCTTAACATTTTTATTATATAATTCGGTCACTGCCAAGTTTGACTTGTTCAAAGTCGTTTCTGAGACTACTATAAAAGACATAGGTTTCCTGATGTCTTTTTCTGTATTTTTGTCCTTTGTATACAGGAAGGTTAGCAATTTTAGTGTTTTGAATCCTGCCACATTCATCAATCTTTTATCAGCTTAGAAATTTCCTGAGGTAGTCTTTAGGGTATTTTGGATATAAAGATGTATCATCTATCATTAAGAAAACTTTGACTTCTTTTCCTGTTTCTTGACTCACAGAGAGCAGGGATTAAAGGGATTAAAGGTATGGGCCACCATGCATCATCATCATCATCAGCAGCAGCAGCAGCATAATAATAATAATAATAATAATAATAATAATAATAATATATTGTTTAGCTATTATAAAACGACATCATGAAATTCATCTAGAAAAACATCATCATGAATGTGGTAAACCAGATGCAGAGAGACAAATACAGTATATTTTTACTTATAAGTGGATATTACCTGTTAAGTAAATGATAATCAAACTATACTCCACAGACCCAGAGAGATTAGGTGAAGGGGAGGGGTCTAATCTGGACTCCTGGATTTTGGGGGGAAGGGAAAATAGAAATTTGTGGGTGGACTAGAAGTGGGTATGCAAGCAGGAAGAATCACATAATAGTGGAGTGGTGGAAGGAAAGTGTATAGGCAGATATGGCTGGAATTGAGCGGCCATTTGGGGAAGTGTGGAAATCTAGAGCAATAGAAACTTGGAATCCATGAGGGTAAACCTAGTATGGACCTGTAGTAACAGAAAGAGGATGTGGAGTCTGAACTGGCTCTCTTCTATTGCCAAACAAGGCTTCCAGGCATAGGCTGGAGTTGCATTCAGTAAAGCTCTTGGCTGACCCAGTCCTGCGGAGATTCCTAAACAGCCCAGGCTGATGTTTGGACAGAGGGTCACTGTAATGATATTCAATGCAATAACAGTCGCTTTCTGAACACTGACAGCAGGGCCCCATTGCCAAGAACACCAGTCACACCACTCATTGGATGTAGAGAGGTAGAGCTGTTGCCTGCATGGAGCCTTCACCTGTGTTCTAGTCTCTTTGACGCAGGAAGGTACTCTGCAGACTTCAGAAAGAGGTATCTTGACACCAACGCAACTACAAGACCTTCAACCTACAATCTATCCTGTCTGCAAGATGTGCTAGGTCAATAATGACACAGAACTTATGGGAGTGGTCAACAAATGTCTGGTTTAACTTGAAGCCTATGCCACAAGAGGGAGTCTATGCCTAACACTGCCTAGATGGCCAGGAACCTAGGGTAGAACCAAACACAAGTGGCAAAAATAAACAATCAGTGACATGATTCCTAATGATATTCTGCTGTACTCAAGACACAAAATGGTGTCTTGTTAAGTGTTTGTCAGAGAGGCTTCTTCTGTTAGCAGATAGGAATTCGTGCATAGACCCAAAGCCAGACAATATGTGGAAAGAGTATAAATTGGAGGTCTACTTTGGGTCACTCCCCTCAGAGACTGGAGTACCCAGAGCAAGAGGTGGAAGAAAGATTGTAGGAGGCAGAGGGATTGACCACACCAGTAGAACATAGCCCACTAAATTAACTAAGCATGGCTCATTTGACCTCACAGAGACAGAAGTAGAAAACACAGGAATTTCATGGATCTGCATCAGAAGCTCTGTGTATGTACGGCTGTTAGCTTTGTGGTTTTGTTGAACTTATAACATTGAGGACAGGTATGTCTCTGACTCTTTTGCCTGTTCTCAGTAATCTTTTCCTCCAGTTGGGTTGCCTTGTTCAGTCTCAGTATGAACCTGGTCCTATTGGATCATGTTTTGCCATGTTTGGTTGTTGGTTCTTGGAGGTCTGCTCCTTTCTGAAGGATAATAGTGGATCTAGGAAAGAGGGAAGGTGCAGGAGAGATGGGAATAGTAGAGGGTGGGGAAACTAATATGGATGTCTTATATAAGAAAAAAATCTGTTTTCAACTTAAAAGTAAAGAAAATCATTGACATGTTCCGGATTTTAGTGAAAATGCTTTAAACTCCTCTCCATTTAGTCCACTTTGGATGTAGACTTGATGTAACTTAATTTGTATTGAAATATATTCCTTTTGCCCTCAGGGCTCTTATCATGAATGGATGTCAGATTTTTGTCAAAGGCCTTATCTTCTTTAAAGATAATCACATGGTTTCTATCCTTAAGTGCCTTTATCTGTTGGATTGTTGTTTATTGGTTTATGTAGGTTGAATCATGCCTGCACCTGTAGGAGGGAGCAAATTTGAACACTAGATAACCTTTTTGTTCTATTCTTGAATTTTTATATCTTTTTGCACAAGAACTATTTGGTCTATAAGTTTTTTGCTGCTGAATCTTTGAATTGGTAAGGGAAACTCTTTAGTTTCTGTATTATGAAATAAAATGAAGAGTATATCTTAGTTATTTTTTAAAGGTGACATACAATGTTGTACTAAACCCATCTGCTCCTATAGTTCCTTTAGTTGGGATTTTTTAAATTATTAATTCTATCTTGAATAAATTTCAAGTCCTTCTATAAATTGTTTCATGTTGATTTCACTTTGGAAGATTGTATAACTTGAGAAATTTATCCTCATCTTTCTGTGGAAAACAGATTTTTATAGTGTGCTCTTAGGATTCTTTGAATTTCTTCAGTGTCTCTTATAATGGTTCGGTCTTGATATCAAATTCTATAAGTTGGGATCTTTCTTTCTTTTGGTAAATTTGGATAAATATTTGCCAGTCTTCTTATTTTTTTTTAACAAACCAGATCTGTTTTATTGAGATCTTTGTATTTTTTATCTCTGTTTCATTCATTTCAGCCTTAAATTGATGTTTTTTTCCTATCTGCACTTTTTAGATGTTGTTTCAGCTCATTTTCTTGAAACTTTCAAAGTATATGTGATTCTCCAGTTTTTTGTTTTGTTTTGTTTTGTTTTTTGGTTTTTCGAGACAGGGTTTCTCTGCAGCTTTGGAGCCTGTCCTGGAGCTAGCTCTTGTAGACCAGGCTGGTCTCGAACTCACAGAGATCCGCCTGCCTCTGCCTCCCGAGTGCTGGGATTAAAGGCGTGCGCCACCACCGCCCAGCTCTCCAGTTTTTTTTTTTTTTTTTTATGTAGGCACTTTATGTGCTATGAAATTTCCACTTATAACTGCCTACACTGTACCACTTAGATTTCAGCAAGCTGGGTTTTCATTTTCATCCAGTTCTACAAAATTTTTAGTTTCCTTCTTGATTTCTCCCTCAACTCAATTTTCTTTCAGTATTGTGTTTTTTAGATTGAATGAATTTACATACTTTCTGTCACTTATTTTGTTATTGATATCCAGCTTTAATCTAGGTCAGATAGGATGCAGGCAGAGATTTCAATTTTTCACTATCTTTATCTATGTCCTAATATGTGGTCAATTTGAAAAAATGTCCATGGGTTGCTGAGAAGAAAGTAGATTCTTTAGTATCTAGGTAGAATGTTCTGTAGGTGTCTGTTAGGTTGATTTCATTTATGGTATATGAATTACAGTGTTTCCCTATTTGACTTTTCTCTGAATGACCTGTTGATAAGAACTGAGAAGAGGGAAACTGAAGTCAACTACTATCATTGCATCAGGGTCAGTATATGATTTTATATCTAATAGAGTTTGTTCATTTATGAAATTAGATGCCCTTCTGTTTAGCATGTAAATGTTTAGAACTGTAATATCTACTTGAACTTTTTCTTTAATGATTAAATAGTATCCTTCACCACGACTTCTGATTAATTTTGGTTTAAAATCTATTTTACCAGATTTTAAATTATCCACACCTGCTTATTCATAAGTTATAATAGCTTGAATTCATTTTTTTCATTTCTTAAATCCTAAAGTGGTATCTGTTCTTGATGGTAAGGTGTCTTTCTTGGAGGTAGCAGAAATATGAATCCTGTTTCTAATTTATTTTGTTATTCTGTGTGCTTTTTATGGAGAAATGAGAATATTACTATTGATGTTAGTATTTTTAAATATTTATTAATTTTTGTTATTGTATTTTGGGTCATATTTATATTTACTTTGCTTAACGCTTTGGAAATTATTTATGCCTAGTTCCCTGTGGGTGTAGAAAGCTTTCTTTTCAGACAAAATACTACTTCCAGTACCCTCTGTAAAGTTGTCTACATTGAAATAAATTCCTTAAATTTGTTTTTATTATGAAATATTTTCTATCTCTTTGAATTATTATTGATAGTGGTTTTCCTGGTTATCTTTCCTGGTAATATTCTTATTTGGCATCTATGGTCATTCAGAGCTTGTAGAATATCAGTCCAGGCTCCCTTCTGGCATTAAGTGTCTCCACTATAATGTTGGGTGTTATTCTAATAGATCTGCCTTTGGGACTTAGTTTTCTTTCTTTGGAGCTTTTAATATTCTTTGCTTTGTCTACACATCTAAAGGTTTGATTAATTATAAGCCACAGAGTTTATTTTTTGGTTCTGCTATTTGGTGTTCTGTATGAGTCATGCACCTTGATCCTTCATTTTTTTTTACAAATGGGAAATAAATTTTTCATCTATGATTTCATTTAAAATATTTATGTGCTTTTACTTTGGTTTCTTCTCTCTCCTCTAAACTTATTTGAAGATTTGTTCTTTTCATAGTGCCCCCTACTTCCTGGATTTTGTGTGCCTGGGTTTTGTAGATTTAAGCTAGTTATCAATTTATTCAAGTTTTTTTTTTTAACATCTCATGTTCTTTTTTCCTCTTCATCTAATTTGTTGTGGAGGCTTTCCTCTGAGCTTTTTGTTTAACTTCCTGAATTTTTCATTTCAGCTTAGCTTTTCTTCAGAGGCTCTATTTCTTTATTAAAATCAATTTTAAAACCTTGACTTGTTTTCCATTATTTCAACCAACTGTTTTTCTTTCACGGTCATATCCTTGAACTCTGGAACACACTTACGTTTGTTATTTTGAAGTCCTTGTCCTGAGCTTTGACTACATCACTTTTCCAGGGAATGTTAAAATGAGTTGCTGGCTTCTAGAAGACGCATGTAATCTTAAATGTTGCTTGTTGGGGGCAGTGAGACCCCATATCTTGAATTTCTTGTAATCCCCTGATCTGAGTGCCTACAGCTGCTCTAAGCATGAGACCTTCAGGAGTTCCTGATGGCAGGAGAGTGGTTTCTGGTGGGTTTGGCTGGGATGTGGCTATCTCTATATAATCTGCCCCTGAACACAATAAAAGGGGCATTCTTGGGGAATTCAAGGATGACCCATGTCGTGTCTTTGTCTCTCTGTCTGTATGTGTTTGTGTATTTTAACCTCCTACCCTACTCCTTGCCCGAAGCTCGGTAACTGGGTAACAGCACACAGAGCGCAGACACGGGGGTGCAGTGCGTGGCAGTTGCTGTTTGTGTTTGGGTTGTGGGATGTAGGCATCAAGAGTTAGGACATTTGTGGTCTTTCTTCATGTTAATATCCAAACTTACCTTTGTTGGGTGGGTGTTCAGATAATTATTTAATATTACCCCAACATGTCAAATTGTGTATCAGCTAAATGGTACTTGATTTTCAGTTGGAGAACACTCTGGGTTACTGGGTTCAGACTTCTTAGTGTCTCAATTTAGGATAGGAAGTAGGATGTTTGCTAGAGGACAAGACGTGTAGGAAGAGGATTACAATGCATATCTCTAACTGGGATTCTGGGTTGATTTCCATGCTATCCTAGATTCTAGCAGCAAGAAGAAGGAAGAAATGTCTAAGAGTCTGGAGGTGGGTTGGCTCTGGAAGTTCCTTCCTGAATTTCAGATTTAGCCTTTAGGTTTACATTCCAAACTGTATCTGATTGATGAAGATGGTTTTGGGTGGTGAGCAGATGGTAACTAACATATAGGTTGCTCTAGGAGTATTTTAACAGGTTTTGGGGAATGCATCCACATGGACCTAGGACCCAGAAGTGAGAGGAGTGGCTCACAGTAGGGTCAGTGAGAACTGGATCTAGGATTGCTTACTAGAAGTTCTGGTGTGCATTCGGGCTTCTGAAACCAAGCAGCCTCATATCTGCATGGTAGGTGTTGTGACTGATAGGCATGCAGGCCGGGAGTGGGAACTGACTCTAGAGACCTCTGCCAAGGCTTCTGAATGTGGCTATACATGGTCTGAGATCCATTGGAGTGTGGGATATCTGACTGTAGAGGGTGTGTTTTAGTTAAGCTTTACATAGGGAGGAAGAGAATTAGCAATCATCAGGTTAGTGGCCTTCTTATTGGATTATAAATTATTATATTTATAATATTATATTTAATAATAAAAATATTGTAAAAGAAACTCTTTATAAGTCATGTAATATTTAATAAATTATACATATTATAATCAAATAGTTAGCAAAATATTCCTAATCAAGCTTGTCATTGGCAAAACTGGATCTTTACAAAAGACATTTTAATAAATATATTGTTTCTAAACATAAAGAAAAGAAAACCAACCTACAAACCACAATCCCAGAAAACTTAGACAACAATGAGGACACTAAGAGAGACTTACATGGATCTAATCTACATGGGAAGTAGAAAAAGACAAGATCTCCTGAGTAAGTTGGGAGCATGGGGACCTTGAGAGAGGGTTGAAGGGGAGGGGCAAGGCAGGAAGGAGAGCAGAGAAAAATATAGAGCTCAATAAAAATCTATAAAAACCCCCCAAAAAATAAAGATATTGGGTGAACAATGAATGACAACAAACTATGATAGCACAAATATATGAAGATGCAATAATGAAACCGATTATTTTAATTAAATATGATCAAATGAGATTATCTCTTTACTAATGTTATACTAATATTATTAAGTATAAATAATTACACAAGGAAATATAATAATGCTTTAGCAATTAGAAATAAGTTACTATGTTAGCTATTTTAAATTAGACATTTGCTTCCTTTCCATTTAAAATCAAATAAATTTATTAATTTTCTTTTATACACTGGAATTTGTCATTTTTATACTGACACCAAGTAGTACATCCTTGTGGGTGTTTATGGTAAACTGGTTTACTCATTTATAAAGTTTGATGACAAATAAGGGCAATTGTCATGGTTATTCCCATAAGAATTTTTATTATTTCTTTGGTAGACAAAATTTCCAACTCCTCTAGTTTTTCATAAAATAGATAAGAAGTTATTGTAAAATCAATCTATATGGTTGTTCAAATATGTAATTGTTTGGCTAGTGGCTTTCTCTTTGCATAATCTATTGGTGAAAGTAGGATTTTGAAGCAACCTAAAAATATATATTAATCTCACAATATCTGTTTAGTATACTTACATATCCTGATATAATATATATATGTGTGTGTGTGAGAGAGAGAGAGTGTGTGTGTGTGTGTGTGTGTGTGTGTATTTAATACTTTTAAAGTATCCCAAAGACTTGACATTTTTAACATATATGAACTCGACTGTTGAACTGGGATATTCACTTATTAATTGGGTCTTACAAATGGTGTAAAACTTAGAAACAGAGCATAGCAGCTGTGGTGCAAAGCCTGGCAACTTTGAAAAGTTGAAGGAGTGTCCTGAAGATGGAAGGATCAAGGGGTCAAGACAACTTTATTTAGCAAAGAGATTTGTTTCTACCACTTATCCAAGGCATCCCATTAAAAGTACTCGTGTCAGCTTGATCTTTTCCCAAGAATCAATTAGTTAATTGACAACAAGACTTACCCCTATTCTGCTACTTTATTCACAGCTTCTCGTCTAAGATCTCCTTAAGCCTTATTTTTTATGACAGTTATATGACATAGATAAAGCATCTTCATGAGCAGATGCAGTGTCTGATCTATTCATTGACCATTGAAAGGCAAGAAATGACAGATGCTCGATTTCTTAGGCTACGTTATAAAAGAGGTAGAAAAAATCCTGTGGATTTGAATTATTATTTAAGAGTCTTCCATAACTGTGAAAAATTGCAATATGAACAAAAGTACAGAGTTCAGCTGATTTTACTATTCATACATAATAAAATAAAATGAATGTAGTGAAATGAGTTTGTCCATAATAGAGAAACTGGAGCATGTTAAGTGAGGGTGAGAAAGCAGACTTACTCACATGGAAGAGAATTCCTTGTAAGTTTGGTTGAGATGGCTGAGGAAGGTTGGGAAGAACATCATCACTTTCCAGGTTCTGTGGACTGGGAGGCTTCTGTTGCTAGGCTCAGGGCTCTAGAACTTCGTCCATGAGAGACAAAGGAGAGCCCTGAGTTCTCATTATCATGTGTGGCCTTAGAAGACAAGTGTTAGAAATGATTCTACAACAGAGCCAGAACTAGAGGTATGGGCATCTCTCCATCATGGTAAGTCTTTCAGGAGTCCCATTCTGAAGGACAGAAGGTCAGATGATTACCAGTGAATACACACACAACCCATAATTCTTTACCTGTTGTTTAAAATTTGGACGATGGCATTTCCTTTTAATAATTTCTACTTTTCTCTCTTTGTTGTCTCAGCAGAGTTTTTGTCTCTGTCCTTGTAGCTTGTCATGACAGCTGGCATTGGGGTAGACTGCTCTACTCATAGGAACATCTGCAATCTTATTTTATATGGAGGTTAAAATGCATGCTCATTTAAAAAATATTTCTGCATTATATATGATGCTTGATATTGAATACATGTATCAAGGAAACTGCTAGGTCATCTGAGTTTCACTAAATTGCTATGAATTTTCATGGAAGTGCTAAAATTCATGAGAGTATTTCCTACATTTAGATAGCAGATGTTTGTTTTTAAACCGGGTCTCGTGTAGTTCAGGCTTGTCCTGCACTTGCTACATAGTTTTGAACTACTGGTCTTCTTGCCTCTAGTCCTTGAGTGATGAAATTATAGACCCCAGAAAAAGAAGCACAGCTTACTTGGAAGTTGGTATACTGCCCGTGCAAGGTTTATAATGCTATGTGGTGTTTTTAATGTGATTTAATATTCTTTAAGTGACAGAGAGCCTGGATGGTAAGTTTCTAGTTATTGATGAATTTGAGGAAAATATAGGGGAGAAAGCAATGGGTAAAAGAAATGACACTTGAGAGCTTCCTGGAAGACTCCGTTAATATTATACTGCGCCAGATTTTCAATAACAGTAATCTATTTTCTCAAGCCCTCTGGACTCTAGAATCATTGTATATAGTAATTTAATGAATCCAAAGTAAGACTTGCACAAGTATTCTTTCCAGGTATCTTCCTGTTACATACAAATGTCTTTTTAATAGGAGATCCTGAGACTTATGTTTGTATAATTTTAACAGTGGTACACTAAAAATGCATAATTATTTTTGGTACACTGTAAATCTATGCACTCTGATAATTATGAAATGGGAATCGAAACCATAATGGACAGTGACCAAGCACGTTGAGCTTTAAATCATAACTTCAAGATTGTCTTCAAAATCTATTTCGCAGAAGGATTGTCTTCTATGGCCTTTTAGCACAGTGTAGCAGTTCTCATTCTCTTAGTTTCCTTCAGCAATAGGATCCTCTTGTTTCTATAAAGATGACCATGCTGATTGAGGGAGATAACTGAGTTGGTAAAGAATATGCATCATAATCATGAAGACCTGAGTTTGAACACCAGCATATTCTTCATAGTCAGGCATTAGCAGCATGTGCTGGGAATACCAGTTTTGGGAGGCAGAGAAAAGAGAATTGCTGGGATTGTCTGTCCAGCCAGTTGAAACTCTTCAGTGAGCTCTAAGTCAATGTCGGTCTCTGTGTCAAACTGCAGGATGGTCAGTGACTTTGAGATGCTCCCTAAAGTCAGTTCTAAATTTGTGCCCCCTCTTCTCTCTCTCTCTCTCACTCACACACCCACCCCGTACACTGTAGAAACATATCCACAAATAGACACTCACACACATATCTAAAGAAACACACAAGCCGGGCGGTGGTGGCGCACGCCTTTAATCCCAGCACTCGGGAGGCAGAGGCAAGCGGATCTCTGTGAGTTCGAGGCCAGCCTGGTCTACAAGAGCTAGTTCCAGGACAGGCTCTAAAAAAGCTGCAGAGAAACCCTGTCTCGAAAAAAAAAAAAAAACCAAAAAAAAGAAACACACAAACACTCAAAACAAAAACAAAACATGTAAAAGTGTAAACAGTAAAATATAGAATCAATGTATATGCCTCCAAAGTACCACCAGTTTAAAATTAACTCTAGTCTACATACACAGAGAGAAGTACATGTACTATGAACATGCACACAATCCACACAACATGCAAGAGGAGAGGGAAAAGCCACAAGCTACGTGGCAACATGTAGATTAATAGAAATGGGTTAATTTAAATTATAAGAGCTAGTTAGAAACAAGCATAAGCCAAGGCCAAGCTTTCATAATTAATAATGTCTCTGTGTCATAATGTGTGGGCTGGCAGCCCAAGAAATCCCGCTACAAATCGCCATGACAGAAATTCAATAACAAAAACTAAAAACAAAAACAAACATAGACAACACCAATTTTAGATGAGAGTTCTACCTGTTGTTAGGAAAAGCTGTAAAATGATACCATTTAGCAACAACATGGAAAGGTGAAATAATTTTAAAAATTGGGAGTGTATGAGAAAGATACCTCTGTGGGAACAAGAATACTTTTTGCCAAACTTAACAGAAAATGCAAGCACACTGTCCATATACCTTGCACTAAAATATAATCCATTTTAGCCCTTACTGTTCAATTTTCTTCCTACCTGACTTGTTCATGGTTTTACTATACAGGGTCTACCTTTCTTTCCCCTATTTCTTCTAATCATGATGCTCTGATAGATAAACTTTGGAATAATAAATGCCAATAAAGCATGAAAAATGAATAATTGAGGACATAGGCTCCTGGGACTTCTGCTCATTATTCGTTTTCTCGCAAGATGTGGTCATTCTGGGTGAGATCCTGGTGCCTGAGAGGACAACTTGCCTGCAGTTTTGTCTGTAGGGGCTGCTTTTCCTTTCTGGTTAAAAGCTGGATGTGATCAATGAAGCTGGGTGGTAGTGGCTCACACCTTTAATGCCAACACTAAGGAGGCAGAGGCAGGCAGATTTTTGTGAGTTTGAGGTCAGTCTGGTCTACCAGAGTTAGTTCCAGGCAAGGCTCCAAAGCAACACAGAGAAACCCTGTCTCTAAAAATAAATTTTAAAAAAAGCTGGATATGGTCAATGAAACACCCTCTTCCCAGAAGTGGTTATATACCCTTGAGGGCTATTAACATGAATAGAGACAGAACTTTACAGGCAGTCTGTATTATATTCTGTACTTTGGAGGCCAGAGACTCATTGCTAACCATGAAGCCCAAAATACACTAGCTACCCATGGTTGACAATGAATCTCTGGCCTTCAAAGTACAGAATATAATACAGACTGCCTGTAAAGTTCTGTCTCTATTCATAGGAAGCATTACAGCTGATCATAATCAAGTATTTACAATGATCAATGGAATGAGTATTCATTATGTTCAATTAAGAGATTTTGTTGTTGTGTTTTTAGGTGGACCTGAGATCTGGACTGAACAAAATCTTGTATAAATAAAATATATTTCAAGTGTTTTATTATTATTTATCTCGTATCTGTCAGCTTTGCTCATATCTAATTTCCTCATATCTTCTTTAGGTTGGGAAAGTTTTCTTCTATGATTTTGTTGATTATATTTTCTGTGTCTTTGAGTTAGAGTTCTTCTCCTTCCATGCCTATTAATCTTATGTTTGGTCTTTTCATGGTGTTCCCAACTTCCTGCATATTTTGTGTTAAGAGTTTGTTAAATTAATCGTTTTCTTTGACCAGTGAATTTAATTCCTCTATCGTATCTCCAGTGTCTGAGATTTTCTTTTTTATCTATTGTACTCTGTTGATTATGCTTGTAGTTCCTGTTTGTTTACCTAGGTTTTCCATTTCCAGAATTCCCTTGGTTCATGTTTTCTTTTTTGCCTCTATTTTAGTTCTCAAGTCTTGAGCCATTTATTTCACCCATTTGATTGTTTTTATCTTAGCTTTCTTTGCCTTCATTAAGGGATTTGTTTTATTTCTTCCAATTTTTTGTTTGTCTTTTCCTCCACCTCTTTAAAGGAATTTTTCACTTCCTCTTTAAGGACCTATATCTTTATAAAATTATTTTTAAGGTCCTTTTCTTCTGCTTCATCTGCATTGTTCAAGTCTTGCTGATGTAGAACCACTTATTTCTGGTTGTGTCATATTGCTCTTTACGGTGTTGAATGTGTTCTTACACTGCTGGATGCTTATCTTCCTCAAGTGGGTGCATGTGAGGCCTGTGGCTTAGGTGGAAGCTATTATGGCTCTGGGGCTCCTTCACACCTAGGTGGGGCCAAGGCTCTGAGGGTCTCAGCTGCCATGGCAGACGGTTGGGCATCTGGGAAGGCTGCTCCCAACTCTCTGGGGTTTTGCTGGGTAAGGGTAGGGCATGGGATGTGTCTCCAGGGGCTAGGGCTTCTCTAACTGTAGCCTGTCTGCTTTTGTAATACATGCAGTTACAACCCTATACTTTTTTTTTTAGGATGTAATGGTTTCTGTTACATACCATAGACTTTGGAATAATGTTTTAACCTATTTCTTTTTTGTCTCCAATGACTATACGTAGTGTTCAATAGAGGTCTTCTAGACGAGTGTGGGTTCCTAGTTTACTCTTCTTGCACATATTTCTCCACTGGCTTAGAAAGTTCATGTGCAGATCTTGCTTCTTGCAATGAAAACATTTTCATACATTATCGTCTTTATTTTCTTACGTGAAGTTTCTATACTGGGGATTCTGATATGCCTTCTTACCCAGACTCTAAGGGATAATTTTTGATTGAAGGGTTTCTTTTGTTGGTGTTTAGTTTCTTGAGCTATTTGCATCACCTGAACAGTAACCCTCTATCAAATGAAGAACTCACAAAATATTTCTCCTGTTCTATAGAAATTTGATTGATTCTTTATTATATAAAAGCTTTTTCTTGAGTTTTTCAAGACAAGGTTTCTCTGTGTAATGTTGGCTATCCTGGAACTCACTTTTTAAAATGGGGCCATATATGTCCAATACTGGCATTATTTTCTGAGTAATCAATCTAATTTACAAAGTCCTTAACAATGCCTGGATTTGAAAGATTACTCCTTGCATTTTCGATTAGTTGCAGAGTTTTAGACCCTCCAGGAATATTTTGGTCCATTTGGAGTATTGTACTCCTCGTACTCCTCTCTGGTTCTTTACTAGCTATCTAACTTATGTTCATAGTCCAAATGAAACAAACACTGTTAAGGCATAAAAGGTATCATCCATAAGGAAGAGACAATATGCAATGTTTAATTTTCTGGGTTTGGGCTGCTTCAAACAAGATGATTGTCTCTATCTCTAATCACTTAACTGTAAATTCCATAATTTCATTTTCTTAGTAGCTGGGTAATATATAGTCTGGGCTGTTTCATTTTTGACTGTTATAAATAGAACTTCTGTGAACATAGATGAGCAGGTATATCTGTAGAAATATACCAACTGCTTTGAGTAGATGTTGCAGTGTGGTAGAACTGGATCTTGTGGATGATAATCCTCAGCTTTTAGAAAAACCTTCAGACTGATTACCAGAGTGGCTCTGTCATTCGTACTCCCACCAGCAATTAATGAGTGTTACCCTTTACCCACAACCTCCTTAGCATCCGGTGCCTTAGTGTATTTTCTAAAAGTCGTGGAATGATTTTCTAAGATTCAAAGTATTTGGGTATTCTGTATTAGCTTCTAAATAAGCTAGTGTAATAAGAACATTTACAATATAAATACAAACACCAAGTTTAGTTGATTTTACAGTGTATGAAGAAATGTAAGTAAGGAAATAAGATTCATTCTCTCTAGACATAGAAGAACATAACATATAAAGGGAAGAAAGTCAGAATTACATAGAAGAGAAAAGCAAATAACAGGTTAAAGAGGCTCAGTTGGGAAGAACATCATCAGTTGCCTAGTCTGTAAAATGAGAATATTGTACTGCTAGACACAGGAACCTGGGACTTTCTCCATAAGAGTCAAAGAAAGGGGAGAATTCATATTCTCTTATGCATCCTCAAACAAAAGAAAAAAACAGAAAAAATTTTGCTATAGTGATGGGTTTTACAAATGCTTCATGAGCAAAAATATAACTAGAAGAGACCATGAGCATCACAGCATCTGGTGGTAGGTGAGGAGATAAATTGTAGAGGATGGAAGAACAAAAAAAATTATGAGGTGGACATACACATCCCTTAATTACTTGCCAATTGTTCAGATCTGGGGATGGCATTTCCTTTCATTATTTCCAATATCTTCAATTTTCTCATCATTACTCTAGAATTTTTGGTGTAATAAATACATTCTAAATTATGGAGAGCTTGTATGGCAAATGACTAGCTATTGATTAATTTATGAGGAGAAAAAAGGTAAAAGATGACATTTGAGACTCAACTTGAAATTGCTGTTGTAATAGATGTACCGCATTTTGGATGAAATGATATCTTTTTTCCATGGTTCTGCATGCTAGAATTATCGCTAATAGTAATTAAATTAAGGCAAGACTATGCTTGCTCAATTATTCCTTAAAGTGTTTTTCTCAACCTTCTGTACATTACTGTAATTTTAGTCATTAATTATGACATATATTTGTTGGGGCAATCTCAATATTACTGTATTAGTAATAAACAATTCCTTTCCACGTACCAACAACCTACATATTATAAGAATTATTAAATCTAAATTAAAACACTGACAGGTAATGAGTTCTCATGTCAGGATTCTAATCATAATTTTTTACATTGTCCTTACATGTATTTATAAATTGTTTTTCATATGTAGGCTATTGGCCTTGTATTTGGTAACACAGTTAGTTCCTTACTTGATTACTTTTTTTTTCAAATGATTGTACACTAACCTGAGGATATAGGACAGAGTAGATGGGTTGGTTGGTAAAGTGAATGTTCCCAAACATAGAAACATGAGTTGGCACCAATACAAAAAGCCTGGTTTGATGGTTTACACTTGCAATGCCAGCAATGGAGAAGAAGAGACATGCAGGTTACTAAAAGCATTGTTGAACAGCCAACTTCCCCTCTTTAGTGAGAGCTATGTTAGAGAAGAACTTTATGTAAAAAGCCAAGGTGGATAGTGACATAGGAAAGATATTCAAGGATACTTAATTCTTGGCCTCGACATAAACACACACACACACCCAAAACCACATTCACTCATACACTCATATCAATACAAACATACAATAAATGGATAAAATATTAAAATGTAGAAAATAAATGCATAAAAAGGGGTATAGTTTCTGAAAGCCCACTTTAGGATGAGCTATGGAATTCACATATATATTAACAGGCATTCAAGCTTCATATTAACACTGATGTACACACTAGTGTACATATGCACTAATGATAATAGCAAAGACAGAAAATGAAGAATACACATGGAAAATTTTTCAGAGAGAGAAGCTTCTGACACCCATTGTCATGCTAAGGCAATAATGGAAAAGACCATAACTGTAGTCAATAAGCAGGAAACGGTTGTGTTATATAATTTTAATTGATATAATTGAACTACAAAAGCAAAGATAATATTAATTTTCAGCTTATAAACTCTCTCATTGCTTTTGAGACACAAAGTTGAAAAATAAAACATTCAGAAATAATGTGGGGAAAAGGACAAGATATTAATAGCTGCGAGTGTATTGGAAACATGTGCAAAGTAACAAGCATACTTTACCACACTTAAACAGAAACTACACGATCACTGTTGACACCCTCTGGAAAATTAATTGATTTGAGCCCAGTTTTTGCTATTTTGTTTTCTAAACTGACTTCATTAAGAGTTACTTATGCAGGCCCTTTGTTCATCTGTTCTCTTTAGTCCTGATGCTCTGATTGGTCAACTCCGCCAGAAGACATACTATTAAAGACGAATGCATGCAACCAGACAAAGTGCAGACTAAAAGAGCAAAGACTTCTGCTTATTGAGTACAGTTATGGTCCATGGGTGAGGCCGTGGTCCATGAGAGCATCATGGTCCTTCAGTGCTGCCTATGGATGTTGCTCTTACTCTCCACATGGTCCCCAACTGCGCATGCTAAGTACAGCAGTCCTCCAGAAGTAGTGATACCCTTGAGGGTCACTGACACTACTAAGCAAGATATTTCCTCAGATTGGCTGTCCTATAGCCTGCGCTTTGGAGGAAGGAGACATATTATCACCATGAAACACACAAAATACTTTATATCCAGAAACTTCCTACTGGTCACCTATAGTGACAAAGGTAACCGCCTTGTAGAAGAACCTTTTGTGCGAAGTGACTGCTACTACCATGGCTATATATATGGAGATCCAGATTCCACTGTCATTATTAATACCTGTTTTGGGAGTTTGCAAGGCATACTAGAGATAAATGGCACAGCTTATGAAATCATGCCAAAGAATCTGGCTTCCACATTTGAACATCTCATATACAAAATAGACAGGGAGGACTCAGAATTACATTCTATGAGATGTGGGTTAACAGATGAAGAAATAGCGCGACAAATGAAGATTCAAGAAAGCAAGGACTCCACACTAATGCAAAGCCAATATGAGAATTGGTGGACCCATCACAAGTATCTTGAATATTTTGTGGTGATAGATAATCAACGATATGTTTATAGAGCAAATAATGTCACAACCTGTATGCGAGAAATGTTGCAAATTGTCAGCGGAATAAATGGCTTTTATCTTCAGATAGATATTCATGTGGTTTTAACAACACTGGAAGTTTGGACCCAAACAAACAAAATCAATGTAACAAGATCCATAGGTAATGTCCTATCTAATTTCTGTGACTGGAAAGAAAAGAATGTTGACAATCGCTTTAGACATGATATTGCACATCTTTTTGCCAGGCAAAGTTATGGTGGATCTTTAGGGCTAGCTTTTATAGGTACAGTTTGCTCATCATTTAATTGTGCAGTTAACAGTTTCATGTTTGATACAACAACAGACATGGCATTCATTATTGCACATGAGATGGGTCATAATTTGGGTATGGATCATGACGAGAAATACTGTACATGTGGGCTATCAAATTGTATAATGGCCCCAGCAAAATCTGACTCCCCTAGATTCAGCAACTGCAGTTATCAGTATATGTATTCCACGATTACCAGGAGAAATTGTTTGAATAATGATCCAGATATAGTCGTAACCCTCAACCTCACCTTGTGTGGCAATAATGTGGTTGAGGAAGGAGAGCAGTGTGACTGTGGATCCCTGGCATCCTGTCTACATGATCCATGCTGTAGCCAAGACTGTGTGTTCAAACCCAACGCTGAATGTGCTCAAGGGCCTTGCTGCGAAGACTGCAAGTTCAAACCACCAGGAACACTGTGTAGAAGACAGAAGAATGAATGTGACCTTCCAGAGTGGTGCAATGGGACTTCAGCTGAGTGTCCAGAAGACGTATACAAGAAAGATGGAAGCCCTTGCGGGGGTGATGGTTATTGCTATAAAATGAATTGTCCTAAACGTGAAGAACACTGTCAGAGACTGTTTGGCAAAACAGCCAGGAGTGCAAATAAGAATTGCTACATGAAAATGAACAAACAGGGTGACCGTTTTGGTAACTGTGGTAACGATAGCTCTAACTACAGAAGATGCGAGAATGCTGATGTACTCTGTGGACGAATTCAGTGTGAAAATGTAAGACAGATTCCACGTAGGAGGAGCCATGAAACAGTGCATTGGACTCACTTCAATAATGTCAACTGCTGGAGTATAGACTATCATTTTGGAATGACATTAGAAGACAGCGGAGCAGTGACAGATGGCACAGGTTGTGGTCAAAATCTTATATGTGTTAACAGGAAGTGTGTCCCTAAGTCTGATTTGTTAAGTAACTGTTCAGCATTCCAGTGCAATATGAAAGGAGTCTGCAACAATAAACATCACTGCCATTGTGACGTAAAATGGGAGCCACCAGACTGTCAACGAAGTGGCTTTGGAGGTAGTATAGACAGTGGACCTCCTCCAAGAATATATCCTAAGAAGTCCAAGATGAGTAAGCTCATACTAGGTTTTTTAATTCTTTTTTTGGTGGTGTTACTTTCCTTGATATTCCTAATTACAAAAAAGAAATCTCAGCACAAACTCAAGGTAGAAGAAATGCTAGAGCCAGAACCTGAACCCCTCATTGAAGCTTTACCTGATGGTTTACATCAGAAAGTTGGGAAAAGTTAAAAGAAAAAAGGAAAGAAATAATAAGAAAATATTTACTCTATCAGAAACCCATCATGTATTAGTTTGTTGACTTCTGAACATAGAAATATCACTGTGTGTGTAAGAAATCCCAGACCAGAGATTCTGGAGACCTCCTTACTTGATTTTCAAAACCATTCGTTATAAAATAAAAGGAGGGCCTACCACACTTATCCTTTATTTTAATCAGTTTGTTGCCTTATTTTTAATGGAATTGATGTCTGTTGGCCATTAACATGGTCTAACAATGGTCTCCTGTCAGTGTTTGTTTGCATTTGTTTTTTTTCTCAGCTCTAAACCCCCTCTCCTTTTCATTTTGCTCTGTCACATAGAGAGAAAAAAATTCTCCAAATACCATTTCCTCCTGGCAATTCCTGTCTGCGAGAATCTGACCCTTGGGAAGCCATAGTGAGATTTGAAACTTGAGAGAATGGTTTTGTGGTTCCTGGAATGGTTGCTGCTGTCTCAGCTCTCACCTGGATGGTGACCTCACTCCACAGATAATTTTAATGTGGATTTGAAAACTCAGCAAAATATCTGTCCTAGTTAAGATTACTATTGCTATTATGAAACACCATTACCACAGCAAGTCAGGTTGGAAAGAATTCATTTGACTATTATATCCTCATTACTATCCATCATCTGAGGAGGTCAGGACAGGAACTCTAAAGGGGCAGGAACCTGGAGGCAGGGATTGAGGCAGAGGCCATTGAGGGCTGCTGTTTACTCACTTAGTCCTCCCGCCTTGCTCTGTGTTCTTTCCTTTACAACCAAGGATCAACAGCCAGAAATGGAATCACAAAAAAAGAAAAAAGGGGGGAGGGCAGGGACCTCTCCGTCAGTCAGTAAATGAGAAAATGTTCTGTAGACCTGTCTACAGCCTAAACTTATGGGGGCATTTTCTCAGTCAAGGTTTCCTCTGCTTAGGTGCCTATACCCTGTGTCAGGTTAGCATAAATCAAGCCAGCACAAAACCTTTGTCAGATGTAGACAGTCAGCACAACTATGAAACATCACACCCGGAATTCTGATCTCTGGTCTCTAGGTCATCTACTATTTCCAGACATGACTGTCCCAAATATCTCCTTTCAGGTTATCCTCCCACAGTTGGGGAACAGCCTTCAAAGCTATGATTGACTATGCACATCTACTTCCCTTTGATCTCTAGTCCCAGTGTAGAGAGCCACACAATCCAGTTAGGATGCTCGATCAACTCAAGGATGAGTGTTTCTAATCATGGAAAGATGCCACACTTTATTCCTATGCTGAAATCTGAATCTTGTCACTTCCATTTACTAATAAGGAAAGATAATTTTGGCTTAGCTATTATTTCCTTTAAGTCTATAATGAAAAATGGTAAATCCTGATGCTCAACAATTAATCACCTTCATTACAAAATTAAATCATGAAGATATTGACAAATTTGTGTCAAATTAAATAAATAGAAGCAAATCTAGTATTCTTTGGAAATAAAATCAAAATTCCCATGAAATGTTTAAAAGAACAAATTTTATATGCAGAGAGAAGTCTGTGCTCAAACTAGCTCCTGGTCCCCAACATAAACTAACCACTGATCCTGCACTACAGCTATGCTTTAAGCTTCCCCAAATAGGTCCATTCCCTGCTTCTTCTGTTATATGATTCTTCACCAAGTATCTAGCCTAAAGACTCTTGCAGATCATGTCATCCACATTTTCTGCAATCTGTTTTATCTATTCCTGGCCCCATCAGCAGTTGCCAGATGATGTGGGAGTCCCCTCTGTGTGTTGCCTGTATTGGTTAATGAATAAAGAAACTGCCTTGGCCTTAGGTAGGCAGAGAAGACAGAACTGAATTCTGGGAGGAAGAAAGCAGAGTCAGAGAGATGCCATAGATCCACTGGAGACAGACTCTGGGAATTTTTACCCAGTAAGCCACTGCCATGTGGTGATACACCGATTAATAGAAATGGGTTAAATTAAGATATAAGAATTAACCAATAAGAAACTAGAGCTAATGGGCCAAGCAGTGATTTAATTAATACAGTTTTGGTGTGGTTATGTTCGGGTAAGCTAGCCGGGCGGCCAGGACAAGCAAGCGGGCCCTCCTCCAACAGCCAAACTCAATCTGGATACCACTACCTATGCAATAGATGGCCTCTAAACTTCTGGTGAGTCCTCATCTCATATTGCATGCTCCAACCTAATCTGACCAAATAAGCCCTCACTACATTTCAGGTCGAGGCTCCTGAAAAGACCTGCAACCAACCATTGGTCCCATCTGAGCAAACTCTCAATACCACACAAGGTACCTAGACTCCTCTTCCAGACTGTAGCCTAGAGATTTCACCTAACCTCCCATCCATACTTTTTCTGCAACACGCAAGGTTTGTTTAGGTTACACAGCAAATGCAAAGAATCTCTAGAGTTGGGCCTGTGTCCACGCTGCTTATCCTACAATCCTCGTGAGTCTCCCATGCCAGATTGAAACTTGCTCTGAAGCCAGAAATAACCTCAAACTCAAGGCTTGGAAGAGAAAGCACATCCTGGAAACTAGCCCATTACCCATTTTCCACCTCATTCCATTCTTTACAAGCCATTTACAAAATCTAGATCCAACCACTATGTCCAGAACAATCTCAAAACTAACAAAAGAAGTCCACATGTCCAGATCATATTGGCACAATATCAACAGCATTAAAGATGAAGCCACTATCTTCTCTTCAAATCCTCCAGGTCCTGAAGAAGTATTTGTAAATTTGAATTGGCCAGATGAACTTTGTAATCCAGAATATAAAAGAAAAGGCATAAACCTCATTAAAGAGCTCAAAAGTTGAGAAAAGACATAAGTAAACAACTCAATCAAATTACAGAGAAAGAATATAAGGATGTTAAACCCCTAAGTAATGCCCAATAAAACACAAACAAGATGAACAGATCTGAAGAAGACAATTCAGGACTTGAGAACAGAATTCAATTGAGAAATAGAAACATTAAAGAAGACATTAGCAGAAATGAAGGTATCCTTGAAAAACACAATAGCTCAACAACAAAACTCAAAGAACAGCCTTACTTAGAGAATGAATCAAGCAGAGGGCAGATGATCAGGGTTTGAAAATAAAGCAGAGGATGTAGAACAAATAATCAAGAAACATAATTTTTAATACAAGAAAGGAACACATAAGAAATAAGAAATGCCATGCAAGGCCTTCAAATATGAGACCATGAGAACACCAAACCTTTAAATTACATGCATAGATGAAGGAGGTGAGTTCTATGTCAATGTCATAGTCCAGAGAGTGAAGAAAATCATAGAAGTGAACTTCTGCAAATTGAGAAAAGGCACAAACAGACACAAGGATCTCACTGAACACAAAATAGACAAGACCAGAAAAGAAAAACCCTATGGCATTTCTAGTTAAAATACTGACATAATAAAGAATAAAGAAAAAGTTTTGAAAGCTGCAAGAGAAAAAAAATGTCATATATAAAGAAAAATCCAACAGAATAACAGTTGATTTCTAAATAGAAACCTTGAAAACCACAATTTCCAAGAACAATGCATTCAAATTTCTAAAATATTCTGACTGCCAATCTTGAATAGTATATCCAGAAAATGATTTTTTGTGATTGAAAGAGGAAGAAAAATTTTCCATGACACAAACATACTAAGAAACATATAGTCATCAAACCAAACCTAAAGGAAATATAGGAAACAATATTTTGGGCAAATGAAGAGAATGAGCATAGCACTGAGACTATGAATATAATACAAAGTGTCACTGAGAACACAATTAACAACATCCAAAATCAACAGCACAATAGCCACAGTCAAGATATACAGCACAGGCTGACTGGATAGATCAGGAAAAAAAAAATCTACTTATCTGGTGCCTACTAGAAATGAATCTTAGTTTTAAAGATAAACACTGCCTTAAAGTAAAAGGGTGGGCAAAAGTATTTCAATCAAATGAGACCAGGAAACAAACAGGCTTAACTTTCATACTATCTGACAAAGTAGACTTTAAATAAATCTATCCAGAGGAGATAAAGAGGGAGAGGGATACTTCATTCTTACCAAGTTAATCAAGAAGACCTTACTGTCTTCAGCATACATACATTATATTCTTTATCATAAAATAATTTGCTACTGGGTTTAAGAGACAGATTAACATCAATCCATTAATAAAAGATGATTTCAATACTCCTTTCTCTGGTACATATGATCTAAACAAGAATTATTCAAATAAAAACAAAAATAATTGGCATCATGAATCATGATGGGCTTGATATTAGCTACAGAATATTGTGGCCAAACACAATAGAATATATATATATATTATATATATATATATATATATATATATACGTATATATATATATATGTATGTATATATATTCTTTTCATCAGCACATGAAAGCTTTGGGGGCCAGGTTAATCAAAGCATGTCTCACAGGTCTTTATGAAAGGATAAAAGGAACTAATTCTATGTTTTTATCCAACTGGGCTGGGTCCAGGACCTTGAGGGTATCAAGTTTTCAGTTCCTGGAAACTGGACTTTTCCCCTGAATGTCTGTGGTAATCAGTATCAAGGTGCTGTGTGCTTGCTTTGTGACACACTTGAGCTAGCCTGTGCTCCCTTTACACTCCATTGCCTGATAACCTTCCTGCTCAGTCTGTCCCATTCTGTGAGAGTTTTCTGCTAACTCTGTCCATGTACTACATGCAAATAGTACCATAAACAGTGCTGCTAAATAAACTTGCTGGCCTGAATACGTAGTCCTCCTGACCCCAGCGTTCTGTCCTGTTCATTTTCTTATCCATGGTCTTCTCCCACTGAAACCATGTAGTTTGAAATCCTCATTTGTTCAGATTCAGGTTGCTGAAGCTTTTCTAAAACAGACCACATTGGGGAGCACAAAGCAAATAATTACAAATTTAAAGAGATCAGATAACAAATTGTGTCATATCTGATGATAATGCAATAAAATTTAAAATTGAGAAAAAATAAATTTCTAGAGTATATGCTAATGCATTGAGATTAAACAACTCATTGTTGAATGATGGGTGGGTCCAAGAAGAAATCAAGGGGGAAAAGTGTTCCTGAAAGTATATGAACCTCAAAACACAAAACAACCAAACTTCTGGAATACATAGCATGCAATTATAGTTCCAAGTACCTACATTAAAAAAGAAATCAGACCTCTAGGACATGACCTAATGATATAATGAAAAAATATTATTTAAAAAATAGAAAACTTAGCCAATGGCAAAAAAGTTATAAAAATCAGAGCAGAAATCAATGAAATTTAAACAAAGAAAACGATATAAAACTCTCAAAGAATCTAAGAGCTGGTTTTCTTTGAGAAGCAAAGTTGCAGACCCTTCACCCAATTCATCCAAAAAAAAAGTTAAGAGCAGACCCAAATCAATGGAACCAGTGATGAGGAGGGAAACATGACAGCATACATCAAAGACAATCAGATGACTATAAGGGATTACTTTAAAAGCCAGTACTACTCATGGAAGTAGCAGTGACACACTGAGCCACACAGTCAACCTTTTTACCCACATATCTTCACTCATAAGTATTCATTGCAAAGAGCCATTGATCTGGTTCAAGGCCTCTGCTTTATGTTACACTATCAAAGTTGGGCTCTCACTGGAAGTCCTCTTGGTTACTGATCATTCTTTTTTCTCCTTTTTCTTCACTTTTTAATTTTATTTTATTTTGGGGATAGTTTTCAAAAGGAACAGGGAAATTAATGGGTTAGAGATGTATGACGTGAAAGGCACAAAAAATAAAGAAACAAGAAAATTTAAAAAGAAAACGATAGTACTCCATTAAGCTGCAAAACCTGAAAGAAAAAGGAAAGGAAAGGGTTATCAACATAAATTAACAATCTAAAGAGACTTATAAAATTTATAAGATTGAAATAGTGGAAAAAAAAGGCCTTCCAGCTTTAAAAAAATGGTACAATGACGGCTGCATTCACAACAGAATTCTAACAGATATTCAGAAAATGCTTATAGTCCATCATTCTCAAACATTCAAGGACATAGTAAAATAAGGAAGACACACAAACTCCTAAAAAAAAACAATAACACCATAATACCAAAGCATGGCACAATAAGAACAAACCTACAAGCCAATAACCATGACAGATATAGACTCAAAATGCTCAATAAAACACTTGCAAACAGAATATAGACACATATCACAAATACTATGTTAGAGGAACAAGTTATCTTTATTCCTGAAATGCATGCAAGGATCAACATATACAGTTGAATAAATGTACTAAAGCCATGATTTGATTTTACACCAAAATCACATGATCATCTTCAATAGACACAGAAAATGCCTTTGACTACACCCAACATGATTTTATGATGAAAGTCCGAGAGAATGTAGGATAAAGGGAACACAGCTCAACACATGAAAGTCTGTGTATGAGAACACTACAGTGAACATCAGCCTAAATGGAGAAAAAATTAAATCAATCCCGCTGAAATCAGAAATGGAACAGATTCCTCCCCTCCTCACTCCTTTTCAACATTATGCCTGAAGTGCCTGCTGAGGCAATGAAGCAAGAGAAGCAAATTAAAGAGATACAGAAGAGGAAAGAAGAAATAAAACAGGGTTTGCAGATGTCATAAACTATACATTAAACATACCAACAACTCGACCTTAATTGTAAAATGTATCCTGCCAGGAAAAGAACTGGCTGAGAAAAATACCTTGCTTGCTTACACTTTGTTAATCTATAGCAAGTTGCTTGGACATCAGTGGAGATGGGTTCCTGGGGATAATTTGTTTATCACCTGCAATATGTAAAATGTTTAATCATGTAAGGGATATGGAAAACATATTGCTTTTTTTTTAACTTGTATTCATTATAATCATTCACTTGAAAAATAAAATGTAACCTCAAGGCAAAACACCACTAGAAACAGAATCTCACTTGGCAATGATCCATCAGACAGTGTAGGAACTTGCAGGTTTTTTTTCTCTCACACTATATTGCTCATTCTTTGGATGGTTTTTAGTTTTACTTTATCAGTCATATATGCAATAGCTATAATTTTCCCTTTTTCCCCTAGTCTTTCAGCTGAACTAGGTGCCTCCTTTTTAGCCAACTCTTCATATTCTACTTTCCATAAGAGGAAGTTCCCTCCTGTTAAGCAAGCTCTCACCACCTGAAACTAGTCATTTGGTGTCATCCATCTGCCAGTGAGTCCCTCTATTAAAGTAATTGTGTACGGGGAAGTGGGACCATAGTCTACTGTAGCCTGTTTTATTTCTTTAAAGTGTTGAAACACAAGGCTCAGAAGCCCCTGGACAGGAGCTGACTTTTAAACCTCTTCTTTAAGGAATACTTTTCATGGTACACAAAGGTACCATGAAAGTTTTAAAAGAGTGAGAGAACCACATGTACTAACTAGTTGTGAGTCTTAGGAACCGCAAAAAGAACTAGCACAGAATGATAATCCTAAGGATGCCGTAGTGGCATTCATAGCCTGGCTGTAAAAAAAAGTCTCTGATTGTGCTTAACAACTTCTCAGCAGGAGGAAAATCATGTCTGGTTCTGGAAATCTAGCAAACTATCCAGGGATAGTGAAGTCAAGGATCTTAAAGGAAAACTTCCAACCACCACTTTAGTAATTCAGTATAATTCCTAACCACACTCCAAATATCCTTGCTTATACCCACAAATAAGCGTAGTCCTTCCCCCTAATCAAAGAAACTTCTTTTTGCAACAGATGGAGGACATTACAGGAGACCACAGAAAATTAAAATGAAGAGTAATGGAACCCAGTCTCAATGGATAGATTGATAAAACTATTCATATACCTAAGGCTCAGGTTAAAGAAAACATTGTTAACAAGAGGGTTGAATGAATGTAAGGGCCAGGGAATTAGGGAGATTTGTGGTGGGAATTGTGCCTCCTAGTAATCTCATAAGCTACACATATAAAGTCTTACCACTGTGACTGACCAAACATGAATAGAACAAGGACAACATCAGTAGGCATGCCAAAACAGATGAGAGAAAGCTCAAGAGGCTCATCCTTATACAGAAAACTTTAGGCAAATAATAAATGGAAAGAATGGGGAAAGTGGCCTTTTCCAGGGAAGAGCAGACCAATTTGTAATCAAGAGTCAACATTTGACATTAAGAGTCAGCAGGTGGATCTTGTTTTGAAGGAGTGAAAGAAAGCAGCTGAGACTTGGCATGTTGGGATGCTGTGGGCAAAGGAGACGTGGTACCTCCAAGATATTAGGAATTTTCCTAACACAAGTTCTCTGCTGATGCAGAAATCCCAATCAAGCCAAATCACAAGAAGCCAAATTAAAAAAAATATCCAGGTTTAATGGGATTCCTGCACTCTCAGGTGGCCCTGAGGGAGAACCGGGAAGCAGCAAACAGGACCACCGAGGGGAGAAGAAAGAGAACACAAAGAGACTTACCGGGGGAGCAGTTTATATAGACTGGGGGACTGGACAAGATTTTGGCGGGTTGTCTTGACCCTCTTCCAGGGAGGGGTCAAGGCTTGGCGGGCACAGGGACAGGGCCTCCAAAGATGGAGGCCAGAGACGGGGACTTAAAATACCCTTGCCTAAGAGACTTGTAGGTTCTTATTTTCTAGATCTATAAGACAAACTCCAGAGCCATGGTTGACTATCCCCTTTGATCTGTCCTCCCAGTGGACAGAGCTACTCAATCTAGTTAGGCACTCTTGGTGATCTCAGGGATGTGTTTTCTCATTCTGGAAGTGAACAGGATGATGCAGGCCGTCCTATGTCCCAGTTGATGACTTATGATGGTGTCAGAGTTTTAGCAAGGCCTTTTAAAGTCTTGTGGACATGATTTAAGCTTAAGTAGAATTTCATTAAATCTGTCAACAGAAAATAATAGGCCTTCCAAATCAGGCCTTTATCAACTTTACTTATAAAATGGATTCATGGGACTGGCTAGAAATCTAGTAGACCATTTTGACACATGCCTAATGAACTGAATTTAATCTCTAGAACTCACATAGCAGAAGAAGAGAACTGACCCCTGAATGTCTTTGAGCTCCCCACAGGAAGCAGGGAGAGCTACATGCATGGCTCTATGGAAGTATAAATAAATAAATGCACAAAGACACATAACTTAATACATATATACATATGTATACATACATAAAATGATGACATGAATATAGTAGGCCATGAGTTCTTACATGCAGCTGCAATGCTGTGTGCAGAAGACAATGGCTCCTTGTAGACCCTCTCTTTCGCAGTGATCCCTTGCTCTAGATAAGATTTCAGGTACTATGTTGAGCAAAAAAGGCTGAGTGAACATCCTTTTCTTGTTCTTGGTTTTCACAGAAATGCTTTGAGCCTGGTGTTAGGTGTTGATCTATTTCATAGTGTTTTTATTGTGCTGTGACATAGGTCCTGTACCCTACTTTCCGCAGGACGTTTGTCATGGATACATCTTGGATTTTGTCATAGACCTTTTCTGTGCCTCCTGAGACAATGAAAACTTTTAATTGGGGTGGCTCACAGTTTCAGAAGTTCAATCCATTTCATCACGACAGGGAGAATGGCAGCATGCAGGCAGACATGGGGCTGGAGTAGCAGCTAAACAGGCAACAGGAATTCTACTAAGACACTGGACAGTATCGTGAACATAGGCAAACTCAAAGCCCTCCCTGACAGTGACAAACTTCCTCCAACAAGGCAATACCAACTCCAACAAGGCCACACTTCCTAATTGTGCCACTCCCCATGAGATTATGGGACCAATAGCATTCAAACTACCACATTCTCTGGCCCCCGTAAGCTTGTAACAATTTTAGTACACCTTCAAAAGTCCCCATATTCTATCACTATCTCAACAATATTTTAAAGCCCAAAGTTCAAAGTCTCTTCTGAGATTCATTCAATATCTTAACTGGAATCACCTATAATAACCAGAACCAAAAAGGAGATCACATACTTCCAACCTATAATCGCACAGGATATGCGCTACCATTCCATAACACAAGGAAAGCAAGCATAACAAGGAAATACTGGACAGAAGCACAACCAAAACCCAGCTGGGAAAACTGCAAACTCTGCATCTCTATGTCTGATGTGGAAATGTTATTCAGATCTCCAGTTCCATTCAGTTTTGTTGACTACAATACATTTCTTTCTCTTAGGCTGGCTCCACTCCCTGTTAGCAGCTCTCTGTGGCAGTTGTCTTATAACGCTAGCATCTCTAACATCTTGGGTTTTCCAAGGCAATCGAGGCTTCAACTTAACAGCTCCAAGCAATGGCCTCTCTGCTAGGCCTCCATTCAGGGATAACCCTGACACATGCCTGGCCTCAGAGACTTTCATTCTGTAAGCTGTTTCTCCTATCCTTAATTCTAAAGCTAGAACCATGTGGCCAAAGCTGCCAAATTCTGCTGCTTACTGAAACTGGAACGTGCCCCCTTGTTCAATTACATCTTCTCCAGCTTACTGTCCTTCACTGCCTAAGCTTGGCTGTCCTGACACATGCTCTGAAGACCAGCCTGGCCTCAAACTCAGAGGTCTGCCAGCCTAGGTGGGGCCCCATCACACCCAACACCAAGCTTTTCTTAGGCTCTTTTTCTCAAGTCAGAAACTTAGTTGGGTGGGATCTTGCCTTGAGGTCACCACTCCCTATATTCCATTTCTTGGTCAGTTTATCTCTTTGAACACAGGACTTAGCTCCATTCCACTTCCTGGTGCTCTTTTTCTCCTCAAAATTTATATTTTGCAATTTACCCTGATCAACTTGCACTTTTCCGTTATGAATCTTTATTACCATTACCAGTAATATCTGCACTACAGAGCCTATACTAGGTTCTTTTCAAATTTCCTCTGCAACAGAATTAATCCAAAAGTCTTCACTTTAGAATCAGGTGGAGTTTTTGGACAAGGGCAAAAGGCAGCCACTTTCTTCACCAAATCATCAAAAGACCAGTCTCTAGGTCACATATTACCATTTTTTTCTCCTCTGAAACCTCTTGGATCCCCACAGTTCATCAAACCACATTCAGTACTACTTTCTTCCATGCTCCTACTAATATGGCCTATTAAGGAGTGCTTAAAGCATTCCACTGCTTCTCTAACCCAAACCCCTGAAATCCATATTACTTAAAAAAAAAATGGTGAGCCCTATCATAGCAATACCCTAGTCCCTGGCACCAGATTCTGTCTTAGTTAAGGTTTCTGTTGCTGTGAAGAGACACCATGAATACAACTCTTTCAAATGAAAATGTATAACTGGGGCGACTCACAGTTTGAGAAGTTCAGTCTAGTATCATCATCCTGAGAGCATGACAGCATGCAGGCAGGCATGGTGCTGGAGTAGTAGTTGAGAGTCCTACCTTCCTCAGACAACAGGAAATTGACAGAGACAGAGGGCAGTATCGTGAGCACAGGCAACCTCAAATCCTTCTGCCACAGTAACGCACTTCCTCCAATAACGCCATACCCTCTTCAACAAAGCCACACCTTCTAATAGTACTGCTCTCAATGAGATTACAGGGGCCAATTACGCTCAAACTACCACAAATATAATGGCAGATTCATGTTGAAAACATATGACTAAGTTGAGTTCCTTCAGTAACAAATTCATTCAGAGATTTTTTTTTATCATCAAGGAATATTAAATTTTGGTAACAACATTTTTTTTCAGCATCTATTGAAAAAAAATGTTGACCTGGTTAACCAGTCAACCAGTCTAGTAATGTGATATGTCATTGTTATTGACATATATATATATATATATATATATATATATATATATATATGCTTTACTCTGTTTGGATCCCTGCAATAAATCCCATTTGGTCTTGTGAGTGATCTTACTGTGTTGTTGAATCATTTAATAAGACTATTCTTGAGAATTCTACCCTAAGTTCATCAGGAACACTAACCTGTAGTTTTCTTTAATTCTTACGTATTAGTCAGGTTTGTAGATCAATGTAATGTTGGTTTTACAGAATATGTTTCAAAGGATTCCTTTTCCTTCATATTTCCTGTTTTCTTAAAACCGTATTATTTTTCAAATTCTCTGTAGAAATGAAAACTGAAGATGTAAAGTCATTACCTCCTGAGCTGACTTGATGGAGAAAAGCTCTTAGTATATCAGTTCTGCTGTTAACTTTTTTTATGCTCAAAATCTTGCTCATTTCTTCTTGCTTTTGTAATTTATTATTGCATCATTTTTCCTTGTATTGCAAAATGAGTTTTTCCATTCCTGTACTACTAGATAAAATGTGTTATTGACCATCCATCTTTTTACTACTCTTAAATCTTTTCTTTCTCTTTTACATTTTTACCTGGTATGGATAACAGGTTATAAATTTAATCATTTCTGAAATGTAATATTTGTATTGACCTTTAGTAATGTTTTCTTATGAATCTATTACTTACTTTGCTTGGATATTTAGATTTGTTTCCACTAATAATTTTGCGTATAATTTATACTTGAACTAGAGTATTGATATTTATATGAAGTATGTCTTCCTTCATTTGTAGGTGTTTATTTCTTTTGTTTTGAAGCAGTATGCTTTTTTCTTTTTTTTTTTTCCTTTTTTATTAAAAATTTCCATCTTCTCCCCTCCTCCTCCTCCTTCCCTCCCCTCCCTTCCACCCATACCCCCACTGCCTCCCTCTCCAGGCCAAAGAGCCATCAGGGTTCCCTTCACTATGTTAAGTCCAAGGTCCTCCCAACTCCCCCTAAGTCCAGGAAGGTGAGCAACCAAACTGACAAGGCTCCCAGAGAGCCCGTCCATGCTGTAGAGTCCAAGCCCATCACCATTGTCCTTGGTTTCTCAGTCAGCCTCCACTGTCAGCCACATTCAGGAGGTCTGGTTTGGTCGTGTGTTCCATCAGTCCCATTCTAACTGGGCTTGGTGATCTCCCGTTAGTTCTGTCCCACCCTCTCAATAGGTGAACACATCCCTCACGGTCCTGACTTCCTTGCTCATGGTCTCCGTCCTTTTGCTCCTCATCAGGACCTTGGGAGCTCAGTCTGGTGCTCCAATGTGGGGCTCAGTCATTTTCCCCTTCCATCACCAGGTGAAGGTTCTATGGTGATATGCAAGATATTCATGAGTATGGCAATAGGATCTGGACATTTCTGGCTCCCTTTCCTCAGCTGCCCAAGGAACTAGCTGGGGGCATCTTCCTGGACACCTGGGAACCCCTCTAGAGTCAAGTCTCTGCCAACCCTAGAATGGCTCCCTTAATTAAGATATATACTTCCCTGTTCCCACATCCACCCTTCCTATATCCCAACTATCCCATTCCCCCAAGCTCTCCCCATCCTCCACTTCACACTATTCTCTCCCTATCCCCCATCCCCCCTCCCACCCCCCCAAATTCCCAATTTTTGCCATATGGTTTCTAGCCATAAATAAAGGACATTGAGCCTATAATTCGTGATCCTAGAGAAGCTAAATAAGAAGGTGAATCCAAAGAAAAACATATAGTTATTCTCCTGGATATTGGAAGTAGACAAGATTGTGAGTGTTTATTTCTATGAAAGAATTTTGCTTGTGGTTATTAAAATGATTGCAAAGAATAGTTTACAGTTGCAATAGTATATTTTATACTAAGAAGTTAATCTTGAGGATATAATAAAACCACTCTGAATCAATTTTACCCCTCCCTTGGGTTTGAAATTTTTACCAAGTAAATATATATATTTTCAAACTTCTTGTATGTTAAAAATTGTTGTAATTAATACAAATACACTTATGTGAGTACATATATGTACATTTATACATACTTATGTTATACATGTATGTAAATATATGCATATGTATGTTTAGTCTGTCTTCTAAAAATAAAGGTATCTTTTATCATTTATCTCATGCTTTTAGTATTTATCATGAATTTCTCAATTTTGAGGGTTTTATTGTTTGGAGTAAATAACTGTACTTAACATTCCTTTAAACGAAGGATTGTTAAGATTAATTATATTTGTTTTAATTTAGTAGACATTTATTTATACTTCCTTTTTATCTTCAGGTCAACACAACTTTGCTATATAAATGTTTTAATGTTCCAATTTGCTTTAGTTTTAATTATGTCTATGAGTGAGTGTCTATTCATGGGTTTATGTATGTGAATAAAGTTTTATTCAAGTTCAAAAAAGAAAATAAGATCAGACTTTTGTCATGGAAGAATCTTGGATTTTATCACAGACCTTTTCTGTGCCTAAAGTGATGATCAGCAGGTTTCTGTACTTTGGTCTGTTTATGTTGAACTATCCCTGTATATTTGGGATGAATCTGGCAGAATCGTAGTAGATAATATTTCTTACATGTGGTTTGCAATGATTTTATTGAAAAATTTGTGTTTCACCTCATTGGATCATATAAGTCCATTCAAATGATATTTTATCTTCATTCAACTTCAGTAAGCTGTACACATCTAGAAATTTATTCATCTTTTTAGGTGGTCCAGTTTGATGGACCACCTAAAGTATTTAAAGTATTCTTATGACTGTGTGAATTTCCTCAGTGCCTGTTGTAATAGTATCTTTTTGATTCTTTCATTAATTTACATCCTGGCTGCCTTTCTTTTTGTTAGCTCAGACAAAGTTTTATCCAACTTTTCATATAATTCTTTTTTGAAAAATCACTTTATTTTTCTTTTATATATTGCACCCCAGTGGTGGTTTCTCATCCCTTCTCTGTAGTAGGAGGCAGCTTGTTCCTTCCCGGCTGACCAAACTCAAAATAACAACACAGAAACCATATTATTTAAATCACTGCTTGGTTAATCACTTAAGTGTATTTCTGACTAACTCTTATATCTTAAATTAACCCATTCTATTAACCTGTGTATTGCCACATATCTGTGGGTTACTAGGTAAAGTTCTTTCCAACGTTTGTCTCTGGTGGTAGCTACATGGCATCTCCTGACCCTGCCTAGTCTCTCTATATAACTCTTTCAGCCTGGCTTTACTCTGTTATGCCATTGGCCAAAAGCAGCTTCTTTATTAACCAATGGCAACAAAACATATTCACAGCATGCATCACCTCCCACACTTCTCCCAATACCTCCTCTTCATGTCCCTGCCTCTTCCGTTTCACTTGAGGAAAAGGCAAGCCTCCCAGAGATAGCAGCCAAACATGGCATGTCAAGTTATAATAAAACTAGGCACATCATCTCATATTAAGGATGAACAAGGCAACCCAATGGGAGAAAAAAAGGATAATAAAACCAGGCAAAAGTGTCAGGACAGCCCCTGCTCTCACTATTAGGAATTCCATAGAAACACCAAGGTACACAACTATAACACATGCACAGGACTTAGGTTAGACCCGGGCAGGCTTCGTGATAACTGGTTGAGTTTCTATGAGCCATTATGAGCCCTGGCTCATTGATTCTGTGGGTTGTTTTGTGTGGTGTCTAGATCCCTCTGACTCCTGCAATCCTTCCTTGCCCTCTTTTACAGGAATCCCCAAGCTTCTCATAATGTTTGGCTGTGGGTCTCTGCAGCTGCTCCCATCAGATGCTGGGGGGGGGGGGGGCTCTCTGATGATGATTATGCTAATTTCATCCCTGATTATTATTATCTTTCCATGGATGCATTTTTGTGGGTATTGATTCAACCAAACATCATCACTGTCAGCCACAGACATGTAAGTACCATCAGGTTTGATGGATCACATGGTCCAAGCAGTAGAGCAGCCTGGACCTGTTGAAGATCCTTCCCCTATTCCAGGCAACAAACAATGCTAGCAGGATTTTTGGATCACTTTGTATGTGGACTGGAGTAACACACCCAAGTGAGGAATGTCCTGTCTCCAGAATCCAAATAGACTGACCAAACACTGTACTTCTTTCTTGATGGTGGGAAAGGTAAAGTGTAATAATTTATCCTTCACCTTAGAAGGAAATCTCTGCAAGCCCCACACCACTGATCTGCTAAGAATTTCAATGGGATAGATTACTCTTGACACTTGGCTGGATATATTTTCCATCCTTTGATGTACATATAGGTTACCAGTGAGTTCAAAGTGGTTTCTACCTCCTATTCACTTGGTCCAATCAGCATAATGCCATCAATACAGTGCACCAGGGTAATATTTGGTGGAAGGGACAGATGATCAAGATCCCTTCTAACTAAGTAATGACACAGGGCTGGAGAACTAATATATCCTTAAGAAAAAAACTGTAAAGGTATATTGCTGACCTTGCCAACCGAAATCGAATTGCCTCTGGTGGGCAGATACTGAGAAAAATACATTTGCTAGATGAATAGCTACATACCATGAACCAGGAGATGTGTTAATTTTCCCAAGTAAGGACTCTTTATCTGGTACCGCAGCTGCGATCAGAGTTACTACGTGATGGAGTTTTCGATAGCCAGCTGTCTTTTTCCGCTATCCACGTGACTTCTGCTCTGGTCAGATAGGAGAGTGAAACAGGGCTATCGTGGGAACCTCTGCTCCTACATCTTTCGATTCCTTTATGGTGATGCTATTTGTAATTACTCCATGGATGCAATCCTGTTTACAATTCCCTATTTCCTTGGCAGACAGAACTCTAAAGGCTTCCATTTAGCCTTTCCAGTCATGTGACCTTCACTCCACAGGTCAGGGAAGAAAGGTGATATTTCTGCCAACTTCTAAGTATATCTATAACAATTCTATATTGTAGGGTTGGGGGAGCAACAACAGGGTGGAGTTCCGAGACTCACTGGCTATGCTGTAAGCCAGATATCTGAAAAAAATTCCATTAATCACCTAACCTCCATAAAACCACACTTTACTTAGAGGACCAAAATGTTTATTGGCGTGTCTTGGATCAGTTCAGAAGTCAAAGATCCTTGAAAGATTGGTAGTTTCCTTCCCACCAGTGTACAGTCAACTTTGTGAAAGGCCATAGCTTCCTCTAGGGAAAGACTGGGCAAAGGCTAACAGTAAAGCTTTTAGGTATTTTTTCCAGGTTCTTTTTTGGGGGAACCTGGCCACTCCTTCATTCAAGACGTTCTGGATCTACAAACTGGTTCAAGAGTGAAAATTGATTTCTAGGCCAAGATTCCCTTTTGCTATAATCCAATGTACCCTTTCTCTATTTGTTTGAGAATTTTCCTGCTCATAGAGATCAAACAAAAATTCAGTAGCCTTCTTATCTAACTCAAGCCTAGAAACACCATGATTGATTAGCCAGTACCAAAGGTCCATACAGGTCATGCCACCATGAAATTCACTTTGCCTGTGATGACCATCATGGTTAGGCCATTGTTTTGTCTATGTGACCAATTAAAATAACTACTATCACCTTGCCTTTGGCAACTCAGTGCTTCTGCCTGCTTGCTGCTACCCCCGGCGGGGGGGGGGGGGGGCAAGTAAACGCATTGCATTCAATTCATTCAACTGTGCAGCATCTCCAAACCTAAGGTCTGGCCACAAGGGTTGACAACAAAACTCTCCAAATATGCAGGTTCCCATTTCATCATTTTCACCTTATAGGATTATTGGAGAGCATATCTTCTGGGTTTCCCATTACGGAAGGTTAGACTTTACACACTGTGCCTACTGTAGTGCTGTAATTTCTCTTTGACTTAAAAATCCCTTCTATAGACTTTAAGAAATTACAGACACTAGTCCAGACTGCTATTCCCAGAAAAACTTTCAAACACAGTAGATGGAGAAAATAAAAGATTCAAAGACAAAACCAAATTTAAACAATATTTATGTATAAACCGAGCCCTGCAGAAGGAACTAGAAGAAAAACTCCCACTTAAGGTAAACCACACCCAAGAAGACATAGGAAATAAATAACCCCAGACCATCAAATCAGAAGAAAGAAATACACACATATATGACAAGAGCAAAATAACACAAATCAACAAGCGCTGCTCTTTAGACAGGTCTCAGTATCAACATTTTCATTTCCCCAATAAAAAGACACAGATGGAAACAATAGATGTAAAACAATATCCTTCCTTTGACTACTTCCAAGAAACACACCTTCACATCAAGGATAGAAATCACCTTAGGGTAAAAGGATGGAAAAACTATTCTAACTCAATGGATCTAACAATCAAGCTAGTGTAGGCATTTTAATATCTGCCAAAACAGACTTTATATCCAATAGCTTATAATATAGGGAGGAGGGAGGAGAGGCTTTTAGATATTAATTCAAAAGGGTATAGTCCTTCCTTGATGCTGGGAGTGTAATTTGGAAAAATATAATGTCTATTTAAGGCATTAAATTCCTAATTATATGGTAACCACTTAAATTCCATTTGTATATGTTCAAATTTAGGCCATGTCTATGGCTGGTTTCTGCATACGTTTTTAAAAAGCCTTCATTATTAGTTATCCCTTCCCATATTCCCCCCATACTCTAATTATTCCATCCATTCAGCATTCATCTTTATCCTTTCATAACAATATGTTCCATTCCTTGCTTCATGGAAGATCCCTTCCTCCTCCTAACTGAGCCATTACTAACCACCTAACTTACGTGGATAGTCCAAATAAAACAAACACTGCTAAAGTTTAAAAGACATCAACCACAAGGAAGAAGAAACAATGTTTGCTTCGGTGACTCTTCGATCATGGTGATTGTCTCTACCTAGAACTACTTGAAAATTTTAAACTTTCATTTTTGGAGTTGAACAATATTACATACAGAAATATACCACATTTTCGTCATCTATTCCTCAGTCAGAGGACATCTTAACTTTTTATACTTTCTGGCTATTATAAATAGGATGTCAATGGATACGGAAAAATCAGGTAATTCTGTAGAAAGATGCCTTGTGCTTTTGGGTAGATGTTGACATTTGGTAGATCTGGATCTTATAGTTAGTTAATCATTCTTGGGTTTGAGAAACCTTCATACTGATTTCCAGAGTGCAGCTCCAACTAGTAGTGAATAAGAGCTACAATTTACCCATCACCCTCCCTATCACGTGCTGCTGACGTTTTATTGAACTTGGCCATCCTGATATTAGTAAGACCAATTGTCAAAGTAGACCTCATTTGCATTTCCCTGGTGGTTATGTGACTTAAGTTTCACAGCCAGTTTTGTTTCATCTTCTGAGAATTCTCTTTTTAGTCCTGTACCCTCTTTTTACTTGGGAGTTGAGTTTTCTGGATATTCAGTATTTTTTTTTTGCCAGATATACAATTGAAAAAGAGTTTTTGCCTTTTCTGTTGATGCCTCTTTTGCTTAAAAATGATGGCTTCCTTTATTGTACAGATGAGTTTTGCTTCGTGGGGATGGTTAAAGATTGATGAGGAAAGACACACTCACCTGGACAGTCCTACCCGACAGTTGGTGGTCCTGCATGCTGTAAGAAAGAACTTGGAGCTGGGCGGTGGTGGCGCACGCCTTTAATCCCAGCACTCAGGAGGCAGAGGCAGGCGGATCTCTGAGTTCGAGGCCAGCCTGGTCTACAAGAGCTAGTTCCAGGACAGGCTCTAGAAACTACAGGGAAACCCTGTCTCAAAAAAACAAAAAAAAAAAAAAAAAAGAAAGAACTTGGGGAGAACAAGCCATGAGGTGCAAGCCTCCAAACAACACTTTCCATGGTTCCTGCTTCAGTTCCTGCCTCCAGCTTCTTACCCCAGGGCAGTTCTTTTCCCGACTTCCCTCTGTGAGGGACTGTGATTTGAGTCTGTAAGCAGAAATAAGCCTTCTCTCATGAAGTTGCCTTGATCTAGGTGTGTTTTCCCAGCAGGAGCAATCTAAGAAAGACAGAGTTTACATCACTAAATAAGCCAATGTTTCTCATCATCTGAGAATCAATTAATAACAATATCTCTCTATACCACTCTTGGGCAGATACCCAAAGAACTCTACTTTTTTCTGCAGAGATGCTTGCTAAACAATGTTTTACTACTCTATTCATAGTAGCCAACAATTAGATACAGCAAATATGTACAGCAACAACTGCTCAATCAATAATGATGAAATTGACATTTTACTATGTACGTTTGCTCTAAAAATAGATATTTTTGAATGGTAACCATATTTTACACTATAACTCACAGTGCATTATCTGAAGTAAAATTTGCACTAATACAATGGCAGTAACAAATAGCACAATGATTCTCTGCTCAGAGAACCACCAGAAGGAAGAAGCATGCTGAAGTTAATCATTTCTTAGCAACAAGGAAAGGTGGTTATGAAGACATGTTATCGAGTTTCTGTACTCCAAATATTCCAGGCAATAAATTTATGTTATTTAATGCAGTCACTTAGTATTACTAATTATGAATGTCATAGAAAAATATTCAAGAAAGAAAGCAACAGATCAAATTTGTGCTGCTAGGAAACAAGCTGTTATGATGTCTAGAATAATAGGCTGTAAAAAATCCAAAGAGGAGCATAGTGTAGATATGAAAGTAAAAAGGAAGGGTCGGGGCTGGAGAGATAGCTCAGAGGTTAAGAGCATTGCCTGCTCTTCCAAAGGTCTTGAGTTCAATTCCCAGTCAACCATATGGTGGCTCACAACCATCTGTAATGGGGTCTGGTGCCCTCTTCTGGCCTGCGGTCACACACAGACAGAATATTGTATACATAATAAATAAATAAATAAATAAATAAATAAATAAATAAATAAATAAATATTAAAAAATGAAGGGTCAAGGAAGAACATTAATATGAACCAAGATTCCATATGTAGCAAATTTATTTAGCAAATAATTAAAACTACGTTGGAAGTTAATTTTATTCAAGTTACAATGGGCAAGATTAATACAAACAGACATGATACACTTACTAGGATGTAACTAATGGGAAAGAGTTATTAATTGTTGTTGGGAGTACAAACTAGAAAGCCACTCTGAAAATCAGTCTGCATAATTCTCAAGAACTCGAAAAGAGATTTATCATAACATTTATCTGTATGAATCCTGAGTAACTACCTAAAGGACTCTACAGCTTACTATGGTGGTAACTATCCATCTTTGCTTTTTGCCAGTCTATCAGTCAAAAATGGCAAGCAACACAGATGACAGTCAGTTAATAGAAAGACAATGAAAATATGGTAATTTTACACCGTGGAATATTATTCAGCTATTAAGAAATATGGAATGAGAAGGTATATTTACGGAGCTAAAACAATCATTATGAGGAAGGTGAGTGAACCAGACCAAGAAAGAAAAGTGTTGTATGTTTCTCTTAAAAGTGAATTTTACCATCTACAGACTAGATAAGTGTGTTTCAATTATAATGCACTCAGAGGTTGTGTGACAGTAAGGGACAATAAAGATCTACCTAGGAGAGATCTATAAAATATGGAGTTATAAATGAATAAAGGGTAAATTAGAATGAGAGAAATGATGGAGTTGGGCATGACAGGACAGGGTAGAGCTAGGAATATGGAAAGGGATAACTATTAATGAGGCCATTAGAAATGACACATGAAACCATACTATTATAGAAGCATCCTAAAAATATATATATTAAAGATAATTTAAGTGGAATTATAATTATAATAGCATTTATCTATATGTAATAAAAACCCCAAGAAAACAAAAACTAGAAGGCTCTGGTTAAGTGTTATGCTGACATTAAGAGTCCTTGGATGTCAGCCAAGACTACTATACCCAGAAAAACTTTCAATCATCATAGAAAGATAAAAGAAGATATTCTATGACAGAAACAGATTTAACCAATACCTGGCCACAAACCCAGCGCTACACAAAGTACTAGAAGGAAAACTCCAACCAGAGGAAGTTGGCTACATCAACAAAAACACAAACAGATGATCTCATAGCAGCAAATACCAAAGAATAGAAAAACACACAAAATAACATCACCAACAATGAAAACTAAAACAACAGGTGATAGCAATCACTGGTCATTAATATCCCTTAATATAAATGGACTCGACTCACCTATAAAAAGGCACAAGCCAACAGATTAGAATCCATCCCTCTGCCGCGTACAAGAAATACATCTCTGCCTCAAAGACAGACATCGCCTCAAAGTAAGGGTTTGGGAAAAATATTTCCAATCAAATGGACCTAAGAAACAAGTAGGTGTAGCTACCCTAATACCTAGTAAAATAGATCTCAAATTAAAATCAATCAAAAGAGAGGAATAAGGGCATTTCATATTAGTCACAGGAAAAATCCATCAAGAGGAAATCTCAATACTGAGTTTCTTTGCCCTGAATACAGGGGCACTCTCATATGTAAAACAAACACTTTTAAAGCTTAAATCATATTAAAGCCACGCACTAATAGAGGGAGACTTCAACACTCCACTGTCACCTCTGAATAGGTCATCCAGACCAAAAAAAAAAAATGAACAGAGAAATAAGGGAACTAACAGATGTTATGACTCAAATGGACTTAATAGATAACTATAGAATAGTCCATACAACATAAAAGAAGATACCTTCCTCTCAGCACCTCATGGAACTTTCTCAAATACTGACCACACACTAGGTAACAAAACAAATCTCAACATATAAAAAAATGGAATAACCCCATGTATCTCATTGGATCACTATGGCTTAATTAGAATTCAACAGCAGCAACACTAAATCCAGAAAGTTCACAAACACAGGGGAAATAAACAATGCTCACCTGAAGTATAAATAAGTCAAGGAAGAAATTAAAGACTTCCTAAAATTTAATAAAAATGACCATTCCATATAATGGGAAGGCAATAAATAAATAAATAAACAAACAAATAAATAAATAAATAAATAGACCACAAATCATACCCAAATTTATGGGACACAGTGTAAGCAGTGTTAAGAGAAAAGTTCATAGCACTAAATGTCTACATGAGGAAGCTAGAAAAATCCCACACTAGTGAGTTAACAGAACATTTGAAAACTCTAGAACAAAAAGAATCAACGTCACCCAGGAGGACTAGATGGCAGGATCAAACTGAGAGCTGAAATCAACAAAATAGAAACAAAGAAAACAATACAAAGAATCAATAAGACAAAGAGTTGGTTCCTCAAGAAAATCAACAAAATAGAAAAACCTTTATTCAAATTAACGAAATGGCAGAGAGAGAATTTCCAAATTAACAAAATCAGAAATGAAAGGTGGGACATAAGAACAGATATGAAGAAAATCCAGAGAATTACTGGTCATATTTTGAAAACCTGTACTCCACAAAATTGGAAAACTTAAAGGAAATGGACAAATTTCTGAATAAATATTACTTACCAAAATTAAATCAAAACTAGATAAGCAAACTAAATAGACCTATAACTGCTAAAGAAATAAAAACAGTCATCAAAAGTCTCCAACCAGAAAAATCCCAAAACTAGATGGTTTCAGCTCAGAATTCTACAAGATTTTGAAAAAAAAACTAATACTAATACACCTCAAATTGCTCCACACAATATTATCAAACTCTTTTGTGAGGCTCCAATTACCCTGATACCCAAACCACATAAAGACATTACTAAGAAAGTGAATTACAAACCAATCTCATTCATGAACATTGATGTAAAAATACTCAGTAAAATACTGGCAAATCAAATCCAACCAAGAACACATCAGAAAAATCATTCACCAAATATTAACGATCTTCATTAACAAATAAACATGTTCCCCATTTTCCCTCGTCAAATATGAAATGCATGGCTCTCAGATTGATGTTTTATCCATTATCAGCTAGTTCACTGCTAAATTTACCCTACACTGCTCTTCACCCCTCCTAAATTCATTTCAGGTGTTAGTTTAATAACTGTTGTATGAAATAGACAATGAATGCACATGTGAGGTGGTCTATGTCTCTGCAATACTCATTGATCATAGAACAACTTATAGCAGACACTCTTTTCCTAGGTGCATTTTTTTTAAATGAGTGGAATTATGTTCTAGAATTTGATGTACTTTGAGTATTCCTTATTAGGGTAAATAAACGGAAACATGATTACAATATGAACCAAAATAAGAGTGTTCAGCTGATTTTATAGTGTGTGGGAAAATCTGTAAGTTAGAAAAGGGAATTTACTCATCCTGGAGATACTGGAGCATAGCATAACTGTATGTTAAGGAAGTGAAACTGATGTGGAAGAGAAAATCCAAATAACCTTGGTTGAAGTGGGTGAGGAACCGTTGGGAAGAATCTCAACAGTTGCCAGGTTCTGTTAAATGAGAGGCTCCTGTTGCTAGGTTCATGAATCTAGAACTTACTCTAACAAATAATGGATGTATGTTCCCTTGTAAATTCTCAAATAAGAACCTTTGTTCCTAAGATGGGTTTTTTTTAATGTGTTGTGAAAAAGACCATAACTGGGAAGAAACACGGGCGTCACTTCACCTGATGGTAAGTCTTCAGAAGATTTTTTCAAGAAAATCTTTAAATTTCAAAAATATTTAAGAGGTGAATGCATACCTCCCTTAATTTCTAGACAACTATTCATAATTTGGTATGGGATTTCCTTTAGATGTTTTCCACCCTCTTCTACTTTATTATAAAGATTCTAGAGTTTTTAGTGTGATTTACATCTTAAATTATAGAGCTATGGTAGTAAATCGCTTAGCTAGTGATAATTTGAGGCTCAGGGAAGAAAAAAAATTTAAGCTAAAAGAATATATCTAAGTGCTAACATGAAATCGAGATTGTTATTGTCGTACCAAATTTTGAATGAAAAAACTATATCAACTATATCATTTTTTAGAGTTCTGGATACTAGAATATTTAAAAGAGTAATTTAATAAATGCAAGATTCAGCTTGTTCACTTTTTCTATAAGTTTTCTTTCTTAACCTGCCTGAGATTATAGTTTTAGTCATTAATTCTGATGTATTTTTCTTGACACAATCACAACAATTATGCATTTTTAATAAATAATTCTTTTCTCTACATGAGAAATACACTTTCTATAATAATTATCAAATATAAATCAAAGCATTTTTGGATAGTGACCAACATGTCAGGGTTTTAATCATGGTTTCATGAGACTGTCCTTACATGTCTTTTACGGATGCTTTTACCTATGTAGGCTCTTAGCACTCTAAGTTCATATATATTATTCCTTAACTAATTTTTCAAAATAACAATATACTAAAGATGATGGTACTTGAGAAGAGAGATTGCACATTTGGCAAAATCAATGACCCAAGAGCATATAGACCTGAGAATGAAGGCCTGAAACCTATATAAAAGGCCAGGTCAGTGATGCCAGCAATGAGGAGGCAGAAACATGCAAGCTGCTAAGGCTCTCGGGCCAGTCATTCTTCCTTCTTTAGTGAGTACCATATCTGTGATCAACTCTGTGTCAAAAGTCAAGATGGATGAGGCCCTAGGAATGATATCCAAGGCCAGTTCTCGGCTTCTATAAGCACAAACACACATGCACACACAAACACACAACACATATTCATATATACACACATGCTTATATAAATAAAAGCAAAGAAATAACTAGCAAATAAAAAATACTAAACTTTAGAATGAACTGCACAAAGAAGATAAATATCCTCTGAGGTCTCACTAGCCAGGATGAACTGTGCTGTCCAAACATATATTGGCATCCACACGGGATTCTTACTCATACTATTGTACACCTCATGTGCAACAATATTTTTTTAAAATGGAAAATATAAATGAGAGTAATTTTTAGCCTAAGAAATTTCTGCCACCCACAGGAATGACAAATCAAGGAAGGAAAGAAGCTAACAAATGTACTCAACAAGCGGGACAGTGTTGGAAGAAGGCATATATATATGAATATGAAAAAAGTCAATCTTATTTGTTCAGCTAAGGAAGTTGCTTTTGAGGAAAGGTTAAAAATTAGAACATTCAGAAACAATATGAAAATGAGAGCAAGTTATTCAAAATTGTGAGTGTATTACTAAGAGTTAGGAGAGTATTGGAAATGTATTTGTACAGGGGCACAGTGTATTCTACCACAATTAAAGAAAATTACCCAAGCACAGTGTTGAAAGACCTTAAAACAAAGACTAATTGATTTTAGCCAGTTCTCTGCACTTTTGTTCTCTAAGCTGACTTTTTCCCGATTTACATATGGCTGTGGCTGCCCCTCTTTTCTGTTTCTTTTAGTCCTGCTGGTCTGATGGATCAACTCTGCCAGAAGACATACCACAAAAGGCCAGTGCTGCACACAACCAGACCAACTGAGGACTAGGAGAGCTGGGTTTTCTCTTGTTCCTCCTTTGTTCTCTAATAGGACATAGTGACTGTGGATGAGGTTCTGGTCCATGCTATAGGATTATGGTCCTTCAGCTCTGCCTGTGGATGCTGCACTTTCTTCCTGCATGGTCACCAACTGTACATGCTATGTACAGTAGCCCTCCTGAAGTAGTAATACCCGTGAGGGTCACTGATACTGGGAGACATAATAGTTCTCTAGGGTGGCTGTCCTATGGTCTGCGCTTTGGAGGAGAGAGACACATTATCACCATGAAACCCACGAAATATTTTATATCCAGAAACTTTTTACTGCTCACCTACACTGACCAAGGGGATCTCCGTGGAGAGCAGCCTTTTGTGCGGACTGACTGCTACTACCACGGCCATGTCAATGGAGACCCAGAATCCACGGTCATTATGAATACCTGTTTAGGGAGTTTGCAAGGCATACTAGAGATAAACGGCACAGCTTATGAAATCAGGCCAAAGAATCTGACTTCCACATTTGAACATCTCATATACAAAATAGACAGGGAGGACTCAGAATTACATTCTATGAGATGTGGGTTAACAGATGAAGAAATAGCGCGACAAATGAAGATTCAAGAAAGCAAGGACTCCACACTAATGCAAAGCCAATATGAGAATTGGTGGACCCATCACAAGTATCTTGAATATTTTGTGGTGATAGATAATCAACGATATGTTTATAGGGCAAGTAATGTCACGACTTGCATGCTAGAAACATTTGAAGTTGTCAATGGACTAAATGGTTATTATCTTCAGATAGATATTAGTGTGATTATAACTACACTGCAAGTTTGGACCCAAATAAACGAAGTCAATGTAACACAAGGTATAGGCGGAGTCCTAAATGATTTCTGCAGTTGGAAGAATAGACACTTTCACAATCGCATTAGACATGATATTGCACATCTTTTACCCAGGCAAGGTTATGGAGCACATTTAGGGCTAGCTTATGTAGGTACAGTTTGCACATCACTGAATTGTGCAGTTAACAGTTTCAGGACTGATAGATTATCAGACCTGTCATTCATTATTGCACATGAGATGGGTCATAACTTGGGTATGCATCATGACGAGAAATTCTGTAAATGTGGGTTATCAAATTGTATAATGGCCCCAGCAAAATCCAATTCCCCTAAGTTTAGCAACTGCAGTTATGAGTATATGTATTCCAAGATTACCAGGAGAAATTGTTTGAATAATGATCCAGATATAGTCGTAACCCTCAACCTCACTTTGTGTGGGAATAATGTGGTTGAGGAAGGAGAGCAGTGTGACTGTGGATCCCTGGCATCCTGTCTACATGATCCATGCTGTAGCCAAGACTGTGTGTTCAAACCCAACGCTGAATGTGCTCAAGGGCCTTGCTGCGAAGACTGCAAGTTCAAACCACCAGGAACACTGTGTAGAAGACAGAAGAATGAATGTGACCTTCCAGAGTGGTGCAATGGGACTTCAGCTGAGTGTCCAGAAGACGTATACAAGAAAGATGGAAGCCCTTGCGGGGGTGATGGTTATTGCTATAAAATGAATTGTCCTAAACGTGAAGAACACTGTCAGAGACTGTTTGGCAAAACAGCCAGGAGTGCAAATAAGAATTGCTACATGAAAATGAACAAACAGGGTGACCGTTTTGGTAACTGTGGTAACGATAGCTCTAACTACAGAAGATGCGAGAATGCTGATGTACTCTGTGGACGAATTCAGTGTGAAAATGTAAGACAGATTCCACGTAGGAGGAGCCATGAAACAGTGCATTGGACTCACTTCAATAATGTCAACTGCTGGAGTATAGACTATCATTTTGGAATGACATTAGAAGACAGCGGAGCAGTGACAGATGGCACAGGTTGTGGTCAAAATCATTTATGCGCTAATAGGAAGTGCATTCATAAGTCTGATTTGTTAAGTAACTGTTCAGCATTCCAGTGCAATATGAAAGGAGTCTGTAACAATAAACATCACTGCCATTGTGACGTCTTCTGGGAGCCACCAGACTGTCAACTAAGTGGCTTTGGAGGTAGTATAGACAGTGGACCTCCCCCAAGGATACGTAAGTCCAACATAGGTATGCTCATACTAGGTTTATTGATTTTCTTTTTGGTTTTATTTTTCTTGATTTTCCTAATTACAACAAAGAAATTCCGTGATAAACTCAAGGAAATGTTCTACTCAAATACTGAACCTGGCATTGATGACAAGAGCCAAAATACCAAGTAAAAGAAATAATAACAAAATATTTACTCTATTGAAACTCCATCATGTATTAGTTTGTTGACTTCTGAACATAGAACTATCACTGTGTGTGTAAGAAATTCCAGACCAGAAATCCCAGAGACCTCCTTGTTTGAATATCAAAACAATTCACCATCAAATAAAAGGAGAATCTACCATACTTATACTTTTCTTTATTATAATCAATATTTTGCCTTATTTTTAATAGAATTAATGTCTGCTGGTGATTATTATAGGTTCAACCAAGGTCTTCTTATATATTTCTTTGCATTTGCTTTCTCTCAGGTCTAACCCTCCTCCCCTTTTCCTTCTGCCTCGTCACTTAGAGAGAAGGAATTTCCAAATACAGTTTTCTCGTGGCAATTCCTTTCTTCTAGAATCTAACCCTAGGAGAGTCACAGTGAGATCTGAAAGTTGAGAAAGTGGTTTGAGGTTCCCAGCATGGTTGCTGGTGTCTCAGCTCTCACCTGAATGGTATCATTAGCCTCACTCGGCAGATGATTTTAACATGGGTTTGAAAACTTAACAGCCCTGTTCTAGTTAAGGTTACTATTGCAATTATGAAACACCATTAGCAAAGCGAATCAGGTTTAAAAAGGATTCACTGGACTCTTATTTCCTTATCATTATCCATCATCTGAGGAGGTCAGGACAGGAACTCTAATGGGGCAGGAACCTGGAGGCAGGAAATGAGGCAGAAGCCATGGAAGGGTGTTGTTTACTGGCTTAGTCCTCCCGCCTTGCACTGTCTGCTTTCTTTTTTTTTTCTCATTTTTTTTTATTAAAGATTTCCATCTCCTCCCCTCCTCGTCCCCCTTCCCTCCCCTCCCTTCCACCCATACCCCCACTCCACCCCTCTCCAAGACAAAGAGCCATCAGGGTTCCCTTCACTATGTTAAGTCCAAGGTCCTCCCAGCTCCCCCTAAGTCCAGGAAGGTGAGCAACCAAACTGACAAGGCTCACAGTGAGCCCGTCCATGCTGTAGAGTTCACGTTCATTGCCGTTGTCCTTGGTTTCTCAGTCCTCCTCCACCGTCAGCCATTCAGAGAGTCCGGTTTGGTCCCCTGTTCCTTCAGTCCCATTCCAACTGGACTTGGTGGTCTCCCGTTAGATCTATCCCACCATCTCAATGGGTACACGCACTCCTCACGGTCCTGACTTCCTTGCTCATGATCTCCCTCCTTTTGCTCCTCATCAGGACCTTGGGAGCTCAGTCTGGTGCTCCTATTGGGGCTCTGTCATTTTCTCCATCCAATGCCAGGTGAAGGTTCTATGGTGATATGCAAGATATTCATGAGTATGGCAATAGGATCTGGACATTTCTGGCACCCTTTCCTCAGTGAAGGAACTAGCTGGGGGCGTCTTCCTGGACACCTGGGAACCCCTCTAGAGTCAAGTCTCTGCCAACCCTAGAATGGCTCCCTTAACTAAGATATATAATTCCTTGTTCCCCTATCCACCCTTCCTATATCCCAACCATCCTATTCCCCCAAGCTCTTCCCATCCTCCACTTCACACTTTTCTCTCCCCATCCCTCCCTCCCCCCACCCCACCCCACCCCACCCCACCCCCATGTTCCCATTTTTTGTCCAGCAATCTTGTCTACTTCCAGTATCCAGGAGGATAACTATATGTTTTTCTTTGGATTCACCTTCTTATATAGCTTCTCTAGGATTTTTTACGAATTATAGGCTCGATGTCCTTTATGGCTAGAAACCAATTATGAGTGAGTACATCCCATGTTCATCTTTTTGGGCCTGGGTTACCTCACCCAGGATGGTGTTTTCTATTTCCATCCATTTGTATGCAAAATTCAAGATGTCATTCATTTTTACCGCCGAGTAGTACTCTAATATGTATATATTCCATACTTTCTTCATCCATTCTTCCACTGAAGGGCTTCTAGGTTGTTTCCAGGTTCTGGCTATTACAAATAATGCTGCTATAAACATAGTTGAACAAATGCTTTTGTAATATGATTGGGCATCTCTTGGGTAAATTCCCAAGAGTGGGATTGCTGGGTCCTGGGGTAGGTTGATCCCAAATTTCCTGAGAAACCTCCACACTGCTTTCCAAAGCGGTTGCACAAGTTTGCATTCCCACCAGCAATGGATGAGTGTACCCCTTACTCCACATCCTCTCCAGCAAAGGCTATCATTGGTGTTTTGGATTTTAGCCATTCTGACAGGTGTAAGATGGTATCTCAACATTGTTTTGACTTGCATTTCCCTGATTGCTAAGGAGGTTGAGCATGACCTTAAGTGTCTTTTGGCCATTCGAACTTCTTCTGTTGAGAATTCTCTGTTCAGTTCAGTGCCCCATCTGCTTTCTTATACAAATAAGTATCAACAGCCCAGAAGTGGCACCACCGAAAAAGGGCAGGGACATTTCCATCCATCAGTAAATGAGAAAAAATTCTGCAGACCTGTGTACAGCTTGATCTTCTGGGGGCATTTTCTTGGTCAAGGTTTCCTGCTCAGATGACTATACCTTGTGTCAGATTGATATAAATATACATTGAAAGTAGACAAGATTTCCAGGCAAAAAAAATGGAAAGCTTGGGGATGGGGGTGGGATGGGGTAAGGGGAGATGGGGAGAGAGAAGTGAGAAGGGGAGGATGGGGAGAACTTGGGAGAATGGGACAGTTGGGACGGAGGAGGAGTAGATGTGGGAGCAGGTAAGTATATATCTTAATTAAGGAGGCCATTTGAGCATTGGCAAGAGACTGGACTCTAGAGGGGTTCCCAGGTATCCAAGGAGATGTCCCCAGGTTGTTCCTTCAGCAGCTGAGGAGAGAGCACCTGAACTGGCCCTATACTATAGCCACTCTGATGAATATCTTGTATACCACCATAGAACCTTCATCTGGCGATAGATGGAGATAAAGACAGAGACCCACATTGGAGCACCAGACTGAGCTCCCAAGGTCCTGATGAGGAGCAGAAGGAGGGAGAACATGAGCAAGAAAGTCAGGACTGTGAGGGGTGCGTTCACCCACTGCGACCATGGGACAGAACTAACAGGAGATCACCAAGACCAGTTGGGATGGGACTGATGGAACATGCGATCAAACCGGTCTCTTTGAATGTGGCTGATGGTGGAGGCTGACTGAGAAGCCAAGGACAATGGTGATGGGCTTTGATTCTACGGCATGGACGGGCTCTGTGTGAGCCTTGTCAGTTTGGATGCTCACCTTCCTGGACCTGGGGGGAGTTGGGAGGACCTTAGACTTAACATAGTATAGGGAACCCTGATGGCTCTTTGGCCTGGACAGGGAGGGAGTGGGGGTATGGGTGGAAGGGAGGGGAGGGGAGGGAAGGGGGAGGAGGGGAGGTGATGGAAATTTTTAATAAAAAAAATGAGAAAAAAAATTTCTGCCTCCTCCCCGCCTCCCATTTTCCTCCCCCTTCCCCCACTCCCCTACCTCCACTCCCCTCCCCCTCCTCTCACTCCCCTCCACCCCTCTACAGTCCAAAGAGCAGGGTTCCCTGCCCTGTTGGGAGTCCAAGGTCCTCCCCCCTCCATCCAGGTCTAGGAAGATGAGCATCCAAACATGCTAGGCTCCCACAAAGCCAGTACATGCAGTAGACTCAAAACCCAGTGCCATTGTCCTTGGCTTCTCAGCAGACTTCATTGTCCGCCATGTTCAGGGAGTCCAGTTTTATTCCATGCTTTTTCAGACCCAGTCCAGCAGACCTTGGTGAGCTCCGATTAGATCAGCCCCATCATCTCAGTGGGTGGGTGCACCACTCATGTTCCTGACTTCCTTGCTCATGTTTTCCCTCCTTCTGCTCCTCATCAGGACCTTGGGAGCTCAGTCCAGTGCTCCAATGTGGGTCTCTGTCTCTATCTCCATCCATCGCCAGATGAAGGTTCTATGAAGGTGATATGCAAGATATTCATCATTATGGCTATTGGATCGGGCCATTTCAGGTTCCCTCTCCTCAGCTGTCCAAGGAACTAGCTGGGGACATCTCCCTGGACACCTGGGAATCCCTCTAGGGTCAAGTTTCTTGCCAACCCTAAAATGGCTCCCTTAATTAAGATATAAACTTCCCTGCTCCCATATCCACCCTTCCTTTATCCCAACCATCTCATTCCCCCAAGCTCTTCCCATCCTTCCCTTCTCACTTTTCTCTCCCCATCTCCCCTTACCCCATCCCACCCCACCCCCAAGTTCCCAATTTTTGCCCGGCAATCTTGTCTACTTCCAATATCCAGGAGGATAATTATCTGTTTTGCTTTGGGTTCACCTTCTTAATTAGCCTCTCTAGGATCACAAATTATAGGCTCAATGTCCTTTATTTATGGCTGGAAACCAATTATGAGTGAGTATATCCCATACTCATCTTTTTGGGTCTGGGTTACCTCACTCAGGATAGTGTTTTCTATTTCTATCCATTTGCATGCAAAATTCAAGATGTCATTGTTTTTTACCACTGAGTAGTATTCTAATATGTATATATTCCACACTTTCTTCATCCATTCTTCCACTGAAGGGCATCTAGGTTGTTTATAGGTCTGGCTACTACAAATAATGCTGCTAAGAACAAAGTTAAACAAATGCTTTTGTAATATGATTGGGCGTCTCTTGGGTATATTCCCAAGAGTGGTATTGCTGGGTCCTGGGTAGGTTGAGTCCCGATTTCCTGAGAAACTGCCACACTGCTTTCCAAAGTGGTTGCACAAGTTTGCATTCCCACCAGCAATGGATAAGTGTACCCCTTACTCCACAACCTCTCTGGTTTCTCAACAGATCGTATAAATCTTTTGCTTTTTTTCTTTTCTTTATGTCTATAAGCAACTTATGAGTGAGTACATATGGTATTTGTCTTTCTGGGTTTGAGTTACCTCACACAATATGATATTTTCTAATTCCAGCCATTTGCCTGCAAATTTCAAGATGTCATTATTTTTTCCACTGTGTAGTACTTCATTGCGTAAATGTATAACACCTTTATCCATTCTTCAGTTGATGGGCATTTAGGTTGTTTCCAGGTTCTGGCTATGACAAATAATGTTGCTATGAACATAGATGAGCACATGTCCTTGTGGTAATATTAAGCATCCATTGGGTATATACCCAAAAGTGTTATTGCTGGGTCTTAAGAAAGGTTGTTTCCTAATTTTCTGAGAAATTGCCATACTGATTTCCAAAGTGGCTGTACCAGTTTACACTCACACAAGCCATTGAGGAGTGTTCCCTTTACTCCACATCCTCATCAGGATAAGCTGTCATCAGTGTTTTTGATCGTGGCCATTCTTATAGGTGTAAGATAGAATCTCAGAGTTGTTTTGATTTGCCTTTCTCTGATGGCTAAGGATGTTGAGCATTTCCTTAAGTGTCTTTCAACCATTTCAGATTCTTCTGTGAGATTTCTCTGTTTAGGTCTGTACCCCATTTCTAAACTTGGATTATTAGCTCAATTTCTTAAGTTCTTTGTATATTTTGAAGATCAGCCCTCTGTGCAATGTAGGTTTGGTGAAGATCTTTTCCCATTCTATATGTTGTTGTTTTGTCTTGTTGACTATTTCCTTTGCTTTACAGAAGGTTCTCAGCTTCAGAAGGTTCCATTTATTAATTATTTCTCTCAGTGTCTGTGCTACTGGGGTTATATTAAGGAAGAGGTCTACTGTGCCAATGCATTTATGTGTACTTCCCACTTGCTTCTCTATGAGGTTCAGTGTGGGTGACTTTATGTTGAAGTCTTTGATCCTTTGCGACTTGATTTTTGTGCATGTCGATAGTTTACAGTCACCTTTGTGAAAGGTCATAATTTTCTCTAGGGAAGGACTAGAGAAAGGCTAACAGTAAATCTTTTAGGTAATTCTTCCAGGTCCTTCATTAGGGGAATCTGGCCACTTCTTCATTCAAGAGGTTCTGGGTCTACAAACTGGCTCCAGGGTAGAAATTTGTTCCTGGGCCAAGATTCCCTTTTGCTATGATCCAATGTAAACTTTCTCTATTTGTTTAAAATTTTTCTGCTTATATAAGTCACACAAAACTTCAGCAGCCTTCTTATCTATCTCAGGCCTAGAAACACCATGCTTGATTAGCCAGTACCAAAGGTCCATACAGGTCATGCCGCCATACAATTTACTTTGCCTGTGATGACCATTATGGTTTGGCTATTATAAACATTGCTGTGTCTATGCTACCAATTAAAATATTAAAATAACTACTATCACCTTGCCTTTGGCAACTCAGTGCTTCTGCCTGCTCCCTCCTACCTGGGGGCCAAGTAAACCCATTGCATTCAATTCATTCACCTGTGTAGTGTCTCAAACCCTAAGGTCTGGCACGGGGGTGGGGGGTGGCCACAAGACTCTTCAAGTGTGCATGTTTCCATTTCACCATTTTCATCTTATAGGATTAGTGGAGAGTGTATCTTCTGGGTTTTTCTATTACGGAGGATTGGGCTTTACACAGTGTACCTACTGTAGTACTGCAATTTCTCTTGGACTTAAAATCTCTTCTACAAACTCTAAGAGATTTCAGACACTAGTCCAGACTGCTATTTCCAGAAAAACGTCCAATCACAGTAGATGGAGAAAAATAAAAGATTCTATGATAAAACCAAATGTAAACAATATCCATGTATAAACCGAACTGTAAAGAAAACTCCTTCTTAAAGAGGTAAACCACATCCAGTAGGAAATAAATAACCCCAGATTATTAAGTCAGAAGAGAGAAATACATACATACATGACAATAGCAAAATAATAGGAATCAACAAGCGGTGCTCCTTAGACAGGTCTCACTAACAAAGGTCCCAATTCCCCCAGTAAAAAGATACACATTCAAACAATAGATGTGAAAACAAGATTCTTCCTTTTACTATTTCCAAGTAACACACCATCACATCAAGGATAGAAATCACCTTAGGGTAAAAGGATAGAAAAACTACTCCAACCCAATGGATCTAAGAATCAAGCTAGTGTAGGCATTTTAATATCTGAAAAAATAGCCTTCAAACAATAGCCTATAATACAGGGTGAGGGGGAGGTTTATAGACAATAATTCACAAAGACATAATTCTTTCTTCATGCTGGGAGTGTAATTTGGAAAAATAAAATGTCTATTTCAGTCATTCCATTTCTAATTATATGGGAACACCACTTAAATTCCATTTGTGTTTGTACAAATTTAGGACATGTCTATAGCTGGTTTCTAGGTGAATTTTTAAAAGGCCTTTATTATTTAGTTATTCCTTCCCATATTCCTCCCATACCCCAGCCTCCCACCACTCACCCTAATTATTCTGTCCATTGAGAATTCATCTTTATCCTTTTATAGCAATATGTTCTTTTCCCCAATCCTTAGAAGATCCCCTCGTCCTCCTGACTGAGCCCTTACTATCTGACCTATGTGAATAGTCTAAATGAAGCTAACACTGTGAAGCTTAGTGCTATCATCTACAAGTAAGAAGAAACATACAATGTTTGTTTTGCTGCATCTGTGTTACTTCAATAAGGATTATTGTCTCTAGATCCAAATATTTATTTGAAAATTTCAAATTTTCAATTTCTTAGTGGCTGAACAACATCATATACAGAAATATATCACATATTCATCATCTATTCCTCAGTCAGAGAGTATGTAGGCTTTTTGTACTTTCTGGCTATTATGAATTGATCATGAATGGAAATGGATGATCAGGTATCTCTGTAGAAGGATGCCTTGCCTTGTGCTTTGGCATTTGATAGAGCTGGATCTTGTGCTTAATCATTCTTGGGATTGAGAAACCTTCATACTAATTTCCATAGTGCATCTATCAGTTTGTGCCCCAACCAGTAGTGAATAAGAGCTACAATTTACCCATAACCTCCCTAGCACCTGCTGTTGTTGTTTTATTGAACTTGGCAACAGTGATATTGCTAAGATGAATTGTCAAAGTAGACCTCATTTGCATTTCCCTGGTGGCTATATGGCTTATGCTTCACAACCAGTTTTGTTTCATATTTTGAGAATTCTCTTTTTAGTCCTGTACCCCATTTTTTCTTGGGAGTTGAGTTTTTCTGGATATTCAGTATTTTTTTAGCAGGCTGCATTTTGCACTTACAAAGAAGGGGCCAGTTAATTTATTACTTATCTTGAAGGGTAATCTTATAAGGAATCTTAAAGGAATCACAAACCTAAACTTTTATATATGAAAAAGAATCAGTCAGCTCTACTTTTTTTTTTTTTTTTTTTTTTTTTTTTTTTTTTTTTTTTTTTTTTTTTTTTGTTTTTCGAGACAGGGTTTCTCTGTAGCTTTGGAGCCTGTCCTGGAACTAGCTCTTGTAGACCAGGCTGGTCTCGAACTCACAGAGATCCGCCTGCCTCTGCCTCCCGAGTGCTGGGATTAAAGGCGTGCGCCACTGCCGCCCGGCCAGTCAGTCAGCTCTACTTTAAATCTTCAGGGTGCATATCTATTCAGTAATAGATTTTTTTTTTGTACCAGGAGATTGAGGGCTTAATGGGTACAAGGAATTAATCATCACCTTTGGTCATCAACCAAACCTAACAAGGAGAGTACATCAGCCAGTAATAATTGAACTGCTTTGTTCTTGTTCCCTGACCTTAGAAAGTTCCACATTCAATTGTGTGCCTTTCTAAAACTTTAGATTGTCTTCTTGGGTTTTTCACCTCAAAGGTATCTAACAAAAATATCTTAGTCTAACTTTGTTATTTTCAAAGTTTTGTTTTATTGTAATGCACGGTGAATGCATTTCCAGACATTAATGTTAAAAGAATTTAAACTAACTAAGCTACTAGGACTCAACTGTTAGTCATTAATTTGTGCTACAATCTATGCAGCTCTTTAGGTGAGACTCACAGACTCTGGCTGTGAAACATATCCTTGCATTTATTTTTATTTATCAAAACTCTGTATAAGTTTTTATTATTATCAAATTAGATAGTACAGCTTAGGGAAGAGTCATCTTCTTGAGAATTTGCAGGTAAAAATGCCCAGTAGAACGGGATGTTTCCAAGAGATAAACAGACTATATTACAGGCCGTGAGGATATCCCTATGTCCCCTCACACCATGCTAGATACCGGAGAAAAAGAACCTCAGCAGACACGTAAAGGCACAGCAGAAGCAAAGACATTCCAGGGTCTGCAGCTCTGTGGCCATGCCTGAACAAGAATGGCCCAGCAGAGGATTCCCTTCTGATGGGCTGACACCTGGAACTTCAATCCCATCCTGCTGTTCCTCTGGCATGGCCAATAGCACTGAACAATATGCAGAAAGTGCAAGTGTTTGGAGTTCTCAGTCATAAATGGGATTTTTTAACAAAACTCTGCTCTCTAGGCTCACAGATTATTGTGGAAAGGGGAATGAAAAGATTCTAAAAGCCAGAGATGATGGATGATTACGAAAAAAGCATTTTCCCGACATAATAGGACAGACACACTTATGAACTCAATGAAAGGGTGAGAAAAGAAAACCTCATACAAGCATAATCCAGACAGAATTCAAACAAGAGAGAGAAGTGGGCATAAAGTGCCACCCCTAGAAAACATGGTGAAAATATATTATATGGGGGAAAAAACCCTGACCACCCCCTTCAAAATAAAGATGTTTTTAAAAAAATGCCACTCTTAGCTAGAAGTTATTCTCAAGTGATAATTGCAAGAAACAAAAATTTGATTTTCTTCAGTGGAGTCAAACTAGATATATCAATCTCACTCACTCATTTGTGGGCAGAAACAATGATCACATAAAATTAACAAACGTTAATTGGACTTCAGATGTCTTGGTGTTTTCTTCCTCTTGGGGATGGGGCTATTTTCTTTTAAGACAGAGAAAGAATATGAAGTTGAGTGGGATGGAAAGACATGGATCTGGGAGTAGTTGCACAATGGGAAAGAATGTAATTAAATATAAAGTAAAAAAATTCTCAAAGAAAACAAGAAAAAAAATATAAGGGTAGATGATGGGTAAGTCACCAAGCTCCCAGACTTTACCAATCTTAATCAGTAAATAAACATGTTCCCACGATTTCTTCTCATCAACCTATAAAATGCAGTGAACAGTAAATAACAGAGAGACCTAAACTGAAGACTATGCAGAAGGTGGGAGACCTAGGAATGCTCAGCCCTAAATGGGATGACTTTATTGAGCCTGTCTCCTGAAGGAGCAGGGATCCTTCTGGAAACATGAATAAAAAGATTCTATGAGAGAGAGGTAATAGATGACATTATTGCAGTAGCTTTTTCCAGATACAATAGGACAGACTCCTATGAGCTCACAGAAAGAGTGAGAAAGAGACCTGCATGAGCTCAACCCAGACAGAATTCCAATAAGAAGAACTGGGCACCAAGTCCAACTCCTGATAAACATGATCAAAATATGTTGTATCAAAAAACTTACAAAATGTGTTTTTAAAACCCCACTCCAAGCCTTGCACCAAGTCCAACTCCTGATAAACATGATCAAAATATGTTGTATCAAAAAACTTACAAAATGTGTTTTTAAAACCCCACTCCAAGCCTCGTAGTTATTTGCAAGAGAAAATTACTGAGAGACAAAAAAATCAATTGTCTTCAATGGAGTGGAATGCGATGAATCAGCCACATTCACTAGCTTACTCCACGGCAGCCACAATGGTCACATCTAATATGGCAAACACAAAGCAGACTCAAGGATTTAGTATCCTTTTCTTTGTTTTTCACTTTTGTTAGTTTGCTTTGCTTCACTTTGTTTTGTTTTAAGGCAGAAAAAGAACATGAAGTTAGTAGGGTGGGAAGAGGGGATGAAGCTGAGAGTGATCCCAGAAGGGGGATAATGTAATAAAATACAAAGTATAAAATTCTCAAAGAAAATAATAATTTAAAAATGGAATGATCAATGAAGCATACAAGTTGGTTACCAAGTTCCCAAATATTAGAGATCTTAATTAGTGAATAAACGTGTTCTGCCCATTTTCCCTCATCAAACTATGAAATGCATGGCTCTCAGACTGATGTTTTATCAAGTATCAGCTAGTTCACTGCTAAAGAAATATATCCTACATGGTTCTTCACCCCTCCTAAAATCATTTCAAGCATTAGTTTAATAACTGTTGTATGAAATAAAAAATGAATCCACATGTGCAGGTGGCCTATGTCTCCGCAATACACATTGGCCACAGAAGACACAACTGAATGTTGAAAGGAACAGCGGGGCTGTCTCCTGCCACCCAGCTAGCTTTACCCAAAATAATTACATGGAAACTGTATTCTTTTAAAACACTGCCTGGCCCATAGTTTCAGCCTCTTATTGGCTAATTCTCACATCTTCCTTTAACCCATATTTAGTAATCTGTGTAGCACCACGAGGTGTGGCTTACCAGGAGAGATCTTAACCTGCATCCATCTCGGATAGGAGAAGCATGGAGACTCACTATGGCGACTGCCTGAAGCGTCTCCCCGCTCCTGCTACCCAGCATTCTGTTCTGTCTACTCCGCCTACCTAATTTTCTATTCTCTTAAAGGGCCAAGTCAGTTTTCTTTATTAATTAACCAATGAAAGTAACATAGACAGATAACTCTCCTCCATCAACTGAAAGCAGACACTCATTTTCCTAAGAGCATTTTTTTTTCCAGGAGTGGAATTATTTTCTAGAATTTGATCTGCTTTGAGTATTCCTTATTAGAGTCAATACAGAGAAAATAAACGGGAACATGATTACTATATGAACAAAAATAAGAGTGTTCAGCTGATTTTATAGTGTGTGGGGAAATCTCTAAGTTAGGAAAGGGGATTTACTTACCTTGGAGATCCTGGAGCATAACATATGCTGATAAAAGAGTGAGACGTACTGAGGTGGAAGAGAAAATCCAAATAGCCTTGGTTGAAGTGGAAGAGGAACTGTTGGGAAGAATCTCATCAGTTGCCAGGTTCTATTAAATGTGAGACTCTTGTTGCTAGGTTCATGAATCTAGAACTTACTTCATAGGTAACAAATAAAGGATTTATATTGCCTTGTTCATTCTCAAACAAGAACCTTTGATCCTAAGATGGGTTTTTAAGATGTGTTGTGAAAAAGACCATAACCAGAAAGGAACACGGGCGTCACTTCACCCGATGGTAAATTTCGAGAAGATTCTGCAAGGGACAGAAGCACAAATATTTAAGAGGTAAATGCATACATCCATTAATTCCTGGACAATTGTTCATAATTGGGGATGAAATGTTTAAAGGAAATATTTCCTTTAAATAATTTTCCACTCTCTTCTATTTTATAATGGAGATTCTAGTTTTTAATGTGATTTAATACATCTAAAATTATAGAGCTTGGGTAGTAAATGAGCTAGCTATTGATGATTTGAAGTTCAGGGGAGAAAAAACTTAAAAGATGATATCTGAGAGCTAACATAAAATCTAGATTGTTATAGTTGTACCAAATTTTGGACAAAAAATATCATTTCTCTAGAGTTCTGGATGCTACATTATTTTATACAGTAATTTAATAAATGCAAGATTCAGCTTGCTCACTTTTTCTATACGTTTTGTTTCTTAATTTATCTCCTTCATTAGGTCGAGTCATTAATTCTGACATGCTTTTCTTGGCACAATCACAACAATGGTGCATTTTAAACACATAATTCTTTTCTCTACACCAGAAATACACTTTCTATAATAATGATCAAATATAAATTGAAGCATTTTTGGATAGTGACCCACATGTCAGGATTTTAATCATGGTTTCATGAGACTGTCCTTAAATGTCTTTTATGGCTATTTTTACTTTTGTAGGCTCTTAGCACTTTATAGTTATGCATATTATTCCTTAAATAATTTTTCAAAATAATAATACACTAAAGGTGATGGTACCGGAGAAGAGAGATTGAATATTTGGTAAAATCAATGATCCAAGAGCATACAGAAACAAGAATGAATCCCTGAAGCCTGTATAAAAATCCAGGTCAATGGCCTGTGCTTGCAATGTCTGCAAGGAAGAAGCAGAAATAGGCAGTTTGCTAAGACTTGCTAGCCAGTCATTCTTCCCTCTTTAATGAACACCATGCCTGTGACCAACTCTGTGTCAAAAGCCAAGGTGGTTGTGGCCTAAGGAATGATTTCCAAGGCCAATTCTTGGCTTCTATAAACACAGGTACACATACACACAAATACACATTACATATGCATATATACACACATGCTTATATAAATGCAAGCAATCAAATAACAAACCAATAAAAATATTAAACTTTAGAATGAACTGCACAAAGAAGATAAATATCCTCTGAGGTCTCACTAGCCAGGATGAACTGTGCTGTCCAAACTTATATTGGCGTCCACACAGGATTATTATTCACACTTTTGTACACACACATGTGCAACAATATTTTTAAAAATGGAAAATACAAATGAGAGTAACTTTTAGCCTGAGAGAAGTGTCTGCCACCTTGAAAGAACAAGGAAAGGAGCTTACAAATATACTTAATGAGCAAGACAGTGTTTGAAGAGGGTTACAATTATATATATATATATATATATACGTATATATATATATATACGTATATATATATACGTATATATATATATATATATATGGTAAAAAATCTTATTTGTTCAGCTAAGGAAGTCCAGTGTTGCTGTTGAGGAAAGGTTGAAAATTAGAATATTGAGAAACAATGTGAAAAAGAGAGGAAGTTCTTCAAAATTGTGAGTATATTGTTAGGAGAATATTGGAAATGTATTTGTACAGGGCACAGTGTATTCTACAACAATTAAAGAAAATTACCCAAGCACAGTGTTGAAAGACCTTAGAACAAAGACTAATTGATTTTAGCCAGTTCTCTGCTCTTTTGTTCTCTAAGCTGACTTTTTCCCGATTTACATATGGCTGTGGCTGCCCCTCTTTTCTGTTTCTTTTAGTCCTGCTGGTCTGATGGATCAACTCTGCCAGAAGACATACCACAAAAGGCCAGTGCTGCACACAACCAGATCAACTGAGGACTAGGAGAGCTGGGTTTTCTCCTGTTCCTCCTTTGTTCTCTAATAGGACATAGTGACTGTGGATGAGGTCCTGGTCCATGATAGGATCATGATCCTTCAGTTCTGGATACGGATGATGCTCTTCCCCTCCACATGGTCACCAACTGTACCTGCTAAGTACAGTAGCCCTCCTGAAGTAGTGATACCCGTGAGGGTCACTGATACTGGGCGATATAATAGTTCTCTAGGGTGGCTGTCCTATGGCCTGCGCTTTGGAGGAGAGAGACACATTATCACCATGAAACCCACGACAAACTTAATATCCAGGAACTTCCTACTGTTCACGTACACTGACCAAGGTGATCTCCTTGCAGAGCAGCCTTTTGTGCAGACTGACTGCTACTACCATGGCCATGTGGACAGAGACCCAGGGTCCATGGTCATTATGAATACCTGTTTGGGGAGTTTGCAAGGCATACTAGAGATAAATGGCACAGTTTATGAAATTGTCCCCAAGAGCTCAACTTCAACATTTGAACACCTGACTTACAAAATGGACAGTGAAGACTCAGACTCATTTCCCATGAGATGTGGGTTAACAGAAGAGGAAACTTCACGACAAGTGAAACTTCAAGAAAGGAATGATGATTCTCTTATGCAAAGTCAATATGAGAACTGGTGGACCCACCACAAGTATATTGAATATTATGTGGTGATAGATAATAAACAATATGTTCATAGAAACCATAATACCACCGCTTGTATTCATGATATTTTGCAAATGGTCAATGGAATAAATGGTTATTATCTTCAAATAGATATTGAAGTTATTTTAACCACACTTCAAGTGTGGAGCAAACAAAATCATGTCGATGTAGAAGGAGATATATATAACGTCCTCGAAAATTTCTGCAATTGGAAGAATAAAAACATTGGCAATCAAATTAGACACGATATCATACATTTTTTTCCCAGGCAAGCGTATGGTCTGTATTTAGGGCTAGCTCATGTAGGCACAGTTTGTAGAGCTAATAATTGTGCTGTTAACAGTTTCACCTCTCCTTCAATAGCAGACATGGCATTCATTATAGCACATGAGATGGGTCATAATTTGGGTATGCTTCACGATGACAGTACATGCACTTGTGGGAGAATAAGCTGCATAATGGCTCCGGCAAAATCCAATTCCAATAAATTCAGCAACTGCAGTTATGAGCGGCTCTATGAAACTATTACCAGAAGAACCTGTTTATACAATATTCCAGATGAAGTCATCAGCACAAACCTGACCTGGTGTGGGAATAGTATGGTGGAGGAAGGAGAGCAGTGTGACTGTGGCTCCTCTGAATCCTGTAAAAGAGATCCATGTTGTAGCGACGGCTGTGTTTTCAAACCTGGCGCTGACTGTGCTTTTGGACTTTGTTGTAAAAGTTGCAAGTTCATACCAGCAGGCACGGTGTGTAGAAGACAAAACAATGAATGTGACCTTCCCGAGTGGTGCAACGGAACTTCAGCCGAGTGTCCAGAAGACACGTACGTAGCAGATGGAAATCTTTGCCATGATGGTGGTTATTGCTATAAAAGGGCGTGTCACAAACATGAGGCACACTGTCAGATGATTTTTGGCAAGGGAGCCAGGAGTGCAAATGATACTTGCTACATGGAAATGAACAAACGGGGTGACCGTTTTGGTAACTGTGGTAACGATAGCTATAACTACATACGATGTAATAGCAGTGATGTACTCTGTGGACGGATTCAGTGTGAGAATGTGATAGAGCTTCCCTGGAGGAGAAAACATGAAACAGTGCATTGGACTCACTTCAATAGTGCTACCTGCTGGACTGTAGACTATCATTTTGGGATAACCATAGCTGACATCGGAGCAGTGAGAGATGGCACGCCCTGTGGTCCCGACCATATGTGCATTGACAGGAAGTGTGTCCATAAGTCTGTTTTGCTAAGTAACTGTTCAGCATTCCAATGCAATATGAAAGGAGTCTGTAACAATAAACATCACTGCCATTGTGATGTCAACTGGGAGCCACCAGACTGTCTCCAAAATGGCTTGGGAGGTAGTATAGACAGTGGGCCTCCTCCACAGAGATTAACAAATTCCAACTGGGGTAAATATTTGCTAGCTTTTCTACTTCTTTTTGTAGTTTTATTTTCCATAATTGGCATAATTAAAAGGGTGCAATATTCTTTAGACTGACATGGCAAGCAAAGCCACAACCAGAACCTTCATCCGGTGTCAAACTTTCACCTGAAAAACAAAACCTCAACCTTAAATATTTACTTGCACAGGAAGATGCTAAAGGTAAAAAGAAAACACGAAGGAAGTGATAAAAAATACTTCTCCTACAAGAATTCCTTCATGTATTGGCATGTAGACTTCTGAACATAGAAATATCATTTATATATGTGTGCCTGAAATCCCAGGCCGGAAGGTCTGAAGACTTCCCTTGTTTGAATACCAAAAGCATTCACCACCAAATAAAATGAGGTCCTATCATATTTCTACTTTTCTTTAGTTTAAGCAATTTTTTTTTGCCTTGCTTGTGATCGAATTGATGTCTGTCATCCACTGGCTTAGGTCCAACCTATGGGACTCTGTGTTTCTTTGCGTTTGGTTTCTCTCAGCTCTAAACCCCTTACCCTTTCCATCCTGCTTTGTCCCATAGAGAGAGGAGCCTCCGAATTTTATTTCCTCATGACATATTCTTTCCAGAAGAACCTGTCCCTAGGAGGGCCAGAGTAAGATCAGAAACCTGCGAGAACGTTTGGGAACTCTCATCATGTGAGAGCTATAGTCTCTGCCCTCACATGATGCTCTCAGTAGTTCTCACTCCGATGGAGATTTTAACACAGTTTTCAGAACAGCCCAACAATATATCTGTCCTGGTTAAGTCCTGGAATGAAACACCATGACCAAAACAACATGGGGAAAGTGTTTATTTGGCTTTAGACTTCCTTATCACTCTCCCTCATTTAATGAGGTCAGGACAGGAACTTAAACAGGACAGGAATCTGGAGCCAGGAGCTGATGCAGAGCGCAATGATGGGCTGCCACTCACTTGCTTGATTGCTCCTCCTGCCTTGCTCAGCCCGTTTTCTTATAGAACCAAGGTTCAGCAGTTTACCATCCACAATGGCCAACCCCCTCCCTAAGCAATCCATCACTAAACAAGATAATGTCCTACATTTTCTAGATTTCCTACAGCTCGATCTTACAGGGGCATTTTCTCAGTGAAGGTGTCCTCCACTCAGATGCCTCCTCCATGTGTTAGACTGACAAAAATCTAGCTAACCTAATATCATCGTCTTCCCTAGAGATTTAGCCCAATGATGAAACATCACAACTCTAATTAGGTTCTCAGGTCTACCGAAATTCCAGTACCAAAGTCTATCCTTGGAGATTATCCTCCCTCTGCCATGAAATAGCCTTCAAATCCTTAGACAACTATCCAGACCTTCTGCCCTTTGATAACCAGTCCTAGCACAGAGAGATACACTGTCCAGTAAACAGGCTTTGTCAGCACAGGCATGAACATTTCTAATGATGGAATAACGGTACACTTTAGTCTTATCTAAAGTCAGAATTTTTGTCATTTCCCTTTACAAATATGGGAAGAGAATCTAAGCTTAGATATTATTTTCTTAAAATCTCTAACAGAAAACAATAGATCCCAACAATTTTGAACCAACTTTGTTTGGCTATAAAATGAGATCAAGAAGATATTCTCAAATTTGTGTTGGAATAAATAAATATAAGTAGATCCTATTTTCTTATGAAATGGAATTTAAGTTTCCTATTAAAGTTTAAAAAACAAATTTTAAAATCAAAAAGGATCCTTTTCTCAAAACAGTGACTGGGACTAATCTCACCTCCCAGACTGCATTATAGTCATGTTTTAGGCTTTTCCCAAATACCATCCTATCTGCATGCATTGGCAGCTGAATTCTCAATAAAAACTTTGAAAACCAGAAGAACCTGGAATCAATAAAATTCAAGTCCTAAAACACTAGGAATGCCAATCTAGAATAGTATATCCAGCAAAATGACTTTCTATGACTGAAGGAGAAAGATTTTCTATTACATAAACAGTTAAGGAGGTTAGATCCAACAAATCAAACAGTATCTTGAGCAAAAGAAAGAAAGAAGCATAGCATAGAGATTGCACCACTAAGAACACAATCAGCATCATCCACCAGCTGGTCTGAGAGCATCTCGTAGCAGTCCTTATGGCCTACATATGATCACAAAGGGGGAGCTTAGTGAATTCATTCCATTTAAAGGAATCCCTGAAGCGACTGAATCGTTTACTTCCTAAGCTTAACAATCTGCAGTGGAGAACGGAATGTTTTATCTCTGCATAGAAAAGCCTATGGTTTCACCTCCTTTTCAACATCTTGTGCCTGAGCAAGACTCCCTCTCACATCATCTTCGATCACTCCATCTTAGAAGATTCCTTTCAACAATGTTTTCTTTAAAATATTCATGCAACGATCATCAGGTCAGAAGGTGTATAATCAGGGTGTCTGCTGTGCCTTTATCTGGCTAACATTATACTGATTTTCTAAAAATAATTTGGAAGCTTTCTACTGATTTTCCTTGTATGGAATATTGTTTAAAGTATTGATATTAGTTCTTGTAGGGATTTGAGTAAGAAATCTCCCCCCATAGTCTTGTACATTTGAACACTTGGTTCCCATTTGGTGGAGGTGCTTGGGAAAGTTTAGGAACTGTAACCATGCTGGAGAAAATGTGTTGCAGGAGGCAGGTGTTAAGAGTTTTAAAACGCCTCCTGCTGCTTCCAGTCATTCTCCATCCTTCAGCTTTGTGGTTCCGTATGGAAGCTCTCAGGTTTATGGTCCTACTCTCATGCTTGCCTTTTGCTGTCATGCTCTTGCCAGCATTATGGACTCTAATCCTCTAAAAACTGGAGCCAGAATATACTCTTTCTTCTGTAGGTTGTCTTGTTCTGTTTATTTCATCACAATCCCAGAACAATGACACATGCAGTTCTTATTTAATTAGCTGGTAGAATTCTTCAGTGAATTCACCTTGACTTCAGTTGTTTGGTTTTTTCCTCCTAAAATGTTTTAATCTTATTATACAAGGATTTCACACTTCCATGTAACATAATTTAATCAGATTTATCACCTCCAACTTCTTCTAAGTCTCTCTAACAATTCTCTCTCACAACACCAAGTATTGTTTTTTAAAAGCACGGAGTCATTTTGGTACCATATGTGTGGATGTACAACAAACCACTGGAATATGAAGAACCTACCAGGGGCCTTATCTTTGAATAAAATGTATTTCTTGCTCTTCAGTACTCATCAAGAGTCAATAACTAATCCACTATGGGTGGAATTCCATGCACTCTGCCATTTATGCAGTAATTGCATCTGACTTGACATTGTGCATGTCTTCATGTATGACCACATCCACTACATATCAGCCCTTTCTGATCAGAAGGCAATGTTAGATCAGACTTCTCAAAACTCTGGCTTTTATAATCTATAGTATGCTTCACCTTTACTGATCTGGAAGAGAAAATCCAAATAACCTTGGTTGAAGTGGTAGAGGAGCTATTGGGAAGAATCTCACCAGCACCACAGTATAAAATAGGGCTCTCGGCTATACTCAAACTTCATCCTCTCCTAAAATTTTTTAAATGATTTTACTGAATGAAAAGTGTAGTAAGGATAATGATTTTTAAAGAGAGAAAGTATAAAATGTGTAAATTAGCCTACAAAAATTCCAAATTCAAAAAAGAGGTAGGATTAAGGGATGAGTAATTTTTTTTAATTCAAATTGATTTCTTAAGAGAAAATAAGCTGCTGGACACAAACACATATGTAAGTACACACACACACACACACACACATATCTATATACAAAAAAATAACTCAATTATATGTATACAAATAATTCAATTCTAAATAATATATTATATATATTTCATATATATTTGTATATATAAATCTAAATATATACAGATAACTGTAAATACTGGAAAAAACAACTGTTACAAAGAATTGTATTTGGTTGACTTATCTAGAAATTTATTCTATTTCTCTAGATTTTTGAATAAACATATATATGCCATACAACATATTTTTTAACTTTAAATTTTTCTTTCATTTAAATGATATCTCTGAATATTTGATTATTAGTGGGTATGTGCATGTAAGTACAGTTTTATCCCTGAGAGGTGGGGTTATAGGCAGTTGTAATGCTCTTCATGCTGATGCTGAGAATTAAATTCTGGTGCTCTGCAAGAACAGTAAGTGCTCTTGACCACTGAGCCATCTTTCTACTGAGCTGAGTAAAACACTTTTGGCTGGCAGTTTTATTCCCTTAAGCACAATAATTATCTCTCTCTTTTTTTTTCTCCCGTCCTTAGGATTTCTGGAGAAGAGTCTGCTTCGAGGCACTTTGGAACACACTTCTGTCATTTGCTTGTTTATCTTGCTGCTTTCTGAATTCTCTCTTTCCCTACATCTTTTGAAGCTAGATTATAATATGCGACAGCATCATCATATTTTAGCTAACATTCATTATTTTTGCTGTACTTAATCTGAATTTTTGTTTGGGTTTGACAATTTTTGTCTTTAAAACATACTTTTTAAATAATTCTATAAACCCTGAAGTTACTGATGTGCTCCTATATAGAATCAGCTTTTGAATGCCAGGCGGTGGTGGCGCACGCCTTTAATCCCAGCACTCGGGAGGCAGAGGCAGGCGGATCTCTGTGAGTTCGAGACCAGCCTGGTCTACAAGAGCTAGTTCCAGGACAGGCTCCAAAGCTACAGAGAAACACTGTCTCGAAAAAAAAAATAATAGAATCAGCTTTTGTTTTTGAGACAAGATCTCTCATAGAACCTGACACTCATCATTTCTGCTTCAGTTGCTGGCAAGCAGCACACAGAATCCACCTGTCCTCTCTCACTTTGAAGAACTAGTGTTAAAGACACACACTAGCATTACCAGCTTCTGTGGGCTCTGTGAATCTAAATTCAGGTGCTAGGCTGTTCTATGCACTTCATCTACTGGTCCTCTTCCCTGAGCCCAAGTTGGTTGGTTTGTTTTAGTTTTAATTTTTGAAATTTCTCAAATGAAAGTCTTGTCGTTATCTTTCTCTTTAGCAAACCTTCTCAGATTTCCCCCAACAAAACCTGATTCACACTGTTTTTTAGAAGAAGAAGAAAGAGAAGGAGAAGGAGATGGATAAGGAGGTGGAGAAGAAGAAACTGTGGATTCCATTTTTTTTCTTGGCCAGATATTTGCCCTCCTCTGGACTGCAGTTGATATAACCAGTGTCATCCTTTTGAAGAAACCTGATTTTCTCTGGTCCAGAAACTATCATTAACAAATAGCTTCTTGATTAGCAAGGGGACATTTCATATTATCCATGCTGAGATTTTGTCCACTTTAAAGCTGTGCATAATTAGGCTATGCTATAGAACAATATCTCTGTAAGTTCAGGTATACACCAGTCCATCTGTGTCTGGAAAACACTGTTTCCTTGGAGTCACCACTAGATGTGGCTCTTCATATCTCCCTGTCTTCCCTAAAAGCTCCCATGTACAGGAAAAAATGCATTGATGTTTGTTTTTCTGTTTCTGGATACAACAATCAGGATAGCTCCAACTACATACGTGCAAATTTCAATTTTTCTTAACAGTCAAACAATATTAAATGCAGAAATATTGCATATTTTCATCAGTTTCTTCAGTAAAGGGACATCAACACGGTTTTTACTTTCTGACTATTATGACTAAAACTTCAATGAACATGGATTAGCAGGTATCTCTGTAGAAAGATGGTAAGTAATTTAGATAGATGATCTGCTGTGGTAGAGCTGAATCTTGTAGCCAGTCATTGCTAGCTTTTTGAAAAAACTTTATGCTGTTTTCTACAGTGCTCTATAAGTTTGGGCTCCTACCAGCTCTTTACCTGCATCCTCTCTGGCACCTGCTATCATTTGTTTCATAGATCTTGTCCTTGAGTAATACAAGATCTCAGGATGGTTCTTATTTGGAACTATGAGGTCTACAGAGCTTTAACTTTTTAAGTGTTTCACAACTGCTTTTATTTCATCTTTTGAGAACTCTTTCTACTTCTGCTCCAAGTATTACAGTTGGGCTATTTGTTATCCCAGTGTCTAGTGCTTTATTCTGTGGGGTTTTCTTCCTGCTTTTGTCTGGTCTTTTTAATTCTTTGGATATTCTCACTAATGACCCTCTGTCAGATGTACATTTGGCAAGAGTTTTGCCCATTCTTTTGGTGCCTCTTTGCTTCAATGATGGTGTTCTTTGCTGTACAGAAGATTTTTATCTTCGTAGTTTGGATTTATGATCAATGTAGAAGGCCTAAACTCACTTGGACCACTTTAGTATTGGTGGTCCTGCATGCAATAATAATGTAAGTTGATGAAACCATGAGGAGCAAGCCAGTGAACAGTAGTCTTCTATGGTTTCTATTTCATTCCTGTATCTAGCTTCCTGTCCTGTTTCAATTACTTCCCAAAATTCCCACTATGATTGACTTTGATGTGGGCCTGTAATCTGAAATAAACTTTTCTCAGTAAGTTTCTTTCATCAGGGTGTTTTTCCCAGAACTGACAATCTCAGCAAGAGAGAGACAAATTGTTGAAGTTACTAAACGAGCCAACACGCACATTCCTCAAAAAGCTGAGAATCAATCACAGTATCTAGCTATACCACTCGGGTACTGATACCCAAAGGACTCTATATCTTCCTACAGATATACTTATAAATGTATGCCTGTTGCTACGCTGTTCATAGGAGATGGCAATTAGATACAGCTTAGAATCAACTGCCGAATGATAATGATAAATTGACATTTTATCATGTATGACTTTTACTTGAAAATAATGTTCTTATGGTAATTGTATTTTAAGATATAGCTCACAGTTCATTTAAGTGGAGTACAATGTGTACACAGACAGTGGTAGGTTAAAAGAAAATACCACAATGTTCCTCTGCTCAGGGACTCATTAGCCTGAAGAAGCATCCTGAAGTAAATCACTCCTTAGCAACAAGAGAGAAAATGTGGCTGTAAGGACATCATGGTATTGAAATTCTAAACTCAAAATTTGCCAGTCAGTAAATAAATGTGTGTTATTTAGTGCTACAGTCACTATGTGTTATCTTACGATGATCCTTAAAGAAAATTATTCAAGAGTGAAAAAATTCAGGTCAATTCTTGACTGTTTACAAACCAGTTTTTAAAATGTCTAGAAGAAAATATGTGAAAATCCAAAGAAAGTCACAGTAGTAATATGGAAATAAGAAAGAAGGGTCACTCGGCAGCAATGGTGCACACTTTTAATTCCAGAACTAGAGAGGCAGAGCAGACAGATTTGTGAATTCGAGGCAAACCTGGTCTACAGAGAAAGTTTCAGAGAAGCCAAAGACACAAAGACAAACCCTATTACAAAACCAAAAAAAGGAGGAGGAATAGTCAAGGAAGAGCATCCTCATGTGCTCTGTTTCCAGATACAACCCACTTTCAATAGCAAAAGACTAAAGTTACTTAGAAACTTCATATTATCCCCATCACAATGGCCAAGATTAATGAAACCAAAAATAGCACATGCTGGTTAGGACGAGATGAGAGGAAACAATTATTTAACGCTCGTAGAGTGCAAACTAGTACAACCACTGTGGAAATCAGCATGGAGATTCAGAAGTAGAAAAAGAGATTTATGACAAGCTATATTTATGTGAACCTTGAGCGCATGCCCAAAGGGCTCCAAGCCTTACTGTAGGGATTATTCCTCATCTGTGTTCATCGCTGACCTATCCATAACAACCAGAAATAGAAAGAGCCCAAATGACTCTCAGTTGATGAAAAGATGATGAAAATATAGTACATTTACACACTGGAATATTATTCAGTTATTAAGAAAAGTGAAATTTGCATGCCAGTTGATGGAGCTAGAAACAATCATCCTGAGGAAGATAAAGAAGCATTGCATGTTTCTTTTAAAAGTGGATGGGATGTTGCCATTTATGTTATGGATATGTGTGCTTCATTTTTAATACACACAAAGTATAGGTGTCTAGTAAGAGAGCAGGGTGCAACAGAAGACCTGCCCTGGAAGAATATGTATAACACAAAATCATAAAAGAATAGAGGGGAAATTAGAGCAGGATGATTAAAAGGGACAGGTGATAGGAGGACTGGATAGAAGCAGAAATATGCGGAAGTATAACTGACAGCAATGTCATTAGAAAAGCCTTAGGAAACCTACTCCTGTAGAAGCATAGGCATACATACATCTATCCATACATGTGTGAATACATACACATAAATAATCTAAACAGAGACATAATTATAATGGGTGAGACTGTGCCCCAGTCTCAGGGGGCACTTATGCTACCAGATAAAACTTCTAGTACAGGGAATGAACGACATCTTTTTCAGGAGTTAGCCAAAGTGATTCCATAAACCCCCAACCAATACAGGATATTACCAATGCCATTGGTTACCAGTTACAACTAATGGTAAGGCACTCTTGGTGATGATACCACATATTTGTGGCATGTAATATAGAAAAAAATATGGATGATAGTAAACTGGAGACTTCACCTGTACATGCAAGGTTTCACATATGTCTTAAAGGTACCGTATATGCTTTGAAGAGTAGAGACACACTCATCAACTTTCCCCAGCTGTGGCATAGCTATGCCAAAATAGCTGTATTAACACAGCTGTAATAATGACTTGCCTAAAGATGTGCACACTGATGCACTAGTGGAAATGTGGAAATATTGGTGAGGATATTCTGGGATTCAACAAGCCCCTTTTGATTAGGTTTAAGTTACACTCCATGCTATGGAACCCATATTTGCTATTGGTTCTGTTTAAACTAGATAGGTCTTAGGGCCTAAGTGGAAACCTACAATTATTAGTCTACTAAAAATTACAATAAAATGATCTATTGCTGCTAATAGCCTATTGCTATACCCATAGATGAGAGTTTTATTCAGCTCTCATCAAAGAAAATTCTTCAAGCGGTGGAGAGAAAATAACAGAGATCAAAACTGAACAATGCGCAGAAAGTAACCAAGTTTAGAGTGTTCCTCTATAAATGTGATGTCTTTATCAAAACCCTCCCTTGGTTGTTAGAAATTATTGTGAAAGAGAGAATGGAAAGATTATAAGAGCCAGAGACAATGCACAACTAAAAAAACAGGATTTTCCAGACACAATAGGACAGACTCGCTTATGTACTCAGAAAAACAATGAGAAAAGACCTACACATGCTCAATCTATACAAAATCCCAACAAGAAGTGGATATAAAGTCCCATCAATAGATAACATGATCAAAATACATTGTATGGAACAAAAAAAGAACCTTCACCAAAAAAAAAAAAAATGTTTAAAAAGTCTCACTCCTAACTAGGAAGTTTTTTTGCAAGTGACAATTGCTGGAAGAGGAAAGAAAATAGTTTTCTTCAGTGAAGCAAAAAAAAAAAAAAAAAAAAAAAAGTTAATGAACTACACTCACGCATTCCTGAGCAGACAAAATGATCACATGTAGTTAGCCAACACTAATCAGGCTCCAGGCTTTCCAGTGTCTTTTTTTGTTGTTTGTTTCATTTTTTGTTTTTGTTTTGGTTTTTCTAGACAGGGCTTTGCTGCAGCTATCAGGGCTGTCCCGGAACTAGCTCTTGTAGACCAGACTGGCCTTGAACCCACAGAGATCCACCTGGCTGAGATTAAAGGTGTGCACCACCACCACCACCCAGTTTGTTTTGTTTTTTTAAGGTGGAAAAATAGCATGAAGTTTTGTGTCATGAAAGGGAGCATGAATCTGAGAGGATATGCAGGATGAGAAAGAACGTAATAAAATATAAAGTATAAGATTCTCAAAGAAAATAAGAATAAGAAAGATGGGTCTTCTCAGTCAGCCTCCACCATCGGCCACATTCAGAGAGTCCGGTTTGGTCACATGTTCCATCAGTCCCATTCCAACTGGTCTTGGTGATCTCCTGTTAGTTCTGTCCCACCGTCTCCATGGGTGAACGCACCCCTCATGGTCCTGACTTTCTTTCTCATGTTCTCCCTCCTTCTGGGCTTTGATTCTTCTGCATGGATGGGCTCTGTGGGAGCCTTGTCAGCTTGGTTGATCACCTTCCTGGACCTGGGGGGAGTTGGGAGGACCTAGGACTTAACAGAGTAGGGAACCCTGATGGCTCCTTGGCCTGGAGAGGGAGGGAGGGGGGGTATGGGTGGAGGGGAGGGGAGGGAAGGGGGAAGAGGAGGGGAGGAGATGGAAATTTTTAAATAAAAAAATAAACCATGAAAAAAGAAAAAAAAAATAAACCATGAAAAAAAGAAAGATGGATCATCAAAGCACGGAAAACAGGTCACTGAGCTCCCAGACATTAACCATTTTAATCAGTAAATAAACACCCTATGAAATGTATGGCTCTCAGACAGATGTTTTTTATCAATTATCAGCTAGTTCACTGACAAAGAAATTTATACCTATGCTGTCTCTCAGTCCTGGCCTTCGAAATCCATTTCATGCATTAGCTTAATAACCATTGTATGAAACAAACAATGAATCTACATGTGTAGGTGTTCAATGTGTCTGGGGTAGTCACTGACCAGAAAAAGATAAATTAAGACACTCAATTTTTTTCCATTTTTTTTAATTTTTAAAAAAAAATCAGGAAAAAAAAATTTAAAAAATCAGGAAAAGCTCTAGTAAATGATCTAATGATACAATCCAAAAAAATGAAAAACAACAACAAATTAGCCAATGTCAAAAAATAATACAAATCAGGGCAAAAAACCAATGAAATATAAACAAGGAAAACAATGCAGAAAAGTCAATGAATCTAAGAACTGATTCTTTGAGAACAAAAGCAGAATTGCCAGACCCTTCATTCAACAAATCCAAGGAAAGTAAGAAAGGACACAAATTAATAAGACCAGAGATGAAGAGGGACACATAACAGCATATATCAAAGAAAATCAGATCTTTGATATTTTTAGAGTATCAGGGGTTACTCGAAAAATCATTACTCCATTAAGCTTAAAAAAACAAAAATGTTTGGGAGAAGTTACCAATCTAAGAAGATGGTAACAGTCTAGACATATTCATAAAAAGTTAGAAGTAATAAAAAGCCTTTTAACTTTAAAAATGGTCTAATGCCAGTTAGATTTACCACAGAATTCTAACAGACTTTCGGAGAAGGTTTACAGCCAGTCATTCTTAAACATTCAAGGAGATAGTAAAAGAAGGAACACACACAAACTCCTAAGAAGCCGGTGACACTCTAATACCAGAACAGGACACAACAGCAACAAACCTACAAGCCAATAACCATGATGAATACAGACTCAAAATGCTCTATAAAATACTTTCAAACAGAATCCAGACATACATCACAAAAACTATCTTCCATGAACAAGTTATCTTTATTCCTGAAATGCAGAAATGGCTCAACATATATGTTTGAATAAATATAATATACCACATGAATGGATCTTACATAGGAGTCACCTGATCATCTCAATAGATGTAGAAAATGCCTTTGATGAAAGTCCAAGAGATTATAGGGCTGAAGGGAACATAGCTCAACACACGAAAGTCTGTAGAGGAGAAACAGGAAATGAGCATCAACCTAAATTGAAAAATAGTTCAAGCAATCACAATGAAGTCAGGAATGAAAAAGATTTCTACTCTCTTCACTTCTTTTCAACATTCTGCCTGAGGTACTAGCTGGAGCCGTAAGGGAGGAGAAAAAAATAAATACAGGGATACTAAAGAGGAAGGAAGAAATTAAACTGTATTTGCACAAGTCATAAAGTATACATTAGAAATACCAAAAACTCTACCTTAGACCTTCTAGAAATGATAATCAAATACAGCAACGAGGTAGGATAGAGAATCACCTTCTACAAACCAATAATAGCATTCCTATGACCTAACAGCAAACGTACAGTAAAAGATATCACAGACACACTCTCAATAGCCTTAAAGAAACTATAACATCTAGGAATGAACCTAATTCAGGAAGTGAAGAGCCTCTAGAATGAAAGCTATAAATCTTTGAAGGCAGGTGCTGAAGAAAACTGGAATATGGAAAGACATTCCATGCTCAGTAATGATAAATTAATATTGCAAAAATAACCATTTTACCAAAAGCCATTTACAGATTCAAGGCAACCTCAATCAAAACTCCCACCTCATTCTTCACAGGAATAAAAGGTGTCCTAAACATCATATGGAACCACAAAAGAACCCAGATAGCTCTAACAATCCTGAACAAAGGAACAAAGCTGGAGATGTTAAAATTCCAGACCTTAAGGTATATTACAGAGACATAATAATAAAAACAATATGGCACTGACATAAAAACAGACATGGAGAACAGTGGGACAAAACCCAAGACACAAGCATGAGCACAGACAGCTTCAGCCACTTAATATTGGACAAAGATGCCAAGGGCATAAGCTGGAGAAAGAATCTTCAACAAATGGTGCTGAGAAAAATAAAATCCACATGCAAAAGAAAAATTAGATCAATGTTATTGCATTGCACAAAAACTAACTACAAATGTATCCAAAACCTAGATAAAATATGCAACATTGTAACTTACAGATATATATATATATATATATATATATATATATGCACAGAACCTAAACAATATAGCTGTACAAAAGGACTTCATGAATAATTTTTTTTCACCCAAGAACTAAGGCCAACAATTAACAAGTAGGAGTTCATAAAACTAAAAAGCCTTTTTATAGCTTACAAAGAACAATTAACTAAGAGAAGAGGAAGCTTTGCCAGCTATATATCTGACAGATATTAATGAATATCCAGAATATATTATAAACTCAAAGAATAAGAAAGAAAAAAGGGGGGGGGGAGATTGGAACAGGGACTGCAAGCAATGGAGCAAGGGAAAATCACGGTCAGCATGTATTAAAAATAAAATAAAATTTTAATAAATAAAAATTTAAAACTGGAGAGGCTAGGACCAGAAAACAGTTCTCAACAAAAGAAACGCTGCTAATGAAAAATCTTGAAAACTGTTCTTAGTCCCTAGCCATTAAGAAAATGAAAATAAAAACAACTTTGGAATTTTTTTATATCCTAATCAGACTGGTAAAGATCAACAAAACAACCAATAAATTTCTGGAGTGGGTACGTGAAAAACGGAACCCTCAATCACTTACGGTGGGAATGCAAACTGGTTCAGTCACTATGAAAACCAGTGTCGATAATTCTCAAAAGGCTAAAAAATAAATCTACCACATCACCCAGCTATACAACTCTACTCCAGAGATACTTGCTCAGCCGTGTTCAATGTTGCTCTGTTCACAATAGCTATGGAATGAAAACAACCTAAATGAATTTGCAGATAAAGGCATGCAAGAAGAAAGAACATATTGAGTGAGACAACCCAAACCTTTCTAGATAAATATCACATATAACTCTTCTATTGATGCTCCTAAGGCAAAATCTTCAGATATCCTGGAATAACCGCAGAAACTAAGATAAACAGAACCAGAGATGCTTGCATGGGCCATTGGGGAGCAACAGAGAAAGGAATAACAGCTGCATCAACGTTCTCATTTGGGAAAAGAGATAAGGGAAGTTCTAAGTATAAGGTAAGATGGAAATACATATAGATGAAGGGAGAGTGGTAAAATATCAGGAAGAATGTCTGAAAAAGTCATAAGGAAACAGAATATTGATTTTATCTACCTAAAATTATAATGCAAGTAAATCTGTAGATAAATACACATATAACTTAAATGAAGTTTTTTCAACTGAGTTGTCAGTGACTCATTAAAGAGCTAAATTAAAATTAAATTCCCATATCAGGAATGAGAAGCCCTTTTTCAAGTTGTTGGTCAGGTATATCCAAGAGACCTCTAAAATATACAGCCTATTGCTATTTCTCTTGGTTGCTCCCAGAAGTGTAGTGTAAATCCTATTGCTGAATAAACGCTGTATACCAGACACAGGGCTCAGAGGCCCCTGGACTGGAACTGACTTAAACATCTCCTCTCTAAGGAATAATTTTCATGGTATAAGGAGGTATCATAAAAGCCTCCAAAGGAGCAAAAGATCCAAAACTGCTACCTAGCTATTAGGCTTATAAACCACAAAATGGAACAGCAGGCATGATTATCCATGCAGTAGTGGCATTCATACCTTGGTTGCTACCAAAATCTCTGACTGGACTTAAGAACTTCTCAAAAAGCAAGAAATCATGTCTGGTACTGACCACCTAGCCAACTACCCAGGGTTGATTAATTGTGGATCTTAAAGGAAAACCTGTAACCACCATTTTAGGAAGACAGTGTAATTCCTAACTACACTCTAAATATTTGTGCTTGTACCCACCAGTAAGTATAGTCCTTACCCCTAATTAAAGATACTTCTCTTTGCAACAGATGGAGGACATTATGGAAAACCACAACCAAACAAAATGAAGTGTGGAACCCAGACTCAATAGATACATTGATAAAAACTACCCTACACTTGAGGATCAGGTAACATTATCAAAGAGGGGGCAGACTGTAAGAGTCAGAGGATCAGCGAGTTTGCTTGTGGGATGGTATCTCCTAGTATCTCATAAACTACACACATAAACCCTCACCAGTGTGATTGACCAAACATAAACTGGATAAGGACAATAGAAATGCCAGAAGAGATGGGAGAAAGCCCAAGAGGCCTCACACAAAAATATTAGACAAATAATGAACGCTGAGAATGGGATAAATGATCTTTCCCAGGGAAGAACACACCAATTTGTATTACAATACCAAAAGGCCCTCCCTAAAATCATACATAATATTGTACAGTCTGAGAAGGTCATATTTAGGGATATATGTATAAACATTATAAAAACATTTATAGATATATAAACATTATATATGTATATGTGTGTATATATGTGCATATATATATATATATATATATATATGCATGTGACAACAATAGAAATTGGGTCCAGGAGTTTGAAAGAAATCAAGAAAGGTTATAAAGGAAGTATTGGCAGAAGGAAAGGGAAGGGAAATTGGTGTAGTTATTTTATACTCTCACAAAATTAAAAGTTTTTTTTTCAAAATGGAAGGAGAACATGTCAGAATGTGCTATGTGAGAGGATAATAAATAAAAATAAATAAATGTATTTCACTAAGGAAAAAGTCAATATTTTTTTCCAGAAAAAAATGAGAGCAGCATAATGGAGGCAAAATATCTTGTATATTTTTTCAGGGTTAGCATACAGAATCTGTGGTCCAGAGAGGCTAAGGCTGCAGCTCATGATGGCAGCCAAACTTGATACTTTAATAGTCAGCAGGTGCGTCTTGTTTTGAAGGCTTAAAAAAGAGCAGCAGAGTCTTGGCATGTTGTGGGCAGAAGAGGAGTGTAGTCTCAGTTGTGGTAGAAGCTGCAGGATTGAAGGGATCCTCAAGAAACGGAATCATATAATGAGGTCAGAGTCTCTGAAGAGAGCCCATGAAAGGATACTGGAATAAGTATAGGCCATTTGCAGCAGGAGACCCCAACATTTTTGAAATGCCAGTGCCATGGGATGGCCAGCAAAGGCAGCAGCATCTGTGAAGTGACTGGCCTGAGGCAATTAGAGAAGCTGCATGTGCTATGGACGGTTAATCTCAAGAAAGAGAACAAGTTACCTTTGGAGCCCATAGGATTATGAGCAGTTTTCAAACACCAAGCACTAAACTCTTTCCACTGTTGGACCTTGATTTGGCTTTAATCTGGTTGTTAACCTTTTCTGACTCTTCCCTTTTGAAATAAGAAGTAATTATTTTTATTATTTTACAGATGCCAACAGTTTAAAAACTGGAATTACAGAAAGACTCTGAAATTCAAAAGAGATTTTGGATACATTAAGAAAGTGGAAATATGTTCAAAGTGTCTGAAACATAAAAACGATGGGACTTTTAAAAGTCAGAATATTTTATCCTTTGAGATTAACATACCATCTGTAAACAGAGATTGCATGTTCATTTTCTGACTGCCCATACACAAATAATCACACAGAAACTATATTAATTACAACACTGCTTGGCCAATAGCTTAGGTGTATTTCTAGCTAGCTCTTATACTTAAATTAACCCATTTCTATTCTTTTATATTTTACCATGAGACACGTGGTTTGTTACCTCTTGCTTCTTAGGCAGCTACATGGTTGGTGTCAGCTACATGGCAACTCTTTGACTCTACCCACTCTCTCTCTCTGTGTATCTCTGTTCGAATTTCCTGCCTGACATTACTCTGCCAAGACACTGGCCAAAACAGCTATATTCATTAACCAATAAAAACATCACATATGCAGAAGGACATCCTACATCAGCCATCTTCAAGACAAGAGGGGAAAAATCCACTTGAGCTATATGATGAAACAAAACCTTCCCTCCCCAAGTTGCCATTGGTCATGATATTTTATTACAGCAGTAGAAACTCAATCTAGGCACCAGAGACTGGGTCCTCTGAGGAAGTAGATCAGAGCCAGAGACCTTTGCAGGACCATCCCCAAGCCAGGGACCTCGACGGGGGCAGATCCAGACCAGGGACATTTACAGAAACAGGTCTAAGCTGGCAACCTCGGCCAGAGCAGGCCTGAGGCTATAAACTCCACAGGAGCAGGACTGAGCCTGCAACCTAGGCCAGAGCAGACTTGAGGCAGTGAACTCAAGAGGAGCAGGACAGAGCCAGTGACCTATGCCAGAGTAGGCCTAAGGAGTGAACTCCACAAGAGTAGGACAGAGCCAGTGGCTTGGGCTGGAGCGGGCCTGGGATGGTGAACTCCATGGGAACAGGAGCAGATCCAGACCAGGGACACTTGCAGATGCAGGACTGGGCCAGTGACCTAGGTGGAAGCAGGCCTGAGGAGGCGAGCTCCATGAGAGTGGGATTGAGTTGGTGACTTAGGCCAGAGTGAGCCTGAGACAGCGAGCTCCATGGGAGCAGGATGGGATCCAGACCAGGGACATTTGCAGGTGCAGGACTGAGCCAGCAACTTAAGCTGGAGCAGACCTGAGACAGCAAAGTCCACAGGAACAGGTACAGGGAAGCAACCACTGAGTGAGTAGACCAGAGCCAGAGACCTCTGTAGGTCCCAGTGTGAATCTGGGACCTTTCAGAAAGTAGACCTGAGCCAGGACACCTGCAGTAAAGTAGACAAGAATTAATGAACCAGAGCTGCAGCTGTGAGAGTCACAGACAAGTGTTGACTGAGTTTTCTGTCCCACCAGGTCCTGCAGTCGTTCAGTCCCAAAGAAATACACAGAGGTCTACATTAATTACAAACTGGTTGACCTAGTAGCTCAGACTTCTTATTAACTCTTATAACTAATATTAGCCCATTATTTTTGTTTGTGTTAGCCACGTGGGTTGGTACCTTTTTTGGTGGGGCAGTCACATCTTGCTTGCTCTGTGTCTTGCTTCCTCTCTGTCTGGGTGATGACTGCAGACTGACTCTTTCTCTTCCTAAAAATCTCCTCTTCTCATTGCCTGGCCTCTACTTCCTGCCTGGCTACTGGCCAATCAGCAATTTATTAAAATACAATTGACAGGGCACAGACCATTGTCCCACAACAAACAGGGACAAAGAATGACTAATATTCATAATAAATCTGTGGAACACTTAAAAAATAAACCCAGACTCATATAATGCATTTAGTTATACATGAAATGTGCATTATATTATTTATATACTTTATTTTTCCGATGCTCATGGATTTTCTATCAAAGATTTCTATGGGTTCTGCATAATAGTTGAGGGTATAGAGACACTTGCTACCAAGCCCAGTACTTCTGCTTTATTGTTCAAACTTATAATGTAAAAAGACACACCAGAGTTCAAGTTGTTCTCTAATTTCCATGGGTGTACTGTGACACAAACAAGCCCTGACACATACAAAGACACAGACACACACACACACACACACACACACAATGCACAAAAATATAAAAACCAGTATCAAAACAAGGTTTTGTTGTATGAACAGCAAAAGCTTTACAAAGATCATATCATGGTTTTAATAGCTTATTTTACCTGATGAAACTCAGTTCTGACACCAGATTTTAGGGTTAAAACTCACTTTACTCTTGTGTCCACTCTTCCCATGCATTTAGAATTTCTTTAATGAGTTTACTACTCTTCATAATTCATATCCTGTAACAACATTTTGCGATTACTATTGTTCTACAAAGATTTATTTCTAGGACTCTCACTAAAAATGAAGGTGATCATGCCCGCACTCATGACTACAATGACAACAGCATGTTGGACTTCCTAGGGCACTTACCGGCACCTCAGCTACACTTACAGATCGTCTCATATCACACACTACTGCTCACTTATTTCAGAGTAAACACTTCCTGTCAGCATTTCTTGGAAGGGAGATCGGTGTGCATTTAATTTGCTTCCTTTTATTGTGTCTGGAAATGCCTTTGTCACTCCATAACTTTTGTATAAGAAACACCACTTTCCTGGTTACAACATTCTTAGTTGTTTCCTCATTAGCACACTGACTATTTCAGCTGGCACTCCTGTTCTTTTATTCCGGGTGAGAGATCTGCTTCCAAGCACTTTGGTCATTGGCCCCATTTTTCTCTTCATTCAGTTGAATGTTGCAACCTTAAATACCATGTGTGAGGAGACGGCCTTGTTTCTCTCAGTTTATTGTTGATTTTCCACAAATCATATCAGTTTGTTTTTTTGTTTTTGCATGTGTGAGGTTTCCTTATTTCTTTGAATAAATCCCACATGCACTGATAGATCTCTCATCCTCCTTGGACCCAAATCATGGACAGGTCTCTTAATGACATCATACACAACTCACATCAGTTTGGGGTTTTGTTTGTTTTTGTTTTTGCATGTGAGAAGTTTTCTTATTACTTATTTGAATAAATCCTCCATGCACTGATAGTTCTTTAGTCTTCCTTGGTCCCAAACCATTGGCAGGTCTCTTGATGACATCACAAGAAGCTCATAAGGTAATCTTCTTCCTTTTCATTCTCCCTTGTCTCCTCTGCATTGTGAGCTGTGCATCTTCTGTGTCAGTGATTGTGCTTCAGCTTGATGAGTTCTGCACTAGATTTTCTCTGTTATAGTTTTCAGTTTGCTTGTCCCTTGGATTTGTTTTTTTTTTATCTCCCACATCTTTTTTCTTTCACTAGAAATCATCTTGTGCTTGCTGTTCTATGTGGCAGTGGTTTCGCCTGAGTAACTTGTGTATGGGACTCATAGCATGTGCATGTGATGATGAATATGAAGACTAGATTAGGGATAACTTTAGAAGGTGGGTTCTAGCCATGAATTGTGACTTCCCTATGTTCTCCAGCCTTTAGTAATGACTCTTTTATTTCCCAAGTTCTTTGAGAAAAACACTGGTTCATATTCCACATATCAGTGAGGCCATGCCATATACAGTTTTACTCAGCTGATTTCACTTAATTGACATCCTTTAGGGCTCATCCATGAATGGTAATATGAGAATATTACATTCTTGGTCATCACTGATCATAAAACTCTGGGTACAAATAACATCAATTGATGACCACCAAGGTTGAATCCATATCTTGCTACAAGACATAGATTAAAACATTATATTATAGGAGAGATGGCTCTCGTGAAGTGTTGAAACATCTGTGTTACTCTTTCATGGTCTTAGGTTTGGTCCTTTACACTGTAAGTATAACAAAAAAAAAATCATTTGATCCTTTATAGAAGAACTATCACCTGACTTAGCAGAGCCAGTGTAATTATTTATCTAAAGTAAAGGAAATATATGCGTGGAAGACATGTTTGCAATCCCATATCTCTTGTAACAAGATATGGATTCAACCTTGGTAGTCATCAATTGATGTTATATATACCCATTGATGACTACCTTAATTGTCAGCATAGAACCTGCATCCAGTAACTGACAGAAGCAGATACAGAGATCCATAGCTAGGCACTCAGCCAATCTCCCAGAGTCCAGTGGAAGGGAGGGAAGAGTGGTAAAATGAGCAAAGGGGTCAAGACCATGATGGGGAAACCCACAGAAACAGCTGACCCAAGCTAGTGGGAGCGCACTGACTCTGGAAGGACAGGTAGGTAGTCTGCATAGGACCAAACTAGTCCCTCTGAATGTGGGTGAAAGTTTTGTGGCTTGGGAAGTCTGTGGGACCACCGGCAGTGGGACCTAGTGAATTAACTGGCTTTGTGGAGCCCATTCCCTATGGAGGGATACCTTGCTCAGCCTAGATACAATGGGGAGGGCCTTGGTGCTGCCTCAAGTGATGTGCCAGACTTTGTTGCCTCCCCATGGAATGCCTGACACTCTCTGAGGAGTGACTGTGGGTAATGTGGGGGAATGTGTGGGGAGGAGAAGGGGAGGGAGGGGAACTGGGATTGGTGTGTAAAATGAAAAAAGATTGTTTTAAAAAATCAAATCAAATCAAAAATAAATTCTTAACAATTTTCAAAGTGTCTCAATTTATAGTCCCAATATTCTCATGAGATAGTTCTCTATTCTCTCCATCTTTATAAATACTTTTTAGAAACCGTGTTTTTATTAATTCTTTGAGAATTTTATACAATGTATTTTATTATTTTTCATTCTTCTCCCCAAACTCCTCCCAGAATCTCCTACCTCATTTCCCTCCAAACTTCCTGGCCTCTTTTAACACAAATACAAAAACATCAAGTTTATTTGTACCATTCTAATACTACTAGGTGTGGGGGTCATCCCTTACAGACTGATAATCCTATCAAATTAGCATGAATTTAGAAACCTATTTCCTGGAAGCTACAAAATGTCAATAGCTCCTTAAACAAAAATGGGATTTCCTACTCACCTTTCCTTATCCATGGTGGAATTTTGTCTGGTTTAGAGTTAAGCAGGTCATAAACTAGCAACTACACTACTGTGTCCATAAAACAAAAATACAAACCAAAACAGCAGCAAAAAAAAAAAAAAAAAGAAAACTTTTTTATAGTCCATCTACCACCCCTGACTCAAAATTTTCCAGAAACATCCATCTCTGATGCACGAGCTGGCTTTTCTGAGCCCAATTCCTCTGGTGAAATGCCTTGCTCAACCTTGATGTAGCAGGGAGGTCCTTGCTCCTGCCTCAACTTACTGTGAAATGCTTTGTTGACTCCCTATGCGAGGCCTTCCCCTTTCTAAAGAGCAGATAGGGGATGGCTTGGGGGGAGGTGACAGGAGAAGGAGGAGAGGAGGGAGAGGGAACTGTGGTTGGTATGTAAAATGAATTTTTAAAAAGTTAAAATTAAAAAAAAACATTTATTCAAAGATTCCTGAGCTTTAGGAAGAGGCATATGATATGACGGTCCCGTGTAGGAAAAGCACCCTGCAATCCACTCTACTCCACATGGCAACCATTTCTGGGTCTCTATGCTCATAGACATCTACTGAAGACGTTTCTCTGATGAGGTTTGAGGGATTAGTTACCGCAAGCGAGAACGGGAAACAGAATGCACAACCAAAACCTACTTTAAGAAAAGGGGGAAGAGGGCTGGAGAGATGGCTCAGAGGTTAAGAGCACTGGCTGCTCTTCCAGAGGTCCTGAGTTCAATTCCCAGCAACCACATGGGGGCTCACAACCATCTGTACTGAGATCTGGTGCCCTCCTCTGGCGTGAGGACATACATCGATTTAAGAAAAAAGAAAAAAAAAAGGGGGGAAAGGAAGAAAAGGTGTACAGGCCTGTCTGAAAAGGACATGTTGGAGAAGGAGATGGGTGGTAATTTAGTGCATGCATATAGGAGGATTTCATAGCAGCGCCACAAATGCGTGTATTTGTGTAGATATCGTGGCCATGCTGCACATGAGCATAGATTAAGCAGATGATAAGGCCCTTGGATGACTAGGTATTTCACCTGAATATTGATGGCCACGGCCGGCCGTGGGGCCCTCAATGTGTTGGGATTGTTAACATGAGGTATGCACTAAATTATCGGTAAAGTGATAAGTCACTAGGAGCAGTCTCAAAGGTACGGCCATTTAGTAGATTAATTGCAACAGCGCTCCTCCAGTGCCAACGGCCTATTTAGCAAAAAGTGGCGGGTTCCAGTAACCATATATAACGCATGAGTTCCAACCTGTCGAGCGGGTTTTAAATGCAATCAGAATGTGTTTGGCTACTCTAATAAATTTTATACAACTACTGCACTAGTTGACATATATTTCCAGTCCACTTATTGTTGTTGCTTACGGGCTTCACAGCTGTGGAAGGTTGATGGTTGTTCTTCTCATCCAATGGTATACACCACAGCTTCCAGAACTAGGCGACCTGGGCACTAAGGATAAAGCTTTTACATTACTACCTCCATTACGCCATGTTCTATGATTCTAATATGTTCTAACTTGAGAAATAGGGTCTTACCATCAAGTCCTGGGGCACGAGGACTAAAAACATCCTGAAAAAGTTAGGAAGCTTGCTCTGATACCATCATATGCACGTGAAAAGTGTTTGAATGGAGTTATTCTGCCATGGAGGTGCAGCATTTCTACCAGCTACCACAGGCTAGGAAATAAAAACCCAAGTGCAAGGAATGGGTTACCTACTTTGGAGCTGTTAGCCAGTGGTATCCCTTAGACCTCAAAATAGTGTGACCTATTTACACAGTATTTTCTTTTGATTAAAATAATTTATATTTGCCAGGTGGTGGTGGCACACACCTTTCATCCCAGCACTTGGGAGGAAGAACAGGAGTTCTCTGTGAGTTTGAGACCAGCCTGATTTACTGAGGAAGTTCCAGGATAGCCTGAACTACACAGGAAAATAACCTGTCTTGAAAAACCAAATAATAAATAATAATAATTTGTATTTATTCTTTGATACTTAAATTGACATATAGAAAGCAATTTAGTCATATTTACCCCTATTATCCTTCCTTTTCTTCTCCCATAGTCTCATCTTTTCTAGGGAATGAATACCCCATCCTGTGTTCATGTGTTTCTGTGTTACTGTGGCCCTCTGAGTTTCATTAGTGTTGAATACATGAGCACGAGTTGAGTGTTAGTTACTGGATGACAGGAAACTTACTGATGTCTGTGCCAATGAAGAATAGGACTCCTCCTCTACTAACATCCGTTGACTGTCAGAAGCTCCTCAGGGAAGAGCGTGATTTACTTAGAACCCCCACCATCCACAATGGAATGATGAAGGCCTAAACTTTTTGTAAGTGTTGCACATGTAACTATATGTATTGTGCAGTGATGATTACACGTCAGGTGCTCTACAAACAAGGGTGTTCCTCCCATTCTTAGGCTCTTACTATTTACCATCTCTACACTTGATAAAGGGCTGATTTCCAAAATATATAAAGAACTCAAGAAACTAGATATTAAAAAAACAAATATATAATTAAAATGGGGTACAGATCTAAACAGAACCCTCAGTAGATGATTCTCATATAACTGAGAATCTTACAGAAATGTTCAACATCCTTAGTCCTCAGGGAGGTACAAGTCAAAATGACTCTGAGACTCCATCTTACAACTGTCAGAATGGCTTGTAGTGGAGGGATTGGGACGACAACTCAGTCACATGACCTTCTACCTACAGTCTGTCCTGACTATGGGATGTGCTGGGGTACAGGTGGCACAGAGATTGTGAGAATGGTCAACCAATGACAGGTTGAGCCTGAAACACATGCCACAAGTGTGAGCCCACCCCTGGCACTACCTGGAACACTAGGACCCAGAGGCTGGATGGACAGGAAACATAGGATAAACCCAAACACAACCTGGGGGGGAAATGTCAATATACTGATGTCTAGCAATATTCTGTTATAGTCAAAGATTGGTACCTAGTCCAATACCCATCAGAGAGGCTTTATCCAGTCACTGGTGGAAATAGATGCTGAGAACCACAATCAGACATTACATAGAGCTCAAGAAATCCTGCTGAAGTGAAGGAGAAAGGATTGTAGTAGCCAGAGGGATCAAGGACACAATAAGAAAAGCCACAGAATCAACTAACTTGGGCTCACATTAGCTCATAGAGACTGAACCAGCAACAAGGGAGCATGCATGGGACTGATGTAGGCCCTCTATATATATGTGACAGTTGTGTAGCTTGGTCTTCTTGTGGGACTCCTAACAGTGGCAGCAGCGGCTGTCTCTGACTCCTTTACTGGCTTTTGGGACCCTATTCCTCATACTGGTTTGTCTTACCCAGCCTTAATACAAGGCAAGGTGCTTAGTCTTACTGCAACTTGATATGCCATGTTTTCTCAATATCCATAGGAGGCCTGCTCTTTTCTGAACAGAAACAGAGGAAGATTTGTGGGGGCTGCAAATGGGGTGGGTACTGAGGGAAAAGGAGGGAGTGGAAACTGTGATTTTGATGTAAAAAAAAATAAAAATAAAAAGACTGCCAATCTAGAATAATATAACTAGAGTGATTGAAGGAGAAAAAATCCATGACAAACAGCTTAAAAGGGGTAAGCTTCCTGCTGACTCTGTGCCATTCTGTGAGCGTTTGATGCTGACTCTGTCCATGTTCCCCACTGCAAACTGTATATAAGGCATAGTACTGCTAAGTAAACTTGCTGGCATGAACCACCAGCTTGTCATCCTCCTGACCCCAGATTTCTAGCCTCTTTCTTTTCTTATCCCTGGTCCTCCCCTTGAAATCTAATAGTTCCAAGCCTTCACTCCTGTAAATTCAAGTTAATTGAAGCTTTTCTTAAATAGACTACATGGGGGTTCACAAAGCAAATAATTACAACAAAGAGCTCAAATAACTTCAAAGAGCTCAAATAACTCATTATATCCTATCTGTTGGTAATGCAATAACACTTAAAATTGACAGAAAACAAATCTCTAGAATATTTTCTCATAATGAAACTGAACATAGGCTTCCTATGACACAGTTGGTAACTATGACTGTGTCAGAATTTTGTCATAGCTCTTTAAAGTACTGTGGACATGATTTAAGCTTTAGTAGAATATCATTCAAATCTGTCAACAGAAAATGATAACCTTAATTCCAACACTGTATAAACTTTATTTATAAAAGGGATTCCCGGGAAAAAACAAGATAGGTGACCTTGTATTAACCATTTGACATATGCCTGATGAACTGAATTTAATCGCTAGAACTCATATAGTAGAAGGGGAGAACTTATTTATGAATATGTCTCTGACCTCCCCATGGGTACCATCTGCATTAGGGTTTCCATTGCTGTGAAGAATCACCATAACCAAAAAGCAAGTTGGGGAGGAAAGAGTTTATTTGGTTTATACAACTGCATTGCTATTCATCACTGAAAGAAGTCAAGACAGGAACTCAAACAGGGCAGGATCCTGGAGACAGGAACTGAAGATGCAGTGGCCATGAAGCAGAGCTGCTTACTTGCTTGTACACATGGCTTTCTCAGCCCATCTTTTTAAAGAACCCAGAACCAGGAGTTCAGGACTAGTATCCACCATGGATTGGGCCCTTCCCCATTGATCTCTAAATGAGAAAATGCCTTACAGCTAGATCTCATCAAGGCATTTCCTCAACTGGGGCTCATTCCTCTGATGACTCTAGCTTGACAAAAAAAAAAAAAACCCACAAACACCTAACCACAGCAATCATAATGCCTATTAAAGGAAATTTCAATAAATTAAACTTTTTCCTTTCAACAGTCACTTTTCTTTCAGTTAAAAGTGCTAATTTAAAAAAACTGAGATGATAAAAATCACACAGAAGCAAATTAACAGCTATTGAAGATTGTGTAAAATAATCATCTTCAAAGGAATCCAAAGGAATGTTTTACACATACTGAAGAATAACCTTTCAGTGTATCACGAGTTTGGGTACAGCCTAGATGAACCTTTCCCTCTGGGTTTTGTAGGGTAAAAAGGACAACTGGAGCAGGAAACCAACCAATCACTGAGCATCCTGACTCTGAACCCAGAGTCAGAACAAAGATGTGTTACATTTGTTTCTGCTGCATTTGTTTAACTATGTAAAGATGTGTTGCGTTAGTTTCACCTTGCCTGCCTAAGGCACCTGATTGCTCTAATAAAAAAACTGAATGGCCAATAGCTAGGCAGGAGCGTGATAGGCAAAGAGAATAAATATGAGAAAAAAAGAGAAGAGAGAAAGGAACAAGGAGAAAGAGAGGGACACACCTCGGGGCCAGTCGCCAGCCAAACAGACACAGAGACAGCAGGAAAGTAAGATATACAAAAAGAGGAAAGGTAAAAAGCCCTGAGGCAAAATGTAGATAAAGAGAAACAGATTAAAATAAGGACTAAGATAAGGCCAAGTATTCATAACTAATATTAAATCTCTGCGTACTGATTTGGGAGCTGGTTGGTTTCCAAAGAAACTCTGCTACAGGATATAGGGAAATTAAGCCCTCTACAGAGTTGTCAATATCCAGTGGAGGCATTTTCTCAGCTGGGGTTCCCACAGTTCTGGGCCCGCTGGAAAAATCTCTATCTTGTTATATCCATAAGGAAATTCACAAAACTCCATTTTCACTGTTGATGCCCTTCTGTAAGAAACAATGGTGTTGCTTACTTTATTATTGTGTTAACATTCTTTGTAACCTCAGTATTTTTGCTTTGATTTTAAATGTAACCACTTTACAAACATTTCCCCAAGACTTTATACAAGCTTTATGTTTGAAGAGTGAAACTAATGCATTGAAAAAATGCATTAAGAAAGTTTTCTATTTCTGGTGGAAATTAATATTTTCAACTCTGAGTTTTCTTTCATCTTCAGGGACATGGCTCTTTTGACAAGTTTATCGAAAAATAAACAATGCATATTGCACATACATTATAAATATTATATGCACACACACACAGACATAAAATGGCTCAAGAACTTTGAGGAAAATATGTTCCAATTAAGCTCTACGTATGTTGTTTCTGTAACACAGAGAAAAAAATCTTAACTCTCACTGGGCTAGTGTCCTTATTGGATTATAAAATAGGAAGCAAAAGAATTAATGGAAAGGGAATATTTATGGGTCATGTAACAAAATTTAATATTTCCTGCATAATATAGGCAAAATTAATATAGTATCACTAATCAAACAAAATGGAACCTATGAAATAATTTGGCTATAAAACTACATTAAGCAAGATGAGTGAGTAAGGGAGAGAGTGAATGTGAACAAATTATAATGATGATACCCGCCTAAGAAAATACTGTGCTGAAACACATACCTACATTAATCAGAAATTATTATACCTTTAACATAAGTGTCTATCAATACAAATATACACAAAGTATTTAAAAATATTCACTCCTATTTTATTTTTAATTTTCAAGCAATATGTGCTAATATTGATAACAATAAGACTTTGAAATTGTATGCCAAGATGCTATGACACATAAGTGACTTTCCTAGTAAACTGTGTACTACGGCTAGCAAGTTTAAAGCTCATACAAATCCATTTGGTTTTAATTATCACTACAGAATTTTCCCATCTTATCAAAACCTACATTATTACACTTCAAAACTTTCATAGACTGGTTTGAGAAAATGCTTGTCATTTTTCATATTTGTGGGGATATTTTGTACATGAGTATGGTATTTACATCATTTCAATCCTCTTTCTCCCCTTCCTCATCCACCCCAATCCCCCTTAAATTAATGGCCTTTTCTTCTTCACATATGTGTATTTAGGTGTGTATCCTTGAGTCTATTTAGTGTTGTTTATATGCTGATGTATTTAGGGATGAGCATTTGGGATTAGATAACCTATCAGGAAGGTTGTCCATTGGGAAAACTGATTCTCTCTCTTTCATAAGCCAGTGATTGCCTGCATTATTTTTTATTAATTTTATTGCGCTCTACATTTTTCTGTTCCCCTCCCTGCCTCTCCTCTCCTCTTCAACCCTTTCCCATGGTCCCCATGACTGCCTATATTATGTAGTTCTTCATCTACGGTGGGAAGAGGAGTCTTGTAAGATTCCCAATTCCCCAACTGACTGCTGTTGTCATTATGCTGGTTGATTAGATGGCCACATTGTTGAGATTTTATAGGAACAGCTTCCCTATCAAATATAGAAGACACTAACCACAGACACCTTGTCTTCTGGTTCTTAGAATCTTTATGCCCACTCTTCCACTGTGTTCCTTTGTCATCTTATTAGCACATAGAAACATGAGCATACTGTAGCTAATTAAAAATTAGTGTCATGTTTTTTTTTCTTTTCTCTTTAAGTTCAAATAAAGTTTTCATTTTCTTATTCACACAGGTTTTGTTATTTTTTGCTTTGTTTTGTGATACATTGACATAACCAATAGTCAATGTACAATGTTCAAATTCAGGAAATTGACATTTCTACTCCTTAAGCATTTATCAGAACATCTAAACTCTCCTATTTATTCATAAAATGCATAATAAATTACTATAGATTTTCTCCATAATGTCCAAATCTATAACTTCTTGCTTAGTGACTTTCTTTCTGAATATTTAATTTATTGTTGAAAACGAAACATTGAAAAAAGCTAATATTGTGTTGTTATTTCTTGTGTATTGATCTGTCAGTGTTAGTTTTATACATTTATTTCCTCTGGTACTGGATGCATAAACATTCATAATTCTTTTATAACAGTGAAAAACATAACCTTTATCATATATGACTTTGACTATCAATATTATGTTTATTTAACATCTACATCATAAAAGTAAGTGTTCATTTTGGTAAAATTTGGACATTCAGAATTATCAGGTGGATATTACCTTATGCTTCTAAATTCAAGAAACTATCAAAATCTGGAGAACAATTCTGTAATAAATCATTCCTTAGCAACCCCAGAGGAAGTGTGGCCCATAGAACATCATTTTACATCTGTCAGATAATATGTTTTGGGCACTCAGTTCGTATTACCTCATGAAGAAATTGATAGAAAGTCAACAGGAATAGGCTTAAAAGATGATTCAGTGTGAAAGAACGTTTACTGTACAGACATAAGGACCTGAGATCAATACTCCAGGACCACATAGAAAAGTTGGGCATGGTTCTTCCAACCACCCCATAATGCTTTGGGAGAAGAGAGCAAAGGTCCTCTGGGAATGACTGGCCACTAGTTTAGTTCCAGGTTAGGACTCTGCTGAAAAAGCATAAGGTGAATGTTGCCAGCCAGGACACAGTATCTACTCCTCTAGCCTAAGCAGGCGTGCGCACCCGCGCACGCGCACACGCACACGCACACGCACACACACCACAAAAAATACCCCAAACTTACGCAAGAAATAGGAAAAAGGTGGGGTGAAGTTGGGTACCTTTTAAAACTAGTAATGCAGCTAGTGGCAGGGCAGGGGCGGGGGAGGCTCAAAGTCATACAAACTGGCAGTTTCCAAGCTTCTAAGTGGTATAGACTTAAACAGCTAAGTAAATGTTTCTACTCTGGTCTCTAGTTCCAGTAGAGAGCTACACAAATTAGTTAGGATGTTATATGTTCTCAGGAGTGAGTGTCTCTCACTATGGTGAACTCTGAATGATACATAGCTCACCTGGATTAGTACAATGTAATTTTATCAAGGCCCTCTACCGTGAGAACATAGATGAGCCGATAGCTAGAGTTTCCTTAAAATCTAAATCCATCTTTCTGACTCTACCAGTGAGCAAACTTTCTCCATTACGCCCTCTTCCCTATCCCATCTGGCAACCACTATTTCATACTCGACTTCTTTGCGGTTAACCTGTTTATGACATATGTATCCTTTTGTGCCTGACTTTTGTGACACCTCACTGACACCCTCCAGACACACCCTTGGTGTTGCATAGGAGAAGACAGCCTTTAAATATTAAAAATAGACTAGCTAGCCGGGCGGTGGTGGCGCACGCCTTTAATCCCAGCACTCGGGAGGCAGAGGCAGGCAGATCTCTGTGAGTTCGAGGCCAGCCTGGTCTACAAGAGCTAGTTCCAGGACAGGCTCTAAAAAAGCTGCAGAGAAACCCTGTCTCGAAAAACCAAAAAAAAAAAAAAAATAGAATAGCTAAAGAATTTTAAATGTTTTTATAGTATCTCTACTAGTTTGTGTTCTGACTATTGACATTTGAGGATTCTCTATTCCCTCCATTATTTAACATTTTAAAAATTTATTCATTGATAATTTCATGTGTATATAAAATATTAGTATTTTATCCCCCCCCATAGCCCCGTTTTATACCACTCCCACTTCTGCTGAAGCCCTCATTTTATCAACAAGTCCCCTCACCTCAAAACCTCATGTCTTTGTGTGACACATTGAGTTTACTCCCAGTTGCTTTCATGAGTAAGATTTAGTGGTTATTTCCTGGAATACAAACAAATGTCATTTGTCAGACCACTAAAAAAAATGACTCCAATGGCAGCAGTTAATTGCCGTAGCTCCTTCAGAAGAAGTGGAGCCTTCTAACGTTCTCCTCCAACCACGATGAAATGTTCATGTGCCCAGTTTGTGTCGGTACCCATAGCTGATGTGTGCTCACGAGTGTAATGACCGGGTCATATCCTAAGACAGCACTTCACAGCGCTCTTCCCTATCCAAACCATGACATCTTTTCCTACTCCTCTTGAGCAATATTCCCAGAGGCTTAGGGTGATTAAATACATATACCACTTGGGCATGGGGAGTCAGTAGTCACTTACTTTCTGCACTCTCAACATTAATGTGTCTCAACATTAAGTAGTATCCACTCTTGGGAAAAATGCATTATCTGATCACAACTGGTCAGCTCTGATCTATAAGAAGAAGCATAACTATTTATATTGAAGTTATAAAACATATCCACTTAGCAAAACAACAGTAGGAGCTTCCCTTTTGTGGCCTATGACCACTAGCCATGAGCTTGTATCAGGTTTAGAGTATGAAGCATGAATTCTCTCCTGTGGAGCAGGACTCCAATCCAATCTGAGAGTAATTCATTTCCCCCATAAGGGTTAAGTCACTATTGCTCCAGAGGGTATACCATACCAGGAAGACCAGTACTGTAGTATACAGGGACCACAGCTGGATAAGAACATTGAGGTATTTTCATTCCCATCACATGTGTAAACACAATTTGTATTTATTCTTACGAATTCTCTGTTCAGTCACACCGCCTATTGTTTGATTGAATTATTTGGGGGTTTTGATGTTTAGATTTGTTTAACTCCTTGTATATTCCAAATATTAATCCTTTGGGAAATATGTAGCTATTGAACATTTTCTCTCATTCTTCGGTCTGCCTCTTCACGTGTGTAAGACATGTTTGCTGAACAAAGGCTTTTAAATGTCAGAGTATCCCAAAGAGTAAGGGCAGAAGCCTGGACACAGGAGCTGATACAGACAGAAACCATGGAAGGGCGCTGCTAAATGGATTGCTCCTCCTTGCTTACTCAGCTTGCTTTCTTATAAAACCCAGACCACCAGCCCAGAGGGAGCACCACCCATCAATCGCTCATTAAGAAAATGTCTTACAGTTGAGTCTTCTGTATGCATTTTCTTAAGGCTTCCTCCTCTCTCATGGCTCTTGCTTATGTCAAGTTAACAGAAGACTAGCTAGCACATATACAGATCACTAAAACAGAATAATATAAAAAAAACTTGAAGAGAGTATTGATTTTTGAAGAGGGAAAAGCTCAGCTCACACAGGTGGTAAGGCCATTTGTGATCAGGAACTTTTACTTCAATAAGGAGAAAAATCCATGAACAAAAGTAGGGAATTGAGAATAAGATTATAACGTATGCCGTGTGTAATCCATATAATTATCTCATAAGTGCCTCAAAGTTTATTAGGAATTCTGCCCATAATGTTCATTTTCATTGGTCAGTTTGTCTCCTTCAGTCTCCTGGATGTATGTTTCCAAGAACAGGATCTTGTGTGCCATTGTGTGACTATATTCTCAGAGCTTTTAATACTGTCTGGCACATAACAGGAACTTCTTTATTTTCTAAATGACTGAATAGTTAAGTTGATAAAAAAAAATGACACTCCAAACTTGGCTTAACTCTCTCCTACAAACAAAAATTAATTAGTAGTCAAGTCTCATTATGTGTTCCAGATTCCATGAATGGAGCTGAGATGTTCAAGGGGAAAAAAAAAACTATAAATCCTGCAGATCCTACCCCATTAGCATTCCTGTACATTCAAACATGCACTGCTGTCCTTTCTAATAATCTTTCTGATCTTTCTACTTCCCTTTGTTCAGAGATAAAGAAGATAGCCAGATGAAACTTACAAAGCTTCTAGTTTATGGCTACACAATGAAAACTAGGTACAGAGACATACGGTGATGGTGATTCTGAAGACCATCATGATAGGAGCTCACCAACTCCAGCCGGACTGGGAAGGAACTAGCATAGGACCAAACTAGTCCCTCTAAATGTGGTTGACAGTTGCATGGCTGGGGCAGACTAAGGGGTCAATGCCAGTGGTACCAGGATTTGTCCCTACTGCATGTACTGACTTTTGGGGATCCTATTCTCTTTGAATGTATACCTTGCTCAGCCTAGATATAGTAGGGAGGGCCTTGGACCTTCCCGAAAACAATGTGTCTTACCCTCTCTGAGGATTGGATGGGGGTGGGGTAGGAGGGTTGTGGAGGGAATGGGAGGAGAAGAGGGAGTAAAAACTTGGGTTGGTATTTTTAAAAATCTAATAAATTGAAAAAAAGTAGAGCTGATTGATTCCTTTTCATGTATAAGAGTTTAGGTTTGTGATTCCTTTAAGACTCCTTATAGGCTTACCTTTCAAGAGAAGTAATAAAGCAATTGGCCCTTTCTGTGTAACTGCAAAATCCAGCCTGCCAGTAAAAGACCTGACAAGAACACCTTGATTGCCCACACAGTTAATCTATAACAAGTTGCTTGGGTATGAATGTCTGTGGGTTCTTGGGACAATTTGTTTTTCACCTGCAGTACATAAAATGTTTAATTGTATAAGGGATATGGAAAACAAGCTGTTTTTATGCTTGTTTTGTATTCATTGCAAGCATTCACTTGAAAAACAGAATGTAACCACATTGTAATTTCTGTATTGCTGTATTATATAAGCTGTAAGAAAAAAGAGTATGCAGACGAATGATCAAAGAAAGAACACAGAAACAAGAAGAGAGAACAGAGACTAGAGAAGGAAGGCATCAAAAAAGTGTGAGAGTGTCTTCATCCCTAAACCCCCTCAGATAGAAAAGTCTAGTTGACACTGACTTTGTGGATTCCTCTCAAAGCCCTGTGCTGCTGGGGGCTGGCTCCCCAGACAACAATAGGTGAGCATCACTTCCTGTAAAATCTTAGGTGAGGATGTGACCAAAAGTTCTGCACACCTGCATACCTCGTGGTGTGTGTGGTGGTGGTGGTGGTGGAGGGTCATTGGAGTAAGCAGCTCAGCTTCCCATGTCCTAGCCTAGCACCTCAGGGATAACCCATCTCTGGGGCCCGCTCTTGCTACACTGAAGCGCTCTCTGCCTTCTTCCTCCCATCTATAATATAATATCTTTCTATAGCCACCCTCCTGTTCTCTGAGGTATTTGTTCTTTGATTTAACGAAGCAAAGGACCCAGACACCAGTGGTAGAGGGTGCCTCTGGGAGATACTGATTTCTCTTGGACCGTAGCCCTCAAAGCTAAGAAATACTCCAAAGATCTCAAGGATGCCTACTTTGCTACAGTTTCACCGTGTTAGTCTCCCTATGGAGAATTATAGCTCACTAGTGTTTGGTAAACTTATGATGATTTAACATAATTGATTTTGTGTCTATAACAGCATGGAGCAAAATTTAATCTGCCCCTAGTGCTCATGAAAATAATTGAGTAACAGAATTCTAGCTATTATGCTCTTGGGTTATTTGTTTCTTTGGGTTCTTCTTGTTTGTTTTTACCTTATTGCATACTAAAATTATTATTTTCAAAATACCTGTTTTAAAACGTGACTGTGTGGGGTATGGCTTTTGGAGTATATTGCTATAGAGGAACAATTATCCTCTCTTTCTCTCTCTCTCTCTCTCTCTCTCTCTCTCTCTCTCTCTCTCTGTCTCTCTCTCTCTCTTTCTCTCTCTCCCTCCCTCCCTCCCTCCCTCCCTCCCTCCCTCCCTCCCTCCCTCTCTCTCCTTTTAAAGGAGTGGGTAGTGAAAATGAAGGAATTTAACAGTTGATTGTGGAATTTAGGACTAAAGAAAAACAGGATATACAAAAACCTTAACTTATCTAGCCCTAATTGAAATATTAATAATTAATCAAATGTACATTGTGTGTGTGTACACATATCTGTAAAAGGTACATATAGATGTCAATGTTGGGTGTCCCCACATTATTTATTTGTTTGTTTGTTGTTTATTTTGAGATTAGTCTCTCAGTGAACTTGGAATTCCTTGTCTCAGTTAGACTGACTGGCCAGCAAGCTACTGAAATCTACCTTTCCCCAAACACACTACTACCTCCCCCCAGCCCATGCCACTCACCAGCTCTAGAATTATGAGTGTAAAATGTTGAGCCAGTTTAGTCAGCTTTTGTGTGTGTGCTGGAGATCTGAAAACAATCAAGCCCTCAAGCTTAAGTACCCACTCATCACCTCAGACCCTGAAATGGTAATTCTGAACTTCCTATCTGTTGGAATGGCTTGAACCTGGCTTTTTCAAATGTGAATTCAGGAAACTGAAGCTGGGAATATGAAAATGTAGTTACAGGGGCTGTGAGAGAGTCTGATTTTATAAAAGAAGTATTTTCAGAGAGATAATAAATACATAAGATACTTTACTGAAAGTAGTTTAGTCACTTCAGACATTATTTAGAGACATAAGATCAAAGGTCTCTTCAGCTACAAAATTTGCATTGGCTACATAAATTTTCAAAAGAATTTTCACCAAGCTGGGTGATGGTGGTGCATGCCTTTAATCCCAGCACTTGGGAGGCAAAGGCAGGTGGATCTCTGTGAGTTTGAGGCCAGCCTGGTCTACAGAATGGAGTTCCAGGATAGGCTCCACAGCCACAGAGAAACCCTGTCTCAAAAAACAAAACAAAACAAAACAAAAACAAAAAAATCATCACAAACGTATTATAGAAAGAAATTAAATTTTATTCTATTTTAATGGGGATAACTGAAATGGAAACATAAAAAACTTTATGTTCATCAAAAATAATCTAAATAATATACATTAAAATGCTTTTTAGGCCTGGTGGTGGTAGCATGTCTTTAATCCCAGCACTCAGGAAGCAGACGCAGGTGGATCTCTATGAGTTCAAGGCCAGCCTGGTCTACAGAATGAGTTCTAGGACAGCCGAGGCTACACAGAGAAACCCTGTCTTGAAACACCAAGAAAAAAAAAAAAAAAAAAAAAAAAAAAAAAAAAAAAAAAAAAAAAAAAAACCTTTTTAAAAGTTCGATTATTTCCATAAGTTTGTTGTAAAAACTTTTCTCTTTTTTATTTAACGTAATTTCTTTACTGAATTTTCAGGATTTTCACATTATGCACCCCATTTCTGCTCACCTCCCAGTTTCATATCCTCCCCTCATTCCTGCAGCCCCCTACACATACACTGGAACATTTCTTAATATATAATGAATGTGAGAATTTTATTGAGGCTGTGACACTTAGGAAATAATGAATGTGCATGCTTGTCAAGTATTCTTCGGCTAAATTTCTTTTGCAGAATGACATTTAGAGGAATGTGACTCTTCAGTCACATTCGGGATCTGGGTTAGGGAAGTCCACATGCAAAGTTAGTAGGAAACAAATGCATATGTTACTATACCTAAATAAAACATTAATATCTTGCTTTTAAATGGTAACTAAATTGTTGAAATATGCTCTTTTTAAAATAATGATAAAATGTCTAAACTGTTTCTGTCTAGGCAAATTTAAAATGAAAATTGTTTAAAAATTGAGTTTAGGGACAGGCAGTGGTGGCATACACCATTAATCCCAGCACTCAGGAGGCAGGGGCCGATGGATCTCCATGAGTTTGAGGCTAGTCTGGTCTACAGAGTAAGTTCCAGAACAGCCAGAGCTGTCACACAGAGAAACTCTGTCTTGAAAAAATAAATAAGTTTAGGCCTGACTTATCTGTACATAATTTTACATGACTGCTGGGTTTTATTTCCTGTGATATATGTATGATTTGTCAGTATATTGAGATGGGCTAATTTTCTTTTTAGGATAAGAAGTTTGTCACTCAATATTAGCTCATTGAGGGCTGGAGAGATGGCTCAGAGGTTAAGAGCACTGCCTGCTCTTCCAAAGGTCCTGAGTTCAATTCCCAGCAACCACATGGTGGTTCACAACCATCTGTAATGGGGTCTGGTGCCCTCTTCTGGCCTTCAGACATACACACAGACAGAATATTATATACATAATAAACAAATAAATAAATAAATATTAAAAAAATATTAGCTCATTGATAATAGATAACATATTTACTATCTTAACATTATGAGGTTGGATAATGTAATGGTATGTGGCATATGCATAACTTATAGAATTATTAAGATTTTGTGTATTAGTAAGAAAAGTCTTTGTTTTCTGCTGGTGTTACCAGGACTACTTAGTTCTGACTACTTAGAAAACTATGTGAGGTTTTCTAAGCGAGGTTCATTTAAGTATCTATTCTATGTTAAACTCCTTCATAGGACAATTTTATGAGCCATTATTTTAAGATTATTTTCATACATATAATAACTTGTGTATCTGTGATTAAGTATGTGTGCAGGCTGTGTGTCTGAATACTACATACAAGAGTTTACAGAGCTAAAATGAGCTTAATACATTCAAACACATCAGCAAATGTACTCCTTTACATAATATGAAATGGCCAATGAAATTCTCTTGATATTTCTGATATTTGTAATCAGTACTATTCAGATGAAAAGCCTGCGTTCCGCTATTGGAAACCCTGGCCTACAGCTATTTACTATGAATAAAAATACACTTTGTTATTATACACATGAGATCCACCTGTACATCCGCAAATGAGTCTATTTATAGACATCCAAACTTCCTAAATTTGTAAGAGATCTAAAATTTCTATTTTTATTAGTGCTATTGATTCGTAAACCTCCTGAACCAAAGAGTTCAATTTTACTTCAAAGGTAGAAGCTAAATTAAAACATAAAGACTTACATAGAACTCTCGTCTGTAATGATACTAATTTTGCTGGCTCATTTGTACATTAAATGTATGTATGCCACAGTTATATTTTATAAGACTTTCTTAGAGCACTTTGCCTTGCTGGTGTCCCCCAAACTAGAGCTGTCCATGGTACTGCTAGTGGAGCTCTAATCCAGGGTGGGACCTTGGCATTGGGAACAATTTAGTGTTGGATTCCCGTGTTCAATAGGCTGCTTAAGATAAAAATAATTGTGAAAAGCCAAGAAAGGAGATCTATTTATCGTAGATAACATAGGGCGAGTAATGTATAGAGATCCCAAAATTGCCTCTTAAGTACATCTTCAAGGTCCTGATTTGAGGTTTATGTTTAAACAGAAAGCAAGAGGTATGGGTCAGTAAGCATAACTAGTGATACAATGTTTTCCTCTACCATTGCTCTATCAGTGTGTGAGCTCCTGTGTCCCCTCTAGGGGATCTGACAAGTTCTCAGAACTATATGAAATCCTTTCTGGGGGAGAAGTCCCTCCTCTGGCTAGAACCAGCTTTCATCTTCTACTAACCTGAGATTCCTAAGTAAATTCCAGTCTCTTGGAGACCATTATTTTGCTAGTCTAATAGCAAAAGAAAAAAAGAGTTTGTCTCATTAAAATAGATTGATTCACTCTGGGGCATTTCTATAGCCTTTCCTATATCCATGTCTTTGTGTTCTTAATTTTACCATGACTTTTCCTTTTAGGCAAGGGTAATTAGACCTGCTCTTACAGTGTGCAACTGTACTTTTTTAAAAAGATAGTGGACATGGGTCACTCAAGGACTATGTCTATAAACAAGTATATCATTTTCAAGCTAGTTTTCCTTAAATATTTGTTATTGTTTGTCATGAAATTATAGCTATTTCTGTTAACATCCTGAAGAAATGCAGCATCTAATAAAAGAATCTAAAAGATATTTTCTGTGTCTATACGTGAGTACATATGGGTATGGAATGTGTGGTATGTGTGGTGTATACACAGATTTATGTTCCAGAACACGTGTGTATGCATGCCCTGTGAGGCCAGAGGAAGACAAGAAAGGCAATTATCACATGTACTCACTCATAAGTGGTTTCTAAACATAAAGCAAAGAAAACCAGCCCACAAGTCACAATCCCAGAGAACCTAAGACAACAATGAGGACCCTAAGAGAGACTTACATAGATCCAATCTGCATGGGATGTAGAAAAGGACAAGATCTCTTGAGTAAATTGGGAGCATGGGGATCTTGGGAGAGGGTTGAACCAGAGGGGAGAGGTAAGGAGGGGAGCAGAAAAAGAATGTAGAGCTCAATAAAAATCAATAAAAAACCCTCCAAAATTATGAGCCCATATATATATATATATATATATATATATATATATATATATATATTCTCCTTCTCTCAGAAACTGTCAGCTGCCAATAGTCCCTTAGCTCCGAGGGACTTCATGTCCACATTTCCTCTCCATGCTAGGGTTTTAGTTTCATGAGGTCCCATTTATTAACTATTGCTCTTAATGACTGGTACACTGAGATCGAAGATACCCAGACTTGAGTAGTAATATCCTAATTTCCCAGTTTCCTTCAGAAGACTTGTATCAACATCGAAGAAGCACACAGCATAATCTTAGATCCCTCTCTTATAGCCACAATCACTACCTTATGAAAGAATAAAATGCCAAGCACCTTGTAAATGTGATAAAACATTAATTCTTCAGTGTTCACATAGAGTGAAAAGGATCATTTGTATCTCGCACACTCTAATTATCCTAGCGTGAAAGAAAAATAGGTCATACCCTAGAAGTTACAAATTGTGGAGAAGACACATGGGCATCTTCAAGCACAAGAAGCTTAAGGCTCATTAACTGATCTGTACAGCATGATCTTGCCATCCAGGTGCTTGAAATAAAATGGAGATTGGTTACTATATGTTTCTTAATTACCATGTTTCTTTAAATTATATGAATGATCCCAGTGAATGTCGGGATAAATATGTTTACTAGTATTACTTTTATTTTCAGTCATAGCAAAAGACTTCAATAGAAACTTTGCAAGTGATATAATTTTTCAGACCATTTTCTCCATAAATATTTTTAAACATACAGCAATTAAGAAGATATGTACTTTCCATTCTGTCTTCTTTTATGTTTTAATACCAATGAATACAGTTAAGAAAGTATTTCATGGTCTCTTTGGCCTCGGAGGCAGAAGCAAGATGACGAAAGGAACGTCATCCTTCGGAAAGCGTCGCAACAAGACGCACACGTTGTGCCGCCGCTGTGGCTCTAAGGCCTACCACCTTCAGAAGTCTACCTGTGGCAAATGTGGCTACCCTGCCAAGCGCAAGAGAAAGTATAACTGGAGTGCCAAGGCTAAGAGACGCAACACTACCGGGACTGGGTGGATGAGGCACCTCAAAATTATCTACCGGAGATTCAGACATGGATTCCGTGAAGGGACAACCCCTAAACCCAAGAGAGCAGCTGTTGCAGCATCCAGTTCATCTTGAGGATTTCAGTCTGTCATAAAATAAATGTTCTGGTTTCCAAAATGAAAAAAAAAAAGAAAGTATTTCATACCTTTCTCAAGAAAGGTATTCCTAGAGAATTTGACATGATGAAATGTTGCGATAAAAGGAGAGATTAGTTTGTCTGCATCCTATTTAATTATTTATATTTACTTATGTTTATGTATGTGCATGTGTGTAAATATGTCCATGGAGGCCAGAAAGGGTTACCTGGAGATGGTGTCACACACAGTTGTGACCTTCCCAAGAGAGGTGTTCTGAACTTGGGTCCTCAAAAAGAACAGCAAGGACTCATAATCAATGAGCCAACTCTCCATCCTAACTCTACACTCCTCTTTTTAATGAGTGAATATATTAAATAAAGAGTAAGTATAAGAATAAATAGAAATCATCAGGTAGAAAGAAGCAGCAGATGGATATCAAAAACACACCCTCAAAGCAGGTGATTCCCATATACAGCAGTAGCGATGACTAGAGAGGCTGAACTGTGAGAAGTGAGCATCATCAACTCAGGAGCTTACAAACAGCCAGCAGAAACTGACTGCAGAAGCCTTGTTGAGGCAGCTGAACAGAATTCTCGATGAGGAGTCATAATTGGAGCAAAGCATCCCCACCTAGGTTGCTTTACATATAAGAACAAGTAGTATGCAGCCAAAAGCTAACATTGTCACATTGGACACTGGTAACCATTCAGCAGAAATGTCTTGTGAAGTCAAGGCCATCAGCTAGGCACCAAACTGAGACTTTGCTTCATGGATGAGCTTTGCATGGATGAACTTAGGGCTTCCCATTACCACTCAGGGATTTTTCATATCACGGGAGAAACAGCAGTAACCTCTGTTGGAATGCCTTACCTTATAGTTGTTCTCAAGCATTTAATAACTTTTTAGGGGAGGCTACTCGTGCTTCTCTTCTCTTCCTGTCAAAGATAGAGGGAGGCCAGTCCATCTGTGAATAAGGGGCCATGGAGGACACGTTGAGACAAACATTCTTGAGTCTGAGATGGGGTAGAGAATGCTACTTCCAGAGTTAGCTTCTCCGTGAGTTCAAACAGCACATAACATCAGTATGATGTACATTCCAAGAGGTTATCATCACTTTCTTCATTTAAAATTTTTAATTTAATTAATGGTGGAGTGGTGATAGCCTGTTCAATTTTTTTTCAGACAATGTGTTTAGATTACATTCTCACCTTCTCCAACTTTTCCTAGATCCTCCCCATCTCCCTCACCACCAAAACCTTCATTCCCCCTTCTACCCCCCCACATGTCATTTGTGTTGGTCAAATACTTCTGGGTGTGAGGTTTGCCCTGAAGTGTGGGCTATATACCAAGTGTCACAGCATTAAAGAAAACTGACTTTCCTTCTCCAAACAGCTATCAAACATTACTTGTTCTTCAGAGAGAGAGAGAGAGTTAGGACTTCATACCAACGTACCCAAGACAAGGCTGGGATTTTGTCTAATTTGATGCATAAGTCTTATACATTCTGTCACAATTAATGTTAGTTCATGTGTGCATCTGCCCTGTTGTCTTGAAGCCATTCATTGTCTTTGACTCTGAGGCTTTCTACTTAGCTCTTTTATGTACATCTCTAAGCATTAAGGGGTTGCTTGTTATACAGACATCTCATGAGGCCTGGGCACTCTGAAGTCTTATTTTCTTCACATTCATAAGGTTGTGGGGCTCTGTGTTTATTCGCATCTACTGAAGAAGTGTCTCTGGTAAGAACTGAAAATAAAATCAGTCAATGGGCTTATCAGAAAGTAATTGAAAATCCTTTTAACCATAACCAGAAACTCAACAGCAAAAGTTATAAGTCAATATCTGTGATGAACCTGGGTGTAAAAATTTGCATTCCAACACTTGCAAAGTGAAGTCAAAACCCATTAAGATAGATGATCCACCATGAAGGAGTCAGCCACAACCCCGAGATGGTTCAACATTCATAAATCAAGAAACATAATTTACAGAAACCACATGACCAAATAATTAGAGACAGATTAATTAGATGCAGGTAATTAGATTAGTTGTTTCATGATAAAAGACCTATGGGAAACATATCACATATCACATGTAAAAGAGGATTTATAACAAGCCCAAAGTCAATATCATTCTAAATGGAGAAAAAGTCAAAGCATTTTCACTGTATTAACTACAAGTAGCTCCATGGGTAAAAATAATTACTATGTAGTCAAAGGGACCCAAGTTTAAATCCCCACCATCTACGTCAAAAACAGGGCATGTTATGCCAACCCAGAATGGCCCTGAGGAAGACAATCAGATCCAAAGTATGAGGTTCAGGACAATAAGGTAAACAATAATAGAAAGGGATAACTGACATTCTCACTGTGTCTCCATACATGCTCAGGTACACACACCCATATGCTCACATGTATGCATTCACATGTACAATATACATATGAATTAACTATCAATATCAAATATGTAATTTTATTAAAATATATCTACAAGAAAGGAAAATGACTGAGAGCCAGGTAGCCAGCGTCTCTGTCATTTGTTGCACATTTTGGAAGTAGCTTCATTGCATTTCCTGCTTACTCAGGTAATATAATTTTCCTTCCCTTCTCAGGTCTTTGATGGAGTTGAAGGCTAGATAGTTACAATTATAGTTTTCCTTAGTTATGACAAAAGATAAAGTAGGTATAAATATTGTAATTGTAATTCTTGCTTGATACCTGTTTTGTTATATGTAATTTTACTATGTTAAAGTTAAAACCCTCCTTTTTATTTAGAAAGAAAAGGGAAATGATGTAGGAAGTTCTTCTGTATATGTGTTGCTTTTATTGATTAATAAATAAAGAATTTGCATTGGCCTGTGATATGACAGAGTAGAGCTGCGGAGGGAACTAAACTGAATGCTGGGAGAAAGAAGGTGGAATCAGAAGACACCATGTAGCCACTACCAGGAACAAATGCTCCAGAACCTTGACGATAAGCCACAGCCACAGGGCAATGCACAGATTAATAGAAATGGGTTAATTTAAAATATAAGAGTAAGCTAGAATAGTGTTTTCTATTTCCATCCATTTGCATGCAAAATTCAAGATGTCATTGTTTTTTACCGCCGAGTAGTGTTCTAATATGTATAAATTCCACAGTTTCTTCAACCATTCTTCCACTGAAGGGCATCTAGGTTGTTTCCAGGTTCTGGCTATTACAAATAATGCTGCCATGAACATAGTTGAACAAATGCTTTTGTAGTATGATTGGGCATCTCTTGGGTAAATTCCCAAAAGTGGAATTGCTGGGTCCTGGGGTAGGTTGATCCCGAATTTCCTGAGAAACCGCCACACTGCTTTCCAAAGCAGTTGCACAAGTGTGCATTCCCACCAGCAATGGATGAGTGTACCCCTTACCCCACAACCTCTCCAGCAAAGGCTATCATTGGTGTTTTTGATTTTAGCCAATCTGACAGGTGTAAGATGGTATCTCAAAGTTGTTTTGATTTGCATTTCCCTGATAGCTAAGGAGGTTGAGCATGACCTTAAGTGTCTTTTGGCCATTTGAACTTCTTCTGTTGAGAATTCTCTGTTCAGTTCAGAGCCCCATTTTTTAAATGGGTTAATTAGCATTTTAAAGTCTAGTCTCTTGAGTTCCTTATATATTTTACAGATCAGACCTTTGTCAGTTGCAGGGTTGGTGAAGGTCTTTTCCCAGTCAGTAGGCTGCCTTTGTGTCTTAGTGACAGTGTCCTTTGCTTTACAGAAGCTGCTCAGCTTCAGGAGGTCCCATTTATTCAATGTTGCCTAATGTTGCTGCTGGGGTTATACATAGGAAATGGTCTCCTGTGCCCAAATGTTGTAGAGTACTTCCCACTTTCTTCAGGCTCAGTGTGTTCAGATTAATATTGAGGTCTTTAATCCATTTGGACTTGAGTTTTGTGCATGGTGATAGATATGGATCTACTTTCATTCTTCTATAGGTTGACATCCAGTTATGCCAGCACCATTTGTTGAAGATGTCCTGGGGAGATGGGGAGAGAAAAGCATGAAGGGGAGGATGGGGAGAGCTTGGGGGAATGGGATGCTTGGGATGTAGGGGGGGGTGGATATGGGAGCAGGGAAGCATATATCTTAATTAAGGGAGCCATCTTAGGGTTGTCAAGAGACTTGACTCTGGAGGGGTTCCCAGGTATCCAGGGAGATGCTCTCAGCTAGTTCCTTGGGCAGCTGAGGAGAGGGAGCCAGAAAAGACCAGATCCTATAGCCATACTCATGAATATCTTGCATATCACCATAGAACCTTCACCTGGCAATGGATGGAGATGGAGACAGAGCCCCAAAATGGAGCATCGGACTGAGATCCCAGGGTCCTGATGAGGAGCAGAAGGAGGGAGAACATGAGAAAGAAAGGCAGAACCGTGAGGGGTGCATTCACCCGCTGATACGGTGGGACAGAACTAACGGGAGATCACCAAGTCCAGTTGGAATGGGACTTATGGAACACGCGACCAAGCCAGACTCTCTGAATGTGGCTGACAGTGGAGGAGGACTGAGAAACCAAGGACAACGGCGATGGGCTTGGACTCTGCGGCATGGACGGGCTCTGTGTGAGCCTTGTCAGTTTGGTTGTTCACCTTCCTGGACCTGGGGGGAGTTGGGAGGACCTTGAACTTGACATGGTGGAGGGAACCCTGATGGCTTTTTGGCCTGGAGAGGGAGGAAGTGGGGGTATGGGTGGAGGGGAGGGGAGGGAAGGGGGAGGAGGAGGGAAGGAAATGGAAATTTTTAATAAAAAAATGAGGAAAAAAAGAGTAAGCTAGAAATACGCTTAAGCTATTAGACAAATGGTATTGCAAATATTATAGTTTCTGTGTGGTCATTTCAAGTCTGTGTGGCTGGGAATGAACAAGAAGCCTCCCCCAACAGATGAAGGCAATGACAGCGGGAGCTTGCAGCAGATCGATACACCCTACCCTATGCCCCGCGTGGATATGGGATGGGAACATTTCATTTGGGATATGAAGCTGAATGTTTGAGGAAGCGGCAGTATTTCTTGCTTGAATGACTATGTGGATGATGAAGTTATTAATTAAGAAAGAGAATATAAAAGAAGCAGCTGATGCGGAGTGGGAAGAATGATGAACTTGGCTTTGGAAATACTGACTCTGTCTGTGGGGGCCTGCAGGAATCATCCCAGACACAATGTGTGGGACATTTAAGTTAATTGAATGGGCAGAACTCAGAGTCATAAATTCGGAGATCATTTGCATATAGTTGATATCACTCAGCAGGCTATTCTAAAGTGAAAAGAGGCCTAAGGAGGTAAGCACATGCACATTGCTGAAAATGCTGAAAAGGAAAGAGAAAAAGGAAGATCCCAAAGGGTGAGCTTCACATTCAGGAGAGAAATAAACAGGAGCTGAACTCCCACGCAGGCCTCCTGATGCTCACACTGTCATGGCGGTACTTCAGCTCAGGGTTCTCCCAGACAAGAGCAATGGGTTCCTTTGGACCACTGAGCATCCTCCTAGTTGGAGCTGCTCCTCCCTTCACATTCTCATCTCCCACCACCTCTCAGATGCACCAAACATGAAGTCTGCCGTCTCTTTGGTCATGTACAGAAGAATGAGAATGTGGCTTATTCCACTAAATATTCTTATTAAAAGGAAGAACTTTATTCAAGAATACAAATACTGAAGTCATGGTGAGAATTATATGGAATGTTAAAAGTTCTTTCCTTGTTCTGCATGATGTCTGAAACATAAGTGGGAAAAAATGATAATTTTATACTACCTGTAGTTCTTAGGGCTAAAATTTCAGTTTTCTTTTCATTGAATATGCCCCAGCCCTTTACAGTACCCCTAATCTTTTCCTAGGGAGATCTCAAAATTAATCTCTGTTTCGGGCATCTGCAGCCCACTGAAGTTTCATTGATATATTACAGGTTGTAACATAGCCAGTGTTTTGTTACTTGATGGTAGAAAATGCCTATCTTCATTCTGACATAGGTCACACTGGCAAACACTAGGTGCCGAATGGAATAGTGAATAATTTTCTCTTCCCTGTGTCTTTAGTATCAACAGTGATAAACACTTATTCGTGGCCTCCTGCACAGAACTTTGGGGAAAAGAAATGCCATTGACGCTTTCAGTTCTCGGAAAGCTCACTAACACAATATCCATGTGGCCATTAGGGGAGATGACATAACCCTAGGTAAGGGAACGTTTTCGACAGGGCTTATCCTTAATGAGACATCACAACCCCGTGAAGGAAGAAAATGTATTTAAATGAAAGTGTCAGGCAGCTGCGGCAATTTATTAGGTGGAGGAAGAAAAACTTAGATCCATATCTTTCTCACACTATTAGGTGAAATTATTCCATTTCAAAAGGCCTTAAAGATAGTGTGATGGCAATTCTTGCTTTCCAACTTGACTAAATCTAAAATTAACTAAAACCGAAATGGCTGGAAACACCTGCGAGTGATTTTCTTTCTTAATTAAATCCTTTGAAGGGGGAAGACCTGATTCTAATCCAGATCTTCGAGCGGAGAAGATCCACCTTTAATCCAGGCCACACTTTCTGCTGGCAGTCTATATGAAGGACCCAGAAGAAGGGAGATCATTCTTCGTCTATTTGCCCTTGCTGTCACTGTCAAGTCTGTTCCTTCTCTGGTGTCAGAGCCTGTTTCTTTGGGATTCTGTCCCATACTAAAGACCAGTTGAAACATACAGCCCTGTGGACTGAACAGCTACTGAATTTTTGGACCTTCTGTTTGTAGACAGCCATTGTTGGACTAGCTGGACCAGAGCCTATAAGCCATTCTCTTTGTTTTGTTTTGTTTTGTTTTGTTTTGTTTTGCTTTGCTTTGCTTTGATTTGATTTGATTTGTTATGTTTTGTTTTTCAAGACAGTGTTTCTGTAGCTTTGGAGTCTGTACTGGAATTAGCTCTTGTAGACCAGGCTGGCCTTGAACTCACAGAGATCTGTTTGCCTCTGCCTCCCAAATGCTGGGATTAAAGGCATGAGCCACCACAACCCGGCCCTATAAATCATTCTAATAAATCTCCATGTGTGTGTGAGTGTGTGTGTGTGTGTCTATGCGCATGCACACGCGCACACGTGCACATGCATGTGTGCATATGTGAGGAGACAGTGAGAGATGCATTCTGTAAATTCTGTACCTCTAGAGAATCCTGACAATATTCATAGCTTAATAATTATATTTTGTTAAGTATCAGAAGTTTTCTCTTTTTTTCAATGTATTTTCTCATTCTTCTGCATTTAAAGATTTTTTTATTAGATTTATTCATTGTCTTTTTTGTGTAAGTGTCTTGTTGATATGTATGTCTGTGTACCTCATGCATGCTTGCTGCCCATGACATTCAAAAAAGGGGATGAGAGTCCCTAGAACTGGATGGAGGTAGGGATGGTTGTGAAACATCATGTTAGTTGTAGGGATTAAAGCAGTTCTCTGCAAGAAGATCAAGTGCTGGTAACAGCTAAGCCATCCCTCTAGCCCCATTTTTATAATTTTTATTTTTTATACATTTTAATTAAAATAAAATTACATTGCTTTCCCTTTTTCACTTCCTTTCCTCCAACCCCTCCCAAGTCCTCTCGCTCTAACTCTTTCCATGTCCCCCACAACTATCAAATTGATCATCTCTTTTCCTTGATTATTATTCTTACATATGTTTAAATGCAGCTTACTAAGCCTGTTTTTCACTGTTTGGTGGTTATGGTTATTGAGCTGACCATTTTGTATTTGACAACCAGTTAGGGGCTCAGCCCTGGGAGAGTCTGTCTCTACTTCTCTCCATCAATTGCCCATGGTTCCTTTTCTGGGGGTGTGACCCAGTGAGACCCCGCCTTCTACATTAACATATCTATTGATATCGCCATTGTTATGGTCTTATTTATTCAGTCATTTTTAGGAAATAGTATTTCACAGCCGACCTTGTGGTTTTCTGGCTCTTCCAACCTTTCCACCCCCTCTTCTGTGACGTTCTCTGAATCATAGATGTAGGAGATGCAGTACAAATGTACCCACTGGGAGTGGGCTGCCCATAATCCATTGTTCTCTGCATTGAGTCCACTGTGGTTTCCCATGATCATCTCTGGTTGCTGTAAGTAGAAGCTTTTTTTGATGAGGGTGCTAGCTGCACCTATCTGTGGGTGTAAGATTAAGATTTAGAATGTAGTTAGAAATTATGCTTGTCTCACAGAGTGGCAATATTGCATTCTCTTCTAAGATTAATGATGGCACTAACCCAGGAAAGGTGGGAGGGTTTTGCTGTTTTCTTAAATGAATAAAATCTTAAATGAATAAAATCTTCAATAGATTTTAGGATAACTACAAATGAGATGTTTATTTTTTAAAAGATCATATAAATAAGCATCCATATTCCCTCTCTCTCTCTGCTTGTTGACTAGACATGATGTGGACTTCATTACACTGCCACACCTTCCTAGCCGTGGTTGTAATAAACTCTTGGCTAGCATAAGCATCATGAATTTCTCCTTTAGGGATGGACAGCTTGCTCAGTTGTTCAGATGCTCTTCCAAAGGAAACAAGCTCTGTTCTCAACATTCACATCACATCAGTTGACTCACAATGACTCCACCTTCAGGGCATTAGACATCCTCTACTGTGCCTCCCCCGGCACATGCAAAATTACGTGTTTACACAGACACACATACACTCGTGTAAATAAAAATAATCTTTTTTAAAAAAATCCTCCCTTAAAAACATAAAAATCATTAAAATAAAGCAAAATTCAGTCCTATAATAAAATATGAACAGTGGAGTAACAAAAGAATTCTCACATTTTAATAAAATATCAGCTTTAAAAAGTGGAAAACACTATAAATATGAAAACTTTTACATTAAAATAGCAGTCAAATGAAATGACTTCCATTCATTAGTTATACCCTAAAGCTTTACAACCATTTTGACATGAACTTAAACGTTCTTATATTCTTTAAGTCACTAATTTTAGCCAATATAAGATATAGCATATTCTCAAGAAATAATCAAATAATTAACCCAGATTTATTCGCTTAAAATAGTAACCATTAAAAACTAACTATTAAATAAGAAATAGAGCAAAGCTTAAATAGAAAATCATGACATAAATATATGTAATAGTGATTACTGCCAGGTAAAATTTGTGTCTTCACTTAGAATATAATGAATACAACAGAGAAAATGTTTCTCAAAAATGATATTAATATTAAAATTTTGCTACAGCTTCTGTGCTGTACTCACAATTCATGGAAAGTTCTGACTCTGGTGGAAGGGACGATAAAGCATTAAAGAATCTTTTCATAAGTTTCTGTTTATGTGGAAACGGTCATGTGAAATGTGGGATTAAATAGACTATGATTTAATAGTAGGCATTTATGGCACAGAATGAACAATAATAATTCAGTCTGCCACACATGGGTTGATTTCCTCTCTTACATATCAGAAACTCCATCTGTAAGAGATGCTTGTTTAACCTCATCGGCAGGTGATTTAACCTTTCTCTACACCAATTTCCTCATTATATATAGAAGATAACAGTACCAGTTTTATGGAATGTCCTGAAATTAAATTAGACAATGCTTAGATAGCAGTTAGCATAATGTTTAACCGGTAATCTATTATTAATCTTACAGCCTCATCCACCTGCATAAGACAATCAGAGCTTTTCATATTATGCAATACGCTTTTATAACAACAAGAGGATGAACAGGAGACCAGGAAAATATGACTCCTTGGTGCTCTTGAATGTAATCTGGCCTCCACGTCTGTTACAGGGCATATAGATTTTAACTTGAAATCCTATGTATAAGATGCACTTGAAATAAACCTTAAGATTATAAATAAATGCCCTGAGAATATATCTTAAGAATCTACATACAAATGCTAAGAGCCAGACAGATCTTGTGTTTACGAAGCTCTGGATGCTTTCAGTAGTACATTTGTTTTGTGAGATAATATCAAACCCAGTTCAGGATAGCTAAGTGCTATAATTCTCTTCCAGGTTCCTGGTAAGCCTGACTATCTCTGAAGTGGCAATAACCAAAGAGAGGCAGTGGAGGGAGTCTGGAAACCTAAACCACCCAATTAGGATGGAGGTAAGATGGGCTGTCCTATCAAATCATCTAAGTATTGGCTGACTAATGTTCTTGAACTTTTGTTTAAACTTTTCCTATCTAGTTACCCTACTTGACCTTAAAAAAAAAGTCATCCATGATAGAAGCTCTAAAAAGACAAAGATTAGGAAAAAAAAACTAAAATTATCACTAATTGAACATTTCGAAACACTGTAAGTACCACTTACCCATTCATTCTAATCAATTCTCATCATTTTATCAAATAACTTGAGATTATCACTTGATGTAGTTACCTCCTATTAGGTAGTATTCATATTCCTGACATGTATAAGAAAATTCAGGGTTTGGGTTTGGGGGAGTTGTTTCTGGTTTTGTTTCATTTTAGTTTTGAGACGGGGTCTTACAACATAGCCTTGGCTATCCTGGAATGCCTTACGTAGACCAGGGTGGCCTCATACTCACAGAAATCCACCTACCTTTGCTTCCTGCATGCTACAATTAAAGGTGTGTGCCACCACACCCAGCAGCATAGACCTTAAAACAAAAGCAGGAAAAAGTCCTAAATGAATCTAGTTCACACCTGTAGCATGAACACTGGGCTTTACCTTACTGAGTTCAGTGTTCTCTGGTGAATTTATATTGTTGTGTGTTTACTTGTAAACATCAAGCAAGTCCCATTTCCTCAAATCATCAATGAACAGGGAAACAGACAATTAAGCAACTAGCTGTGCAGCGTGGGTTCAGGTTAAACCACAGCGGTTGTTCAAAATGTGAAAGAGTCAATTTGCTCACCAGTTATTTACGGAAGTGTCTTTTCCCATTTTGAAACTGAAAAGAGTGATATCTTGGGCACTTGCTCATTTATGATCTTTAACTGTATTTTTAAATAATTCTCGTGGCATCTGATAGGAAAATAAATGTTTTGAATGAGTCTCCTAACTCTGGTCCAGATGTAAACCTTAGAGGCCCACAGGCTTTTATGGGGTGTCACACAAAGCCACACACTTTCTTTTCCTTCCTCAAGTCCGGTGACAGGGTATAACTGTTTCCCGATGCCAGGAGGCTTGATTCCTCCTGGAAAGCTTTGCTTACCACCAGTGTATGCTTAACACTATCATCCCATGCTGGTTGCCTTGTGATTCACAGACATCGTCGCTGTGTAAGACTCTTGATTGCTTCTCTCCTTTGGAAACTTTCATGACACCTTCTCGTACTATAAAAGCTAGTCCTCAGAGAGAAAGTCTTCAAGTCAGTTCTAGTTCGTGGGCCTGTGGACCCTGTATCTGAAATGCATGATGCCTTCAGCTTCCACCAATGGGAGACAGCCAAAGGCAATAGCCGTAACCTCTATGTTTTGTGAGTCTCTTGAACAGTGCACACAAGCAACTCAAAAGAAAGCTCCCCATGCCTTATGCTGGGTTTTTGCTAGGTTATCCTGTGCCCAAATCAGGAAATTTCATTTAAACTATACATGTATATTTATACACAGGTTGATGTATGTATAGGATGTACTTCTCAATCCAAACCTGGAATGTTGGGGTACATCTGGTTGGATAGAAAGACTGAATGTGCTACAGAAGGGATATGTGGGTGGGGAGCTAGAGAGGTTCCTAGAAGAGTCCTAGGTGTAGGTTTGGGTGTAGGCAGCAGTGTCCAGATTTGGCAAAAAGTACTGGATATGAGAACTAGGCTAGGTATGATGTCTTGGGAGAAACTGTGAAATGGAAGGGTCAGGGAAACTCACTGGACAGAATCTGAAGAAGGATGTAGAAGATGCAGTTGGATAGAGAGAGATTGATTGGGGTGCAGGAGGGACCTGTAGGTGATCACAGGTTTAAGGAATTTCCTAATGTTTCCCTGTCCAGTGATAAAATTCAGCACACTGCTCTTATTTGACAATAAGTTTAACTTTTCATCCTGAAGCAAGACATTGCCATTTCTCATCTAATATTGCAAGTTCCGCTAACTAATTTCCCAACCTGCATTTACAGCCTAAAACATCACAAACTCTTCCTTGCACTGCACGCCTAAAAGCCTACATTTTATGTGAAAAAAAAAAGCTAAATTTTAACCCCTAAACTTGACTTTCCTCATTCACAAGACCTAACCTCCATTTATCTTGTTCAATCACCTTCTTTTGTCTTTAACCTTATCCTCTTCCTAAACCTTTCGTATCTTCTACAATAGACACATTATAAGATTTTTTTCACATGATGTTCCAGCCAGTCTATCAGGATAAATTTTTCCCTCAAACTTTCTTCCTTATATACTCAGACTACCTGACTCATGTTCAAGGTCAGGTCAAATATGAATGCTTTAAATGAGATGTCTATAAACGCTTGAATCGAGTACTATATTCACACATCGGCATGAAAAGTTATTGCTCCTTCATAACCTTCTCCAAGGCTTCAATTTTGCATTTGTAATTCCTTTGCCTCTTGAGCTTGTGTGTTTCAGCTTACTGGAAAATATAATCTAAAAGCACAGAATTCTTACTGACTTTTGATTGTTCTGTCTTAGAAACTAGAAGAGAGGGTCACACAGAAGTCATCTATTTAATGCTGTTAAATTGCATATGGATAACAATAAATTATCTTTAAACCTCACTTTATAGCTCATTGCAAGGAATCAGGGAAACCTATAGCTCATTGTCATAGGTGGAGCACATATATAGTGCATTTTTTAAATTTCATTGTACTTCTCACTCAGGAATTAAATATGATACAGATTTGAGGTGTCAATATCTTCTAGAATCACAACCTTCACCTTCACTTCACATTCCACAATATCTAATGTTTAATACTCCCTACAGTAGCTTCATACCACACAAGCCATTGCTTCTATCAGTGGAAAACAATGTATTTCTGTTTCTAATTATTTTTCAGTAGAAAGAACAAACTAAGATGTTTGCTTTTCTATATTTTCTAGCAATACCCAATTATATTAACATTAGCTCATTAAAGACGTCCTTAGTTAAATAAACAAGTAGACTTGTCAAAAATAAAGTACTAGAAATGCTTTGAGATGTCTATACATTTGGAGATAAGACTTCTGGTAGAAATACATAATATACAACACTGTGTATCTATATAAATTATATTTTATATACTCCAAATGTCAAAAATGTGATCAACACATCCCTCAGGGTCTTTAAAAAATGGTATCATTCTTGCTTCTTCATTAAAGAGTAGTTTTTTTATGTTTGTTTGTTTGTTTAGTACCAGCACATTTGGTTCAATCTTCTTGCAACAGCAGAGAAAGCAGGCATCGATAAGGAAAGTTTACTTAAGAAAAAATTTTAAAATACGTTTTTGGATCAAATTTTTATTTTAATATTTTTTCCTCATAGATTCTTCTCTCCTACAATACATCCTGACCACAGTTTTCCTTCCCTCCACTCTTCCCAGGTTTCCCACTGCATATCTCCTCTTACCTCAGATCAAATTCCCCTCCTATTTTATTTTATAAAAGTGCAGGCCTTCAAAAGTGAACAGCCAAACAGGATGAAGCAAGATGGAATAAGACAAGGCAAAAGACCTCCTGCCGAAGCTGGACAAAGCAATCCAATAGGAGGACTAAAAGAGTCCCAAGAGCAAGCAAAAGAGTCAGAGATACACCCACTCCCACTGTTAGGAGTCCCACAAAACACCAAACTAACAGTCACATTATGTACACAGAAGACATGTTGCAGAACAATGCAGGCTCTGTGCTTGCTTCTTCCGTCTCTAAGAAACCATGTGAGCCCTGTTTAGTTGATTTGATGTTCTCCCAGTGTCCTCCATCCCTTGGGACTCCTACAGTTCTTCCTTTCCCTCTTCCCCCAGATTTCTCTCTGAAGGGAGGGACCCTATGGAGACTTCCCAACTATACCCTCTCTCTGTATAATGTCTGGCTGTGGGTCTCTTCATCCACGCCCATCTGCTGCCAGAGGAGTCCTCTCTGATGACAACTGGACAAGGCACCAATCTATGAGTATAGCAAAAGATCATTAGGAAACAATTAATTTTTAAACTTTAATTTAATTTTTTTGCCAGTTGTATTTAGTTCTACCCTGGGTCTCTGGGCTATCTAGTCTCCAGTTCCTGACCATCCAGGCAGTGCTGGGCATGGGCTTCTTCTCCTGGCATGAGTCTCAAGTTAAACTAAATATTGGCTGGCCACTCCCATGAGTTCTGAGCCACCATCGTCCCAACATATCTCACTGGCAGGACAGGTTATAGTGAAGGAATTTGTGGCTGGGTTGGTTAATTATCACATAGGTCAAAAACAGTGTTTGATTCAGAAATATGCATTCTAAGAGGCTAAATGGGACTTTGACATCAGAGACTCTTCTTTCTGGAGACCAGGAAGCTTCTGTCTTTCCTAAATTCTCACAGTAGGGAAAAGAGTTGACAGTAAGAGCTATGAATGCAGGGGAAGTAAGGGAAGAAGAACCCCAGCACTAATTAATTCACCACATCCAAATATTGTAGCAAAATGTAAAACCAGTGAAAGGCTTTTGATATAGTTGCTTTGAAAGATTTAGTTACAAAAATAAAGCCAAAAAAGCAATAAAAAAAACTACATGGTATTTTGAGTTAGACAGTCAGAGTGACAGGAAGGTTTATATTAATTTTTTAATTTTAGAACCATACTCAGATATTTTCTCCCCCTTATATTTCACTGAGATTCAGTTCCACAAACTGTGCTATGTATGCACTTACCCTACCATCTGCACTTAGAAGGTCTGGAGGGAGCATGTTTCAAAGGAAATGTGACTCTTGCTATTTCTTAGCTAGAAAACTTACATTTCTCTATTAAGTTTTCACAGAACACATCATTTGGTGCCTCTGGGCCTTTGTGGAAAATAGAAGCTTATAGTAATATAAGGGTGAAAAGAAATTAGGATTTTAAAATTTTGTGAAGTTTTCATAAATATGAAATCTCCTGTTCACTGCTTTAGGATCAATGACTTTAATACTTGCCTTTCAGCATGTTGTCAGCATCCACTGGATCCCAAAATTAATCTGCGCTGAGCACCAAGGCATTGGCTTTTAATAAACTAAATATAATAGGCTTATTTTCTAAATACATTACTTTGTGGACCTGTCTTAGTTAGGGTTTCTATTGTTGTGAAGAGACACCATGAGCACTGCAACTTTTATAAGGAAAACATTTCATTGAGGGACTTGCTTGCAGTTTCAGAGGTTCAGTTTGTTGTCATTGTTGTGAAGAGCATGGTGGGTACAGACAGACATGGTGCTGGAAGAGCAGCTGAGAGTCCTACATCTTGCAGGCAACAGGAAGTTGACTGACACACTGGGTGGTATCCTGAACTTAGGAAACCTCAAAGCCTGTCCCCAAAGTGACACACTTCCTCCAACAAGGCCACGCCCTCTCCAAAAATGCCACACCTCCTACTGGTGCCCTGTGAGATTATGGGGCCAATGACACTTAAACCGCCACAGGACCCAAATATAAAACTGTCTTAAATGTAAGATAGCTACCCAAACCTCAAAATTGTTTTGACCAACTGGAAATACAGACACGTGAATGAAAAGTCAGCACGTGATGTGAAGTACCACAGTTACCCAAGCACCTGAACCACCATAACTCATGGGAGTGGTGCACAACAGAGCCTTTGGAATTATTTAGGACTAATAGAGCTACTATATATCCACCATGTGTAGGAGGAGGGCCACTTGTTGGTTCCCAGCTGCCCAGTCCCAAAATAATAGCACAGAAACTGTATTAATTAAATCACTGCTTGGACCATTAGCTCTAGCTTTTTATTGGCTAACTCTTACATTAATTTAACCCATTTCTATTAGTCTGTATATCGCCATGTGGCAGTGGCTTACCTGGAAAGATTCAGCATGTCTGACTCTGGTGGCTCTATGGTGGCTCCTCCCTTCTTTCTCCCAGCATTTAATCCAGTCCTCCCCACCTACCTAAATTCTACCCTATCAATAGGTCAAGGCAGTTTCATTATTAATTAATGGTAATCACAACACACAGAGGGGACTCCCACATCAACCATGTCTACTGGGAAAGCCAGCTGTATGGCCAGCTGGCACTTCACAAATGCTTATGCCATAGAGAAATTTGATTTGTAAGCTAATTTAATTATAATGAATTTCAGCCTGCATGACTAGTGACCACATAGTTGGACAATCTGTAGAAAATTAATATTTCACTTAGCAGCACTTTGCTCTTGTTATTCAGATTTCTCAACTGCATCTTGACAACACTTTTTAGTGTAATCAAAATGTTAGGTTTGCCACATAGTCTTTGCCACAGCCCATAATTTTTACTTCTAAGTTTAAAACACAATGAAGATTTAGACAAATGTTGTATGCCAAGATAGAAACATCTTTGTGTTTCTATCTTTATTCAAAGGTTATCTGGGCCCTGATATTTATAGAGTCAGGATAATTACCTATAGAGAATGAGACTGAGGGAAGGAGACACACACGTAAAGCTCCTACAACCAACCTGAAGAATGTCCTTCCTTGCTTTGTGTCTTCTGAATTAGCACTTTGCTCTCTTACGTCCATAGGACAAAAGAGTCCATGATGAAATGGAAAAACCTTTTGCTCTGCACCTTATTTTCAAGTGATTTTTTTAAAAAGGGGGGGGGGAGTGAGGTGTGGGAAAGGGACTTGGAGGAGTATAGGGAGGGGAAATTGTGTTTGGGATATAATATGTCAGAGAATAGATAGACAGACAGACAGACAGACAGACAGACAGATAGACAAATAAACTAACTCATTTATGGAAGGCTGGAGAGTACTCTTGCAGAGGACCAAAGTTCAGTTCTAGGCACCCAGGTGAAATGACTTACAATAGGCCTATAGCTCCAGCTCCAGAGGATTTGATCTCTTCTGGCCTCCCAAGGCCCTGTGCTCAAACACACATACACACACATACACACACAACTTACTTTTCACAATTTTATCCATTTGTCTCATGTGTATGAGTATTTTGTCTCTATGTGTGACTGTGCACCATGTATGTGCCTGATGTCCTTGAATATCCTGGAACTGGAATTACAAACAGTTGTGAGCCACCATGTGGAAGTTTAGATAGATAGATGATAGATAGATAGATAGATAGATAGATAGATAGATAGATAGATAGATAGATAGATATAGATGATAGATAGATATAGATGATAGATAGATAGATAGATAGATAGATAGATAGATAGATAGATAGACATAGACATATACATTATATATAATATTTAATTTTAAACAAAATGTATTTATGGGCAGACAGGGTGACTCAATCAGTAAAGACACTTAATGCTAACCTGACAACTGAGTTTGATCACATGGTAGAAGGAATCTATTCCTTCAAGCTGTCCTCTGGCTTCCACACATGTCACAGCACTTGTACACACACACACACATACACACAAACACACACACAAACACAGAGAAGGCATGCATGCAAAAGAAATTATGTAAATAAAATCCAATTAAAGATTCATTTATAACCACATCCAGCATTTCTAGTTGTGAGGTCATACAAGAATTATCCCTTGCAAATAATTTTAAAAGCTATTTTAAATATCTTTTTTTCACGAGGTTGACACAGGAGGCTTTTGTGCATTTGAGGTTAACCTAGGCTACATAATGAGTACCAATATAGTCTGTCTCTTTTTTAAATAAAGTCAGGAATTCAAGGTCACCCATGTCTTTGTCTAAGTTCAAGATCCCTGCATTAGACTGTGTTTCAAAATGAGGTTGTATAGTGAGTGGTTCCCAGCATTGTGCAAAATCCTCATCTGGCTTGGAGAAATGGGAATCATCTATTTCTCTATCGTACAATCTGCCTCATCCTTGCCAGTCTAGCTTAGAGTCCTTCAATAAAATATTCCAAATAATTGAACATAAAACATGAAATTTTCCTTAATTATTAATCATGTCAAAAATGTGCAGGCAAGAAGACTCAATAAGATTGTGTGTTTGTGTGTTGTGTGTGTTATATCAAAACAACTGACTTGGCATATATGGTAATTAATAAAATTATAGTAATTAAGAAAAATAGGAAAAACCAGAGATTACATGTTTTGTAAATTATTTGTATTGTTTTCAATTACATGAAAAGTTTTCCCAAGCCATCATTAGAGGGCTGCTCTTCTACTCATACTAAAAAGTACATGAGTTTAAATATTGTTGGAATGACTCTTTATGTATTTATATTTATCCGCTGAGAATTTTATACATATATGCAATGGTTATTTTTTCATATACAAACCTTACTCCCCAACAACCCTTCCCAGATGTCACCTACCATATTCCCCACCCAGCTTCATCTCTCTCTCTCTCCCCCCCTTCTGTGTGTGTGTGTGTGTGTGTGTGTGTGTGTGTGTGTATTGACTGACTTGTTCTTATGCAGGTCTTGGGCAGGCAACCACAACCTCTGTGAGCTCTTGAATGCAGTGGTCTTGCAATGACCATTAACTGGAGTGATTCTACAATCTAGTAAAAATTGAGACCACAAGTTTCCTTAGTCAGTGAGAAAGGGGCATACACGTTTTTCTCAAATGACTCTCACATCTCTATAAGGATGAGTAATTGTGTCATCACCTTAAAGTTCTTGATATGCACAACTATCATACAGCTTTGTATTTGTTGCCAAAAATATTCGTTGGCTGCCTTGTATATAATACAGCAAAGAGCCAATCCTAAACTGACCCTCCAAACTTCTTTTGAAACTGTCTTTCTCCAAAATTAAGTGGGTACTGTCTAATAGGTTCCATTTAGTTCTGACTCTTTACTAAGAATTGGGTGAAAAGGAAGATTAAAAAGGAATGTCAATCTGCCTCAGTCCAGGACAAAAATCCTCTTATGCATTGCATGAAATTAGTGCCTTCCAGAAGGAATGATGTCAGTGTGATGATGTTCTTACGAGAATTAAGGTGCTTCCAGGTGCTCTTCTTGGATCTTTAGCTAATGGGGCAGATCAATCAAAAGAAAAATGATTTGATGGATATTTTTGTTGTTTTATTTTTAATGAATGTGAGACACTCGTATTCATTAAAATTAGAAAAATGATAAATAATTAATCACCTCAAATTACAAAATTTCCATATTTCTTAAGAAACTGACACTGTGTCCGCCAATAATAGCCACATCTAATATTTATGAAAATCTGGCTTTCTATAATGAGAAATTCAACAATTACCATGGTAATAACTCGGGCAGCAGGGATGAAATATATGGTAATAAAAGTGAGGCTCAAGTGGAGACAGCATGTGCAACATCAGAGCTCTCGGACCCAGGAACGCTTCCAAGCTCCGTAAGGTGAAGTATTCCTGTCCATCCGTAATGATTCAACTTAATGAGAAACTTGCCTTCCACAATGCAAGTCCCATTATTTTTCTTTTATAAGGATTTAGAATTTCTCAGTGTTTTATTAATGATTTCTCAAAGTCTATATCCTTCCCTGAACTGCCTTCTGTTCTTTTAAGTCCCATTACTTTTTATTTCATGCAGAGTTTTCTCCTTTTATTTTCTGAATTATATCTCAGTGGCCTTTTCCCTGCTCTGAACTATTTAGAGGGCAAAGTGCTCCATACCGATGGGCTCTAATACAAGTGAACAAGGTGATGGAAGGCTCCCAAGAGAAGTCCTAACATGACTCTTAGCCTTTGCTTTAGCATCTTCTTTGTATATTCCTTTCCTTGCTGGCTTTGAAAATTCTGAGACTTGGTACGAACCATAAGAACATAAAGGGAGACCACCAAGTCCAGTCGGAATGGGACTGATGGAACAGGGGACCAAACCGGACTCTCTGAATGTGGCTGACGGTGGAGGAGGACTGAGAAACCAAGGACAATGGCAATGAACATGAACTCTACAGCATGGACGGGCTCACTGTGAGCCTTGTCAGTTTGGTTGCTCACCTTCCTGGACTTAGGGGGAGCTGGGAGGACCTTGGACTTAACATAGTGAAGGGAACCCTGATGGCTCTTTGTCTTTGGAGAGGGGTGGAGTGGGGGTATGGGTGGAAGGGAGGGGAGAAAAGGGGAGGAGGAGGGGAGGAAATGGAAATCTTTAATAAAAAAATGAGAAGAAAAAAGAACATAAACCCGGAATCCTGCCACAGCGTTAAGTTCTCCACTTTAGTAAATTGGCTGACTTGTAATCCCATTAGGGGTGTGATCTTTAGCTTACGCTTACTGGCAAAGATCAAGTTTTATATTTAAGTGCTAAAAATTAATTTAAAATCCGAGTAGTAGGAGAGTAAAATGTTACATAAAGAAACAAACTATAAATATGTCTATTTTTTAGGAGTACACAGAATTCAGCTGAGCACAGACTTTTATGAAATACTTTTAAATTAACTATTTTAGAGGGTTTTTTTAAAGTCAGTTTCTGGCCATATTTTATAAGACAAGAACAGCAAAAGTGAAAAAGAAAATATACAGAATGAATATTTTTAGAAAAGGTTATTTAGATTTTAATATTTTATTTCACAACAAATCCTACTACTCATTATGATCATGTCACTGTTTACCCTTGAAATATGCATGTAGGGTGGATAAAAATACAATGGGCACAGATCAGCAACAAGATAAGAAAGAGCATTCCCGATGCCATCAAATTTTATGTGTGAGTCAAGTAGTTCTACCAAGATGATGTAAAACCTTGAGAAAACCCTCACACCAGCACCTACACACAGCCTATGTTAGTCTATTTCTGAGTTCAGTGTTTCTATTAGGTTCTAGCCTTACCAATGCTATATATGCACATGGACCACTGGGGGCAGATCAGACTGGGGTCAATGTTCTTAACTCATGTCCTTTCTCACCCCTCTGAACCTTCATGTCTAGTATATGAAAGTGAGTGTTCAAAAATATTTGTGACAAAGTAATGTTTGGATGTAATGGATAGACAGCCTTGGGGTATATCTCAGTAGTAGAATGTGTGTTTAGCAGGCATGGTTTTGAATATCAAGCATACAAAATATATAACTAATTTATAATGGAAATTTAGGTTTTGTGTTCTTGCATTTTATTAGCTAAAAATTATTTTTTTTAACTTTTGATGGGATTGGCTTTGTTATATTATTGTACTAGGAAAGATGACAAGCATAGTTAATTCCTAATTTCAATATAATGATATTAAGATTATAGAAAGTAAATAATTTTTGTGGCTCTAACTAATGAGCAACAGAAATGGACCTCATGTCTAAATTACCTAACTTCCTGGAGGACTTCTATGACAAGAACTTTGAAAAAAATTGAAGAAGACACCAAAAAGTGGAAAGATCTCCCATGATCTTGGGTAGAATTAACATAGGAGAAATGGCATTCTTACCAAAAGCAATCTACAGATTCATTGCAATGCCCATCAAAATCCCAGCAAAATTTTTCACAGACCTCAAAAAAAGGTCCTCAACTTCATATGAAAAAGCAAAAAAAAAAAAACAAAACAAAACAAAACAGAATAGTCAAAACAATCTGGTACAATAAAGGAACTTCTAGAGACAAAACTATCCCTGACTTCAAACTCTACTTCAAACTCTCTATAGTACTGAAAATGGCATCAAAATAGACAGGAGGACCGATGGAACCAAATTGAAGACCCAGATATTAATCCACACACCTACAAACACCTGAATTTTGACAAAGAAGCAAAAAATATCAAATGTAAAAAAGAAAGCATATTTAGGAAATGTTGCTGGCATAACTGGATATCAGCATGTAGAAAAATGAAAATAGACCCATATCTATCACCATGCACAAAACTCAAGTCCAAATGGATCAAAAACCTCAACATAAAGCCACATTGAACCTCATAGAACAGAAAGTGGGAAGTACACTTGAACACATTGGCACAGGCGACCACTTCCTAAATATAACCCCAGTAGCACAGATGCTGAGATAAACAGTTAATAAATGGGACCTCCTGAAACTGAAAAGTTTCTGTAAAGCAAAGGATATGGTCAAAAAGACAAAATGGCAGCCTACAGAATGGGAAAAGATCTTCACTAACCCCACATCAGACAGAGGTCTGATATCCAAAGTATACAAAGAACTCAAGAAATTAATCATCAAAAGGACAAATAATTTATTTAAAAAATGAAGTACAGACCTAAACAGAGAACTCTCAACAGAAGAATCTAAAATGGCTGAAAGATACTTAAAGAAATGCTCAACATCCTTAGCCATCAGAGAAATGCAAATCAAAACAACTCTCATATTCCATCTTACAACTGTAAGAATGGCCAAGATCAAAAACACTGATGACAACTTATGATGGAGGGGATGTGGGGTAAAGGGAACACTCCTGCATTGCTGGTGGGAGTGCAAGCTGGTACAGCCCCTTTGGATATCAGTATAGCGATTTCTCAGAAAATTAGGAAACAACCTTCCTCAAGACCCAGTGATACCACTTTTGGGTATATACCCAAAGGATGCTCAATCATACCACAGGAACATGAGCAAGCTCATAAAAAAGCCAAGAAGAACAAGTTAAGCCCCCTTTTGCCTCCCATTTCACTTACCCTGTGTAGAGATGTTTATGCCTTTTGTAGAATGCAACATTCTTGGTGCCATAAAGGAAGTAGCAACTAGATGCTCACCAAACACAAGCCTGCTAGTTCCTTGATCTTGGAGTTCTTAACCTACAAAAGCTTAAGAAATACATTTACTTTGCTCATAAATTTTCAATTCTGAAACATTTTGTAATAGCACAACCAGATTAAGACATATAAACAAATCATTTGTAAAGTACTGCTGCACAAATACTGTATTAATTTTCTTAATAAATTTGCTACTATGGAAATATTAAAATATCTAGAAAAATAATTCATTTTGAAGACCATGTGATTCTAAAAAATTACCCTGAGTCCCTTATATTAGAGCAATATTAAACTAGATTAATTACTAAGGTGTCTAGACATATCTGGAATTTCGTTAATTATACATACTCATTTTAGTGGATATATACTCTAATTTTTGCAATACTTTATTTAAAGATCTTCCTTCCATAGGTTCACCTGAAAACACTCTAAGAAACAAGTTTTCAGTGTTTTACCGCTCTTGACTCCTTTGCTTATATTAAAGCACACACATGTGCACACAAACAGAGAGAGAATTATTCATGTAGATAGCACTACTATTTGAAGTTTAGTTTAAACAAAGGCTTGCTTTATCCTGAGGTGAAATGGGAGAGAGCCATGCGGGATAATTTCCTGGTCTAGAGATTTCTACCTATCCAGTACTTCTTAGCTGATAATTTTTCTTTCAAAGATATCATGGTTTCCCCCTACATACATAATACAGTATTGCTAATTTTCATTGCTTGGCCATAGGAGAGTTCCAGCACTCATGTGTCCTCATTATCTGAAACATTTATCCTGTGTGCCAAACCTTCTTATCTTCCTTTCTCCAAACCTGGAAATCATTTTCTTCTTTTCATCTCTATTAGCTCAACTATGAAGAAGGCTTTGTTTTAACATTTTGCTTATATAGTGTATGAATGGATATGCATGCATCTGCCTCACTTGCCTTTACATGGATTCTGGGAATTTGATTCCTGGTCCTCTTGATGATGCTACAAGTACTCTACCCACGAGCAGTCTCCTAGCCGTAAGTTACCACTGATTAAATGTTTTCTTTTGAAGCTGTATTCACCGGGATATTCACCGACAACAATTTTCGTTGTTATCAATATACTGCTGGCCTTTTAAACTGGTTGATATCTAGATTTCAGTTTCCTTTTCAGAGCTAATCCTTCACAAACTCAGTGAGAATAAAATCTATTTTTCTGGTTATATATAGCTAATATGGAGAAGAGATAATCATATTTTTATATAGATACTTGACATGTGTTCTAAGTCCCATCACTGTATAATTGATTTAATTGTTTCCTCACACATATGACTTATTTCTATTGATATCTGCCTTATTGTTCTACCTAAGAGGGTGAATGGAGGTGAGCATTCTGAGATTTTTTTTTAATATAGGAAGACCTGTACTGAATCCTAGCTATTCAATTTTTTTCTCATTTTTTTATTTAAAATTTCCATCTCTTCCCCTCCTACCCCTTCCCTCCTCTCCCCTCCACCCATGCCCCCACTCCCTCCCTCTCCAGGCCAAAGAACCATCAGGGTTCCATTGGGCTATTCTATTTTTTAATCTTGCAACTTTTTCCTAGTCCTTTCTGCCCACTTCACTTTCTTCATCTGAAAAGAGATGTAGTTACACTCCCTGCCTCTTGAAATTTTCTTGTCAAATAAGAAGGCCAAAGAATCTAGCGAAATAACTGCACGTGTCATGGAAATACCATGTGTCATGGAAATACCATGTGTCATGACCATTGCTCTCTATTATTAGCAACCATGACTGGACAACAAACCGAAAGTTTAGTGGAGGCAGGAACACCTAGAACAGCCCTGGAACGTCTCCAGTCTGTCTGAACACAAGGCTCACAAATGGAAGCACACCCTCTGCCATCGACTTGGAAGGATGGAGTGTGGAGCTCACACCATCCTCCATCATTACACAGTCTACAATTACTGTTTGTCCCTCACCCGGGGCTCTGACCACAGCAATCTTATACATCTACACCATCTGTAAGAGCTGAAGGTTCTATCTTTTTAGTGTGTGAGTAAGGAAAAGCTTTTAAAGGTGTCTTCAACCCTCTGGTAAGGATGTGAGAGATTACATAAATAGGGAGGATAGAAAGGCGCTGAGAAGGGAAAGGTTGCACACTTGACATAAAATTTACAAATTCTGATTTCCAATGGAGCAAGCACTGATCATGCAAATACATGAAAATAAACACAAGCATGTGCAGTGTTCATGTAAATACCTGCAAATAATAACTGTTTTCCTATTTTATTCATAAATATGTCCCTTCCAAATATTTTGGCAGAAAATCATTTGCATTAAAGCTCAAATAAACTATAGCACATGTGTCTGAACCATAAAAGTATTCTTTGCATGTAGATAGACTGCAGTGATTATTGCTACATAACTTAAAATCACATCTTGGAAAATTATCGTTTACTGGGTTCTCTGGACAGTACTTACTTCTCATTAAACAAATGATGGAAAGGTCTACAAGCTCCATGAATAGAGATCATGCTTTATCTTTTCCATCCCTGAATCTCTAGTACCAAGCTCACTATTTCAAATTAAATTGTTTAGGGTAGACCTTGATTAAATATATAAATGCCTTTTAATTTAAAGATACGTAGTGTTTTCATTATATTCCTCATGTTGATGAACTCACCTGAGCTTCCTACAAAGTGCATGAACTTTCCTCTTTATTTAAGTTTGAGTATTTTATGGTTGGTCAAGTTCTTTTATAATAATATACTAAGACAGAATCAAGGCTTCTCAGAACTACTTCCCCAAACCCACAAAAATATGAAGTTCAACTTACCATGCCGCTCTAATAAGGACATGGATTGTCCTTATAATCCTTATAATCAGTTTTGCCGGTAGACTAAAGTGTTCTGGACTTTTCCTTGAGGGAGTACATACACAAGACAGTGAGATGAGAGGGTACTGGCCACTGTATTCTGTTATAATGCAGCCTTATTTATCATGCTAATCGCAGGAAAACAAGTGCTATCTCTATTCTCTACCTTCTCTCCATCAATCACTGTCCAGTGTGAAATATCATGGTGAGAGATATAATCTTCCTCACCAGTGACAGCATCTTCAAAATCTATGGGAGAACAAAATATCCCTGCCATATCTCTAAGGCATATCATGTAACTATACCAATTATACAGGATAGAAGTAGGGATAAGCAATGTTATTTGCCAAGTTTAAAACTTTGTGATGATGATAATGGAATGACAATATGTAGTTGCTAAGAGTTCTTACGTTTTATTCTTGAAGCAAACACACCAATACACATGTCCACACACACACACACACACTACCACACAGGTGCACACAAACACACACATACACACACACACACTACCACACAGGTGCACACACACACACACACACACACACACACACTACCACACAGGTGCACACACACACACACACACTACCACACAGGTGCATGCAAGCACATGCATACACACACATGCACACATGTGCACATATACATGCATGCACACACCCATATACATGTACATGAAATTTTTAAGCCATGAATAATATTATGTATTTTCCTCAAATTGAAATTTTTGAATTGTCCAAAAATTTGAAAATTTCACATAGATGTAGAAGTTTTCAGCATCTCTAATTTCTGTAGAACCTGTTTCCATTTTTGGCATGCTCCTTGGCATACAAATCTAAATGGAACCACAAGCATATGTCATATCATTTCAAGAAAAGAAGCAATTTGTCAATAATTGATGATCCATGAAAATAAAACTAGCTTTAACACTGGATAAGTAAAAGATAGGTGAACTTTAGGGCACTTAGTCATGTATCGTAAATAAAATTGCATGAATTGGTTTTCTCCTCAAAATGAAACACTCAGTCCACTAGAATAGTGAGCAGTCCTTCCAGGTGGCATTAAATATCTCAACACTTTTCCCAACATGCCAAGAAATGATATTGCATCTGTCTGATCTGACATTCTGGTCAGAAACTTAATTTTCTGGGATATTAGATCTTTATTTGCTTGGAGAAATCATTTTCCGTAATGCATTTACGTCTTAAAATGTGCATCTAGCCCCACTGAAGACTAGCTAAAAACACTGATATAATGTTTTTCTTAGAATTGTCTAGAGTTATGGATGAGATTATTTTAATTCTCTGAGGAGATGACAGATTACCTTCATTGCTCTCCCTCACAGTCAGCTTGTTCTGAGTGGAATGAATGGATGCAATTGATTCTTCATCATTTAAGTTACCTTTTCTATCTATAAAGGCAAAAATAAGCAACTGCATATTTCTAAAGTTCTCCATGGGTGGATTTTTAAATAGGTGGCAGTTCTAAGAATAATTATAAGATGATTTTAAAAGCAAATTCCAACATGAATAGGGGAGGGGTTCACGAGGCCCATCTTCTGATATAGAGCTATTAGCAATAAGGAGAAGCTATGGAAGGGAGAATCTATTTCGTTTGGGAACATGGTCTTTAGAAGGCTGCCCATGCTCCACTGGATGGCCCCACACCTATGTGCATACAGGAAATACAGACTGGACACAGTAGGTTGTTTCTTTTAAGACATCAAGGTTCAAGAATATGTTGAGGATCTTGGGGAAGAAAGGAGGAAGGGTGTATGAAAGAAACCCTGTCTCAAACAAACAAACAAACAACAACAAAAGAGATAGGTAATAGATTTTTAAGAAAGCCCTTTATGATTTGGCAACCCACTGACTAGAGATTATACCCTCAACTCTCAGGAAACTCAGGACAAGTATAATGGGACTATACACAGAAACACAGCAAATTCTAGTCTATGAGGAAGAAGCTGAATCAGAATCTGACAGCATTTGGCGAGGTAGAGACATGGCTGCAAGGTACACTGATAGATTCAAAGTGGTTCATAAATATTGGGGACAGCACAGAGGCAAAGTCCACATTAATAACCCCATGAAGATGAGACCAGAATTTATAAACCAAGCTTATGGAAGGCTGCTGGAGACAGGGCCATCATTCAGAACTAGACCAGTATGATTAGTAACTGTGATTGGACCTGCGAAGGATTTCCCACTTCTGGGACCAGCATCCTTAACTCTATTTTCAAGATCAGCTCAAAGGCAAAAAAAAAATGTTCACAACTTGACCCCTCATGCACTACCAGGAGACACAACTAATATCTTAGACCCAGCTTCAAAAGGAACATACGGTGGTGTGACTGTCATCTGGAAGCTCAGGAAGGAACATCAGGAGACGTGAGGTTAAAACCAGCAAGACTACATTCATACTCTATAGCCCCATCCAGTCCACTTCCCCTCGTATGTATCCCTCCTTGATTTAATATCCAATGCCAGAGTGGCATGCCACCGTGGTTCTACTCCATAGCTGTCCTTTACCTGGACGACCACAGTTTATCAAACAAAAAGCCGCAAACACTGCTAAGGTTGTGAAGAAAAATAAATATTATACACCTCTGGCAGGAATGTAAACTGGTATTGCCACAATGGAAGGCAGTGTAGATCTTTTTCAAGAATAGAATTTCCATGTGAGCCAGCTAGTCTACTCCCGAGAATCTAAAGGATTCTGCGTCAACCTGCCACGGGGATATTTTCACATCCATGTTTACCTATGCACACTATTCTCAACAGCTGAGAAACAGAAACAGTGTAGAAACCAATCACCAGATAAATGGATAAAGAAAATGTGGTATATATCCAAAATGGAGTTTTGTCCATACTCCAAGAAAAAAAATCAGCTGCAGGCAATTTAGGAAAATGGATGGAACTGGAGATAATTAAACAAAACAAACTAGATATAGAAAGACAAATACTGCATAATCAAAGACTAGATGTGTGTGCATGTGTGTGTGTGTGTGTGTGTGTGTGTGTGTGTATGTGTGTGTAGTACAAGCAAGTAGAATGGTAACTATAAAAGGGAAGGTATGAATTTTTGAAAAGAAAGGGGGATTAGGGAATGAGAAGGAAATAAAATACATGTTAAATAAAAGCAAAAGGAGGGATTATTTGTCTGATAGAAGCAGACTAACAAAAGAAGCACAGAGTGAAATCTGCTTAATAAAGTCAAATACAATGGCACATGTGTTTGAGAAATGCCATAATGAGATCCATTAAGCTTTTTATATTAACTTAAAATTTTAAAATATGAATTGTGTATAACAAAAAGTCACTTCTGATATATACATGTCTACAGCATAACTTGGACAAAATGACCTGAACTTTTAGGTTAACTGCATAGCCTATCCTAGCTCTGGGTTAGCTTCATTTTATTTTGTTTGTTGTTTTTGCCAAATCTGACTGCCAAATGCAGTCCTGCCAAACAAGAGATGTTCCATCGATTCCTCTTAAATACACAATGGTGCTTTTCATAATTCCACCTCATGGTTTGGTATCGTGGACCCACCAACCTACAGATATCACAGAGTCCAGGTTCAGTTCTATACGTAAACTCAATGTCGGTAATAATTTAAAAGAAAGTAACTATGTTGTCTGTATTTCCTCAGTGTCTTTTGGTTTTAAAGGTCAGAACAGAACTTGCTCTTTTTAAAAATAAACTGACTAATTAAGCCATTAAACTGTAGCTTTGGATGAACTAGGAAGCACCAGGAGGAGAATGCTTAGCTGGTTTGAGGAAAGAACCCAAGATTTGCAGGAGCATTCTTTCTTGTGTTCTGAAATCAGAGTCCTCTTTCTCTGTCATGAGTATGGAGGGTTCAGAGGGAGACAACACAACTGTTTGTAGCACTGTTGCCTGCAGGAGAGCAGCGCTTGTTCCCTCCCTCACCCTGTGTCTTACTCTTTGCAGTCTTCCAGCTGCTAATTAAGACAAAGGGCAATGCTATATCCTTGAGCAACCCACTAGTGCCCTTTCCCAGTCTGGGATGTGACAGACAGCACGCTTAAAGGATGCTTTTTGGTGTGTTCTTTATATAACTTGATAGACTAATCAAGTGCAAGCTGAGCAGACTGAAAGGAAGAATTATTTCACACCCTGCTGCTGCTACTGCAAAGTGTAGAGAGGATCTTGGAGTGATTCCTTAATGTTTCCCCTCTAGACTGGCATACAGAATGCAACCGAGCAAGCATTAGGATTCACGATGCCATCTGTCTGTTGAAAAGAGAGCCTAATCCATTAGACACTGAGACAGATAGATAGATAAATACTTTTTGCTTAGTTTCCTATATTTCGTGTGTGTGTGTGTGTGTGTGTGTGTGTGTGTGTGTGTGTGTGTGTCTTAAGCCATTCTCTGTTGAAGTGAAACTAAGATGTTGAGCAACAGGGAAAGTAATGGGGTCTGATTTTCTTTTCCAGTGAAGGAAATGTTCTACTTTGATAGTGATCTGAAAGTTCCCAATAACCAAAAAATACTATATGTTGCTTAAAAGACAAAAATTTTTAATAATTAAGTCTGTAAAAAAAACATATGGGTGCCCGTATTAGCCTGCTTTTCTTTATTAACCCAAAACAGGTAAGAACCAGTCTACTTAGAAAGAAATGTACTTCCTTCAGTGAATATCTATGGAGGGCCAAAGTTCAAACAGTAGGGGGCAGACTGTACTGAATGCTAGCCTATGGTGGTGTCATTTTATAGTGTGACTAGCCATGGGAAAAGAAAGCACTTGAGGACAAGGATGGATAACCAAGATTATATAGAAACATTGGGACGGCTTTGGCTTGCCAATAGCCCCTTTAGCTATTAAGGCCTCACTGTCTTAAGAGAGCTCCATCAAGCCTCTGATGACCTGAGACCCATCCCATAATCATTCTATCACCTCCCAACAGCTCCACCCTGAAAACCTGGTCTTTAACCACACTGGATACTAAGGACACTCAGATCACGCCAGAATACAACAAAGCCTTACAATAGACAAAGTTCTTCCAAAGACCAGCTGCAACTCTGAAGGGGTATAGGTTTCTACAGCCTAATTCTTCCTTTTACCACTTTAAATAACCAAGTAAAACACAGAAAACAAAATGAACCAAAGGGAGTTTGTAGTAAAAATAATTACCTGAGAATTTTGTCCTACGCTCCAGTTTAATTTCCGAAGACAAACATCTTAGATGATGTGTCCATGCATATTGCATTTGTTTATACATACCTAATGTTATATATTTCAGATTATGCAGATGAAAAAAATTATAATTACTTCTTACCTAACCCTTTCTCAGGGTCCATGACTGTCAACTCTATCTTTGTGAGCCACTACAGGCCCTGCTGAGTGGATTCTGTGGCCAGTATTCTTGTAGTATCCTCAATGCCTCTGGCTAAATAAGTGGTAACATCTTTACATTAAATAGGTGTATACATGATATGGTGTCATTTACTTCTTCCTTTTTATGGCCTTATAGTTTCCCTTGTGGAGTTTCTTGTAAAACACGCCAAAATAACCATTAACCAAGTTAGACCAAGGGAGGAACCATCGACAAGTTACCAGTGACCCACAACTGGTAATATAGGGCCACAGTCAGGGAATCAGAATGGGGACAGTAACTGACTCCACTGCTAAATCCCTGGTCATCCATTTTCCCCTCCCAGACTGGAGGAAGAGGGGAGTAATTTTTTTAATTGCTCTAGCGGGTATGTGTGTGATGGGATTCTCTAATGAGGCAAACAGGAACATACCAGACCGAATGCAGATAAAACACCCTTGCTGCTCAAACATAACGCTGGCGTCACTCCCGAGGATGTCAGCCCGTGTAGAAAACACTCTCCATTGTCTCCGTTTCTCTCATTTTCATCTCGCTTCTCATGGCACTGACTACATCTGGATCCCTTATTACCTCAAACTGTCGTCCACGTGGAAGCCACACCTCTGATCTCTCTGCACTCTCGTGGCCCCATCTCTGCTTAGATTTTCAGCTTCCTACTCTCGCTCTTGTAAGTGTTTCCTAGACTCTGAAGGCTCATTCCTCTCTACTGCCACGGCTCTGGATGTGTCCGGTAAAATAACTAACTCCAAAACTTGTACGGGTGTACTTCACCCTTTCATCACCTTGATTTCTTATCCTCCTTCCCCTCTCTCTCCTTTTATTGAAAAATACTTTTTCTCATATGATATATCCTAACCTTGAAAGATAAATATGACCTGTGTTTTATTGAGTCATTATCAGAGAGGATTCCTCTTGTAGCAGATGGGAATAAACACAGGGACCTGCAGTCATGAGAGAGAGAGAGAGAGAGAGAGAGAGAGAGAGAGAGAGAGAGAGAGAGAGAGGAGAGAGAGGAGAGAGAGGGGGAGAGAGAGCTTGGAACACACTTCTCTAAATTGGATGTCATCAAATCATTCCCCCTCAGAACTCGTGGAACCTCATGAAAATGGAGGTGAAGAAAATGTAAGAGCCAGAGGGATGGAGGACACCAAGAGATCAAGGCCCTCTAAATCACCTGGTCAAAGTTCATATGAACTCACAAAGACTGAATCAGCAAGCACAGGGCTTACACAGATCTGCACCAGGTCCTCTGTGTTTCTATTATGGCTTCCAGTGTGAATAAATGATTCTCTGAGTCTTGTTCCTCCTCTTGGGGCCCTGTAGTGATATTTCATTTGTATTCCAATAAACAAAGCTTACCTGAAGATCAGAACGCAAAAGAGCCACACTAGTCAGCCATACAGGCCAGGCAGTGGTGGCACACACCTTTAATCTCAGCAGTCACACTAGTTAGACATAGATCCTGGGTGGTGATACACACCTTTAATCCCAGTACTAGAGAGGAATATAAGGCCAAATGAGACAAGAACACACTCTCTCTCTCTCTCTCTCTCTCTCTCTCTCTCTCTCTCTCTCTCTCTCTCTCTCTCTCTTTCTCTCTCTGAAGATTTCATAGAGGTAAGAGCTCTCTAATGGTTTGCTGCTTTGCTTCTCTGATCTTCAGGTTGAACCCCAATATCTGTCTGGGGGGCGGTTATTATTTGTGCACAGGGCTCTTTTCCTCCTATTGGTTTGCCCTTTCCAACTTTGATGTGATGGGTTTTGTTTTCTCTTTTTATATTTTATTTTGTTATAATTTGTTGTTATCTATTAGAATATATATCATATGAGAACAGAATTTATTTTTTAATAAAATGGGGAAAATAAAATTCTTTTAAAAAGAAAATACATTCTTTTCTCATATAATATATCCTGATAACAGTTCCCCTCTCTCTGCTCCTCCCAGTTCCTCCCCACTGCCCCTCCCATCCAGATACACCCCTGTTCTGTCTCTCATTAGAAAACAAACAGACTTACATGGAATAATAATAAAATAACATAACATAAAACTAATATGTTGGAATAGGAGAAAAAAACAAAATGAAAATAGCCAAGAAAAGGCACAAGAAACAGTGACTCAGAGATCCACTTATTCATACACTCAGGAATCCCATACAATGCTAAAATGAATGCCATAAATATATATAAAAAGAACCTATAGAATAAATACATATATACATATATATGATAAATTCTTTTTTTAAAAGGGAGGTGAGAAACCCTGACACATTATGAGACAAGAAACCTCCACAGATGCCATTGAGGTTATTCTGTGTTGATCATATAGCACTGGGCATGAGGAAGCCCCAACTGGACATCTCATGTCACCAAATGAAGCTTCCATTACCAGGATCAGGCTACATTTAATAGAGTTGTTGGCCAAAAGAGTCCCATGGGAATCCCTAAGCAAACCATATTGCTGCCCAGACAATAGGTTGCTCTCCCTAAACTGAGGACAAGGCCATTTCTGAAGTCAACACCTACACAACTCATTGAACATAAATAAGTCAAGCTGGTACCTACATAGAGCCTTCACCCCTACATGCTAATATCTTTGGTGTAGGAAGGCGCTCTACCTGCTACCAAAGGAAAAACATGAATGCCAAACGAAGCATTTGATCTACAATGTTGTGCTACCTGCAAGACACACTAGAGGGCAGTGACACAATGTTTGGGGGGGAGTAACTAAGCACTATCTGATTTGACTTAAGGTCAACTTCACAAGCTAGACCCCAAGCCCGACTCTGCCTGGATGACCAAGAACCTGAGATTAGATAGCTAGCCCAGGAACCTTGGGTAAAATCAACTACTACTAAAATAAAGGCACAGTAAAATTACACCTCATGACATTCTGCTATACTTACAGATCAGTGTTTGCTCAGCTATCATCAGAGAAGTTTCCTCCTACAGATGTAGGAAACAAAAACAAAGACCCGCAGTCAGACGGGATGCAGAGAAGGAGATACCTTGGCATCCATTTCCTCATGGGCCAAGGAATCCTGGTGCAAGAGGAGGCAGTCTGTACAAACCAAAAAGGGTGGAGGACTCCAAGGAAACAAGGCTTCCTAAATCAACAAGATTGATGCTCATATGAACTCACAGAGATCGAGGCAGCATGCCCAGGCCCTGCACAGGTATATACCAGATGGGGTCCGAGGGCTAAAGGCGAAGTGGACACATGCTCCCTCCCCTACACAGAAGCTGTCCCCAATGGATAGCCACTTGCAAATGAAGAATTGGTTTTCTTCAAGAGAGTCTCACTGGAGAAACAAACCATTCTTTTCTGTTCTCTCGTTTCTCTGTGGTTGATCAGACATCTCTACCACCTGGTTTCTCGTTTGGCAAGGTTCCTACTAGTTTGTCTCTCAGATCTTTCCATTGTATCTACGAGACTAGGCATTTCCCATATTAAACCCAGCTAGAAATGTTGACAGTATTTGATTTGCATTAGATATAATAACCTTGGTAAAACAATTATCCAAAGTCATTGTCATTGACAAAGTTTGGAATGTTTTCTTTTAAATTGTTTGAACACCGCTTTTCCTTTTGAATAGTTTTTGTGACAAGAAGTCTGTGGCTTCCCCTGGCTTAGGTTTGCCTGCTCTGCAGATAAGCTGTAGAATAGGCCTGCTGTGGTGGAGTATACCTTAAATCCCCACAGTAAGGAGGAAGACCCAGGTAAATCTCTGTGAATTCAAAGGCAGTCTGGTGTACATAATGAATTCCATTCCGGGCTAACCAAAGGCCTCACAGTAAGACCCTAGCTCACAAAATATTAAATATGAGATAATAAATTATATTAGAATCAACGAGGCAGTGGTGGTGCACGCCTTTAATCCCAGCACTTGGGAGGCAGAGGTAGATGGATCTCTGTGAGTTTGAGGTCAGCCTGGTCTATAGAGTGAGTTCCAGTACAGGCTCCAAAAGCTACAGAGAAGCCCTGTCTTGAAAATATATATATATATATTAGAATCTTGCAGAGAAACAGAATTAATCGACTCTGTGTGTATGTATAGATGCATGGAGAGAGGAAGGAGGGAGAGGGGAGAAAAGAGCAGAAGGAGATAAAACAGGAGAGGGATGGAAGACAGAAATTTTTTTCATTTTTTTTATTTTATTTTTTTCATAGTCTTTTTTTTATTTAAAAAATTTCCATCTCCTCCCCTCTTCCTCCCCCTTCCCTCCCCTCCCCTCCCCCCATACCTCCCTCTCTCCCTCACATGACTAAACATTTTATGCATTGCAGGTGAAAAGCAAATTATCCCAAGAAGCCACATGCATTCATACCCAAGCAACTTGTTATAGATTACCCATGTGGCAAGCAAGGTGTTTCTGTCAGGTCTTTTACTGGCAGGGTGCATTTTGCAGTTACAATAAAAAGGCCAATTACTTTATTACTTATCTTGAAAGCTAATCTTACAAGGAGTCTTAAAGGAATCACAAATGTAAACTTTTATATATGAAAAAGAATCAATCAACTCTACTTTAAATCTTTATGGTACATATCCATTTATTAATAATGTTTTTACATCAGGAGATTGATGACATTGGTCATTATCCAAACCTAGAAAGGAGAGTATATCGTTCAATAATATGTGGTCTGCTTTGTCCTTGTTCCTGACTTTAAAGAGTTTCATATTCAGCTATGTGCCTTTCTAAAACTTTAGATTGACTTCTTGGGTTTCTCACCTCAAAGGTATCTAACAAAAACATCTTAGTCCAACTTTGTTATTTTCAAAGCTTTGTTTCAGCTGCAATGCACTCCAAGGCCTGTAAACACACCTCCCGACATTAAGGTTAAAAGAATTTAAACTAGCTGGGCTTGAGACTCAGCTGTGAGTCATGAACTTGAGCTACAATCCACACAGCTCCTTAGGTGAGATTCACAGCCTCTGGCTGTGAAATATATTTTTGTATTTATTTTTACTTATCAAAACTCTGTATAAGCCATCATTACTATTAACAAATTAGACAGTGTAGCTTAGGGAGGAGTCATCCTCTTAATAACCCACAGGTAAAATACCCAGTAGAATGGGATGTTTCCAAGAGATAAACATATTATATTACAGGCAGTGGAGATCTCCCCATGTCCACTCACACCATGCTAGACACCAGAGAAAGAAAACTGCAGAAAACATGTAAAGGCACAGCAGAAGCAAAAGACATTCCAGAGTCTGTAGTCTCAGATTCACTAAGCTTCGACAGTTCAAAGCTCATCAGAAGTAAGAGGGTGGAGCCTTGCATGCATCTAGAGGAAGAGTTTTAGACAAACAAATAGCAAAATCCAAGTCCAGAGACCAGGGTTGCCTGACCTGGGAAATGAATAAGAAGAACAGCGTGGCTGGCATGGAGCCTAGGAGAATCACAGAGGATAAAATCAGAGATGATGCCAGATCCATAGTTAGCAGTGAGAACTGAAACCTCCGTGGGAGCCCTCGGATGATTTCGTGAAGACAGAAGCTGTAGTACAACTTCTGTATTACACGGACTATGCTGGGGACATCTAGGGAGTGGTCTGGAAAGGGAGACATTGGATTTGTAGCAAGACAAGATTACGGACAAAAGCATAAGCAAACAGTGATGGTGCCTTAGCCAACAGTGGTAGAGCACATGCGCTAGAAATCAATTTTCTAATTTTTTATATAAATTAGTTACATCTGCCATGACTTATTGACAAGATAGCTGTAGAATGTGACAGAAATGTCCAAGGTTTAGCTTCAATGAGTAGAGGTTGAGATTCAGGTGAAATGGGTTTGACTTGGGAAACCATGACCAACACCAGGCATTCTATTTGAAATACACGCTAAGGATTCAAGCAGAAGCGATGGTAGCCATTTAAACACACGAATTTAAACGTCAGAAGAACTGAAGAAGCTAGAGGTTTAAATGTAATATCGCCGTAAAAAAATGGATGGCCTGTAAAACCAAGAATGAGCAGAAATAGAAAAGAAAATTCGAGAGTTGAAGTTGATTCCTGGAACTCCAACACGTTAAAGGATGAGAGATGAAGAATCAGTGAAGGACCAGAGCAGAAGAGGTAGGGAGAGCTAATGTGTGATGCTGTGACATCTGACTAGACACTGCGTGCTCGCTGTGCCTAGTTAAACACACACGACAAGACTTGGCATTAGCCGATGGTTTTCATAATACAGACAACAGAAGCAACGGCTATTCCATGACAATGGATGTCTAACCGCCATACATTTAATGGCAAAGCAGTAAATGCAAACTTGGTGCAGTTTTAGGACAAAATAGAAAATCTCCTCTTTTATGTCTTCTATTCAGAATTCTGCTGGAGGTTCTGAGTGATTAAACCAGAAAGAAAGTAATATAATTTAAAAGAAAAAGAAAAACTGTTTTTAACGCTTATATGATGGTAATAAATAAAATAGTCTATCCAAAACATTTTGAGCAGATCTGGTGGCTAACGAGACTACATAACCTCAGGGATTGGGAGGCTAAGGCAGGAGCATTGCAGGTTTGAAACCAGCTGGATCTACAAAGAAAAATTTTTGCCACCCTGAGGTTCACAGCATGACTGTGTCTCAAAAGAAACAAAACAAAACAACAACACAAAAGGAACTATTTAGAAAGATTTAAACCTTTGAAATGTTGGCCACTTCAATTATGCTGTCCTGCCATGGTGCTCATATTCACACCATCCCTATTATCTATTTCTAATGAGTTATATGCTTGTACAAAATGATGAAAGGGGACTTGGTACACAATGGGTAGTGGTTTCTGAGGCCTGGCAATGCCTGCAACAGCTGATTCCTATCGCCCGATGTACCATCAGTGAAGCACACTGAGAAAAGCTGCTTGCAACTGACCATTGCAAACTGTGTGGGTGTACAAGCATACCGCTGTGAATCAGTTCAAATACCGAATGCAGAAAGCCAAAAAAGAAGAGAAAAAGCATATTGACAGAAGCTACGAAATCTATAATGTATATTTTAAAATTTTAACAATATATATAATGGCAAGCTAAGATCATTTTTTAAAGGTTTTAAGAAAAAAACCAAGCTCTTCAAAAACTATAATTAATTATTAAGAAGTGTCAACACAGTCAATACCACTTCACCCCCAAGTAATCTATAATTTCAGAAAAAAAAATTTAATCAACTCCTAATAGGGAAAGGAGTGACCAGAAATAGGACGGTTTTAAATAATGAGGTGGGAAATTTGGACTGTTAAAAACCAACAAAACAAAAAACATTAAGAAATAAATAGGCAGAGTGGGGACAAACCTGTAATTGCAGCATTAGGGAATCTGAGACAGGAAGATCAAAGGGTACAGCCCAGTCTAGAACACATAGGCAACTCTATTTCAATAAAAGTAAAAGTGAACAAATCAGCAAAATATTTGATTTGGGGTCAGGATGAACAAATGGAGCAAGAAAACTACAGAAGGCACCCATTAACAGGCACCTGTGTTTCTAAAAGCTTTTATATATATGAGACGTGATGTTACATATCACTGTGCAAACAGTGGCTTTACATTAAGAGCTCTGAGCTGATTGTATTTTACCATCAGAAATATAAATAAACACTTAATTTTTGTGAGACAAAAAAATTCCCCCAAAATAACAAATTGAAATGCACTTTCAAACTATATCCGTAATTATCTCATGTTTATAAAGCATTCTTAATAGACTAAACCAAATAGATGGTTGTGTTGGTTACTTCTATTTTATCTTGACTAGTGTCCTTTGGGCAGAAGGACTCACAATTGAGACAGTACCTCCATAGAAAAGCCGGTAGGGAATTTTCTTGATTAGTGATTGATGTGGGAGGGCCCAACGCACTGTAAGCAGTACCACTTCTGAGCAGGCGGGTGGTTCTGGATGGAATAAGAAAACAGGCAGAGTAAGGTGTGGCAGCACATGCCTTTAATCCCAGCACTCAGGTGGCAGAAGCAGGTGGGTCTCTGTGAATTCTAAATCATTCTCATTGACAAAATGAGTTCCAAGACAGAGCTGCTACACAGACAAACCCTGTCTTGAAAAACCAAAAAGAAGAGAGAAAAGAGAGAGAAGAGAGAGACAGGAGAGAGAGGGAGGGATGGAGGGAAGGACAGAGGGAAGGAAGGAGGGAGGGAGAGAGAAAGAACAAGTAAAGAAAATCATGGGACGCAAGGCAGTAAGCCATGTTCCTCCATGGCCTCTGCTTCAGCTACTGCCTCTGGGTCCTTTCCTTGAATTCCTACCCTGACTTCCTCAGTCATGGCACATGTCATGAGAGTTGTAAGATAACATAAGCCCTTTCCTCTCTGCCTTGCTTCAGGTCATGATTTTTGTTGTCTGTTTGTTTTAATCACAATAGAAAACTAACTACAATAGTCTAAATTAATAAAGAAAATGTGTAATTAATGAACAAAGAAACCATTTTAATTTAAAACCCCAAATGTATTCAAAAAATTTAAATGCATTAATAATTTTAATTTTTTTTCTTTGAGACAAGGTTTCTCTGTAACTTTGGAGCCTGTCCTGGAACTAGCTTTTGTAGACCAGGCTGACCTCGAACTCACAGAGATCTTCCTGCCTCTGCCTCCCGAGTGCTGGGATAAAAAGCATCCACCACCACCACCTGGCTATAATTTTAAATTTTTATGTTAATAAAATATTATCTTCCCATAGCAAAGTGGAAACAAGTTAAACTGCTGATTTTTATAAAAGATTTGGCAATTTTTTTTCCTATATTTCTTGATATGAAAATGAGAAATGTCAAACATATTTTCTTATAGATGTCCATGTCTTTCCAAAAGATCTTTACTGTTATTTCTCCCTCCCCATACCCATCGTCCACCTTAACCTTGAAACCACCATCCCAATTTAATCCTTCCTGTTCCATAATCCCCCCTTCAACCCTTTGTACCAATGCATTCATCACCACTTCTTAAAAGCTCTTCCCCATGGCCCTTTAGTCATCCTGTGCTCTAGGGATTTTCCAAATGAAACACACAAATCTAAAGATGAAAAGCTGACATCCACAGATGAACGCACACATACGATGTTTGTCTTTCTGGATCTGGATTACCTCACCCAGTCTGCTCCATTCATTTACCTGAAAATTTCATAATTTCATTTTTCTCAATGGCTGAGCATTGCTTTACTCTACAAATATAATACATTTCTACTATCTGCTTATCAGCTGATAAACATCTAGGCTGTTTCCATTTCCTGGCTATTCTGAGTAGAGCAGTAATGAACATGAATAAGCAAGTATCGCCAGGGTAGACTGTAGAGTCATTTGGGTTTATGCCCAAGAGTAATGTAACTGGTAGACCATATGATAGTTCTTTTTAACTGTGTTAGAAGTTGGTAACAGATAGATGATAGATAGGTGGATGATAGGTAGACAGATAGATAGATAGATAGATAGATAGATAGATAGATAGATAGATAGATAGATAGATCTTAGTAACGGGTTACTCCTTTTGGAGTTGAGACCAGATAGACTCTCCCAAAATATTGTGCTATTGCTATTGCTCCTTATTACCTCCTAGAACTTGGTAGTAAGACCCTATTACTGAAGAAACCATGTTCTTGAGTCACAGAACATAATGAAATCTAGCTGACCTGGAAGCCTCATCCCTACTGAAAAGTGTAATGACAGCTACTATAAGAGAAAAGAAATCATTTGTCATGCCCAGCTGTGGACCCTGAGAGCTATAACAATGACTCGCCTGCCAAGATACACCAGCTGGCATAATAGTAATATGAACATCATACAAACAAACAACAACTTTCTGAATGGATTTAAGTCCGACACCATAAGATGAAATCCTTATGTGCCAATATTTTTGGCCAATAACTTAAAACTAGACAGGTCATAGCCCACCCCCCCCTCAGATGAGAACTTACTACTATCATCCTGCTAAATGGACATAGTAATAAATAGACTCCTAATGACTAATCGTTACACCCACACGTCAGTGTCTCTCTCTCTCTCAGCCTTCATCTGAGAAGTTTCCATTTCCATTACATGGTAATTAACACAGAGATATACAATGGACCAAAAAGAAAATGAAAGACTATAGAATGTTCAGCCCTAATGGGAACGTCTAGATGGCACCCCAGCTCTCAAGGCTCAAAGAACATTGTGGAAGCGAGAACAGAAAGAGTGTGGGAACCATGGGCAGTGATAACCACAAGAAGTATCTTCTGGACACAGCAGCAGCTGCATGTGTAAACTCACGGAATTGTGATGGCGTGTGCAAGACTTGTGCAACCCCAAACCAGATAAAATGCCTGCATAGAGGGGATTGGGCACATAATACCACCCAGTAGTGAGGCCACCAACAACTGTAGCTTCTGGGAGGAGAGACAGTTTTCTTTGAGGTTGTTAAGTTGACTCTCTCAAGTGTAAGAACACATATCCAAGAATATTTAATCTGTAGAAATTTGTCTTTAATGGTTAACAAGAAAAAAAAGTTGGGTAGGTAGGGAATAATCTTAGAAGAGTTGAGTGAGGGAATAAATATTATTAAAACACACTACACAAAACTCAAAACTCTCAAAAAATTACTAAAAAGAGGAAAAGGTGGAGTGATATTTTCAGCTAACTGAAAGGTCTTTACATATATGTGTATATGTGTGTATATATATATACATATGTTATTGGGGGGTGGGACAGAATTTCTTTGTGTAACCTTAGCTGTCCTGGAAATAGCTCTGTAGACCAGACTGGTTTCAAACTCACAGAGATCCTCCTGCCTCTGCCTCCTGAGTCCTGGGATTAAAGGCGTGCACCCCCATCTCCCAGCATTATATTTTTAAAAGAAAACAAAGAGAGGAACAAAATTGTATCCATTATTACATATTTTAGGAATCCCTCCCAAAAAGTCGTGTGTATTTAATTTGTAAAAAGATTGTCTGAGAGGAATCTACCGAAGTGATTGTGTGAACTGTGCTTTCTTATTTATATTTTTCTGTGTTTTCTTTGTTTTGAAATAGCATAATCATATACTAAAATATATCAGAATAATGAAACCAAGTAGACAAGTTCCTCGTGGTCTCACAATGTATTCAGTCAATGACAGCAGTATTTTTAATGTATGTTTTCTATTTTGGCGCTTCTGCACTGAGCATACTATTACTCCTGTGGGAATGGTGAATGAAGTATATCCCCACCGGAACTCAGTTGTCTTCTTTGACAGAATCTCCAGTGTCTTATAGAGTCGTACCCATGTATCTTTGTGTCCCTGATCTAAGACATCTCTTTACAACAATATGTCTTTACATTTGAATGCTCACACCATAAACACACTCATGACTTTTCTGAATCATGTGTTTTATTAAAGTTGTTTCTTTACATATACTGACTTCCTGGAACACTATTAACCTACCGAAAAGAAGTTAGATAGGGATCATTTTTTTATCTCCCAGAAGCAATGAGCCTGTATATGCTTCTAGAAACAAAATGGCTCATATGAGGTACTTATGGGACTATTACCAATGTATTGACTAGAGACTATAAGAACTGCACAAATTTGTCTTGGACTAACTTGTGATGATGATGATGATGATGATGATGATGGTGATGATGATGGTGATGATGATGATGATTTAGCTTATGTGAATGGGTGTTTTGCTTTCGTGTGTGTCTGTGAACCATGAGCATGCAAGGTGCCCACAGGAGCCAGAAGAGGGCATAAAATCCCTTGGAACTGAAATTACAGACAGTTGTAGGCCACCAAATAGATTCTGGGGATTGAACCAATGTCCTTTGTCCAGTAGTCAGGGATTTTAATTGCTCAGCCATCTCTCCAGCCTGTAACTCTTTGTATAACTTAAAACCTAGTGGTCTTGAAGAAAATAAATAGTAGATATATTTAACAAATACATAAATAATGATCCTGGGTTCAGTTATTATTATATTTCACAGAATTACTTTAAACTGACACAGAGTGAGTCTATAATGACTCATGCAAAAGGTAGACTGTAAGAGACCATATTTTCTGACTTCTGTGTCATAAAATCCAAAGATATTCTTCCTCAGAGCACACTTTCAGGCATGTATTTAAAATAAAATGGCAATGACAACAGATGAATCTAA